>NW_027611651.1:0-1200000 GCF_964261635.1 Lissotriton helveticus | reverse complement strand
TCTGGTAGGGATCTCTCTGTGTCGCATTTCTATGCTTCAGTACATGGAAAGGGATCAGGATAACGGTTTGTCTTGTGTTGGTTTAGGACAAGACCAGAAGGATTGATGAACGTCCTCGGGATCTTTCCTCACAGAGAAGAGGAAGAGGAAGGGACGTCAGGACCAGTTATACAGTGGACGACAGCGTGATTGGATGGCGGTCGTTATGGACACTGTGGCCCATGTGTTCATGGGAGTTGAAGTTTCTATAAAGTTTTCTGATTGGTCCACTTTAAATTTGCTATTTTAAATAAAGAGAAGAAAGGACTGCATAATCCTCGCCTCCTTGTCCTTAATAGAATTGAAACTTTCCGTTACGATAGCTAGGAAATTTTTCATTCTCCTTGACCTTTCTGCAGCCTTTGACACTATCAATCACAACACCCTCCTCAACATTCTTAAACAGAGAATGGGCATGGAGGGCACTGTGCTTAAATGGTTTGCCTCCTTCCTCTCTGATAGATCCCAAATGAGCAAAATAGCAAACAGTCTTTCATCTCCTGTGGCGGTAGGTCAAGGTGTTCCTCAAGGCTCTATACTTGCACCCACATTGTTTAATCTCTATTTAGAACCACTAGGAAATCTCCTAAGTAAATCCGGTATCCACTATCATCTCTATGCAGACGACACTCAAATCTACCTCAAGGTTGCCTCCACTCACGATCCCTCTATCCTAAGCTCTACTCTCTACTCCATTCATAACTGGATGTTTACTCATCAACTGATTCTGAATCCCTCCAAAACCGAATTCCTCCTCTTCTCCTCTTCAATCTCTCCTCCCCCGGTGCAATCATGGATGGGTCAGTTGAATCTACTTAACACTAAACCCATCATTGCCGACATCGCAAAATCCCTTGGTGTCATTCTTGACAAAAAACTCAATCTAATCCCCCACACCAATTCCATTGCAAAGTCTGCTCGATACCATCTGCGCCTTCTTTGGGAATCCGTCGCTTCTTCCCGGAGCAGGACCTTATAACCCTGGTGCAATCGCTGGTCCTCTCCAGACTTGACTACTGCAATTCTCTTCTTACTGGCCTCCCCAAATCCCACTTGTCCCCCCTTAAATCTGTTTTCCATTCAGCAGCTTGTTTCATTTATGGGGCCAAAAGAAGCGACCACATCACACCGATGTTATCCACCCTCCACTGGCTTCCAATCGAGGCTAGAGCTATCTACAAGACTGCTTGTATCACCCACAAAGCCTTCCACTCCTCCTCTCCTCGTTACCTGGCGAATAAACTGAAACTCTCTGGAGGCTCTAGACCATCACGAAATGCGGAAAATCTACTGCTTGAACCTCCCACTTTCAAGAAGGAAAGAACGATGGTCCAATCCTTTTCAGGCAACGCAGTGAGAATCTGGTACTCCCTTCCGTTGCAGCTCCGGACCACCGCCTCCTCCCAGGCCTTCAAAACAGACCTCAAAGTTCTCCTCCTTCAAACACTCCTCCAAAAGTAACTCACGTCCTCTCTATTATCTGAAGGAAGACCTCCCATTACTGAAAACTCTATTCTCCATGACTATGGAAGTGCCTTCCCCGTGTGTTCGTGTGGTTGGAGTGTCTGCTATTTATTGCAGTATTATCCTTCTACCTGTGTTTGGTTCTCTTTTGTAACATGCATACGTCACTTTTCTCTTGTAACACACTGTTTGCTACCTCTTACATTTTGTTTACCTTTGATACTTGCACAAGTGCCACCATTGCCTACGTAAGGTTTGTTCTTGTGCCTCAGTGTCTAGCATATATTGCAGTATTATACCTCTACTTGTACTTTGTTTTCTTTTGTAACCTGCACACTTGTCACTTTTTCCTCCTGTGCACTTTTTGCTACCTCTTGTATTTGTTTGCTCACGATTGTCATTATTGCTTCATTTAATGTAGCGTTTGCTTTTGTAAATTGTTCACTTGTAATGTCCTCTTGTATCAGTTCTGTTCCTACTGTGAAGCGCTCTGACACCCTCGGGTAAAGTCTGCGCTATATAAAGACGCATAAATAAATAAATAACTCATGGGTGAGGGGGGGCAGAGGAGAATAGCGCAGGGACAGCACCGGGGGCAGCGATGTGAGGGGGGAGGCAGTGGGAGCCGCAGATACCAGGGGGGGCGCTGCGCGGAGCTCGGCGTCAGGCGGTGATGCTCGCCACACAGGACAGTGTCTCCCCCCTCCGCAGACCAGCTCCTCGGGCGGGGGGGGGGTAGGAGTGCAGGGCGATTGGGGGGGTGGGGGGGGCCTCGGAGCGGTCGCTTTGGAGTTTGAATCTCGGCGCCGCAGCCTCCTGTGACCCTGGGCGGGCGGTGTGTCTCTCAGGGGGGGCGGGAGGGGGGGCGCGCAGAGGACACTTCAGGTCGGGGGGAGGGGGCCCAGCGAGAGGGAGGGGGCCGTGGCGGGAAGCACTGAGTGCCTGACCCTCACAGCTTGCGTGCCTGGACATCAGGGACCTATGAAACGACAGAACAACCCCCACGTCACGAGAGCGCGGAAGAGAAGAACCCGGAAGCAGCGCAGCCCCCGGAAGCGCCGAAGGCCAGCTGTGAACCGCTGACCCTAAGAGAGACGAGGGGTGCACGAGGCCCAAGTCACCAACTGACCCCAGGCACGCGACTGACGCGGGTACGTGGGAGACCGGGGGGGGAGCAGACTCCATCAACCTCGGGGGGGGGCAGGGGCGTCCACTCATGGCGGCAGAGCCAAAGCGAGAGTCTTCAATCCAGCCCTCCATCCAGGGTTAGAGAGAGTCCTGGGTCGGTGACCCCCCCCAGAGACCGCCGTATGTTTATAATGGACACTAAAGGTGCAGGGAGCTCCGACTTTAATGTTCAGTCAGAGCCGGTTAGCCTCCCCTCTGGGCCGGGCCAGTCTGAAGCTTCAGGGCCCCCGTTGCTCCCTGAACCCCTCCTCTGTAGGGGGCTCCCAGGGACTCTCTCTGCGCATCCGGTACTTGAGGAGGAGTCACCTCATCCAGGGACCCAGCCTGGCTCTGTCCCTCCCTCCCTCCCTCCCTCCGTCGTGTATAAGGTCTCGCACAAGTAACCAAATATGTGCGCCTTTTACACGTCCGAGACTGTATCACCGCCCGGATCCCCTCCCCTTTAAAATTCCTTCTCCCTCTTGACCCTCGACTCTCTTGCCAAGTGGGAGTTCACCTTTCTTTTCCCGAAAGTGAAAATTTAGTGGGACGGTTGGAGCTTTTTAAAATGTAGTTTTATTGCTAAAAGACACAACAATATTGTTGACTATGATATCAATGTGTCTTTTCTGTTCCTATTGCATCCTTTTTTTTATATAGTGTCCGAATATTTATCTCATATTAAAAAAAAAAAAATTTATTGGCATTTGAAACAATACCACCTTAGGCAGTGCAATATGAACAATCATACAACCATTTGTGACTGAGTTTTACCCCAACAGTGTTTAAACAAAACCAGTATCTGACTTATCAGCATTTGCAGTTACCAATTAAGCATAACTTGCGGCAGCACATCATTTGATTATATTAGTAGTGACGCTAATCAAACTGTGTGTCAGTGGAAGCCAGTCTTAGAAGGTATTGACGTACAGGTTACCATATATCCCTGGGTCTTGACTCAACCGGTATCTCCTCAACATATAATACAAGATTTTCATTACAATAAACCATATCCTTCACCCAACGCTTAGTCATGGGAGCCAACGCACTTTCCTAGTGCAGCGCGACTTGTTGCTTGGCCAATAACAGCGCAGCGTGCATAAAGTTTCCCCTTCGCACCCTTTAAGTGAGGTACACGGCATAGCAAACATACTGACGGAACACACTGCAATACAATCCCAGTCATTTCCTGTAGGTATTGCAATACCCCTTCCCAGAACAACAGCACTCGTCTGCACCCACACGCCAAATGTAAGAAGTCAGCTTCTGGCTGTCCACATCTTTTACAGTTACTAGTTTCTCTAAGGCCTCATCTCTGTAGTTTAACAGGCGTGTGGTAGACTTGGTGAATGTATTTGAAATGTATGATGCACAAGTTACCCTTCGGTGTGAGGGCACCGGTCAGCTTGTAAATATGTTTTATATATTTGAAATGGGTGTGCTGTCAGTCCCCCCCACTTGCACCAGCACCACAGGGCTGTTGTACAAAAGTACTATCCAACCCAGGAACAGTGGCAGGAATCCCATGCGGCGCCGTACATGGAACATGTCACTCCACTCAATGGAGTCAAATGTTTTTGCCGCGTCAGGAGGACCGCGGCGGCTGCCAGTTCAGGGTTCATTACATGGAACTTGGCAAAGATAGTTCTCAAATTATTAGACGTGGAGCGCTCCGGGATAAATCCCGATTGGTCCGGGCATGAGGGGCTGAAGCTTGGTAGCTAATATTTTCTCCAGTATCTTAGCGTCCAAGTTTATCAGAGACAACGGCCTATATGATTCGCACCTGTCCGGGGCCTTTTCTTTTTTTAACAGCGTAATTATCAGGACCTGGCGGAGGGACGGTGAAGATACACCAGTTTCATGTGCCTCTGCATACATTTCAAGCAGATAAGGCGCAAGCAGATCGATGTGTTCTTGATAGAATCCAGTTGTAAGCCCGTCTGGCCCCGGCGCCTTTTGGTTGGGCAACGTGCATACCACCGCCTTTATATCCGCTTCATCTATGGGTTGGCAAAGATTGACGGTGGCCACCCGACAACCATGCACAGGCAATGCCGGATAGATAGGCGTCCGCGTCCGTCGCACTCCCCCGTGCTGTGTATAAATCAGGGTAAAATCTGCGGAATTGTTCCACTATCGCCTCGGGCCGTAATGCTCCGTGCCCTGCTTGTCTTATGAGCGTAGTTATGTGGTGATAGTCCTCACAAATTCTTATTATAGTGACCAAATTTCTGCCTGGGCGCCCTCCCTCCTCATAGGCTCGCGCCACATGTCTGCGTGCAATGTAGCGGATCTCCGATTCTGCCAGTGAGTCGTATTTCCTTTTTTGTTCATGTATACGGGCTAGGGTTTCAGGACAGGGATTGTCTGTGTATTGCCGTTCTCAACCTGTTAGTTAGTGCTCAGCCTGTGTTAGTTGGCCTCGAACATCTTTAAGAATACCCGCTGTGGTGCTAATACAAACCCCTCTAATAGTCACTTTGAAAGCTTCCCACAGTGTGGATGCACTGCCCACCGTACCCGTGTCTACAGCAAATTATTGTTTGATGGCTTCCATGACAGTATTATTATACAGCTTATCCAAAAGAGCATGCGCACGGAAGCGCCATATGTATGGGCAATGTACATTAGTTGCATGTTTAAAGGCGAGCAGCACCGGATTATGATCCGACAATGTGCGTGGGTGGATCGTGACATCCGTAACCCAGTCATTGGCCCTCTCACTGAGTAGCCAGTAGTCCAATCGGGACCAGCTATTGTGTGCAGGTGTAGCATGCATACCCTCCTTAGCTGTACTGTTAAATAGGATTTTAGGACCCTAGTGTAATTTTCCCGATTATGCCCTTATATAGGTATAAATCACCTTGCCCTAATATAGGCATAGAAATCATAACCATATTTAAACATAGCCCATACAATCCAAATACAGACATGGATACTTCCACTAGTTCCTTAAAGCCACAACGATTTCTTGGAAAGACTCCCCTGCAGCAGTCAGGAACTTCCCCTTGCTTGAATATTGATCTATCCAAGAACTCATGGAGTTTTCAAAGAACTGCCATTCTTTGATGACGTTATTATGTCCAAACTTACGTCATACTCTGCACTTTCAAGGTATAAATATACCCACACTTGCCGAGGCAAACACACGGTGGTGCGGAGCAGTTCGACTATCTACTTGCCCGACACAGCTTGCTACAGCAAGTGCCGAAGGAAGCCGACCCTCCAGCTGACGCACTGAGAGAGACGCTGTCATTTCTCTTGCAGAGAAATCCAGCTCCAGTGTTTCCAAGCTCCCCTTGCGGGGTGTTGGGAAATCGAGTCCCGAGACAGAGAGATACCAGACCTCCTTCATTCTAAAACCAAGGTACGGAGCTGATTAGACCCTAAGAGAAATCTTGGATAGATTCTTGGCAAAAGATACTAAAACCCATGCTACACAATACTTACTTCTTCCCTAGTACTAGACTTAGGTTGGGTACATCGGGGTAGGCGTCCTCAGTGGACATACTCCTATGTATCTTCTGCAGGAGGGCGATCTGTACGCTGTGGCGGTCTAAGTAGACGAACACATGTCTGATTTTTTTAATAGCTTACTGATGTGCACAAAACTGTTCATCAGGATTTCCATCTTTACACCTCCTCAATCTAGTGTTCCAGTGTTCTCAAGCTTCCTTTCTTGAATGCATAGAGCCCTCTCATCCCTCTCTCAAAATGAACTCAGACTCTGTATGTCTGTATTAGCTAATAAATGCTATTCCTTAGTTCCAGTTTTCATTCTTTAACAATCTCTGGTTTTAAATCCACAGATGATTGAAGAGTGTGCGTAGAAGACAAAACGGTGATCAGTAATAAGCAATATTGAAAACTATTAAAGGACCGATGCTAAAGGAGTAAAGTTGCTTCAGAGCTCCAACAAGAGAAAAGTATCTATGAAAAAGATGTTGTGAGGAACTTGGATTAGAGTAAAATAAAGAATGTGAAAGCAGTTTTTCTAAATAGATTTCCAGCTGCTCTAATGGTATATGAAGAATGCCCTGGAGATGCTAACCCAGGGCAGGAAGACCATCTGTCTGAACCAGAGAGGAGAAGCATCAGTCTAAAGTTCTATCCAAGAGAAGATAATACACACAGAACAAGTGGGACTTGAAGAGTTTTTAGCAGACCTCGGCAAATGTAACACTTGAGCACCATATCCAGTGAATGGTCTTTAAATCCAAAACAAATATCTGTTCATCACTTATACAGTGTTAATGAAGCTGCTTAAAAGACCAGGTGGTCAGGTTAGGACGAAGATATCTGCTAGTTACGAACTAGCGATCTGGGACCAAGGGAAGGAGAATGAGGGAAAATAAATGCACATATGTGACCAATGACCTATTGCTTGTAGTCCGGGTCCACATGTCCACTATCATTCTTGCCCATTAGATGTGACCTCAGGTACTTTTTACCGGGCAAGACCTGCAAAATCCTTAACATCCTCGTTGTAGTCTTATATACAGACATAGAAGACATCCGTAAGAAGGGTGACAAGAAACAATGTGCTGCTGCTGATACACAATAGTATTCTGAATGTTCATGCCAATACATTATTGTATATGTACCTAGCTTTGAAATACTGAACATCAACCAAAGACCTGATCAGTGCTTCATTAACTCATAAATAAATAAATATGAGATGGATGTAATGAAGAGGCAATAATCCCATGAGAGGCTTCCCCATAAGTTCCAGGGGCTGCTGATATTAAGGTTGTAGGGTGAATTACGTTGCCTACAGAGGTTATAAACTGTGAACTCCACAGAGAAGTGATCTTTGGCTAAATAAATGTCCAAGTGTTAAGTCGAATAAGTGCAGCACATTTGAGTGGGTGATGCTAAACACATGCTGAATAAGATTTAGTATTGTCTTATGGTGTGTCTGCTAGCAAAATCCCAACGTGGAGATATTAACTTCAGAAAGAAATCTTATCTCATAATGGAATGTATACAAGCCAAAACCGAACTTGGAGATATTAGCACCAAAAAGAAGTCTTGTACATGCTCTGAATGTGAGAAGAGCTTAAGTTGTCGATCCAGTCTCAGTCAGCATGAGAAAATTCACACTGTGGAAAAACGTCATCAGTGCTCTGAATGCCAGAAACACTTCACTCGCAAACACCATCTGACTCGGCATGTGAGAACTCACATCGGGAAAAAACCTCATATGTGCTCTGAATGCCACATAGGTTTACGATGTAAATTCAGCCTTACTCCACATGAGAGAATACATACAGGAGAAAAACCTTTTCATTGCTCTGAATGTCTGAGAAGCTTCAATTGTAAAACCATTCTCATTCAACATGAGAGAACTCACACTGGAGAGAAACCTTATCAGTGCCCTGAATGTCACAAAAGGTCCACTCAAAAAGGCTATCTCCGTCAACATGAGAGCACTCACACTAGACAGAAACCGCATCAGTGCTCTGAATGCCTAAATAGTTACCAATGTAAATCAGATCTCACTCGACATGAGAGATCACATACTGGGCAAAAACCTCATAAGTGCTCTGCATGCCAGAAAACCTTCAGTCGGAAAACCCTCTCACCCGGCATGAGTTAACCCATACTAGGCAGAAATCCCATCAGTGCCCCAAATGCCCCAAAAAATGTAGTCGTAAATACCTTCTCACTCAACATGATAGAACCCACACTGGAGAAAAACCATATCACTGCTCTGAATGCCAGAAAAGATATTGGCTGAAAAGTGGTCTTAAAATCCATGAGAGAACTCACACTGGGGAGAAACCAAATCAGTGCTATGAATGCCAGAAAAGCTTCAGTTATAAACTCAGTCTAACTTTACATGAGAGAACTCACAGTGGGGAAACACCACATCAGTACTCTGAATGCCAGAAAACCTTTAATATGAAAAGCCACCTTACTGTTCATGAGAGCACACACAATGGGGGAACCTTTTCGGTGCTCTGAATTCCAGAGAAGCTTTAGTTATAAAATAATTCTCACTCCACATATAAAAGCCTATACTAACTATGTTAGACCTGTCAGCCTTAGGGTGGTCTCCCCTACATTTTTGCCCTTTTTGCCTCCCATTTTTATCCTATATTTTGTTGGACTTAGGACTCTGGGCGCCTCACCACTGCTAAACAGTGCTGAGGTGCAGGTGCTCTCCCCTAAAACCTCGTGAGGCTGGCATATCTGCCACAAGCCACTGCTACTGCAGTAAGGCTAATCCTCCATAGGCTAATATTGGGAACCTCTCCTTATGGAATAACTTCTGACAGGGACCTAATAAGTCTATCATGTTTGGTCTTGTTGGACTCGGGGCGGGGAACCCTTTCCAATGATATATAGGGTTTGGGCATTCGCTAGGGATCCCACTTTTATAAAGGGGACCTTTTACTGCCTACACTTAGATTAGGCTCTGCAGACTCCCCCCCTCCCCTCTGCATACTGATAGCCTGCCTGGATTGGGAGGTGGGAGTGGTGATTCACACCTTCTTCCCTGGGATGAGCTTTGATGGGCTGCCCACTGTAGCCTTAACGGCCTGTCTCTCGTCAATGTGACAGCTAGTTCAGGGAAGGCAGGGAACATACCAGAACTCCCTGGACTCTTCCAGAAGCCCCTGCTCCCAGACCCTTCCAGAGAATTCCACCACTTTCTAGCCCCTAGACTGAAAGATATATAAGGGAGGGTCCTGGCCTCACTCTTTGTTACACTGCTGGACCTGGAAGAATCCCTGCTGGAGTGAGGACTGCTGCGCAAGAGGATTGCCACTGGGAAGGAGGCTGACTGCTCCAAGGAACTGCTGCCCCACAACCTGCTGAGCTGCCCTACTGTCTGCTGATCCTGCCCTGCATTGGAGACTGCAACATCACCACCAGAGTGTCTCCACAACATCCCAAAGGAACTACTTTTCTTTGAACCACATTTTAAAGAATCTTCAACCTTTTAAAGATTGCCTTTTTGGGACTGCACCCTTTTTAAGCGAAAGGAAACTACCTGTCCTTGGACCACAGCGTTTTAAAGACTGCCCTTTGGAACAGCAACAACACTCTCAAGATTTGCCCTGCAACGCTGTGCCTGCCCTCAGCACTGCTTGCCCCGTGATCCTCCCGAGGGCTCTGTGATTGCCTCTGCTTCTGGCGCAAGCAGACTGAAACTGGCCCTGAGGTCACCGCCACTGGGACCGGAGCGCGCTGTGTAGCGCTGAGAAGCGAAGCGCTGTGTGGCAGGAGGCCCCGTCGTTGCCCAGCACTTGGAGGCACTGTTAAGCGCTGTGCTAAAGGAGCGCTGTGTGGCTGTGACCCCCACCCGTGCAGCGCCTGCTGAGCCCAGGGACCCAGGGGGAGAGGAGCCTTGCACCCGCGCCCGCAACCACCACCCCAGGTAACGCCTCAGTGCAACCAGGCTGCTGTGAGGGGGCGGGGTGCGGGTTGGCCGGGTACCTGGAGTGTGAGCTTTGTGCTTGGCTGGGAACATCATTTCTATGAGAGGCACACTTATTACGCTGCAAGGGAACTTTGGCCTAAGAACCTTCCCACAGTGAATTTTGACCATAAGTACCTACCTCAAGTGAACTTTTGCCATTCAAGGACACTGTGAATAAGACATTACCAGCAGGAGCCCTTGGGACACATGAGCTTTTGGTGATTTGATCAGGCCTGGGAACTGGATTAATTTTTATTGATTATTGATCTTGCTTGGAAACTGGAATCTTTTTTATTATTGATCTTGCCTGGAGCTGGATTTACCTGCTTTTGGTTCTCGCATAGTTTTTAGATAAAGAAATTCTTATTCTTATACCAAACTGGTGTGGTGTTCCTCTTGTGAGTGTTTTTACTGTGTCATCGCCGTTGTGTGTTGCACAAATACTTTACACATTGCCTCTGAAGTTACGCCTTTGCTGCTCTGCGCCAAGCTACCAGGTCGGAAGCGGTGGTCCCTACTTGGACTAGGGTGCATACCCCTGCCAACTAGAGACCCCGGTTCTAACAAACTAAAATAAATGTATGAGTGTTATGAAGGCATGTAAAGATTCAGTGGGAAGATCCATGTAATAAAGGAAAAGTGTTAGTAGTGTTCTGAATGCCAGAAAAGCTTTATTCAGAAAATTCATTTAAATGAACATGAAAGAATGCGTCCTGTGCCAAATCCTTATCACTCTTCTGAATGTCAGAAACACTTGAGTGGTAAAATGGAAGCCTCTCGACATGAGAGAACCCACACTGAGTGAAAAACCTTAAAAATATACCCTTTGCCAATAGCACTTTTCATATCCATTGCAGTGGTTGTACAGCAGCTATACTAATAGCAAAACTGGTTTACTTCCAATCTCAAAAAACTGATGCCGATAATTCCTCAAATAGGTCTTTGGTTCTACCAAGTACAGTTCACAAGCCCCTCTTCTAAGTTTCATAGGTTACCTTCGCAACAGCTTTGAGAATGACTTGATGTGTTCCTTTTTTCTTTTATGTGTACAACAAAGGGGGACAAAATTGGGGACGATATTTAAAGGGGTCCAGTGTACCTGTCCTAACAACGTGAAACAATAGAGTTGTGCAAAGGTCCCCTGGGAAGCATTTAAAAAATTTTTTTTATGAAAGGGGTCTCCCTCTCTAAGTTGGATAATGTAGTCGGTATTCAGGGAACTAGTCAGGTCCCTTGTCGGAACTAAGAAACCACACACAACTAATAGGCTGGATGACTTGTTTCATTTAGCCCTTGTGGTGTTGTATCATCATCGGCTTACTGCTCCTGCGTCAAGCTGGCGCTGCAATGCCTGACGGGTAACAACAAGTGTCACACTTTTGTGGAGATCTTTTGTTCCTTGCCGTAATTTGATACTGTGTGAGGGACTTAGAAAAGGAAAGGTAGTGAGCATAGAGTGAGTTTTAAAAAGGGTTGGTTAATCCACTCAGTGACCTTTATTCGTGTGGTAAGCCACCCTGTTAAAAAAGTGCTATTAGGGGTATGGAGAACCAAAATAAAATTAGGTTAGTCTCGGTTCAACCCTCAGGTGTGGTCAACATGTTTCATGCCCAAAATGGCAATTCTTCAGGACCTAGTAGTGCTCATAAACTAATCAGGGGCCCGGGAAAGGGCTCTAATGTATATAGTATACAACCTGGTAGATCTATTACTGGGACAAGCTGGTAGTCCTGCGGTCCCGTTAGACCTAGGGGAGGAATAGAGGTATTAGATACAATCTGTTTACATTCCAATACATTGTATATTGCTTCCTTCCCAAATTTAAATATATATAACACCCGAGCATCAGTGGTATCGGTAGTGCTCATTGATACACAGGTGAAAGTTGTGCAGAGAGAGAGATGTTGTGAGGGACTCAAGTGAACATGTGTAAACCAATTGCGATTGGGAACATAATGTAAAACTAACTCAAGGGGGAAGTCTATTTCTTTAATAATACGAGGACTTCTAAGGTTAGATCATTGTAGCTTTCACTGAGGAGCCAATTACCCCCGCATTTGGAAGGAGGAGTGGCAATAGGCCATTGCCTAGAGAGTATTGTGGCTTACCATTGTAAACCCCCAATAGGGCCACACGGCTCGTTCCTGTGGGGCCTGCGCTTTGCGGTAATTACCTAAGAGATGTATAAAACAGGAGTCAATTGAAGCCTGGACACTAAGAAAAACCATTGTAAGGAATCGTTTCAAAACCTTAAGGTAACAGCCAGCCAGTCACATGGAATACTGTCCCGCCAGGCTGCCCCACCCGGGAAGACATACCGCACGCCATGGCCCACGGCGCTGCCCGCAGAAGCAGCGCATCCACACAGGGGTCGTGGTCGTATTCGGTATTTGTCGGTGATAAAAAGGCGGTGTCCCAGGTGGAAGCGCCGGCCGACAACCAGCGTCAAGGTGCCAGGCAGAGGGCAGCCTCCGGTAGGCTGCAGCCCGGCGGAGGACAGAGACCCATATGGTCTTGCTCGGAAGTCCGACGCTCGACAGGGTAGGAGTCCTGTACCCGACCGCGAGGCTTACCTTAAAGGCGCGAGGCCACTGCCGGTCAGAACCTACCCCAACACTACGGCGTGTACTTGACACGCGGAACAGCCGATGATGTGTTGTAGTAGACGTCGCCATTAAGTACACAGCGTTAGCGTCTCTAAAAGTGGGCGTTTCCAGGTGACAACGCCGGCGGCCCGGCCAATGAGGTCCCTCGTGTGGTAGGCAATCCCAAGGGGAGGTCAATAACCTGCCTGTAATGTTAGGGAGTGAGAGCAAGGTGCCTTACTCTGAGGTAACGGGTTTTTAGGAACCCGCTGGTGTCAGGGGATAACACCCGAAGACCTCTGAGTTCCCTTGTTCCGGACCACAGAAACACGTAGTCTTCTAGTCGCAGTCAAAGATCAAGTTTTATTGGTAGCTACCAAGTAACACGTGTCCCAGAAGTACACCACACAGAGAGTAGGTTCTTGGGAGACTGTTCGTTTTTACAGAACCAGCCGTCTCCTTATATATCAAATATATGGCTTCAAGCAAGAATTCTTGAGTTTATGTTATGGCAACACACATATTTCTACAACAATACAAAGAGCGAAGTCATGTAAGCAAGCCCATATTTTAGATGTCCAGTTTGCTGATAGATTACCCAGTTGGATCGGGAACTCCCATCAGATATAGATGAACCACCAATAAAGGAAGGTACAACCCAGCCATAAAAAGGGCCATAAACAAGATACGGGGACAGGTGCGTGTTTGAAGGAAACATGGGCTGTATGTAGTGAA
This sequence comes from Lissotriton helveticus, assembly GCF_964261635.1. Classification (NCBI taxonomy): domain Eukaryota; kingdom Metazoa; phylum Chordata; class Amphibia; order Caudata; family Salamandridae; genus Lissotriton; species Lissotriton helveticus. The sequence continues at coordinate 1,186,578 of NW_027611651.1, read as the reverse complement.
TGGTTCGTGGAATGTTACGCATAGATGCTATCGTATTCGGCCACTGGGCGAGGAGCTGCCTAAACAGGTTTGGCCGAAGACAGTGGAGTCAGTTGGGACAGGTCAGGGGAAAGTCACGAAAGGTGGACGTGTCTATTTGGATCAAGCTCGACCTTTAATTGACTTATCATGAGGGCAAGATGCAAGATGGATGCCGTTCACAAAATGGAGTTTAAGGGATGGGACGGAAACTGTGATTTAGGGGTGTTGGCAACCCTCGATTGTAACGCAAATACATAGGAATGATGTCCTAATCATTATCGGTTCGTAGACACCAAAATCGTCTCGGTACGTTGAGGTTTCGTGACACGGGTATTGGACCTCGATATCGGGAAAACCACAGGGTCCGGATTTTGGGAACCACAGACCCTCCTTTTGCCCTCATATAAGGCAATAACTCATGCTAATCTAAGTCCAAATCGGTATGAAGAAATTAGTGGAGATGTTGCTGGAGCATCATTCTGCTACTCAGCTCGTCCTGTGACACAGGCTTCCGTACACACGAAGTAGCACAGAGGCCACATAGTGCAGGAGCACACTGTATACACAAGCAAAACAGGAACAGAAGTGCCAAGATCATCCCGATGAAAATCAAAGTTTTCCATCCCCAGGCAGTGATCAGTTCCCAGAACCACCCCAGCAGGGACCAATCCCCTTTCTCAATATGAAGGGAACCAGATATTTCGTGTAGTTTGGAGATGGCCTGGTATACTGTTGGTGCGTTATCAGGGATGAAAATGCAGCAACTGGATTGGATGACTCTACACACACCACCACGATCGGCGAGTATAATGTCTAAGGCAATTCGGTTCTGAAGGGTCATAAGTCGATCCGACTGAAGCTCTGTTGTCAAATTGCCAAGTGCTCCGGCCGTTGTGGTCACGGCGGATTCAACTATCCTCGCTAACTGGCGAATATTCCTGCTGTTCACCATAGGCCCCCAAAATGGCAGAAAACCCTTTGCGAAGTCAGCGAATTCCTGACCCGCGGTGTCGTCTTTACTCACGACACCTCTAGCTGTCCTTGTCCGGTGGTAATCTGCTCGGGCCGTGTAGGTAGGAGGCAGCAGAAATGAAATGAAACATATACCTGAGAAATCAGGGGGCAACCACGTGTAGGCTTTGTCGTGGCAAACGAAATACGTGCCTTTAGCTGCCAAGAGTGTCGGGGAAGTTCGGGAAGCAAATACATATGTTTCCGTGCAAATGCTCTTTCCTAACTGTGCTGTGGGGTTCCTACCAATACCCTGTAAGCATAAGTGACCTCGGTGGGGAACTATCCAAACTGGGCGAGATTTCTGTGCTGCCTGGCTCTTGACCAGGTAAACCCCATGTTTGGTCACGTTCCAACGGGTGTAGGGACTCAGTTCATCTTTGGGGATTGTCAGATAGGTGTCGATATCCCTACTCATGTTCCTTATCCCTGCAATTAGTGCCTTGTTACTGGAGTCGCTCGCAGCGGAACGGGTCGGGTATGGTTCTAGGGCGAATAGGAACATGGTCTGGAAAGTCCACAGAGAACCATAGTAGCTAAATGGCAAAACGAAGTATGGGATACCCTTATCGGTTGTGTGTGGCATAAGTCCGCATATCCAACAGTTTGACGTGTTCATTATGGACTGGTGTTGGTGTAGAAGCTGGATGAAAGAGTTGTTTACAAATTCGAGTCTTCGGGCAGACTCGTGTTCAGGTAAAGGGTGAAAGTAGTGTGGAGAAATAGTGGGAGGAGGTGGTGTCTGGGTGTCATTCGAAAAGGTAACTTTAAATACGAACAAGGTATAACCAATAAAAAACACAAGTATGCTACATAACATTAAAACACATAATATCAGGAATCTTCTTCTGGACAGTATCGTGCATAACTGTTTTTCGAAGTTCGTGAGTCTGACAGGTCTCTCTACCCTTGGAAACTCCATCCTCTAGTTGCTGCCCGCGGTGGTTGATTGATTCTCCCAGGGAGCGCGCTCTGCTCAGTCCGGGGTAACTCCCGTGGACCAATCAGAACCGTGGACCTAGAACTTCCCAGTTGCACTCCCCAGACTTCAACCGCGACCCTAGCAGCAGAACCGGATGGCGGTTCGAAAAATCAAAAATGAGCTAGATCCCTTGGGACGAGAGAGCTGAAAATTCAAAAATAGTTCTTAGGGGAGAAGAGGAAATTACATGAGATCAAGCTTTTATTAGTTCTTTTGTCTAGACCGCAGGTTGTATCGTCGTTTCCCAGGTACGGTGTGATCTTCAAACAGTGTTTCAGGGTCAGTAGTGTCCAATTGCATAGATGGTGACACAAGTCCTTGCAAAATATGATCACTCTTCTTTTCGGTGCTAGTTTCTTTCAAACGGGCATCGCTGAAAGGGATGAAGCGAGGTACGGATTCTGTCTCAGAGTCAGCAAGTCCTTTGTTGACCCACCGGTCGTATGGAAGGGGTAGAGGGACCCGTTTGCAGTGGGTCCCATGTACCCAGTTCTTCTTGCCTTCAACCCGAACAGCAGATCTTGTTGAAAGTAGTACCAGGTGCGGTCCGGTCCACCTCGGTTGTCCGTTGTTAGTGCGCTGAAAATTCCGCAACAAAACCCACGAACCGGGTTCGATGAGGTGACCTGGATCGTCAGAGGCTGGTGGAGAAGAACTGTGAACCTGTTGGTGTAAAACACGCAATTTAGTTGTCAATTCGCACAAATAGTCAAGCAGTACGGGGTGCTCTATCTCGCTCAGTTTCTTGGGTCTTGGCACGCCCCAGACGTTGGCTGGGCGGCCAAACGCGATTTCATGGGGGCTAAGTCCTAACCTGGAGTGGACAGTCGTCCTGGTTGACAAAAGTGCTAGAGGCAAGGCATCAGGCCATTTAAGACCTGTACTGGCTTGGATTTTGGCTAGTTTGAGTTTCAGAGTGCCGTTGTAGCATTCTACTAATCCAGCCGATTGGGGATGATTCGCAGAGTGGAATTTTTGGTGTATGCCTAGACACTCACACACTCTCTTCATCACGCATCCTACGAATTCACTTCCGTTATCACTCCAGACAATTCTAGGCATACCGAATCTAGGGAAGAACTCTTTGACAAGGGCTTTGGCAGTCGATAAGGCGGTGTTGTCCTTAAGGGGGTACGCTTCCACCCACCTTGAAAAGGCGCAAACAACAACGAGAACGTATTTCAGGTTGTTGCACCTCTCCATGTGGATGAAATCTAGCTGAAAAACCTCGAACGGGTACGTTGGAGGCGCAAAATGACCAGCTGGAGTTGGCGTTCCCCTACCGGGATTGTACTTCAAACATACCATACACTTTCTGACCACGTTTTCTGCGTACTTTGGGATATTGCTATTCTGCCATACTGGGGCCAATAGTTTACATATTCCTCTCGAATTGATGTGTGCCATTCCGTGAGCCATCGTTACCACTGCAAGTACGTATGCATTAGGTAGTAACCATCGCTGGTGTTCCGATAGTTCGACCCAACAACCATTCGCATCCAATCTACCTGTGCTTTCTCTCCATTCATTCATCTCGTTCTCAGTGGCCTCGGCTTGTATTGATTTTACGCTTTCAATGGTGTCCTCACACATTCCTACATCAGCAGTCCATCTAGCGGGACCCATGACATACATCCGATTCATTGTGTTCCTTGCAGTTCCTTTCGCAACCTCATCTGCAAATGCATTTCTACGGCCAACATCATCCTGAATCTTTCTGTGTGCACTACATTTTATAATGGCGACTTGTAGGGGCAAGGTGAGTGACTCAAGGAGCTCATTAACTAGCTGGCCATGTTGTATCTTTGCACCATGGGACGTAAGGAACCCACGTTCACGCCATAATCTCCCAAAACTGTGAGCCACACCAAAGGCATATTGGCTGTCAGTGTACACATTCACTCGCTTTCCTTTCACCAGCACACATGCTCTAGTAAGCGCTATCAACTCTGCAGCTTGTGCAGAACTGTGGGGAATGCGTGCAGTCTCTACAATGGTGTGTAACGTCGTTACGGCATATGCTGTAGTCGTATCACCATTCGGCAACTTGAAACATGAACCATCAACCCATAGAGTATCATTGCATTCGGGAAGGGGAGTGTCCTGTAAGTCTACTCTCCCTTTTGTCTCTTCCTCTGTCCTGAAACAGCAGTCATGCTTGTCAATCTTGTCTGTCTCTGTCGGGATGGGTAATAACGTAGCGGGATTGAGTGTATCACACCTCTTTATATGGATGTGACTTGCTAGCAGGGTAAGTTCGTAACTGGATAGTCGAGCGCTAGTAAGGTGTTGTGTCTTTGTCCTATTTAGTAAAATGTCTACTGCATGCGGAACCATAACGATCAGAGTGTTATTCATGACTAATCCAGCAGACTGTCGAATGCAGACAGCTGCTGCGGCTGTTGCTCTTAGACAACTTGGCAGTGCCTTAGCCACTGGATCCAGAGTTGCCGAAAAATACGCGCATGGGCGCTGTTTGTCCCCAAAGAGTTGCATGAAGACTGATAATGCACAACCTTCTTTTTCGTGGACATACAATGTAAAAGGCTTACTGTAGTTGGGGTTTCCCAACACAGGAGCCGAACACAATGCATCGCGCAACTCGCGGAAACTCGTCTGACAATCTTCAGACCAAGGCATAGGTTTAGGCGTGTCTTTGCGGAGTAGTGACAGTAAGGGTTTGGCTAGTAGTGAGAAATTCGGTATCCATTGTCTACAGTACGATGTAATGCCCAAAAAAGCTCGGACACCTCTCAGTGTCCTTGGGGCACTTAGTTCTGTGATTGCCTGTATTCTTTCTGGTGTCAGTCTCCTTCCCTCCTTCGATAAGATGTGACTTAGGTAGGTTACTTCTTGTCGACAAAATTGCAGTTTTGAAAGGGAGACTTTGTGCTTCATGTCACATAGGTGACGCAATAGCGACAACGTAGCTTCCTTGCAAATCTCTTCAGTGTCTGCAGCGATCAGTAGATCGTCTACGTACTGAATCAATGTTGACCCATCTGGCAGTACAATTGTGTCTAGTTGTGTTTTCAAAGCCTGACTGAATATTGATGGACTTTCGCAGTAGCCTTGAGGAGCGCATTTGAAGCGGAAGCTTCGTCCTCCTAAATTGAAGCCGAAAAGGTCTCTACTCTCTTCGGCGATCGGGATGCTGAAGAAAGCGTTCTTCAGGTCAATCACCGAGAACCAAGCTGCTGAAGCTGGAACCATTGTCAATAAAGCAGTAATGTCGGGGACGACTGGAAACTGCGGTATAACTACCTTGTTTACTTCTCGGAGGTCAATCACAAACCTATACACAGGGGGCTGTGAAGGATCAGTACGTTTCAAGACCGGTAAAACTGGACTGTTACAAATGTTTCCTGTTGTTTCCTCGATAACATCTTTATCGACCAAATCATAAACGATCGTTAACAATGCCTGTTCGCAGTCGTTAGAAATTTTGTATTGGGGAATACGTGGCAATCTGACGTTTGCTTTCAAAGTTATGACATACGGTGCTATCTCTAAACGACCTACATCGTTGGAACCATTAGCCCATAGTATATCTGGAAGTGATGACAATTCGGTTGGGATACCTTCTTTGGACAAGTACATTGGAGAAATTACTTTTCTCCCTAAAGTAAGCTGTACTCCCGAGGGAGAACAGTACAAAGTCGCGTACAACCTCTTTAGCAAATCCAATCCTAACAAATTTTCACCGCAACCTGTTGTAAGAATGAGGGGTGCTTCTAATTCACAGGGGCCAACAGAAACGGAAACAGGACTAGAGATCGGGTTTCTAACAGGGGCGCCAGAGAAGCCTACTGAGACATTCATTTCGCCAGACAAAGGTGCGCCAGGAATTTTTGAGTGCATAATAGAACTTTTTGTAGCACCAGTATCCAGCAGAAATGGCTCTGACACTCCTGAGGTAATTACCTCGACATAAGGTCCATCCTGATCTACTGGAACTGAAACAACTCCCTCTCTTTGTCCATGGCTGTCCTAGCGATCGTTACCCTCATTGTCGTGTTCGGTGTAATAGTCGTCAGCATAGTACTGAGCTGACTTGGACGATGCATTACCCTGTTGATCAAAGCTATTTTATTGATTTCTGAGGTGGAAAAGAAGTTATATTCTGAGTGAAATTTCCACGGCCTCTACCTCTAGAGGCATGCTGAACACCTCTTTCCCTTACACCTTGTGCACCGTTTAAACGTCGTGCAAGAGCCGGACAATTATTCCTAAAATGGCCCTCTTCTTTGCAATACGCACATTGATTCGGGCCATACGTAGGACGCTGATGGGAAAGCTCGTTTCCTTGCGCGTCTCTAGAGTACTGCTGATTCTGTTGATAATTAGGCTGGCTAGCCATACGAGGCTGATAGGCCTGTTGGAGAAGAACTTTAGTTTTCAAATCTTTCGTCTTTTTGTCTGCCTTGTCTAACTCGTCTTTACGCCTATTTTCATAGTACTGGGCTGTTGCTAGAATCTGCGCTGACATAGAGACAGCCCAAGCACTTTCTTTTTGTTTAGCACACAATTCAGGAAGCAAATTGTGTACAAACTTGTCTACAAACAGTCTTTGGCCACCCTCGGTAGCCATATCCTGACCACTATGGTCAGTGAAGGTTTCCTCAAATCTCGTGAAGAAGTCAGACACATTCTCGTCTTTCTTCTGCTTGCACGCGGATAGCTTGTCCCAGTTTACACGTACTTCAGGCATAATTGTCTTCATGTATGCGATAATTCTAGCAGGAAGTGCAGCTATCAACGGCTCAGGCTTGAAACCACCGATTTGTCTAGCATCTGTAGTCGCAATGTTTGCCCATGAGTCACCTAATTCTTGGTCATGATCCGTATGACGTATCTTACTCCATAAAGGATGTGGAACAATGTTCCCAAACAACATGTCTATATCCGCTAAATTCATTATACATGAGCTTGCAGTTTGGGACAACTCCTTATAATACCCAGTCGGGTTTTTACGGGGATCGGGTAGTGTCTGCTTGAGTGCTAGAACTTCGGATCTTTTCCAGGGGACATGTACCCATACACGCTGGAAATGAGGCAGAACCGGTGGAACTGCAGTTGCGTCACCTTCCCTCCAGACCGGAGGAACCTCTCTCATGGGGTACTGTCTCGCTCTTTTCCTACTATAAGTACCACTGTCAGAGGATGACCCAGAATTACCACCTGTACTTCGATGTGATAATAATATCTCTACTGCTCTTTCAACGTCGGGACCAACTATCATACCCTCCCCAAATTTAAATCGTAACCTACACAACTCCTGCAGGTTGCTCTTCTGACCATTATCTTCCAAATCCTCACACAGGAAAACACACATCTGCTCAAAGACGTATCTTTGCGTTGGTTCATCCCATTGACGGAAAACGTTCATGACAGACTCTACATCATATCTTGCTGTATCCATAGCCCAATTTCGTGCTAACTTATTCAATGTTTCCCTTTCCTGATAATCAGGCACTTGGCTTCGCAATTGTCTTCGTTCCGTGTTAGGGGTCGTTTTAGGCGACCGAAAAAGTGGTGAAGGAAAGTTAGTAACAATGCTGGCCGTTTTATGCCAGACGAAAGGTGAAAGTGGAGGAATAGCTGGTAGTAGAACAGAGTCACGCAAAGCAGAAACAGAAATGTTCGTAGAACGAGTATCAGAGAGACTAGAAGGTGCGCTAGGCGAAATTTTAGAAGGAACGGTAGGAGAAATAGATGTGATCGGTGAGCCTTGAGGAGGCTGTGCCAAAGAAACAGGAGCCAGCTGAAGAGTAGCTGGTGAGTGCGGTAAAGGAGCCTGTATTACAGCTACCAAAGGTGCAACGAAAGGTTGCGGAGGTGCTGTGGCATTTTGTGCATAGGGTGGCGGAGAATTTAATAGGTGGGACATCAATGGATCTTTCTCGGATCCTTCCTGTTGACCTTTTCCTCTATTTGGCAGCATTGGGTAACATTTATCTATCGCTAGTTTCTTGCTCCTAAGCATCTGTTCGCTCTCCTGCTCTTCCTCGTTATCTCTGTATGCAACGGCAGCTTGCACCATTGACATACCTCTTTTATTCTTTTTTGCTAGTCTTATTTCTTTCTGTTTGGCTTCCTTGCGCCATAAGCGGAAAGAGTCAAACATTGCCGGCCGGGCTTTCTTCTTGAACAATTTGACCTCTAAGTTATCTAATATTTCTTGGTCGAAACTACCATATTGGGGCCATTTTAAAACACCATCCTTGCGGGTGTATTTTATCCATACCTCGTTATATGTGATAGGACCTACGCCGTGCTTCACATAGAGTTCATACATTGGAGTTCCAATTGGAGGAACCGGACAAGAATCTTCCAACTGGGAGTCCTTACTACAACCAAGACAAAACAAGTTTCCAAGTTTGCTAAAACCAGGCATCTTCGCTCACTGGTCTAGCTTCAAACTTCAAAGGATTATCTGTTACGATATTTCTCGTGAATACACGAGTCCTTCGGCTTTGGGGCTTGCAAGTTCCAAATCAAGTCGTATCTCAAGGATACCAAAAACTAAGAACAAACTAAGGACTAGGAGACGCTCCACTTATACTTAACTGAAGTATTTGAAGATCGATGACGTCGCTAGAAGACTCGTCTATCGTTTCGCTCTACCAAGGATCACTGGGTCCAAAACAAGGCGATAGTCAGGGCAGCAGTCCTTCGTAGCCGTCGGGACGCGGGGAACCTCGCAGCAAAGACCTTCGGAACCACGTCGACATACAGGGGTCGCTGAAGTGGCTGGCCGTCCTCCGGAATTTTCACACGAAGCTCCTCACGAACATCTGGCTTGGACCGTCACCGCTTGATATCGCCCCACGTTGGGCGCCAACTGAGGTAACGGGTTTTTAGGAACCCGCTGGTGTCAGGGGATAACACCCGAAGACCTCTGAGTTCCCTTGTTCCGGACCACAGAAACACGTAGTCTTCTAGTCGCAGTCAAAGATCAAGTTTTATTGGTAGCTACCAAGTAACACGTGTCCCAGAAGTATACCACACAGAGAATAGGTTCTTGGGAGACTGTTCGTTTTTACAGAACCAGCCGTCTCCTTATATATCAAATATATGGCTTCAAGCAAGAATTCTTGAGTTTATGGTATGGCAACACACATATTTCTACAACAATACAAAGAGCGAAGTCATGTAAGCAAGCCCATATTTTAGATGTCCAGTTTGCTGATAGATTACCCAGTTGGATCGGGAACTCCCATCAGATATAGATGAACCACCAATAAAGGAAGGTACAACCCAGCCATAAAAAGGGCCATAAACAAGATACGGGGACAGGTGCGTGTTTGAAGGAAACATGGGCTGTATGTAGTGAATGGTTCGTGGAATGTTATGCGTAGATGCTATCGTATTCGGCCACTGGGCGAGGAGCTGCCTAAACAGGTTTGGCCGAAGACAGTGGAGTCAGTTGGGACAGGTCAGGGGAAAGTCACGAAAGGTGGACGTGTCTATTTGGATCAAGCTCGACCTTTAATTGACTTATCATGAGGGCAATATGCAAGATGGATGCCGTTCACAAAATGGAGTTTAAGGGATGGGACGGAAACTGTGATTTAGGGGTGTTGGCAACCCTCGATTGTAACGCAAATACATAGGAATGATGTCCTAATCATTATCGGTTCGTAGACACCAAAATCGTCTCGGTACGTTGAGGTTTCGTGACACGGGTATTGGACCTCGATATCGGGAAAACCACAGGGTCCGGATTTTGGGAACCACAACTCGACTGGGGTGGTAGAATGTTTTAACTCAAGTCATGGATATCAGGGTCCCCATGGCCATTAAATTAGAATACTGATTAAGGTGTAAAGCGTGTCAGACTCCGTGGTGGGAGGGCGTGTCTTGTTGAAATCATTCATGAAACCGGCCAGGAGGGTGTGTCGCTGGTTTCAGGCGAGTGGGAGCCAATGCTATCCCTGAAATCTAAGGGACCGGGAGTAAAGTGGGAAGGTTGTCTTTACTCTAAGGCACCTGGAACCCAATAACTCGTGATTGGGGATTCTGGATAGACCCGATGTCAGCTCTATGCGGAGTCCCCTCCCTAAAGTAAGGAGTTTATTCCATCATGAGAGGTACAGAGGTTTATGGAGGGTGTCGGTGGGTAGGGGGTCGAGGAGAGCTGGCCTTAGATTAACCCACGTCTGGACAAGTAATATCGGTCTTGATGCTCTGAAGTTGGCAGGGGGCCCTACACTCAATTTTCTCGGTGGAGGGAGCCTGCGCTTTAAATGATGGAATCTACCTGATTCTATCGGGTATATCTACTAGGTGCTATGTAGTAGCAGCAACGTTGAAAGGGATTGAAGGGATTAAAGTAGACCCAGCCAGGTGGATGGGGACACTACAGTTCTTATCATGGTATTTGGTTCCAAGGGACCGAGTCATTGAGCCCACAGGTGTCTAGTTGTAGACGGTGCACCCACCTTTGCTCCATTTTAAAGAGGGCTTGTTGATTAATGGAGGGGTGGCACTCCAACACCATCCATTTCATGCTCTCTGCTGTGTGGCCAGTTTGTTTGCAATGATCATAAAGTCGTGTGTGTGTTTTTCCACAGCGGATATTGCTGTTATGTTCAATAATGCGCACTTTGACAGTGCGCATCGTCATGCCTATGTAGTTGAGTCCACACGGGCATGTGAGCATGTAAATGCATCTACTGCTGTTGCAGTTAGTATGCTTGTTGAGGTGCCAAGAAAAAGTATCGGATAGCCTGATTACTTTACTATTTTTTTCTATTTCTATTTAGGGGGTTTTGTAGAGCGCTTGGTGACGCACAGCGGCGTGTCCCCGCGCTAATGAGCTAATGTCTACCAGACTGATAAATGCAGAAAATTACTGTGAAAATAGAGCAGTCTTCAGCTTGGCTCTGAAGAGTGTTTCTGAGGGTTCTAGTCGCAGTGCCATTGGTAGCTTGTTCCATCTGGATGCTGCAAGGAGCCTAAAAGATCTTCCACCCATCCGGGCTCTGGACACCTTGGGAATTGACAGGAGTCCTGAACCGGAAGATCTCAGAGAGCGAGATGGCTCATAGGGTGTCAGCAATCCTTTCAAAGGGAGCGGAGCTCTCCCGTTGATGATCCGGTGGCACGTGCACAGGGCTTTGAATTCCACCCTGCTGCGAATCGGGAGCCAGTGCAGAGACCGGAGGGCTGCTGCGGAGCCCGCTCTTCTAGGTAGTCTAAGCACTAGTCTAGCAGCGGCATTCTGGAGAACCTGGAGACGACTCAGGTTCTTTTCCAAGGTTCCCAAGTAGAGAAGATTGCCGTAATCCATCTTTGACGTGACTAGTGCATGCACCAGAGTTTGGCGGGCTCTGATAGGTAAGAATTTTAATACCTTCCTGAGACTTTTAAGGGTCCCGAAACATGATCCAACCACCTGATTGATCTGAGGACCGAAGGCAAGGTCAGAATCAAACCAAATCCCCAGGTTCTTTGCTTTCTGGCAAGGGGCAGGTAGTGGGCCCAAGCACGGTGGCCACCACGCCGACGTCCACGCTGATTGGCCTCCCCCCACTACCAGTACCTCGGTCTTGCCTCCGTTGAGTTTGAGGCAATTGGCGGACATCCAGGCCGCGAGATCTTGCATGCAAGCTCTGAAGATGTCCGCCGAGGGACCGGGGGTACGTAATAGGGAGATGACCAACTGCGTGTCGTCGGCATATGATACCATTTGGAGGCCGTAGCTCTCTACCAAGGTAGCAATCGGGGCGACATAAAGATTAAAAAGAGTAGGGCTCAGGGACGAGCCCTGCGGCACCCCCTGATCCAGAGAGATGCGCTCAGAGTAATGGTCACCCTGCCTCACTTGGAAACCCCGGCCTGTAAGAAATGAATAAATCCACTTCAATGCTGCCCCTCTCACCCCGCCTTTGCTCAGACACTGTAGCAAGATGGAATGCGCTACAGTGTCGAACGCGGCGCTGAGGTCCAGGAGGATTAAGGCCATGGTTTGTCCCTCATCAGCACCTTGCCTGAGGGTTTCGGTAGCCCTAAGAAGGGCAGACTCCGTAGAGTGACGCGGCCGAAACCCGAATTGCGTAGGGTGAAGGAGGTTACTTTCTTCCACAAATTTCATTAGCTGCTTATTTGCCACTTTCTCCGCGATCTTAGAAAAATAAGGCAGCAAGGAGATGGGACGAAGATTCTCTAGCTTCTCGGCGCTAATGTTGGCCTTCTTACGTAAGGGGAGCACCACAGCCTGTTTCCAGTCCTCTGGTATGGAACTGGATGAAAAGGAGATGTCTAGCAGATGTCTGATATAGGGTTCTAATGTTTCCAGACTGTCTCCCAGCCTCTTTGGAGAGGCGGGATCCCGAGGAGAGCCAGATTTAACAGATCTGCAAATCCCAACTAAATCCACCGGTGGAGGGGTGGTAAAATTAAGTAGCAGATTGTGATCGGCTTCATCACTCAATAAGTCTGCTGACATTTCCGCTGCAGGAGGTATAAGGGGAAAAGCAGAGTAAATCTTGGAGACTTTATCTCCGAAGTAGTTCGCGATGCGATTGCATGCTGCTACTGAGTGGTCATCCTCTAAGGTAGAGGTTTTAGGGGTAGCCAGGGTTTTATATATGCTAAACAGTTCCCTAGACGAGTTCTCTGCCTCGTGGATTCTGTCAGCATAGTATGTGGCCTTCTCTATCCGTATCTTGTTGTGATAGGCACGTCTCTTAACGAGATAGGCCTCTTTCATCCGGTCGTCGTATGCCACTCTCCACTGCCTTTCTGCACGTTTACAGTCCCTTTTGGCACAGCGCAGCACCTCGCCAAACCAGGGGGCCATTGTTTGTCTCTGTGTCCCTTTGGTTGGACGTCCCAGCGGGGCTGTGCAGTCCAAAGCAGCAGTAATGCGGTCGTTAAGCAACCTATTCGCTGTATTCACATCAATGCCTCCTGGAGGACCTTCCGCCGTGAGGGCCGTATTAAAGTTTTGTAGGGAAAATCTTGCCCACCTACGCCGAGGATAATTGAGAGGGGTGGGGGCGCTGGCTTTATATTTGGGCAGGAAGATGGCAAATGGGACCAAAAAATGGTCTGTCCAAGGCAGGGGCACTGGAGGAGCAACTGAAACATCCTCCCAGTTTGCAAATATAGGATCAAGCAGATGCCCGCGATTATGTGTAGGAAGCAGCCCCTTTAATTCCAGCTGTAGGGTGTGAAGTTCATCCCGGAACTCCACCGCTCCTTTATCTGCTGGGTCGTCAAGATGTGTGTTTAGGTCTCCTAACAATAGAAACTTATCCCTCCTGATCGCTGATTCAGTCACACACTCTAAAAGATTCCCTTTGAATCTGGACATAGGTCCTGGAGGGCGATAGACTAGCAGACCCTTGATCGTCGTGCTCCCATCGATGTTTATGCTAAAGATACCTGCCTCGCAACCTGCTAGGCAGGTTTGTAAAGCCTGGGGACACACGTTGCAATTACCGCAACGGAAGTGGCCCACGACTGGTGGTAAGTCCCAGAGTGTATTTGGTGGCAGGGTACTTGTCTTTTTTGGACGTGTATGAATCAAAGTATCCTTCAAGTTGGCAGTTCTTTTGAAGGCAAATCGTGGCCGTGGAATCTCCAAGCCGGCGGAATTGATGATGCCCCAGTGTGAATTTACCGTTTTTTTGATGAAGGTTGAATTTTTGGTGTAGGTAGTTACGCAGGTAATGACATCATCTGTAGCCTTTTTGTGTGTCTCCAGAAGGGCTTCCCTGTTGTTGTTGAGTGCTCTTTTGGCTGACTGTTTGAGGAGTCTCGTCGGACAGCCTCTCTCTTGGAGTTTATGTTGCAGGGTGGATGCCTCTTGTTTGTAGTCAGACACTGTCGTACAGTTCCTGCGAATCCGCAGGAATTGTCCAAAGGGTAAGTTCTCTCTCAGAGCCCTGGTGTGATGACTCTGGTAGAGAAGGAGACTGTTTCTATCAGTCTCTTTTTTGTAGAGAGTCGTGGTGATCTCTGTAGGGTCCAGCCTGATGGTAAGGTCGAGAAAGGGGAGAGATAGTTCAGAAATGGTGCCTGTAAATTTGAGAAATGGATTCTGGAGATTAATCCAGGAGCAGAAGGCTTCACAACTGGCCCGATCTCCATGCCAGAGGACCAAAATATCGTCGATATAGCGACGCCATAAGGTCAGATGTTCAAGGAAAGGGTTTGTCTCAGCGGAGTAAATGCAGCGCTCCTCAAAAGTGGCCATGTACATACATGCCAGGCTAGGCGCGAAAGTAGAACCCATAGATGTGCCACGGATCTGATGGTACAACCGTGACTCGTATCTGAAAAAGTTCTCCGTCAGAGCTATACTTGCTAAAGCCATGATAAATGAGATGGGAGTGGGTGATGTCCAATCCTCCATCCTTAACGCAGACTCTACTGCTTCCAGAGTTGCTTGTTGTGGAATATTTGTGAATAGGGCTTCCACATCCAATGTCAATATTAGATCGACGTTTTCCCTGCCATCCATATCAGCAATCAAACGCCGATCTTATATTGACATTGGATGTGGAAGCCCTATTCACAAATATTCCACAACAAGCAACTCTGGAAGCAGTAGAGTCTGCGTTAAGGATGGAGGATTGGACATCACCCACTCCCATCTCATTTATCATGGCTTTAGCAAGTATAGCTCTTTTTTTTATTTTTTTTAAATATTTTTATTGAAAAGGTTTTTCCCCCTTTCCCCCCCCCCCCCCTTGGTGACATGAGCAGGGCACATTAAGATACAAAATCATAGAACACAGGTTCCAACATACTTAATACAAGACAATAAGACTTAGGGATACATGCATATTCATAAATTCCGGAATTCAAAATACAAATTCTTCATTTTTCATCGCTCAGTTCCTAACTTCCACTGAATGAGGGGGCCCCAAATTTGCATACCCAGTTTTTTACCCTTTTTCCCCTTCCTGGCATAGATAGCAGTTTCTAATTTTTGTGCTGATAATACTTTGCCTAGCCATTGATGGTAAGTAGGAGGATTTGGGTCAAGCCAAGCTAAGGCCACTAACAGTCTAAAAATCACCATTGCTACAAACACGAAGTATTTACAGTTTGATTGCCCATTGGGGTTTACCCCCAATAGCATAACAGATGGGGTTAGCTCTATTGTTGTTGCTAAAGCATTCTGGAAAAAGTTTCCAATGTCCTGTTTCAACTTATCTAGGTGCGGACAGACCGAGAAGATATGTATCAAATTCGCCTCCATGCTGCCACACCTAAAACAGCTAATTCCAGATATACCCCCCATTGAGCAATTTTCTTCGGCGTATAATATAAATGGTACAGAGTCTTATAGTGTTGGGCCTGGAGAGATGATGAACACAACATTTTACTTCCCATTTCTAGTGATTCAATAAAGATATCCCTATCTATATCTAGATCTAGTGACCATTTACCTATCCATTTCTCCAGGTCATCTTTCTTTAATTTTGTCATCTCTAAATAAAATCTCTTTATAGTACAGTCAGAGCCATTTTCTATAAGATCCATCATTATAGTTTTTCCGAAGCCCAATGATCCCCCTTTTTTATTCATTATACAACTTCGAATTTGTAGATATTTAAAGAAGTGTTTTGTATTCATAGTATACTTATTTTGCAGTTCAGTGAATTGCAAAATACCTTGGCCGCCCAACATATCTCCAATCTTGCCTATCCCCCGCCTCTCCCAATCTTGATATACAACTCCTGAGAAAACGACGCTGGGTAAGGAAGGGTTATTTTTTAATCTGGTGTATGCATTGTATTTCCCTATTCCAATCTTTTTGGAAAATCCTTTCCATATATTATAAGCAGCCATTACTGTCTTGAATCGTGTTCTTTTAAAATAGCTTTCCTCCGTAAATCTCAAAAATATATTTTCAGCATTTGTGCCCAAAACCAAACCGTAAATAGCGAGCGAGCCTATCTTGTCCCAACCATCCATCTCTGCCCCTCCAATCAAACCCACCATACCTTGCAGTGCTGCAGCCCAATAGTATAATTTTAAATCCGGTAATGACCACCCCCCTCTCTCCCGTGGAAGTGACATATACCTCAATGCCCGACGTGTCTTACCTTTAGCCCAAATAAAACGGTTAATCATCTGTTCACAAATTTTAAACCATTTGTTATCGACTAAGAGTGGTATTGCCCTGAAAAGATATAAAAATTTTGGCAAAATCAACATTTTAATAATATTAACTCGTCCTACTAACGACAGATGTAGGTTCTCGTATCGATCCAAGTCTTTCTTCGCTTTATCAACTACCGGAGCGATATTTTTTTCCACCAGGTTGTTTAAATCTCCTGAGATATTGATTCCTAAATACCTCCCTGCTGGTACCACTCGGTTATCATCACAAGGAGTCATTAAGTTTTTAATAATTTGGGTTTTTGAAACATTCAAGGAGAAACCCGAGACTTGCCCAAATCTTTGAGCCTCCGCCTCTACCAGCTCGATCGCTTCCGTGGGGCATGGTGTTATCACCGCCACATCATCAGCGTAGGCGAGTATCTTACATGGTCCCAAAGCTGTATATAATGGGGTAATTTCTGGAGATGATTCTATCTTACATATTAGTGGATCCATGTACATGGCGAATAGCAGCGGAGAGCATGGACACTCCTGCCGTGTACCTCTCTTAATCGTAAATTGCCCTTTAGTGCCCCCATTTATTCTTAAGGCTGCGACTGGTTCCTTGTACAGAGTCTGAAGAGCTTTCACATACCCACCCTTGATCCCGGCTCTAACTAGAGTATGCCACAGATAGTCCCAGGAGACATTACTGCCATCGGGTCTCCTGTTACCTCGACAGCATCGAACAGAGTAATGACTTTCCGAATATGGTGAGTCGTCCCTCTTCCAGGAATAAAACCATGTTGATTACTACTGACTAGGGCACTTATTATGCTAGCGAATCTTGTGGCCAGGGCTTTTGAGTATATTTTAGTGTCGTTATTCATCAACGTAATCGGTCGATAAGACCCTGGCTCAGTCGGTGGTTTCCCTTTCTTTAGGATTAACACTATGTCTGCGCCCCCCCAGGATTTTGGGACAGACTCCCCCGTCTGGGCAGCTTGGATCGTTTTGATCAAGTCTTGCCCTAGACATCCCCAGAAAGTTTTATAAAACTCTAAAGGTAACTGATCTGGACCAGCAGCCTTTCCTGAGGGGAGATTAGACATAGCCTCTTTGATCTCGATATTGTCCAACATAACCTCTAACTTGTCTGCCTCTTCGAAAGAAATAGTCTTAACTGGGATATTCTGTAGGTATTCATTTATCTCTTCGCTACTGCTGGGATTTAGGTCGTCATACAATGACTGATAAAATTTCCTGAACACTTCCCTAATTTCCTCTGGGTCTGAATGTAATATTCCCTTTTTGTCCCTAATCTCCTTAACCGTCCCTTCCGCCGCTATCTGCCTGGTACGCATAGCAAGGACACGTCCAACTTTTTCGCTAAACTCATAGCATCTCTCCCTCCTAGTTGTGTATTGTTTTGCTGCTCTATTTGCAAATTCCTCTTCTGCTTCGCTTTTCACTTTCATTAAATCTATAATAGACTGTTCAGTTGGTTCACCCCTTATTACGCAGTTATTTAGCTGTTCCTCTGCTACTAGTACAGCTTTCTCTATATCGCTATATCGTAACCGTTCTGATTTCCGTTTGTAGGCACTGTAACTGCATGTCTCTCCACGAGCTCCTGCCTTGAAAGCATCCCATATTACTCCCACCGAAGCGCTCCCTCTATTGTGTTCAAAAAACTCACTAATCCATTTAGACATATGTGTTATATACTCATTATCTAAGAGAAGACCTCTTTCAAATGTCCATACCCTTTTTAGACGTATTCCCCCTCCTTGCTTTATCGTTAAAATCAAGGGGTTATGATCGCTAAGAATTCGAGGAAGTCTGTCAATTTTTGCTCTAGTCATTAAATCATTGGATATTAAAAAATAATCTAGTCTAACACAAATATGATGTGGTGCAGAATAATATGTGTAGCCTGTCTGCTCTGTTCTTATTGTGCCCCAGACATCTCGTAAGGTGTTATTCCCTAGAAGATCGATAAGGGCCTTATGTACTCTTTTCTTCCTGCCGTTATACTTTCTTATCGTACCTTCTCCCAGGCCCTCTGCCCCGTTAATATTCAAATCACCTCCTATGATGATCTGAGGAGGCCTAGCTGCCAGCTCTGAATCTAATAGCTTTAATATTTCCGGATCATCCTGGGTTGAGCCATAAACCGTGACTAGTGTTGTCCATACTCCCTCTATTAAAATCTCAACGATAGCCCACCTTCCCCATTGATCTTCTAATTTTCTCCTAGTTACCACATTTTTACTCCTTGATAGGATAGCTACCCCTCTTTTTTTTATCCCTTGTTTGGAGCTTACTATTAAATGAAACCCCAACTGATTAAGACAGAACTCCTCCGCTTTCATTATATGTGTCTCCTGCAAAAATACAAAATCAACATTCATTTGTCGTAGTCGTAATCCTATCTTTTGCCTCTTTTGAGCATCATTTAGGCCACACACATTCCACGTCACACATCTAAGAGACATGGCTATTTTCTAAGGAACTATCAGCTACCTGCTCGCTTTTTTTTATCGAACTATCAAATTCATTCTTTGCTAATTCTACTACACAAAATACACAGATTTCCATTTTTATATTCATAATATCTTCAGTGCAGTAACCATGCTCATGCATATGATTCAATTTGTGTTCTTCACACTCCCACCAATTCCCTGCACCCTTGTGCCCTGCCCTTCCTCCCACCCTCCCCGCCCTCTCCCACCCCATGCACCCCTCCCTCAGAAACCCACCCCCCCTACAGGCAAATAGGTCCGAAGTACCTATGTCTGGCCGACGTTGCCCGCAGGATGTCACGCCCGCCCTCCCTCCCCTGGCTTTCTTAAATCATATTGGTGTGCTCTCCCCACTTAATGTTAACCTCAGACACCATTCTAGCAATACTAATACCCACCTCTGTACAGAGACAAGCCTACATATCCCCAGTGTCCAGGGAGAAAAAGATCATAAATGTAGACCTATATCGACCTTGTCTCATGCTTTAAACATACACTTACATCCTATTTCCCCCCCCTCCATCTGTTATTAGTCTCTGTCTTTTATTTTTTACTTCTTGCGAGAAATGTCTCTAATAGCAACCGTTCGAGCATCATGTTCTACGTGTTCCTCATGGCGTGTCTTTTGATGACCCCTGGTTTCACGCAGAGAGCTGAGGTATTCTTGTGCCATGATTTCAGAGTAAAATATTTTAAAGTTCCCATTTAAGCCAACCTTCAGACGTGCTGGAAACATGAGGTAAGCCTCACAGCCTATGTTCTGAAAAGGAGTAATGAGCTGCCTCATTCGCCACCGTCTTTCCACGGTGGTGTGGCAGAAATCAGGACGAGCGAAGAATTCGACATCCTTGTAGGTGCGTTTGGATTGGGGTTTTGCCTTGCTGATAATCTCTTCACGCAATAGAAAGTTCCCAACATAAAGTAGTATTGCGCGGGGCTTACCCTGTGTCTCCTTCCGTGTCATCGGGAATCGATGCGCTCTTTGTATCTCATGGTCCATATCCCATGAGGACAGCTCTGGGAAGGCACCTTTCAACAACTCAACGACAAAACCCCGGGCATCTCTCCCCTCTTTCCCCTCCTGAATCCCAAGTAGTCGAACGTTGTTGCGCCTTTGCCTATTTTCAAAATCCTCTAGTTTCCATAACATATCCGCAGTCGTCTTATCCTGATCCTCCCTAGCATCCTGGATTTTGGTGAGATCGTCCTCCAGTTTTCCCGTTCTGATCTCCACTTCAGATACTCTTCCAACCATTTCTTCATACATTTTATTAATTTTGTGGAGAGAGGATTGTATTTTTTTATTTGCATGCCTAGCCCTCCTTCATGCCCTTTGGCTCTCAATGCGAGCCTCGCCTTGCATTTGTTTTAAGGTTGTGAATAGAACTTCAAAGTTAGAGGCACCTCCCTCTGATCCCTGAGAGGTAACCTCATAGGAACATGTGGCTGCATTTTCAAGCTCCTCCATGGGCGGTACACCATTCTCCAATGTGTTGTCCCATACAAGTTTTTTTACAACCAACTTTGTCGGGGCTCTGTGCAATACCTTAGACAACTTCTTTTGTCTAGAATTGTTATTAGGTTTACTCTTAAATTTGGTATTTGCCACGGTCTTGTTGTTTTCTGTGGCAGCTGTTTTAAGTCTTATTTGAGTAGTTTTTTGGGCTGTTTCTTGCGTCGAATCGATTGATTCTGTATCGCTATCTGTAGAAATTGAGGCACTCTCAGATTCAGTCACTTTATTCTCTGTGTCAGTGCTCACAATAGAGCCTGGTGATGTTTCCAATTCTGAATCTGACGCAATTTCCAAGCTGCACTTCTCGCTCTCGTCCTCGTCATCTGCCTCATCATTGCCAGTAAAAAAAACGTCCTCACTAGGAGAGGCCAGTATAGATCCTTGTACATCTGGTACATCTGGTATATCTGGCATATTCATATCGTTTTTCTTGTTTATGTTTGCATTAATCTTTCCCAGTTCTGTATTTGTGCCTGTTGAGCTCTTAGCCCCTATTTCTGTTATTCCATCGTTGATTATCTCCTCTTGAGGCCGCCCCACTGTCTCATTTAGATTAGCTTCCCCATTGGGATCGCATACTTCGAAATCGGTATTATTAACAGAATTAGGGAGTGTATTTGTCTCTTTAACTCCGGGTGTATTGTTAAATACGTCTTTCCTCTTTAAGAATTTAGCTCCGCCTCCTCCCTCCACTGTATGAGAGCTTTGAAATCCCTCAGGTTCTGTAATCTCGGTCTGTGGTTGAACCTCTAGCCTGCTGTTCACACTCCCGGTGGCTCCAATCTGCCCGGCCATTACTTTAGTTGCAGCAAGCTGTTTCTCTCTGCACAAGGATACCAATGTCGGGACCGTGGTCGCACGCAGAGAGACAGAGACTGAAACTGATTGAATGCTCGATGCGAGTGCAGGCGCAGGTGAGAACGTCTCTATAATTGTTGTCTGCCGGAGTGCTACCTCCTTCCCAGTTACCTCGCCGGCAATGGTTTTTACATCATCATTTCTCCTTGTCGAGGCTGGGGCTGTCGTCTTCCCCTTCTCTGCAGCTTTTTCACGGGTTTTCCGTATTTTATTCTCTGCATCTTGTTCGCGGATCTTCCGTATTTTATTCTCCTTCGCCGCCTCTCGCCTCTGCTGTGCCTTTGACCTTGCTTTTCCTCTCAGGTTTGAGGCCGGGGCACCAGAGTTATCTGTGCATGCTTCCTCCTCCACGCCCCCCCAGCCGTCTCGGTCATGGGCTTTCCTTGGGGATCGCAAAAGTTTGGGAGCCATAGCTTTCAGCACGTATTTCCAGCGAACAAACCCAAAGTGGAAGGATCGAGTTATCAGGGACGCAATATATCTGAGCAAAGCTCTTTCCTTTATCTGGGAAAAGTCCTTATTTTGTAGAAACCAGGCGGTGAGTTCCCCAAGCATTACACTTTTAACACTTTTATCGCAGCATCGGCGTCGGCGTTTATCACCCCCTCTGATGCAGCTCTCTGTGCGCTCTACACATTTCCTGATATTTCTTCTCAAGAAAAGACTTGTCAAATCTTGCTGGAGCCTGATTATTTGTTAGTCCTTCAAAATCACTGAGCTGTGTGGCGCTAGATGGAACATAAAGCATCAGCAGGCAGGCAGGTAGGTAGAAATCAAACTCGCAGGCCGAGGGGTGAGCATAATAGAAATAAATCAATCTGCCATCAGGAGAGGGTCTGGACGTGACTTTCCTCTACGGCGTCTCGGCGGCCATCTTGCCCCCTCTCACCGACCCACAGCAAGTATAGCTCTGACGGAGAACTTTTTCAGATACGAGTCACGATTGTACCATCAGATCCGTGGCACATCTATGGGTTCTACTTTCGCGCCTAGCCTGGCATGTATCTACATGGCCACTTTTGAGGAGCGCTGCACTTACTCCGCTGAGACAAACCCTTTCCTTGAACATATGACCTTATGGCGTCGCTATATCAACGATATTTTGGTCCTCTGGCATGGAGATCAGGCCAGTTGTGAAGCCTTCTGCTCCTGGATTAATCTCCAGAATCCATTTCTCAAATTTACAGGCACCATTTCTGAACTATCTCTCCCCTTTCTCGACCTTACCATCAGGCTGGACCCTTCAGAGATCACCACGACTCTCTACAAAAAAGAGACTGATAGAAACAGTCTCCTTCTCTACCAGAGTCATCACACCAGGGCTCTGAGAGAGAACTTACCCTTTGGACAATTCCTGCGGATTCGCAGGAACTGTACGACAGTGTCTGACTACAAACAAGAGGCATCCACCCTGCAACATAAACTCCAAGAGAGAGGCTATCCGACGAGACTCCTCAAACAGTCAGCCAAAAGAGCACTCAACAACAACAGGGAAGCCCTTCTGGAGACACACACAAAGGCTACAGATGATGTCATTACCTGCGTAACTACCCACACCAAAAATTCAACCTTCATAAAAAAAAAAAACTGTAAATTCACACTGGGGCATCATCAATTCCGCCGGCTTGGAGATTCCACGGCCACGATTTGCCTTCAAAAGAACTGCCAACTTGAAGGATACTTTGATTCATACACGTCCAAAAAAGACAAGTACCCTGCCACCAAATACACTCTGGGACTTACCACCAGTCGTGGGCCACTTCCGTTGCGGTAATTGCATCGTGTGTCCCCAGGCTTTACAAAGTAAAGTAATCAGGCTATCCGATACTTTTTCTTGGCACCTCAACAAGCATACTAACTGCAACAGCAGTAGATGCATTTACATGCTCACATGCCCGTGTGGACTCAACTACATAGGCATGATGATGCGCACTGTCAAAGTGCGCATTATTGAACATAACAGCAATATCCGCTGTGGAAAAACACACACACGACTTTATGATCATTGCAAACAAACTGGCCACACAGCAGAGAGCATGAAATGGATGGTGTTGGAGTGCCACCCCTCCATTAATCAACAAGCCCTCTTTAAAATGGAGCAAAGGTGGGTGCACCGTCTACAACTAGAGACTTGTGGGCTCAATGACTCGGTCCCTTGGAACCAAATACCATGATAAGAACTGTAGTGCCCCCATCCACCTTGCTGGGTCTCCTTTAATCCCTTCAATCCCTTTCAACGTTGCTGCTACTACATAGCACCTAGTAGATATACCCGATAGAATCAGGTAGATTCCATCATTTAAAGCGCAGGCTCCCTCCACCGAGAAAATTGAGTGTAGGGCCCCCTGCCAACTTCAGAGCATCAAGACCGATATTACTTGTCCAGACGTGGGTTAATCTAAGGCCAGCTCTCCTCGACCCCCTACCCACCGACACCCTCCATAAACCTCTGTACCTCTCATGATGGAATAAACTCCTTACTTTAGGGAGGGGACTCCGCATAGAGCTGACATCGGGCCTATCCAGAATACCCAATCACGAGTTATTGGGTTCCAGGTGCCTTAGAGTAAAGACAACCTTCCCACTTTACTCCCGGTCCTTTAGATTTCAGGGATAGCATTGGCTCCCACTCGCCTGAAACCAGCGACACACCCTCCTGGCCGGTTTCATGAATGATTTCAACAAGACACGCCCTCCCACCACGGAGTCTGACACGCTTTACACCTTAATCAGTATTCTAATTTAACGGCCATGGGGACCCTGATATCCATGACTTGAGTTAAAACATTCTAGCACCCCAGTCGAGTAAGGCACCTTGCTCTCACTCCCTAACATTACAGGCAGGTTATTGACCTCCCCTTGGGATTGCCTACCACCCGAGGCACCTCATTGGCCGGGCCGCCGGCGTCGTCACCTGGACACGCCCACTTTTAGAGACGCTAACGCTGTGTACTTAATGGCGACGTCTACTACAACACATCACCGGCTGTTCCGCGTGTCAAGTGCACGCCGTAGTGTTGGGGTAGGTTCTGACCGGCAGTGGCCTTGCGCCTTTAAGGTAAGCCTCGCGGTCGGGTACAGGACTCCTACCCTGTCGAGCGTCGGACTTCCGAGCAAGACCATATGGGTCTCTGTCCTCCGCCGGGCTGCAGCCTACCGGAGGCTGCCCTCTGCCTGGCACCTTGACGCTGGTTGTCGGCCGGCGCTTCCACCTGGGACACTGCCTTTTTATCACCGACAAATACCGAATACGACCACGACCCCTGTGTGGATGCGCTGCTTCTGCGGGCAGCGCCGTGGGCCATGGCGTGCGGTATGTCTTCCCGGGTGGGGCAGCCTGGCGGGACAGTATTCCATGTGACTGGCTGGCTGTTCCCTTAAGGTTTTGACACGATTTCTTACAATGGTTTTTCTTAGTGTCCAGGCTTCAATTGACTCCTGTTTTATACATCTCTTAGGTAATTACCGCAAAGCGCAGGCCCCACAGGAACGAGCCGTGTGGCCCTATTGGGGGTTTACAATGGTAAGCCACAATACTCTCTAGGCAATGGCCTATTGCCACTCCTCCTTCCAAATGCGGGGGTAATTGGCTCCTCAGTGAAAGCTACAATGATCTAACCTTAGAAGTCCTCGTATTATTAAAGAAATAGACTTCCCCCTTGAGTTAGTTTTACATTATGTTCCCAATAGCAATTGGTTTACACATGTTCACTTGAGTCCCTCACAACATCTCTCTCTCTGCACAACTTTCACCTGTGTATCAATGAGCACTACCGATACCACTGATGCTCGGGTGTTATATATATTTAGATTTGGGAAGGAAGCAATATACAATGTATTGGAATGTAAACAGATTGTATCTAATACCTCTATTCCTCCCCTAGGTCTAACGGGACCGCAGGACTACCAGCTTGCCCCAGTAATAGATCTACCAGGTTGTATACTATATACATTAGAGCCCTTTCCCGGGCCCCTGATTAGTTTATGAGCACTACTAGGTCCTGAAGAATTGCCATTTTGGGCATGAAACATGTTGACCACACCTGAGGGTTGAACCGAGACTAACCTAATTTTATTTTGGTTCTCCATACCCCTCATTGCACTTTTTTAACAGGGTGGCTTACCACACGAATAAAGGTCACTGAGTGGATTAACCAACCCTTTTTAAAACTCACTCTATGCTCACTACCTTTCCTTTTCTAAGTCCCTCACACAGTATCAAATTACGGCAAGGAACAAAAGATCTCCACAAAAGTGTGACACTTGTTGTTACCCGTCAGGCATTGCAGCGCCAGCTTGACGCAGGAGCAGGAAGCCGATGATGATACAACACCACAAGGGCTAAATGAAACAAGTCATCCAGCCTATTAGTTGTGTGAGGTTTCTTAGTTCCGACAAGGGACCTGACTTGTTCCCTGAATACCGACTACATTATCCAACTTAGAGAGGGAGACCCCTTTCATAAAAAATTTTTTTTAAATGCTTCCCAGGGGAACTTTGCACAACTCTATTGTTTCACCTTTTTTCTTTTAAACATATCTTAATTGTATATTTTATAGTTTGCGTTTTTAACGCACCCCTCCAAGCGGACAGTCCATTCTTAGGATTAATTCATGTCACGTCTTATACACAGATCAACCATTTATACATATATTCCTATCTTTCCCAGGTAGAAGACATATGTGGAAAAATTTACCCAATTGGCGCCCATTCCCACATCTTATAGAGAATAGAAAGATACTCTACTATCCCTATTCAAGTTTAGCCACCCACCCGTCAAGGGTGCCCACACCCTTGACCCTTTCCTCCTAGCCCCTTTGCCTTTTTTTGCATATACTGCCACTTCCGTATGATAAACAGCCATTAGATGAGTGAGCCATTGTTGGACCGATGGTGCTAAGAGGTCTTGCCATGCCGTAGCCAAGCTTAGCTGAAAATCTGTCATTATAATAAAAACAAATGCCTGTGCCTGGCTAGGGATTGGTTCATTACTAATCCCCAGTATTATAAGTTGTGGGCTCTGTACTATACTTAGTCCCAGTCCTCCCTCCAGGAACTCAGTAATGTCCCCAATGAGGCCACCTTGGTCTGGGCAGGTTGCAAACAGCGTATCAAATGCGCACCGTATGAATGGCATCTGGAACAGTGCTGGTTTCTGGTTCCACCCCATTTAGCTATTTTCCCCAGAGTGTAGTACAACTTGTAATCTGTTTTAAAATGCTGTACTTGCAGAGAGGCAGAAATTAAGATTATCTGTGCCAGATTTCTGGACTCCGAGTATTATTATGATGGCACTGTTACAGGTTAAAGAAGGGCAGAATGCTTATCATAATGCGATTACGTGTGTGACGACTTTTGGCACAGAATCCAAAGATATCAGAAAGATTGTTCTTAAGAACTGGCATTTGATTAGCAAGGTTGACTCACAATTAGAGAAACTGCGTTTTGCGTTCAAATGTGGGGGAAATCTTAGAGATCTTCTAGTTGGGGCATACAGTGAACCTAAAACTACCACGTTACAGGATATGTGGGGTCTTATGCCAGTGGTGGGTCATTACCCATGTGGGCACTGTGCCACCTGTGCTACCATTTTAGTGGTAAAATCATGCATTCTGAACGATAAGCAATGGGTGTTGAAACATCATTCTAACTGTTTGTCGAGAAATGTAATTTACTGTATCCAATTCCCGTGCCTATTATTTTACATTGGGAAATCTACACAAGAGGTGAAAAAACATATTTAGATTTGGTTGAATCGAGCCACTGACTAATTTATATCCTAAATGCTGATCTGTCCTGAAGGTGAGTGGCTTATTCTCCCGTTGTATTTGACTGATTATGTAATCCATGACTTTTTACTGTCCCGATCCTCTGCACTTATGAGTGCAATGCTTCAGTCATCTGCCGTAATAGTCTATTAATACTTCCAAGATGGCGGTCACGCTGTGCCGTCTCTCACGTAAAAAGGGTTAAAGTTCAGCGTGAGGCTGGTGGTTTCAAACGGGCTTGGAGATTGATTCTTCATGCATAATACGAAATGTGAGTACAGTATTAGTTGTCTGGTTTGTAAGAGAGTATAAGGATAGATTAAGTCGGTAGTGATTAGATTAGTTTGACTTTTCTTTTCTTCCCTTTCTATGGCTACGAAATTATTGTTGTAGACACAGGTAAGAGTGACTGCAGCGTTGGCCTTTGATTGATTTTGGCATCCTACGATGATATGAGTAACAATTCTGAATTGTAATATTAACCTTATTCATTGCTTTAGAGACCTGTTTGAGAAGGCAGGATGGAAATGCAATTGGATATATAGAGTAAGGATTCAATGTTGCGGTGTTGGTCACAGGTTTGTGCACTGTGGGCACATTGGGTGTTTTCAATTGGTTTTCTCCCCCACACATATTGGTGGAGTTTTAGTTATAGTATCTGGAGGCTTGTCTTTCTAATTAGGCATGCTTGGTGGGTCAGTCACTGAAGTTGGACTCACCGTTTTCCGATGACGCTAAGAAAAAAACCAAGTGGCAGGACAACCTGAATGGCCTCAGGCAGTTTTATTTTTCTTGGGTAACTTCCTGAAGGAGATCAAAGGAGGGCCCAGGGGACCAGGATTAGAATGAAATGTTTCCCATAATATTATCTTTACCACCGAATCTTTCTTTTCCTTCGTTTGTCTTTTTTTTCTACCCTGGTTTTTACATGACGGTTGGAGCCTGGGGCACTATGGGAAAGGTGGAGTGGGTGGCATCAACAGGGTCAGATCTATTTGCTTGTTTGTGGTGGAGGTGGTCAGGGGGTGAGTGCCGTAGGGTGGGTTGGGGGAGGGGTTGGATGGGGTAGGGGCAGGGGAGGTCATCAAAGTAGACAGGGACAGTCATGCACAAGGGGGTCACACATTATGAATGAGTAATTTGCAGATTGCAACTATTAACATTTATGGGTTAAATGACCCCATGAAAAGGCGTGGGTTAGCCCTTGATATGCTTTAACTCAAGGCAGGCATGATTTGTGCAAGAGATACACATTGAGGGGCCTAGGAAGACACTGTTAGAGTGTTTAGGGTACCAAGTGGTAGGTAGTACTTCACAAGGAGCATGTAAACGGGGGTGGCAATTTTTGCGTGGAAAGGCCGGGGCATGTTCCTAAGGGTTCGGGGAGACAAATATGGATGCTGGGTCATCGCTCAGTGTCAGCTCCCCAAAGAGGGTTTTACACTTTGTTCAGTATATGGGTCAGTCTTAGATGACCCAGCAGTGTTTGAGGGGTTAAACTCTGAGCTATCATTATGGCCACTCCCGCTTATCATGTGTGGGGATTTCTATATCAATTTGAATGTGGATTTGGTAGACACGGGCCCTAGAAAGTATAAAGGTCGTACATCTAAGGCTCTTCAGTCTCTGCTGTATCTAGGCTCCACCCATGTTCTAAGGGACGTTTGGAGAAAGAAATATACCTCAGATCCTGGTTTTACATATATGACGTGAAGTTTTCCAATGGGAAGATCATTAATATGCACGCTAATATAAATGTCCCATATCCGCCAGAATGAGATCATTGTCTTTGCAGACCGAAGCCCCTTCTGGGATTCCTTTGCCACACTGATTGAAAGCATTTGTAAATAAAATCATCAAGAAACTAAAACCTGTTACCACCTGCTCAAAAGCCTGCAGTGCCAAAACCATTTAACATGACCAATATGCCTCCGTGACAATCATCACCATATTTGTAAAAACATCTCTGTTGGTAGGAAACATCCCAGACATAAATGCTATTATAATGACACCTCTTGTAAAGACACCTGCCAGTGACCCGAATGTCCTTGCCTATTATAGACTGATTTCTGGCCTGTACCAGTATTACTAAATCCTGGACGTGTCTTAGTGACTTCTAGCCAGTCATCAGGCACCAAAGAAGTAATAAAACTATCCTATTGAACCTCTGGTAAGCATCCCTCTCGACCAGGGATCACCGTAAAAGCTGCATATTGATCCTCCTAGTCCTGTTCGCAGCTTTATATATAGACAACCACATAATTCTATCTTCTCAGCTTTAGACCTCTATTGGGCTCAAATGTATTTGACTTCAGTAGCTCAGATCGCATTTAACTAACTGCAATGACCAACTCTTCACCACCTACAATGGCTCCACTCACTTCTATCCCCGACAGCACCAGCCGTGGCTACCAAGTATGCTGACAATACCATAATACACTTTAAAATCCCAAAAGAACTAGAGAAAAAAGGTAACTACATCATTGCCTCCAACACAAACAGAAATGGTCGACAAGCAATGCCTTGCAATCTTTTACAACGATGAACTGTACGTCTCCACTTGCATTGTCTTATTTTGGCCTCTTCTGCTGCCTTTGTGGACATCCACCCTAATGTATGGACGGTCCAAACTCATGAATATCATGTCAAACTCAACAAAAGGATGAGGATGCAAAAAATGTATAAAATATTATGCTGACAATCGCCACACAGCCAAGTCGTCGAAGCTCCAACAAGGCGATCTGGGTCCATCACCATTATAACAAACTTTGGCAAATGCAACAATTGTTTTTGGTCTCAAATAGCATACACTGCCACAGTAGTCACTGGCATTGAGCGAAACTACTGTGTGCTGATATGCTCCTTGTGAAAGCAGAATGCTGTCACTCACAGATAAGCCAGCCGATACAGAGAGAGAGAGAACATTTTAATAAATGCAAAGCATTATGGTCAACACCAGACCAAATTAAGGGCTCAATTATTAAAGGAAGTCTATGTCCTTTGCATTAAGTGCAGCTATACAGCTTAGCTTTCATGAATTCCCAAGAATTTACAGTAGGACAAGAAATAGTACCCCTAGAAAATACTTGTGAACTGCATTTTGTAATGAGCAAATATGCATGTGTATCTTTGCTCATGCGAACATCTGAGTGTTTGCAAGTTCACTTTCCCGCCAACCACTTTTTCCCCCAACTCTGGAAGAAGGGTTACATCTGCCATTGTAAGGAGTAAATTTCCAACATTTCTCAGTATGGGAAAAGATCAAAGAATAGTTGTTAAAAACCTTTAAAATTTGCAAGTTAGTAGGTTTGCACAGACTCAAAAGGGCATTCTAACCCTAGAACTATTGCTTACCACTAACTTCAGCCCCAGTATGTAGATCTGCAGAAACGTGGCAACATAAGGGGACCACAAGTATTCAAACACTACTCTGAGCCCTGGCATAATCAGAGAGGCTCTATCCGAGCTCTTATATAAGGAGATTGCTGCCATAATTTGTCGCCGCACTTCATGGCACTAAAGGGACAAGTGGATTTTGCTACAGGGCAAGAAGATTTATGAAGCAACCTGCCCCTTGGACAAGTATATATTGTATTAAATTCCACAGCCCTGGTCTAGATTATGTGACAGGATGGGGTTGGATATGTCTTTGGCATATTTAGCCGCTGATTGCAGTTGTGCAGTATGCTTTTCAGTGTCTTTTTAGGCTCTCTTTTTCTGTCTTGATTACCTGGGTTGAATGTGATCTGTCTTACTTTTGAGAGGTTTATAGTAGAAGCTATGATGATTCATTGCTCCAGAGACGTATTTATAGCTATTGTGTATATTTTATAAGTTGTTTCTGTGTGGTGAGGGTATGTTATGTAAGATTGGCAAAGGTCATCAATGTCCACCTTTAACATTTGGTTTGTTGTCCTGTTAAGGCGTATAATTCTTTGGCAAAGGCATAGAGATCCATCTAGGTGTGCTTGATACTACGTGTTTGTAGGGGGTTGGAGTTCTATGCGGTCTCCTACTTTCCTGAGCCGTAGTAAGTCAACTGCCAGCTTAAGGTTGGCCATGATATTCCAAAATTCTTGTCTTATCTTTTCTATTGTCGACTCTACGTTGTTAACACATGCTTGCCCGGGAGAAGTAGCATTGTTTGTGGTGCTGGGAAGGGGAGACTCTTTTGAGGGTGTGCGTGCTTGTTCTTTGAGATATTGCTTGTCTGGTTTGGTGAGTTGTGTGAAGAGGTATACCGCACAGTGAGTGGGAGGAAGTTTTGATCAGACACTTGAATAGCTTACTGATTATTATTGATGTGCACAAAACTGTTAATCAGAATTTCCATCTTTACACCTCTTCAACCTAGTGTTCAATTGTTCTCAAGCTTTCTATCTCGAGAATACCTAGATCCCTCTCATCCCTCGCCCAAAATGAACTCAGACTCTGGATGTCTGTATTAGCTAATAAATGTTATTCCTTTGTGCCAGTTCGCATTCTTTAACAATCTTTGGTTTTAAATCCACAGGTGATTGAAGTGTTGGCGTAGAAGACACAATGGTGATCAGTAATAAGCAAATAATTGAAAACTATTAAAGGACTGATGCTAAAGAATTAAAGTTGCTTCAGAGCTCCAACAAGAGAAAAGTATCCAGGAAAAAGATGTGGTGAGGAACTTGGATTAGAGTAAAATAAAGAACGTGAAAGCAGTTTCTCTAAATAAATTTCCTGCTGCTCTAATGGTATATGAAGAATGCCCGGGAGATGCCAACCCACGGCAGGAAGACCATCTGCCTGAACCAGAGAGGACAAGCATTAGTCTAAAGTTCTATCCAAGAGAAGATAATACACACAGAACAAGTGGGACTTGAAGAATTTTTAACAGACCTCAGCTAATGGAACACTTGAGCACCATATCCAGTGAATTGTCGTTAAATCAAAAACAAATATCTGTTCGTCACCTATACAGTGTTAATGAAGCTGCTTAAAAGACCAGGTAGTCAAGTTAGGACTAAGATATCTGCTAGTTACGAACTAGCGATCTGGGACCAAGGGAAGGAGAATGAGGGAAAATAAATGCGCCTCTATGACCAATGACCACATTTTGCTTGTAGTCCGGGTCCAAATGTCCACTACCATTCTTACCCATTAGATGTGACCTCAGGTATTTGTTACCGGGCAAGATCTGCAAAATCCTTA
The DNA here is from genome assembly GCF_964261635.1 of Lissotriton helveticus. Classification (NCBI taxonomy): domain Eukaryota; kingdom Metazoa; phylum Chordata; class Amphibia; order Caudata; family Salamandridae; genus Lissotriton; species Lissotriton helveticus. The sequence continues at coordinate 1,154,646 of NW_027611651.1, read as the reverse complement.
ATATCCTCATTGTAGTCTTATATACAGACAAAGAAGACATCCGTAAGAAGGGAGACAAGAAACAATGTGCTGCTACTGATAAACAATAGTATTCTGAATGTTCATGCCAATACATTATGTGAATATGTACCTAGCTTTGAAATACTGAACACCAACCAAAGACCTGATCAGTGCTGCATTAACTCATAAATAAGTATGAGAAAAGGGTCAGAGAATCCACATGGATGTAATGAAGAGGCAATAATCCCATGAGAGGCTTCCCCATAAGTTCCAGGGGCTGCTGATATTAAGGTTGTAGGGTGAATTAGGTTGCCTACAGAGGTTATAAACTATGAACTCCACAGAGAAGTGATCTTTGGCTAAATAAATGTCCAAGTGTTAAGTCGAATAAGTGCAGCACATTTGAGTGTGTGATGCTAAACACATGCTGAATAAGATTTAGTATTTTCTTATGGTGTGTCTGCTAGAAAAATCCCAATTTGGAGATATTAACTTCAGAAAGAAATCTTATCTCATAATGGAATGTATACAAGACAAAACCGAACTTGGAGATATTAGCACCGAAAAGAAGTCTCATACATGCTCTGAATGTGAGAAGAGCTTTAGTTGTCAATCCAGACTCAGTCAGCATGAGAAAATTCACACTGGGGAAAAACTTCATCAGTGCTCTGAATGCCTGAAACGCTTCACTCACAAACAGCATCTGACTCGACATGTGAGAACTCACACTGGGGAAAAACCTCATAAGTGCTCTGAATGCCACAAAGGTTTCCGATATAAATTCAGCCTTACTCAACATGAGAGAATACATACTGGAGAAAAGCCTTTTCATTGCTCTGAATGTCTTAGAAGCTTCAATTGTAAAACCCTTCTCAGTCAACATGAGAGAACTCACACTGGAGAGAAACCTTATCAGTGCCCTGAATGTCACAAAAGGTTCACTCAAAAAGCCTATCTCGTCAACATGAGAGCACTCACACTGGACAGAAACCGTATCAGTGCTCTGAATGCCAAAATAGTTACCAATGTAAATCAGCTCTCACTCGACATGAGAGAACGCATACTGGGCAAAAACCTCATAAGTGCTCTGCATGCCAGAAAACCTTCAGTCGGAAAACCATTCTCACCCGACATGAGTTAACCCATACTGTGCAGAAATCCCATCAGTGCTCTGAATGCCCAAAAAACTTTAGTCGTAAATACCTTCTCACTCTACATGAGAGAACCCACACCGGAGTTTCATGGGTTACCTTCGCAACAGCTTTGAGAATGACTTGATGTTTTCCTTTTTTCTTTTAAACATATCTTTATTGCACATTTTATAGTTTACGTTTTAACGCACCCCTCCAAGTGGACAGTCCATTCTTAAGATTAATTCATGTCACGTCTTATACACAGATCAAAAATGTATACATATATTCCTATCTTTCCCACGTAGCAGACACCTGCGGAAAAATATACCCAATTGGCCCCCATTCCCACATCTTATAGAGAATAGAAAGATGCTCTACTAACCCTCTTCAAGTGTAGCCACCCACCCGTCAAGGTGCCCACACCCTTGACCCTTTCCTCCTAGCCCATTCGCCTTTTTTTGCATATACTGCCACTTCCGTATGATAAATAGCCATTAGACGAGCGAGCCGTTGTTGGACCGATGGTGCTGAGAGGTCTTGCCATGCCGTAGCCAAGCTTAGCCGAAAATCTGTCATTACAATAAATACAAATGCCTGTGCCTGGCTAGGGATTGGTTCATTACTAATCCCCAGTAATATAAATTGCCGGCTCTGTACTATACTTAGTCCCAGTCCTCCCTCCAGGAACTTAGTAATGTCCCCAATGAGGCCATCGCGGTCTAGGCAGGTTGCAAACAGCGTATCAAATGCGCCCCGTATGAATGGCATCTGGAACAGTGCTTGTTTCTGGTTCCACCCCATTTAACTATTTTCCCCAGAGTGTAGTACAACGTGTAATCTGTTTTAAAATGCTGTACTTGCAGAAAGGCAGAAATTAAGATTATCTGTGCCAGATTTCTGGACTCTGAGAGGCCTGGTATTGTGATAGAGAAGCACTGTTACAGGTTAAAGAATGAGAGAATGCTGATCATAATGCGATTACGTGTGTGACTACTTTTGACTCAGAATCCAATGATATCAGAAAGATTAATCTTAAGAACTGGCATTTGATAAGCAAGGTTGACTCACAATTAGAGAAACCGCGTTTTGCGTTCAAACATAGGGGAAATCTTAGAGATCATCTAGGGCATACAGTGAACCTAAAACTACCACGTTATGCCAGTGGTGGATCATTACCCATGTGGGCACTGTGCCGCCTGTGCTACCACTTTGGTGGTAAAATCATGCATTCTGAACGATGTTGAAACATCATTCTAACTGTTTGTCAAGAAATTTAATTTACTGTATCCAATGCCCGTGCCTATTATTTTACATTGGGAAAACTACACAAGAGGTGAAATAACACATAATGCAACATCAATCACGAATACGATGCAAAGGAACAACTGCACCTCTTGTAGAACACTACTTGCTTATGTCTCATGCTCCATCAGATATGCATTGGTTTGTACTAGAGATTGTTAAGGGTTCTCGACGGTGTTGCAATGTTGATCCCCTGCTCACACTGAAGGAAAACAGATGGATCTGGTCTGCTAAGACTGTAGAGAAGGGACTCAATTCTTTTGTGGAGTGGCAACACTGTATCGCTAGATTTTTGTGAGATTTTTGCGAGGCATTTGCTGCTGTGATGTACTGAAGAACTTTATCCTGGCTGGTCTGTGTTGGATTTTTTTTTTTTTTTTATATTTCTTTTTATTTAAAATAAACGAGAAAATACAAACAAACATTGCATTGGGAATATTTGACATCAGTACAACAGTGCTCGGAGCAAAAGAAGACCAGCCAAAAGGATGACACAGAATGTACAAACGTTAGTGATCAGGGGAATCCAGAGTGTCCAAAGCAGGTCGTCTGGCTGGGGGAACACAAAGATCACCCCGGTAAACATTCCAAGGCCCCCATACCTTCACCCATTTCTCAGGGCAGCCCCTCGCAACATACACATCTCGCTCTCGAAACATACACCAGTCCAGGTCCTGGGCCCATTTAGAACGCTGGGGCGGAAGAGCAGCCCCCCACAACTGCGCTATATTGCGCTTGGCAATCATACATGCAAGGGTGACCCACTGTTTAAGATATTGATTGAGATCCGTGGGTTCCCAAACATTCAAGAGGCATCTACGCGCCTCCAGCCGCACCTCACAACCCAGGACATCCCGCATAGTATCATGTATGTCGCACCAATAGGTCTGCACTCTATCACAGTGCCACAGTATGTGAAAGAACGTTGCGACCTCCCCACAGCCCCTCTTGCACTCGCCAGTCGCACTCCACCCCATCTTCACCAACCCGGGACCTGTAACATAGGATCTATGGAGGATCTTCAATTGTACCAGGTGCAGCCTCATCTGTACAGCCACCACCTTGGGGGAGGAGACAGCCTCTACCCAGTCTTCATCATCCAATTCTATTCCGTCAGCCACCCAAGCCTCCCGCAGAGACCCGAGGGGGTCACCCATGTGGTTAATCAATTTGCGATACATTAAAGAGATGGTCTTTTCGGGTACGTGCCCATCCAATACTCGATCTTCCAGGGGGGAGGCCTCGGGGAGGGGATCCCCCGGCAAAACATGGGACAGGAGGGCATGTCTGACCTGGAGGTAGCGGAAGTGCTCATTAGGATGCAGGTTGTGACTCTGCTGGAGGGCTTCAAAGGTCAATATCTCCTCCCTCCCCCAGACATCTTTTATCCGACTGAGTCCAATCAGTTCCCACTTATCGAAGCCCTTGGAGGTACACAAATTACCCAACTTGGCAGAGCTAAAGAGGGGGGTTGCGAGCGTCAGCCTACCGTCCCATCCCAGACATTTGTTAGCCACATGCCAAACTTTCACCGCATGCAAGGTGGGGCCCGTGAGAGAAAACCGCCCTGGTCGATTATACAGGATTCGAAGGAAATCTCCCCCCGGAGACTGACTACGATCCATTGCATACCCGGGGTCCCCCGGGAGTTCATAAACTATCTGGTTGATAGCCGCCAACTGGGAGGCCCAGTAGTATTTCCGCAAATCCGGAAGCCCAATACCGCCATCGTACCAGGCCAGTGTAAGTTTAGAGTATGCGATACGGGATCTGCCACCCCAGAGGAGGAGTCGCTGGAGCGCCTCAATCTCCTTGAAATACTTGACAGGCACTGGGTCCATAGCATTCTGGAGAGCGTATAGGAAGCGCGGCAGAGCCAACATTTTAAAAAGAACCGCTCGACCCAGAAGCGACAGGGGCAATGCCCTCCAACGTTCAACATCAGCGCGCAATCTAATCAATGGCGGCAGCAAGTTCTCAGTGTATCTAGTCCTAGAATCCAAGGCGACATATATCCCCAAGTAAACAAAACCCTTGGCTGCCACCTGAAGAGGACAGTTCTGCTGGACCACCGGCGGAGCCCCGGACAACACCAACAACACGGATTTAGACCAGTTAATTGAAAAACCAGAGAATTCACCAAACACTCTGAGTATGTCCAAAAAGACATCCAGAAAGGACCTGGGCGTGGAGAGATAAAGCAAGATGTCATCGGCATAAAGAGAAATTTTATCCTCCCAATCAGGGGACCATCTCAAGCCCCGTATCATTCTTTCCCATCGAATCCAAGCCGCCAAGGGCTCCAAGGCCAGAGCGAACAGAAGGGGAGACAACGGGCATCCCTGTCGCGTACCCCTCTCCAATTCGAAATCAGCAGATTGGCAATTATTCACAACCACTTGGGCCAAGGGGGCCGTATAAAGTAAACGCACCCACCCGATAAACTCAGGGCCGAAGCCCAGCTTCTCCAAGACCGCAAAGAGATAGGACCATTCAATCCAATCAAAGGCCATAGTTGCGTCAAGCGACACCAGCACAGCAGGTTGCGACAAGGTATGGGCTTTACCCAAAACACCGTGTAGATGCCGAAGATTGAGTGCGGTGTTACGGCGCGGCATAAAGCCAGACTGATCGGGATGCACCAAAGTGGAGATTACCTTTACCAGCCTGGTCGCCAACAATTTAGCCAATAATTTCGGCTTGGCGTTAAGCAAAGAAATGGGTCTATAGGAGGAGGGGGAGGTGCGGGCTTACCAGACTTATGTATCACAACAACATTGGCAACACGCTGATCATAGGGAAGTGAGCCAACCTGCTTACTGTGAACAAACATGTTTTGTAAGTGCGGCGCTATTTTGTGGGCATTCATTTTATAAAGTTCAATGGGAATACCGTTGGGGCCGGTTGCCTTCCCGGAATTAATACTCCTAATGGCCTTTCCAAGTTCGTCATCAGTGATAGCAGAATCCATATATTTCTGATCACTCTCAGACAACCGAGGCATGATAATATCATTAATCATCTCGGCATGTTCTGAGCTGTCGTGAATGTCCGAAGAAGCATATATAGCACCATAATACGTGCCAAAGGCATCCGCAATCAACTGAGGGTCAGTCAGGGTTACAGAATCAGCACCAACCAGCTCAGGGACCAGCCGGGATGCACGATCCCCACGCTCCAACCATGCAATAAGTTTACCGGCCTTATCCCCATGTTCATAGATCCTACTTTGAACATCATTATGTTGCTTCACCGCCGACTCCCTAGACAACTCATGATATTCATCCCGCTTGAGACGCAGCAGATGCCGACTCTCATCAGTGGCATCCCCAGCGGCTCGCTGTTCCAAACGAACAAGATCAGCCTCAACCGAAGTGATCTCAGCCAATCGCTTCTTCTTCTTACCCGCAATAAGAGACAATGCTTCACCACGCAAGACCGTCTTCTAAGCCTCCCACAACGTCTGAGCCGAGTCCACCGATCCCTGATTGTGCTGGAAATAGCGCTCCGAAGCCCCACATAGCTCCTTCTTAATAGCCGGGTCCCGGAGATGCCAAGCATTAATGGGTGCAACTCTACCAACCAAAGGCTGTCCCAACTCCACGCGGACCCAAACCGGTGAATGATCGGAGACACCCCTGCCCAGGTGACGAGCCTCCCTCACAGTAGCAACCATAGCAGCGGGGAGTAGGATATAATCGAGGCGAGACATGGACCCGTGCGCCGCCGAAAGATGGGTATAACTCTTAAGTGTAGGGTTCAAGAGGCGCCAGGTATCAACCAAACCCAAGGAATCCATGAAGTCAGAGAGCCACTGACGGCCGGGGGGAAGCGCTCTCGGCGGAACACGGTCCATGCTCCCCTCCAATACAGTATTAAAATCGCCCCCCAGACACAGGTGACCAAGAGGAAACAGGAGAAAAACTTTAGCAAGATCTTTAAAGGTTTCAGATTGGAGGGCCGGGGGAACATAGACAGAAAGAAAAGTGATAGTTTTGCCCCCGATGGTACCCGATACCCCAACATATCTGCCCCGTTGGTCAGACCAGACAGCCCGGACCTCGAATGGAAGGGCCCTCCTCACCAAGATCCCGACACCCCGAGACCCTGATGTGAACCCAGAATGCGCAATCAATTTATAGCCCCCTCTATGTAGGGCCATGCAACGATTACCCACGAGATGGGTCTCCTGCAAGAGGACCACATCCGGTGAGTGGCGCCTAATAAACTGATTGACCATACCCCTCTTGATTTTGTCTCCCAGCCCATTAACATTCCAACTCATCACTCGAATCCCCGATCCCAGTCCGCGGCTAGCCATTCACTCCACCCCTTCGCGCACACTCACAACGGTCAACACCCAATGCAATGCGAAACGAAACTAAAAACAGGAAACAAGAAACAGAAACAACCCCCCTTCCCCAAGCCCTAGGAACGCCCCCCACCCTGCACCCCTGCATCAGGACTACGCCCCATACCCAACTAGCAGTGTGCCTGTCGCCCCACCCAACAATTGTTACTAAAAGTAGGAAGAGGAGGCGCCTGCCGCTCAGCCCCCTAACCCAGTCCCATTGAAAATGTCCCAAGGAATAAAATAATGATCGACTACAATACAGTGAAAAATTAAGGAGGACATACCCACACCCCCATAAGGCATAAAAAAATAGTCACAACCAAACAAAAACGTCTCATCCCGAGCCCTGTAGACCCCCCTCAGCGGCCTGCTGCTGTTCGGTGTCCTCAGGCCTCACAGTGTCCAACCAATGCGACGCCATCTCCGCGTTATCAAAAAACTAAGTCCGCTCGTTCACCTCAACCCGTAGCTTGGCCGGATACAACATAGAGTACTTAATCCCTTTATCACGCAGCCGCCGTTTAACATGGAGGAAAGTCTGACGCAGTTTCTGTACATGTTGTGTAAAGTCCGGGAAGAAGGACACGGTGACATTATCATATCGAAGCGGGCCGTTCACCCGCGAAGCCTGCAAAATGGCGTCACGGTCACGAAAGTTCAGAACCCTCGCAATCAATGGCCTTGGTGAAGCACCCACTTTCGGCGGTCCGCCCGGCACCCTGTGTGCCCTCTCCACAGTGAAAAAGTTGCTCAGTCCCTTAGGCTTCAGATGGTTGAGGATCAGGTCTTCGACAAAGAGATCCGGCGCACGAGCCTCCGCATTTTCAGGAACACCCAAAATGCGAACGTTGTTGCGACGATTACGGCCTTCATAGTCGTCGAGCAGCCGTTTAGTCTCCGCTTGTGCCAGCTGTAGAGTCCGGACCTCTCTCTGGAGCTCAGCGGTATCATCAACCAGGCTCGACGTCTTAAGGTCAAGGGACTTCACTTTCTCACTGGTCTTTGAATGATCAGTGCGCAATAGGTTAACTTCACTCTTAACCGAGTCCAATTTAGAATCAAGAGCATCCATTCTGGCCACCATAGACGACTCAATCCTAGTGAAAACCTCCATGATGTCATGTAAAGTCGGTTCTGAGCCGGAGGTCAGGGCGGCCCCGGCCAAAGGCGGCTGCTTCTGCTCGCTGGGGGAGCCCTTAGGAAGAGTGCATCTGTCCAACTTATTGGATTGGACCAATCTCTGGGCCCTGGCACCCTTAACAGGAGGTTTCTCAGGGTCTCCTCTCCCGGCCATAACGGGTGGACAAATCCGGCAGGCTCAGCCATCAAGGAGCCAGGTGGCACCTCCAGCCAGAAAGCACACGCCCCCAACACTCCGGACAACAAGCTATGACCAGCTGGGCAAAACTGGAAAAAGTCAAACGATGAGTCCGGGAAGAGGGACCACTTCCGGTGGACACTGCCGCTATTGTCGCATTGAGTCTCAGCCACTCCCAACACCAAAGTCCGCCGTCCGGTGGGCATGAAGGCCCAGAACTTCAGACGACGATACGGGAGGGTAGGAAGACACTCCACGATCCGCGATTGGACGAACGTGTAGCGGTGCTATTCACACATCGAATTCCATCCTCGGGACTCAGGATAGACGAACGGAGGAACGGGGCTCACGGAGCTACGCGATCACGCGGCCATCTTGGTCCCGTGCTAGGCTCCTCCCCCTGTGTTGGATTTTTAACGAAAAAGATGGTTCTGTGGTTTCTCATGTTCTGAGAACTGTGGGCTTCTCATTTACGATCCAAGTATTGTCACAACATATTTAGTTTTGGTTGAATCAAGCCACTGACTAATTTATATCCTAAATGCTGATCTGTCCCTAAGGGGGATGGCTTATTCTCCCATTGTATTTTACTGATTATGTAATCCATGACTTTTACTGTCCCGATCCTCTGCACTTATGAGTACAATGCTTCAGTCATCTGCCGTAATAGTCCATTAATACTTCCAAGATGGCAGTCACGCCACACCGTCTCTCACGTAAACAGGGTTGAAGTTCAGCATGAAGCTGGCGGTTTCAAACGGAATTGGAGATTGTTTCTTCATGCATAATACGAAATGTGAGTACAATATTAGTTGTCTGGTTTGTAAGAGACTATATGGATAGATGAAGTTGGCAGTGATTAGATGAATTTGAAATGGTTGTTGTTGACACAGGTAAGAGTGACTGCTGCGTTGGCCTTTGATTGATTTTGGCGTCCTATGATGATATGAGTTACAATTCTGAATTTTAATATTGACCTTATTCTTTGCTTTAGAGACCTGTTTGAGAAGGCAGGATGGAAATGCAATTGGATATATGGAGGAAGGATTCTATATTGCGGTGTTGGTCACAGGTTTGTGCACTATGGGTACATTGGGTGTTTTCCAATTGGTTTTCTCTCCCACACATATTGGTGGAGTTTTAGTTGTAGTATCTGGAGGCTTGTCTTTCTAATTAGGCATGCTTGGTGGGTCAGTCACTGAAGTTGTACTGCGGTGTGAGCAGACGATACTTTTAGAACCCAGGGGATATTCATCATTGTTTATATTGTTTTTATTCTGTACAAGAATGGTTGGATACTAAGCAACGCTGTGCCCTGAGGATGGTCTTATGGATCTGTGTGGCCTACTAAAGACCGAAACGTCGACTTCCTTTCACCCATTTTGTATATGTTTGTCAGATTTTCTGACACCCGTTTTGTATATATTTGTCAAAACTATAAAAAGGTTTCTGATTGAAAAATACTTGTGGACTGTGAGTTAGCTATTTAATTGAATAAGTATTTGAATACACCCTTAAGGTACATTTGTATAGAGGTACTTGCAGAAAGGCAAAAATTAGGATTGTCTGTGCCAGAATTCGGGACTACAAAACTGCTTGAACTTTCTCTTCCCACCACTTTAACTGCTTTTCTATATCATCAGGCATGAGCTTATTTAACAACTGATAAAGCTTCCTGATGGGGGGTTTGCTAATCAAGACTCTATCAACCAGTTCAACTCTAGAAATGCCTTTGCCCCTCCTGCTTTTTTCAGTAACAGCTGTGCCATCACGGAGCTGAAGATATTTTTAAAAGCTTGTGATGCCCTAGGTTAAACCTGTGCAGTAGGGTCTCAAACAAATCATATAGGAGTCCCAAAAAATTACCAGGTGAATAGAGTTTTTATGTAATACAGTGTAAATGTTAAGCCAACCCAGCCCTACTTTCTTCCGGACCATGACCCATATTTTGAAAAAACCACTGAGGGTCTTAAATCAAACTCTTTTATAGTATCCATACTAAAGCTGCCTTGAAAGTACACCCCATGCCGCATTCCCCATGAGAAGCTTGTACGGGATTAGGACTTTGATAAGCCTCTCATTTTATCCCCAACAAAATAGACATCTGTTGCAGGGCAGTGGCCCAGTAGTAGATTGTTATATTAGGTACCGCTAACCCCCTGAGCTCCCTCAGGAGTGTCGGATATTTCAGCACCCTTCTAGGCCAAGTATATGGCCAGAAAAAGCCCCATCAATATCCTTAAACCATTGGTTCCCCACTTCAAGAGGGATGGCAAAACAAATCTTGATCAAATTGATTCTACCTATTAAAGACATTTGTAAGTTTTTATTCTGCCAATTTCTACCCTTGTGCTTTTTATTAATGGATCCAAATTTGTCTATCATTTTATCGAAGTCAACTTTGATTTTTTTCCCCCTATATAGGTAGCCCCCTCTACCACTCGCCAATCCTCCCATTCCACTTCTATGTTTTTAACAATTTGATTCTTATCCTGATTTAATGGATATCCCGAAAATCTGTTTAACTGCTCAGCCTCTTTTATTTCTCTGGCGAGTATTTTTGTTTCTAAATCATGTGACCTAATAGGCTGAATAAACATATTTTTCCCTATCCTCCTTATCATAGGATCAATATGTGGAAAAGTGAATTTTGCCTTGCTATATGTGCCTACGTGTTCCCCATCCTATGTTATATGTGCATGATCGATATGCATGTATCCCCCTATGATCGATTAAAGACGCAATTATAGTTGTGCCCAGCTCTAGTATGCCAGTATCCAGTTCTCGTGAAAGCAACGAGTATTAGGCCTATGTTGCCACGTTTTACAGTGTGCACGTTAATTCACCGCATTGTCCCCGTTTTCCAGGCCTCAAAGGGCCCGGACACCGGATTCAAGATCCAGTCTCCTGAACCCACTCCGAGGAGCGATGCAGCCCCCACCTGCATCCCTGACCCTTCGCTTACTTCCTGCCACGCAGCGCGGTGCCCGGCCTGGCTCTGCCTGCCTGTCTGCCAAGAATATGTTATGCTTCTAGTTATCAGTCCAGCTTTCCTTCTCTGCATTCCTAAGCTACTGAACCGCATAAACAGTTTCAGCTATAGTCTAGTCTTTCTGTCTCCATGCAAGAGAGTTACCGTATTAATATTCATAGAAGATTCATAGCACACGCAATACATGTAGAATATATGCATGCACCAGCCTTAGTGTCAAGTAGCCTTTGCCCTGATAACTTTTAGATTCTATCAACATGTACTCCAAACACCAGATACCAGATATGCTATAGGTACATGTCGTCCTGACACCGCAGACTTTAGTCTCCTCTTCTAGTGTAGAAGTCATAGCCCCCGGTTCTCCCTGGTAACACGTCATTGCCCGTTTGCGCGCACCACTAGGTTAAAGGTCCCAGCTGCTCAGGTAGCCCCCTCCATGTTTCCGCCCCATTTATGACACTTCTGTGACGTTCTCATCACATGTCTACGTACACGCCCTGTGCACGCCTTCTTTTCACGCCCATGTCTTCTTATCTTACGCTTGTCACTAGTTACGCCTACTGTATGTAATGTAATGGAAATGTCTTACTATATATATGTAACCTGAATTGTGATGCGTGCGCTGCAGCTGCCTTTCCATTTTATTTCAGGCTGTCCCGATCCAGTCCCTTCCCTTTTGCCTGAATAAATCCTTCAGACTCGGACACATCGGATCCTGCCTCTTATTTATTGAGCTATCTGTTATTGTTAATATAGTCAAAAATAGTACCGGTATTATTTACCAGGCAAATAACAAGGGAGGACAGGGACATCCCTGTCTAGTACCTCACTGTATTTTTATAAGCTCCGACTGGCCTTCCATCATAGAAATCCTAGCTTTGAGCTGCTGATACAATGCTTTCAAGACCATTTAAAACCTGGCCCCTATCCAATCTGCTTGATCAAAAACCCTTAGACAGTGCCAGGAGACTCTGTCAAATGCTTTTTCAACATCCAAGGGTATTGAAGCCATAGAGTCTCCCTTCACTGCTGCTGAGTCAAAGTGTGATTACCTGCCTGATGTGGTCAGTTGTTCCTCGACCCGGAACAAAGCTGTGTTGCCAAGAAGACACAATGTTGCTGATTGTTCCAGACAGCCTTGTAGCCAGGATCTAGGAGTAGATTTTAGAGTCACTGTTCATTAGGGTAATCGGCTGGTATGTGCCTAGTTCTAATGGAGACTTCCTTTATTTTAGGAATACCACAATATTTATTAAGGCACAAGAACCCATGTGGCGCCTCCTCCCCTGTACTATCAGCAAAAGTTCTAGCAGGTAACTATTGAGTCAGGAGGACAAAATCTTATAGAACTCTCCCTGATTGAGATCCGTTCCAGCTGCGAGGGTGGAGGTTGGTAACTGAATTTCCTCTACAGTGATTGGTTAACCTACATTTTCCTGGTCTTCCTCTCCTATATTCCCCATCATCACTGAGTTCAGATAACTTATCAAGTCCTAAGACTCCTCTCCCACATCCTCGGTATATACCTTTGGTAAAATCTCGAAAAGGCAGCCCTTATTCCTTCTCGATCCGAGACTATTCCTGACACAGGATCTTGAACTTCCCGAATATGGGACTGGGCTATTTGCTGCCTGGTCCGCACCGCTAAGAGATGACCCACCCCTCACTGTATTCGTAAAATTAATATTTCTGTGCCAGAGATTTGTCTGCGGCCTTCTTTGCCCAAAGACTCACTGTTGCTGCTTTAGCCACAGCCACTTCCAGCTGTACCGTCTGAGTCTCCATACCCAGTGGAGGGGTGTGGCTCACTGGTTAGAGGCGGCAGACCCGGGAGCAGAGGACGGCCCGGGACCAGGGTTCAATTTACGACGCGGCAGGGTCTTGGACCAGGGTCAACGGACTCGATAATTCTCGCCTCGGTGCCTACTCTAACTAGGGATCACACTCGGCAACTCTGGGCATTAGCTTGCCTCATCTCCACAACGGCCCCCACATACGCCGGGGATGCCTGGTTTCACCTTGGAAATACCCAGTAGGGACCATCTCACAGGGAAAGCCAGGACGGGTTCCCCAGCGGTCTACAGCGCAGAGATACTCCTTGGGGAGTCGATTCTAGCGCTTTAGAAACCCACAAACAGGCCACTATTTCCCTCACCATAGCTTCTGTGAGTGACAGCCTTTTATAGAGGTCATCCAGAAAGAGTCTCTCTCTTTTTTGACGGGCCCAGTCTTGCCTCAAACCCCTTCTTGGAAGGCATCAAAGATTATCCCAACGGGAGCACTACCCATGTTTTTTTACATTCACACTGGAATCCAGTCCTGCATATAATGGAGGTATGCATCATCCAGTAACAGAGCCCGTTCAAAAGACCAACCACGCAACTGACCCAACTAATCTAGATGAGGGACATCTAGTACCAAAGGGTTATGGTCTGATGTGACCATGGAATATTTCTCTATTCGGTTATCCTGCTAAAGATCTAGGTAAATAAAAAAAATAGTCTAGCCTTGCATAAACTTTATGTGGAGCTGAAAAATTAGGGACTGAGGCTCATTAGTCAGCCCTAGGGGTAGTCCCCGACAAAATCGCTACTCAAAAATGGAGAAAGAAGACCAGAACAAGCTGAACCGGCCAAGATACGGATACCAGCACTGACGGCAAACTAAGATGGGACTATTCTACTACCCATCATAGTGAGGACGGGGGGGGGAAAAAGCTTAAATCAAGTCGGCTCTGGCAACTTCACTGATCCAAAAGACCTCCCTCTATTGAACGTATTTCCTCCACATTAGAGCAAATACACGTACAGGCGCCAGCCTATATAAAAGAAAGGCTCAAGATATACGAACCCAAGCGCGCCCTGCGATCGTCCGGATCTTTTCTGTTATCCTGTCCACGCTTCAAGTTAACAACAAAAGGAGGCAGATCTTTTTCAGTTCAGGCCCCTACCATCTGGAATAAGTTACCGGAGGCGCTTCGCAGAGAACCTAACCTCCTCCATTTTAGGAAGTCCCTGAAAACCTTACTCTTCAAGGACGCTTTTCCATCTCAATAGTCGGCTACTAGATCAGACACCTCCATACCTTTATTCCATCTTTGTTGCTGTACTTGGTCAGTAGCGCTTTGAGACCTGTCGGTGAGTTGGCGCGATACAAAACACAGTTACAATTACAATTACAAATGCAAGGGGAAGCCCGGTTGGAAAATCGTTGGGCTCACTAGGCCACAAAAATTGCAAGGGTCAGTTTGGAAAATCTGTAAAACTTGCTCCGAAATGAAGGATAGAGTGACCCTTTTGGAGGAAAGGGCCTGAGTAACAGAGGGGGAAGGCAGGAAACTCTAAAAGCATAAGGAGGCACAGTATTCGCAAATGACGGATGTAATGTGGAAATTTGAGGAATTTGAGAACCAACAGCACCGAAACAATCTTAGGTTTCTGGGTCTAGCAGAAAACATTGAGGGGAGTGATATCAGATGTATTATCATGGGACTTCTAAGGGAGTTTTTCCTGACTTACCTCAGTGGAACTGGGATGCTAAGTTGCAGCGAGCTCATCATTTTACGATGATGCTAAGAAAAAAACAAGTGGCAGGACAACCTGAATGGCCTCAGGCACTTTTATTTTTCGTGGGTAACTTCCTACTCCGGTAAGCCATATTCAACAAGGCAGAAGGCAAGAGCACCTATAAGGTGCATACATTCTTTGTCCACTATTGTGGAAAGGCGATGGCGACTACGCCAGCTGATCTCATCCTTTCAGGGACTAGGTAGTGATGCATATCTATTAAATCCGGCCTGTCTTAAAGTCCTTTATAAAGGGAGGGTGCAGATTGTTACAGCTGAAATTACGGCTCAAGAGTATCTGAAGGAGATCAAACGAGGGTCCAGGGTGCCAGGATTAGAATGAAACATTTCCCGTAATGTTGAACGGAGGATTTCTGCAGCTGGCAGTCTATGGACGTTAAGAAGGGGTCTCTTTTATTTATTTGTTTCTTACTTATATTATCTTTACCACCTAATCTTTCTTTTCCTTTGTTTGTCTTTTTTTCTGCCCTGGTTTTTTCATGAGGGTTGGAGCTTGTGGGCACTTTAGGGAAGGTGGAGTGGGTGGCATTAACAGGGTAAGATCTGACCTATTTGCTCGTTTGTGGTGGCTGTGGAGAAGATTAGGTCACATTTACCCATTTTCCCGTATTTGGTCTTGATGAAATGCCAACAGATTGCTCCATGACTACACAGGGCATGAAAAAAGTATAGAACCCAGCTTAGGAGCAGGTCCATAGATGATAGACACTTTCATACAGTGATAGGGGCCATTAGTACCTCAATTTCTCTGCCACCGTTTTTAATCTCAACATGGACGAGGAAGATCACATTAACTATATTGCGGCAACTGGTCGATAGTTGATCTTATATTCAGACTTTCACCAATCTCACATCTTATGACACAACATCCTCTGCCCTACTATGCTTATCCGGCGTACTTAATAAAAGATCTCCGACAAAGTGCCCTCTTGTGGTGCAAGACATGGCTTGGCAGTTCGGGCTGGACTGTTCCCATGAGGCACAGGGTCAGGCTGATTTGCATATGTCTGAACTGGCGTGGCGGAGTGAGCTAAAGAACGGTGATGGATTAAACCCAGATCAGTTGACTGGGGGTGAGTGTTTGTATTGTCAACACTCCGTCCATCATTTCCTTTGGTTTTGCTTTGTTCGCCCTAAGTTGGCAGGGTATGCTCAGACGTGAGTCCCTTGCTCACTTTGCCACTGGATTCAAGCAAGCCCGGCTGAAGACGGCTGTAATGCCAGAAACCGGTCCTGAGAAGCTTGATTCCGGTCCAGAGAAGACATGGCTTGGCAGTTCGGGCTGGACTGTTCCCAAGAGGCACAGGGTCAGGCTGATTTGCATATGGCCATGTCTGAACTGGGGTGGCGGAGTGAGCTAAAGAACGGTGATGGATTAAACCCAGATCAGTTGACTGGGGGTGAGTGTTTGTATTGTCAACACTCCGTCCATCATCCCCTTTGGTTTCTCTTGTGGTGCCCGCCAGGCATTGTAGCGCCGGCCTGGTGAGGAGTATAGCCCAATGATGAGGCATGTCACCTTCAGGTGAGTGAACGCAACTTGCCTTAAAAGCACATGCTTCCTAGGGTGACTGCGTTCAGTTACAGGCAATGTCTCTGGGACTGAACCTCCGGAACAGTATACTGTGATTTGACTGTTTTATTTTAACAAATGTACATAGCAGATATTGGGGATTGCTTGTTTCACAAAAATGATCGGATACCTGCCTCAGAGCGCACTTCTTACAGACGAGTATGGGGTTATCATGTAGCTGCTACAAGCTCCTTACCTGTGCGAGTTATCAGGAACGATGCAGGGGGCAGACCCAAACCAGCCACACGTGGAGATCAAAGACAAATACTGAAGAATTAACAGAGCTTCCAAGCTGGTGACCATTACTTAATTGATCTTGAAAATAAAAGACACGTTTTTATTATTCTGGTGACTCATGACCATAAAAAACAAAGGTTATAAATTCAATATTGTGTCAAATACTTACAAAATGGAACTGGATGTGCTGAATCGGATGTTGTCCCAGGTCATGTGTGACACCTTCCACCACTATTGCTTATGGGACTTGCAGTTTTGTTTTTCTCATTAAAAGGATGGTCTCTAAAGTCCCAGTGTTCTAAGCGATGTTGGTCAAAATCAGAGGCCTGAGTGGGGGTGAAGCATGACACTGCTCTGCTTAGCAGTGAGATGACTGACAGTTCCCCAGCCCTTCCATTCTTTGACCTACAGAGGCTCGTCGGCCATTCATATTTTTTTGCAACGACAAAGAAACTTTTATTACAGCTTGTGTCACTGAAGAGATAAAACCCCTGGGCGTGTTTAATTAACTACTGACAAACATGAGCAATCAAGAACATGAGTTTCTGGAAAACTATCAAGCACCCAATCAGAATCAGCTGCCCTTTACATCCAGGAATTCTTGAGGCTTTGGAGAGGGTGAATTGCACGTGGTATAAGAGGAACACTACATCGATCAAAGCTCACCTCTCAGGGATGTACTGAACTGCCAGCCTCATGGCACACTTAGCCAGCTCTTCACCTCCTCCTCCTCAAACTGTTGACCAGCTATCAGGGCAAATGAGCATGCAGCAAAGCATCGCTGGCTTGGTTCCACACCGGACCAGGCAAGGTGGTCAACTCCATGCTCCTCCAAGTCAGCAAGCACTCTGGTCGAGCCAGTCCTAACCCCACATGAATGTTCCCCATCACAACTATTTTAATGGTACTAAGTTATGTTTCTGCTAAATGTAGGAGTCAAAAAGTGAAAGATTTTACTAGGAAGTACTGAAAGAGAAATCATGAGGTTTTTCAATATTTCTGAGTCTGCCACAGTACACAGGAGCATTATTTCTCTACAGCAGCAAATCATGTATGCGCCCAGTAGAAAGCTTGCAGCCTACAATTCATGCAACAACATAGAGTGCAAGATAACTTGTGTTATTATTCCAGCAGAACGAAATGCCATTCCTAATGTGTACGTCATTTTAAAGACAAACCCAGAAAAATGTACGGTCAGTGTTGTTCTTCTGCCTGTTAAAAGACAATCTCCATTAATATGTCAGGAAATAAAATACTATGAGAAATCCTACTCTATGGCAGGGTGCTGTCTGCCACTATATTGCAGGTTACTTCCAACATAATCTGATTTATACATACATACTCCAGGGTCTGCCAGCTATCGGGTCTGCACACAGCAGTCTGGAGCCACTCAGGAAGGAGGTGAGCTCTTCATTTCATCTTAAGCCCTTAGGTTACAGTCAAAGCCTGATAGACCCAGAGAACTTTATCCTCGCTCTAACTGCGTCGACGTAGCCCAACTTAGTCTGTGTTGTGTGCTGGGTGATGCCTGGCATCTTATTATCGTTGGCGGATGGATGAAGCTCTGATAAGAGCTACTACAAGGAGAGCAGAGAAACAGGACCACAGATCGCCACAGAGTGATAACTGCCCAGAAGCTGAAGAAAGAACTCTGGAACAGCAAACCTCCTACACTCTGGAGATTCTCCAGAGTAGGCAAATGATGGTAATGAAATGCAAATTGCAGCATTAAGGTCACTGTAACACTGGGCAGGGGACGGGAGGAAAAGAACCGGATAATGTTGAGTGGTGGCGTAGTGAACTGACATCCTCCCCCTCTCTGCCTCATTATCAGCATGACTGGAACAGGGAAGAAGCCTGTTCCTGGGAACTAGCCGACTAATTGGATGACGGCCCTTTAACTGGAAGACATACGAGTACGCAGCTCCGCCCCCTGATGACGGCGCGGGATTCCTAGAGGGTAAAAACACGGAAGAAGATGTCCTGGCGTGTGACGTCACCGACCGAGGATCGAGAGTGGGAGAGCGGCCCGGAGGAGCAGAGAACGGAGCTTTTGGAGGCAAACCCGAGGACGACAGGAGTAAGCCAGGAGGCCACTGGATCCGTGAATCGCCGTGGCACACTCCCGAGGGAGGAGTGTGGCTACAACAGGTACGGCAGCGTTTGGTGGGCTGGGTAGGAAGACGGGGTTTTTCTAAACCGTAGGTGCGTGTGGGCCAGAATATTTGCCCAACCTTTCTTTGTCCTCGCCGTGTAAATATACCCCTCCTCACCAGTAATCACGCCTCTGCACCCTCGCACGTTTAATAAAGTGTTTAGCACCTTAGCACGGGTGTCTCCTGCGCTTGCCTGGTCCCCACTGGGACAGTCCAGATAGAGTACATATCCTGACGACCTGTACCTGTTTCTTTTCCCTGGCGGAGTCCAACTAGGAGGTAGGAAGAATGGAAAATCCCCTGAAGTCTGCTTCTTAACCATCTGGAAACAAGACCCTAACCAGACGCCATCACGGACCCCAGAGCTTTTCAGAGAGACACCTTGACAACCCGACATAAAAAGACGTTTTCCAAAATAAAACCTTATCTACCCCGAACTGGTCTTAGGTCTCTTCTTGATCCCACGCCACAACAGGTGTCAGACGTGGGATATCCCCCTTCCATCCCGCAACAGAAGATGGACCAAATCATACAACACCTTATAAAGGGACAAGAAAAGTTAGAATGGGCGGTAGAAAGACAAATGACGTTGGCTCAAGCAGACAGGGAAGTTTTCAAGAACACCATTATGGCCCAAATCGAAGGCTTAAATAAGGCGGTCCAACAACCCAGTGCTTTACCCGGTGGGGAACGAAGAGCCACCCGACGCATCCCTCGGAGTATCATTACAAAAATACAATGCAGGGGATCCAGATGCCTTTCTGACTAACTTTGAAAGAGCAGCCCGGGCTTGTGGTTGGGCAGAAGAAAAATGGCCCTTCTTTCTGGCCCCATTGTTAACCGGGGAAGCTCAGGCTGCATACCAGGTGGCCAATGCCACAGGGAATACGCCATATCAAGAGCTCAAATAAATAATCCTGGACCACATAGGATTAGATCAGAGGCCTATCGTGTACGGTTCAGGAAAGAAAAAGGAATTCCTGGTGAAAACCCCAAGACTCTATATCTCCGATTAAAAATGGCAGCCGATAAGTGGCTGAAACCCGAGAGCAGGTCCAAAGAAGAGATAATGACTAGTATATACTTGGAACAGTTTCTGGAAGCGTTACCATACGGAAGCCAACGTTGGCTTAAGCAACATTCTGGCCTTACTGCCCAACAAGCCGTAGAGATGGCCTTCAATTGTTCCCGAGCGCAGCCTAGGTCTCTCGCTTGGGACCAAGAAAAAACTACAAAGATGTCCGCAGTACCAAAACCCGAGAGGAAGTTCAAAGTCAGCCCAGAGCAGCCAAAAGTGAAACCCATAAGAAAGGAACCAGTTTTCAAAGGCCCCCAGTGCTTCGAGTGCGGTGAATGGGGCCATATCGCTAGACTGTGTCCCAGAAGAAAGGCCCCTGAAGAACCAATGGAGGTGGGGTACATACCTAAGGCCGTGATGTACACCGCTGAGATCTGACCATCTATGTAAAGGTAACGGTCAATGAACGTCAAATAAGGGCGCTGTTGGATTCAGGATGCAGGCAGTCCGTGATCCGAAACAAACTAGTGCTACCCCAACAGCTCACTGCAAAAGGACATTCCTATGCCCTGGTCCTAGTGGACTACACAACTAGGTTTCCGGAGGCCTTTCCCTTAAGAATCCCCAATGCTAAGAACATAGCCGAGAAATTGATAGAATTATTCTCGAGGGTGGGATTTCCAAAGGAAATCTTAACAGACCAGGGGACCCCGATCGTCTCCAGACTGATGAAGGAAGTCTGTAAATTGCTAGATTTGTCTCACATAAAAACCTCAGCCTACCACCCCCAAACAGATGGGTTGGTAGAAAGGTACAACAGGACCTTGAAAACAACCCTAAAAAAAATGCTCTCCATTGAACACAAAGACTGGGACCAAGTCCTACCGTTAGCACTATATGTACTGAGGGCCCAGGTACAAAGTAGTTTAGGTTGCTCAGCCTTTGAACTGCTGTACGGCTGACAACCTCGGTCCCTCTTGGAAATAACGTAGGACACTTGGGAACAAGAGAAACACCATGAACAGAAAACCCTACTAGAGTATACTCAACAGCTGTAGTACTAGCTCAGCAAACTGAGAGATTTGGCATACTCTTCCTTAGAAAATAGCCAGAACAGGCAAAAGAAATATTACGACAAAGGCAAGAAATGGAGAACCCTAGAAAAGGGAGACTGGGTTTTAGTGTTGTTACCCTCCTCCACTAATAAATTCAGGAGTGAATGGCTGGGTCCCTATCCCATAGTAGACACCATAGGGAGAACCACTTACCGGGTCCCGATCTCCCCTTCGAGGAGGCAGACCTTTCACATCAATCTATTAAAAAAATGGATCGGTCCGATACCCAAGGTAGCTCAATTCGGAATCCCTACTGGGTCAGAGCAAAGCACCTTAGAACAACTGCCTGTTAATGAAGAACTTACATACGCCCAGGAAACTGAGCTCCAAAACACCTTACATCCCTTCTCTTCAATGTTTTCGGACCTGCCAGGATGAACACTTTTGATAGAGCACAAAATAGAAACAGAACCAGGGAAATGTGTTAAACAAAAACCCTACAGGGTGCCGGCAGCATGACGACAGGATATAAAAAGGGAAGTACAGGACATGCTCAAGTTGGGGGTTATCCGTCCATCTAGAAGTAACTGGTCGTCCCCTATTGTAATGATTCCTAAACCGGACGGGACGACCCGGTTCTGTATGGACATTAGAGCTTTAAATAACATCTCCTCCTTTGCTGCCTATCCCATTCCCCGGGTGGATGATTTAATAGAAATGATAGGCGAAGCCACGTTTATTACCATGCTAGACTTCACTAAGGGGTACTGGCAGGTACCCCTTAGGGAAGAAAATAAACGAAAGACTGCCTTTGGAACAGAGGAGGGCCTATATGAGTTCAACGTCTTGCCCGTTGGGCTGCATGGGGCGCCTGCGACCTTTCAGAGGTTGATGAATACCATCCTACACCCCTTTTCCTCCTTCTGTTCTGTGTATCTTGACGACATTGTAATTTTCCGCAATACCTGGTCAGACCACTTAACACACTTAACAGCTATTCTGGAAGCCCTACACAAGGCAGGGATTACACATTAACTCAAAAAAAAATCGAGAGCGGCATACTCCAAGGTTAAATACCTGGGGTATATGTTGGGGGAAGGTGTTATAGCCCCTCAAGAGGAAAAAGTAAAAGCCATCATGAATACTCCCTTCCCCAAAACAAAGCGAGAGATACGAGCCTTTCTAGGCCTTATAGGCTATTACAGGAGATTTATAGACAACTTTGCGGTGACAGCAGCTCCGCTCACAGACCTTTTAAGAAAGGATATTAAACCCTCCTCCATTCTAAATACTTCGGAGGAGGCTAAACAAGCCTTTAAGACCCTTACCGTGGCCATCACTACAAGCCCAATTTTGATACCTTCCAACTTCAGTAAACCTTTCTCTTTAGCCACGGATGCTTCGGACATGGGCTTAGGAGCTGTATTATCCCAAATAGGAGAGGACGGATTAGAACATCCAATCCTCTACATTAGCTGGAAACTACATCCTAGGGAGTGCAAATATCCCAAGATCGAAAGAGAATGCCTGGCGATAAGGTGGGCGGTGGAGAAATTAAAGTACTACCTAGAAGGCAAGCCTTTTGTACTTTATACAGATCACGCCCCGCTACAATGGATGAATAGGACCAAAGCCCATAACCCTAGAGTACTCAGGTGGTTCCTTTTTCTACAACTTTTTTCTTTTTCAATACAACATCAAAAGGGCACTGAGAATGGAAACGCTGATTTCCTATCCAGACAATTCATTCTTCCCAATCGGCAGAAACCAGGGGGGGGGGGAATGTAACACTGGGCAGGGGACGGGAGGAACAGAACCGGATAATGTTGAGTGATGGCGTAGTGAACTGACGTCCTCCCCCTCTCTGCCTCATTATCAGCATAACTGGAACAGGGGAGAAGCCTGTTCCTGGGAACTAGCCGACTAATTGGATGACGGCCCCTTTAACTGGAAGACACACGAGTACGCAGCTCCGGCACCTGATGACGACGCGGGAATCCTAGTGGGTAAAAACCCGGAAGAAGATGTCCTGGCGTGTGACGTCACGGACTGAGGATCGAGAGTGGGAGAGCGGCCCGGAGGAGCAGAGAACAGAGCTTTTGGAGGTGAACCCGAGGACGACAGGAGTAAGCCAGGAGGCCACCGAATCCGTGGAAGACAGGGTTCTTGTAAACCGTAGCCACGTGTGTGCCACAATATATGCCCAACCTTTCTTTGTCCTCACCGTGTAAATATACCCCTTCTCACCAGTAATCACGCCTCTGCACCCTCGCACGTTTAATAAAGTGTTTAGCACCTTAGTACGGGTGTCCCCTGCACTTGCCCGGTTCCCTGTGGGAGAGTCCAGGTAGAGTACATATCCTGACGACCTGTACCTTTTTCTTTTTCCCTGGCGGAGTCCAACGAGGAGTTAGGAAGAACGGAAAATCCCCTGAAGTCTGCTTCTTAACCATCTGGAAACAAGACCATAACCAGACGACATCACGGACCCCAGAGCTTTTCAGAGAGATACCTTGACAACCTGACATAAAAAGACGTTTTCCAAAATAAAACCTTACCTACCCCGAACTGGTCTTAGGTCACTTCTTGATCCCATGCCACAGTCAGACACTACAACATCTTTCCCTTTAGACCGAAGATAACAGCCTACAATAAAAAACTAACCAAAAAGCAACAAAACTAGAAAATGCATTTCCAAAAGCTGCAAAAGAGAAACTGTTAATACAAATGAACAATATTAAACTTTGTTGGTACCTTAGTAATGTGCTTACTTCTGGGCTTCACTCCATCTGCAGCAATAACGCTCTGAAAGGAGAAATTACTGCTGTGAGTCTCAGAGTCTTCAGTATTACTGGTCTCAGTCATGAAGACTGTGGTGTCGGAAGATAACTTTCTCTTATTTGGCTTCATAGATCCACCAGTCACGCCATCGCTATTAGCAGACAGGCCACTGTCAGCAGCATCATAACTTCAGGCAGACCAGCAAAGCGGATCTCACCGTTCACATTGGGTGAACAGACTCGCCTCTGCAACATACATCCACTCTGTTCTCAAATTTGCTTGGGGCTGCCAAAATGCAAAGAGCTGCAATATATTCACCACACTTTCCTGACTACCTTGTTTTAAAAAGTTGTGACATTCAAGCATCATTCTTGGTTCATCTCCAAGCTGAATTTTTTTAGAGATTCTATTGCCACACAATACTATTCCCATATTCCAGTTTGTCCACAGGGTGCTTCAAGCCTGGTAGGTTGTCTCCTGCCTGTTTTGCAGATAATTTCAGATAGTTTCTATAAGAAACTGAATTATTATTTATGGTAGACGAGGAACAATCACAACCGTTGTCAGAATGAACTTTCAAAGCCATTCAATTAACCTAGGATCAACCCACTGGTACCTAAGCACAGAACAGGCAGGCTTAACTTAAGGTAATATGTCAAATATTTATGCAGAAACCAAAAAAGTAAAAGTCAAAATGCAAAACAATAAAAAACCCAAACCAAAATAGAAAAAAAAAGTAAAATGTATTGAACAAAATGACACTAAAATGACAAAATCCAATAAGGGGAATGAGATATGAACTGTAACACTGTAAGAATCACAAGGTGCCAATGGATGAGGGGCCCGGGCATGGATTAGTCTCTCTGGAGCTGACTGCCAAGTCTGAGTGAACTTGTTCTCCCAGTTCAGCAGGAAGTCACTATACCGGAGAAAGGGCTTTAAGTGGAATGAAAAACCTTGTGATGGCTCCCAGAGGGACGTGGTCGATGTAATGAAGGGCGTGGCTCAAAAACCCAAACTGAAAATACATGCTCGGCATAGTGTGTCGCCCCACTGGTATTTTGCTGCTTCGCCATTGTAGGAGAGTAGGGTCTGCTATCCTATGGTCACCCCAAATTTTTGCTTTTTGCTTCACTGGTTTTCGACTACTGAGGCTGTGGGCCTGCTGATCAGACCCCCAGCCTGCTGTTCTCTCACTAAATTACTGATACATGTGCTATAGGCACATACCACAATTGGAAATGGACTCCTTGTCAGTCCCTGTATAATGCACTATAGGTGCCCAGGGCATAGGGGCCACCAAGGCCTACCAGGGGCTGCAGCATATCTTTTGCCACCCCTGGCTGGTTCTTAAATTGACACAACTGGCTGATCACTCAGCTGGGGTAAGGTGGTGTAATCACCCCTTACTTAGATACAGTATACCTATATCTAAACCTATATCTGGACACATATAAACCTGTGAGCCACTCCTATGGAAGGCCTCATCAATCCTGGAGGCAGAGTGCGTGGTTTAATGTGAGATGGAGCTCTAGCATGAGCTGAGCCTGTCTGCAGCTGTCGGGAACAACTCCCTAAGCTGTTTCAGGATAATGCCATACCATATACTCTTAAGTGCCTTATAATCCTCGCGGTTATATAGCAACTCTGGTTTGGCTTTATCAAAACATGTCGTGTAAGGTGTCATACGATTTGGAATACTATCCCCTCGCCAGTTCTGGCGACGGGGATAGCATTCCACCCCTCTAGAGGGGTAAGACATGTTACTTTACTTAAATGCGGTTAATTTCTAAAAGGACCTTAGATCCACAAAATGGATGCCTCTGCCACAGACAAGAGTCTGACCCCCTACAGCTGACCGAAACTCAGCCAAATGGGGCCTGGACAAAGGGTTTCCTGTCGCAGGGGGGTGTTACCACCCTCCAGACAGGAGATAGTGGATTGTAGCAGGGAGGTTTGAAAGAAACCAGACACTGCTTGGGGCGCACAAGGCTGCCCCTTGCATAATCCGGCCAAACCGGTTCTGGGGCACTCCAGCCCTCGTGCCAGGGCGGCCTGGATCAAAGGAAGGGGGTGTATCCACCCACTTCCTGGGTCCCACCCATAGGAGGGGACCTAGCAGGTAATCCAGCCCCCAAAATTAGTATAAGACTGGGAGCAGTGCCAATGCACTTTAGATTTCCTGATGAAACATAAGAAACGAAACTCTGGACCCTTCGACATCCTACTCAACGTAGAAGACTGAAGAATCTCCCTTGTGGTCAAGGAGTGACCACCCTGTGCAAACAGGCACCATCCAGCCATCGACGTCTGCTTTGTCGCAGTTCCCGCCGGAACTCGAGCGACAGAGATCGACGAGATCAAGCTTGCCTGCCTTCCAACAGCCCGATCCACAGTCCCTGCAGAGCTGAGACCCGTGGAGGCGACCGGAAGCGTGGGGCATGCCATCTTGAATTGACCACGAGACGCTGACCGTGCAGCCCACGGGTGACCCTCGAAGCTGTACACCGGGGTTTGAGAAGCCCCAACCCTGAACCACTCTTGCACCGAAGTTCAGTCCTCCACACTCGACGAGTGCTGCGTGGGGCCCTTCTGCTCCATTTGGCTCAACGCGTTGGCCCGGTCACTTGCCAGCCGGCTAGTGGCCCCTGTACCGACGAACTTTGAAATTCGACCTGCAAATCTGGTTGCTCCAGGTCTGCACCAGCTCCCCTGAAAAGGAGCCCCCACTCTGACACTCCTGGTTCGAGTGAGAAGCAATCTCCCGGTTCCGCGTGGATTGCTCTTGCCAAGTGTTGTTTGCTCCAAACTTGAAGCCGACTGCGCCGACGGTAAGAGCCCTCGTGGGACAGATCGTGACCCGCTCCTGGACGTCGCAGATGCCCCAGAGCCCACGTGACAGCGGAGAGAAGCTCCTCGACGACCACCTGATTGCGCCCAACATTGCCTGGTTCCGTCCTGGTTCCACCCTGGTCACTGCTGAGTGACCCAGACTCTGTCCCCTCTGCTTTCAGGTACTTTTCGACTCGAGTCCACCCTTGGACTCCACCGGACACTTCTCTTTCACCCCGCCTGCAGCCCTTTCAGCTTCAAGCACCAAGAGGCTGCGTGACGAAACCCGACTCAACTTCGACCCTGTGCACCCGCTTCCTGTGGGTGAGGTAACTTTGCTCCGCCGGTGTTCCCACACTGGTACACATCTCTAGCGTCTGTGTCTTAAGTTTTGTTCCTCTAGGTTCAGCGGAAGTGTCCTTAAACTTTAACTTTACAACTTTTACGCACCATTGGTTAACATTGGTGCATGCGTGCGCTTTCCGCACTGCTCCCGAATCCCGTGGGCCTCTCCCGACTTCAGCATTGCTTGTCCCGACTGCTCCCAGCGATTCCCTAGGCCCTAGGCCTAACCACTGTTCGATTGGTATCTCTTATACCACTTGTTTAGTATATGGTTTGAGTGGCCCCCCGCCCTCATCCATAATTGTGCAACTTTGTATGTTTAAACTGTGCTTTTGATTTAACGCTTGTGCCCCTTTATTCATAAAGAATACTGGGGATTGTTTTTAGTAATAAACACATATATTTTTATAATATATACTTGTGTGGTGTCCTTTCATTTGATATTACAGGATTGTATGTGGTAAAACAGCTCGCTTAACACGACCTCTTAAGTTAAGCCTTTAGGCTGCTTAGTCCATGCTACCCCTAGGATAGCTTGTCTAACAAGGTTGACTTACAACCAGACACCATAAGGGATTGTTTGGTCTGATAACCGGTGGTTCCAGAATTGGAAACATCACCTATCAGGCCAACTTCTCACAGCCATTCCATCCATATATAACAAGTAACATTACATCTACTACAAGCCAGGACTATTGGCTTTGTCAATGGTTGTTAGTTGCATAAGATAAATATGCAACAGCGATGGCTTCAAAGCTTGAGTGGGGCTGCTAAGGGTGAGAGGGGGCTGCAAGAGGTGAGAGACCTGTAGCTGGTGTGAGAGCAGCGCTGCAAGGGTGTAATGGGCGCTGCGAGGGTGTGATGGGCGCTGCGAGGGTGTGATGGGCGCTGCGAGTGTGATGGGCGCTGCGAGGATGTGAGAGGCACTGCGAGGATGTGAGAGGCGCTGTGGGGTGGTGAGAGGACGCTGTGAGGGGTGCTGCTGGGGATGAGAGTGGTGCTACTAAGGGTGAGAGGGGGCTGCGAGAGGTGAGAGAACTGTAGCTGGTGTGAGAGCAGCGCTGCAAGGGTGTAATGGGCGCTGCAAGGGTGTGATGGGCGCTGCGAGGGTGTGATGGGCGCTGCGAGGGTGTGATGGGCGCTGCGAGGATGTGAGGGACGCTGTGGGGTGGTGAGAGGACGCTGTGAGGGGTGCTGCTGGGGATGAGAGTGGCGCTACTAAGGGTGAGAGGGGCTCTGCTAGAGGTGAGAAAGAACTCCAGGTGGTGTGAAAGCTGCACTGCTTGAGCGAGAGAGGGCCTGGTGGGGGTAACAGATGTGCTGAAGAGGGAGCGAAAGGGCACTGTAGTAGACAAGCAGTAATTCGGGGGATCGAAGGGTAACACAGGGTTCGGGGACGGGGGCTGCAGAGGGCAAGGGATGCCCTGCAAGGGGGAAGAGGGGACATTGCTGGTGGGAGAAGGACACTGACGTGTACCTGGGAGCTGTGCATGAGAGGGGATCGCTGCAGACTTGATCGAGGGCATTGAAGAGGGGAGGCTGGGGGCACTACCACAGTGAGGAGTGCCTTGGCAGTGGCTAACAACAACAAAAGGATGGAGCAGATAGTGTGATAAGTGTGTAAACGGGCGCCCTCTGGTGTGAGATTGGATGCCCCACGGAGTGAGGCCGATCAGCGCGTCACTGGTTGAAGGTGTAACTCGGGGAGTGATCGGAGGTGCGCATCTGGTAGTGAGCCGTCACAGTGAGATCTTGAAAGGAGTAAGTTTGTATGGGAGGGGAAGTCCCTGTCTACCGGGACTGTGTGTGCACGCGTGTGGTTGATGTGTGAATAGGGCGCACACTGCAAGAAGTCACTGTGGGGAGAGTGGATGAGTGCACTGGTGATAGTGAGTGTATGGAATCACCGAGTGAAGGTTCATCCGTGCAGGTGGTGAGGAAGCAAGGAGAGGGTGAACCAGTGTGTGTAATGACTGTCTGCTGGAGGGCTGTGTGCAGCGATGAAGGGCTGCTCGTTGAAGGTGTGTGCAGCGTGATTGTGAGGGGACTGTGAGTGCAGGTAGTGACTGAGAACAACTGTCTGCCAGCAGTGCGTGATACGTCACCGATGCCCTGAAAACGCGCTGGCGGTATATATATCGCTGTGACACCCCTCATGGAAAGTGCGTGCAAGGCGCGTGTCTTCAGAGAAATGTGTGCACCGGGAACCATTGTGCAGACGTTATATCAGAGGGAGTGTGTCAGTGAGATTGTGCATAGAGAGGCTTCTTGCAGAAAGTCACTACAACAAAGTGTGTGCAGGGGGAGTGCGTGTATGGGGGTCACCAGTTAGGAAGTCACCACAGCCGATTAGGAAGTCACTGCAGGAAAAGTGTGTGCAAAGGGGGTCACCAGCTAGGTAGCCACTAGCCACTGCAGGGAGAGTGCGTGCAGGGTGAGTGCGTGCATGGTGAATACCAGCTAGGAAGTCACCGCAAGGAAAGTGTGTGCAAGGTAAGTGCGTGCATGGGGGGTCACTGGCTAGGAAGTTATTGCAACAAAAGTGTGTGCAGGGTGAAGGTATGCATGGGGGTCACCAGCTAGGAAGTCGCTTTAAGGAAAGTGTTTGCAGGGTGAGTGCATGCATGCGGGTCACCAGCTAGGAAGTCGCTTTAACACCTTGAACGCTATGGGGATTTTTCCCCTGTGCTGGAAAAGCAGCAGATGCACTTTACATGACGAGCTGGGCTCGTCATGAGCGTAGCAGGAGGCTACTGCATGACGAGCCCAGCTCGTCATGAGCGTCGAAGGGGTTAAGGAAAGTGTGTGCAGGATCCACCACCATCCACCACCATCGCATCCACCACCACCATTTCCACCACCACCACCACCTCGTGCACCACCACCACATCCACCACGTTCACCACCACCATGTCCACCACCACCATGACACCCACCTCCACCACCACGTCAACCAGCACCACACCCACCACCACCACGTCCACCACCACCACCACCACATCCACCACCACCACGTCCTTCATCACATCCACTACCACCACATTCACTACCACCACCACATCCACCACTACCACGTCCACCACTACCACATCCACCACCATGTCCACCACCATCACGTCCACCACCACCACCACCACCACCACCACCACGTCCATCACCGCTACGTCCACCACCACTACGTCCACCACCACGGCGTCCACCACCACCACCACCACATCTACCACCACCACGTCCACCACCACCAGCACCATGTCCACCACCACGTCCACCACTACATCCACCACCATCACGTCCACCACCATAACATCCACCACCACCACATCCACCACCACGTCCACAACAACCACATCCACCACCACCACATCCACCAACACCACCACTTTCACCACGAGGCCACCACCACGTCTACCACCACCACGTCCATCACCACCACATCCACCATGTCCACCACCACGTCCACCCCCACATCCACCACCACCATGCCACCACCACTACGTCCACCACCGCGTCCACCACAACTGTGTCCAACACCACCGCGTCCATCACCACCTCGTCAATCACCACCTCGTCAATCACCACCTCGTCAATCACCACAACGTCCACCACCAGCATATCCACCACCACCACATCCACCACCACCAAGTCTACCACCACTATGTCTACCACCACATCCACCACCATGTCCACCACCACCGCATCCACCACCACCATGTCCACCACCTTAATTTCCTATGCAATGAATAACATTAAAAGATTTTTCAGTGGCGCATCTGCAGAAAAGTCCTCTTCCTGTTCGAAATTAAGAGGAACTTAACCCCTCACCCAAACAATACATTTACGAAAAAAAATGGACTGAATGAGAGCCGTGGCCTTCGGCCTGGGTGCTACAGTAATATTACACCTGGAGGCCAAGAAACCAAGCGCCTAGAAGCCCTGAGAGCACGGCCGCCGCGCCGCAGATACACGCACCGCGGCGGCCATCTGTGGGTTCTGCCCCGGTAGCTTGCGTGGTTTAATGTAACAGGCCATTGGCTTTGAATAGATCCCACGGGCTTCCCAGGGGCGGGATACACTTACAGGGGCAGATTTAATCTTCCATGAAAAATCAGGGGGAGGCCAGTGGAGCATGGGACAAAGAGGCGAGAGTGGTTTATAGCCACTGCCAAAAGGACCACTGGACATAACTTCTTCAAACAGTATATGTCCATCTTCACCATTGACCCAGTAATGCACACCAGAACCGGAGTCCTCAAGGACAACTGTGGCAATCAAACCACACACACAGGTATCTAGGTAATCCATAGGATTGCTTCTGTTGTGGGGTCGGAAGGGGGAATTCCATAAATCTAATGCCATTTGAATATAATTAAATTGGAGACTTTACTGTAAGGAAAATAGTACTTCAAGGAAGTAAGCGGCCACTAAGGCATTTATGCCACACACATGTTTATTTGTTGACAGGAAAATACACTATGCAAAATGTTTCAGTAACTGACAGCTTTTGGTTAAACCTGGGCAGAATCATTCAAATTCAAACTTTGTTGACAACGAATTAGAAATGTATGGTTGTGTGTACAGCGCCCTAGGCCATAAGAGCCCACACAAAAGCTTCAAATTTAAGTTTTCTAATGTTACTAAAAAGACCATGAGACTGAAGATAACAAGCATTTGCAATGCAACAGGTAGCACATTTACACGAGTTTAAGCTATTGGGATTGTAAATGACAAAGCATTTTATTTATGTTTTGAAACCCAAAACATAAATAAAAGGCATTGTCATTTACAATGCCAATAGCTCAAACTTGCGTAAATGTGAGACCAATTGCATTGCAAATGTTTGTTCCAGTTTGTTGTGTGTCCAAACACCCATTTGGTAGCAAGTAGCAGGTTTACCCCAACTGCCTGGTATTTAGTAAACATCAAATGAATCGCTAGTGGGCTGCCAACTATCAGGGTCGCACTGAGATAGAGAATATTTACGGGCACCAAACTAAAAATGCTCACCATTAGTGAATAGCTGAAGAAGTGGCATCTATAAGCTAACAGTAATGCACAGCTATCATGCAAAAGGAAAATAATAATAGACTACTGCATAGAATATCTATGCAATGCAGTAAAAAAAAGTACATAGATATGCAAGTCAGATTCAGAGAGCACTATATTCATTCTATATCATGCATTACAATATTTTAGCTTTCTCCCACTGGAAACTTGCTCTGCCCAATGAAAGTCAATGTTAACATGTTCCCCCACGTTTCATTAAAACTCCCCCACATTGTTGTACCAAAATACATTTAAGACTTCTTTATTCATGTACATGAGGATATACGCTGCTCATGTGCGTGCTTATATTACGTGAATGGCGGTTCATTACCATTAAAGAGATGCATAATAAATTTGCAATGTCCCTCTCTGTGACATTACTGCACACTGCCTATGCTAATTAACAAACCCTGCCCCTCTAAAACCTATTTTTTGTTTTGTTTACGGCTCGTGCCCACTGTACTTTTCATGTTTGTACTTGCGGTTTGCTGTTTTCAGTATCTGTATGGACTTAAATATACAAAAGTGATGTTATTACAATCCTTAAAATAGCAAATGTGTCACAAATTGTGGCTTACGTGAGGACGGAGGGACATGAGACTGATTAGTTAAGTGGTGAATAAATACAAAAGCCTCGTCACACTCACACTTCCTTGAAGACTTCGCGAGCCTGTCTGCTCTGACATTTCTGGAAAGTTAGGGAAGGATTAGCAGAATGAACAGCTTTTACTCCCATGGGACCACCAAGATCAAAGAAGATACAGCGGCCTGGCTCAACTGCGACCCCTTTTTGAAGAACATGGAAATACACATGTAGCTGGGGTGGTCGCCAGGAGGCTCTAGATCAGTGATACTCAAAGTACGGCCCGGGGGGCGCATAAGGCCCTCCAGGTCTTTATATGCGGATCCCTGGGCAGCAGCAGCACTGGGCTGCCGTCTACTCGACTCAGAACTAACATGAAAAAGAAACGTACATATACAGCAAACACTTATTTAAAGGTTAATTGCAGTTAGGAAAAGGAAGTAACTAGGCCCTCAACTTTAGGAACATCTTCATTCTTAAAGGCAGCCACTAGATATACATGCTTTGTTTCCCCATCCCAGACTTTACACCCCGCTGGCATCAGTGCGGCCCTCGGTCACACCATAGACCAAACTTTGCGGCCCCGAGAAAATGTTTGTGAGTACCCATGACCTAGATCAACAAAATGCGGGAGTAGTTAGACACGAGGACGAAACAGAAGCTTGCATCTCTAAAAGGCTCAAACAGGAACCAATAAAAACAAGCATTGACATTGCCAATAGGTCACGCCTTTGGGACCTTATAAGTGTTTAGCCATGCAACAGTTTATGTTGTTGCACCAAGGATATTGTGCTGGATAACTAAACACGTATAAGGTCCCAGAGGCGAGACCTACTGGCGATGCCAATGCTTGTTTACCTGATGGGCATTGGCTAACCGCTGCCTGGTCACTGAGGCCCTAGTGAGGTTGAGACATATTTGGGGGAGTTTTAGCCTTATCAGATGATGCTGTGCAGTCCCAGCCCAGGTGCAATGAGGCGCAGTCGTTGCTGGCTGGGAGTGCGTTGCCAATGCTTGTTTACCTGATGGGCATTGGCTGACCGCTGCCTGGTTACTGAGGCCCTGGTGAGGTTGAGTCATATTTGGGGGAGTTTTAGCCTCATCAGATGATGCTGTGCAGGCCCAGGTACAATGAGGCGCAGGCGGTGCTGCCTGGGAGTGCGTTCTTTCACTTTCGATTGGCGGGGCAGCCCCCTTTACTCTGGTGAAAGCCACAAACGGGATTCAAGTCGATCTTCTCATCACACAGACTTGTCCCCGTTTGCTCAGGCCTTGAAAAGAGTGACCCAACTCCAGCAGTGTGGGTCAACGAGCATTGCTGAGACAAAATAATCATCGATCGATGCAACAACAACAACAGATGAACCCCGTACAGCAGGCTCGAGACCCTCCAGGAGCAGACAGTCTTTGTATCTCTGGACCTCACCTGGGGTTTCATGTGGGTCCCGCGGTCCCTACTGTGGTCGGGTTAAAAGAGGGCATGTGGATAAACATCTGCGCATGCGCTGGGTACAGACACTGCTTCCCATAGCGTGGGTAAAAGAGCCTTAGATGAATTGCGCATGCGCTGAGGACAAACAGTTTTCATGCAGTGACGCGCGGATTAAAGAGGGCCTGATGGATGAACAACTGCGCACGCGCCAAGGATAGAGAGCGCTGTTAAGGCAATCAAACTCCAGAAGTCGGTGCAAGGTGGGACGGGGTCCGAGCAGGGACACAAAGAAACACAACAATGACGGTGTCCGCACGGGGACACGAGTGAGCTGCCTCCCGCCACGGAGCTCGAGTCGCCTCCCGCCACAGCACGCGCTGAGATGTATGGAAATGCAAAGCCCCTCTGTTCAACTCTTCTCTGCGGGTCTTTGCTCTGCGCAGGCGCAGTGAGACTTAGTGTATATTCTCTGCGCATGCGAAGTGAGACTGGGCGGCCTCTTTCCAGGGCTGTTCATAGGCTGCACTCCGTGCAAGGTCCTAACTCGGCGATAGGTAGTAGTATCTTCGCTCCGCACACGCGCAGCTGAGACGCCATGTTTTTTTCGTGCGCGTTGGTGGCTCGTGCAGCGTCGTGAGCGCGCGCGTCACTCCGGGGCACACCGGGCCCCACTCCTCACAGCCGCCCCCACCTCTCCCCCGGTCCCTGCAGCCTCCACTGAGCGGTGCAAATGGAGAGGTGAGGCACTCTAATCCCAGTATCCAAGCTTTATTGGTACTGTCGTCTTTGCGCGTGCTGGAGACTGTGTCTGTTTTCCGCACATGCGCAGTGGCACGGCGCGCGTGACTGACTAATTTAAGCCTGGCTGCAGGAATCCCCGTTTCTCAGCTGCATTAGTACGTCACTCTTGAGCGCATGCGCAGTTGTTTCTTGTATGCTCTAAAGTTACCATATTATAGGATGAGCCCCCCATAGGCTCTGTCCCAGTGCTGGGCTGCATAAGAACTGCTGAATTAGAAGAGGCAGACTGGGCCCTGTGATGAGTACCCGTGCCAGTTCCTCAGTCTTTAATAACCGTGATTCGATGTTACCATATTAAGGGATGAGCCCACCATAGGCTCTGTCCCAGTGCTGGGCTGCATATGAACTGCTGAATTAGAAGAGGCCTTTTGATGAGTACCTGTGCCAGTTCCTCAGTCTTTAATAACCGTGATTCGATGTTACCATATTAAGGGATGAGCCCACCATAGGCTCTGTCCCAGTGCTGGGCTGCATATGAACTGCTGAATTAGAAGAGGCCTTTTGATGAGTACCTGTGCCAGTTCCTCAGTCTTTAATAACCGTGATTCGATGTTACCATATTAAGGGATGAGCCCACCATAGGCTCTGTCCCAGTGCTGGGCTGCATATGAACTGCTGAATTAGAAGAGGCCTTTTGATGAGTACCCGTGCCAGTTCCTCAGTCTTTAATAACCGTGATTCGATGTTACCATATTAAGGGATGAGCCCACCATAGGCTCTGTCCCAGTGCTGGGCTGCATATGAACTGCTGAATTAGAAGAGGCCTTTTGATGAGTAGCCTGTGCCAGTTCCTCAATCTTTAATAACCGTGATTCGATGTTGGAGATTTTTAAATAAATGGGTTCCAAAGCAGATACCAGGACAGACTTCAGTTTATCCCAGAAAGTGTAGTCCTGTGTTAAATTTGTGGCATTAGCGATTTCTCTTAGTTTAGTTGGACTGCCCAATCCTCTGCCAGTTTCCTTTTCTTCCCCTTCGAGTAGGTGGCATTCTTATTCTGCTTGGGGGTGTTTTTTCTTGTGGCCCCAGCAGAGGTAGTGGGGAGTTCCGGATTGTGTATATGATGACGCTTGAAATTGGCCTTTTGACCCCTCGTTGTAACAGTGTGTCTAATCGGGCTATGTTCTGGGGATATCAGGGAGACAGAATTCTCAGGAGCATCTGTTAAGGTTAGTGGAGGGGGACAGGTAATCAATTCAGATGCTAATGGGGGCGCATTAATAGCGCCTATATTCGAAGCCATGAGATTAGGAGTCAGGGAGAGTCTGCTCTGAGGGCCTGACGGTTCTAGTGACAGCCTACGTTCGGTAAGTGGAATTTTTCGAACAAGGACAGACTCACCAAAAATGCATCAATCGTCCCCACCACGGTCTTTCCCTTATCTTTATTCATGCTGAATATAATTACTTGCTGGAGCCCTGGCCCTGTACAGCGAGGTAGCAGATTCTGAGTGGCATGATCGTTTGTTGAAAATAATGGAAGCAATATTATAACTGTCACAAATGTCACAATTTTTTTGTTTGGTTCCTACCTTACACTGGGGACACTGAGCACCAAATCCTTTGTTTTGTGTATTTGAATTCGACTTTAATATTTGCTATAAAACGAGGAACTTGCACCAACAGTGTACTCGACTGCCTCTTTGTTTGAACTCTGTATAACCCATCTACATTACCATTGTGCATTCAGATTACCCAATTTTACCCTGTTATTGTTTCCACGAGAGCCGCTGTTTCTTGATATAGCTACATCAAGCGGGTAGCAAGTGCTTTCATATTAGTCGATTGGGTCAGCATTGCAATGTCTTGAGTGCTATTGCTATATATATATTTCTTTTACAGTTTTATATGACGCAAACTTTTCCTAGGTGCATTAGAGTGCGTTACTGTAGCACCCGATTGCAATAATTAAGCTTAGGCCCATTTATTTTCTCCTTTGTTTAATTTGTTTTATGAGGCAAGGGGATATTTGGGTCCCAGTGTTCAAAGCATTTTTGTAATCCCAAATAGCCCAATTCACAGTCGGGTCATTGGTGATCACAAACTTTTTTTATTGTACAAACACCAAATTGCGATTTGGGTTTGCGATTCAGTATTTGTAATTGGCATGTTTAGGGCATCCCTTCCAAATACCAAAACGGTATGGTATGTATTATTGTTTTGCAACTGAATTCCGGTCGCAAAACAGTAATACTTTACCACCAATTCGAAATTGCAGAGCAGGCAGTCGTCCCACAGACGTTTTAACGTTTAATTATTTTTTTTTTTAAATGCATTTTCATTTAAGGACAACAAGCTGTATTAAAAAAAATTGCTTCATTTAAAAGCAATCACAGATATGGTGGTCGACTGACCACAGCAAGCAACTATCCCCGTGATGGCTGTCATTCCTAATCGGTCGCAAATTGCAACCTACCTTCTTAATATTCATGAGGTCAGTCAATTTGCAACCCACAAAGTTTCGCTAATTGAAAAATCAAACTTTTATACATTTAGAATAGCAATTATCAAATAGTGAGTCAGAAAAAACGCTTTTTGGAAATCGCTGTTCTAAAGGTGCCCTATGTGATTTGCCTAGAATCACAGGTTGAGCCGAGGTTGGCACTTAAACCTGGGTCCCCATTACACTTGCAGGCGGATTTGTCCGCCTGCCACTGTAACGGAAAATGGGACGGACCGCCAGAGGTGCGGTGGTCCCACAAGGCCAATTAGGATGCGCCCGCCACACTGGCTGGTGCATTCTGGCCTTTAATATTGCGGACAGTGCTTCTGGGTGC
Source organism: Lissotriton helveticus (assembly GCF_964261635.1). Classification (NCBI taxonomy): domain Eukaryota; kingdom Metazoa; phylum Chordata; class Amphibia; order Caudata; family Salamandridae; genus Lissotriton; species Lissotriton helveticus. The sequence continues at coordinate 1,117,329 of NW_027611651.1, read as the reverse complement.
AGCTCCCTCCGCAGTGTTCAAAGTGAGTGGTTTGCATTGCCATGCACAACGTGACAGGCACCGCACGGTGCTTGCCACCTTGTGTATGGCAATGTAGCGGGGTACCGTAGGTACCCCCCAAGTCCAGTCCCTCACCCCCGTGGGCCCGTAACGGGCCCCCAAAGCATTTTCCGGCAGCCTTTCCATGGCAGCATAACTGCCATGGAAAGGCCTTTAAATTTGCACATCATAATATGGATGGCGGTGCCTGCTCGGCACCGCCACCATGTTATGCCCCAGATCCGCACGGCAGGCAAGCTCGTAACAATTGCCTTCCGGCGGACAGTCTTTCCGTCCGCCGCGGTACACCCGCCATGCTATTATGGCGGGGTAAATCAGGTACAGATGGCAGGCGGATCGCCACCGCTGGCGGGTGGTGGCGATCTGCCCGCCATCATAATGGGGCCCTTGGTTCCCTGATTCCAAAGTCAGGAGCTCCGCCCTCTAGGCATATCTCCTCCCCTACATATGCACTTTGCTGTTTCTTGCATGATCTACAAAGTTGTCGGGTTCGTGACTGCCATTAGAAGCCCTTATATTCACTGGTCAAGTCAAATTTGAGTTACTGTTTTAATAATGTGACAATAACAAAATCTTATCTCATAAACCTATCAAATGCATGAGTTCAAAATCTTCCATGTGCCTCTGCAGACTGATGCCACCTCACCTCGATACTAGTGGAACTGGCGGCATGCGTGACCGCTGCAAGCTCCAAACCCTGTGACCTGCTGCAACCCCCAGAGATGCTTTTCCTCCTCCGCCGCTTCCAAAAGCGTGAGAGACCATTTGTTCATGCTGCTTGACTTTTAAAGCTGAAGCTAGCACTCAAGAGTTGTCTCTTGCTGTATGGAAGCAGTGATTTAAATGGTGACGTGTGCTCTTAGTAAAACCGTGTGAGCGCTATGGGAAAGTATGGTGCACATGCTCGCGCACATACAGGGAACACTGGTCATGTCCATCTCTGCTGAAGAGAGTTCCTAGGTCAATTGCAACACTTTAGGGCCCAGGGGAGGGGTGGGTTGGGTGAAAGCGTGAGGGGTGTCAGGACTCCCTAGTCCAGCAATCTAAACTGAAGGTGTTTTTTAAAAGCCAGTTCACATTTTTGCCTCTGTGGTCCAGGTGCATGTTTTTAATAAAAATATCCAAGAACAGTCAGAATGATAAGGCTTATATTAGATTATATGATATGTGCCCAGGGTTCAGATCTTGAAAATGCCATTACCATGATAAAATGAAGAATGTTTAACATGCTGTGTATTTATGTCCTGTATGCCGGGTTTTGAATTGAATTGGATGTAACCAGTGCTCTTTTAAAAAAAATTTTTTATACATTTTATGTTTTTTCTTGGTGAATCTTATAATGGTTGAGAAATGGTGAAGGTCTGTGGAGTTCAAAGGTCCTCTCTCACCTTTCTTTGTGAGACTAAGGGGCCCATTAGGATCACAGGCGATCCGCCCGTGATCCAACCCCACCCGCCACCCATTTTCCCCGCCACATTACTATGGCGGGGGGACCGTGGCAGATGGAAAGACCATCCGCCGCTTTTCCGCCCGGTCAACTCGTTGTGAAGGGTTTAATATGGTGGCGGTGTCTGTTAGACACCGCCATCCATATTATGATGGGTGCGGAAAGGCATGCAGGAATTGGGCTGCGGGGGCCCGTTGCCGGCCCCCAGGTACTCTAGGGGGGTAGAGGGTGCACATGGGGGTACCTATGGTACCCCCCAGCAGTCCATGCACAACATGGCAGGCACCGCACAGTGCGTGCCATGTTGTGCATGGAAGTGCCCAACGTGCCTTCCTGGCATTGTGGCGGACGGTGCTGAGTGCACCGCCCGCAACAATGACAGGAATGCAGGATGCGTCCGCCACTGTGGCAGGTGCATCCTAATTGCCCCACGGGACCCCTGCCCTTATGGCGGGCGGTCCCGTTTCCCAATAGGATGACCGCCCGTCATCCTAATGACCCCCTAAGTGTGAATCCAAGTGCAATACCCTGGCACCATTAAGCGTTATTTTGTTGTCATTAATGGCCCAGGGCGTAAAGCAGGCAATTCCCCCCTTTGGGTCACACAATGGAGGGAGGTTGTGTTAGGGAGGGATACTCGAAGAAAGGAGCAGTGGATATGATAGAGACGAGGCTAATAGGTTAATATAGTGCATGCGTTCTCATCTTTTTTCAGTTTTATTTCTCACCCTCTTTACCTGTTTACAATATGGCAGGGCAACATCAAAAGGGGTGTTTTTAGAAAAATTGACTGTAGGTATTGTACACTAAGACAAGTTGGGATGTTTTCTGATGAGTATCTTCGTAGGCTTTTAGGATTGTATAATGAAAGATGCAATTACTTATGATAGCAACATGCAATGCAAATGGTATATTGCATTAGGAGAAATATGGCTTAATTATGGATTGTTGACTTAAATGAATGGGATGTTTTAAGAGGAAAATACAATTAAAATGGAGCACTCCAAAATTAATGAGGCCTAGGAAGTTCTCTCTCAATATCAGTTGGCAAATAGGAGAATTGAAGAGAGGTGAAAGGGGCGGGTGGGTCTTACTAAAGTCTCAGTGGGGGGGTTCCTCTTAAGTTTTGTTAATTACCATGGGCCGATTGAGAATGAGGCCGAGGCTCTCTGTCGATGCAGTGAGGCTCCGATTAATGCCGCGGGCCTTGTCATTTTTGGCAAGGATTTTAATTTCATGCAAACCATAAAGTTAGATACTCCAAAAAAGCAGAAGAGACAATTAAAACCCAAAACTGCAGCACTACTGCTCCGGTTTCAGCAAGATTATGCCTTGATTGACCCAAGGTGGTTAGATAATCCTGATATGTGAGAATATACATGCTTTTCAAAAACAGTTCATTAATGCATCTCAAAAAGACATTTTTGTTTTTATTCTGTGAGCTTTGAGAAGAGGGATAACTTGTATTTTGTACAACTCCATTTCAGATCACTTAATAGTATTGTTGGTGGTAGAGACAGATGTTTATACTAGGCATACGCCTAGATGGGGATTTGATAAGCTTCGCCCTTTAGACCAAACCTGCAAAATAGAAACTAGATTATTAATTATTTTTGTCAAATCAACACTATTTCGGTACAAATTATTTCAGTGTGGGAGGCCTTTAAGGCAAGTTTTAGGGGATGGGAAATTATTTATAACTAATGGGAATATAAAGATTGTTTGAGGGCAGTTCCGGAATTATAAAAGGCAGCGGACTCTGCAGTAAAACAACCTAGCGAGTAAGGTGCAAAAGAAGATGAAAACAGACTGCCCGCAGGACTCCAGACCCTTAGGACCCTTTTTAATAGAAGAAAAAAGCAACAAAAAGACCTTTCAACGGAAAATATATGAGGAGAGTCAGCAGATAGTTAACTCCATGCGTGCGGCGCATTTTCCCGCTGTGCGCTGACTTTTTGAAAAACCCGCGGTTCATGACGAGCTCAGCTTGTCATGAGCGTACGAGAGGCGTACCTCCTAACGAGCTGAGCTCGTCATGAGCGTCGAAGGGGTTAAACGGATTGCTTGGTCTTCCAAAAAAAGAGCCAATATGGAATCCATACACATGATTGTGAATCCCGAGCCATGGAAATTATATTAGATGCCAGGTCATATCCCTCAGCGAAATACAAAGCAATTTCTTAGCTCCATTGATCTACCTAAAAACTGAACTATGTATGTCTAATCAGGATAATGGAATACCAGATCGTGAGTCTCAAAGTCAACAGCAATTTTACTTGTCTTTTACCATGCATGTTCAGTCGTGTTTCATTGTGATTAGATTTCGTCTTTGCACATTGCACCTTCTTGTGGCTCTCCCTAAACAGGCAGGTTGGTGTGAGAGCCTAACCCCCTGTCTATGTAATAATTTAGCCCATCAGAGTACAATGCACTTTATGTTGTTTTGCACACTTTATAAAGACCCAAGGGCACATTTATCAAGCCGGTTTTAAAGGAAATTCGTCCCTGCTCTTATCAGGAGGGTTTTAATTTTTTGCGGTCCCTATCTACTGCTGCTATTTGCAGCTCTGTGCTTAACTTCATCAGAATTGCTTTTTTAATCAGGAAACGCTATGAATCCTAAAATGAATTTAAGTTTTTAGAGATTTTAGGGTTTTTTATTATTTTATATTTTGTATACAGGTGTAGAACTGTAGGAGCTTCTTTTCCCTTTGCACAAAAATGTTCCTAAGTATGTTTTATCTCATTGTATGTAAACTTTTATGATTCGATTGAATCAAATAAAGTTATTTGAACTGAACTGAATTAACTTTGTGAAAAAGGATAAGCCACCTCAAAATGTGAATTGCTATTGATCAAGTTGTTTGTTGAACTCTGATTACAAACTGTTTACAAAAGTTTTATAGACGCAAATGATAAATGAAAAGTCAAAACATTAAATAAATACAATAATTGAACCGCTGCTCTACATCATTTTAGGAACGCAGATAAAGAAGCCGGACACCTCCTTGAACAATGTGTGATGTATGGATCAACATTCTGATGTGTGCCCGGCTGCTTTGGGTCTTATTAATCCATCTCTTATTGGACGAGATAATCTTGTTTTGACAAAATCTTGACCATAAGCATAAACCTACAGGTGTAACTAATATGCGAATGCTACACAAGCTGCCTTCCTTTACTAAGTTACTGTACGAATCCTTGTAAATCCCCCCTTTTTCTTAGCCTCTTCCGTGCGCCGCACAGCTCCCGGCCGTTTGACGTCACTGTGGCCATGTGCGTCGGAGATTTGTGCATGCGTAGAATTCGCCCGCACAGCAGGAAAATGTATGCCGCATCAAAGCGGCTAAATAAATTAGATGTGACATGTTTAACGGAATGTTTATTTAAATATCTATGTATGGTGAAATTGTCCTTGATAAGTTTAAAAGATGGTAAAGAAGAGATGGTTTTTAAAACAAGTTAAATATTGTGTATTCACATTCCATTCCATTTGCATTTATTAAATTTAAATCTCTTTTCATCCAACAGAAAACAAGCCATGAATGCAAGAAATGATTATGAATAATGAAGATAATGCTGTAAAACTGCAAAAACAGAAATGATAAGCTCCAGTTTTAAGGAAAACATCAGTGGAGCCAGGGACAGACGAACATGCACATAAAGTGTTGAATCCTGAAAGAAGCCAATTCAGTGACTGTAAGAGTCTGAGCTGTGCACTTCCGTGCCACAAGACGAAGACATTATGTCTAGAAAATGATGGCAACAATGCTGAGAAACCACCTACTTTGTAAACTGGCGCACCATTTCAGCTTTCGTCATGTGATCAGTATGATGTGCTTAAAGGAGTGTTTTTTTTGTCCTAAAATGATAACAGAACATCATTCAGTGCTCTAGGTGTATTGGAAACTCTTTCTGGCCAAACCACAACAAGAAAAAAAGCACAACGGAGTACTGTCCCAGTTTGCGGCGACCAGAAGGAAGATAAATATTTATGCGCCAGTAGGAAAAACCTTTATCTAATCTAAAGACACAATCACCCGCAAGGAAACTTTACACATGTTATGAGTGTAGCAAGTATTTAGTGATCATTTTATTTTTTAATCAGAGAGAAGACATGAAAAATAAGACGCACATAAGGGGAATGTAAGGATAGTACAAGGGCCTTAACAAGCATGTCGTCCCATCAGGAAACACAATCATGTGATGTAGACAAATACATACATGACCCACAGACACTTACCAAGAAAGAAGAGTCATATGCAAGCAGTGAGAGCTTTAGTTTGTCATCCCTTCTACAGTGCCACGAGGAAACGTACACAGGAGAAAAATCATTCAAATGCACTAAGTGTGTGAAGAGCTTTATTCGATTATCAGACCTACAAAGGCATCAGCGAACACACACAGGGAAAAAACCTTACCATTGCAATGAATGTGGCAGTAGTTTTAGTGAAGCCTCAAACCTAAGGATGCATTGGAGAACTCACACCGGGGAAAAGCCATTCAAGTGCAATGAATGTGACAAATGCTTTACTCGATTATCCGGCCTAAAAAGCCATCAGCGAACTCACACAGGGGAAAAACCATACCAATGCAATGAATGTGGACGTAGTTTTAGTAACTCCTCAACCCTAAGAATTCATCAGAGAATGCACACAGGGGAAAAGCCATTCAAGTGCAGTGAATGTGGGAAGAACTTTTCTGAATCGGCATACCTAAAAAGGCATCATATAACACATACGGGGGAAAAACCGTATGATTGCATTGAATGTGGAAGTAGTTTTAGGGATTCCTCAAAGCTAAGGATTCATCAGAGAATTCACACAGGGGAAAAGCCATTCACATGCAGTGAATGTGAAAAGTCATTTAATCAGTTATCACACCTACAAAGACATCAGCAAACACACAGAGGTGAAAAGCCATTCAACTGCAGTGAATGCGGGAAGCTCTTTAGTCAGTTATCACAACTCCAAAGACATCAGCAAAGACTTGCAGGAGAAAAACCATACCAATGCAATGAATGTGGAAGTAGTTTTACTGCTTCCTCAAATCTCCGGATCCATCAGCGAACACACACAGGGGAAAAGCCATTCAAGTGCAGTGAATGCTTGAAGAGCTTTAGGCAAATCTAAAACCTACAAAGACATCAGAGAACACATACAGGGGAAAAACCCTACAAGTGCAGTGAATGTGGGAAGAGCTTTCGTGAATCAGCAAACCTAAAAAAGCATCATAGAACACACACAAGGGAAAAACTGCACCATTGTAGTGAACGTGGAAATTGTTTTAGTGAATCATTATCATTAGGGATTCCTCCGGAAACACGCGCTGGAGAAAACCTATTCAAGAATAATGAATGTGGGAAGAATTTTAGATCTTTATCGAGCCTGAAACAGCCTCAGACAACACGCATTCGGAAAAAGACATATCGTTGCAATGAATGTGGATGTCGTTTTAGGGACTTGTCAGCATTAAGGAGTCATTGGCGAACACACACAGGGGAAAAACCATTCAAGTGTAGTGAATGCGGGAAGAGCTTCAGTCAGTCCTCAATCCTATACAGACACCAGCGAATGCACACAGGAGAAAAATCATTTGAGTGCAGTGAATGTGGGAAAAGTTTTAGTCAATCAGGACACTTAAAACGACATCAGCGAACACACACCGGGGAAAAAACATTCAAACGCAGTGAATATGTGAAGAGCTTTTGTCAATTATCAACACTACAAAGACATCTGCAAACACACTCAGAGGAAGGGGGCGTGGTCAAGATGGCATCTGAGTAAGTTGCAACAAACTGATCTCCGTGAGCCCAGTCCATCGCCATCCATCCTCCAAGGATCCTTCCTCCGGCGCACCCTGCTTCCCACTTACCTCACCCTTGAAGCCTGTTGTGTTATGGTGCGGGCTCGCAGCTTGCCCTAAGATTTGGCCCACCCAGAAATCAGCCTGTATACTCTGACCAAGGCACGGCCTCGGGTGTGGGCAGAGCCTACATCTCAACTAGGCTTTCTCCGCTTTGACTAAGAGGAGCTTGAGCGGTGATTTGGACCTGCCCTTGCCGTGTCAGGCGTGGTCCGAGCTGTGGGGCCCTCCTGCTGCTGGGCTACAATTGAGGATCATCTGCACTGCCTGACTTGAGCAAGTCTGATGCACGAGCCAGAAGGAATCAGCTGAGCTGCTGCCGGCATTGTGTGTGTGGCACCCCCAATGACTGCACCCTCCCAGCTTAGACGCGCTGGACGAAGCCTTGCAGACGACCCCTACTTCCAGTCTTCATTGCCTGCACGATTGGGGCCCCGAGCAGAGAGCGGCGATCATGAAAGGGCTCAATCCTCTCCCTTGTGACTCTGATGGGCTGCCGCAATTCTGCGAACATAACGTGTTGCACCATGTTGTTTCCTACCACGGAGGAGTCCTATGTGGGGGGTCCCCCCTCCACTTAAGCTGTGGCAGAATTCTCGCTCCGCTACATGTTTTGTATGGGCCGGTTGTGTGGCCAATAAGTCTGATCTGGGGAGAGTGGACCTGGCTTTAGGGCCAGGACATTGTGTCACCATCCAGAGATATGGGAAAACCTGGGGTCTGGCAGGCGCAGAGATGTTGGCGACCTCAGGGCAGAGACAGGAGGGAAGGCCCCACAGAGGAACAAGCGGCCAGGTAGAGGGCTCAGGCTGTTGCCACAACTGAAAAATACAACACATTCCCTCCCCCCACCCTCGGTCGGGGCTGAAGGACTAGACCTTGCAGCATTGTTTACGGACTTTGATCTGATGGACGCTCTGCTGCGGAGAGGCCCAGACTTCACACCCATGTCAGCTGATGCTCTGGTATGAGCCACCTCAACGGGTTGCTACGTCTGCTGAGCGAATTGCACCAGGAGGTTGCCCTCGCTTAGTTGGGGCCATACTAGTAGGCTGTACTTTATACGTATTTTACTAAAGATCATAAGCGGGGGGCCCCAGAGCCGGCAGTGGACTGGACACATGGGTCCTCTTCATTTTTGGGTCATTTCTACCCCATCAGCGTATTGCCCATTGGTGTAGTGGCTTGGGAAAGGAAGTTGCAGTATTGATTTAGCATTTTTTGCTTTTTATGTATTCATGTTTTCTTAATGGTAAGCATTGATGTGGGGCTGGAGGGGCCCATGCTGTGGGTGGGGTGGGCATGGGTTCCGTTCTTGTTACATTAATCATGCAGGTCAGTAATCACTTTGCCGGGAATGTCATAGGCATATCCATCTATGTTAAGAGGTATCGCATTTATTAATACCTGAGGAGGCGCAGTGTACACATAGCCTGCTTTCAAGAAACCCACCTATTTTCCCCTGGTCTGAAGGGGGTGCACAGGAGATGGAGGGGTACAGTGGTGGTGCCCACGTACTCGAGATATGCCAGGAGTATCTTGATTTGTGTTGCTTCATGGGTGCCTCAATCAGTTTTGCATACTAAAACCGATCCCGAAAGGAGGCATGTGGTGGTTGAAGGGTGGCTAGATGAGTTTCGCATTTCCCTTGTATCATTGTATGCCACAAACTCCTACCCGGCCCATTTCCAGGACTCCAGTATTACCAACTGCCACACTTACTCCGGGCTTTTGGGGGTGTGATTATAATTATGTTGTGGATGTGGTATTAGATCCCATTTACCAATCCCTGATGCAAAGTCCATTTCATTGACAAAACACCTGCAGCAATGGGGATCTCATGCTCAGGTATGGGCAGTATCTAGGGAATTCTCATATTACAAGTTCATACAACCTCCTCACCAGAATTGATCTCTTCTACTGCAGTGCTGATAAACTGTCAGGGTGTCACAGGCTGAACACCTTGGGCGAACCTCCTCTGATCACCACCCACTCCAGCTCTCACTCTCATGGGGCCTGCCTGCATTCCGATGTGTCACGTACCAGTGGACGCTTTACAAGACGCACCATTACCACTGCTCTCTCTGACTGTCTGGATTTGCACTGAAGTGGAAAACAGGGCTACTCAGTCAGATGCTCTGATAGAGTGGGACACATTCAAAGTGGTCCTTAGAGGTCTAGCCATCAAAACAGTCTATGGCACTAAGTTAATGCTGCAAGGGGGAGCTTCAACGAGTGGAAGCAGAAATTAGAACAGACTAACTGCTATTACCCACTAAACGTACAGCTTCCACTCACGCAGGCGAGGCTCACACACAGTACTACTTTAATTAAATTGGGTGCCCTGGACTACAAGGAGCACGTGGCTAGGAAACACGTGGTGGGGACAAGATGCGCAGACTTCTTGCCTGGCTCGTCCGTTCAGACTCGCCCAGGACTCGTATCACAGCACTATCATTCACTCCCAGGAAGCGAGTAACCTCACTTTCTGCTCCTACTTCAATACACTGTATGCCGCTCTAGTAATAACCGACGCCTCCGCAATATGGGCATTCTTGGAATCACTGCATCTCCCTCAATTACAGGCATCCCACTGGCAGACTTCGAAGCCCAGCTCTCCACAGTCAAAATATCTTGGGCACTTAACCAAATGTCATGCTGTAAGACCCCGGGCGAGGATGGATGGCCCGTGGAATTTTATGATGCTTTTGCATCACAGCTGACCCCACAACTCCTCCAGGTCTATGAATCTGCCTACTCGGTGGGAATACTCCCACAATCTATTATGGGAACAGTGCTTGTGGTGCTGCCCGAACCTGACCGTGGTCCCTTGTTGATTAGGTCTTATCGCCATTGTCCCTTTTAAATACAAACATAAAATTCTCAGGAAAGTACTGGCCAATAGTTTGATACTAATAGCACAACATCTAATAGATCTCAACCAGAATGGTTTCATCCCTGATAGAAACATCTTTTTAAACTCATGCCGCCTTTTCGGGATAATGACCTGGGCAAGAGAATCTGGTGCTAATCTCTGGGTAGCTGTCCTCGACATAGAGAAGGTGTTCGAAACTCTGGGGGAGAAGGTGCTTACTTGAAGGAGGTCCTTCTCTGACTTGGGGTGCGACCGAAGTTCCTGATATGAGTTGTGTTGCCTTATAACATACCGGTGGCGAGGGTGAAGATAGGCACTACCATATCTGACTTACTACACAATGAGCGTGGCACACAGAAGGGTTGTCCCCTATCACCTTCACTCTGGCCATGGACCCCCTTGCATTTGCTCTACACAGCAGGACCAGTGGCATATAGTCTCATTATAAGCTGACGACGCATTAGTTTACCTTCTTGAGGATGAACACAATATTCAGCGCCTCCTTTTGACTGAATCACTCTGGCCTCAGAGTGAACTGGGACAAATCCCATCTCTTTCCCCTGCCAGCAACTGCAGGCGAGCAGCAACAGAGACTTCCCCGCACCCCCTCTACTGGAACTATGACACCTTTACACATCTGGGAATCAGAGTTTATCACACTGACAGACCTGGTAGATGGCAATATAGGGAGGTCATTGTCCACCGTGAGTGGCTCCCTATCTTTCGGACATGCCTCCCTCTCTTCCCTATGGGTGCATAGCTTTCTCCAAAATGTTGGAACTCCTGCTCGGCCATCCCAGTCCTTTTGTACCATGGGTATTTCACAGGACTGTGCTCACCCTTGATTGTACTGATATGGGGCAATGGGAGGCTAAGGGCCACGATCACCAAATTATAGGCCCGCTGGCCAAGGGTGGGGTCAAAAACGTTGAGAATTATGTAGCAGCCCAATTGCAATGGCCGACACGCTGGCTGGAGACAGTTTGTCAGAACTGGGACATTAGTTCAGGAGATCATCTCCACCTGAGGTGGTTACTTGGCTGCAAGGTGGTTGACCATAAAGGGGGCGGGGACACCTATACCACCAAGCATTGTACATAGACTCCTACACACCAGGCCAATTAATCATCCTTCTGGTGATATCCGGCTGCCCTGCACTCCAGTTGAGGAATGATGTGGTCCAGTGTACCAGGGCGGGCCTTACCACATTGGGAGGCCTTTTCAAAGACTAGGACAGCATATATTTATATTTTTTGTTAGTAATTGGGACCCCCAGGGCTCTTTCCCATTCCTCTTTGTGGCGCTCCCGTCCCACCGCGGGATATTGCCTTTGCCACCCTTGTGGTGCACTCTTGCCCCTCCCTGCCCTCACTCCTCTTCCCCTCCTCCTTGTTCCCTGTCTTGTGAGATTCCTTTGCGTCGCAGATCCCCTTCTGGGGCTGCCCCCCTCCACTGCTGCATACCTCCAATTATCTGAGCTTGTTGCTTCTGTTTCCTTCAGTGCTTATTCTTTTCAGTGTGCATGATGCGGAGGCAATGCAGCCATGTGTGTACTATTATGTATGCCATGTTAGACCACGTTGCCTAATGTACCTGACCATATGCTGGGTAATGTTTTCACTCTGTGTCATGTATAAGTTTCATAAAAAGCTAATAAAGTTTTGTTTTTTTAAACCATTCGAGTGCAGTGACATTGGAAGTTCTTTTCGTGAGTACTTAACAGATGATTCTTTAGTGAACGCACACGGGTCACAAGTGAAGTGAATGTAGGGAAGAGGTGTGGCGCCGCGGCTAGGGCGACTGACTCCGGAATCTGGGGATCACAGTTCGATCCCCGGCAGCGGCGGCAGGTTAGCCCAGCACCATGTGACTCTGGGCAATAGCTTGCTTAATCTTCCCGACGGCCCCTAGCGCCTAGAGACCCTTACGGGTGATTGTGCACTTTACAAATGTGGATTATAATTATAATCAATCCTTTAAGCACATCAACAATAATTCGGACCCATCTGTTGACACACAGGTAAGCGCAAGACTTGCAGTTATGGTAGATTATGGTTTTACACAAATAATAAAATTTTAATTATGTGGGACATTCCAATCCCAGATAATAAAAAGTAGAAAATAAAAGTCCCTTAATAGCTGAAAAAGGAAAAAAATAGTTATTTGTAGAATTCTAACATTGTAGGTGTCTGCAATGTTCATTTCTCTCCGCATAAAATACCCGTAAACACATTGGGAGACTAGCACAGTGTGGGCTAAAGAAATAAAAGATGTTTTTTCTTTCTGTGAAATAGTTATAAAGAAAAACATCCACATATACCTTATTGTACTACCTGTAAAAGCTATACTAAGGACAATGCTATTTTCAGATAACTTTAGAGATTCATGACATAACCCATAAACCAAACATCCTTGTGGTGAGTTCTGCTGGGCTGTCCACAAACACAAACCTGCCTTTGACCAAAAAGGACCATGACAACAGACAGATAACACTGTCCAGGAGCACAAGACGTAAAAGTAGGAAATGTTAGCTGTAGCGCTCAGATTTAATGCTTGACCCGATGCAGGAGAAATTATGGTCATTTCCACCATCACATGAATCTCTAAATGCAGCAACCATGGCCGCACTTCCCCAGAGGTGCAACGTCTACCTGGATCCATGGGAGATTTGCTGGCTCGCCGGACTGAATGATTTGCTGTTAGATTAATTGTATAATATAAATGTACATTTTTTTTAAGGTGTTTATTTTTACAGAACATCATTCAACCAAACTGGTGAAAGGACAGGATCAGTGCATGATGGCAAACTTATTGCTAGGAGAAAAAGCTGTTTAAGATGTAGTTCTTGATAGGTCTCAAATCTTGATGGTTAAGTAAAACAGGTCGAATGCTAACCTTTCATCAGGCTGCACAGAGGCTCGCGTTGTGTGATAGACAGGCAGAAAATAAAGCCTACAATGTCACCATGTACATCTTTTTGGGAGTATTGTCGAGGGCCGATGGCTAATGGAGTTTAATTTTGAAATTATTGTTGAACATAGGAAAAGAGAATAAAGAGTTTGATTGCACACTCAGAAGACAGCTAGAATAAAATAAAAAATGATACAAAATGACTATATTTTGCAAGTTAATAAAATATGTGTGCTTTTTGATATGTAATAAAAACAAATAAACTTTTATATGAGTTCATGGTATTTGGCTGCTGATGGTACAGAAAGAGGAGTTAAATGAGATTGCTTCCTAAACTGTCAAGATAATTTGTGCTTTTAACAGGAGCCTGGCATAGGTGGCATTAGACGGATCCAGACTCGATGGCGTGACTGCTTTTACCAGGGATCCTGGAATTGATGGCATTAGAGGGTCCAGTCTGGTCTCAGAGGGGCTCCTCTTTGCGTATTTCTAGAAACTGCAATATTTTCTTTGCTTTCAATTGTACTAGCTCTCCTGTGATGATAGAGACAGAAATGCTACTAGTAATACTGAGGTCAGAGCTTCACTCCATTTTCTAGGAATTTATTTCAGTTGTTTTAACCCAATCTATATCTAATTATTTGAGGGAAGCTACAAACAAACGTGTTTCCTAGCTCTCCTCTTGTTAATAATCCATATAAATGCCACAGAATATTTAGTACTTTATTTAATTTTTACATTTTTTAACTTTTCTAAGATTCTTATATGGTGCTACTTATTATTCTGAGCGATAGAGGGTATTAGATCTATAACAACAGTACCTGTAAAGGGTGTGAAATGAAAGAACCCAGTACAACGAGTTTCTCATAAAACTGCGAGCACCTTGGTAGGGTGAACAGTTATACAACTATGTAATTTAAGTGATGTATTTTTGTCTAAACGCTTCTTCAGAGATCATATCCAGAATGCCACTATATCTATGACCCGGACTGCTAGAGGTTTTTAAGCATTTTTGATAATATGGGCGACTGTCCTCGGCCTCTATACGAACATACAGTCTGTGGAACCACTCCACCAGTGCACTGAAAGGGACCTGCTCGAGCTGTTATCACATGTAACTTGTAAAGGAGAATTCAGTGGGTTCTTATGAGAGTTAGTAATCCCATAGTCCTATAGGAGCTTAACGTTTACATTTATATGCCACTATGTTGGAATTCCATCCCCTTCTGTACTGGGCCAATATAAGGGCAAGTAAGTGACCTATACTGCAGTATGTCTTGGTTACCTGGCAAACCCTACTGAGAATTTGGGGAGAATGTTCACAGAATTATTTTGAGAGCTTTTGTTGTCACTGGCTATAAATACGTGTCTATAAATATGTCTTCACATCTAACATGGGCTTCGATTGGAATTCCATAGAGCATATTATTAAGCCCATTATCACCGCTTTATCTGCCGTTTTCTGCCGATAAAGCGGCGATCATTTTATCGCCTGTCTTGATAATATGCCCCCAGTTTTTTTATTTTACCCCAGTGTCAGGCTAATCTTGTGTCTGTGTGTGAGTGTGAAGCCTTGACCTGGCCTTTGACATGAGTGAGGTGCTGGACCTGCCATTGACCTGGAGGAGCAACACAGGCATGTCCTTACTTGTTGGACTTGGGACTACCGTCTCTGTCATGGGTTTAGTATGTAAAAGAGTTGTGGCAGCGTACCATGTTTTGTGACTCAGTAGTTGAGAACAGACCTTTCCAACAGTGTCACAAGAAGGGAGGCCTATTGTCCTCGTGTAAAGTTCTTGTTCTGTGCACAAACCTAGCTCCTAGTGTAAACATCCCTGTGCACATTATGTTTAAGGCAATGCCTCTTTTTGGATGGTCACCCCCAGGTTTTTGGACTGATGCTGCTGTTTTTGGACCGCCAACCAGACGTCTGTGCCAGGGCCCGGACCCCAAAATGTGTATGTTACATTGACTATACCCAATTGGCATAAGCTAACTTAACTTAAGTTAGCTTATGCCATATTAGTATATGGTATCCAGGACATGTAATTTAGAGAGTCTCCTGTTGTGCAACCCTGGGTGTGACATAGGTGAAACGAGTCTCCCATCAGTCATTGCAGACTGGAAGAGCAGTCAAACTGCTAAGCCAGCTTTGCCATTTACAGCGAAGACAAACCTCCCTCTACAATATGTGCACACCACCCCTATGTCAAGCCTACTGACCCCTAAAGCAGGGTGCAACATTGTTCATGAGCAGAACATGTATTTTTTATGTTCTGACAGAAAAAACACAAAACATTTGTGGACCGACTTGATTGCCCTATTGGCGAGTACAGGTTTACGCGCTGACCCTCAGCTGTGCTAACTCCTGAATGATGCGACCACAGTTGATACTCCAAGTATCAATCAACTTGTTGCACTAATCCTGACTTGACACATGTCGAAATAAGTGTAACCTGTTGTAGCGTTCATCTTCTGCATAGTCCTTTTTGTTGCATTCAATCTCTTGTATCCTCAACGGTTGGTTGAGAAGCCTGTCCACGAGATACCTTTCTGCCCTTTTGGGGAGGTGTGCTAACAACTCCCAGGATGGAGGCAATAGGGGCTTGCACTGCAGAGAGGCGTTACCTCCCTCTTGCAGGAAGGCACACGGGTGTAGTCTCAAATGGCGAGCTTCTATGGAGAAGCCGTATTTGAAATTCTTATATGGTGCTACTTATTATTCTGAGCGATAGAGGGTATTAGATCTATAACAACAGTACCTGTAAAGGGTGTGAAATGAAAGAACCCAGTACAACGAGTTTCTCATAAAACTGCAAGCACCTTGGTAGGGTGAACAGTTATACAACTATGTAATTTAAGTGATGTATTTTTGTCTAAACGCTTCTTCAGAGATCATATCCAGAATGCCACTATATCTATGACCCGGACTGCTAGAGGTTTTTAAGCATTTTTGATAATATGGGCGACTGTCCTCGGCCTCTATACGAACATACAGTCTGTGGAACCACTCCACCAGTGCACTGAAAGGGACCTGCTCGAGCTGTTATCACATGTAACTTGTAAAGGAGAATTCAGTGGGTTCTTATGAGAGTTAGTAATCCCATAGTCCTATAGGAGCTTAACGTTTACATTTATATGCCACTATGTTGGAATTCCATCCCCTTCTGTACTGGGCCAATATAAGGGCAAGTAAGTGACCTATACTGCAGTATGTCTTGGTTACCTGGCAAACCCTACTGAGAATTTGGGGAGAATGTTCACAGAATTATTTTGAGAGCTTTTGTTGTCACTGGCTATAAATACGTGTCTATAAATATGTCTTCACATCTAACATGGGCTTCGATTGGAATTCCATAGAGCATATTATTAAGCCCATTATCACCGCTTTATCTGCAGTTCTCTGCCGATAAAGCGGCGATAATTTTATCGCCTGTCTTGATAATATGCCCCCAGTTTTTTTATTTTACCCCAGTGTCAGGCTAATCTTGTGTCTGTGTGTGAGTGTGAAGCCTTGACCTGGCCTTTGACATGAGTGAGGTGCTGGACCTGCCATTGACCTGGAGGAGCAACACAGGCATGTCCTTACTTGTTGGACTTGGGACTACCGTCTCTGTCATGGGTTTAGTATGTAAAAGAGTTGTGGCAGCGTACCATGTTTTGTGACTCAGTAGTTGAGAACAGACCTTTCCAACAGTGTCACAAGAAGGGAGGCCTATTGTCCTCGTGTAAAGTTCTTGTTCTGTGCACAAACCTAGGTCCTAGCGTAAACATCCCTGTGCACATTATGTTTAAGGCAATGCCTCTTTTTGGATGGTCACCCCCAGGTTTTCGGATTGATGCTGCTGTTTTTGGACCGCCAACCAGACGTCTGTGCCAGGGCCCGGACCCCAAAATGTGTATGTTACATTGACTATACCCAATTGGCATAAGCTAACTTAACTTAAGTTAGCTTATGCCATATTAGTAAATGGTATCCAGGACATGTAATTTAGAGAGTCTCCTGTTGTGCAACCCTGGGTGTGACATAGGTGAAACGAGTCTCCCATCAGTCATTGCAGACTGGAAGAGCAGTCAAACTGCTAAGCCAGCTTTGCCATTTACAGCAAAGACAAACCTCCCTCTACAATATGTGCACACCACCCCTAGGTCAAGCCTACCGACCCCTAAAGCAGGGTGCAACATTGTTCATGAGCAGAACATGTATTTTTTATGTTCTGACAGAAAAAACACAAAACATTTGTGGACGGACTTGATTGCCCTATTGGCGAGTACAGGGTTACGCGCTGACCCTTCATCTGTGCTAACTCCTGAATGATGCGACCACAGTTGATACTCCAAGTATCAATCAACTTGTTGCACTAAGCCTGACTTGACACACGTCGAAATAAGTGTAACCTGTTGTAGCGTTCATCTTCTGCATAGTCCTTCTTTGTTGCATTCAATCTCTTGTATCCTCAACGGTTGGTTGAGAAGCCTGTCCACGAGATACCTTTCTGCCCTTTTGGGGAGGCGTGCTAACAACACCCAGGATGGAGGCAATAGGGGCTTGCACTGGAGAGAGGCGTTACCTCCCTCTTGCAGGAAGGCACACAGGTGTAGTCTCAAATGGCGAGCTTCTAAGGAGAAGCCGTATTTGAAATGTAAATGGGTAACATTTGGGAGAGGGACTGCTCCATTGGTTAGGCAGACAGGCTGGCACTAGGGACAGGGAAGTGAAAGCCAGTTGTCAAACCGGTTTACCAGGAAGTGGTTGTCAGGAGGGAGGAAATCTAGTCGCCCATTGACTACCAACCATATCCCAGCTTGAGGGCCTTGTCATAGCATAAATGGGGGCATCCCTGGAACCCAGATCTCGACTGGATGGGCATGGGCTTCACCTGCTGAACTTGGTGGCTCACAAGAAAGAGGGGCCGCGCCTGCCGGGTCTTGTTGCTCAGTGGACTAATGCGTCCATTGCAGGGGCGTGTGTTCGACCTCATGGTCATAGGTTCAAATCCCCGCGGGTCCACTAAGCCTTTCATCCATCTAAGGTCGATAAAATGAGTACCATTGAGTTGTGTAACAATGAACATCTGTTATTCAGCGCCAAGAGACCTCTGGGTGAACGTGTGCTTTACAAATACACATGTTATGTTATGTTATGCTGTGTGCTACTCAGGGAGAAGTTGTCTCCAGAGTCCAGCTAAAGCTAAGCGACTCCAAGCGTCAGTTGGCTGACCTCCTGTTCACAGCGCAGGGCCACAATAGATGGGAAGCGCGCTGGGGCAAGTTGGAAGCCCAGAATCTCCAAGCTGCCATCAATCACCGCCATGCAGCCCCAGGGACTTAGACCCAATGCTCAATTCTGCCCCAGAGTGCACTAAGTCCATCCGGAAGAGTCGTCTGAGTGCTGCTCGGTCATCCAGGAGCTTAGTTATTTCCCAGTGAAGGATTTGGCTGTGACCACTATACCAGGTGACTGGTAGCCCACTGTCACTGAGAGGACTTCAAGGGATGTTGACCGTGCGACCATGACCATCTCACCCCCATTTGTGGACTGAGGAGTAGCTGCAGGACGGTTGAGGCCTGAGTGGAGCAAACTGGAAGTCCAGTCCTACAGGCGGGTCATAAATGCGGCATTGAACCCAGAGAATACGGCCTAAACATCAGTTTGACGCTCTTCATTCACCTTGCATATTGCAAGTTCAAGCAGTCTATCGGCTATTCAGAAAACTCTGCTCCGGCCGTGTCAAAATGAGAAAATAGCTACAGGCGAACACAACAACAGTATACAACTGAATCAGCATTTGTCGCACCTTAGTTTCCTGATCTGGTGATTTTGCAAGTCCCACTTCAGTCTCATAACACCGAATCCTCTTACAAAGCTAACAGCACAGCTCAGGGCTGACTCTGCTTCCTCCAAGCACTACTCTACATGCAACGTAGGGCACTCGTTTTAAATCAAAAGACTGTGTAATTCTTAAGAAGTTTGGGGCATGTTAGCAAGAACCTCGTTAAAATTATCGCCATTATAGCAGCAGGAAACTGCAGCTAAAATGGCGATAAGGGCTTGCTAATATGCATTATAGAATTCCAATAGAAGCCCAGGTTAGATGTGCAGGACATCTAACCTGGGCTTCTATTGGAATTCTATAACGCATATTAGCAGTTTCCTGCCACTAAAACGGCAATAATTTTAATGAGGTTCTTGCTAATATTCCCCTGTGGAACCCTGTTCAAGGAATAAGGAACGCTAAGTTGTGGGGTTGAGTGAAAATATGTAACATCAACTGCCTGCCATAGATTATTGTAACTCTGAACTCCACCCTAAAACCATGTAAGTATAGCATGCAATGAGATAATTCGATTCAGAGCCTCAATTTACCAATCACTGCTTCACTGATGAACGGTTGGATAATATAGCACTTAGCACCATAGTAACTTAACATTTTGATTTTGCGCCAGACTATGAACACTTACGCAACGTAGCGCTACTTTGAACCTGTTCTAACATGATGGTTTCCTCGTTTGTATCTAAATGTAAATATTAATATGTAACTTTTACATTCTTAATGATTGCGATGAGAGGAGGGCAGTGCGAAAAGCTTGATTAACATTTTTATACACAGTGTAATGATTTTTAATTAATCAAATAATAAATTACATTGTTATTGGCTTGTCTTCAGTGCACGCAGCCTTGGCAGCAGCACACGCAGCACCTTTATTGCTGCACATAGCAGAAATAATTAGCTGGAACATTGGAAACAACCATAAGGTACAATACCATGCTCCTTTGCCCAGGTCATTTGACCTTCCGAATCCTTTCATGGAATGTTAACGGTCTTGGCAATAGGCTAAAATGGAAATTGTGGTGAAATTGCTGGTTAGACACGACCCAGACATTGTCCTTCTGCAAGAAACCCACCTGCAACAGTACAGGGTAACAGCTATGGGTTGCTAGCCCAAGGTAGATACTGGTTGTTAGCACACACTGGGGCATATTATCAAGGAGCCATCGCCGAGTTATCGGCACTTTATCGCAGTCAAAGTCACGATAATTTTATCTACCCATTCACAAGCTGGTGCTAACAGCCAATATCACCAGTTTACCAGCGATAGCAGCTGCAAAAAACATTGCCACAGATGACCCCCACAACTATCGCTAATGAGATACAGAGTAGCCGTTCCCGTGCCAAAAGCCGCGACAACCCACACTGCAACATTCTCAATGACCAGCCAGATCGAAGATAAAATCACAAAACACGCAATGAGGTGTGTTAGCAGCAGGAAAGTAACACCTGCTCCTACCTGGTGCAAAGTCGGAAGACAGCCTGCACCACAAAAGAGTAGCCCAGCCCAGAGCCACACGTGAAGGGCAACAGATGCCATGGAGACACTGATCATGCTGGCCGGACACCCAAGAGAACCACAACTCCCACCACCACCCCCATCACCCATCACCACCACCCCCGGACCAACACTGAGGCAGCACAGACAAAGACAGCAACCCTCAGAAAACGCACCAACCTCACAGACCCAACACCAGAGAATGCCATTACCCACTACAGGCTCAAAGGGACAACCTTCCTCCGCATCCTGACCACCATTGCCTACAGGCTGACGGTACCAACACAGCGGACAACCAACATACCTCCGCAGACAAAGCTGCTGGCTGTGCAGGTCGTGTTGGCCACTAGATTCAAGCAAGCCGGGCTGAACACGGCTGAAATGCCAGAAACCGGTCCTCGGTAGCTTGTTTCCGGTCCAGGGAAGTCATGGCTTGGCAGTTCGGGCTGGACTGTTCCCATGAGGCACAGGGTCAGACTGATTTGCATATGGCCATGTCTGAACTGAGGTGGCAGAGTGGGCTAAAGAACGGTGATGGATTAAACCCAGATCAGTTGACTGGGGGTGAGTGCTTGTATTGTCAATGCTCTGTCCATCATTTCCTTTGGTTTTTCTTTGTTCGCCATAAGTTGGCAGGGTATGCTCAGACGTGAGTCCCTTGCTCACTTTGCCACTGGATTCAAGCAAGCCGGGCTGAAGACGGCTGAAATGCCAGAAACCGGTCCTCTGTAGCTTGTTTCCGGTCCAGGGAAGGCATGGCTTGGCAGTTCGGGCTGGACAGTTCCCATGAGGCACAGGGTCAGACTGATTTGCATATGGCCATGTCTGAACTGGGGTGGCAGAGTGGGCTAAAGAACGGTGATGGATTAAACCCAGATCAGTTGACTGGGGGTGAGTGCTTGTATTGTCAACGCTCCGTCCATCATTTCCTTTGGTTTTTCTTGGTTTGAAAATATACCATCCAGAGTGTGCCCTGGAATATATGGGTGGGGCCTGTCACCTGTTGACTAAGGTCACCACTCTTCATCATGTCTAAAAGAGCCACTGTATCTGGTTCCATGAGTGCTTCCAAATGATAGTTAAATCCTTTCATGATCGTAAAAGAGTCAGTACAGAGCCCCTCTTCCAGCAAATTGCCAATAGAGGCTAAGAAGGTGCTCCTGGGTCCCGGAGGTCTATATAGTAGAATGCCCTTAAACGTGTGGTGATAGGATAGACTGAAACTAAAGGAGAGTGCCTCACAGGCTGAATTTGAGGCTGCATAAAAGCCAGCCTTTAGTGAGTTGGGATAAATTATAGCTACACAGTCGAGCGGATATTCTCAAGAACGTGGGATAACCATCACAAAATTAACTTAACGCAACTTTCAACAGCGCAGTCTATCGTGGGAAAAGAACGCCGTGTTAACTAAGTATTCACAACACGGAGGCACCATGCGATAGGCCCAGACAACGCATCAAATATTCGTGATAAGTCAACGCGACGACGCAAAAATGTGAAATACGAAAAAAAACTTGTGATGAGGCCAATCGCGATACAAAAAACAGCGAAAACCAGCATCAGGCCTGCAAATCCCACACATCTAGCGGTAAAATGCTCTATAAAACAACAAAAAGAACACACCAAAAAGAATCCAAAGTGCGTAGCAACATGGATGCACCCAGACCTTGTGCAGAGGCCAACCCGAACCCCACAAGCCCCACAGACCACATGCAAGGAACAGAGGGGTCGGAGAAGGCCAAGGAAAAGAGGGAGAGGAAGACTGGCAAACCAGATCAGCATCACAGAGGTGACAGAACATTACCATCAACTGACCCACACTTAGACTACCGTGAATGCAGTTGGAGTGTCAAGGAGGTCAATGGAGGAGGCCAAGAGGCGTTGGCATGATGTTAAAACCAAACAAAGGACAAACCCGCTGCCAACAGGAAGGCAGCAACGGCGACAGGAGGCAGGAGTCCTGCACCACAGGAGGAACTGATGAAACGGAGGCCACAGTCATCAGTGTGGAGATGGTGCAAGTAGCTGGGAGTACGGAGACAGTTCGAGAGGACCTGACACAACATCAACAGAGCAAGTAACGACCGGGGACGGGGGAAGATGGGCCCAATGGCACACATGCACAATGATGTGTAGCACACTGCACACCCACAATGACCCTGGATCATGTCCCTGATCCCTGTGGCCCACTGCAGCACACACACACAATAACAGCACATCCACATTGACGACAATGTGGCACAATGCGCAACCCCGACACAGCAGAACAGAGGACACAACTGGCTCTGTACATGCGCAGAAACAGGCCAAGTCCATCTAACAGAGCAGGAAACTATGAGATGGAAATGTACGCATACAACCTCACATCCATCATGTAGTCCAAATGTCCACTGTCCACCATCAAAATCCAGCACCTCCCAAACAGTCACAATGTACATTGCCGTACAGTCTGCATGTAAATAAGAACAATGCGCCAACATACATGTCAACACAATGTCAAAATGCATCTCCCCTTCACATTGCAGAGGGACAAACAACACCTCCAGCAGAGCAGACCAGACAACTCATCAGTGATGCCGGAGCAGACCACCATACCTTCAATACCAATGCCCTACAACAGCTCATGGACATCCCATCAGGCAACCCACCACCAGGGCAGACAAGCTACATAGAGGAGAACCCAGCCCCTGCACAGACCACAGAGCAGGAAGCGCCCGCAAGCACGGCTGGCTCGCAACACTTCACCGAGCCACACATGCCATTCCAATGCCAGGTATCAGAATGCCAAAAGGAGGTGGCCGAACAGGTGCGGGTGGGGTCCCAACCCATGGAAGACAAACTAGATCCCACACGTGGGTATCTAATATCTAACATTGGAGAAGTGTGGCTCAATGGTTAGAGCGGCAGATCCTGATGCCGAGGTCTAGCCCGGGACCAGGGTTCAATTCCCCGCTTCGGCGGGTCTTGGGCTCAAAATTCCACGGACCTGATAATTCTCGCCTCGGTGCCTATTCCAATCATGGGTCCCACTCTGCAACTCTGGGCAATAGCTTGCTTGCTTAATTTCCACGACGGCCCCCACAACGCTAAGGATGCCTGGCCTCCACCTTGGGGGTGCCCAGGAGTGGACACCTCACAGGGAAAGCCAGGATGGGTTCCCCAGCGGTATTCGTAGAAGCGCCTTGAGACCCTTGCGGGTGAGTAGTGCGCTGTACAAGTATCAATTTACATATCCTTCAGGAACCACCTACACCCCACAATGGAGACCCACACTGCTACAGAGACACATACATATGCACATTTCCAGTTCAGAACCATGCCCAGAGGCACACAATTATCATTCACACACCCAGGTTGGCCCTGCGTGTGACGGCCCAGTCCACTCCTCTTACGTATTGAGTGGGTGACGACAAAGCTACATGTCCAAGCGCTAACCCGCTGCCTGCAGTGACATGTCTGCGTCCGCTGTACACAGCACAAAGTAATGTCATAGGGCCCAGGGCCCTCATGCATGCATCATGACCACACGGACACACGCAGATAGTATGTGGAACTGGTTACGGGCGCGTGCGTCTGGCCCCTTTAATGGCAGGGCCACACGTACAGTGACTCCTGTGCTGGATGTGTGTGGGGTGATTATAAGCCAGCCCGCGCAGAGTGGTAGGTGCTGGCAACAGCTTGAACAGTGAACACCATGAAAACGGAAACTGAAAACACCAGCATAACAGAGACAACTGCTGAGTAACATGGAGGTAGCCGGAGCAAGTACATTTTGTTGCATTTGTTAATGCACAGAGGTTGTGGCACTAGAGCTGAGCGCGCTCATGTGTACAAATTGTCTAGGATGGTGTCCCTTCGGGATATACCTGATGCAGCTGCAGTGGGGTGTGTTACACCTACATCATCTTCCTCATCATCACCCAGGTCTCCCACACTGCCTGAGGTGACGTTGCTGCGTAACCTCTCCACAGCACAAAACTCAATCAGTAACGGCCCATGGGCTGCGGTGGACTGAGTCAGTGACACCTGGAGTGCTGAGCAGGGTATTAGGCAGATGATGGAATCCACAAGAGGTGTGAGCAACTCTGTTAAGTCTATACGACTGTTTCAAATCTGGCAGTTGGCAGTTGGAGGTGGTCCTGGCGAAGGTGGCGTGTGCCTCCTGCGGTGATGCAACATCCATGCCAGTCAGGACTCAATTTGATGTGTGAGCCCTGGTGGACTGCAGTTGAGGCCGGAGGCAGCAGACAGCGCAGGGCCACAGACACATGTAGTTGACGACCCCAAGGCCATCGTCTCAGAGGCCATAAAATATTGAATCAAACAGGGTTCATGACTTGAGCTGCACAGAGGTAGTGGCCCCGGATGCACACTTGCGGTCCACTGAAGAAGGGCCACGCGGACTGACCGGGTCCTCGACGATGTCCAAGGGGAATGTGTTGGAGTGTTGCGGGGGCCAGTTGAAGGTGTCCTCCATGTCATGATTCAGAGGGCAGTAGCCGTCCGAAAGCAGCAAATGGAGGAGTGGAATGCTGCAGCCTCATTTTCACCACCAAATCGATATCAGCTACATGAGGCTGAAGACAATCCCCTAGCCCATAGACTCAGACGCCACCAAAGTTCAACCTGAGAGTGTCCATGAATATCGGGTAACAGACTTAGTGGCACCGGGGATGAGAGGGGATGCAGTCTGCGATGATGCCAGTACAATCATATGAACTCTGCCATTGCTAAATCAAGACTCCGTCCCAAATGTGTGACCTACTCGACCGCAGTGTAGGCCGAGGGCAGTAGTTTGCGTGGGCTTACAGACACGTGTGGTAGTAATGCTATGCACAGACTTAGTAGCACTACATCGAAGGGAGTACAGTGATATAAACTCTGCCATAAATAGTGTTCTCTGCCATGGTGTAATCAAAATTCAGTTCCAAATGTGTGACCTACTAGTCCGCTGTACATGCCGGTGGAGTTAGTCAACGAGAAAGGAGTACTGCAGGCCTGTGTCTCGAAGGCCGTGATGGTCGGAGGAGGCTGCCAGGGTCGCGGGCCTCGGGCTTGGAGCTTGCTCTGGCACGTGGTGGGCCCTCTTTGACACACGCCAGTGTTGGCAGGTGGGCATTGAAGCCTGGGTGCACAGAGGCGGGCAAGACTGGTTCGTTGACCAGCGGCCAGGGGTGCAGCAGGTGCACAGAATCGCAGGCAACACCGCTCACAGCGACGGCGTCGGCCTCGTGGCGGGGTGAGAGGTGCCGCCCTGACAGACAGTTGGGCATTCCGGAAGAGGACCACGCCCAGAGTTACGTGCCTTTTATGCACCCCCCCTATGCTGGCCTGGCGTATTCGGGGCCAGCCCACTCCGCTCACGCTTACCGGGGGGAAGTAACAAGCTACATTTCTGCCATCTTCCCCACTGGCTGGGGGTGACATTGTTGCGTCCACTGTCCAATACACTCCAAACACCAGTGGTGTTTGTCGACATGGATATGTGTGTGGTCTGCATACTGCAGTCTGGCCATCACATCCACGCCACGCTTGACATTGTGTACATTCTTATTCATCGGTCACTTGCCTCCTTTGCACATGCCTGGTCCATGCCTGGCTGAGGTGCCATGACGTTGATGGCTAATGTACATGGCTGTCTCAGGTTCCCACAGTAAGTTGTGCTATCGTGTCTGGTGCGTGTGCATGTTGATTGGCATGTTGTATGTGAGCTTGTAACGTGTGCATTCCCAGTGTTGTGAGTTGCATGATTGTGGAGTTGAGGTGTGTGGTGTGTTCATTTGGTATTTGGCAACGAGCAGTGCATTTCCGTGGGTGCCATCCTGGTATCGCTGGTCGATGATGGACTGTCGGAAGATGTAGGGATCATGCACACTGCCTGGGTGGTTGGCGTGTGTTTTCTGGTGCGGTTATTAGGTGCAGTGTTGCCAGGAGGCACAAGTAGGACATGTGTGCAGTCAACTGCTCCTAACACGTGTGGGAAGCCAGCTGTAGCGGAGATGCCTTGCTTGGTCTCCTGCTGTTGCTGCGCAGTATGTGGGAAATATAGAAAGTGGGGTACCAAGCTGATGGTATCATCCATGTACCATTGTGAGGGACTTGGATTGGGCTGGCTGTGTGACTCCTCCGACTCAGGCGGTTGTTGGTTGGAGGGTACCAGAGGCAAACACGTGCAACACGCCCAGCAGCTTTGTCTGAGGTGGGATGTTGGTTGTCCGCTGTGTTGGTACTGTCACCCTGTGGACAACGATGGTTAGGATGCGGTGGATGGTTGTCCCTTTGAGTCTACAGTGGGAAATGACATTCTCTGGTGTTGGGTCTGTGAGGTTGGTTCGTTTTCTGAGGGTCGCTGTCTTTATCTGAGCTGCCTCAGTGTTGGTCCAGGGGGGAGGTGCTTGGGGGGGTGGCGGTTGTTGTTGTGGCCCTCTTGGAGCTCCGAGCTGCATGATCGTTGGCTCCATGGCATCTGTTGTACTTCAGGTGTGTCTCTGGGCTGGGCTCCCTTTTGTAGTGCATGATGCCCTCCGACTTTACACCAGGTCAGAGCAGGTGTTAATTTCCTGCTGCTAACGCGCCTTATCGAATGTTTTGGGATCTTATAGCTTATCTGGCTGGTCGTTGAGAATGTTGCAGAGTGGTCTTTTTGCAGCTTTTTGCACGGGAACGCCTACTCTGCATCTCATTAGCGATAGCATTTTCTCGGGAAACTCTTGCTTTAGAATTAAGTTTGAATTTCATTGTGCTGTAGAATTTGTTCTTTCTCCTGTTTTGTGTTGCAGGTGAAAGAAGCACTCTTGTTAGCTAGAATAATGTCTTTGTTTTATTAATCAGGCAAGGAGAGGAAAAGTTACTTTGTACAGTCTGAATCGATAAAGGAAGGCCGTTGTCCTTCGAACAGGAGAAGGCTTGGGAACCAAGGACAAATGTGGTGAGAAAAACAACACCATTGTCCCATGGAAACCTACCACTAGGACAGTACCCAGAGCGGATGGCGTGACCTGCACAGGATCTTGGGAAAGTTTCTTTTCAATATTGTGTTGTTGGGAGTAGGGAAAGTGCCCACTTCTCCTGCCTTCGGTGGGAGTAGGGAAAGCGCCAACTTCTCCTGCCTTCGGAGACAGAGCACCTCAGAACAAGCTCTGTTTCAATAGCTTTATGCTCTCTGGCCCATCGATGGTAGAGAGACTTCCTAGGAAGACTCCACTTGCTAAAACCTTTTATTTCCTTTCCCCGAAGATGCTTAAGTGGGGATGTCATTTTTGAGTTAGTGTAGGGATAGTTTAATGCTTTATATACATCAACCCTCGATGCAGGGAAACATGGACTAATGCTTTCTGACCCTCTGTATCCTGCTTCTTGAATTGTTTTGTTTATGATGCACCATTTAAACTGGATGCGCAAAATTCCACTCTTTGGTAACGGACAAAAACATTTTCAGTAAGAGAAAGCATGCTTGGATGGTAATTAACAATTATAAGACCCTCGTGCCAGCACCACCCCTAAACATCACATTCTCGGTCTACCGAAAGCAACAACTGATGACCATTTGCTTCGGAAAATTACCTTCCATTGTGGACCAGCCAACCTGGGTCCACAAAGGGCTGAAAGAATGGCGACTATGCTGCGGCGATAAAGAGGACTTCATCCACTTAGTCTGTGTATGTCCCAAACTTTTAAAAGCACGAGTCACTTTATTAAGGAATGCAATGAACACCAGAAGAATAAGGACCTGCAGCTCTGCTATTATAGCAGGGTTCGATCCGAAGGACACCTTAATGAACTGCCAACTAATAAAGTCCCTTATCTCACATGACCGGGTATTAAAAACTGGACACCTAGCCATTGCCCAGTAATGTTGAAAAAAGGTAGGCCGGAACTTGGGGGGGATCTTCTGTCAATTTAGAATTATGTCCGTAATGTATCCTTTTAATTTTATAGTGGAACATGGACTAAATAATGCTAAGGACCCATTAATTGTTTAAGACACATTCTTGTACATACTTGAATATTATTAATTGAAAACAAAAAGTTTTATGGTTTTATGGAAAATAACAAAGGGCTCGATTCACAGAACTAACTTAAGACAAAATCCTAAACTTACTACCATTTTGGTATTCACAGAAGGCACTTACTCATTTTGGTATTCACAGAAGGCACATACTCATTTTGGTATTCACAGAAGGCACTTACTCATTTCGGTATTCATAGAAGTTAGGAGTCCTAACTTTAGGACTCCTAAATGCCTTCTGTGAATACCGAAAGTCTTAAAGTTAGGATTTTTCTCAGTTTAGGAGTCCTAAAGTTAGGAGTCCTAACTTTACTATTCCTAAACTGAGAAAAATCCTAACTTTAGCACAATAGCCCTCTCTCAGGATTTGATTTCCATACTTTCTCCTTTTATCATCATTCGACATGTTTAAATGTAATCTTTCTGTTTGGGAAACCAGCTTATATTAAGTCTGGTCTGGCTTTCACTCACACGTGAAACCATCTCCCTTTTGTCTTGCTCTTTTTTCCCTGCTTTTTCCCCGCTTTCCCCCTATATTTCTTACATTTTTCTTTGTTATATTTCCTCCCTTCCAGTTCCCCTGCTCTGCTATCCTAATTGCCTACCTAATTCTGTTCTCTAACTTGACTTAGGAGAAACTATAAATGTCTTGCAATTTAACTTTAGGACTCCTAAATGCCTTCCGTGAATATCGAAAGTCTTAAAGTTAGGATTTTTCTCAGTTTAGGAGTCCTAAAGTTAGGAGTCCTAACTTTACTATTTCTAAACTGAGAAAAATCCTAACTTTAAGACATTCGGTATTCACAGAAGGCATTTAGGAGTCCTAAAGTTAGGACTCCTAACTTCTGTGAATATCGAAATGAGTAAGTGCCTTCTGTGAATACCAAAATGGTAGTAAGTTAAGGATTTTGTCTTGAGTTAGTACTGTGAATCGGGCCCAATAACTTTATTGTCGAACCTTTTTAACATAGGATTCAAATTGTTACGGTTTTAATTAACTAAAACAATAAACATTTATTTGATTTGAATTGGATGCAAAGGTTTGCCTTTATGCTGGTTCCAAAGTATTTCTACATTCTCATCTTGAGGGGTATTTATGTCCAGTTGTTTTTGGCTTTGTAATAAACTACACGTAAACAAGAAAAGAGAGGTCAAAAACTATCTCCTGACCAAACCAGGAGAAATCGCAACAGACCACAATTCGAGGAGTCAGAACATGGTTAACAAACCCGATTTGGGTTGTAAAGAAAGCCCTCACACACTGACCTGGTCAGTGTCATGCTTCATCATCGGGCCCCACCAAAGAGGCCGAGTGCCTCTTTGGTGTGCTACGACGCCAGAAAGACTGCGGAGCTGGTTTTGTGTGAAGGGCGTGCTCTAGTTTACAGTGAAGAGTTAAAAGTGCCTGAAAGAGGGTATCAAAAAAACAATTTAATAGGCGATCCCTAGGGCACGTAACAAAGAGTATTAAGTGTCTGTATTTAATTGCCAAGGTTCAGGGTTGGTAAAATACAGGAAATACTCAAATATTATCTAGTCAACATGTTTCTGCCATAAGGGTGGAAATTACCAAGGCATTCGTCAGGACTAAACCCCGGCGGTATGGGCTCTCTAATCACCCACCCTGACCTGGGGACGTGAAAGTGAAAATTATAAAGGTGAAAAAAGTGCGTAAAAAAGAGGGAAGAGTAAAATACTCATTCCAAAAATACTCCCTCGGGGTCCGGAATTGAGGCAACAAGCAGGTTTTCTAGCGGGTCGAGAGCGCTGAGGGCGATGTGCCAGGTCGCTCCGACCCCCTCCCGAGACCCATGGTGCTAGTAGCGCCCCTTTTGAAAGTGCGGTGAAACTCCAAATTTACGGAGTATTTTTGGAATGAGTATTTTACTCTTCCCTCTTTTTTACGCACTTTTTTCACCTTTATAATTTTCACTTTCACGTCCCCAGGTCAGGGTGGGTGATTAGAGAGCCCATACCGCCGGGGTTTAGTCCTGACGAATGCCTTGGTAATTTCCACCCTTATGGCAGAAACATGTTGACTAGATAATATTTGAGTATTTCCTGTATTTTACCAACCCTGAACCTTGGCAATTAAATACAGACACTTAATACTCTTTGTTACGTGCCCTAGGGATCGCCTATTAAATTGTTTTTTTGATACCCTCTTTCAGGCACTTTTAACTCTTCACTGTAAACTAGAGCACGCCCTTCACACAAAACCAGCTCCGCAGTCTTTCTGGCGTCGTAGCACACCAAAGAGGCACTCGGCCTCTTTGGTGGGGCCCGATGATGAAGCATGACACTGACCAGGTCAGTGTGTGAGGGCTTTCTTTACAACCCAAATCGGGTTTGTTAACCATGTTCTGACTCCTCGAATTGTGGTCTGTTGCGATTTCTCCTGGTTTGGTCAGGAGATAGTTTTTGACCTCTCTTTTCTTGTTTACGTGTAATTGACTGGGGGCTGAGAGAGTGTCCCTTTCTCCCTACCTCTCCTTTTGTTGTTTAGTAATTTGTAATAAACTAACCTTACGCAGTTGTCTGTGGTTAATATTGTCCAGAGAAATTGCTGTAGAATTGATTGGCAATAATAACAACTTTCTCCCTTGTATGTTATGTTATGTTAACGTTTATTTATAGAGCGTGCGGCTACTCCCTGGAGTGTCCCGGTGCTAAAACATCCAAATGTCACGTAACATAGAACACAACCAATCCACTGCTAAGGACTCACAGCTGAAAGACCCATGTCTTAAGACTTTTCCTAAAGTCTACACTAAGGTGCTATAGATGGTTTGAAATATAGAGTTGATCTAAAACAAAATGTACTCTTTTATTATCAGGGTGTTGAAGGGAAAAATGTGTTTGATCATTTAACAGAATTCACTTGTACAGATGATGAAGAACTTGATGACCTTCATATTACCGTGAAACAACTTGTTACATAATTTAAGGGAAAGGTGGCCCTGGCAGTTCATAGACACCATTTTTTACTCGTATTCAAAGCCTGGATGAGTCCATTGATTCTTATGTTACTGCTCTTAAAAGATTAGCGTCCTTTTGTCAATTCAAAGGTTTTTACATCTTTTGCTGCATCAATGGTCTCATAGCATAGAATGTTCTCAGCAGGATGAAAAGCAATTGGAATTAGAAGCGTCACATATGTCAGTAACAAAGATCAACGCTGAATGGGAAAACGTAA
Organism: Lissotriton helveticus; assembly: GCF_964261635.1. Lineage (NCBI taxonomy): Eukaryota > Metazoa > Chordata > Amphibia > Caudata > Salamandridae > Lissotriton > Lissotriton helveticus. The sequence goes on along the minus strand of NW_027611651.1, from coordinate 1,085,639 downwards.
AATAATTCTCTTGCTCCTGATAACTAAGGGTAGAAATTAAAGACATGTAACAACTAAACAAATATATTATCGGTGTGGTTCTAACACCCATATGTCAAATTTTCAAAATTGTCCAGCAATTGCACAAGAAGGCTGACAATTTAAAAAGGTGCGTCATTTTGGCAAAGTCTGCAAGGGTGGTAAACACATACCTGTAAGAATTGTCCAAGAAAAAAGGTCTTGCATTGATGCAGATAACTTGGACAGAAAAGTAGAGGAACTGGATCTATCTGAGAAATGTATGAAAATTAATAGTGTATCTAACGAAAGTAAATATAGCGACCCCCTAGTTGTAGTAAAACTAGATGTTATTGATATGCCTCTGCTTATAGATTTGGGTGCAAGAATCACTATGATTTCCATTAAAACGTATATGGAATGTTGGTCCATTAAAGGCTCATTACCAGATGTCAGACTACTGCTTTTCAAGGACGTATAATTGATTTGGTGAGTTATTTCTGGACTGTCATTTCTTTTGAGAGCAAAACTATCAAAGAAAAGGAGTATGTAGCACACAAAGGTGTTAATGTTCTAGGCTGGTGGCATCAAGCGGATTTTGGCATGGTCATTAGGCCTGGTCAGAAATATCCAGTTTCTCTAGTTGGGTCTGTTTTTAACCATGTATGGACAGAAAGGTTTACAGATGTTTAAAAAGAATAAGGTGGTCAAACAAAATGTTGTGCATAGTATTAAGGAAGGTGTTTTTCCTGTAAAACATAAACTTTGTAATGTACCACATGGTGTATGATGTTAATTAACAAAACCTCTTAAAGAAATGCAAGGTGATGGGGTTATTGAACCTGTTGATGCCATTCTTTGCCTTTTAGTGATTGTTTTGGCAAAGAAAAAATCTGATGACTTGCGTCTGTGTGTAGTTCTTAGGTTCCTTAATAATTCCATCTGGGGGGGACGTGGTTTTGAGCTTCAAGATGGCTGTCGCACTCCAAGAATGCTCTGGACCCCTATATCATCCGCTCACATCCTACTACTCCCCCAGTGAAGTCCACCTTGCCACAACACCCCAGATAAGGGGATGCCCAGGTCTACTGTGTGCTTGGTCCTGAAAGATACCGGGCAAGACTGCAGAGGATGCCAGTGCTGATCCACACTGAGATCTGAACTGTAGCAAAATGGCAACGGCATAGCCCGAGTCTGAGGGGCTAGCGGATAGCGAGGCACAGTAGGCCTCCACTCAAAGTGACTAGCAGGAGTCGTGGAGGCCCTATGGTCCAGTCGCCCGCTGCTGCTGGTGCCTATGTCCCCATGGGCACTCTGGATGATACGAAGTGCTGCGAGCCTTCGCTCTGGTCGGAAAAGATGGCGACTGGTGAATGAGGGGTACTGACCTGGCAGAAGATATCCCTGACGTGGGGTCTGATGCCGGTGGGGGACGACTAGACCGCCCAGTGGTGCGGTGGCAGCCCTCCTGCTTCGATCTGTTCCTTGTTGTTGGAGGAGGCGGTGGAGACACACGGCCTGCGTTCGGCAGGATGTCTCTGAAGGATGGCCGTCAGGATGTCTCTGAAGGGCGACCGGCGAGGGACCCCGACCAAGAACATTGCTCATAGGCGATCGGGCGCCTGCTGAGTTCTGCCTCCAAGCGGACCCGGCTTCCTCGTGGTCCGGGGAAAGGCTGCGATACCGCTGTGCGATCGGATGCATCCACTCCTGGTTTGCCCTCTCTTCTGAGGAGAAGGGCCCAGGGGATGGGTGGACTGACATGGGTGGCTTGGGGGGCCCTTGATCCAAGGCTGGGATGGCCATACGCCCCATCCACAAAGAGTAGAGGAGTCCAACTGAGCACCGTCGGCTGGCGGACCCAGCTGCCTCCCGATCCAGTATGGGATGATGATAATAACATTTGGCTTGTGATTGGTGGGATAGTGTACTCGTGTAGGTTTGGAGAGGCAGAAAGGCTGACACCGAAAACACGAGCCCCGGGTCGGAGCCTGAGACCCATGGGTGTCAAAACTCGTTCCACAAAAAGGATCCTAGAGGCCTTAAGCTCCTCATTGACTGAAGCTTGACACAGGCGTGCGCCCTCCCCCTCATCCTCCACAGACCCAGCAGGACACAGATAGTATCAGGGAAGAAGCATCCTCTGTGGAATGAATGATTTCTTCAGGACCCCGGACCTAGCCAAGGTACGAACCACTGAGTGGATGGGCATTCTGAGCTTGAGGGATCATGAGACCGGGTAATGATTGCAGCAATGAGCCGGGGTCCCTTCCCCCTCCTCTGAGCGCATGAAGTGCGATGTCTGCCTGACACCCTCTGGACTGGAGCCGCTTCTCCCACACATTCCACTCCCCAGGGTCATGGAGATCAACACGCTTGACTGATGATCTGAAAAGGTGTCCACTGCGCGGGGAGATGTCCAGGCCCATCTTAGCTCTCTGGGCCTGAAGCCCGGGTCTGCCACCTCAGTGGAAGTTCTACCAGAGGGGTGCGGACAGAAGCTGCTGGCTCAAAGATCCAGGAGCCCTGCTACAATAAGCCAGCGACCTAGAGGGGTGGAGACTGGCCTTCTACAGTCCCACCACTGGGTGTATACAGCCGAGGCGCAGTCACTGTATACCATACGGTGGATGGATATCCCGCTATATGCAGCGGTGATCCAAGAATCGGGCTAACAGCAACTACTATCCATGTCTGGGGCCTGGAAAATTGTGGGGATGCTCCGGATGCCCTCCGGAGAGGGAGTAGTAAGGGGAGTAACTTTTTATTGTTTAGGTTAATTAAAACCATTACAAAAAATACATTAAAACAATCTCCACAAGTAGAATTAAAAGAGAAAATGTAAAAGCAAGAAATTTTAGTTAAAAAGTAACATTACTAAAATCACTAAACGTGAGTGGCCCGTTTGGTCCAAGAGGATACCGCTTTGAAGGTCGGGCCCACCTTGCCTTAGCTCTGGTAGCATCACTACTCAAGCCGGATCGGCACAATCAGGGTCTGACAGAGGTACAAGACATTCTCGCCAGTCCAACACAACTTTTGAGCAAGATCCAAAAGACTCAACCGCCCCATTGAGACATCTCCAGTGTACAGACCTAGTCCCTGTGAACCCCACCTTGATGAATCTTCTGATAGAGGTCTCCAAGGGGGCACAGTATTGACACAAGCGGCAAGGCCATCTACACTACCAAGGGCATTCAAGGATCAGGGAGTTTGAACAAGGATACACTCTCTAGATTCATACCTCCCCCCCTGACACCGTGCAGCTATGGGAAAAGACAGAGGGGCAAAGCCTCCGCCAACCCAGACCCGTATGGAGCAGTATGCCTCGGCTAGGGAAGATGGAGAGGCGAAAGGCAGACAGCTCCACTTGTTAAGGGAAGACATTAAGCACATATCCCTTGAATCTGCTAAAATGTTATGGAGGTCCTCGACTACACGGGTTTACGGCTGAGGGGACAAGAATGGCAAGCTGCTTCACTGGCTTGCTTCCCACCCCCTTGCCAACCAGATAGTTCGAGGAATTCGAGATACTCAAGGTCACATTTTCACAAACATTTCGGAATACTACACGGAGCTCTACTCAGCAGACCACTCACAGGCGCTAGTTTCTAGTTGTATTGTATGTCAGAGTGATGCACTGTTCTATGTTGTTGCTTACACAACCAATAAAATGTATTATTAAAAAAAAATCCATCTGGATTGAAAATTATCCATCACCATGTATTGAAGATCTTATCATGGCTGTTAGTCAGTCCAAATGGTTTACAAAATTATATCTTAGTGCAGGTTACCATCAAGGGGTCTTGGAGAACAATCCTGTCATCTCACTTCTTTCGTCATACCTTATGGAATATTTCACTTCTGCTGCATGCCATTTGGACTGGCCTGTGTTTTTCAGAAGGTTATGTGTCGGATGTTTGTTGAAATAAATAATGTAAATGTTTTTCAGGATGATCTTCTAATTCATACAGATACAACTGAGACATGTGACAGAGCTGTGGAACGTGCTTATCTGTTTTGCAATTGGGGTCACTTAAAGAGGACAAATGCACATTTTGTGTGAATAAGATCACATATCTGGGCATGTGCTGTCCAGTTCTGTTGATGGCATTGTCTGTGCACCTCATCCTACTGACAAAGATATGTGACGTTCATTTATTGGACCATGCGTGTTTTACTTCAAATACATTAAGAATTTTTCAGAGCTTATGGAATTCTTTAGGGTATTGTTAAAAAAGGGAACTGAATTTGTATGGACATCAACATGTCAGGAGAATTTTGAAATAATTAAGAGATGCCTAGTGGAAGCCCGAGCACTTCAATCGTGCGATGAAGGTTGTGAAACATTACTAACAGGTGTTGCCAGTGCCTATGGTACGGGTGCTGTGTGGTCACAAGCAGATGGAGGAAAAGAAATCACCCCTGGTTTTGCTTCAAGAAGAATGAGAGATATGGAGGGAAGATATTCAGTAATAAAGAAAGAAATGTTGGCTTGTGTGTGTGGCATATAATAGTTCAAACCATTCTTATGAGGAAGGAGGTTTTACTTAAGAACTGACCTCGGGCCCCTGGTAGATATTATTTAGGGAAATAAGAAAATCACAAAGAGCTTACAAAATGCGAGTGATTATTCACTTAAGATTTATTTTAGGAAGGAATGTATATTCAATGAAACCAACACATCTCAGCGATGTTGATTAGGGAGGAGGGGTGTCGCATAGCATGCACCTGTTATCCTGGACAGGGGCGTAGCTAGAGCTTGTGGCGCCCGGGGCTATCCCTCAGATTGCCGCCCCTGGGCAGGGGGCTGGGGAAAAAGGACCGAGAGTCACGAAGTATCACCGCTAATAGTTACCGCGATCATGCAAGTTACATGCACATACATGACACGGTCCAAGGCTACACAGTTAAATACACCGGTGACCGGCAGTACAAAGGAGAACACACAGACTGCCACCATACTAACACTTACGTTTGTGACATTTAATTGCAGCTCTCTCCAGTACCTGCACCGCCACATCTTAAATCAAATATTGTAGCGTGAAGAACAAACTGACGACTTAATGTTCACTATAAGACAACACATCTTTGCTAACATGGATTTGTATGACTTAGATGCAATTCTCAGAATATGTATCTACAAATTGCAAAATGCTCTGACATCATCCTGAACATTTCTTTGTAAATATGTATGTTTATTATTTGGAATCATTTCTCAAATTTTTTTTAAAAAAAATAACTGTAGAGTACTTTAACGTCATCTGTGTGTGATATAAAATTTCAAATAAAGAAATAAAAACTTAGAAATTACCAGCATTCGCAGGGTTCTATACTTTATGGAATGTTCTCCGACACCCCACTGTACAACCGGCGGCCATGTCTACATTTCTGCTGTTGCAGAGCAATGCCTGCAATGTTCAGCTCATGGTTTGCGCACGTGGAGTGGCGCAGCTGGCACCGGAAGTACAGGTAACAACAGCAGGCCGGACATAAAGGAAGCATAGCTGCCAAGGTTTCAGATTGCTAAGTGTGACATTTTTATAATGTCAGCGTAATTATGAGTGACATTTCAACTACTATGAGTGACACTTTTTTCGCAAGGAAAATCAAGCAATAAAAACATCGGAAACATAAATATCAGAAATTACACCCATTTGCGCAAAGAGAACTGTAAGAAGATTTTAAAACGGCAGCAAAGTACTGGAAATGGAAGGGTACACGCATAGCTTAGAGGTCACAAACCCTCTGCAGACTGTAATTTATCTCAAAAAGACACATTGAGCAATTTGATAAAAAATTAATTCGCTGATAATAGCAGGGTGTGCGGCGCCGCCCGTTATTCATTAACAACCTGAGGCTGAAGCTACGTTGCATTGCAAGTCTAAGCAATTAACATTGAGACACAATTAAGCATGGTGGTGCATGCAAGCCTCAGGAGAAAAGATTGAGAGGGCTCGGCCACCACCCCCGGTACTTCACTGTCTTTCAATTTGCCAAACTCGGCCCTAGTGTATATCCGGACTAATTGACAGTAATACCATATTTGTGGATCGCAGATTGTGTGAATCATCGAGGGAACACGTACCTCAGGGCATGCCTATGTAACAGTTTTGCACTGCTGACATTGTTTAATAAAAAGAAGTAAAAAAATTTAAATACCTTGATATGTCCCTTATGACAACTATGCACCGTTTCAGTCTGCATCACAGCATTGTTCACCCACATGAAAGAAAGAAAGGAGTAACCAAAGAAGTAGACTTAGAAAAGCCAATTCGGAAAAATAGATTTCCTGAGAGTTTCACGTTAAACTTTAGGAAAACTTAAAGAGCAGAATTTATAATGGCTTTATTGGGCGGGTATAACATGAGCCTTTAGCCTGTAAAAATGCTGTTTAATCTTTGAATATTAAAAGCAATATTTTTTGCAGGTGTATGTAGCGCTGACTTCACTCGGAGGTGTTATAATATGAAAACCCAATGGCAGTTCTCGGGGTCGAGTGTATCTCCCAGCTGTCAGTTCCTGTGAGTTGGAGAGGGAGCGCGACCTTCAGTGGCAGGAGGAGGAGAGGTGAAAGGAGGGCGAAGAGGCGGCTGTGCAGGGGGCAGAGTTCACAGAGCCAGTGCAGCGGCCGGGACCGTCCGTGCGTGACTGCACTGCTGCCCATCGATGGTGCACTCTGCTGCAGCCTGTTCTCAGGCTGCCTGGCCACTGTGACTCAGACTCGTCCCGGGCCCCCGTGCAGCTCGCCAGCCGGACTCTCACTGTGAGCCGGCGGCTGCAGAAGAGTTTTGCGCACCTGGGCCGCCTGTCACAATCATGCCTCTGGCGCGGCCGGCGATGCACACTGCAGGCGGCAGCTGAGCTCAGCTGCTGCATGACTCTAGAACCTCACCTGTGGCTCGTCCCCGCATTAGCCCGTGTCTGTGCACGCTGGAGGTTGTCATTGCCCAGGAGAGACTGCCTGACTCGCGCGCGCAGCACACCAACGTGCGTGCAACGTGCCACAAGTGCCGCGCCGCCTTGCCGCCTCCAAAACAGTCCCGCCTGGGGCGGTCCGCCCCCCTCGCCCCCCCTAGCTACGCGGGTGATCCTGGAATGTAAATGGGCTTGGAGGGGAGATAAAAATAGAAAGTATAAAAACCCTAGCCTGAGGTGTTGAGATAATAGGTTTGCAGGAAACCTGGCTATGCGACAATACCCCCGTCTTTGAAGGTTTTATCCAACTACATAAGCCTGCAAGAAGGAAAAGATTTGGTCGCCCGGCTGGGGGCATTATGACTCTTGCCTCGACTAAGATAGCGAAAAGGGTCATGATTGTATATACGACATGTAAATGGTTACTGGTCAGTGATGTATCCCTGCTGGGCTCTGAAGGGTTGTATAATCACACGATAATTGTAAATGTCTATATTCAGTGGGGAACAAACGAAGAATATGAGGTAGAAATGAGACGTTTTGAAAATGATCTAGACATTGTGTGAGAAATTTGAAAATTATACAATAATTGTAATGGGTGACTTTAACCATGAACTGAACCCCTTGAGAGATGACCGGTGGTTTAAAGACCTCTTGAGCTCAAATAATATATCCCCAGCAATGTTTCCAAATTGTACTATTTCTAAACAAGATGTGAAGTTGGGCACATATTTGGGACTAAAAGGATTGTTTTGCCTAAACGGCAGATGGGAAACAGACTGGCCGGCAAAGCAGACCTTTAAGATAGGTTCCCAACTTTGCCCGATTGATTATGTATTCATTCATGTGTGGAATTTTGAACCTATTAAGGGGTTTCGGATAACTCCTTGTGATGGTAGTGACCACAATATTCTGCCTTTTGTATTAGCAAGGGGACCCCCAAGCTCTAGAGAATTAGTTCTCCCTCAACAAGCAGAGTACCCTAAACATCGGACAACAAGACTAACAGAGCAATATATTGAAAAGCTAGCTGGATTTTTACAGGAAGTGGGTTTGGAAGATGCCAGGACTAAGAAAGTGTCTTGGTTCGATGAAAAGATAAAAGAAATGGCGCAGTAGAACTAAAAAGTAAGGAACCATGCACCATTGCTAAACAATCAATGCAAGGCAAACAGCCTAGCTGGTTTAACAGGGAGTGTTTAACTAAGAAAAGAGAAATAAGAAGAGAAGAAAGAAGTCTGAGGAAAAAACATGATCCAATAAGGCACAAAAATCTAAGTAATGTGAGGAAAGAGTATAAAACGTTAGTTAGAAATTTGAAGAGGGCATTCAAAGAGAAATGCTGGGTAAACTTGCTGGAAATTATTGAACCTAAAAGTTCTGGAATTTGATAAAGGAAACATCAGGACAGGCTAACGGGGCTATGCCCTGTGTAGTAGAGGAAGCAGCATGGGTATAATATCTGGCGGGTGGGTATATCCGTTCCTGGAGTGAGGCTGTGGTAGATCTAAAACCTCTATTTACAACAGAAAAGGTAAATACAATCATAAGAAACTTAAACCTAACCCGTGCCGCAGGACCTGATAATCTACCAGCAATTATCATAAAATTCCAGCAAGATTGGTGGGGGGAATTTTTTCCTGTATGTTTTTGGCAATAATGGAGTCGGATCCCTGAAAAGTGGAGAGGAGCAGTAATCAGACCTATCCACAAGAAGGGAGACAGAAAAGCCCCAAAAAAACTACAGACTTATTAACTTACTGGATATTGGGGAAAAGGTATTTTCCAAAATAATTCTGGGCAATTTGAAATACTGGGTGGAACAGTGGTCGATCGTGCCAGTGGAACAAGGAGGTTTTATGATCGATCACTGTTTTGCACTGTGGGCTGTGACGCGGAAGTCTGTGGAAAAGCAGGGGAAGCTATGCTGCTGCTTCGTAGACTTCCGCGCTGCATTTGACCTAGTGGATAGGAGATGCCTTTGGGAGTCCTTAAGAAAATTCAATATCCCAGAGGGGTTCTTGGAAATTATCCAGGAGCTACACAAACATAACTGGGCGCAAGTCATCAAATATACAGACGGAGACTTGACACCTAAAATATTGATTAAGAATGGACTAAGGTAGGGATGTGTATTAACCCCCTTATTGTTTGCAATATGTGAATAGAAGTGACAGCCCTATGATGAATGGGAAACATCTTTCCTGCTTGCTGTACGCCGACGATTTGGTAATCTTCAACCAAACGGAGATTGAATTGCAAAGGAAGTTATCTGCCTTTAATGAATATTGCTTGGCTAAACGCCTGACTGTAAATACGGATAAAACTACATTTCTATGTTATGGGAAGAAAATCCAGAATTTTAATTGGTATCTGGGTTCTATGAAATTAGAAATTGTTAATGAATATAGATACCTTGGTATTTGGTTCGAAAAGTCTTTAAAATGGGACATCCATCTGGTAGTCCAGAACGCCAAAGCCCATACATCAGGATGTGGGCTAAGGAAATTTAGCCATATCTACGGGGATATGTCACATAGACCGTTATTGAAAGCCTATAAGGCAATGATACCCCCACAAGTGCAGTATGGGGCCGAAGTCTTGTGTTTGAGTGGGAAAAATAATTGGGACATTGGGGAAGGGAAATGTATAAAACCATTGATGTCACTACCTGGCTCCTCGATGATCCAGGCAATCCGATTGGAGCTAGGATTGACATCATGGAACATACAGGTACAAGTGGCCCTTTTAAGATTTTGGAAAAGATTAGGATCTGAGGAAGTTACAAAAGTGTCACAATGGTGTAAAGAGGAGATTTTGCACAGTGACTTAAATTGGGCCAATGTGACTAGAATGAAATTGTGCGCAATGTGCAAAAACCTAAAAGTAAAATTTGACAAGGGGACACTGTCGGTTGAAGCTTTAAATGGGGAGATTAGAACAGCAGGAAGAGAAGTATCCAGGCAAAATGACATGATATACCTGAGAAAGAAAGTATCAGTACATTATATGATGAATAGCTGGGAGAATGACATGTGGTATCCCTATTTGGATAAACTACCTAACGCTGGCTTAAGAGCTGAAGTACTCAGATAGAGAATAGGAGTCAACCATTGGGTATCTCATGGAAACAGAAAAGCAGAAATGGTACAATCTGACGGTAAATGTCGCTGTGGATTAGGTATCAAGTGCCACAATTTACACATTTTATTAGACTGCCAAAAATTTGTGCCACAGGGGAAACTGTTTTTACGACCCATTTAAAAAAAAATATGGTATAACTGAGCGCCTGCTAGCAATTAAACTACTTACTGACATGCAAAACTTTGATATAGCAATCGCTATGGCAAAATATATGAAGGCGGTAAGAAGGACCCTGTTGGAACCAAATATGATTAGATAGAAATTGGCATGGAAATAAAGTGAAACATGCTCAAGTAAATTGTGTTTAGGCTGTAACACTAGCTTTAAGTTATATCTCGAGACTGTATTTCTCGTTGTAATTTTATGAGTATTTTTATAAGAAACTTGTAAGTTGTGGGAGGGAGGTAGGAATTGCCCTTTTAAGGTATTGACTTTTTAAGCGGTCTAAAGAAAGGTACTTCTACTGACTGACTGACTGACAACACATCTATAGTACAGAAGAATACATCAATGTCAAAAATGTATTTAAGGAAATAACATAAAAAAACAAGCATTTGCAATGCAATAGGTTGTGCATCTGCGAGAGTTTAAGCTATTGGCATTGTAAATGACCGTGCCTTTCATTTATCAGTTTACAATACCAACAGCTGAAACGCTTGAAAATGCTAGACTTATTTCATTTCAAAGAAGCGGCCACCATTGTCCTGGGCTACCTGGAAAGTGAAAGCAAACATGGTGCTCTGAATCTTGCAAGAAAACGTATAATCCCTGCACAGTTGGACAAACTAATTAAAGAAAATAGTGCTTACAGAAAAAAGAAGACATACTGTGTGACAACAGTGAGGACAGTTTTTGAACTCCCCTTATGTACTACCTCCCTTTGTTATAAACCTAAATTCAGTCGCCTTCCTGAAGCACCATATTGTACTTTTAATTTGAATTGTATAAAACGTATTAAACACTGAAGAAGCCACATACAGCTGGATCGGTCATGCTGCATGAAGGGTCGTGCAGATGTTGGTGCAGGTGGGGTGTGGAGATTTTTGGGGGAATGAAACATACTCATCTAAAAGGTGTAGGCGAGTGACAGATCTGGATACCTGCGTAAAGGCCAATCTTGTTTAGTGCTTAACAAGGGATCTCATAATGCCTCGTCACCGGTAGTAAGCGCTATATAATTACATTTACTACTTAAATCCTCCTTTTAGGAAAGGAAAAAAACTTGCTTCTGTGCGCTCTCAAAGTATTTAACTAAACCTAATGCAAAAAAAAATATGGTTCACTAACAATTATAGAGGCAGCTTTCAATTTTGACAGACTGGTGGTATGAATCCCCCTCCCCCCGGGCACAGTTTATAGGGTGGGGTCCATGCAGACTCTGCCCTTCACCAAATCTCTTACACCCTGCGCACAGAGCGCTTATTGGCTTTTTCCCTGTGCCCTCTTAAAGCACCACTCATAGGTCCTTGGAGGGAGCCTACCCCCGTCCTCTTACACTCACTACCTCTTCACCAGCGGTTTGTTGCTCTCATCTTCGGCTTCCGCCATCTTCACCAAACAGGGCGACGTCATCGATTCACGGCCACTGCACACAGCGACAGCCGGTCTCCACGGCGACCTAAAGACTCAGAAAGCGGTGAAATGCAGCGGCCATCTTCGAACTGGCTAATTATAAGGTAACAACGTTGCGTTTCTTGAAACATCAAACAATCCTTCTATGCAGCCATACTCTTCAAGAGTTTCTTTTATTGACTGCATTACTAAAAGTTTCCACAATCCATAATGACCACCAAGTCATGCCACTTACCCATAAAAACAAAAGAAGGACATCAGTAGGAACGTCATTATGACACATTATGGTGAATTTGCGATTTTAAGAGTCTGTGAACAAATCTGTAACTGCGTGTTTGAAGAAACCAAACAAGAACAATTTGAGTATTTCCTTTTATTGCCTTGTTATTTAATCAGACTCAAATATTTGCTTCAATGCTGATGCACTGGTATTGGCGCCACACCCACAGGCAGGCTCTGATCCTCTTTCAAGACCGATTCATGGGCCTCGGTGCAGTATTGATGGTCTGTGCTGTGTTTTGCCCCAAGGAAAAAACAAAACCTGTCGTCCGCCGCCTCAGAGCCAACCAGACTCACCACTTGCTCAGTTGGCAGCGGTAACAACAGTCAAGGTGCCATCACTGGAAACAATGTGAGCGCCTCTCGGGAACTCTGGATTGTTTTTTTTCACGGCTGAGATAGACCACCTGCTGCGCAGCTCCTTAAAGCTACAGTGTTGTCGACGAGCAGGTAAACAAACATGTGTCTGCCTTCTAGTGTGTGCGCTCGGTAGGAGCGTGTCAGCGCGCTGTAGGAGCGTGTGAGCCTGTGAGGCAGAGAGGAGACACCATTCACGTGCATATCGCCTGTCTGGGCATGCACATGGTTTGTCTCCCTTCGCGCATCAAACCCACAACAATAGCCCCGCCAAGGCGATGCAGCGCATGCGCTGTGTTCGCTAGGCGAGACCTAATAACCACAAGACTGGCCAGACTGGCAACAAAAATTCAAGAATCTCATCTCACGGTTATTCATATTGCAGGAGAAAAAAACGTGAGAGCAGATTTTTTTGTCAGGATACCATTTCATTGAGTCAAGCGAGAAGGATGTTTAGGATGAGGTTGAGGAATGTATCATTGCTAGTGTGGAAGATAGTTTCTTTTTTTCTGACATGGATGCATGGTGTGATGCTCTCAGAGAAGACGTTTTATTGATTTGTTGTGAAATTGATGACCACAGGTTGGGTGAAATAGAAGTCAGTTGAAAATATGTTGCAACCTTATTGTAATGTGGCAAATGAATTATCTATAGAGAATACTTTGTTGATAGGAGGAGAGAAGTGGACTCCTCCTGATTGCTTTAAACAAAGAAGTTTAGAAACTGCCCACTCATGTCACCTAGGAGTGTCAGCCACTAAATGTAGGATAAAGCATGATTTTTGATGGCCTGGTTTGGATCGTAAAGTGGAAGCACCCGTGAGAGGGTGTTTGCAATGTAGTTGAAGTGATAAATGTTTGCACTCCTGTTTGAGGTGCATAATTGCCATGTTCACACAGGACTTGGCCTTTCCCCCTCCTCCTTAGTCTTAATACTTACATGATTGTCTTGCAATTATAGTTCATACCATGAAATCTTGAATTTCAAAATGTGCTGAACTCAGCGCGCTAGCCGTCCATCTGGACATGGGAGGAGGGGACCTGATCTACTACACTTATTTCGATCAGAGAGGATGAGTAAGCGGTGCTCAACAGACTGAAATCCTCTGGCTGTGAGTGTCTGTAGTTTCCAATTGACCTTTTGATTGACCAACAGTGTTTCATCAGGCCCCTCAGACCTCCCAATAAAAATGCGAGTAATATTCACTTAAGATTTATTTTAGAATGAAGGTATATTCCATGAAACCAACACATCTATAGTACAGAAGAATACATCAATGTCCAAAATGTATTTTAACATTAACTAATCAATTCATAAACACTGGTAGGAAACAAGGAGCTGCTGCATCAAAAGCATAATGTAATCCCACATCTAAAAATCATTATATGTTTGTTAAACATTCAAAGACACAGGCTAACTACAAGGATTCCATAGACTTTCACACCAATGATTAAACGAAAGCTGCAGAGATATGTCCCAGAGACTCCTATTACTTGCAAGTAACCCAAGCTGCTGCTTCCGCCTAAAAGTGATTTGTTATTTCAGCGTTTATAGAGTAACAGTGTTATTCTTGCCTTCTTCAAGGCAGGGTTTATAGAAGTATGAACAAGCAGAACACTAGATACAGCTCGGTATGACTGACACAGCCTTTCTTGCATTTTTGTTTGGTAAAATGAGCATCAATAAATTCAGTGATAACAGAACTTGTAATTGAAGAGACAAATGAGTGAACGGCATATACTAAATAAGTTGTTGTTTGTATTATTTAGTGTAGAGAACAACCACTATGCTCATATCTAGCTTTTATTCTAGGATATTTTTGGACAAATGTTGTTAGTAGCTTGCTTATTTTGCATGTTGCGTGTCAGCTTGTCTTGGCTCTTCTAATGCTTGTCACTCCCCCGGAGTAAAGCCTCTTTGCCATCCTTCTGATTGGGCGACTTGTATAGTTTCACTGCTCACTCTTAAGAACTGCGTTTGTTTTTTGGTTGAACACTCCATGGGTGTGCACGTGTTTTGGCGTTATGGATTTACGGGTTTTATCACTAATCCCTAAATCTTGCTGAAAGTACTCCTGTCAGTCCAAGCATTGTTCATTCTGTTACTTTTACCAGTCGTGCGATCAGGTGTGCTTGGATGTTGTGCTTTATAACTCTGTTTCACTCAATAAAAACAAATCTTTCTTTTCTATTAGTCCACATTATGCTAGTCTCCCAAAGTGTTTCCTGGTGCTTCATGTTTCTTCCTGCCTGTAGAGAAACGAACAATCGCTGATAATAAACACTATCATAATTCTACAAGTATCTATGTTTTTCTTCTTTCCTGCTAGCCGGGTCTTCTATCATCTACTTTTCATCATCTGGTATTTGAATGTTCCAAATAATTATAATGTTATAATTTTCTGTAATTCCTTAATCTCCCAATAACTTCACTTGCTTGCTCCGTTGTATTTCCACAGATGTGTCAGTATTATTGTTAATGTACTTAAAATCTTGATGAATTCCCTGCAGCTCAAGGATTATTTCAACGTGTGATCAATGACGGTGTGTTTTTGCTTATGTCGGTGTAGAATTGATAATCGACTAAAGGCCTTCACACATTCAGTGCAGTTGTATGGCTTTTCCCCCGTGTGCGTTCTCTGATGCATCCTCGAGGATTATTTCAACGTGTGATCAATGACGGTGTGGTTTTGCTTATGTCGGTGTAGAATTGATAATCGACTAAAGGCCTTCACGCATTCAGTGCACTTGTATGGCTTTTCCCCCGTGTGCGTTCTCTGATGCATCCTTAGGTTTGAGGAGTTACTAAAACTACTTCCGCATTCGCTGCAATGATAAGGTTTTTCCCCTGTGTGTGTTCGCTGATGACTTTGCAGCATTGATAACTGAGTAAAACTCTTCACACATTCACTGCACTTGAATGGCTTTTCCCCCGTGTGAATTCGCAGATGAATCCTTAATGCTGAAGAGTCATGAAAACTACTGTCACATTCACTACAATGGTAAGGTTTTTCCCCAGTGTGTGTTCGCTGATGACTTTGCAGGTATGATAATTGACTAAAGTTCTTCACACATTCACTGCAATGGTATGGTTTTTCTCCTGTGTGAGTTCGCTGATGAGTTGTGAGGTGTGATAACAGACTAAAGCTCTTTCCGCACTCACTACAATGGTAGGGTTTTTCCCCTGTGTGTGTTCGCTGATGCCTGTGTAAGACGGATGACTGACTAAAGCTCTTTCCACATTCACTGCACTTGAAAGGTTTTTCCCCCGTGTGTGTTCGCTGATGTGTTTGTAGATATGGTAACCGACTAAAGCTCTTCACACACTCACTGCACTTGAATGGCTTTTCCCCCGTGTGTATTCGCTGATGATTCCTTAATGTTAAGGAATGTCTAAAGCTTTCTCCACAATCATTGCAATGGTATGGTTTTTCCCCAGTGTGTGTTCGCTGATGTCTTTGTAGGATTGATACATCACTAAAGCTCTTCTCACATTCACTGCATTTGAATGGTTTTTCCCCTGTGTGTGCACGCTGATGATTCCTTAATGCTGAAGAGTAACTAAAACTACTCCCACATTCAGTGCACTTGAATAGTTTTTCACCTGTGTGTGTTTGCTGATGGTGATTTAGTTCTGATGACAAACTAAAGCTCTTGTTGCATGTGTAAGGTTCTTCTTTCTTGGTTAATGTCTCTGAGTCTGGTATATATTCGTCTGCATCCCATGACTGTGTTTCCTGAAGGGCAAACATGGCTGATAAAGCACGTGTGTTATTCTCACATTCCCTGTATGTATGATATTTTGCACATTTGCTTTCTGATTTAATAAAGTGCAAATGTCACGAAACACCTGCCACACTCAAGGTCACCAGAAATCTGTCACACTCATAAAGAGTGCAAGGCTTCTTTGTGGGCGATAGTGTCTTTGGAATGGGTAAATACTTTGCACAGTTAGGGATAATGATCCATCTTCCTTCTGGTCGGCACAAACTGGGCCATAAATTTGTATTTTAGATAGCAGAACTCGTCTTTCTTTTACACTTCAAGTGTCTGGCTCTACGCCATTGTTCTTTTCTCTGGTTCCTGGGGTTTGGCTAGAAAGAGTTTACCATACACCGAGCGCACTGAATGGTGGTCTGTTATCATTTTAAGAAAGCAGAGCACTGCTGTAAACACATCATTACAATCTCAGGATCAAAGTTGGTGTTGGACACCTGCTTACAATAGAGGTGCTTTGTCAGTGTTGTTGTCTTAATTTTCCAGAGTTAATTTCTTAGTTTTGTGGAGTGGAGATGCAGGGCTCAGACTCTTAAATTCACTGAATTGCCCTGGACAGCTTCTTCCAGGATCCGTCAGTTAACGTTCAGGTTCGTTAATATGACGTTGCTAATGCCGCATTGAATACTGGAGCTCAATTCTTCATTGTTTTTGCTGATTTACAGTAGTGTCTTCTAAATCCATTATCATTTCATGTATTCAAGGCTTGTTTCCTGTTGGATGTAAACAGATGTTAAATTACTAAATGCAAACATGAAGGACTTAAATACATTATGTTTAAATTGTGTTACAAGACATTTCTTCTTTACCATCTTTGAACGTTACAGAGGGATTTTTCCTCATACACGGATATTTAACTAAAAGCTCTATCGAAGAAGTCACATCTTATTTACTTCAGAAAAGGAGGTGATTTGCCAGTGTTTACAAAGTAATTTAATAAAGAAACTGCGATCACGGAGCGCCCACATGCTACAGGTACAGGTTTAGGTAGATGCATATGGTTAAGAGTTCATTTAAACAAGAATAGATTGTAGAAAAAGAGGACTCAGGATGAGCTGCTGTTTCTTCAGTTTCGGGAAGTGTATAACAAAGGTACCTCTTCAGGAAGTACATAACAAAGGGAATGCAAGGCACATTGTTTGGAAGAAGATATACTACGTAAATTACTGTTATCCATTTATAGGTTGTATTTCATTTTGCAGTTCATGTTATGACATTGCTCTATTGCTCTTGTCTCTGACGAGACTGCAACTGTGTATGTTCTGTTCACGGTGTGCAAACACCAGGTGCAGGATGTTTTTATCTTGTGGGCTTTCTTGGAATATGCTTGCAGGCAGTTTCGGTGCACCCTGTGTGCGCCTCATGATTATAATGATTTATTGTTTGTCAACTGTCTTCAGTGTACTGTTCTCCTACGTGGCTCAACGTGTGCTAGGCTGCTGATTGTAACCCAAGGCAGGACAGTGCAGTTGGTAGCTGGCTGTTCTAATTTGAGCAAGAGCTAATAAACGTTGGTTCCTGACTGCTTACAACTGTGCTTGTCCATGCTTTATTTAGAAGAGTAGTTTGGTTTAACCCCTTGTGTGCTCGTGACGGAACCGTTCCATCACGAGCCTCGGGTGGGCTGTGCTGGTGACGGAACGGTTCCGTTACGGCCCGCTTGCCGCGCCTGCGCAACGCGAATTCCGCGCCTGCGCTGAGCGTTCTAGAAGTGGCACAGTCCAGATACCTCCACCCAGTCGTCCGGTGTAGTATGTAATTACAAAAAGAGTCTCCAGACAGGCCTATTTCTGAAACAATGGCATGAATAAACTAAATCCCATCCAGATTTGCAACAGCCAGGAATAAGATCCTTTGAAAAAGTGAAGTTGGGTTATTTGAGCCAATATTTAATGGCTAGGGAAAGACAGGGAAAGATTTGATTGTTACAATATGAAGCCTTACAATGTTGGGATGTACATGCATGGGTCAGAAACTATGGGGTCCACTTGGAGGGAACAGTAAGGAGACAAGCACAAGCCTACAAAAGAAAGAGAACGCAGAAAACTGGTATCAGTACTTCCCAACACTAGAACTGCACCCACTGATCGACGATTTTTGGAGGTAGAAGGGGATGACGATGAAACCAGAAGATTTAGATAAGACACTCCAATGACCAAATAAGAACAGCACAGGCTAGAACACATATATCATGCCATAATGAAAGAGGGTTTAAAGGACTATGGTGACAAGTTTCCGGCCAATTTTAACTTTAGGATGAAGTACCACCCACTGCGAATAGTCTTTGACCAAATAGATTAAATGTGTAAGGATTGGTTTATAACTTACCCCCCAAGTCAGGGTTATACTCAATTATCCCCACTCCAAGATGCTAAAGACATTGAGGAACGTTTTAAAGATACTCATTTACTCCTCTCGGCCCAGACGGCTTATTTATTGACGTTTACCAAACGGTAGACAAGATATTGGACTACATAGATGAATGCAGAGCCATACCTGGGCGTTGAAACAACAAAACGATAAGGAACAATGGTCCTCCCAAGCTAATGTAGAACAGACAGCAGCTCCCTTGTGCGTTAAGCGCAGTAAAGCCTTGCCACTTCTAGAAGGACCATGCTCTGGAAGTGACAAATTCAAAATATGTATGCACATGTCACATGGTCATGCAATGAACTAACTTTTGCCACTTAGTACCCCGATATACGAGAAAACAAGGAAAGGTGGTATTCCCATTCAGAGCGCACATTGCGGGTCACTTTCATGAGATTGGATGATATAGAACAGATGTTTAGTAGAAATTAGAGCAGGAGGAGAAGATGAAGGAGAAGAAACAGGAAGTTAAAACATAAAGTACTAATATAACAGAACAATAGGGGAGGAGGAAGAGAGGGAGGGGGCCCATATGAGGACCAGTTCAGCCCCTCCCAACTAGGGAACACGTTTGCTCCAGATACATGCCATAACTGCAGCAGTCCTGACCATTGGGTTTGAGATTGTATGTACCCCTGCCTACTGAGAAGGCGTGATAGGAGTAGGGGCAGAGGTAGATACTAACTCTGGTTTCCGGTCATAAGCAACAACGGGAAAATGGCCCTAGGCAGAATAATAATTACTTTAACACCATGCGGCAACCACGGTCATGATGCATAAAATACCACGCTACGATTATTACCATGTGGAAGATGAAAACTAGGGAGGCCCAAAAGGAGGATGAATAGAAGTGTGTTGCACCTAGATTTAAGAGGCCCATATGTGCTGGGGACTGTAGAGAACAACGCCGTTAAATTTCTCATACACACATTGGCCACCACCTCTTCACTGACTAAACAGACCTTGCCCCAGGGCCCACTCTCCGGGAAAGTAAATGTGCATGTGGGGTTTACCAATGTGCCAATCACCCGTCCCATCACCCAGCCCTTGCACTACGGTCATATAACCAACATTAATGAATTTGTAATCTCAGACAAGTGTGCCTTTGACCTTTTAGGACTATATTTGTTGATGAAACAAAAAAGCGGTCATCAGGAGTATAGCAGATGTGATTTATTTGGAATGCGATTCAGACAATGTGGCCCTGATGACTAGATCTGTGTTATGAGGATGTGGGCGTGGGAGGGGAAGTGGAGGTTGTCTCAGTGACAGTAAGAGGCTGGGAAGCAGAATATCTATATCGAGTTCAGGAAGGGCCTCAAAACTTTCCTCTTTTCCCGAGCCTACAATGCTTAAACCCCCCTCCGCTCCTGCCTGCTTCCTCACAACCCAACAGCGCCAAGAAACCGCATGATAAAAGTGCGCTATACAAATGTTTTTAAATTCAAATCTCTTTAAACTGGGTTTTATTTTTATGGTACGCCTGGTCCGAAAGGTGAGTCTTTCTCGTGCAAACTCCAGGTTGTTCGTGGTGGCGGGGTCTTGTGGTTCTTCTGGTGGACGTCTGCTGGGTATGCTTCTGGTACGCCGTCTCCGGACCACCAGGGAAAAGAGACCAACAGAGGGAAACCGTTAGTTAATGGCCTGATATCGGCGTACCCGACTTGGGACCGAGTGATAGTGAGGGAACACCCGTGCTTTATACAGAATGAACGTGCTCGTGTTCGTGTTCAGGGAGGTAGGCTGTGAGGAGAGCGGGAGGGTTAAGGAGGGAGGACGGGTATGGGACCACACACGGGAAAGACACACACAGGGATGTTTACACTATCTACAAAGGGGCGCTCTTTTTCCCCACCCAGGTTGCCCAACGCCGCCGTACCTGAGAAAGCCACACTCCTCCCTCGGGAGTGTGGCACGGCGGAACACGGGGTCATTGGCCTCCTGGCTCTCCTCCGCTCTCGTCTTCTCCGTTTTCTCCTCTCTTCGTGTCCGGCTCCGCTCCTCCGCTTCCGACCTCCGGGATGATGACACACCTCCCGTACAGTACTTCCTGCCTTTTGACCAGTCTGGATTCTCTGACGTCAGCAGGGGGCGGGGTCTCATCCTGATCGTCACAGGCCCAGTTAAAGGCGCCGGGGTCAATTGCATCGTCCCGTTCTGACAAGCTGTCCCAATCTGCCCTCGATGAATCAGTCTGTGGGTAAGGAGGGGAGTTAGGGACAGGGGTCCACCAGTTCTTAAGGTCCCGCACCCCGACCCCGTTACACACCTCCCCCCCTGGATTCTCCCGATCGGGGAGAATGGGCACCCTAGATAAATAGTCTGCGTTGCCATTGTCTATTCCCTTTTTGTGCACTATTCTAAAGGAAAAGGGTTGGAGAAAAAGAAACCATCGAAGGACTCGGGAGTTCTGGGTCATATTCTTCTGCATCCACTGCAGGGGTGCATGATCCGAGTAGAGCGTGAAGGTTCTCCCCTCCAAGTAGTACCGCAATTTGTCCACTGCCCAGCGAATCGCAAGACACTCCTTTTCTACAGTCGGGTATTTGCGCTCCCTGGGGTGGAGTTTCCGACTGATGTAGAGGATGGGATGTTCTAGCCCGTCCTCCCCCTCTTGAGACAGTACAGCCCCCACCCCAGTATCTGAGGCGTCTGTTGCCAGAGTGAATTGTTTCTCATAGTTCGGGGAAATCCGCACTGGCCTGGATGTGATGGCTCTCTTTAGAGATTCAAAAGCTATTCTGGCGTTTTCGGGTGGGGGTTTTCCTCGGTTGAGTTTCGTGTTCTTTTTGAGGAGGTCCGTCAAGGGAGTGGCTATTTTGGCAAAGTCTTTAATGAACATCCTATAATAGCCTATAAGACCTAAAAAGGCACGTAGTTCTCTCGTGGTAGAGGGAAAGGGGGAGTTGGTTATGGCGCATATTTTCTCCTCCTGTGGTGCAATCACCCCCTCCCCCAACATAAACCCCAGGTATTTTACTTTGGGGAAAGCGGCCCTCGACTTTTTGGAGTTAATATGGAGGCCGGCCTTTTGTAAGGCTGTGAGGATTCTGTCTATGTGCTTTAGGTGTTCCTCCCATGTCAGACTTAAGATGACAATGTCATTGAGGTACACCGAACTGTACGCGGTGTGGATGGCTAACACTTGGTTCATCAAACGTTGGAACGTTGCTGGGGCTCCATGGAGCCCGAACGGCAACACGTTAAACTCAAATAGGCCATCGTCAGTGGCAAAGGCAGTTTTATGTCTGTCGCTTTCACGCAGTGGCACCTGCCAGTACCCTTTTGTCAGGTCCAGGGTCGTGATGTATCTGGCTTCCCCTATCCTTTCTATCAGCTCATCCACTCGGGGTATAGGGAAGGCATCGAAGGAAGATATAGCATTTAAAGCCGGGAAGTCCATACAAAACCGGGTGGACCCATCCGGTTTTGGAACCATCACTATGGGCGAAGCCCAGCTACTTCGTGATGGTCGTATGACTCCCAGTTGAAGCATGTCCCTGTGGTCTCTGTGATCCTATAAGGCCCCTTCCATTCGCTTCTGAACTTCTGGGTGGAAGAGGGTAGAAGGACTAAGGCCCAGTCACCCTTGTTCAGAATCCTCCACTTCTTACCCTTGTCGTAATATTGCTTTTGTTTGTCCTGGAATTTCTCCAAGTTGGAGTAGGCTAGGTCTCTTAGTTTGCCTAACATGGTTTTTAATTGAGTGGTATACTCCAACAGTGATCTTTGATCCACCGCTTCTTCTCTTTCCCAAGCTTCCTTGGTGATTTCTAGGAGTGATCTGGGCTGTCTCCCATAGAGAAGTTTGAAAGGAGAGAACCCTAGGCTGCTTTGTACTTGCGCCCGCAGAACATAAAGGGCCAAGGGCAACATTTTGTCCCAGTCTTTGTTTTCTGCGGTTAACATTTTCTTGAGAGTGGTTTTAAGTGTGTGATTGTATCTCGCGACTAAACCATCCGTCTGTGGGTGGTAGGCCGAGGTACGAATGTGTCGTAGATCTAGCATTTTGCATACTTCTGTCATCATTTTGGAGACAAAGGGAGTCCCCTGATCCGTGAGGATCTCCCTCGGAAACCCTACCCTGGAAAAGAGCTCGATCAGTTTTTCAGCCACGTTCTTTGTGGTCGGGGTACTGAGGCCAAAGGCTTCAGGGAATCTAGTGTTATAGTCTACTATGACTAAGGCATACGTGTGTCCCCTAGTTGTTCGGGGAAGGGGACCTATCAGGTCCATTCCCACTCTCTCAAAGGGGATGCCTATGATGGGTAAAGGCTGTAGGGGCGCTGCGGGTGGCCTGCTCATATGCTTTTTTTGGCAGACCTCACATTGTTTACAGTAGGTCTCTGCTGTCTTGTATATACCAGGCCAAAAGAATAAACGTACAATACTTTGAAGGGTCTTCTCGGCGCCGCTATGTCCTGCTGTCAGGTGAGTGTGGGCGTAGAACAGTATCTGGTCCCTAAAGTCCTTTGGGACAACTAGTTGTGGGGGTTCACCTGCCTTCCCTTCCCTATATAACAGGTCGTTCTCAATCTTGAACTTGGGATACCCTGGGGTTGGTGTCGTCTTTTCTCTATGGGCTGCCTCCCAGGCGTTCATAAGGGTTGGGTCATTGGCCTGTGCAAACTTGAATCCCCTATCTAACTCCCATGGTTCCGCTGTTAGATGGGCTGTCCTTCCATCTCTCTCCTGAAGAGGGCAAGAAAATCAGGGTTGTCTATCCCTATTATCAGGTCCTCTGGTAGGGTGTCCACTACTCCCACTTTCACTGCACATGGATCCCTACCTATAGGCTGGAGGGTGATGTGGGCTACGGGGTAGGGTTTTACATCCCCATGTACACATCTGAGGTATACCAGAGCATTGGGACCTAATTGGGAGGGAAGGACTAGTTTTGTCTTTATCACCGATTGTCTACATCCCGAATTTAATAGGGCTTTCACACATTTGCTATTAACGTAAAAATCCTTACGTAAAAGGATGGTCCCATCTCCGCCGTATACATTACTGCTTTCGGAATATAGCCGACCTCCATAGGTTCTTCCGTTGTTCGTTTTCGGGGACACATTCTGGCGATGTGGCCCCACTCTCCACACTCGAAGCATTGTGGACCCCTGGTGGCGGGGATCTCATATCTCGTTGGCCGAGTCCTCATGTTTTCCGGGGCTGGCTTGTTGCTCTTCTTTTCCTGTTTCATGATCCCTGGGGCGGTTTTGGTTCCCTTGTTGGCTTCCCAGGGGAAGGATCGTGGCATCGCTCTGTTATAATTGGAGGCCATCTCAATGGCTTGTTCTGCTGTTATGCCGGAATGCTGTCTCAGCCACCGTTGGGTGCCGTAGGGTAAGGCCTCCATGAATTGTTCCAGGTATATGCTCGACATGACTTCCTCTTTAGTACGACTCTCTGGCCTCAACCACTTGTCTGCAGCCATTTTTAGTCTGAGGTACAGAGTCTTGGGATGCTCCCCAGCAACCCCTTTTTCCTTCCTGAACCTGAGTCTGTAGGCTTCGGCGTATACCCCCAAGTGGTCTAGTATCACCGCCTTGATTGTCGGGTAGGGGGTCACTCCCGCCTGGTTGGCTACTTGATATGCCGCTTGG
The DNA here is from genome assembly GCF_964261635.1 of Lissotriton helveticus. Classification (NCBI taxonomy): domain Eukaryota; kingdom Metazoa; phylum Chordata; class Amphibia; order Caudata; family Salamandridae; genus Lissotriton; species Lissotriton helveticus. Next base: position 1,061,623 of record NW_027611651.1, on the reverse strand, counting down.
GCTTCGCCGGACAGGAGGGGGGCTAAAAAGAAGGGGCACTTCTCTTCCAGCCACCCACAGGCTCTGGCTGCCCTCTCAAAATTGGGGAGGAAGGCATCGGGGTCCTCACCAGAGATGTATTTCTGCAACTGAACCCCCGATGGATTCGGCCCATAATTCCTTCTCTCCGTAGGTATAGGCACACCGGGACTCGGCACCACTTTCTGTAGACCCTCCAACTGGGCGACGATGGTGTTCTTGAACATGTCCCTGTCCGCATCTGCGGTCGAGATCTGCTGGCTTACAGCCCACTCCAGCTTCTGTTGCCCCTTCCGACCTCCGGGGTGATGACACACCTCCCGTACAGTACTTCCTGCCTTTTGACCAGTCTGGATTCTCTGACGTCAGCAGGGGGCGGGGTCTCGTCCTGATCGTCACAGGCTCAGTTAAAGGCGCCGGGGTCAATTGCATCGTCCCGTTCTGACAAGCTGTCCCAATCTGCCCTCGATGAATCAGTCTGTGGGTAAGGAGGGTAGTTAGGGACAAGGGTCCACCAGTTCTTAAGGTCCCGCACCCCGACCCCGTTACAGTGGACTATTAAACATCCCTCCTAAGTTCTAAAAGGGATAGACCACAGAATTTGGGCCACGCACACCAACCACACAGGAGGAATAAATACAGACCATTTACATGTTATAGTAAAACACATGCTTCCCCAGGATACTGCAATACAGAATATCAGCGGAGGGTTTGAAAGGATTACATAAGATTGTCGGGGATTTAGTAAGAGAGGACATAGTGAAAGAAATATCAGGGAGCTCCTATGACAGCCCCATACTCCCGGTCTTGAAAAAGGGGGACGCTAAGAAGAAAGGAGATCAGTAGCGGTTCATAGTTGACCTAGGAGAGATTAACAAGATAATTGTACCCCAATTCCCTGTTGTGCCTAATGTTTTTCATATACTATCTAGGTTGCCCCCGGATAAGTCCTATTTTTCAGTGATCGATTTAAATAATACTTCCTTTTCTAGCTCTCTTATACAGACAGCTTACTGTTGCAGGAGAGGGTAAAGAAACATGCATAACAGATGCAGTCAGACTGTTGAATTCTTTTAGCTACTCACAGTCGTAAGGCTTCACCACACAAAATACCGTTTTCTCAAACTGAGGTGGTGTATCTGGGTCACCTTTTGTGGCAAGACGAGTGGCGCCTGGAGACTAAAAGAGTGCAGCCCACCCTTTTGATACCTTCGCACAGCAGCAGGTGCATGCCTTCTTGGGCATGGCCAGCTGTTGTCGACACTGGATACCGAAATTCTCAATCATTGTAAAATGTTTCTTAAGACTGACGAGAATAGACGTTCAGGAGCCCAGGAGCATGCTGCTAGATTCCGGACTCTGAAGGACATATTATATAGTGCACCGGCTTTGGGTTTTCCAGACTACGAAATCTACTTTCATCTGTTTGTACACGAAAAGAATGGTTGTGTGTTGTCCATCCTCACGCAACAGCAGGGTGATCACAAGCGCCCATGTGCCTATATTTTCTACAGCACTAGACATGGAAGCTCAGGCCCTTCCCCGGTGTCTAAGGGCAATGGCAGAAGCTGCAGTCTCCCTTCAACAAGTGGAAAATTTGGTTATGGGACATACGGTACACGTCTATCTACCTCACTCTGTGGAATTATTGTTAAATAGAACAAAGACGCAACATTTTACCAATGCTCGACTGACTCGTGAATTGTGTCAATAAATGCAAGATACCTGAGAACTCTGCCCAGGCAGCAGAGCTGATAACACTAGACAGAGTCTGTGAACTAGCCTTGGGGTAAAGGGTGAACATTTATCCGGATAGTCAATATGCCTTATTGCCCACAATTATGGTAGATTATGGACTGAGAGAGGGTTTATTAATTTACAAGGCGCTAAAATACAACAAGGGGTGTTGATATCGAGATTACTGAATGCAGTGTCCTAACCTGCCAAAGTGTTGGTGATAAAATGTAGTGCTCATATGAAAATAACTGATGATATGAGGAGGGAAATTGATTTTGCAGACAAAAGAGCCAACCCCACTATCCTCACATATGTAGCCCACTTTGACCCTGACATGGCAAAGGGGCCCCAAGACATTAGCCCTGAAGGAATAGCTAAACAAGTTTGAGGGTGAATTGGATAAATGGGCCAAAATGGGCACACAAGTTCAGGGTTGTTGGATGACTATGGACAGAATACGATATCTCCTGCCTGATGCCCCCTTATATTCAAAGACTTTGATGATGCTCCACCCCGATCATCTGGGTCGGGATGGATGGACCAATAGTATATTGCAGTTTTGGGCAAATTCTAAGATACGGAGAATGGCTGAGCAGTTATGCCAATGCTGTGTGACCTGTGCTCAGTTCTATATAGGCAATGGAACAAAGGTTCCACCAGGACATTTTGCCCCCCACAGATGCCCTTCAAGGAGCTCCAAATGGATTACATTGAAATGACTCTTATTAAGAGATGTCGGTATACTCTGGTGGAGGTTTGTACTTTTTAACTTGCGTCTACATCCACCACTGACACCGGACAGAAGTATACCCCCTCCTGAACCTCTGACACCGCAGAGACCACAGTATCATCTCTACCCCAGACAAACTTTTGGCTCACCAATTCATTCAGCATCTTCTTCCTCTCAGTCAGTGTCACTAATTCAAATTCCAAGTCCATCTTTTGAAGTCAACCAGTGGTAGACTTTCTATGGAGTTCATACCCATGAAGTACTGGGGACATCTCACGGCCTAGTGAGGGTGAACAATAAGGAACCGAGGGCGAACGACCTGGATGGATAAAGACAATGTTAAAGGGAAAGTTCTGCATTCCATTAGTTCTCACCCTTGTGAAGAACACAATCAGAACGTTTCCATACAAATGATGAATGCTTATCACAAATAATTAAATGTACCATTATTTTGCTGAACGTACATTATGGGATGACATTTCTTCACAGTCTGATACATGGGCCCGGATTTTGCTGAAAGTAATATTGACTATAGTAATTTCAAAATTGATTGTCTGCCTGTGTATGAATATGCTCCCCGTCTGCTGCCAAGCCTGTGCTCAGCTATGTACCCCTACCATGAGCAACATTCATGTTTCAGGTGCCATGACTGAGCGAGACCAAGAGGGAATGGAATGGAATGAATGCATATAGATACGGATTGATTCTGATATTAATGTTGAACAATTGTTCTAGGGGTGGATTGTGGAAGTAGATATATTTCGTGAAAAACTTTTCATCCATTTTATAAGTTGTACGTCATCGTGCGGTTCATGGTATTACATTGCTCTTTTGCTCTTCGTCGGTGGAGAGACTGAGACTGTGTACTTGCTGTTGATGGCGTGCAAACACCAGGTGCAGGATGTTTTAAGCTTGTGAGTTTTGTCGGAATGTGCTTGCGGGCAGTTTCGGTTCACCCTGAATTAGCCTCCTGAAAATCGCCTGACCACAATAATTTATGGTTTTCCAACTGCCTTCAGTGGAATCTTCTCCTACGTGGTTCGAAATGTATAAAAGGCTGTTCATTGTAAATCCCCAGCAGAACAGAACAGTGCAGTGCAGAACAGTGCAGTTGCTGGCTGTTCTCGCTTGAGCTGAAGCAGATAAAATGTGCTTCCTGATGTTGGCCAAAGCAGTGGAGCATCTCTCTGCATGCACACAGCAGAAGTCAGGTAATGGTCTGATAGTCAAGTGCCCATGGTTAGCAGTGCAGGGATTACACGCTTCCTTAAAGAAGCTCGGCTGATAAGTACAAACAGAGGAGGTGTACAGGTAGGTGCATATGAGGTACAAACAGAAGAGGTGCGTGTTCCTCCCAGGGGCGGTTCTATCTGCACTGGGGGGGAGGGGGGTATTCATGTATATTGTATCCTACTCCTACTGCCTCACAAGGGTACTTGCTTGCATGAGTGTTACCACTTCACCCTTTTCTTGAGGGGACAAGGCCTCAGAAAACACAACACCTTGAGGCCGCCTACCTCGAGGAGAAGATACAGGCCAGGGCCCATGTGTCAGACAGTATGAGCTTGGGAGACAAAAGAATCTTAAGAAACACTCTCTTTCTCTGGGAGTTCCCACAACAGATCCAGGGGTTCATTAGCTATTACTCCACTCTTTTAAACTCAGACTCCTTTTACAGCGCCTCTGGTACTACACCTGCCCTCTAGGCACCCTTCCTGTAATGCTGGTCTCTCCTATAAATGATTGCAGACCTGAGGGCTGATGTAGGGTTGGCCGGACAGTTTACTCCTTCACAAACGTGACAAATATTGCAACTGCAACACCTTATTACAATTGCCTCAGGATATAATGAACTTGTAATAAGGCGGATGGGATATCTGTCACATTTGTGGCGCGGTAACCTGAACTCTAGATTAGAGGCCGCCACCCTGACACAGAGCATTTTTTTAACCTGTTCAAACTGCTTTTAAAATTGTTGTTCACCACCTTTTTAAAAAACGAATTCACCAGTAATTTCACTCTGTTGCTGCCTGTTAATTGGGGAATTGAATCTGTTTGCCTTTGTATAACTTCGGTAGGAAAGTTCACTCACCCATAGATCCCTCTGACTGCTAGAGCGCTCCAGCAACTTCCGGCCTCATCCCAGGGTCCTGATTACGTGACCGCTAGGAGGGGCTTGGCCAAAACAACTGACATAAATGCCAACCACGGCGCGGGAGCGCCGGTGGCACGCCAAAGGCAAGCCCATCTGTGCCCGTCCGTGCTCGACCATGCTCTTCATGCCCAAACACTTTAAATACACCTCACCGGAGATCAGAATGCTCCACTCGGCCTCCTTTAAGCCCGATGCTAAAACACTGACTCGCCTGCGTCACATCAACATAGCTCAGACACGAGACTTGTTCCCTGAGGTCAGGTCGCCCATCAACCACTCCCTCCAGCAACGTACCCAGGCCAATACACCCGGGCAAAAAGACATATCAATTCTCTACCTCCATACTTGATCACTAGTCAAGGTAGACTCATCTACCTTTGAAACCGGCGACGTGATAGAAGTGAACGATACGCCAAACAAGGCGATTGTATGAGCCACTGAGGTTGGACGTGAAACTTGATAACATTCAAAGACATTCTTCTGTCTTAATAGATAATAGGAAGAAAATCCTTAGAGATTGGCCAACAAAATAATAGAAAGGTGGCTGTCTTGTCTGACTTTGGGACTCTTTGATACACGAAAAATTATTTGGAAATACATTTACTTCTCATCGAACTGATTACCTCCATAGTCTCATTACCTCTTGCCCTGAAGAAGTCCTCTGGACGAAACGCGTTGGCTACGTTTTTGTATGAAGAAAAAAGAATAAAAGAAATGTTTAAGTCGCACTGAACGGATCCTTTACATTCTTACTTGATTATTATTGTTTAAAGTGGGGAGTGCTGAACCATTGTGCTGTTTTGTTAAGTTTTGGGCAATGCCCTTGGAAGCCTAGGGGTGTGTGGTTTCAGGTTCTTGGCACCCACATCCTACAAGCACTTAAAGACCAAAAAAATCTTAGATAGGTGCAGTTATTTTTGCCTCATACCCTTGAAGCTTTTCTGTTGTTTGTCACTAGTCAAGAACCATTTGGAAATGTTTACCCTTCGACCAGATATTCTCCTACTCACAGAAACGTAGCTCACTTCAGAATCTTCACCCGACATCCTAGCTGCCTTACCATGCGATTACTATATCCTACAAACTAACCGCCAGCATGGCAAAACAGGTGGCGGAGTAGCCGCTATTATTCACAAAAATCTGAGTTTCTCCGCCCTTACCCAACTCAACCCCCGTCACTGACAACGCAGTATTAAAACTTGAATCCAACTCATCCCCGCTCACATGTATATTACTGTACAGGCCCCCCACCTGTTACCCGACAAATCACACCTTTAGGGACCAACCACACCAGAATCCTCCAAAAGGGGACTTCAATTACTAGGCAAACGACCCTCAAGGAGCACCACACTCTACCGAGCTGACAGAACTATTAACAAACATGAACTTCACACAACAAATCTCCTCAGCCACCCACTCGAAAGACCCTACTCGAGATCAACTCTGGATCACCAACTTAGTAATGTAAACTGATACTTGTATAGCGCACTACTCACCCGCAAGGGTCTCAAGGCGCTTGTATGAATACCGCTGTGGAACCCATCCTGGCTTTCCCTGTGAGGTGTCCACTCCTGGGCACCCCCAAGGTGGAGTTCAGGCATCGTTAGCATTGTGGGGGCCATTGTGGAGATTAAGCAAGCTATTGCCCAGAGTTGCAGAGTGGGACCGGTGATTGGAATAGGCACCAAGGCGAGAATTATCAGGTCCGTGGAATTTTGAGCCCACGACCCGCCGAGGCGGGGAATTGAACCCTGGTCCCGGGCCAGACCTCTGCATCAGGGTCTGCCGCTCTAACCATTGAGCCACACTTCTCCAGTGACTTCAGTCCCTTCTACCATGCCGTGTGTTTGGTCTGATCACTACTTGGTAAAATTCTCCTTAAAGCATACGCTCAAGGGGGAAAGATGGCAAGGAAATGGTGCTCTATTGACAACAAGGACTTCCCCAGCACCCTTATTAACACAACCCCCACCCCAAAACCGATGTCAACCTGCACGAAAAATCCTTCTCGGCTTGGCTACTAGAGGCCAGCAACTTACACGCCCCACTCAAACGTATCACTCTCATTCGGCGGCATGAGGCTCAGAGATGGTTCTCCCCCGACTAAAACTCCCAAAAACACTCCGTCCGCCAAATGGAAAGGAAGTGGAGGCAGGACTACTCCCAAGAAAGTAAAACCACCTACATCCGATCCTTGAACAATTACAAAAAGGCCATATCCGCTGCTAACAATCAAACCAAAGAATTATTCAAAATAGTTGATGAACTGTCCAACCCTGAGAGAGTCCTACGTAAACCCAAGCCATGTCCAGCCCTATGCGACTCCTTGAATAAATTCTTCATCGACAAGATCACTGCCATCAAAGCCAGCATTCCCCCCAGACCCTCGCAAAATTTCACCCCGCTGACACCTAGGAACACCAACTCTCTGGACTCCCGCTAATCGACATGGAGATACTAAACAAACTGCTAGCCAAAGTAAAATCGGGCTCTCCCTTGGACCACTGCCCCCCCCCACGTCTTGAAAGAGGTCTTTCTGGCCTTCCCAAACCCAGCCCTTGCCCTAGTAAACCATTCCTTGTCTCAGGGCTGTGTACCCAATGCCTTCAAAGAGGCTATAGTGGTTCCCCTTCTGAGGAATCCCAGCTGACCCCCAGATGCTGGCAAACTACCGCCCTATTTCTTTGCTCTACTACATGGCGAAGTTGCTTGAAGCCCGTGTGGCTACGTGCCTGTCCAATTTCTTGGAACAGACGGAATTTCTTGACCCTAGCCAAGCTAGTTTTCGGCCAGCCCACTCCACTGAAACAGTAACCATAGCAATACTTGAATCCCTGCGAGAAAAGCGCGGACAGAGGTGACCACCAGGCCCTGGTACAGCTTGATCTCTCGGCCGCATTTGAGATGGTCGACCATAACACACTAATGGACAGTGTCAGCGAGGCAGGGTTCCAGGGCCCGGCACTTAGTTGGATAAACTCCTTCCTACAAAACCGCACTCGGACAATTCACTGCTCCCAAGTTAAAAACTTCTTGTGGGGTCCCACAGGGCTCCTCGCTCTCGCCACATCTTTTCAGCCTCTATCTACGCCCTCTGATAAGATCTCTAAAAGACAGGAAGGTGACCACCTTTAATTATTCAGATGACCTCCAACTTATGTTCTCAATCGATAACTCCCCCGAATCTATAACTGACTTTCAATCCACTATGACGTTCATCCAGCAATGGATGAACCTCAATCATCTAAAACTCATCCCCAGCAAAACAGAACTTATCTTGACAGGCGGAGGTCATAATCATTGGGTCCCACAATACTGGCCGAGCAACATGGGACCGCCCCCTGCACCCTCCACCTCAGTTAAAAGCTTAGGGATTATCATAGGTAACAACTTAGGAGAAGTGTGGCTCACCGGTTAGAGGCAGCAGACCCAGAAGCAGAGGTCGGCCCGGGACCAGGGTTCAATTCCCGACGCGGCAGGGTACGGGACCAATGCCGGCGGGCTCGATAAATCTCGCCTCGGTGCCTCTCTAACCATGGGTCCCACGCTGCAACTCTGGGCAATAGCTTGCTTAATCTCCACAACGGCCCCTTCGCTGCCGGGGATGCCTGGCTTCACCTTGGAGGGTATGTAACGTTTACAACGAAATTTTTACAACGCACTACCATTACAACGCAGGCATTACCACGCATACCATTACAACGCATTGCGCTGGGGGGCGCTCTAGGATAGGGAATAAGTTTAATTTTCTATCCAACACCTTCCCTAGTGTCCACGGGGACTGGAGTTGGAATAGAAAATTATACTTACCACTATCCAGCACCTCTAAGCGCTATGCGTTGTAACGGTATTCGTTGTAAATACCGCGTTGTAAAGGTATGCGTGGTAAAAGTATGCGTTGTAACGTCATACATCCCCTTGGAGATGCCCAATAGGGACCATCTCACAGGGAAAGCCAGGACGGGTTCCCCAGCGGTACACAGCGCCAAGAAACCCCAGGGTGAACGTGCGCTCTACAAACACATACTAACATAACATAACATAACTTATCCCTAAAAACACAGGTAGGCACAGTGGTATCCGCCTGCCTTCTCCAGTCTTGGCTAGACTATGTGAATGCTACTTACCTGGGACTCCCACTCGGCCTCACCAAGTGACTGCAGCTGGTACAGAACCAAGCGGTGCGACTAATACACAAACAGCTGAGATGGCAACACGCCTCCCCCCCCTCAAAAAACAGCACTGGCTTCCTGTCCTCCAACACTGCACCATTCAAATTGGCTGCCTAGTGTTCAAGTCCCTAAATGGACGCAGACCAAAATTCATTAACAATCTTATCTCCCGCTATACCCACACTCGGAACCCTTGCTCAGCCAAACTCCATCTTCTGACGGTACCCACCTACAAACTGAAACGCCGGGGATGTTGCAGGTTCGCGACTCTAGCCCCACAACTGTGGAACTCCATGCCCCTGGAAATTAGACTCAGCATCAAGCTGCTCAATTTCAGAAAGACCCTCAAAACCTGGTTATTGACACAAGCCTTTCAATAATCTGTTCCAGACAGGCAACCCCTTGTTCTCTCAGCGCCATGAAACCAACCGGTGTACGAGCGCTCTACAAAACACTGATCAGATAAGCTAAGATAAGAACACCAAAACGTATATCAGGCCTGGGTCTACACTGTGCTGAAAAGGCTGTGTTATTAAAGACCCAGTATTAATTTACTCCAGCTGTCTGTGGCTTGCAGTCATCATGCCACCCTTGCCAAGTTTATTTTTGCTTCTTTTCCCAGCTCCTGTCTCCTATGGTCATGTACTGTCCACAGTCGAGTTTCCTTTTGTTTCACTCTGATGGTTTCAGCCACAGAAGCTCTTTACTTTATTGATTGTTCCCCATTTTATTTTCAAAGTGCATCATCAGAAAAGATTGCTGGCAGCAAGCCTGGGAGACTTAAATGTGATATAGAGAGCCTGGTTTAGTCTTCAGCAGTCAAGCATTCCAGTGGGTTCTGGGAATTGTAGTCTTATTGTTTCTGCATTTAACTGAATTCTCTATAGCCAAAGCAAGGAAAGTAATGATAAAGCTCACCTCTGGGTATTAAATAAAGTGGAGACTTCGGAAAATCTAATCTCAGAGCATGCTACAAGATGTGTCATGGGAGGTGTGTATTAGGAACATAATCAGGGGGCAGTAAAGAAAGAAGCGAGAAGAGACAATGCGAAAGGGAGGAAGAAGGGAAAAGAGCCCAGCACATCCAAGGGGCAGCCTTAGAAAAAGATCAAATGAAGAACTTTGTTTAGAGGCCTCTATGAGCCCTAATTTCACCACCTTCAGTGAGGGTGCAGGTCACACATGAACTGGAAGTGGGTACCTAATATTCAGGGCATTGCCAGGGGAGGGCCTACTGAGGGTAGAAGTCTGTCAAATGAGGGGACCTGAGATAAAGACACACTTCTTTGGAGTTCTGTTCTTGCTCCAGAGCCCAAAACTTCACTTTAGTTTATAAGACTGTATCACTGCATTGAAAAGCATGTATTAAAAGTGATAGTTCTCAAATATGGACTTAGAACACATTCGTGCCTTCCCCACCCTGAGACAATAGCATTAACAAACCAAGAGGCCAGTCAGGTGCGCCATCTATGTGACCTGGGTTATTATTATACATGGATCAAATTATTGTTTATTAAACCAAACATAAGATGTTTTGGACAGAGCACACGCTGAACTCATGTATTTCCTTCAAAACATACATCCAATGTCCACTAGTAGCAAGGAATGTGTTGTTTGGTGGCCTGGTCCCTGCCTTTAGCTGTGAGCCCCTCCTCGTCTCTCCTTTAATGTGTTTTCACCTCGGTGTCTCACCGTCCCCAGTCCCTGAAAGAGGCCTGAGGTCTTCTATCATGGGGGGAGGGTAGAGTGAGCAACCCCCCTCCTCTAGCAGCAAGACCAGCGCTCTCCATTGTCCTCAAAGACAGGTGGGCCCTTGCATGTGACCCACCAGCCTTTCCATAGTCAGAAGTGCCCCCAGTCTGACACCGCTGGGTGAGAGCTGGGCTTTCAGTAGATATCCAGTATTGTGCTATCCTCAACTTTATGGCTCCCAGACACTGGAGGAACAGACACCATTCGCCCCTGGTAATATGTGCTGAAGGATGGGGTTTAGTCCCAGGAGCATCACCTCTGGCGTTTGTAGAGTTGGGAAAGTGCATACCCTCTGAAAGAGCTTGGCCTCTTCTCCCCAGAAGGGGAGGTTCTTCAGACACTCCCACCATAAGGGTATTGGATTTCCCAGGGCCCTGCAACCCTTCCAGCACCACGGGGAGGCGTTGTGATACATACAATGTACTTAATGGGGAGTGTAGTGCCAACTGTACAAAACTTTGTAGTGTATCTCCCATCCCAACTATGAGGTGGTGGATATGTGTGTATCCTTCTGCAGTTAGCCCATCGCTGAGACTCTATTTGAATCCCTCTGCCCTTCTCCCAGTCCCCACTGTGCCTCCAAGCCTGCAGAGTCTCCTGTGTCTTTAGGAGTCTGTGAGAAGTTGGCCTGGTAGGGGATGTTTCCAATTCTGGAACCACCTACTACCTGACCAAACAATCCCTTATGGTGTCTGGTTGTAAGTCAACCTTATTAGACAAGCTATCCTAGGGGTAGCATGGACTAAGCAGCCTAAAGGCTTAACTTAAGAGGTCGTGTTAAGCGAGCTGTTTTACCACATACAATCCTGTAATACCAAATGAAAGGACACCACACAAGTATATATTATAAAAATATATGTGTTTATTACTAAAAACAATCCCCAGTATTCTTTATGAATAAAGGGGCACAAGCGTTAAATCAAAAGCACTGTTTAAACATACAAGTTGCACAATTATGGATGAGGGCGGGTGGCCACTCAAACCATATACTAAACAAGTGGTATAAGAGAGGCCACTCGAACAGTGGTTAGGCCTAGGGCCTAGGGAATCGCTGGGAGCAGTCAGGACAAGCAATGCTGAAGTCGGGAATGGCCCTCGGGATTCGGGAGATGTGCGGAAAGCGCACGCATGCACCAATGTTAACCAATGGTGCGTAAAAGTCAACGAGTTAAAGTTTAAGGACACTTCCGCTGAACCTAGAGGAACAAAACTTAACACACAGACCCTAGCGGTGTGCACCAGTGTGGGAACACCGGCGGAGCAAAGTTACCTCACCCACAGGAAGTGGGTGCACAGGGTCGAAGTGGCGTCGGGTTTTGACACGCAGGCTCTTGGTGCTTGGAGCTGAAAGGGCTGCAGGCGGGTTAAAGATGAAGTGTCCGGTGGAGTCCAAGGGTGGACTCAAGTTGTAGAGTACCTGAAAGCAGAGGGGACAGAGTCTGGGTCACTCAGCAGTGACCAGGGTGTAACCAGGACGGAACCAGGCAATGTCGGGCGCAATCAGGTGGTCGTCGAGGAGCTTCTCTCCGCTGTCACGTGGGCTCTGGGGCATCTGCGACGTCCAGGAGCAGGTCACGATCTGTCCCACGCAGGCTCTCACCGTCGGTGCAGTCGGCTTCAAGTTTGGAGCAAACAAGCCTTGGTAAGAGCAATCCACGCAGGATCGGAAGATTGCTTCTCACTCGGACCAGGAAGGTCAGAGTCGGGGCTCCTTTTCAGGGGAGCTGGTGTGGATCTGGAGCAACCAGATTCACGAGTCTTCTTAGGTAGTTCGTCGGTACAGGGATCACTAGCCAGCTGGCAAGTGACCGGGCCAACGCGTTGAGCCAAATAGTGCCAAAGGGCCCCACGCAGCACTCGTCGAGTGTGGAGGGCTGAACTTCGGCTCAGGAGTAGCTCAGGGTGGGGGCTTCTCAAACCCCGGTGCACAGCTTCGAGGGTCACTCGTGGGCTGCACGGTCAGCGTCTCGTGGTCAATTCAAGATGGCGTGCCCCACGCTTCCGGTCGCCTCCACGGGTCTCAGCTCTGCAGGGACTGTGGATCGGGCTGTTGGAAGGCAGGCAAGCTTGATCTCGTCGATCTCAGTCACTCGAGTTCCGGCGGGAACTGCAACTAAGTAGACGTCGAGGGCTGGATGGTGCCTGCTGCTGCAGGGTGGTCACTCCTTGACCACAAGGGAGATTCTTCGGGCTTCCACGTTGAGATGGAGGTCCAAGGGTCCAGAGTTTCGTTTCAAATGTTTCTTCCAGGAAATCTGATGTGCATTGGCACTGCTCCCACTCTTATTCCAATCTGGGGGGCGTGATTACCTGCTAGGTCCCCTCCTATGGGTGGGACCCAGGAAGTGGGTGGATACACCCCCTTCCTTTGATCCAGGCCGCCCTGGCACGAGGGCTGGAGTGCCCCAGAACCGGTTTGGCCGGATTATGCAAGGGGCAGCCTTGTGCGCCCCAGGCAGTGTCTGGTTTCTTTCAAACCTCCCTGCTACAATACACTATCTCCTGTCTGGAGGGCGGTGACACCCTCCTGTGACAGGAAACCCTTTGTCCAGGACCCATTTGGTCGAGTTTCGGTCAACTGCAGGGGTCCAGACATTTGTCTGTGGCAGAGGCATCCATTTTGTGGATCTTAAGGTCTTTGGAGAAATTAACCGCATTTAGTAAAGGAACATGTCTTACCCCTCTAGAGGGGTGGAATGCCATCCCCGTCGCCAGAACTGGCGAGGGGATGGTATTCCAAAGCGTATGACACCTTACACGACATGTTTTGATAAAGCCAAACCAAAGTTGCTAAATAACCGCGAGGATTATAAGGCACTTAATAGTATATGGTATGGCATTATCCTGAAACAGCTTAGGGATTTGTTCCCGTCGGCTGCAGACAGGCTCAGCTCATGCTAGAGCTCCATCTCACATAAAACCATGCACCCAGCCTCCAGGATTGGTGAGGCCTGACTATAGGAGTGGCTCACAGGTTTACATGTGTCCAGATATAGGTTTAGACATAGGTATACTACATCTAAGCAAGGGGTGATTACACCACCTTACCCCAGCTGAGTGATCAGCCAGTTGTGTCAATTTAAGAACCAGCCAGGGGTGGCAAAAGATATGCTGCAGCCCCTGGTAGGCATTGGTGGCCCCTATGCCCTGGGCACCTATAGTGCATCATACAGGGGCTGACAAGGAGTCCATTTCCAATTGTGGTATGTACCTAGGGTACATGGAATCCATTTTACAGAGAGAGCAGATGGCCTGGGGCCCTGATTAGCAGGGAACCAGGTCAACTAAGTCAAAAAACCAGCTAAACACAGGCAAAAAATCTGGGGTAACCATAGTCAGGTAGCCACCTTCCTACATAACCCCCCCCCAAACGAAAGGAGATAAGGCTATCCTTGGCCAGGTAAGCCTATATTGCCTGAGTGGCCATATAAGGAAGTACCTGCACTAGCATGGGTACCCCCTGTCTCATGGTCCACTAAGCAGTCCCTCACCCTTTGGGTATTAGAGGGTCTCCACCATAGGGAATCACTACCTTGGGTGTGTTTATGCAAAGTTAAAGGCTGGTTTGGATATGGAGTATTGAAGTGAGGCTCTACTAAGTCAGGGCTTGGCTTCCTCCAATTATCTTCCACCATGTGTGCCTTTCTTTCTTTAACTGAGTTGCACTGTGCTCTCAGGGTCAACCTCTGGCTACCTAAAGCTGGAGGCTGGGTCCCTCTGTTTGGCTTGCTGGAGGGACAGTTCAGGTTTGGGCCCTTTGGGTCCCAGGTTTGGCTGTGCCCAACAGAATCCATCTGTGGGAGGTCCCTAACTGTTTTTAAGGGGGCTCCCTTAGGAGTTTTTAAAGTTTTCACCTTACTAGGGCTACTAGTTTTGGTGCACCTAATCTTTTGATGGGGGTGCTTTATTTGACAGGGGGCCCTCTGGGTCTCACTGTCCTTCTTGTCCTCTGCAGCCCTGGGCTGGCTAAGGCAAGGGAGAGAGGGGCAGGTTACCTGCTCCAGACTGGGTCCCACCTGAGAAGGGTCCACCGCCATCAGAGGCTCTGTCGGGCCAGGCCTAACAACCTCTGGGGCAGTTCCTTCATCAGGGGTAAGATCAGTTCCCTGAGGAGGCTGATCCTGTCCTAAAGTCTGGTGAGGGGGAGATTTCTCTTCCTCCTCCATGCTCTCAGTTTGTGTGGAGTTATCCATCATTTCAGGCTTCACAACACACATATCAGTTTGAGTTTGGGCTGTGGCCATCACAGCCCCACCAACCTTTTCAGGAGGAGACTCAGTTTGGGTTTCTGCTGTTATCATAACAGCTTTGCTCTTCTGTTCAGGAAGAGCTTTTGCTAAAGATGGGGCAGAGAGTTTCTCAGCCCTACCAACCTTTTCAGGAAGGACATCTTGAATTGGGGCTGTAGCCATGACAGCCCCACTAACCTTTCCATTGGAATTCACCATTCTAGAATGGGTTTCCTGTTCAACCTCAGCCCAGGCTGAGATTTCCAAATCATTACCAAGTAGGCAGTCTACAGGCAAGTTTGGTGACACCGCCACTCTCTTTGGGCCAATGACACCTCCCCAGCTGAGACTTACTACTGCCATGGGATGATTTGTTTGGATTCCATCAATGTTTGTAACCTGGTATGTGGCACCAGGTAAAAGTTGCTTAGAGGGGACTATGCCATCAGCCACTATGGTGATGCTAGCCCCTGTGTCTCTAAAAGCTTCAACTTTCAAACCATTGATGATGGGTTCTTGTCTATACTTGCTCAAAGTATTTGGGCAAGCAGAGAAGTTGGCAAACCCCATGCCAGTCTCATAAACAAGATCATTGGGTGATGGGGACCTGGATAGACCAGGGTCCACCTGAGCTCCAACAGTAAACCCACCCAGATTCCTGGGTGTGCTTCCACTTCCTGGGGGATTACTGCTGACAGTAACAGGAGGTGTTGAAGCTGGCTTTGGAGGTATATTTTCTTTATTGTTATTCTTGGGACAACAGTTGTCTGTTTTGTAATGCCCAACCTGTTTACAGGGATAACAATAAGGCTTTTTCTCAGTTGAAGAAGTGTCTTGGGACCCACCCCCATTCTTGGAGTTTTGGGGCCCTGGGGAAGTCTTTTCTTTATTTTTATCCCCACCCTTATCTTGAGGCTTGGTAGACTCCTTCTTCTGGTTACTGTCCTGATTCTTAGGCCTAATCCTGGTTCTGACCCACTTGTCTGCCTTCTTTCCCAATTCTTGGGGAGAGGTCAGATCAGAGTCCACCAGGTGCTGGTGTAAGAGCTGGTTCTGACAATTACTTAGGATCTGCTCCCTCATAATCAAATTATACAATCCTGTAAAGTCATGTACTTTGCTGCCATGCAGCCAACCCTCCAGAGCCTTAGTAGCACAATCTACAAAATCAGTCCAGTCCTGAGTCTGTGTCTTCTGGGTATCTCTGAACTTCAACCTGTACTGTTCAGTGGTTAAGCCAAACCCATCTATCAGAACACTCTTCAGGACTTTGTAATTGTTTGCATCCTCATGTCTAACAGTGAGGAGCTTATCTCTCCCTTTCTCTGAAAAGGAGTACCATAAGATTGCTGCCCACTGTTCCTCAGGAACCTGCTGTACCATGCAGGCTCTCTCAAGAGCAGTTATCCACTTGTGGATATCATCCCCTTCCTTGTAGGGGGGTACAATCTTTGTCAGGTTTCTACTATCATAGGACCTGGGTTTCTCTTTAGGAATATTGCTGCCACCAGTGGCATCTAAGCCACACAATTTTTGCTCTCTTGCCAAGGCAAGTTTAGCTTGAGCTAAGGTAAGCTTAGCTTGACTCAGGGCTACCTCCTCTCTCTCTATCTGGAGTCTGACAGCCCTCATTCTAGCCCTATGCTCAGCTTTCTGAGAAGCACTCATGCCTCTCTCTGATTCTCTGGAGGCACTAGAAATATGAGAGTCCCCTGAGGGAGATCTCACTCTTCTGTTGCCTGGGAGAATCACATGTTGGGTTCTGGGGAGGTGCTGGCCCTCTCCATTCCCCAGTAGGTCCAAGTTGGCCTGGCTAAGCCTACCAACTGGAACCTGGCTACCCTGATCCTGTACTTCTAAGTCCTCAACATCTGAGTCCTCATCCAAGTCATCATCATCCTCCTCTTCAGGGGGATCAACTACAGGGGGGTTCTCTCCATTTCCTGTGTCTAGGGAAGCTGCTTTTGCTTTCTCTAAGTCATCCTGTTCTAGGATTTCCACCAGGATTAGGCAGGTGGGGCTTCTGCCCCTTTTTAACCCTCTTGCTTTGCACAAGGCAATCAAGTCTCTGCGGGTTAGTTTGTCATATCCAAAAGTTGCCTGGGTAGGGTCAACTGTCACAGGAGCAGACCCTGAGGCTTTTCCTGTGTCAGACATGGTTACTAGTGAGGTGTAAGTGGTGCACTTACCTACACTAAGTGTTTTCCTACTGTACCTTGCTAGTTAGTTGTAGTCAGGGTGTGCTAATCCCTTCAACCTACAACTACTAAGTTCAGTAGAACTTAATATGCTAAGCTTTTGATTTATATGTACCTAGAGGTACTTGATGTGATCTTTCAATTTGATATAAAGATTGCAATGGTAAAACAACAGCAAGCTCAAATCCGCACCGCTGCTCACCAATGTGAGAAGTTGGCCTGGTAGGGGATGTTTCCAATTCTGGAACCACCTACTACCTGACCAAACAATCCCTTATGGTGTCTGGTTGTAAGTCAACCTTATTAGACAAGCTATCCTAGGGGTAGCATGGACTAAGCAGCCTAAAGGCTTAACTTAAGAGGTCGTGTTAAGCGAGCTGTTTTACCACATACAATCCTGTAATACCAAATGAAAGGACACCACACAAGTATATATTATAAAAATATATGTGTTTATTACTAAAAACAATCCCCAGTATTCCTTATGAATAAAGGGGCACAAGCGTTAAATCAAAAGCACTGTTTAAACATACAAGTTGCACAATTATGGATGAGGGCGGGTGGCCACTCAAACCATATACTAAACAAGTGGTATAAGAGAGGCCACTCGAACAGTGGTTAGGCCTAGGGCCTAGGGAATCGCTGGGAGCAGTCAGGACAAGCAATGCTGAAGTCGGGAATGGCCCTCGGGATTCGGGAGATGTGCGGAAAGCGCACGCATGCACCAATGTTAACCAATGGTGCGTAAAAGTCAAAGAGTTAAAGTTTAAGGACACTTCCGCTGAACCTAGAGGAACAAAACTTAACACACAGACCCTAGAGGTGTGCACCAGTGTGGGAACACCGGCGGAGCAAAGTTACCTCACCCACAGGAAGTGGGTGCACAGGGTCGAAGTGGCGTCGGGTTTTGACACGCAGGCCCTTGGTGCTTGGAGCTGAAAGGGCTGCAGGCGGGTTAAAGATGAAGTGTCCGGTGGAGTCCAAGGGTGGACTCAAGTTGTAGAGTACCTGAAAGCAGAGGGGACAGAGTCTGGGTCACTCAGCAGTGACCAGGGTGGAACCAGGACGGAACCAGGCAATGTCGGGCGCAATCAGGTGGTCGTCGAGGAGCTTCTCTCCGCTGTCACGTGGGCTCTGGGGCATCTGCGACGTCCAGGAGCAGGTCACAATCTGTCCCACGCAGGCTCTCACCGTCGGTGCAGTCGGCTTCAAGTTTGGAGCAAACAAGCCTTGGTAAGAGCAATCCACGCAGGATCGGAAGATTGCTTCTCACTCGGACCAGGAAGGTCAGAGTCGGGGCTCCTTTTCAGGGGAGCTGGTGTGGATCTGGAGCAACCAGATTCACGAGTCTTCTTAGGTAGTTCGTCGGCACAGGGATCACTAGCCAGCTGGCAAGTGACCGGGCCAACGCGTTGAGCCAAATAGTGCCAAAGGGCCCCACGCAGCACTCGTCGAGTGTGGAGGGCTGAACTTCGGCTCAGGAGTAGCTCAGGGTGGGGGCTTCTCAAACCCCGGTGCACAGCTTCGAGGGTCACTCGTGGGCTGCACGGTCAGCGTCTCGTGGTCAATTCAAGATGGCGTGCCCCACGCTTCCGGTCGCCTCCACGGGTCTCAGCTCTGCAGGGACTGTGGATCGGGCTGTTGGAAGGCAGGCAAGCTTGATCTCGTCGATCTCAGTCGCTCGAGTTCCGGCGGGAACTGCAACTAAGTAGACGTCGAGGGCTGGATGGTGCCTGCTGCTGCAGGGTGGTCACTCCTTGACCACAAGGGAGATTCTTCGGGCTTCCACGTTGAGATGGAGGTCCAAGGGTCCAGAGTTTCGTTTCAAATGTTTCTTCCAGGAAATCTGATGTGCATTGGCACTGCTCCCACTCTTATTCCAATCTGGGGGGCGTGATTACCTGCTAGGTCCCCTCCTATGGGTGGGACCCAGGAAGTGGGTGGATACACCCCCTTCCTTTGATCCAGGCCGCCCTGGCACGAGGGCTGGAGTGCCCCAGAACCGGTTTGGCCGGATTATGCAAGGGGCAGCCTTGTGCGCCCCAGGCAGTGTCTGGTTTCTTTCAAACCTCCCTGCTACAATACACTATCTCCTGTCTGGAGGGCGGTGACACCCTCCTGTGACAGGAAACCCTTTGTCCAGGACCCATTTGGTCGAGTTTCGGTCAACTGCAGGGGTCCAGACATTTGTCTGTGGCAGAGGCATCCATTTTGTGGATCTTAAGGTCTTTGGAGAAATTAACCGCATTTAGTAAAGGAACATGTCTTACCCCTCTAGAGGGGTGGAATGCCATCCCCGTCGCCAGAACTGGCGAGGGGATGGTATTCCAAAGCGTATGACACCTTACACGACATGTTTTGATAAAGCCAAACCAAAGTTGCTAAATAACCGCGAGGATTATAAGGCACTTAATAGTATATGGTATGGCATTATCCTGAAACAGCTTAGGGATTTGTTCCCGTCGGCTGCAGACAGGCTCAGCTCATGCTAGAGCTCCATCTCACATAAAACCATGCACCCAGCCTCCAGGATTGGTGAGGCCTGACTATAGGAGTGGCTCACAGGTTTATATGTGTCCAGATATAGGTTTAGACATAGGTATACTACATCTAAGCAAGGGGTGATTACACCACCTTACCCCAGCTGAGTGATCAGCCAGTTGTGTCAATTTAAGAACCAGCCAGGGGTGGCAAAAGATATGCTGCAGCCCCTGGTAGGCCTTGGTGGCCCCTATGCCCTGGGCACCTATAGTGCATCATACAGGGGCTGACAAGGAGTCCATTTCCAATTGTGGTATGTACCTAGGGTACATGGAATCCATTTTACAGAGAGAGCAGATGGCCTGGGGCCCTGATTAGCAGGGAACCAGGTCAACTAAGTCAAAAAACCAGCTAAACACAGGCAAAAAATCTGGGGTAACCATAGTCAGGTAGCCACCTTCCTACAGAGTCTGTATAGTGTTGAGATGGTGCCTCGTGTACCGATCAGTTTGGGGAATTGGAACTCAAAGGGGGTTTTGGCCCTAGTGGCACCCACTCGCTCAGTAGGGTTAGTCAAGCAGTCTCTCAGAGTAGGCAATTGCAAAAGCTTCTTTGCACTGCTGCAAGGTTTTTCGGGGGTCATACCTTCATACATGAAAAAAGAAATCGGTAGTGGTGTTCCCCAAGCGGGACTGATCGCACGATCACAAGAATAGTAAAGAAACTAGTAATTGTAGGACACCAATACAACAGTACTTAGACTGTATAGGCGGAGTGCAACAGGGACCCACGTCACTCCTTAACAGCAGTGATGTATTAATCACAATATCTCTAAACACACGTCGTACAGCACATTTGAATTAAACAATATCCCTTGCTTGAGACAGGAAAATCAAATCGATGTTCTTATGTTTGGAAACCGTTGTTCCGTTTATTCAGAAAAATCTTTTTTCATCACAATGGGAACAGCCGACACGTGTTTCGTTGGTACTAGTAAGTAGCAAAACTTCCTCAAGGCTGTAAACATAAAATAACATAAGTCAGTACATAATGAAGATATAATAATTACACAATAATGGCAATGCCAGACTGTGGAACATTATAAACGAGCAGGTGTAGTAATTCAAATGAGTCACTCTACTAAAGGAGTGAAGAAAGCAGGAAAGAAGCACCACGGTACACCCCTAAAGACAATATAGAACTCTAGTGTCAAATACAAAGATTTAAGATAGGAGAAAAGGGTATGTAAGTCGGTGAGAACCAGGTTGTGCAAAAGACAAGATCACACCTCCACAGTGAAAAGCAAGACTTTCATGCATAGTGTAGCAGATCACCACTTTACCCGCAAGTCAAAGTGAGGAGCAAGAGAGCATATATTGCAGAACCAACCTGAAAAGAAAAAATTCAGGAATGTAGTGAGATGATAAATGGGAAAAATGATGAGCGTCCTGTTCCTGGAAGATAAAATATTCCGAGACGAAGTATATGATTAGGGCAAAATAGAATATCAGAGAAGACTGTGCAAGTGGTAACACAGTGGCGGAATACATAAAATATATACAGTAGTGCCATATAAACAGGGCAAATGGAGACGGTTGCAAGAATTATAATAATCTCTGTCAACTAAGCAATAATTGGAACTCAAGATGGATACACAAAAGTTCGGATTGATGTAAAGAGCCAATAGTTATGAGCTCAAGAAGTGTGCGAAATTGAGTAAACCTAGATGATTCAGTGGGACTAATGTGCTAGAATATAAAGGAAACATAATAACGAATCTAAATAAGTGCAACAAAAAAATGTGTAAGGCTCACCGATAAAAATCTGAAAAGCGCGTATGTTTCAAGGTGGCAAATTATCGTAGATGTTGTCACAGAACAAGCAGGAGTCACCGGACGTAAAGCAATGTTTAGAAGAGTAGGTGTTCCAGTAATAAAAAGGACTCCATAAAAGTTCTAAAAGTAAAGTAACAAAACAATCAGATAAAAAGGGACTGCTACTAAATGGAATACAATGAAATAAGCTAAAAGGTCAACACCCAATATCATATGGGCATAAGTACGCTAATTGTCACGAAGAAAATAATCTAAACACAAGATTAGCAAAAAAACAACAAAGATCCAACTGCTACGGTAAATATATAGGGCATTGCGGTGAGGCATGATATTCTCACTCTTACTAACATCCAATGAATACAAACTATCAGTAGGATGATAGCAACAGAAATAGTTAAAAGCCAAATACAAGTGATGGAAGTACTCACACATCAAAACCAATACATACTCACCAACACGAACCGAATACGTTATGTAGAAAACACCATGAAAAAATCTGGTGGGAATTTAGCTAAAATAAAGAAACAAAATTGAATATAAACTAATGCGTAGTCCTATAGAGTAGTGCATCATAAACAGATAAAGGTAACTCTATGTGCATACCTAAAGAAATCGTTAAGTGCCCAAAAGTCTGGGTCACAAAATCAATGGGCAGTCCTGTAGTTAAAGGATTAGTCTTCACAGCATCTCCATGGTAAATGATAAGTATCATGGAACTAAAAAAGAACAAATTGCAAAGTACAGAGCGTCAATATACAGCGCAAAAACCAGCGCAAATGAATGATAAACTCCTCGTACAGATGGGCGTATTACCTCAAGTTAAGAGCAACGTCCGTATAATAACGTGACAAGAAGGGTAACAATCAGAGATGCTGCTATAAGTAGAGAAACGGCGTTCAAGGGCGGTGTCATGTGATATGCCGAGACCACGTGACAGATGTATGACACTACAACGCATGCTTTTACCATGCATGCTGTTACAACTCAGTTTTTACAACGCATGCTGTTACAACGCACAGCGCTTTGGGCTGCTGGATAGTGAATAGTTTAATTTACTATTCAAACTCCAGTCCCCGTGGATACTAGGGAAGGTGTTGGATAGTAAATTAAATCTATTCCCTATCCTAGAGCGCCCCCCAGCGCAATGCATTGTAATGGTTTTCGTTGTAAAACCTGCGTTGTAATAGCACTGCGTTGTAAAAGTTTCGTTGTAAAGGATGTTTCCCCCAAGTGACAGATTAAATATCAATGACGGACTAAATCACTAAGCCTACTGAGTAGGAGTGATTGTTCGTTCCATACTCGCTGCAGTGTTTCGAGATTGTGGGCGTTATGCCGCCATTAGTGACTAGTCCTCCTCTCAACCTCTTTCTATCCAGCTCTATTGCCTTCCAAACTTCTGTTTTTCTTGATTTCAGTTGCCTTTTCACCTCATCTATCAACTTCCCCCCTGTCTCCTTGTCCTCTGTTCTTTTCTACCTCATGACAAGCTCCTACACAAACCCAGTGAGTGAACGTTTCTGATGACCTCCCCAGTCTGAGTAGCCGCCCTTATGTGGCATGGCCCAGACTCTTGCACCTCCTGACCCCAGGATGCCTGCTTACACCCATTGTAGGTATATGGGGCCTCGGTTGCAAGCTGTCTCCAGTTGGCCACACTGCGTCTGCGAGCACCCTCAGGATACGCCAGGCCTCTGAAGGTACCTCTACCGGAGTAAGCCTCACTACAGGTATAAGAATGCTTTGCATTTCATGAGATGGACTACATGAAAGGCAGTGTGTAGGAGTGCAAATCAGCCTTCAGGACCCATGTGCTGAATGTCCCCTCTTCACAGAGCTGTAACTCCATCCAGCTGTGCTAATGGTCCTTCACTGGGCCCTCCAGAGGCCACTGCTGACCCCCCATTCACTCTGAGTTCTCCACAGAACTGACAGCCTTATTTTCTGCAATCCCTGCAAGCCAATCTAGAAGTCCTTCATACCCCGTCCCCTGGGGATGACATGCCCCTGACTGAGCCTCAGCCTTCCTAACTCTACCTCCAGTGCCGACACCAGCCCGCTAGTGAGAGCAGACTGATTCTTGGAACTCTATTTCACATGGGTATGCCTGGCTATTCATTCTCATGACACTAACAAAAACGTACATCGACCTCAGGAGGATGAAAGGCTTGCTTAACATCCCGAGCCCAAAATTCTCCTTAATCCGGCTCACTACTCCCCAACCTGCCCTCTGCAGGTCTGGTGCTGCCACAAGATGCTGAAACTCTTCCCAAGACCACACACATGAGTCCTACCCCCTCTACGATGCCCTTGAGTATGACTGACTACGAGGAGTGGAGGTAAGGTAGTGCATGAGCGAGATGCTGCTGACAGTAGGTGAAAGGGGTGACAGAGTGAGGAGGGGCTGAGCTGAGGGCACCCTCAGGAGAGAGGCTGGGACTGGAGCCTCTGCAGTGGATTAGACATACTAGGGGTGCTCTAAGCTTGGCCTGCCTTATCAGACCTACTCCACTATTGCCCTGTGGCCTTAAATACTGAACAGCTGTCTTTATTCGCTCTTCAGCGATATCAGCTAAAAGCCGGACTAGGGCAGGAATCTGGAGTTCTTGACCGACATGGACTAAACACCTGTTTGTCTGGGTGAATGCTTTTTGTTTCCAGGCAAAACACACATTTTTCAACATTGACTGATCACACCTCCCGAGCCCTTCCAAACAGAGGCACACCGCCCTAACAAGTATTGGAGCTGTGCATTTCCAGCTCTAGCTGCGGCTGCCGACCGAAGCGCAGGGCGCGACCTGGATCGACGCCAAGTACAGTGATACTTTTACATTAAGATAAAAACAGTTATTCAGTTTTGCGAACACGCGCACAGCCTAAAGGAAGCATAGGTCCCTGCTACTGTGTTTCAAGTTATAGACATTAAAAAAAAATCATCCTTGCCAAAAAGAAAAGATTAAGCAACAATAGGACCCGACAAAGTGATCTAAGTGAGTTTTTCGCAAACAAGCGTCTCAGTAACCAGTCAGAAAGTGGTTGATGGCTGCTTTAATGCCGGACAGCGATCCACAAAAGCATACCTGCCAGGTGTAAATGTTTTGACACTTTATAATTTTCAGTCATGTATGCATAGAATTACACATACATGACTTGCTTTGCCAGTTTGTATGTCTGCACAGGAACAGCCCTCGTCGCACCCACCTACACCATCTGCATGATCCTAAAAAGAGGAGAGTGAGGCCTTTATCATATTACACCTCTCAGCGGCGTTTCACGTGGCACCACACCCCATCCTCATCGGGCGCCTTCACAAGACCGAACCTGCCAGCGACAGATTTGCTACTTCCTGACAAAAGTAACTCAGTCAACCTGACGCCAATCTCTTTGGAAACCGAAAATCTCATCTGCGGAGCACCTCAAGGTTCAACCCTCAGCAGGACCTTCATCAACACTTACATAACCCCACTGGCCAACGTCATCTGTGCCCACTACATCAACATCCTCTCCAACAACGACAACACACAACTCATACTGTCCCTCTAGGATAAAACCCACAACACAAGGAACAAGTGCACCACCTACATGATGGAAGTAGCCACCTGGATGACTCCCAACTGTCCCAAACTCAACACTGACAAGACAGAAGTGGTGATCTTTGTAAACAACACCTGTCCATGGGACTCCACCTGATGGCCAACCAACCTAGGACTTACACCCACCCCAGCTCGCACGCCAGTAACCTAGGGATCTTCAGCAACAAAAAGCTGGACAGGTCTCCCCAGGTCAAGGACGTCTCTGCTTCCACACCCTGAAGATTCTGAAATAAATCTTAAAATGGCTCCCGAGCAACACCAGAAAGCTGTCTCCACTCACTTGATAATATGGAACACGGTGCAATGGTCACACACCCCCTCATTTATTTAAAACCACTCGCAGTGTCAGTAATAAATGATAGAGTATATGAAAATTTCAAGAGAAAGTACATATCCCTCATGGTGTGATCAAAAAGCAGGGCAAAGCGCACATGTCTTATAGTGTAAACATCTTTGTACCATGAGTGATAATCAGTGCACCTTACAGATCTGTTAATACCCCTTACAGGGGTGGGGAATTATTTAAAAAATCTGCTTGTCCAAAGGGCAGATTGATACAGAAATCTACTTGTCCTTTAGATAAATCCACTTGTCCTACTTACTACCTAAATAATAGATGGACTATAACAGACACATTCATAGCTCATTTTAATGGTAAAAACATGTGTAGAGTTGGGACAGCATGAGAAGGTCTTGGTGCAAACCTGGTTTAATTTAGGAGTACTTTTCAAAGTATTTTTGTTAGGAATTTATTATTATTGGTACTTGTGATAAAAAGGTAACACAATCTGTGCAGTATGTGCATTAACCCACTTATACAGGTGGACGGTAGGAACCTGGGACCCCTTAAGTCTCTCACTAGAGTTGAAATTGGTAACCCGCAGGAAAATACATGGATCCCTCCAGTTTGCGCATTTACACTGTTTGGTGACTGGAGATTCAAGGCACTAAAGTTGGTTCAAGTATTGGTACCACTCAACAGCAAATGACACCTATAACTCTTGAAGAATCACATTCACACTTAAATCATATTTTTAGCATTACCAATTAGACTTTTTGGAATTCATAAATAAGGTTCATTCTTTCCCCTTTCATGCCCTTCTTTTCAAACTCTGGTTCCCTCCTCTTTAGAACCATTTATTTCATATTTTTGCCTATATCTATTATTTACTTTGCTCTACCCTTTGCGTTTTTCTCTCTGTATCTCCCTTACTTCTCTTTTCTGGCCTCTTCTTGCTGTTTCTGCTCACTCATCTTGTTCTCCCCTACCTGCTGAAGTGACAAGCAGAGCGGAACGACTTTGAGACTCTCTTGCACCCTTCACATAGGCTCCTGTATCATAGTACATTCCTCATCGATGCATGATGAGACAGTGCAGCAACCCTTTGTAGCATTGTCACACATGTGATCCTGGGTGCTTCGGGCACTCACAAATTTGGAGGTCGAGCTGAAGTCTCACTCAAACCTGGCTAATTCTTCAAACTATGGGGAAGAACTCAAACTTCACATGTGACGTTGCTCAGACGTCTGCGGTGTGCCGAGTAGTACCAGACCATTCTGCACAGCGCAGACCTTCTTTTCAGCCAGTGATCTGAAAGATTTCTGTACAGAGAAGAGGAGAGGCCAGGAAGAGTGACTGACAGCCCCGCAAACATCTGCCAAGACAGACACCCTGCAAAGAAATGGTCACACTGCAGACACGCCTCATAAAGGCACATACAAAGCCTGTTAAGACAACCCTACCCTAGTCACAGGTACACACACCCAACCTGCAGACACACCTCCCCCTGCAGAGGTGCATTAAAAACACAGGCATGTAAATTCCGCTGCTTGACAAGCCTGCACCCTGCCAGACCCAAGGTCTCTGCCCACACACACACAATCTCTGCAACAGATAATGCCACAAGCCAACCTATGCCACAGGAAACTATTGCAATGAATGAAGCTTCTGCCTAGTCTGAGAGATGGAAACATTGGCAAAGGGAGAGAAGAGGCACGGGGTGCAGGGTAGCACTGACACTCAACTGACTGCGGGACATACTTCAGACATAGGGATAGGGTTGTGCAAGTCAACACATTAACAGAGACAGACGAGCAAAGAGTGTGCAAAGATTCCTCATAGTGCAGTAAGATGCAGCGCAGTGTGTAGATTCCTCACAGTGCAGTGAGATGCAGCGCAGTGTGTAGATTCCTCATGGTGCAGTAGGATGCAGTGCAATGTGTAGATTACTCATAGTGCAGTAAGATGCAGCGCTCAGATCCAGGATTGTTCAGTCTATTTCTACAAACACAGCAGAAGGTGCTGACAATCTCCTACCTGAGCCGAGACCTGTGCAGACGTGTCCAGGCTCTCTCCTCCTCCTGGGGGTGGGGGTGGGAGTAGATCTGGGGTCTGAGGGGCGGCAGAGATGGGGGTCTGTGAGGGTCTGTAGATGAAGGTAACTGCACAGACAGAAAGGGCTCCTTCCTCCTCTGCAGCAGCCTGCACACAAATGGAGTGACAGGAAGTGATGTCATCCCCCGCTGCTGGTGCTGTCTCTGCCGCCGCTGACCCGGAAGAGGAAACCCTTCTCCCTTCCATCCAGTGTGTGCTCAGTAGTTTCATCGGCAGGCGAAGAGCGCCCTCTGGTAGCTGCTGACGGAACCGCCGCCTCCAGGCTCCAGCAGGGAAACAAGGTTTGGCGCCTGTAAAGACACAGACATGGGTGTTATGGGAAACAAGGTTTGGCGCCTGTAAAGACACAGACATGGGTGTTATGGGAAACAAGCATTGGCGCCTGTATACACACAGACATGGGTGTTATGGGAAACAAGCACTGGCACCTGCAAAGACACAGACATGGGTGTTATGGTAAACAAGCATTGGCTCCTGTAAACACACAGACGTGGGTGTTATGGGAAACAAGCATTGGCGCCTGGAAACACACAGACATGGGTGTTATGGGAAATAAGCATTGGCGCCTATAAAGACACAGACATGGGTGTTATCGGAAACAAGCATTGGTGCCTGTAAACACACAGACATGTGTGTTATGGGAAACAAGCATTGGCGCCTGTAAAGCCACAGACATGGGTGTTATCGGAAACAAGCATTGGCGCCTGTAAACTCACAGACATGAGTGTTATGGGAAACAAGCATTGGCACCTGCAAAGACACAGACATGGGTGTTATGGGAAACAAGCATTGACACCTGTAAAGAAAAAGACATGGGTGTTATGGGAAACAAGCATTGGCACTTGTAAAGACACAGACATGTGTGTTATGGGAAACAAGCATTGGCGCCTGCAAAAGACACCGACATGGGTGTTATGGGAAACAAGCATTGGCTCCTGTAAACACACAGACGTGGGTGTTATGGGAAACAAGCATTGGCGCCTGTAAACACACAGACATGGGTGTTATGGGAAACAAGCATTGGCGCCTGTAAAGACTCAGACATGGGTTTTATGGGAAACAAGCATTGGCGCCTGTAAACACACAGACATGGGTGTTACGGGAAACAAGCATTGGCGCCTGTAAACACACAGACATGGGTGTTATGGGAAACAAGCATTGGCGCCTATAAAGACACAGACATGGGTGTTATCAGAAACAAGCATTGGTGCCTGTAAACACACAGACATGGGTGTTATGGGAAACAAGCATTGGCGCCTGTAAAGACACAGACATGGGTGTTATCGGAAACAAGCATTGGCGCCTGTAAACTCACAGACATGAGTGTTATGGGAAACAAGCATTGACACCTGCAAAGACACAGACATAGGTGTTATGGGAAACAAGCATTGACACCTGTAAAGAAAAAGACATGGGTGTTATGGGAAACAAGCATTGGCACTTGTAAAGACACAGACATGTGTGTTATGGGAAACAAGCATTGGCGCCTGCAAAAGACACCGACATGGGTGTTATGGGAAACAAGCATTGGCTCCTGTAAACACACAGACATGGGTGTTATGGGAAACAAGCATTGGCGCCTGTAAAGAATCAGACATGGGTTTTATGGGAAACAAGCATTGGCGCTTGTAAACACACAGACATGGGTGTTATGGGAAACAACATTGGCTCCTGTAAAGACACAGACATGGGAGTTATGGGAAACAAGAATTGGTGCCTGTAAACACACAGACATGGGTGTTATGGGAAACAAGCATTGGCGCCTGTAAACACAAAGACATGGGTGTTATGGGAAACAAGCATTGGCTCCTGTAAAGACACAGACATGGGTGTTATGGGAAACAAGCATTGGTGCCTGTAAACACACAGACATTGGTGTTATGGGAAACAAGCATTGGCGCCTGTAAACACACAGACATGGGTGTTATGGGAAACAAGCATTGGCGCCTGTAAACACACAGACATGGGTGTTATGGGAAACAAGCATTGGCTCCTGTAAACACACAGACATGGGTGTTATGGGAAACAAGCATTGGCGCCTATAAAGACACAGACATGGGTGTTATGGGAAACAAGCATTGGCGCCTGTATACACACAGACGTGGGTGTTATGGGAAACAAGCATTGGCACCTGCAAAGACACAGACTTGGGTGTTATGGGAAACAAGCATTGGCACCTGTAAAGACAAAGACATGGGTGTTATGGGAAACAAGCATTGGCACCTGTAAAGACACAGACATGGGTGTTATGGGAAACAAACATTAGCGCCTGTAAACACACAGACATGGGTGTTATGGGAAACAAGCATTGGCGCCTGTATACACACAGACATGGGTGTTATGGGAAACAAGCATTGGCACCTGCAAAGACACAGACATGGGTGTTATGGGAAACAAGCATTGGCACCTGTAAAGACAAAGACATGGGTGTTATGGGAAACAAGCATTGGCACCTGTAAAGACACAGACATGGGTGTTATGGGAAACAAGCATTGGCGCCTATAAACACACAGACATGGGTGTTATGGGAAACAAGCATTGGCGCCTGTAAACACACAGACATGGGTGTTATGAGAAACAAGCATTGGCGCCTATAAAGACACAGACATGGGTGTTATCGGAAACAAGCATTGGTGCATGTAAACACACAGACATGGGTGTTATGGGAAACAAGCATTGGCACCTGCAAAAACACAGACATTGGTGTTATGGGAAACAAGCATTGACACCTGTAAAGAAAAAGACATGGGTTATGGGAAACAAGCATTGGCACTTGTAAAGACACAGACATGTGTGTTATGGGAAACAAGCATTGGCGCCTGTATACACACAGACATGGGTGTTATGGGAAACAAGCATTGGCACCTGCAAAGACACAGACTTGGGTGTTATGGGAAACAACATTGGCTCCTATTAAGACACAGACATGGGAGTTAGGGGAAACAAGAATTGGTGCCTGTAAACACACAGACATGGGTGTTATGGGAAACAAGCATTGGCGCCTGTAAACACAAAGACATGGGTGTTATGGGAAACAAGCATTGGCTCCTGTAAAGACACAGACATGGGTGTTATGGGAAACAAGCATTGGTGCCTGTAAACACACAGACATTGGTGTTATGGGAAACAAGCATTGGCGCCTGTAAACACACAGACATGGGTGTTATGGGAAACAAGCATTGGCGCCTGTAAACACACAGACATGGGTGTTATGGGAAACAAGCATTGGCTCCTGTAAACACACAGACATGGGTGTTATGGGAAACAAGCATTGGCGCCTATAAAGACACAGACATGGGTGTTATGGGAAACAAGCATTGGCGCCTGTATACACACAGACGTGGGTGTTATGGGAAACAAGCATTGGCACCTGCAAAGACACAGACTTGGGTGTTATGGGAAACAAGCATTGGCACCTGTAAAGACAAAGACATGGGTGTTATGGGAAACAAGCATTGGCACCTGTAAAGACACAGACATGGGTGTTATGGGAAACAAACATTAGCGCCTGTAAACACACAGACATGGGTGTTATGGGAAACAAGCATTGGCGCCTGTATACACACAGACATGGGTGTTATGGGAAACAAGCATTGGCACCTGCAAAGACACAGACATGGGTATTATGGGAAACAAGCATTGGCACCTGTAAAGACAAAGACATGGGTGTTATGGGAAACAAGCATTGGCACCTGTAAAGACACAGACATGGGTGTTATGGGAAACAAGCATTGGCGCCTATAAACACACAGACATGGGTGTTATGGGAAACAAGCATTGGCGCCTGTAAACACACAGACATGGGTGTTATGAGAAACAAGCATTGGCGCCTATAAAGACACAGACATGGGTGTTATCGGAAACAAGCATTGGTGCATGTAAACACACAGACATGGGTGTTATGGGAAACAAGCATTGGCACCTGCAAAAACACAGACATTGGTGTTATGGGAAACAAGCATTGACACCTGTAAAGAAAAAGACATGGGTGTTATGGGAAACAAGCATTGGCACTTGTAAAGACACAGACATGTGTGTTATGGGAAACAAGCATTGGCGCCTGTATACACACAGACATGGGTGTTATGGGAAACAAGCATTGGCACCTGCAAAGACACAGACTTGGGTGTTATGGGAAACAAGCATTGGCACCTGTAAAGACAAATACATGGGTGTTATGGGAAACAAGCATTGGCACCTGTAAAGACACAGACATGGGTGTTATGGGAAACAAACATTGGCGCCTGTAAACACACAGACATGGGTGTTATGGGAAACAAGCATTGGCACTTGTAAAGACACAGACATGTGTGTTATGGGAAACAAGCATTGGCGCCTGTATACACACAGACATGGGTGTTATGGGAAACAAGCATTGGCACCTGCAAAGACACAGACTTGGGTGTTATGGGAAACAAGCATTGGCACCTGTAAAGACAAATACATGGGTGTTATGGGAAACAAGCATTGGCACCTGTAAAGACACAGACATGGGTGTTATGGGAAACAAACATTGGCGCCTGTAAACACACAGACATGGGTGTTATGGGAAACAAGCATTGGCGCCTGTATACACACAGACATGGGTGTTATGGGAAACAAGCATTGGCACCTGCAAAGACACAGACATGGGTGTTATGGGAAACAAGCATTGGCACCTGTAAAGACAAAGACCTGGGTGTTATGGGAAACAAGCATTGGCACCTGTAAAGACACAGACATGGGTGTTATGGGAAACAAGCATTGGTGCATGTAAACACACAGACATGGGTGTTATGGGAAACAAGCATTGGCGCCTGTAAAGACACAGACATGGGGGTTATCGGAAACAAGCATTGGCGCCTGTAAACTCACAGACATGAGTGTTATGGGAAACAAGCATTGGCACCTGCAAAAACACAGACATGGGTGTTATGGGAAACAAGCATTGACACCTGTAAAGAAAAAGACATGGGTGTTATGGGAAACAAGCATTGGCACTTGTAAAGACACAGACATGTGTGTTATGGGAAACACGCATTGGCTCCTGTAAACACACAGACGTGGGTGTAATGGGAAACAAGCATTGGCGCCTGTAAACACACAGACATGGGTGTTATGGGAAACAAGCATTGGTGCCTATAAAGACACAGACATGGGTGTTATGGGAAACAAGCATTGGCGGCTGTAAACACACAGACATGAATGTTATGGGAAACAAGCATTGGCGCCTGTAAACACACAGACATGGGTGTTATGGGAAACAAGCATTGGCGCCTATAAAGACACAGACATGGGTGTTATGGGAAACAAGCATTGGCGGCTGTAAACACACAGACATGGGTGTTATGGGAAACAAGCATGGGCGCCTGTAAACACACAGACATGGGTGTTATGGGAAACAAGCATTGGCGCCTATAAAGACACAGACATGGGTGTTATCGGAAACAAGCATTGGTGCCTGTAAACACACAGACATGGGTGTTATGGGAAACAAGCATTGGCGCCTGTAAAGACACAGACATGGGTGTTATCGGAAACAAGCATTGGCGCCTGTAAACTCACAGACATGAGTGTTATGGGAAACAAGCATTGACACCTGCAAAGACACAGACATGGGTGTTATGGGAAACAAGCATTGACACCTGTAAAGAAAAAGACATGGGTGTTATGGGAAACAAGCACTGGCACTTGTAAAGACACAGACATGTGTGTTATGGGAAACAAGCATTGGCGCCTGCAAAAGGCAGACATGGGTGTTATGGGAAACAAGCATTGGCGCCTGTAAAGACTCAGACATGGGTTTTATGGGAAACAAGCATTGGCGCCTGTAAACACACAGACATGGGTGTTATGGGAAACAACATTGGCTCCTGTAAAGACACAGACATGGGTGTTATGGGAAACAAGCATTGGCGCCTGTAAACACACAGACATGGGTGTTATGGGAAACAATCATTGGCGCCTGTAAACACAAAGACATGGGTGTTATGGGAAACAATCATTGGCTCCTGTAAAGACCCAGACATGGGTGTTTAGACACTCACAGTCCATGGACAGGCCTCGCCCTGGCATGGTGTGCTCTTGAGGAGACACAAATTCAGCCCCTCATGCCAGCTCTGCTCCCCGCTAAGTGAAATACCAGCAATGTGTTCATTTTTTTAACTTCTGCAAAGGAACAGGCTTGATATTCAGGAGAGAATTGAAATGAGGACTTGTATTTCATTCAATATGTGCAATGTAGACACAGCTGCTGCAATGAGGCTGAGCAGCGTTTCGAATGTTCCTGTTCCTGGGGGTGATTCTGTATATTTGACAGGGCCGTGAATCCCCAAACCATAGCTGCCAAGGTTTCAGATTGCATAAGTGACATTTTCATAATGTCAGTGAACGTATTAGGGACCATTTCTCCATTTTCCGTCTTCATACTGCTTTCCAAAAAAGTTTTCTGTTTTGGCTTTTATAAAAACAGAAGAGTTCAGGTCTTACAAGCAATACTCTGCTTAGGCTGCATGTGGAGAGCAGGGCACGTGCACACTCCAGTACGGATGGCAGCACTAGGTCAGGTGTAACATGAAAACGAACTACAGAACTCCCATGATCGCTTTTAGGTGACCTCGAGACGCCACAATGTACTAAAGAAACAGCCCATGGAAAATAAAATGCAATCATTTAGACAAAAACGCAGTCATGTAGAAAAGAACCGGAGTATGTTTCAAAACAAGAGAGGTTCGGTATTAAATACACTCGTATCACTGCTAAACAATTCCCAAGCAGGCCTCTGCATCAGGTTATGAAATAATTGCTTAACATTATGATGTGAATGCAGAGCCCGCACACTGCCCAGATGAACAGAAGGGCCCTGCACACATTTGTTTTCAGAAGTTGCTGTCACGGAGAGCTACAACATAGATATTGAGCACGTGAGCTGTGCTGAATTAAGTTCGCTAGAAGAAACCAAGAGAACCCGTTTACTAAATATAAAACAAAGCTACATTGGCACAACTTAGCTGAATAGCTTAGACGATTGTGATAAATGAGGCCTCTGTCTTTACAACAATGGAATAAGACACCTGCAATGTATTCGCATGTCTTGTAAAAAAAAAAAGCTCTGCCACACACGCTAGTTACATGAGGAAAGAGAGCGCATAACGGGAACGTCGTACCACACATAAATCAAGGACAATTTGTAATTAAATAAATGTTTACTTTTTAAGGAACGCTACAAATTGAAGATATTTTCCATTCTTATTTACGATGCCACTCCAGTAAGCAAAAACATAGCCGGGACTGCATAGAAGAGGGTTTCGCTGTGAATAAGCAGCACAACCTTTTACTATTTAGTACAAACAACTCAGGTCACAAACTGGCACTGAAAGCATTAGGAACGGCAGCACTGGCAGCGCGCTAGCACCATTAATAAAATGTAAAGTACACTTTGAAGAAAACTGATACCTCTTGAGGAGCAGCAATTGTACGGGCTGGACGTCACCACAATAACTACCTCCGACAATCAACTTTCTCCCCCTGCTTTGCACCACATCAGGTTTTGCATTTCTCTGCTGCTTTCTTGGTCACCTCCCCCTTAAGAGGCTCACTCATAAAACAAAGAAAGAAGCAGGTTGTAGTCACAATAAAGTCATGAGACAGAACGATCAGGTGTGACCCACACATGGGTCTCTCACTTAGTGGATGGGTCTGATGGAGGGGGTATTTCACCCACACAGGGGTCTCTCACTCAGTGGATGGGGTCTGAGGACGAAGGGGGTATTTCACCCACACAGGGGTCTCTCACTCAGTGGAGGGGGTCTGAGGATGGAGGGGGTGTTTCACCCACACAGGGGTCTCTCACTCAGTGGATGGGGTCTGAGGACGGAGGGGGTATTTCAACCACACAGGGACGGTGGCGAGGGCGAGGGCAAGGTCAGCGGAGCTAAGCTGGTGGTTCGGGGTGTAGAAGCTGAGTCGTCTGCAGAGGTACGCTGGTCCGGTGTTGTGGAGTGCCTTGTATGCGTGGGTGAGGAGCTTGAAGGTGATCCTCTTGTTGACGGGGAGCCAGTACAGGTCTCTCAGGTGGGATGTGATGTGGCTGTGGTGGGGGATGTCGAGGCTGAGGCATGCAGAGGCATTCTGTATGCCTTGTAGTTGTTTCTGGAGTTTGGCCGGGGTTCCTGTGTAGAGGGCGTTGGCGTAGTCCTGCCTGCTGGTGACGAGGGCCTGGGTGACTGTCCTTCTGGTTCTGGTGGGGATCCATCTGTACATCTTGCGGAGCATGCGGAGGGTGTTGAAGCAGGAGGAGGATACAGCGTTGACTTGCTGGGTCATTGACAGCGATGAGTCCAGGATGGACCCCAGATTGCTCGCGTGGTCAGTGGGAGTTGATGAAGTTCCCAGTGTGGCCGGCCATCAGGCGTCGTCCCAGGTGGACAGGGTGCAGCCGTCTTGTCCGAGTTCAGTTTCAGGCAGCTGTTCTTCATTAATTCGGTGACGGCCTTCACTCCTTCGTGGAGGTTGGTTTTGGCAGTGGTGGGGGCCTTGGTGAGGGAGATGATCAGCTGGGTGTTGTCAGCATATGAGATGATGTTGAGGTCATGCAATCGGGCTATGTGGGTGAGAGGTGCCATGTAGATGTTGAAGAGTGTCGGGCTGAGGGATGATCCATGGGGTACGCCGCAGATGATTTTGGTGGCTTTAGATCGGAACGGAGGGAGGCGGACACTCTGGGTTCTGCCAGTGAGGGAGGAGATGGTCCAGTCCAGGGCTTTGTCGCGGATCCCTGCGTTGTGGAGGCGTGTGCGCAGGGTGTGGTGGCAGACGGTGTTGAAGTCGGCCAAAAGGTCCAGGAGGATGAGGGCCGTGGTTTCTCCATTGTCCAGCAGGTTCCTGATGTCATCGGTGGCGGCGATGAAGGCAGTTTT
The DNA here is from genome assembly GCF_964261635.1 of Lissotriton helveticus. NCBI lineage: Eukaryota > Metazoa > Chordata > Amphibia > Caudata > Salamandridae > Lissotriton > Lissotriton helveticus. The sequence goes on along the minus strand of NW_027611651.1, from coordinate 1,025,431 downwards.
GATGCTGTGGTTGCTGCGGAATCCGGATTTGGATGGGTCCAGGATGTTGTTCTCCTTGAGGAAGAGGGTCAGTTGCCTGTTGACAATCTTCAAAATGACTTTTGCTGGGAACGGGAGTAGGGAGATGGGCCGGAAGTATTTGAGGTCCTTAGGGTTCGCCTTGGATTTCTTGAGTAGGGCGTTGATCTCTGCGTGCTTCCAGCTCTCCGGTAAGGTGGCGGTCTCGAAGGAGTTGTTGATGATCTGGCGGAGATGGGGTGCAATGGTGGAGCTTGCTTTGTTGAAGATGTGGTGCGGGCAGGGGTCTGATGGTAAGCCGGAGTGGATCGTGTTCATGATTTTGATGGTGTTGTCGCTGTTGACATGGGTACAGGAGAGCAGTTGGTTGGTGTGGCTGGGGGGCGGTGAGTCTGAGGTGTCGGTGGCTGTTGGGGGGGCCTGGTTGTTGAAGCTGTTGTGGATGTCTGCGATCTTACAGTGGAAGAAGGTGGCTAGGGAGTCGCATAGATCTTGCGATGGCACGATGTTGTCAGAATGTTGTTGGAGTTGGAGCAGGGGTTGGAGAGTTCCTTCATGATGTTGAAGAGCTCTTTGCAGTTGTGTGCGTTGTTGTAAAGCCTTCCTTGAAAGAAGTCCTTTTGGCAGTTCGAATGAGTTGGTGGTGTCTGCGGATGGCACTCTTTTGGGCTGCCTTCATGTCCGGTGTCTGTTTGAGGTGCCACTTCATCTCGACCCTTCAACAGGTCTGCTTGGATGCCTGGAGGTCAGCGGTGAACCAGATGGCTTTTCTGTTGGTGCATCTGTTTGAGGGTTACTTGATCGGGCCGAGAGTGTTGGCACAGTCGTCGATCCATTGCCTGAGGTTTCGGGTAGCAGTATTGGCGTCGGTGGTGTTAGTTAGTGGGTTTCGGGCAAGGGTGGCGATTAGCTGGTCTTTAGTGACTTTTGCTCCAGCTGCAGCGTGGGGTCCGTTGTGTGTGGTGGGGCATTGTGGGTTTCTTGAAGGTGAAGTGGATGCAGCGGTGGTCGGTCCAGTGGAGTTTGGTGGTGTGTTTGAAGGTGACATAGTTGCTGGCGGAGAAGATGCTGTTGAGCATGTGTCCGGCGGAGTGGGTGGGAGTCGTGACTAGCTGTTTGAGTCCGAGGTTGTCGAGGTTGTCGAGCAGGGTGGTAGAGCTGCTGTTGAGGTGGAAGTTCAGGTCTTCGAGGCGGATGTAGTCCGTGGATGGAAGGGCGGGCGTGCTGACGAAGTCGGGGATGGAGTCACTGCACTGTGGCCGGGGGGGGGGGTCTGTAGACGAGGGTGCTTCTGATGATGGTATTGGGATCGATGTGGATCTGGAAGTGCTGGTGTTCGGCGGTGCTGAGAGTGTCGTCGGTGCTGGTCAAGATTCTGAGGGTGTTCCTGTGGATGATGGTGATTCCTCCTCCTTCTCTGTTGGTACGGTCCCTGCGGATGATCTTGTAGCCGTCCGGGATGGCTATGGCGATGTCGGGTGAAGGGGAGGGGTTCATCCAGGTCTCCGTCAGGAAGGTATTGTCCGAAGAGAATGAGTCGGGTAGGTCCCAGAGTTCAATGGCGTGCTTGCGGGCAGAGCGGGTGTTGAGTAGTATGCATCTGAGGTGGTGGCGTATTGAAGGCTGGTGAAGCTGCAGCTCCGGCAGGAGAAGGATCCGTGGGTACGCTTTGGGGTGGCCAGGAGGCAGGTGTATAATCGGCCGGTGTTGAGTGCGTGGAGGATGCTGGCGTTGTAGTGGCGTTCGGGGTGGCCAGGTGGTCTGGCCCTGGGTGCGGTTCAGGCGCGGACGAGCGCAGGCAGGTTTGCATTTGGCGTGCTTTCAGTACGGCCGCCATTAGAAGGGGAGGTGGGGGGAGGAGCAGGGGACGCATCGGCGGGAAGGGGAGAGGAAGGCTGGAATGCTGTAGAGCTACAGAGCGAAAAATGGGGACAGAAGCAAAGAATACAAAGAAAAGGAATACAACAGTGAGCACAAAATAATACAGCAGCAGAATACAAAAAAGTAATACAACAGTGGGTAACAGATACCGCAAAAAGTAATACAACAGCAGACATATAACAGGGAAAAAGGAACAGAGCGAACACACAGATACTTACGGCTCACCACTGAGCCAACAGGGATGAGGCGCAGGAGGGAGCCTGCGGGTGGAGGAGGATCTTGAACTCGCAGCAGCAGCGAGATCAGGGACATGGGCACAGACAGGTAGAACTGTGCGGCGTAGGGAGCGACCTGCCTGGATCAGGGTCAAGGGTCGCTCCTTTATCTCACTCTTGATTCATGGCTCTTTAATCCACCACCAGCCACTCTCGGCTCCTTTATCTCACTCTTGATTCCACTTTGTGGCTCTTTAATCCACCCCCAGACTCTCACGGCTCCCTTATCTCACTCTTGATTCCATCTCATGACTCTTTAATCCACCACCCGACACTCTTAATTCATCCCCTGACACTCTCTGCATCTTTATCTCACTCCTGTAGGTCCCTGCATTCTCGCTTTGGCACTTTTTTCATCTTTCACTTCCTCCTTCTTCCCGCTCGTGTGTTTTTCACTCCCTTGTTATGGGTCAAAGTCTGATGAGGGAAAATAAGTGCCGGCTTCCAAAACGAGAGTGCAGATGGGCCCCACCTGCGACCACCGGCTCAAATTAAGCTTTAATCAACATCTTACCCCTTGATAGATAAATGAAAGAATTTAGGGCAATCTGGTGGGGTGGGGGAAGAAGAAAAATAGACAGGAAGGAGAAGAATCAAAGGAAAGAAAACACGAAAAAAGAGAATGCTAAAGGAAGAGAATATGCGCGAGTCACTCCATGACCGCATCTCCTCGACCCGTCACTGTGGACTTCAGATACAGCGAGTGTCTGCGTCTTACCTATTGCTTCTTGCTCAAACGCTATGGAGGTCTCATGATCCTTCAGGAGGGGGTCATCTGGTCTGGCTCATGGTGGTCTCATGATCCTACGGGTGGTCTGGCTCATGGTGGTCTCATGATCCTACGGGTGGTCTGGCTCATGGTGGTCTCATGATCCTACGGGTGGTCTGGCTCATGGTGGTCTCATGATCCTACGGGTGGTCTGGCTCATGGTGGTCTCATGATCCTACGGGTGGTCTGGCTCATGGTGGTCTCAATCCTACGGGTGGTCTGGCTCATGGTGGTCTCATGATCCTACGGGTGGTCTGGCTCATGGTGGTCTCATGATCCTACGGGTGGTCTGGCTCATGGTAGTCTCATGATCCTACGGGTGGTCTGGCTCATGGTGGTCTCATGAGCCTACGGGTGGTCTGGTTCATGGTGGTCTCATGATCCTACGGTGGTCTGGCTCATGGTGGTCTCATGATCCTGTGGGTGGTCTGGCTCATGGAAGTCTCATGATCCTACGGGTGGTCTGGCTCAGGGTGGTCTCATGATCCTACGGGTGGTCTGGTTCATGGTGGTCTCATGGTCCTACGGGTGGTCTGGCTCATGGTGGTCTCATGATCCTACGGGTGGTCTGGCTCATGGTGGTCTCATGATCCTAGGGATGGTCTAGCTCATGGTGGTCTCATGATCCTACGGGTGGTCTGGCTCATGGTGGTCTCATGATCCTACGGGTGGCCTGTCTCATGGTGGTCTCATGATCCTATGGGTGGTCTGGCTCATGGTGGTCTCATGATCCTACGGGTGGTCTGGCTCAGGGTGGTCTCATGATCCTATGGGTGGTCTGGCTCATGGTGGTCTCATGCTCCTACGGGTGGTCTGGCTCAGGGTGGTCTCATGATCCTACGGGTGGCCTGGATCATGGTGGTCTCATGATCCTACAGGTGGAGGTCTGGCTCATGGTGGTCTCATGATCCTACGGGTGGCCTGGCTCATGGTGGTCTCATGATCCTACGGGTGGTCTGGCTCATGGTGGTCTCATGATCCTACGGGTGGTCTAGCTCATGGTGGTCTCATGATCCTACGGGTGGTCTGGCTCATGGTGGTCTCATGATCCTACGGGTGGTCTGGCTCATGCTGGTCTCATGATCCTACAGGTGGTCTGGCTCATGGTGGTCTCATGATCCTACGGGTGGTCTGGCTCATGGTCTCATGATCCTACGGGTGGTCTGGCTCATGGTGGTCTCATGATCCTACGGGTGGTCTGGCTCAGGGTGGTCATTGATCCTATGGGTGGTCTGGCTCAAGGGGGTCTCATGATCCTATGGGTGGTCTGGCTTAGGGTGGTCTCATGATCCTACGGGTGGTCTGGCTCTTTCTTCCAAACATCTTGTGTCGGTGTAAATGTGGCCAAACAATGTGATCTCTTCTTTTTCTAGTTCATGCTTGACTGGATTCAGTCACTCGAACGCCGTCCTGCTGCAGGTCTCTCCTCCTCCGTCGGTAAGTCAAGAGACTCTGGGCCTCATTTATGCAGGACTGTGTCACTCTCCTCATCCGTCTACGCCCCGCTTAATAGAGCATTAGAGAAAGGAACAAATCGGGGCACCTGTCCATATTCTTGATCAGGAATGCCGTCGCTGACTCAGCGGTCATATGGAAGCGAGAGTGGCACTCTCTTTACGTGGCTTCCGTGCACCCAGTGCTTCCTTACTTACACATTAACTGAGGAGCAGGTGGCAAGCAAGACGATCAGTGGCCTTTCCACCACGGTTCCAGACTGTTCTTCCTCTGAAAATTCTTGATCATTACATAATCACTGGGCTGTATGCAGTGCCCAGGCCCATCTGGTACTGGTCGCAATGTGGCATGCACCTGTTGGTGAAGAGAACGGAGATCTTTAGACAACTAATATAAATAATCTAGGGGCAAGGGATACTCTATCTCAGAAAAAAACGCTTGGGTCTTGGAATGCCCCAGATATTAGCAGGGTGCTTGAAAACCACTACATAGGGCGACAATCCTACTCAGGAATGTGCAGTTGCTTTAGTAGATAATAGGGCTAGGGGAAGAGCATCTGGCCATCGCAATCTTGTACTTTCTTGAATCTTTGCCAGTTTCAGTTTGAGTACCATTGTACTTTTCAAACAGGCTTGCTGTCTGGGGGTGGTTCGCTGCATGAAACGTCTGTGTAATCTGTAAACCCTTGCACTCCAATTCAATCACTTTAGCATTAAAGTGACTTCTGTTATCACTCCAGATCACGCGGGGCAATCCGTAGCGCGGGAAGTACTCCTTTAAAGGGGCCTTCGCCACAGCTGTATTCTCTTTAGTAAGGTAGGCCTCGATCCACTTACTGATTGCGCAGACGACCACTAACACGTACTTCAAATTATTGACTCGTCCATTTCAATATAATCCATTTGAAGGTCCTCAAATGGGAAGGAAGGTGGGGCAAAGTTACCAGTGGGCGTAGGAATGCCTTTTCATGAATTGTGCTTCAAACAAATAATACAAGTCTTCACTAGGTGCTGAGCTACCTTGCTAATATTATCATTTTGCCATATAGGGTCTAACAATTTACATATTCCTTTACTGCTAATATGTGCTGGACCATGGGCCATTGTAACAACAGGAAGCACATAGGCGTTAGGAAGTAACCATCGCTGCTTTCCTGACAAATCAATCCAACGCTCATTTTCGTCCAATCGGCCTGTCCTCTCCTCCCATACTGGCAATTTGTCTACAGTAGCCTCGCCTTGAATTTCTCTGACATTGTCCAGTATATCCTCAAACATGCCATTATCCGGAACCAACCTAGCGGGACCAGCTACAATCACCTGAGTCATATTTGATCCTGCTGTATCCTTGGCAACTTGGTCCGCAAACGCATTGCCCTTCCCCACATCATCTGTAATGGGTTTGTAAGCACTACACTTTATTATTGCTAACTTATCAGGGAGCGCCAAAGCGGACAGCAATATTTGTATCAATGGGGCATTCTGTATCCACTGTCCATGCGATGTTAGGAAACCTCTCTCCGCCCAGAGGCGCCCAAAGTTACGGGCCACCCCAAAAGCATACTGGCTGTCTGTATAAACATTAACAACCAGTCCCTCATTCAGCTCACAAGCCCGTAGAAGCGCAACTAATTCTGTAGCTTGGGCCAATTGGTGTGGGATGCAGGATGTCTCAACTACGGTATGCAGTGTCGCGATTGCATAGGCTGCAGTAGTGGTGCCATCTGGCAGCTTAAACCACGAGCCATCAACATACAGTTCCCCTTGGGGTTCAGATAAGGGAACGTCAGTCAGGTCTACCCATCTCTTCTCAGTCTGAAACAAACAATCATGGACGTCATTGTCCTTTTCTTCCGACGGGAGGGGTAGTAACGTGGCTGGGTTCAAAGTAGCACATCGTTTGATGGTAATATGCTATGTAAACAAAGTCAATTAATATCCAGGAAGACGTGCACAAGTAAGTTGCTGCGTCTTTGTCTTATTCAAAAGTGTATCCACAGCATGAGGTACCATTACTGTGAGATCAGTATCAAGAACGAGCTCTGCCGATTGTCTGATAGAAACTGCAGCAGCCGCGGTAGCTCTGAGGCAGCTCAGGAGTGCTCTGGCAACATTATCCAACATGGCCGAGAAATAAGTACAGGGTCTCTGCTTTCCACCAAATCCCTGTGTTAACACAGAAAGCGCGCAACCATCCGTCTCATGCACATAGAGCACAAAGGGCTTTTGATATTCAGCGGTGCCAAGCACAGGAGCAGAGCAAAGCGCAACTTTTAATTGTTCAAAAGCATGCTGACATTCAGGTGTCCAAGGCAGGGGTTCATGCACATCCTTGGTGGTCAGGTAAAGAAGGGGTTTGTTAGTAAGGAATAATTTGGGGTTCAATGGCGACAATAAGATGTTATCCCTATAAACGTGTGCACCTCACGTTGGGTCCTAGGAACAGCCATACTGTTAATAGCAGCAATACGTTGAGTTGTTAGTCTGCGACCCTCTGTCAACAGTAGGTGACCTAAGTAGGTGACCTCCTTTCGACAATACTGACATTTCGAAAGGGACACCTTGTGTCGGTGGCATGCCAAATGGTGCAATAATTTAACCGTGGCCTCTTTGCAGCCCTCCTCAGTGTCTGATGCTACGAGGAGGTCATCAACATACTGGAACAAAACATTACCAGAAGCAAATTCCAGTGAATCCAATTGGGCTTTTAAAGCTTGACTATAAATACTAGGGGGAAGATTTATGAAGGCCCTGCGCCGCCGGTGCGTCACTTTTTCCCATGTTAAAAGTGACGCACCGGCGGCGCAAGGCCTTCATAAATCTGCCCCTAGGGCTTTCTGTATAGCCCTGTGGAGCACAACAAAATCTAAAACTTCGACCAGCTATAGCAAAGGTGAAAAGCGACCTGCTGTCTGGATGTATTTGGATGCTGAAAGAAAGCATTCTTTAAATCGATAACAGAAAATGATTTTGCCCAATGGGGAATCATTGTCAATATTGCATTTGGAACCACAGGATATTGAGGGATCACAATTTCATTAACCTCACTCAGGTCAATCACAAAGTGGTACATATCTGGTTGGACACCAGAAGAGTCCGAGGGGCCTTTTTAAGAATGGGAAGAATATGGCTAATGCATACATTAGACACTGTCTCTTCCACTACTCCAGTCTTAATCAAATCCTGTATAATCTGCAATAGGGACTTTTCTCCTGCTTGGGAAATCTTATACTGGGGAATACAGAGCAGTTTAACATTATCCTTCATATTGATAGACACTGGTGGGATCTGGAGCAGCCCCATATCTGTGTCTCCTGTGGCCCACAGCGTATGTGGGACACCGTCAAATTCTATCGGGAGGGACGCACCTTGTGAAAGACATTGTTTTGTAGGGGCCATCTAGGCCCAACTGTCATAAAGACGCCATCTGGAGAGCAAGACATTGCTGCGTGCAACTTTTTTAACACATCCAATCCCATTAAATTTTCACGACCATTCATTGTCAATAAAAATGGTGAGTAGAGAGAAAAAGGACCGGCAGTCAGAGCAAGCAGTTTAGAAATGGGGCTGACAACTAGCACACCTGAAAACCCAACTGAAACATTATTTTGCCCAGACAGAGACCAGGGTACGGGAAACAGATCTATTCATAGCCCCCATATCAATCAAACATTTCTCCATGGCGCCCTGCAAATCAGCCGTGATATAAGGTCGGCACTGATCGACAGGCACTGGAACTGGTCCCTTGCCCTTGGCTGTCCTAGCTGTGAGACAGCCCTGTCACCTCATCCATGTCGTAGTCCTCATTATAGTACTGTCTGCTCTGAGGGTCATCAAAATAATTCCCACTCTGTCTGAAGCATTCTCTGACTGCATCTGTTCCCGGACTCCTCCTCCTCCTCCTCCTCCTCTTCCTCTAAACCCACGGCCTCCCGGTGCTGCGTTGTTCTGCCACAATTCCAGGCACTCATTCCGCCAATGCCCCTCTTTTTTACATTACGCACACTAGTTGTACCCAACGGGTGAGCCGGAACCACCACCTCTACCAGCCCTGTGACTGTTTGAGTGAGGTGGTCTCTGGACTAGCCCCTAACCCCTACCTTGTAATCTGCTGCAGCAACACCCTTGTCTTCAAATCCTTTGTCTTATTCTCCACTTTCTCCTTATCCTCATTGTCTCTATGGAGCATATTATCAAGACATTATATATATTATCAGATCCATAAACACCCCCTCAAACCTTGTAAAGTAATCTGATATGCTCTCATCCTTTTTCTGAGGACATGCAGTCAACTTATCCCAGTCCACCTTCCTCAGCGGGATAAGGGAGTGCATGTACGTTATAATCCTGCCCGCAATGCCATCAACTCTGTTTTTGGCTTGTCACCGAGCTTGCACCCCTTGTCCCACACCTTTATTTCGTCCCATGTCCCCCCAGTTCCGGGGCATGATCCTGCGTATGTACCTGTCGCCAGGTATCTACCAGTACCAACAGTCTAAAAAATAACTCTGTGTAAGCTAACGTCATTATTGTGGAGGAGGCTAGGATCAGGCAACCGGCTCTTTAACGATAGGACCTCATTCCTCTTCAAAGGAGTACATATCCGTTGTTAAATCAAGCATCCACCCTCTGTCTAATTACTGTGATCGTGGAATCACTCAGCTCGGATACTTCGGGATGATATGGGATGAACTTCCCTCATAGGGTGCAGGTTCCCTATGGTTGGAACCTTTTGAGGCAGCCGTTCTCGATAACGTACTAATATCCTCACATTACTAAAAACTTCACCTGGGGCCTTAGCAGTAGCATGCACCCTGTCCCGTATGTCATAAATAGCTTGTGGTGCGACATCCCTGTAACATTGTTCCCATAATGCTAACAATGTGGTCGACATGTGCTTAAGAGCAAGTTGCTGCAAAAATGGTTCATAATCTTTCATCACACTCCACATGTCTTCCACAGTATAAATCGCATTCCGACCAAATAGGGCGCTTAATTCACCACCAGCATCTTTTCTTTAGTACCCACAGCAGAACGCACCAACACCTTCTCTATACGCTCGCGTGCTGCTGTCCAATCCCCCTCAAACCTTCCACGCACAGGCGTATCCACATTCGACAATGTATGGGGTGTCAAATTCAAAGAAGAAAGAGGAGATGCGAAGACAGGTACCATGGCATGAGGGGATAGCACTACAGGGGTGAAAGGGATAGTAGTGGCCGAGGCAGCATCATCAGACAAGAGAGTAGGCAAAACAAGAGAACCGACTGCTTCAGCCCCTCCCGCGTGACAAGACGGGGAGAGGGCGAGCGCACTCGGAGCTGAGGCAACAGAGCTAGGTACTGGGAAACTGAAGGGGGCGGACCCAGAGGTTGCGGACGAAAATATATGGACTATTGGATATATCCGTTCAGGGGCATAAGGGGTGGCGGACAAGATTCCAATACTTCTTCAAGAAAATCGCCCTTTTCTTCCATAGTAACATAACATTTTTCGGTCTGCAATCAAAACTTCCTGTCAGCACATTCTATTCCTTACTTTATCTTCCCTCTCTCATATGCCACTGCTTTCTGCGTAATTGATTGCCACTGTCACTTCCTTTCCTCCTTTTCTGCTCTCATACGTTTTTGTTTTGCTTCCTTCTGCCACACTCTTACCGAATCAAACATTGACTGCCTGCTTTTCTTAGCGAACAATTTATCTTGCAAGAAACTCAATTTTTGTTCATCAAACGAGACAGTAAGTTGCCGTTGCAGGTTGGCATTGTCCCTCGTATACTTATGCCACAGCGTGCTAAACATATTAGGGCCAATACCATGATTGACGTATATGTCAGAATTTGGGGTACCCTCCAGAGGTGCAGGCTGGCTCTCTTCCAATCGGGCATCAGAAAAACAGCATTGGCATCCAAAACACATACATTTCCTAAAAACAAGGCATCACCACTTTAAAGAGACCCACACTGTTCAAAAACCATACTCCACAATCCAAAGACTATTCCAAGTTCAAGAGGACAGGTTCTAACCCAGACATTTTCAAGCGCGGACCGAATTCCCAGTTGGCCTGGCAGATTGTCTGCACATGGTCCTGGACCTTTTCAAGAAGCCAATTACCAGTTGGCCCAGTAGACCACTCACAAGCACTCTGTGTCCCTCAAGGGTCCGCAGACCCACCAAGACACTGCAAAATTCCGTTACTAATGAGCAATCTGTTACAAACACTTCCACGCAAGCAAACAGCGTTAAAAAATAAACTCTCCATGCCAGAACAGGCCACTTTCGCACACTATCATCACACCTTTGGGTAATCCACAGACTGCCGTTCAAGGCACTCATCCCGTCGGCTGGTGTCATTCAAGACGGTCCGAAGACCGTTATCAGGCACTGCCCACAGGCCAGTGTCATTTAAATGTGGTGCCACTTCCACAGACCAAAGGAAAAAGAACCAAAGAACCAAACCACTCACCTGGTGCACTCAGAGTGAGGCAAATTATTCTCCACTGATCTCCGGACCAAACAGTCAAATCCAGGGTTCGCCTTCTCAGGATCCCAGCTGGTGACCAATAGTCGCAGATCCGCCCGATCTGAAGGGCGGGGCAGCTGCGAGAACCAAGCTCGGTCTTCAGATGTGGGGACACAATCCACCCAACCGACCAGACACCACCCTGGCCCCTGCCACCAGCTGATGGGTGAGGGGGCCACAAATTTGTGGGGTCCCTGTTCAGCCACCAACTGAAGGACAGGGCCACTAAGGGCCCCACGGGTTATATACACAACCACCTACTATCCCTTCCCAAACGAAGAGTCGGTCAGACAGTGGAGAATACAAACGTACTTTATTAACATATCTCTGCAGAGTGAGCCCAGTCTGACCCACACCCTGTGGTGTTCGCCAAGGGACTGACCCCTAACGGTCAGTAATGCACAATTATCCCTCCAAGAAACCCCCAACCACGCCCACAATGGAAAACTAACAGCTCAGGCTGAACAGGGAACAATGCAGGCACAGTAGGATGAGCTAACACCTCGCCAGATGGGCACACTATCAGGGGTTCAAGGCCATGGTGCTGGGTCTCAGCAGCTCCTTAACGTGGGAGCAGAAACCTCCCTACAGATAAACATTACACACAGAATGGCTTATTCATTAGTACATCAGAAAGCGGCCTTGGAAAGGCAGGCAGAAAATAATAACGAAATGCAGTATTCCGCTGAGGCAAGCAACCTGAACATTTTGTGGCCTACTTCGGGCCTAGTTAAAGCAACTAATAGGAACTGCAAAAGCTAATGGAGTCACAAGTATACATAGGGGCCTACTCATTACTCAGATAGCTCAGTGGGTTATACAACATGAAATGTGAATTGTATCTGTTTTGCCACACAATGCTAACCTAACATACTTATGACGTCATGTGACAGGAAGCATTAGGCAAATGGGGATTTTAAAACTAACAAGACCAGTAGCCTGTTCCCTAAAAACCATGGGTTGCGTCCTGGACTTCAATACGCACATTCAGCACATTCACGCACCAACCTCTCTACATGTACATCCTTGGCAGCCCACCAATATGCTTCCCTGATCCTTTCCTTTGTCTTGGCAATGGCCATGTGTGAGGCGTGAGCACTCTTTACTAGTTTATGTCTAAGTGCAAGGAGTGCAACCAACTTACGAGTCCGACCACGCATGAAGAGACCATCCACCACCGCCAGATCTTCGCTAACATGCCAAAAGCCACCTGTGACCATGGTTAGGACTTTCTGCGAGTCTAAATCGATCATGTGATGTTCCCTCCACTCACTCTCAGAAATCAACCCTTCACTCATCACACACACATTAATTCCTTCCTCCAGTTCTTGACCTCCAAACCACTCAACAGCATCTGTTGTTTCACACTCCACACCCCCGAGCCTTGAGAGACAGTCTGACAGGATATTATTGGAACCAGGTAAGTATGAGATGTCAAAGTCAAATTCTTATAGAGCAACAACCAACTTCAGTGGGAGACAAAGTCAATGCCTTTCTTGGAGAAGACCTCTCTAAGAGGTTTGTAGTCAGTAAACATTCTGAATCTTTCCCTCCCACAAAACCTTTCTCAGCTTGGCACCATCCAGAAAACTCCCAGAGCTTCTATTTCCACAACAGAACAGTAGCATTCAGCCTCCCTCAAGGGCCTAGAGACGAAAATAATCATTTTATTCTCCATATCATCCTTCTGCAAAAGAGCTGCTTCTAACTCCTTGGTGCTGGTATCGGTCATGAGATAAGATACCTTTGTGGGGTCAAAACCTCCTAGACAAGGTGTTTCATTCAGATGCTTCTTAATGCACTCAAAGTCTTCCTCACAGCCCTTGGACCAAGCAAAGGTGCTTTCCTTCTGGAGGAGAGACCTCAAACAAGAGGTTTCTCTGCAAAGTTCAGAACAAGCTTGTGATAAAATTCAGCTATGTCCAGAAACTTTACAAACTCTTCTTTGTTCAAAGAGGTACGCAAATTACAAAGTGTGTTTACCAATGAGTCTTTGGGTTTGATGCCTGCAGCGGACACAAAATGGCCAAGGTACTCTATTTCTTTGACACCAAATTTGCACTGGTCAGCAATAAGGGTGAGGTCAGCATCACGTAACTTCTTCAATACTGACCTCAGCCTCCCATTATGTTCCTCAAGATCCACACCAAAGATGAGCACATCATCTGGGTACACCTTGACACCCAGAAGGCCTCCAAGAATGCCCTTCATCGCCCTCTGAAAAACTGAGGCTGCAGAAATCAGTGTGAAAGGCATTCTTAGAAATCTAAAGGTACCAAAGGGTGTTACAAAAGAGGTAAGGTCCTGGGGAGAGGAGTGAATGTTCTGAATGTTCTGAAGAGGAGTGAAGCCCGGCCTGGTGATAGGAGGAGGTCAAGTCCAAGGATGAAAAATGCCTTGCCCCCTCAAGAGAACCCAGCATTTTAGTTACGTTGGGTAAAGGGTAATGATCAACACTAACTGCTTTGTTGAGCTCCCTCGAGCCGACACAGAGCCTGGCCTCCCCATTGGCTTGCGGGCCATAACAACAGGAGAAACCCACTCTGTTGCTTCAACTTCTTGAATGATGCACTTGGATAACAGATTGTCTAATTCAACTTTCATGCTCTCCCTTACTAACAGACGTGCATTCCTAACCTTAGCTGTTTTTGGAACAGCGTTAGATTTGACCTTCATCCGATGCACATCATTTTTGAGACACACCCAGCTCACCAGCAAAGACCTCAGGGAATTCCTTGATCCAATCTCGATTAGCATTACTAACGACCCTAACTGGTGGTAATTCTTTTAGGCAGACAGATCTCATTGTGATCAAGGCAGATATGTAGATCACGTTGATGGGACCAACTTATGAGCGAATCCCCTTTCATCGAGACATAGATTTTACCAGGGATGACTCTCCCTTTGAAGTCAAACGTGCCCCAGAAATAACCCAGCAACTCAATAGTCACCCCACCATAACCTTTTGGTCTAATGTCTGGCTTCAATAGGGTGACTTTGCCCAGCAGATTACGCTCATAAAATGTTTTGGGGACTAGAGTTATCTTGGCCCCAGAGTCGAAGAGCATGCTCATTGGAGCATCATTGATCACAACTAGCTCCTGAGGGCCATCACTAGCATTCCCTGTGACTGGGAGAATCTTGATTCCTTCCAAATCTTCTTCATAAAGATAAACTTTCCTGATTTTTTATGCTTGTTGCCCGTTCTGCAGCTTTTTGAGACGTGACCTTTTCTCTCACAAGTTTTGCACATGGCCTTCCAGCCTGGGCAGTCTTTAACCCGTTGACTGTGGCGCGGATTTCACCGCTGTGCGGGCATATTAATGAGTGGGTGCAGTTCGGACAGCCCCTAGTCGTCCTCCGCACATGCCCACTGTGACGTTAGGGGGCCGTCCGACGCACACAATGGGTTAAAGTTGGCCATATGGCTTGGTTGCCACACCTGAAGTACTTCACCAGAAAATCCTTTGTGTTAAAGGGCTTTGAAGTGGTGCTCGATTTGGGTTCAACAAATCTATCCACCAGCACCTTGACATCAATGTTCTCCTTTTTATCACCTGTACTGTCTTTGGGTATAATATCAACACACGCTCTTGAATGCTTGTGACTTTTGGCTATGGTCAGCACTTCTTGAAGCGATGGTGTGTCTTTTTGCCACAGGGCGTCTCTCGTTTTGTCGAGGGCGCATCCCAACATGAACTGATCTCTTAAGCGATCATCTTAAGCTGCACCAAAATTGCACGTGGAAGCCAATTTGCGCAAGGTAGTCATGTACTGTTCGACTGACTCATCATGCCTTTGCATCCTTCTCCCGAAGTGATGTGTTATGTTATATGGGATTTTATAGCGTGCTCAATTACTACTAGAGAATCCAGGCAAAGGTATCAATGCTAGAGGCAGAAGTTAGAGGAGGGGAGGAGGAACATTAATACGCCAGTTTGAACAGATGGGTCTTAAGTGCTTTTTTAAAAAGCACATCGTTCAGATTGAAGCGGAGAATCAAAGGAAGGGAATTCCAAGCAATTGCTGCTTTAACCACAATGGATTGCCCACCGAAACGGGAATGCTTGAAGGACAGTACTCACTTTGGGGAGTTGCACGTGGAAGCCAATTTGCACGAGGTAGTCATGTACTGTTCGACCGACTCATCCTGCCTTTGCATCCTTCTCCTGAAGTGATATTGTTCAAGGACAGTACGCACTTTGGGGAGGTGGTGCAAGTCCAACTTTTTGATGCAGATCTCGTATTCATCAAGAGTGTCAGAGTGACTATCAGAGAGTTCAGGAAGGTGTTCAAAGACTTCTTGTCCCTCAGAGCCCAAACAATGCATTAACCATGAGGCTTTCCTCTCTGCACTTAAGGAAGTGCTACAGACAGGAGCATAATGTGTGAAAACCTTCTTTCAATTCAGCCACGAGAGAGAAGGAACTCCTGGAGATGTCAACAAGAAGGGAGGGGCAGTGACATTTTGCATGATGTATCTACTATGTTTTGACCTAGTTTCTACTTAAGGGTGATCTTCAGTGATCTGCTTACAGTGTGCAATATCCACAAATCTTATAAGCTGAGCGCATCAGCGGAACTGCGTGAAACTTCAGAATTTAACATTTAGACCAATGCGCACAATGCCAGAAACTGTATTTGCTGTGCGCATCAGCGGAACCATCAGCCCGATTACTGATGGCACATATTTATACAGGGAGGAGTCACTTTAGTCTGGTGCTCAATTACATGTGTAGATGTGAGGCTGGTGGTGCCTGATAACTGAAAGGCACATATTTGTTTACAAACAATTTCATATATGTCTGATTTTTTATTCCTATTACAGCGCCTTTTACCTTGAGAAGGTCCATCCTACACCAGTGTGTCGACAAAACACATGCCGACAAATCGAGGACAAAGGGATTGGGACATGGTCTAGGAACACTAACAACAAATCCTACATCAAACCTCATGTTTAACTGATGTAGCGCAAAGAGCTATATACTGAGAAAAAGTAACCTGGAGAATTGCTGCAAATTAAAATAAACTGAAAAGAACTAATAAAGAACTACATAACCACAGCTGTGTGACCTGGAAGCCGATTGTTTCTCAATAAAGCCCTTCTTTGCGATTACCTTACAGTGTTCACATTATCATCCGCGCTAGAAGAGATGGGGGCCTGGGGTGTCAGGTCACCTAAGCTCATTTGCATACAGAGGGGGTGACAGCCTGTTCACAACGCACAGCACAACTTGTTTACGTAAAATACTTGTACACAGAACAGGATAAAGTCTTGTGGTTTTTTTTTCATTTTCTTTAATATATCCTGCACCTCGCTCTCTTCTTCTCTTTCTCTCATTTCATCATAAATTACGCAATTTCACTATTGCTTTATCAGCACGGCACAAGTCGAGGGCAACCACAGTTGGAAGGGGTCCCCCCACTATTATCTAGAAACGGGACTCAGTTCCACCTAGATCCTTAGTCTGCAACTGGTAAATGTTACTTTGTGCCCCAGCACTGCAGACACAGTGTTTGTTTGTGTGAGTGGCGCAAGAGAGGAACAGAGAACGTGACAAAATTAGCCCTTCTATTGCTTAATACATTGTAAATGTGAAACAGTCTGTGGCTTAGGGGCTGGATAAAGAATAACGTCAGGAAACAAACGCAAATTAAAAGCACATTTTATTTATTCGCTGAAAACTGTTTAAAAATGTAATTTCCAAGTTCCACATCTCTGTTTAAAAATATTTACACTTTCAGTCAATTCCGAGTGTAGTTACAAACTGATAGTGGGAAAGACATATGATGTAAAAAAACTATAACCGAAAATTATTTTTACATTATTTTATATTTCTTGTTTTGAAACTGAGTCTGCTGCTTACAGTGGCTCAATTCTGGTAAAAAGTAGAGTTTGGCAAGACACAGAATGAATAGGGAGAGCCAAGTCGGAGAGGAGCCACGGGTCACACTTAGTAATAAGGCCTGAGTCACAAGCTTATCCATCAACCGATAACAGTGAATACAAGATGCAGCAAACGTTACTTAAAAACAAGGTATGTGCTCTTTTATATCTGAAAATAGGTTATTTCTTGAACACCTGTGCTTCACTTTATTTCATTACAGATACTGCAGTGGCATTTGTTAATAGTAATACATGCATTTTACCAATGAAGCTTCCATCTCCAGAGCCCTGACAACATGTCCACTCTGGGTGTGTTGAGTTTATAGGTTTTATCACTAATCCGACAAGTTAGCTGAAAATACCGCTGTTCGTCCCAGTATTGTTCAGTGTTGCTTTTACAGGTAGTGTGGTCAGGTGCGATTGAATGTTTTTCTTTGTATCTCTTCTTCACCAACTAAAAATCAAGAATGTTTCTTTTCTTTTAATCCACATTGTGGTTGTCTCCCACTGTGTATCCTGGTACATCATGTCACTTTGCTATGTGTACGGAAGTGAACAATCACTAGAAACAAACACTTTTATAATTCCGCAAATACAGTTATCTGTTTTTCTTCTTTACTGCTTGTGGGGTCTTCTATCATCTGGTATTTCAAAGTCCCACATAATTAGAATTTAATCTTTTTCTGTAATTCATTCCTCTCACAATAACTGCACTGTTCTGCTCTTGTCTGTGTCCTCAGATGGGTCAATATTATTTTTGATGTTCTTAAGTTCTTTCCGGAATCTCTGCATCTCTAGGATTATTTCCATTGGAGTTAAATGAAGGATTGTATTCACAGAGGGCTGAGTGGGATTGAAAATTGACAAAAGCCCTTCTCACTTTCAGTGCCCTTCTATGTTTTCCCCCTGTGTGTTGGCTGATGACTTTGTAGCTCTGATATTCGACTAAAGCTCATTCCACTTTAATGGAACTTGAATGGTTTGCCCCTGTGTGTGTTCGCTGATGTCTGTGTGTGTTCGCTGATGTCTTTGAAGGTATGATAACTGACTAAAGCACTTTGCACAGTCACTGCACTTGAATGGCTTTTCCCCTGTGTGTGTTCGCTGATGTCTTCGAAGGCTTGATAACTCACTAAAGCACTTTGCACATTCACTGCACTTGAATGGTTTCTCCCCCGTGTGTGTTCGATTATGACTTTTTACGCCTGATAACTGGCTAAAGCACTTTGCACATTCACTGCAGTTGAATGGTTTTTCCCCTGTGTGTGTTCGCTGGTGTCTTTGAAGGTATGATAACCGACTAAAGCACTTTGCACATTCACTGCACTTGAATGGTTTTTCTCCTGTGTGAGTTCGCTGATGAACCCTTAATGATGAAGAGTTGCAAAAACTACTGTCACATTCAGTACAATGATAGAGTTTTTCCCCTGTGTGTGTTCGCTGATGTCTTTGTAGGTGTGATAATCGACTAAAGCTCTTCACACATTCACTGCACTTGAATGGCTTTTCTCCTGTGTGTGTCCGCTGATGTATTTGAAGGTTTGATAACTTACTAAAGCACTTTGTACATTCACAGCACTTGAATGTATTGTCTCCTGTGTGAGTTCGCTGATGATACCTTAATGAAGACGAGACGCGAAAACTACTGTCACATTCACTACAATTATAGAGTTTTTCCCCTGTGTGTGTTCGCTGATGTCTTTGAAGGCGTGAAAACCGACTAAAGCTCTTGACACATTCACTGCACTTGAATGGCTTTTCCCCTGTGTGTGTTCGCTGATGTCTTCGAAGGCTTGATAACTGACTAAAGCACTTTGCACATTCACTACACTTGAATGGCTTTTCCCCTGTGTGTGTTCGCTGATGTATTCGAAGGCTTGATAACTCACTAAAGCACTTTGCACATTCACTGCACTTGAATGGCTTTTCTCCTGTGTGTGTTCGCTGATGTTTTCGAAGGCTTGATAACTCACTAAAGCACTTTGCACATTCACTACACTTGAATGGCTTTTCCCCTGTGTGTGTTCGCTGGTGTCTTTGTAGTTCTGATAACCTGCTACAGCTTTTGACACATTCACTGCACTTGAATGGTTTTTGGCCTGTGAGTGTTTGCTGATGAAGCTTGCGTAGTGATGACAATTTAAAGCTCTTGCTGTATGTGTACGATTCTTCTTTCTTGGTTAGTGTCTCTGGGTCAGGTATATATTTGTCTACATCCCGTGACTGCATTTCCTGATGGGCCGACATGGCTGATAAAGCACTTTTCTCACACACTCTATATGTGTGCTGTATCTTGCACGTTTTATTTCGGTTTTAACAAAAAAATGCAATAGCCACCAAATATTTACCACACTCTTAATACGTAGAAGGTGTCTTTGTAGGCGATTGTGCCTTTAGATTGGATTATGGCTATGCACGCTTGCGGGTAAAGATGTATCTTCCTTCAGGCCGGTGCAAATTGGGACAGTCTGTTGTATTGTAGATAGAAGAACTCCTCTTTCCTTTACCCGTCAGTTGTCCGGCTCCGCTCTGTTGTGCTTTTCTCTGGTTACTGTGGTTTGGCCAGAAAGAGTTTACAATTCTCCTAGAGCACGGAATGATGGCTTGTCTTCCTTTTAGAAAACAGAGCACTGCTGTAATCACATCATACCGATCCGATGATCAAAGCTGGTGTTGGACACTTGTTTATACAGGACGCGGTTTGTTATTGGTGATGCCTTCATTTTCCTAAGGTCATTTCTTCGTCTTGTGATGTGGAGGTGCACGGCTCAGACTCTTACAAACACTGAACTGCGTGTGATACATCATCCGGGATCTGTCAGTTTGTGTTCAGGTTCCTCTGTCGCCGACTGCTCTGATGTTTTCTGTTGGATGTAAAGATATCTAAAATTACTGAATAGAAACAAAATGGAATAAGAATTCACAATGTTTAGCTAGTTGTAAAAGACATTTTACCAAATCTGTATACAATGCAGCACAGCCCTCCCCCGCGAGGCTGCGCTGCGTGGCGCGACAGGAAGGGAACAGGAGAGCACCATATTTTCAGAGATATGGCCCTCTCCTTCCCTTTCCCTTGCGTCGGCACTGATTACAGAGGGCCTGCGCCATGCACACACCTTAGAACCAGAGCGTCAAGTTGTGTGTGTGAGTCCAGCATCGGTTTTGTACAGGAAGGACACCCTTCCTGTACAAAATACTATGTCAGACATGAGGGAAGGCTTTTCCCACTTTGTATGCATGTTGCGCAGTGCAGCACGCATGCAAAGTCAGAAAAGGAAGGAGAAATTAATTCATTTCTCCTTCCTTGTGTCTTGTTTAAAAGGGTGCAGTTTTCTCACGCTAAACCCAATCTACTGAATCTGGTAAAATGGGTTTAGCATGAGAAATCTTGGGTGGTTGCACGGGAACGCCCATGCACCCCCCTTGGCAGGTCCCAATGTGTGAAGTAACGCAAAGCAGTGCTATGTGATGCTTACCATTACTTTTACATTATTTCCAGCGCTAAAAAAGTTTAGCGCTGGAAAATAAATTAGGAAAAAAAGATTTTGCGCTGTTTTGTGCCACTTTTGTGATGCAAATACGGCGCAAAATATTAGTAAATCTCCCTCTTCTTCTTTACCGCTTTTAAAAATTAGCAAGAAATATTTCATCATGCACAGATATTTAACTAAAGGTTCTGTTGATCAGGTGACATCTTATTAATGTCTGTAAAGGAGGTGATTTACCAGCGTTTACAGGCTAACTTAGCAAAGTAAGGGCGCCTCGGAGCACCCAAGTGCTCGAGGTATAGCTTAAGATAGACGCATATGGTCAGGATTTCATTTAAACAACAGTAGAGTTTAGAAAAAGAGATGGATCAGGTGGGGCTGCAAAATTTCCAGTAACTTTTTCACAAGGTATACAACAAAAGTAACTCCATTTACACACTTCTTCTCGTTCTTCCCTATTCACTTAAGATCATCTCAAATACCAACTCCTGTCTTTACCTGCTGTTCATAAGTCACCTTTGACACTTTCAACAGCTCCCTTGGTTCAAGCATTTCTGGTTTCTCCTCACTTGGAAGATTGGAACATTATTGTGGGTTGAGGGGGGTTTCCGATCGCCATAACATCTGTCCATCTCCCTGAAACTAGTGCAACTTACAGCGCACGGTTCTGGCCCTGAAAGACAACTTTAAAAAGCAAGTCTTTAGTTCTTCCTAAAGTAGATAAAGTTCTGTAAGATGCAGCTCCTTCCGGGGCTTTTGTGTAAAACAGAATGAGGGGTTCACTGTAATGCCCATCCTTTACATTATAAGTGCAGATAAGGCAAACAAACGTTGATTCATATAATTTAATATTCAACGATATCAGTCATTTAGTACTTATAGAGAATCCATCACAACCAATTATTTACCTGACATATCCCGCAGCAGATGTGTGCATATTACTCTTTTTCCCCCTTTTCCACCAATAAATGGCATCTGGCATGACGTTGTCCGTTTGGGGCCCAGGATGCCACTTTGTGACCGGATGGGCATTTGGTAGAGCGGGAGGAGGTGTCAGTTATCCACAGGTGATGCGGCATTTCTACCTTTCCATATTTCTCATATTCAAGTTTACCCAATTTCATGTCCTTCAGCCCCCCCTACTGCCCTCTGGCTGCGCACTCACTCTGTGGGGTTCATCAGAAGTCAGATAATGACCTGATAGTCACAAGGCCCTGGTTCTCACTTCTTCTACAACACTTATTGCAGATATATGGCCTAGTTAGGAGTTTGTCCAACAGATTATTGCCTCAAAACTAGTGGTGGGCGAATAATTCAGCTCTGCCGGCGGAGCTCGCAAATTTTTGCCCAGAGTGCGGAGTTCCAAAAAACTCCATGAAGTAATGCAGAACTGAGTTTTTTTTTCTCAAGCGGTTCTCCAACGGTAAGTGCTTGTGAGAAAATATAATGCACTAGACCTCCTTCTGGCGAGATTTCTCATTGCGGTAAGTCGCGACAACTTGAGTGTAGAAATCTGCCATTCTCGTTGATGAAGCTGCCACTCAATTAGATTGTCAATTTGAGCGGCAGAAAGCAGCATCGCCCTCTGACACGACGCGTAGTGCCATTCGTGCTGCTTTTACAGTGTGGGACAAACTCCTGGCACTAAAAATCAGTGAGAGCAGTGCAACTTAAACTGCCACTAGCGGACGTTTGCAGAGTGCGGCAGAGTTTCCCTGGCACTTCGTGGAATTCCACGGAGTAAAACTCTGAAAACAAAACCAAGGCATTATCAAAACGTGACAGATATCCTGTCTGCCTTATTATAATTGCCACAGGATGTAATGCATTCTTAATGGGGCCGGCAGGATACCTGTCACATTTGTGTTGGAATAAACCATCCGCTGAAATCTAAATCAGGCCTTTGATGTACATTGCGTCCAGTGTGGCTAGCTGGGCTTGACGGATCTTGTGGTTTGTGGGTCTCTCATTGCTTTGAGGTCACCGCGAGGCAAACCTTCTGTCAGCTGCGCCCTGTGCGGATCTTCCTTCCAGGCAGACCTTCCGTCAGCTGCTCCTTGTGTGGATCTGCTTTGCAGACAAGGGCCTATTTCCTCAATGATCAGTTCAAAGGTCGGGAGAGGTAGAACCGGTCTAGGTCATCTTCTTTATTGCAGTTCAACTGGTCAAGCCACAGAGCTCGTGCTCTGAGAGGACAGAGAGTCTGGGTTTTCTGAGGTCCATGGAAAATTAAGACAGTTTTACCACAGCCAGCACACACTACAAGAGTCAACGCTACAAGTGCTGCTCCATGGTTTAATTCAACCACTGTATCTGAACATCCCCTGGCAAATGCCAACTAGAGAATAAACATCCAGCCTGCACCAGCAGAGCGCAGAAAGCTTTTCAAGCTCCTCGAGGTACATGGACTTTCACTATCTGTCATAACTGAAGATGTTAATTCTTGGTAACATCTATCGCCTTTGGACAAGGTCCTCCATTTTACTATCAGAATGTAACTCATCCTGCGCAGACACAAACCCTCAACTCCGTATTGCATGAAGCTCGGTGGTTCTCACGCAAAAGAGGGCCCTCCACAAATTGCTGACATTTTCTTACACCCCCTGGACAGCCGTGGCAACACACAGACCACCCACACCCCCTCAGGGATCACCATTCCATATTCCAGGATGAAGACTCAGATCTTTCAACCTTCTCTGTTACCGTCTTTGGAACGGCCTGTCCCTGGGATTCGTGGAAGCTCCACACTCAGTGAGCTCAGAGTTGGCTTGCAAAACCATCTCATGAGAGTGGAAGAAAAGAACATTAAGTGACACGCACTGCACAGAAGTGTAAATATATCTACCATTATTGTTCCATGTACCATTGTCCTAATGCTGATGTTTTGACATTAATTTTTTGCCGTCTATCACAGCAGCTTCTTCGTTTAAAATCTTACGCAATAGTTTGTTTTCCATCATACCTACTTTCCTATGTACTGTTTCTGACCTTACAACATCTCTGGCAGACATGTTGTGCTGTCTGTTGCCACATAAATAGGAAGTAAATTGTTACTGCAGGAAGTGTCCTTGCAGTCACATGCACTTGATTGGGATAAAAGGTACCATGTTTGTTAGAAAAGCTGCAACTATTGGAATAATAACATACCAAAAGCCGCACATACAGTGCAATAACACAGACCAGGTACTAGAAAAAAGTGATGCAAACAATGCAATAACACAGGCCAGGCATTGCAAGAATATGACACAATCAGTGCAATAACACAGGCCAGGTACTAGGAAAACGGGACTCAAACAATGCAATATCACAGGCCAGGCATTAGGAGAATCCGACGCAAACAATGCAATAACACAGGCCAGGCACAAGGAGAATCTGATACAAACAATATAATAACACAGGCTGGGCACTAGGAGATTCTGATGCAAACAATGCAATAACACAAGCCAGGCACTAGGTGAATCCGAGGCAAACAATGCAATAACACAGGCCAGGCTCGAGGAGAATCTGATGCAAACAATGCAATATCACAGGCCAGGCATTAGGAGAATCCGAGGCAAACAATGTAATAACACAAGCCAGGCACTAGGTGAATCTGATGCAAACAATGCAATAGCACAGGCCAGGCACTAGGGGAGCAAGCTATCTTATCACCAGCAAAGGACACCACAAGCTCTGCGCAGCACCCTGGTGGCACAGGAGTTCCAGGGTCCACGTCGGAAACGCCGCTAGTGCCATCAGCCTACCAAGGCGCTCAACCTCAGTGTGAGGACTGCCTGCCCCAGCATCCCTTGATGTCACCGCGCTCATACCGCTGCCTCTCCCCCCGCAGTGCGGTACGCGTGCGGACGAAGTCTGGGCCAAGGGCTGTCCCGTCCTTGCCCTCATTGCCAGGAAGAGGCAGGGCAGGGCTACCCCCCTTTCCACTGGCATTAGGCATCTTGCCTACTCAGATTCGCTGGGCATTCAAGAACTGTTGTGGACAAGTCAAGGTACTGTTAACGCGGTTATCTCCCAGCATTGCCCAAACTACTCTCTTTGATTCTAAATAATTACGCTCTCTCTCCTGAGGGGTTTGTGGGGCCGGTATAAGGGTGGCCTGAGGGTTCTCATTGTCCACGGGGCCAAGAGGCCTGTTCATTGCTGATTGTGTA
The DNA here is from genome assembly GCF_964261635.1 of Lissotriton helveticus. Taxonomy (NCBI): domain Eukaryota; kingdom Metazoa; phylum Chordata; class Amphibia; order Caudata; family Salamandridae; genus Lissotriton; species Lissotriton helveticus. The sequence continues at coordinate 1,000,986 of NW_027611651.1, read as the reverse complement.
GACAGGTTGCTTTAGACTTAACTTGCACTATAGAGGTAGCATGGGGAAAGGGAAAACTATGGAGGGCAGTGGGGGAGGGGCGGGGAGGGATAGTAAAGGGAAAGAGGCTAGGAAGATACAGAAACATGCAGGGTGTAATTGTGTACTGGATAGGATAGAAACCCGCATTAGCGAGTGCGAGGACATATTAGTGACAGATACAACCACCCATGTAGCAAATACTAAATCCCCACAACGCTCTACCCAACCAGCTAGTTTAAACAACCCTACTACGACCCGCCAATTAGCTATTCCAGCTATGTTTCATAACCCACTAAAACAAGCGTTGTCATAGGCAATGGGTCTCGCCTTTGGGACCTTATGTGTTTAGCCAGAACTTTTGGCTATGTTGTAGAGCGTTGTGGCTGCTGTGAATTTTGTTGAAAAGTTATAATAAAAAGTGTTAAGCATTTTTGTTAAGTTTATACAAACGAATACAACATTATATACAACTGAAAAACCTGATAAAAAAGATTTTAACATAAAAAATGTCTTCTACTTTTTTTGTCCTTGCACTGCTGGCAACTTTTTCCTGCCTGTTCTCATGCTTGTTTGTTATAATTTTTTTGTTATGGGAAAGCGGGACATAAATAACGGGGGAGTGCAGGTTGGAAAACAGTAATTTAATTAGAACACGAGCAGCGGACGGACACTAGGGGAGAATCTACAGATGCCAGATTCCAAGGGCAGACTGACGGGATGATTAGGTGATGCACTGATACAAAATGGTGGTGGTGAATGATGACTAGTGCTCAGGTGGTGACAATCTATGGTGTGGATTGGAGGTACGTTGTGGATTGTGGAGTTAAAACATGTTGTTTGGTGTGTAATTAAGCAGTGTGTTTTGGAAATGTGGAGTTGAAATGTGTGGCCTGGAAATGTGGTGTTGAGTGAAATTATGCTTAGGAAAATTGTGTCATGGTGTGGAGTGCATTTATGTTGATTGGTGGTATGTGGTATAGAGTGCATTTATGTGGAGTGTATTTATGATGCATTGAGTACAGTGCAATTATATGGCGTGTAATTATCTGGCACTGAGTGGTATTATATGCAGTGTATTTATGTTGCATTGAGTAGAGTGTTATTATGTGGCGTGTAATTATGTGGCACTGAGTGATATTATGTGGAGTGTATTTATGTTGCATTGAGTAGAGTGCAATTATGCAGCTTGTAATTATGTGGTACTGAGTGGTATGTGGAGTGTATTTATGTTGCATTGAGTAGTGTAATTATGGGCCTGTAATTATGTGGCACTGAGTGGTATTATGGGGAGTGTATGTTGTATTCAGTGGAGTGTAATTTTGTACATTAATTGGAGTGTATGTTGCATTGAGTGCGGTGTAATTATATAGCATATAATTATGTGGCACTGAGTGGTATTGCTTGGAGTGCATGTTGCATTCAGTAGTGTAATTATGTGGTGTGTAATTATGTGGCACTGAGTGGTATTATTTGAAGCATATGTTGCATTGAGTGCAATTTAATTTTGTAGCATATAAGTATGTGGCACTGTGTGGTATTATGTGGAGTGTATTAATGTTGCATTGAGTAGAGTGTAATTATGTGGCTTGTAATTATGTGGCACTGAGTGGTATTATGGGGAGTGCATGTTTTATTCAGTAGAGTGTAATTATGTGGCGTGTAATTATGTGGCACCGAGTGGTATTATTTGGAGTGTATGTTGCATTGAGTGCAGTGTAATTATGTAGCAGATACTTATGTGGCACTGAGTGGTATTGTGTGAAGTGTATGTTGCATTCAGTAAAGTGTAATTAGGTGGTGTATTTTTTCATCCCTATTAAGTTTGTCAAGGAAACATCTAAAAATCCTATGCATATCACATCTGAGGGAACTTCGCATATCTCAGGAAATCACTAAGATCTCTAATATCCAGATCTTAAGTGTTCAATCTTCCTTAGGCGTCCAACCCCACCTGAAATATTATTTGATCGATCACGAAAAATATCTCCTGACCCGGTTTCGCTTTAATACATTTTTTCGTATTGCTTCTGTTCCGAAAAAACAAGACGGGTCAAAATCCATCACCAAGTGCCCATGTGACGATACTTCGGAACAATCCACAATCCATGTTACCCTTTTTTGCAGATTTTATGATTTACATCGAAAGCGTTGGATTATTCCCCTATTGTTAGCAATGGGTTTGAGATCTTGTCGTCCCGCTTTTCATGCTTTGCAACTTTTAGATTCTGAATTTGTTGCTAAACGTGTATCTGGTTTTCTTAAATCTTGTATAAAATATCGTTGTAACTATGATTAACTTTAAATGCACTTGCACTTTATTAACATTCTGTCTAATAACTTGCCACCCCGCTCTTTACGCTATGCAACTTTTAGATTTTGAATCTATTGTTAAATGTGTAGCTGGTTTTCTTAAAACTTGTACAAAATATCAGTGTGATTATGATTAACTTGACTTTTAAATGCACGTGCACTTTATTAACATTCTGTCTAATAACTCTGTTTGTTTTTAACTTCAAAATGTATCTTCTTTATGTAAATTCTGTCTTTTGGTATAACTCGTTTTGCCATCCCACTTTTATATACTGTTCATTACAATGTACTTTTTATGGTTCCTAAAAATTTTTGGAAACCGAATAAAAGATATTTGAATGACTGACTGAGGTGGCGTGTAAATATGTGGCACTGAGTGGTATTTGGAGTGTATGTTGCATTGAGTGCAGTGTAATTATGTATCAAATAATTATGTGGCACTGTGTGGTATTATGTGGAGTGTATGTATGATGCATTGAGTGGAGTGTAAGTATGTGGTGTGTAATTATATGGCACTGAGTGGTATTATGTGGCGTGTAATTATGTGGCAGTGAGTGGTATTATGGGGAGTGTATGTTGTATTCAGTAGAGTAAATATGTGGCGTGTAACTATGTGGCATTGAGCGGTAATATTTGGAGTGTATGTTGCATTAAGTGCAGTGTAATTATGTAGCATATAATTATGTGGCACTGAGTGGTATTGTGTGGAGTGTATGTTGCATTCAGTAGAGTATAATTATGTGGCATTGAGTGGTATTATTTGGAGTGTGTGTTGCGTTGAGTACAGTGTAATTATGTAGCAAATCGTTATGTGGCACTGAGTGGTATTGTGTGGGGTGTATGTTGCATTTAGTAGAGTGTAATTATGTTGTGTGTAATTATGTGGCACTGAGTGGTATTATTTGGAGTGTATGTTGCATTCAGTTGAGTGTAATTATGTGGTGTGGAATTATGTGGCACTGAGTGGTATTTGGAATGTATGCTGCATTGAGTGCAGTGTAATTATGTAGCATATAATAATGTGGCACTGAGTGGTATTATGTGGAGTGTATTTATGTTGCATTGAGTGGAGTGTAAGTATGTTGTGTGTAATTAAGTGTCACTGAGGGGTATTATTTGGAGTATATGTTACATTGAGTGAAGTGTTATTATGTAGCATATAAATATGTGGCACTGAGTGGTATTGTGTGGAGTGTATGTTGCATTCAGTAGAATGTGATTATGTGGTATGTAATTATGTGGCGGTGAGTGCTATTTGGAGTGTTTGTTGCATTGAGTGCAGTGTAATTATGTAGCATATAATTATGTGGCACTGAGTGGTATTGTGTGGAGTGTATGTTTTATTCAGTAGAGTGTAATTATGTGGCATATAATTATGTGGCACTGAGTGGTTTTGTGTGGAGTGTATGTTTTATTCAGTAGAGTGTAATTATGTGGCTTGTAATTATGTGGCATGTAATCATGTGGCACTAAGTGCTATTATTTGGAGTGTATGTTGCATTTAGTGCAGTGTAATTATGTAGCATATAATTATGTGGTAATTATCGTGACACCCCAAAGCGGACTCCATCTTTGCATGCACCCAGGATCTGGGGACAACACCCTTAATTCTGCTCGAGTTTAGCATACTGCAGAACACAAGTCACCTTAAAAAATAACACTACATCACAATGCAGTAACAATAGACTTCTGTTCCCTGAACCCAGACACCCCTCCGATCACTCATGGGCTTTCCTTTACCTTTGCCCGTGTATAGTGCTCAGCTGCCTTTAGGGTAGGTTTGCGCTCTACAGATACCACATATGTACATAAATATTGAACCAAAGCCAATCAGGGAGGTTCAGTGCTAAATATGTCAGACAATGAGTGTATTTCACTTGTGTGAGCATTGTGCGCAGCCTCTCGTCTGTTGGATGGGGTGACCAATTCTCTGTGTTGTTGGGTGGTTTATTTCATTTACTGAACTGACTATGTTCTTATAGAATACTAACTCTGGTGTGTGACTCCTTCTGCAGCCCAGTGACTGAATCAAATCATTTGACTCGATTTACAGTGAATTAAAACCAAATGCGTCTAATTAGTAAACGTGAGAACTAGAGAGAGGGGGGGGCTTAGTTCGAATAAAGGACACGAGATGGGAAGAGATAATAGAACATTATAAGGAACACAGAAGAGCAGGTTTAAGGAACAGGGTGGAAGAAAGGGTGAAACCGGGGTAAGAAAGATCGCACCTTGAGCATCAGTTTCAGGAGCAAACTCAGAAATTTTGGAAGCTGCAGCGTCACGCGAGTTGTGCGCGCGCTCGTGTGAAATCTGACACAAAACAGATGGCACACTGCGCACCGCAGCTCGTAACCGCAAGCCGTAGGCCTTTTTACACGCTTCCAGAGCGATTCCAAGAGGTTGTTTTCCTAGAGCAGTGCATGCGTACATGGTTTCAAAGGTCAAAGCACATCCACTGGGTCATGGTTGACAGGGTACCAGTGGATAGTTTAAAAACCAACAGCGTCAGTCCCAAAACCGGGAGTGATCCAGTAAGATAACTCCTACATTTATTCCCCTTTGCACATCACTGTTTGATACTTTAATTTAAGTAGGAAACAACATGAGATATCCCTGAACATAATGGTGCATATTACTCTGATGATCAAACAAGCTGTGAAGGAGTGCTTGAAGCAACTTTTTCTGTCACACTCTACTGACTTTGAAAATAGTGAATAAGAAACACCGTAAGTCAAACTCTAGGAAGAAAACAAAGGATGTGGCTGGCACCAGAATTTTAGCTAAAAAGAGAAAGGAATGAAGCACATTGGCTGCCACCAGGGCCTGATCTCATTCCATGCTCTTGGCTTATGGGCAACATCAGAGGAAAAAGCTCCGAAATACTTGATGGCCTAATGATGCCCGGACAATCACTTCCAAGTTTGTCAATCCAGCAAACAGGACAGGAGGAAAGGGGAAGCAAAAATCACCCTCCACCAGCCAAAGTGATAAGGGCAAATTAGTAAAAGAATGATTGGCCACCAGAGGATGAACGACAACTCACTGTCCTGCCCCATTTCCATTCACAGAGGGCTGCGGATAGCCTCTTCCACATCAGCACTTCAGACACTGTCCTGTTGTGTTTGTTTTCTTACGAAACTCTGGCTCAGGTTGCCCTTTTAGTGAATTACATTTCAAAAGGTTCAGCTATTTATTTAGCACGCTATAAAAAAACACTAATAAAGTAAAAATCGGTATCAACCAAATACTCCCTTACAATGTATCCCTACACTTCAAATATACAATTTTAATGGATTTAAAGTACAGAAAAGTGAAAGTTGTAGATGTTTGAAGTGGGGCACTTTCCTTTTTAGGTCTCACTTACCAGACATTGCTGTTGCGAGTCTATTGCGAGTGGTGCGTGTGCGCTGGTGTGAAAACTGACACAAAACAGATGGCATCCTGCGCGCCGCCGCTCGTAACTGAAAGCCGTAGGCCTTTTCTCACGCACAAGGGCGAGAAAAGTCCACAGCAATTCCAAAAGGTCGTTTTCCTAGAGCAGCGCATGCGCTGCTCTAGGCTTGACCTAAAAAGGGTGCCCAGACATAGGCTGTGAGGGAAACCTAGATGCTGGAAGTGATAGCCAATCCTCAAATAAGTCATCTGGGAGTGACCTTCAGAAGGCAGGGTCGGAAATCCCGTACACTAATAGGTTTCTACCACTGGTGGAGTTGCTGGAGGAGGACACCGAAACGGGGCCTAGGTGTCACCCCCCTCATCAAACACAGCATTCCGAGACATGTATCCTAGAACCAGATTGTAGATCTACCAATGTTCCCCAAGAAATATTTAGCCTCATTAATACTCTCAGACTAGAGGCCGAGGATATGGGAACCATGCTTGAGGGTCTTACTTCCCTGGTAAATCAGCTATTGAATAAGGACCCTTCCTGTACCTCTCGCCCTGTACCCACTGACTCTACATCTCATCAGGTGGTTTATCCAGAGTGGGAGATACCCACTGTAGGTAAGGCTCCCAAGTTGGCATTTATTTGCAAGCTAGCCCCCTGCATCCATGCCACGTATAGTGGTTCCAGCACCCTCCATTTTTTTTTTAAACTCTTTATTCGTGACTGTTATAGGATGTCATACATTACATTCCTTCATTATACCACATATCAGTCTTTTCCGTTTTCTTTACCATTAACTTTTGGTAGCATATTCTTCCTAATCATGAGACGTTTGTCTTACAATTCTCCGGATATTTCCCAGTTTTAGCCGTTAAACATTTGATATTTTGATATTTGTGGGTATTTGTAAAGCGCAAGCGTTCGCTCCCAGGGGAGCATCATGGCGCTGGGCGGGTTACGGAGGAATAACTGAGGAAAAGTGGTGAATGAAAGATAGAGCTAAATGGCAGCCAGGACAGAGGAGTCTGATAGTTTGTAGACCCATGTCTTGAGAAGTTTCCTGAAATTGTTCTCATTGTTAATGGCTCTAAGATCGATGGGTAAGGTGTTCCAGGCTTTAGCTGCCAGAACATTAAAGGATTTTCCTCCTCTGGTCTTATATTTAAATCTGGGGATTTGGACAAGGTTAGTCCCAGAAGATCTCAAGCAGCGCGAAGGGTTGTATCGCTTGAAGCGGTTTACAAAGTAACGGGGTCCTGTGTTTTGCATGGCTTTATGGACTGTGAGAAGCAGTTTAAAAAAGATTCTTTTGTGCAGTGGCATCCAATGAAGTGAATTCAGGGCTGCAGATGCAGATGACCTTCTGGGGAGTTGTAGAACCAGTCGAGCTGCAGCATGTTGTAAACTCTGCAACTTCCTGAGGGTAGATTTTTTCACCCCGGCCATAAGGCCGTTGCAGTAGTCAAGTCGGGAAAGTAAAAGGGCTACCGCGACTGACTTTCTGGCTGCAATTGGGAGGAAATCAAAGAATTTCCTCAGAGATTTTATTAGTCCAAAGCATCGACCGGCAGTGATCTTGACGTGATCGTCAAAAGTAAGGGAAGAATCAAATTGTACGCCCAGATTTCTGGCTGATGTAACTGCACTAGGAGGGGCCTCGGATCCTGTGGGCCACCAATCTTTAGGAAGAAAAGAAGGATTCTTACCTATTGGGATGATCTCTGTCTTTGCGCTATTGCATCTAAGATGATTAGTGTTTAGCCATTCAAAGACATCAGAGAGGCAGTTTTTAAAGCGGAGCTCTGCGTCCATACGCTGTTTGTCAATGGTGACGACCAATTGCGTGTCGTCAGCGTAGGACGTGACCAGGATCCCATGTGATTCTATCACAGCTAAGAGGGGTGCCATATAGATATTAAAAAATAGGGGGCTCAATATGGACCCCTGGGGCACTCCAGATGTAATTGGCTTTTCGCTGGAAAGATGTGGTCCTAGTGCCACAGTCTGGGACCTATTTGATAGGAATGATGAAATCCAGGCCAGGGCTGAGTCTGTCACGCCAATCTCTCGCATTCGATTGATTAAAATAACATGCGAGATGGTGTTGAATGCCGCTGTGAGATCCAACAGGATGAGGACAGCCTGCTTGCCCTCATCCTGTAGGAATTTAATAGAATCAGCAAGCTCGATCAAAGCTGTTTCGGTCGAGTGACCGGAGCGGAAGCCCGATTGCTGTGGGTGCAAGATGTTATGGGCTTCTGTGAAGGTTTTAAGTTCCTCGTGCACTAGATGCTCCGTGACTTTGCCCAGAAAAGGAAGTAGGGAGATGGGCCGCATATTAGTCAAGTCTGTGGATGGTTTATTCTGTTTTTTCAACAGAGGTTTGACAGTAGCCTTCTTCCATTCGGCAGGTACAATTCCGGATTCAAGGGATTCATTAATGATTCCATTAATGTGGGGATTGACTGTATCAATCAGATGGTGAAGGATGATAGGGGGGCAGGAGTCCGTAGGTGCTCCTGATTTACAGGCGCGGATTGCCTTGCTTGTCTGTTGCAAGGTTACTGGTTTAAAACTGGAGAGAGGAGGGTAATTGACTGTAACTTGTGTGATGGTCGTCGGAGGTAGAGGAAAGTCTTTCTGAATGTTGACAATTTTATCAACAAAGTAGTCTGCAATTTGGTTGCAGAGACTCTCTGACGGAGGTATGTCAACGGTGAGAGCTTTCGGGTGGGTGAAGGACTTGACTATGGTGAAGATGGTTTTTTGGTTTTGGCGCGCTTCCATTATGAGATTAGTGAAATAGTCTTTTTTAGCTGCTTTGATGTCAGAGAGATATACTTTTCTCTGTTGAACATAGCGAGCTTTGGAGGCCGTGTCATATGTTTGTCTCCAGTGTCTTTCTAGTCTCCGACATTGGAGGTGGCTATCTGCCAGGGTCTTGGTGTACCATGGGGCATTGGGTTTTTTCTTCTTGCGTCCCTTTCCTTGGTTGTTTTTCGGTTCAGAGTTAACCGCAACTATTTGGTGCATCCAGATGTGGAAGTTGCATGAGTCAACTTCGACATCTCCAGTTAACGCGTCATCATAATCATGACTTACATATTTTGCTAAACCCCAACTGTTCCACCCTCCCCTTCCACCCGCCCCCGTCTCCTGGGTTCCAGCACCCTCCATGACCGAGTAATTAGCTCTGTAATTCGCGAAGACATCTCAAGGGCTTCCAGACTTACCTCCCGAACCCAATCACTAGATTGTATTGAGCTTACACTGAATGAGGTGGATGTTGCGGAAAATCTTATTTCCCTGGAATATCGTACTTGTCCCCAGAAGGTTCCTCGATCCAATTCAGATGGTTCTTACCAAGCAGTGTGTCCACCAAACACTAGAATATACACTGCCTGGGTTAAGAGGCTTTTCCTCTCTTGAGGCTAATGATTGACTGCTTTGTTATACCCAGAACTAACTAGATGGTCTTTTTGCTCCCCATATGATTAAGGATTCCACTCTCTTACCCTTAGCTGGTACTCAACTTCCTTGTCTTCATCCATGAAGGGAGGCTACTGCCTCTCGGGAAGCACCCTCCTTACCTGTAGGAGTATCAGGCCCAAATGATGTACTTATTGATGTTACATGCGGACAGCGGCTACATTCACCTGCTACCCATGGGACATCCATGTTATCCTGGAATGTAGCAGGATTGAAGACGAAGACCGTCTCCCCTGATTGGTTCACTTTTATTGATCAGTTTGATGTCTGTTGTTTTCAAGAAACCTGGGCAATAGACCCCCTATACTGCTTAGGTTACTTAAATGACTATACTCCTGCAACATGTGTGGGTAAGGGTCGACCCTCAGGGGGATTGGTAATCTGGGTGCGCCAAGCTGGCGGTTTTAATATGGAGGTCCTTGAAACACAGAGTGATGATATCGGTGCGATGAGGTTGAAGTGGGGCCAACAAGGGGTTGTGGACGTTTCTAACATTTATGCCAGGGGCTCAAAGGGGAAGAAGTCGGACGTTATAGCGGCTTTGGACGACTTATTAGATCTACACTCCTGTGGTTCAAACATTCTGATCGCAGGGGATTTTAATGTGACTTTGAGCCCCTCACTCTTGATCATTGTTGTAGGAAGGTGTCATCTGACTGCATGGTTGCCCCCACGTTTTTCCTGGTGTTTTGCTGGTTTTCGACTTAGTTTGGCAGGGATCCTGCTATGCAGGACCCCAGCCTATCTGCTTTCTCCCTAAAATGGATTCCATGTACAATAGGTACACTCCAGTTTGGTTACTGGGGTACCCTTGTGAGTCCCTAGTATATGGTACAATAGGTACTAAGGGCATAGGTAACCCAGAGGCCTAACAGGGGCTGCAGCATGGATTATGCCACCCCTGGGAAGCCTTCCAAAATTACACCACAGGACTGGTGGCGTAGCCTGGGTAAGGTGGTGCATGCACCCTGTACTGAGATATAGGTTACCTATATCTACCCTAAATCACTTCACATAGAGACCTATCAGTCACTCCTTATCAATCCTGAAGGCAGGGTGCTTGATTTCATGTGAGAGGGTGCCTATGCATGAGCAGAGCCCCTTTGTAGCCTCGAAACCTATTCTCTGGGGCTGTTCTGTGATGCAGCCCGACCATATACTCTTAAGTGCATTATATCCTCGCTGTAAATGCTAACTTTGGGATGGCTGCACGGAAACATGTTGTGTTTGGTGTCAAACACTTTGGTATCCTACCCCCCGCCAGTCCTGGCGGCGGGGGTAGAATTCCACCCTTTTAGAGGGAGAGACATGTACACACCGGTCTACCCGATAACCAGTTTAAAGAGCCCTGGCATCACCAAATGGATGCTGCAGCCACAGACACGAGTCTGGCCTCCTGCTGCTGACCGAAATTCCGGCAGGGGAGGCCTGGATAATAGGTTTCCTGTCACAGGGAGGTGTAACCACCTCCCAGACAGGCCTTAGGGAATTAGGGCTAGGTGGGTGCACTCCAGGAGTGCTTTGAAGTCTGCACTGGGGGCACATTTGGTGTCCCTGTGCATAGTCCAGTTCAAACCAGTTGCACGGGGCTACGAGCCCCAGCTCTGGCAAGAAACTGGACAAAGGAAATGGGTGTAGCCACCCCTCTTTCCAAACCCTCCCTTAGGTTGGTGCCCAGAGTTAGTCCAACCCCTTTCTTACGTATCAATAAGGAACCGCTGGCAACAGGACTTTAGATATCCCTGCAACTGAATCCTGGAACTTCGACACTCTACTCAAGACTAGAGGACTGAAGAAATCTCCCTTGGGGTCAAGGAGTGACTCCCCTGCTTGGCAGGCACCAACGAAGCATTTGCCGGTCTGCATCTCCGAAGCTCCCGACGGACTCCGAAGTATCTGCAGCCCAGGAAGAGGATTTCCAGACTTCTCAGAGGTTGACCCGAGTCCCCAGCAAAGCTGAGACCTGCAGCCCTCGTGAGTGACGTGGAACCGGAACGCCTGGACACCGTGCACATTTGCAAGTGCATTGACTTCTCGACATCTCTTGAAGTCACCATCTGCACTGAAGATTGTGGGCCCACACTCCATGAGTGTTCCATGGGCCTGATTCTTGCATTTCCACTTGAGGCTCCTTTGCGATCCCTAGTCCCTCAACTCTGATTTTCCTTAGGCTTCTCTGATTGCTTTAGATGTGCCCTGACTCCCCACCAAGTGGTGAGTCCCTCGGACCTTGCTGGCCCGCACTGAAGTATCTTTCTCCTTTCTGCGTGGGTTGCTGTTGCCAAGACTTGTTGGGTCCAATCCGGGCACCGATACCGCAGCACTCGACATCCTTCATGGGACAGCATAAATCTAGCTCCTGGTTGTTGTTGACGCTGCCTGGTCCTCATGGCTGAAGAGTCAAGCTTCACCTCTTTCACCTGAAATCACCCATCATCGGTGGGTATCTGCCTATCGTGCCCCTGGTCACTGGCTAGTGACCCAGATTCTGTCCCCTCTGCTTTCAGGTTCTTCTCATCTTTGATCCAGACTTGGATCACTGCGGACACTTTCCACTTCGACTGCAGTAGCACTTTGCAGCAGATCGCCATTGGAAACAGCAACGATTCCCGACACCTAAAGATACCTATGCACCCGGCTTCCCTGGGTGAGGTAACTCGAGTACTCCATTGCTCCTGTGGGTGTTGGCTCTAGAACCCCTTAAGTCTAAAGGGGTTTGCTCAAAGTCCTCCTCTAAGTGTCCCTTTTCTTTAAATTTCCAACCGCGACATTCCCTATTGAAGTTAACGGAGATCCGTGGCTGTGTTCAGACACTGCAGGGGTCCCCTGTGGGTCCCCTGCATCACTACCTTTGGTGGGTCCTGGTGGCCCCAGCACTTCTACAGGCTCTAGGCCTTGTGTCTATCAAAGTTGTGGTTCTTATACCACTTTATTTATATATGGTTTGGTACGCCTAGAGGGCTCAACATATATTGTTTTCATTTACTGTGTGCTATTAAGTTTTCTGTATGTACTTTTGCCTCTAGCCTCATAAAGAGACTAGAGGGATGTGTTTAGAATAAATACATATATTTTATATATATCCCTTGTGTGGTTCTCCTTTCATTTGGTAATTCACAAGATTATAGACTGGTAAAACAAGCTGTTTGACATTCCTCCAAAACTTAGCCTGAAGGCTGCTCTCCATAGCTACCACAAGGATAGCTTTCAATAAAGGTTGTCTGTAACCTATCATCAATAAGGGTCGTTTGGACTGGTGCAAGGTACACGAATAGTGCACAGAATATGCCAGGCCAACTTCTCACGTATTAATTCAAGTCTTGCTAAAGCAGGCACGACAAAGTGCACAGCATTGGCGCCCTTCTTCTTTGTATTTGCAGCAGCGTGCCATGCGCCCTTCCACTTTAATAATGCCTGTCGCTTATTTGAAATGCAGTCCACACAGCACTCGTGGGACGCCGCTTGTTTGTATTTGCATCGCCATGCAGGATTTCTCTTTGGGAGCGGCTGCCGCCCCGCACAGTATGCCTGTCCTGCAAGTGCTGTGTGGGGCGGCGGCTGTTCTTGAAGTGGGAGCGTGCAGGACCCGCTGCAAATGCAAACAAGCGGGCACCATTGCCCAATTAATGGATAACTTATCCTACGCCTTCGTCAGGACCTTAAGTATTGCTACTGCTCTCCGTCGGTACCTCTGGCGGTTTCAAAAGCCGCCTGGGGCTTTTGGAACCGGCAGAGGTACCGACGGAGAGAGTGGTGCCTCCTATGTCCTGATCCGTGGCCAGGTGATGCGAGGTCTTGTCCTCTCAAAAGACGGGAAATTGTTATTTACAGAGGAACTGTTATCCTTATTTACAGGTAAAGAGGTTGTATCAGTTCCAACTCTTTACACATGTCATATATTGTGTATTTATAACACTCACTTGCAGTAGCAATACTTAAGGTCCTGACGAAGGCATAGGACAAGTTATCCATTAATTGCTGAAACATGTTGACCCTTCACATCTAGACAGTTATTTGTTTAAGACTGTCGTTTTGCACTGATTTTATGTCTTGATCTCTGAGAGGCGCGAATAAATAATGTTGCTTCCCATTGGTCAATTTTAACTCACATCACATACACACTACTGCACTGCATTCACGATTCCCACATAATCGAGTACTCGCATCTAGAGGTCCAAATACAGTCAGATGCGTTCACCCAGTACTTCATTATCGGTGGACATGACCATACTGTATAGACGAACATAGCCCATGCCAATGCATGTTTTCGCTACATGTTTGTATTTCCTGGGTCAGTCCTGTGCATCATTTTGAGTGTGCTATTAATGCAGTGAAATCATAACATGTTTGAGGGCAGTGTCCCACTTGTATCTGTGAATTACAACTATAGTCCCTTCCTCATTTCCCCCTCACCATCAAAATAATTTTTGGCATGTCATCTTGTAGTGTTCTTTAGTGTCTTGTGACCGATCCGCTTGACATAGGCAGATCCAGTATGTCTGTGAGGGTGCTTGTGAACCAGGTGTCCCTCAATGCTTGTGGTTTTTCCTGCCTTTGACTGGAAGCATTTAGCCTGTTGAATTGTGGGATTTGCAGTCCAAACTCTGTAGTTTTTCCTTCTCATTCCCCGTGACTATTGGTTTTTCCCTCCAAATGTCTCCTTTGCTCTGTGCTAAAACGTGTATGTTAAGCAGTGCACCCCCAGTGACCATTTTGTGTTAACAAGTAAGTGAAACCAGCCCCCCTTCTCCCATGAGACAGCAATAATCTGCCGTAAGATGTTTAAACTGTGTTTAATAGGGACTGTGCACTTTGTTTTTTGGCCAGGAGAGGGAGTACAGTTTTATACAAATAGTGTTGTTAGAGGACAAGTTTGTTAGGGCCTTACCTGCAGAAGTCCAAAGTGTGGATTGAGCCTGTCTGTCTCCTAGGAGATTTCTGAATAGAGGAGCAGCTTCCAACTCCCTGGCCAGCAAACCTTGTCTGAGGTTGCTGGGACCTTATATAGTGTGATATTGTTTGGTACATTGGACACTGGTGGTTGTATCTGGTGTTTCTATTGGTTTAGGGTTAGTGTCCTCATTGGTTGGGTATTTGAGGTCTCTGATTGGTTCCTGGGTCTGTGATTCAATCAATGTAGGGTTGGGGCTAGTGTTAGGATTTCTATTGGAAGTAGGGACTAGGGCTTCCTGTGTTATTGGTTGTTGGGACTAGGGTGGGACTAGGGCTAGGGTTAGGCCTTTAATTGGAAGTAGCGATTAGGGCTTCTGGTGTGGTTGGTTGCTGGACTAGGTGTAGGACTAAGAGTAGGGTTAGGCTTTCTATTGTAAGTAGGGATTCAGCCGGCCACACACTGGACTTGGTCTTCACGAATATACCAACTCTTGTGGTAGAAAAACCTATCCCCCTAACTTGGTCTGATCACTTCCTGTTCCCATTCAACATCACTCTCAAAATAAACCAGGACTTTAAGGACAATAAACAGGAAGTCAGACGGAACTGGCGGAATGTTTCTTCCGAAACTATGGGCCCACTTCTTCTTAACTCCCCATTGATACTTATAGGCAATCCTAATAAAGATGCTGTAAGCTTCGATCAGTGGATTACCTCAGCCTTAGATACTATTGCCCCCATGAAGACTACTAAGTCAGCCAGACAAATACTGTCAGCGCCTTGGTTTACGCAACAGCTCCAAGCCGAAAAAAGTAAATGCAAGCGACTCGAACGATCATGGCGAAAGAACTATAGTACTGAAGCCAAAATTAACTATAGAATAGCAGTGAAGCGTTTTCACAAATTAAAATACATAGCCATAAAAGACTATATGGCCGCAAAAGAATACACCGCCAGAAACTCCTCTAGGGAAGTTTTTTAAATTCTTCAAAACTTCATGAGACCTGAATCCATGAAAAGCAACATCACGCCCTCAGAGAGCCTCTGTGAAAATATATCTAGTTTTTTCCCGGAAAACATTGAAGACATCTGTGCCTCTTTGACAGTGAAGGAGACCCTGCCACATCCTCCTCCCCCTCACTCAGCCACATGGTCAGCCTTTGATCCTATTAGCTGTGACACATAGCTTAATCTCCTACAACAAATTAAGGGCTCCCCCTTAGATCCTCTCCCGGCTAAACAATTCAAAGAACTGGCACATCTTCTCAACTCTCCACTAAACAGGCTTTGGAATGCCTCATTAGAGACCGGCATCTATCCGGATACATGGAAAACCGCCCTTATACAACCCATTTTAAAGAAAGAAAACGCAGGCCCCTCCATTTAAAAAAAAATTCAGACCCATATGCCTTTTGCCTGCCCCAGCCAAGATCCTTGAAAAGGAGGTACAAAAGAGATTATCAAATTTCCTGGAAACCAATAAACTGTTGCATGACACCCAGTCCGGTTTCAGAGCTGGCTACAGCACCGAAACCGCACTCTTGGAAGTAACAGAAACCATCCGAGAATCCATGGACAAGGGCTGCTGTTCAATGCTGGTGCTGCTCGATCTGTCAGCAGCGTTTGAGACGGTGGCCAACAAGACTCTGCTTAATAGACTTAAACAGCTAGGGATTACTGGTGCAGTACTTGCGTGGTTTCAATCCTTTCTTGAAAGACGTGTCCAAAAAGTCAAGCTACGACCATATATCTCTTCCTCGCGGCCGTTGATATTTGGAGTCCCCCAGGGCTCGGCTCTCAGCCCCACCCTGTTTAATGTCTATCTTGCTCCCCTAGCCTCACTCATCGAACAGCATGAGGTGGGTGTCATCTCATACGCTGATGACACTCAGCTGATGTTCTCCTTTACAGACCATTCAGAGGAAGCGTTCTCTAAATTTAAACATTGTCTTACGGACATTTCCATCTGGATGACCACCAACTGTTTACGGCTAAATACTGACAAGACCGAAGTCCTCTTTTTTAATCAACCCACCCCTCCTAGATCCGATCTCTGGTGGCCTTCGGTACTTGACCCTCCCCCCTGCCCAGTCTCCTCTGCTAGAAACTTGGGTTTCAAGATTGACAATACTCTATCCTGCAAATCTCAAATTGGTCATGTCTCCTCCATCTGCTTCCTGAAACTCAAAGCACTGCGCAAATTTCTCCACTTTCTACCCATTGAATGCAGGAAAACAATTGTACATGCCTTGGTTACATCACAATTGGACTATGCCAACAGTCTATATCTTGGCCTGCCCGACTACTAGTACAGGAAGCTGCAAATTGTACAGAATGCAGCAGCAAGGCTTATAAAAAACATCCCACTCAGGCATCATATTTCCCCCCACTTACGCAGCCTTCATTGGCTGCCAGTGAAGAGGCACACCGAATTTAAAGCTCTTACCATTGCCTACAGAGCAATAAAAGGCAACGGCCCCCTATACCTGAGAAAACGCATCTACATATCCCGCCAGACAAGAAACCTTAGATCCGACCATATGGAACTCCTTTTCACACTCCGTTTCTCTAAAGCCATAATAGGTGGACGCTCCTTTGTAGTCAAAACTACCACCCTCTGGAATTCCCTACCCCTTCAAATCAGGAAGGTGCCCTCGGAACTTAGCTTCCGTAAGCTAATAAAAACATAGCTATTTAACCTTCCCTAGTCCTTCTCGATAACTGCCCTTATCCTTGTATCCGCATAGCGCCGGGACACCCCCGTCGGGGGTAGCTGCGCACTCTATAAGATACTTTATTATTATTAATATTATTATTATAATATTAGGGCTTCCTGTGCCATTTGTTGCTTGGACTAGGGTTGAGACTACTGGTAGGGCTAGGGCCTCTATTGGACGTAGAGATCAGGGTTTTTGAAACTGATTGGGAGGTTGCACTAGGGCCAAGATTGGCTGTAAGGTCCTGCTCCCCAATTGGTTCTAGATTTTAGGGCTAGTGTTATGATTGGATAGTGTTTGGGCTAGGGTTCCCATTGGCTGGAGGGGTCACCTGACTACTAGGGCTATATACGGCCGAGGCTTAGGGCATCTCCGCTTGGGCGTTGAAGCTAAGGGTGGAGAGGACATGGGTGAGTGCTGTTTGAGCCTGTTCGAGACTGTCCGGGACCAGGGCCAGGAATGCTGCCCATTTTAACATTCATTAATACCCACCCTATGTATTTAACACTCTGTGTATATATGCATTTATTTTCACTATAGATATGTGCCTATCTTTGTGTATAAACATGTCCAAAAATTATGTTGTTATAAAAACAACAAAAAAGACAAAAATCATCTTTGGTCTAAATGTACTTGCTTCCATTGTGCATCTATGTACCTCAATGTACTTGGATCTATGTGTCTGTTACTTTTCTCCTTAAAAAGCATATCCAATGCACTACCCTATTTCTCATCCTGTACCTCTATCAATATCTGTAATCTGCATATACTTACCTCCATTATGCATCTATATACTTTCAATTTAGTTATGGATCTATATATTTATCACTTTCTTCTAATTTAGTATTTCCAATGCACTGTCCTATTTCTCAGCCTATACTTCTCTCAATATATCTTCTAGCCCAACATTCTGACTCATCTCAAACTTCTTTCTACTACTCTTTCCAATTTACTACCCTATGTCTCACCCTATACATCTATCAATATATCCTCTACACCCACTCCCTTTTATCCCAAACCCCATACCACTACTATGTGCCACAAAATAATTATTTCCTAACTCTCTCCTACTCTATCCCTCCTTGTATCAACAGACACCTCTTTTACTATACCGATCCCCCAAAAGAAACCTTTCAAAACTCTCCCCTCTGACTCTTCCCCTCCAAAAACACTTTTTACTCATCCAAAAGCCTCCTCCTACTGCAATTACCTAAAAAAGAAATCCTTCACTCTTCTATCCCTCCACTATCCTTTTCAATCAAAATAACAGACTAACATGTTCACTTCTCTAATTCCATATTCCACCATATTAATTCACCATTAATCCTTTATGGGTTTCCGGAATAGCGTGCTACTGGCCATCAAAGCGTTTCAACACCTCATCAGACTTACAAGCGCTATATAAATGCAAACCTTTTTTCCTTTTTTAACTCTCCCCAACCCTTCTTAATCCAAATAACTGACTAACATATCCACCACTCAAATTACTTCATATTTCACTATACTAATTTTCAACACTAATCCTTTATGGGTTCCTGAGTATCCTGCTACTCACCAGAAAAGCGCTTTAACACCCCATCAGGTGTAACAGGCACTATATGAATGCCAACCTTTCTTTCCCTTCTATCCCTCCGCTATCCTTCACACTCCAAATAACTGACTAATATCCACCACTCAAATTACTTTCATGTTTCACCATACTAATTCACCACTAATCCTTTATGGGTTTCCGGAATAGCATGCTACCCGCCAAAAAAGCGCTTCAACACCCCCATCAGGGGTTAGAAGCGCTATATAAATACAAACCTTCTTTCCTCTTCTATCCTTCTGCTATCCTTCCGAATCCAAATAACTGACTAACCTATCCACCACTTAAAAGTTACTTGCATGTTTCACTATACTAATTCAACACTAATCCTCAATAGGTCCCGGAGTAGCTTGCTACTCGCCGAAAAAGCGCTTCGACGCCTCATCAGGGGTAGTAAGCGCTATACAAATGCAATTACAATACAATACAATACAATATTGTGATTTTATTGCAGATGCTGATGAGCAATGGGGGATCTTAAAGTTAGAACTGCCACCAATTAAAAAATGGTCTGACGTGGCAATCCAAATCAATGCCACTTGTCTAGAGAAGGGACCATGGGCGTCGAATGTCAGATTCACATCCGATATACATGGAGCAAATACTTTCAACAATGGCAATTGAGCCAGTACATAGACTACTTATTAATCAATCTGCGACTGTGGCATCCCTAAAGGGATATGGTAGTAAGAGAGCGGCCAGAGAGTGACCACAACCCCCTGTGTGCAACTCTTGGTTTGTTACCACAACGGGAACACACGCGATCAGAGAGTAATTTGCTCACAAGGATGTGGTTCCATCAAACGACATGAGACGCCTAAAATGGGCAAATATACTCAAGCACCCCTAAGCTTTAGATTCAATATCCCTAGACGTTGAAGGGTGATTTCAGAGTTGGAAGTATGCATGCTAAACTCAGCTGCTCTTGACCCGGTGATCGGTACCCATGTTAGCTTTTTTGCCAAGCTACCACTTATTTCATTAGATGCCATAGGCTAAGGGAGTCTATCCTAGGAAAGGCCCACAGTGGCTCAATATGGAATGTAAAGAGGTGCGTAGACAACTAGGAGCTGCAATTAAAGAGTGAAATCCCAGTGCTCTACGGCAACTAAGGTATAATTACCGAAGAGAACAAGTTAAGGCAAAAAAATCCTGGGATGAGGATAGATGGCAGGAACTCAAATTAACATGGGTAAACAAAAATCCCAAACAGTTTTGGAACATAGCTAAGTGGGACAGGGGTGGTCTGCCAACCCAGCCGCAAAACCACGTTTCACAGGAGCATTGGTTCACTCACTTTAAGCCTCAATATGCACGTAGCTCAGGGGAAGGGATGGAAGAGAAGCCCCCGTGCCGGTACTAAACAGGCACAGTTTTTGAAGATGCTGAAGTTAGTCTGGCCCTGGGGCAGTAACAGGAGGTAAAGCACCGGGCCCAGATGGCATTCTGCCGGACATATTTCTGTATGAAAAATCTAAATGGTGCCACTACAACGCGATGGTGGCTAACGCCAAATGCCTGCCAGGCAACTACGGGCTTATCAGCCTTGATAGACTCACTCCAAAAGATAATTCTGCATCTAGTTTTGAACAAACTGAAGGATTGGGTGGGATAGACAGATAGCTTATCTCCTCTACAGGCAGGCTTTATGGTGTGCACTAGTACCATTGATCAGGTATTTCGGTTTATTATGCTCTACTGGAAGACTGTGGTCTTGAACAAGGGTAGCCTTTATGCTGCCTTTGTGGATCTTAAATCGGCTGCATGCTGAGGTGCAACGGAGGGCAAGAACAAGAAGGTTGGGCTTGGATGTGTCCCAGAGTAATTACCAGTGGCAGAGATGAACTCAAACGTTCCACCCATCATTTTCCGTATTCATAAATATGCCCGGTGTGCCCAGATGTGGGTCCCGTGCTCGCTGCAATGCTGGAATCAAGCCGCACCCTACAGTCAGGACCCAGATGTGGGTCCTGTGCTCGCTGCACCACTGAAATGAAGCCGCACCCTACAGTCAGGACCCAGATGTGGGTTCAGTGCTCGCTGCACCGCTGGAATCAAGCCGCACCATACAGTCAAGGCCCAGATAGGGTGAAACCGGTCTTGGGTTAATTGTGTTCCGGGTCAGACAGGATCTCGATTAGCTCTTAAGGCTGGACTGCTCCTATTGGAGGGAGTCTAAAGCTGATTTGCATATGGTGCTTCCTGTTTGAGGTGGCATTGTGGGCCAACAACCAATTGATCTCCCTCTTCTGCTTGGCCTGGGGAGGACCTGGACGTAAGCCGGAGTCTACTGAGGATGAGGATGTGATAAGTGCCTGGTATGAACCAGGACATGAGCCGGGGCTTGTGAGGCTCAGGATGTGAGCCAGGGCATTGTGAGGACCAGGACATGAGCCAGGGGCTTGTGAGGACCAGAACCTGAGCTGGGCCTTGTGAGGACCAGGACGTGAGCCGGGGGCCTTGTGAAGACCAGGACGTGAGCTGGGGCCTTGTGAAGACCAGGATGTGAGCTGGGGGCCTTGTGAGGACCGGGACGTGAGCTGGGGCCGTGTGAGGACCAGGACGTGAGCTGGGGCCTTGTGAGGACCAGGACGTGAGCCAGGGCCTAGTGAGGATCAGGACGTGAGCCAGGGCCTTGTGGGGACCAGGACGTGAGCCAGGGCCTTGTGAGGACCAGGACGTGAGTCAGGGTCTTTTGAGGATCAGGACGTGAATCTGGGCCTTGTGAGGACCTGGACGTGAGCCAGGGCCTGTGAGGACCAGGACGTGAGCCGGGTCCTGGTGGGGACCCGGATGTGAGCCAGGGCCTTGTCTGGACCTAGACATGAGCCGGGGCCTTGTGAGGACCAGGATGTGAGCCGGAGCCTGGTGGACCAGGACGTGAGCCGGGTCCTGGTGGGGACCCGGATGTGAGCCAGGGCCTTGTCTGGACCTAGACATGAGCCGGGGCCTTGTGAGGACCAGGACGTGAGCCGGAGCCTGGTGGACCAGGACGTGAGCCGGAGCCTGGTGGACCAGGACGTGAGCCAGGGCCTTGTGAGGACCAGGACGTGAGCCAGGGCCTTGTGGGGACCAGGACGTGAGCCAGGGCCTTGTGAGGACCAGGACGTGAGTCAGGGTCTTGTGAGGACCAGGACGTGAATCTGGGCCTTGTGAGGACCAGGACGTGAGCCAGGGCCTTGTGGGGCCGGGACGTGAGCCGGGTCCTGGTGGGGACCAGGATGTGAGCCAGGGCCATGTGAGGACCAGGACGTGAGCCGGAGCCTGGTGGACCAGGACGTGAGCTGGGGCCTTGGGAGGACCAGGACGTGAACCAGGGCCTTTTGAGGAACAGAACTTGAGCCGGGCCTGGTGGACCAGGTCGTGAGCCGGGCCTGGTGGACCAGGGCCTTGTGAGGTCCAGGATGTGAACCGTGGCCTGGTGAGGACCTGTTATGTTCCATATAGGTACCCATATATAGGTCTGGGTAATATCATATACTTTCACCTTTTAGGATTGAACCTTTACCTAGTTCAAGTCCTGGGTGCAGCAGGAGGGTTTTTCCCTAAACCATAGCCTCCTATAACTCCATCAATGGACTCACACAGTATGAATGAATATTCATGAGGGTTCTTGGAAACCTAGGTAGAAGCTACACCACCTGCATAATATCTATGTACAAGGTTCATCCCCTACGTCATGCTCAAATCCAAAAATGGCTAGTACAAACAACAAGGGATAAAGAAACACAAGATATTTTTTGTATAAATACAGCACATCTTACTGAGTTAAGAGAGGGGAGATCAGGACTTTCATGCCGACACACTGCAACGAGACGCTGAGGTTCCTGCATGCAGACACTCCAGCTCGCAGTGGTCTGAACATCCCTTGCGGGTTGACCAGTTCGAGACCAGAACGGGGGTCCCACACTCTCTCAATTCAGGTAATGGGGTTTGACTTATCCTAGGAGGATTCTTGGCTTAACACCTACATACGTGCTTGGTACACTTAGGTACATCTGCCTAGGATTACATCGTAGGAGTACGCATTTTACTGTAATGTATTTTATATGCTGGTATGCATTCATTATTTTAGCAGAATGGTAGAAATCTATCATCCTTTTACGTTTCTAGCGCTTCGAGTTATGTATATCCTCTACTGTCTATTGATTGTCTCAGCACATCTATTTTACACTAGAATAACGACTGTTCATAAAATACATATTGAAAACATCCCAACCGTTTATTCTGTGTATCTATCTGAGAGGATCAGAGTTGTCATGTTTGATAGTTGCCAGAAACTCTTCCCTCCTTGGTAAGAGTAGTTTCCATTGGCACTGTGAGCTAGCTGGTATACACGCCAACATACCAGATAGAGGTGTCCAGAATCAGTCTGACACCAATCCTATAGTCTATGCTGTCTAAACGCACAGAACCCAGATGACAAGCCAGGACAGGCCTCTATGCCTACACCCCTGGACAGACCTCAACTCCTCTGCATCCCTGGACAGGCCTCACCTCCTCTGCACCCCTGGACAGGCCTCCCCTCCTCTGCACCCCTGGACAGACCTCACCTCCTCTGCACCCCTGGACAGGCCTCACCTCCTCTGCAACCCTGGACAGACCTCACCTCCTCTGCACCCCTGGACAGGCTTCACCTCCTCTGCACCCCTGGACAGGCCTCCCCTCCTCTGCACCCCTGGACAGACCTCACCTCCTCTGCACCCCTGGACAGGTCTCTCCTTATCTGCACCCCTGGACAGGCTTCACCTCCTCTGCACCACTGGACAGGCCTCACCTCCTCTGCACCCCTGGACAGGCCTCACCTCCTCTGTACCCTTGGACAGACCTCACCTCCTCTGCAACCCTGGACAGGCCTCCCCTCCTCTGCACCCCTGGACAGACCTCACCTCCTCTGCACCCCTGGACAGGTCTCCCTTCCTCTGCAGCCCTGGACAGGCCTCTCCTTCTCTGCAGCCCTGGACAGGCTTCACCTCCTCTGCACCCCTGGACAGGCCTCACCTCCTCTGCACCCCTGGACAGGCCTCACCTCCTCTGTACCCCTGGACAGACCTCACCTCCTCAGCAACCCTGGACAAGCCTCACCTCCTCGGCACCCCTGGACAGGCCTCAGCTCCTCTCCTTCCCCTGGACAAGCCTCACCTCCTCTGCACCCCTGGACAGGCCTCTCATCCTCTGCTCCCCTGGACAGGCCTCCCCTCCTCTGCACTCCTGGACAGGCCTCTCCTCCTCTGACCCATGGACAGGCCTCACCTCCTCTGCACCCCTGGACAGGCCTCTCCTCCTCTGCACCCATGGACAGGCCTCATCTCCTCTGGACCCCTGGACAGACCTCACCTCCTCTGCTCCCATGGACAGGCCTCACCTCCTCTGCACCCCCTGGACAGGCCTCACCTCCTCTGCTCCCATGGACAGGCCTCACCCCCTCTGCTCCCATGGACAGGCCTCACCTCCTCTGCTCCCATGGACAGGCCTCACCTCCTCTGCACCCCCTGGACAGGCCTCACCTCCTCTGCTCCCATGGACAGGCCTCACCCCCTCTGCTCCCATGGACAGGCCTCACCTCCTCTGCACCCCTGGACAGGTCTCTCCTCCTCTGCATCCCTGGACAGGCCTCGCCTCCTCTGCACCCCTGGACAGGCCTCACCTCCTCTGCACCCCCTGGACAGGCCTCACCTCCTCTGCTCCCATGGACAGGCCTCACCCCCTCTGCTCCCATGGAAAGGCCTCACCTCCTCTGCACCCCTGGACAGGCCTCACCTCCTCTGCAACCCTGGACAGGCCTCACCTCCTCTGCACCCCTGGACAGGCCTCACCTCCTCTGCTCCCCTGGACGGGCCTCATCTCCTCCCGACCCCTGGACAGGCCTCACCTTCTCTGCTCCCCTGGACGGGCCTCTCCTCCTCCGCTCCCCTGGACAGGCCTCTCCTCCTCCGCTCCCATGGACAGGCCTCACCTCCTCTGCCCCTCCTCTGGACAGGCCTCTTCTCCTCTGCACCCCTGGACAGGCCTCTCCTCCTCTGCACCCCTGGACAGGCCTCTCCTCCTCCACACCCCTGGACAGGCCTCTCCTCTTCCGCACCCCCTGGACAGACCTCATCTCCTCTGCACCCCTGGACAGGCCTCACCTCCTCTGCAACCCTGGACAGGCCTCCCCTCCTCTGCACTCCTGGACAGGCCTCTCCTCCTCTGACCCATGGACAGGCCTCACCTCCTCTGCACCCCTGGACAGGCCTCTCCTCCTCTGCACCCCTGGACAGGCCTCATCTCCTCTGGACCCCTGGACAGACCTCACCTCCTCTGCTCCCATGGACAGGCTACTCCTCCTCTGCACCTCTGGACAGGCCTCACCTCCTCTGCACCCCTGGACAGGCCTCACCTCCTCTGCAGCCCTGGACAGGCATCTCCTCCTCTGTACCCCTGGACAGGCCTCTCCTCCTCTGCACCCCAGGACAGGCCTCTCCTCCTCTGTCCCTCCTCTGGAAAGGCCTCTCTTCCTCTGCACCCCTGGACAGGCCTCTCCTTCTCTGCACCCACAGACATCCCTCACCTACTCTGCACCCCCTGGACAGGCCTCACCTCCTCTACTCCCATGGACAGGCCTCACCCCCTCTGCTGCCATGGACAGGCCTCACCTCCTGTGCACCCCTGGACAGGTCTCTTCTCCTCTGCATCCCTGGACAGGCCTCGCCTCCTGTGCACCCCTGGACAGGCCTCACCTCCTCTGCACCCCCTGGGCAGGCCTCACCTCCTCTGCTCCCATGGACAGGCCTCACCCCCTCTGCTCCCTTGGACAGGCCTCACCTCCTCTGAACCCCTGGACAGGCCTCACCTCCTCTGCTCCCCTGGACGGGCCTCATCTCCTCCCGACCACTGGACAGGCCTCGCCTCCTCGACACCCCTGGACAGGCCTCACCTCCTCTGCACCCCTGGACAGGCCTCGCCTCCTCGGCACCCCTGGACAGGCCTCACCTCCTCTGCTCCCCTGGACGGGCCTCTCCTCCTCCGCTCCCATGGACAGGCCTCACCTCCTCTGCCCCTCCTCTGGACAGGCCTCTTCTCCTCTGCACCCCTGGACAGGCCTCTCCTCCTCTGCACCCCTGGACAGGCCTCTCCTCCTCCGCACCCCTGGACAGGCCTCTCCTCCTCCGCACCCTCTGGACAGACCTCATCTCCTCTGCACCCCTGGACAGGCCTCACCTCCTCTGCAACCCTGGACAGGCCTCTCCTCCTCTGACCCATGGACAGGCCTCACCTCCTCTGCACCCCTGGACAGGCCTCTCCACCTCTGCACCCCTGGACAGGCCTCATCTCCTCTGGACCCCTGGACAGACCTCACCTCCTCTGCTCCCATGGACAGGCCACTCCTCCTCTGCACCTCTGGACAGGCCTCACCTCCTCTGCACCCCTGGAAAGGCCTCACCTCCTCTGCAGCCCTGGACAGGCCTCTCCCCCTCTGTACCCCTGGACAGGCCTCTCCTCCTCTGCACCCCAGGACAGGCCTCTCCTCCTCTGTCCCTCCTCTGGAAAGGCCTCTCTTCCTCTGCACCCCTGGACAGGCCTCTCCTTCTCTGCACCCACAGACATGCCTCACCTACTCTGCACCCCCTGGACAGGCCTCACCTCCTCTGCTCCCATGGACAGGCCTCACCCCCTCTGCTCCCATGGACAGGCCTCACCTCCTCTGCACCCCTGGACAGGCCTCTTCTACTCTGCATCCCTGGAAAAGGCCTCGCCTCCTCTGCACCCCTGGACAGGCCTCACCTCCTCTGCACCCCCTGGACAGGCCTCACCTCCTCTGCTCCCATGGACAGGCCTCACCCCCTCTGCTCCCCTGGACAGGCCTCACCTCCTCTGCACCCCTGGACAGGCCTCACCTCCTCTGCTCCCCTGGACGGGCCTCATCTCCTCCCGACCCCTGGACAGGCCTCGCCTCCTCGGCACCCCTGGACAGGCCTCACCTCCTCTGCTCCACTGGACGGGCCTCTCCTCCTCCGCTCCCATGGACAGGCCTCACCTCCTCTGCCCCTCCTCTGGACAGGCCTCTTCTCCTGTGCACCCGTGGACAGGCCTCTCCTCCTCCGCACCCCTGGACAGGCCTCTCCTCCTCTGCACCCCTGGACAGGCCTCTACTCCTCTGCTCCCCTGGACAGGCCTCACCTCCTCTGCACCCCTGGACAGGCCTCTCCTCCTCTGCACCCCCTGGACAGGCCTCTCCTCCTCTGCACCCCTGGACAGGCCTCACCTCCTCTGCACCCCTGGACAGGCCTCTCCTCCTCTGCACCCCCTGGACAGGTCTCTCCTCCTCCGCTCCCATGGACAGGCCTCTCCTCCTCTGCACCCCCCCCTCTCTCCCCTGGACAGGCCTCTCCTCCTCCGCACCCCTGGACAGGCCTCTCCTCCTCTGCTCCCCTGGACAGGCCTCTCCTCCTCTGTACCCCTGGACAGGCCTCTCCTCCTCTGCTCCCCTGGACAGGCCTCTTCTCCTCTGTACCCCTGGACAGGCCTCTCCTCCTCCGCACCCCTGGACAGGCCTCACCTCCTCTGCTCCCCTGGACAGGCCTCTCCTCCTCTGCTCCCCTGGACAGGCCTCTTCTCCTCTGTACCCCTGGACAGGCCTCTCCTCCTCCGCACCCCTGGACAGGCCTCTCCTCCTCTGCACCCCTTGGACAGGCCTCTCCTCCTCCGCTCCCATGGACAGGCCTCTCCTCCTCCGCTCCCCTGGACAGGCCTCTCCTCCTCCGCTCCCCACTCAGCCTCAGCAGCAGGAAGAGCTGAGCTCTCCTGAATGCCAGGGGGGGGGGGGATCTGATCCATGGATTCATACATTGCAACCAAGTGAGTTGGCAGCTCTCCTACCTGAGCAGAAACCTGTCCTGGCTCTCTCCTCCTCCTGGAGCTGGGGGGCGGGGGAGGTCTGGGGTCTGAAGATGAAGGTCGCTGCGGACAGACAGGTCTCCTTCCTCCTCTGCAGCAGGCTGGACACACCAGGAGAGGCCGGAAGTGATGTCACCACCGCTGCTACTGGTGCTGTCTCTGCCGCCGCTGACCCGGAAGAGGAAACCCTTCTCCCTTCCATACAATGTGCAGCTCAGTGTGTTTCATCAGCAGGCGAGGATCGCCCTCTGGTGGCCACTGACGGAACCGACGCCTCCAGATTCCAGCAGGGAAACAAGCTTTGGTGACTGTAAAGACCGGGGTTTTTAAATGTCACAGAGGTGTGGGGACACACAGTCCATGACAGGGTCTTGTATTGGAAACAAGCATTGGCGCCTGCAAAGGAACAGACATGACATTCATGAGTGAATTTAAATGACGACTTGTATTTCCTTCAATGTGTGCAAGGTAGACACAGCTGCTGCAATGAGACTGGGCAGCGTTTCTAATGTTCCTGTTCCTGGGGGTGATTTTTTATATTTGACAGGGCCGTGAATCCCCAAACTTAATCATAGCTGCCAAGGTTTCAGATTGCTGTGTGTGACATTTTCATCATTTCAGTGAAATTATGAGTGACATTTCAATGACTATGAGTGACACTGTCTTGCGGCGGGCAAAATCAAGTAATGAAGATTAGGGAAACAGATAAATATCAGAAATTACCCCTATTTGAGCAACAGTAAACTCTAACAAGGTCTTAAAACTGCAGCAAAGCAGCAGAAATGGAAGGAAGGGCACTAACCGGAGACAGACTGCATGGCTGCAGCTCTCAGAGACAGAGACATTTTTCCCCCTGAAATAAAACCAAACACATAAGTCCATGGAAAAAGCGAAATATCAGAAATTACTACGCCCTTTAAAACAGTTATAAGCTTTGGAAAGACGTTCAAGCTTCTACATAGCCCCTGAATTGCAAACTTACTAACCTACAGCCCCTTTCTAAAATGAATGTTACTGGAAGGGGGCCTGCTAGCAAAAGGCATATGTTTTAAAACTCACTATTCACAAAGAAGGGGAGAGGGTCAAAGAAATTATACAACTCCACCACTCCGAACCCCCTAAGGCAAAGTAAACACACAAGAAGGGGTGGAAAGATTAGAGTACACGTGTAACAACACGAGACAGAAAAAATAAATCTGTTTTGAAAACTGCCCTCACTCACACACAAAAGTGTGTGACACGCTTCATCATCGGGTCTGCTTACAAAACGCCCTGGTGTAGCCACACTCAGGCCGGAGCATAAGGGAAGGGGAAAAACTAATAATGTTTTGAGAACCTAGTCTTCTCCTCTAACACGACCCATCCTCATTCTTTTTAAGCCTGGTTGTGGAACCTATAAATAAACGTTTCATTGGTATCCACAAACCAGTTTTAAAGCACTTTCCCATTTACTGCACTTTGTCTTATCACCATTCCCAGTCACAGGGTGATATTCACTGTTCTATCATTTGGTTTGTTACATTTGTGTTGTGTCTTGTCATTTCTCAATATTTTATTATTTTTTCCCCTTCCCTTATGCTCCGCCCTGAGTGTGGCTACAGCAGGGCGTTTTGTGGGCATATGTTTTAAAACTTCATGGGATATAAATTGCACACAGATGATCAATCATGGTAACGAAGAAATCATTTTTAGAAGCATTAAATACCTCGTCCAAGCATGTTTTTTTTTTAAGGGACCACTTCTCCCTTTTCCGTCTTCATACTGCTTTTCAAAAAAGGTTTTTGTTTTGGCGTTTATAAAAACAGAAGAGTTCAGGTCTTACAAGCAATATTCTGCTTAGGCCGCATGTGGAGAGCAGGGCACGTGCACACTCCAGTACGGATGACAGCGCTAGGTCAGGTGTAACATGAAAACAAAGTACAGAACTCCCATGATCGCTTTTAGGTGACCTCGAGACTAACATGTACTAAAGAAACAGCCCATGGAAAATAAAATGCAATAGTTTTGACAAAAACGCAGTCATGTAGCTAAGAACCGGAGTATGTGCTAAACAAGAGTCGTTCGGTATTAAAAACACTCGTATCACTGCTAAACATTCCCAAGCAGGCCTCTGCAACAGGTTATGAAATAATTGCATAACATTATGATGTGAATGCAGAGCCCGCACACTACCCAGATGAACAGAAGGGCCCTGCACACATTTGTTTTCAGAAGTTGCTGTCACGGAGAGCTACTACATAGATACTGAGCACGTGAGCTGTGCTGAATTAAGTTCGCTAGAAGAAACCAAGAGAACCTGTTTGCTAAATAGATTAATTCAGTCTAAAATCAAAGCTACATTGGCACAACTAAGCTGAATAGCTTAGACGATTGTGCTAAATGAGGCTTCTGTCTTTACAACAATGGAATAAGACACCTACAATGTATTTGCATGACTTGTAAAAAAGGTAAAAACTCTGCCACACATGCTAGTTACATGATGATAGAGAGCGCACAACGGGAACGTCGTACCACACATAAATCAAGGAAAATTTGTAATTAAAGAAATGTTTACTTTTTAAGGAACGCTACAAATTGAAGATATTTTCCATTCTTATTGAACGATGCCACTCCAGTAAGCAAAAACATAGCCGGGACTGCATAGAAGAGGGTTTCGCTGCGAATAAGCAGCACAACCTTTTACTATTTAGTACAAACAACTCAGGTCACAAACAGCCACTGAAAGTATTAGGAACGGCAGCACAGGCAGCGCGCAAGCGCTATTAATAAAATGTAAAGTACACTTTGAAGAAAACCGATACCTCTCGAGGAGCAGCAATTGTACGGGCCGGACCTCGCCGCAATGACTACCTCTGACAATCAACACTCTCCCGCTGCTTTGCACCACATCAGGGTTTGCATTTCTCTGCTGCTTTCCTGTCCACCACCCCTTCAGGAGCTCACTCACAAAACAAGCAAAGAAGCAGGTTGTAGTCACAATAAAGTCATAACACAGACCATTAGGTGTAACCCATATGGGGGTCTCTCACTCAGTGGAGAGGGTCAGAGGATGGAGGGGGTATTTCACCCACACACGGGTCTCTCACTCAGTGGATGGGGTCTGATGCAGGGGATATTTGTACCCACACAGGGGTCTCTCACTCAGTGGATGGGGTCTGAGGATGGAGTGGGGTTTTCACCCACACAGGGGTCTCTCACTTAGTGGATGGGGTCTGAGGACGGAGGGGGTATTTCAACCACACAAGGATCTCTCACTCAGTGGATGGGGTCTGAGGACGGAGGGTGTATTTCACCCACACAGGGGTCTGTCACTCAGTGGATGTGTCTGATGGAGGGGGTATTTCACCCACACAGGGGTCTCTCACTCAGTGGATGGGGTCTGAGGACGGAGGGGGTATTTCACCCACACAGGGACGGTGGTGAGGGCGAGGGCAAGGTCAGCGGAGCGAAGCTGGCAGTTCGGGGTGTAGAAGCTGAGTCGTCTGCAGAGGTACGCTGGTCCGGTGTTGTGGAGTGCCGTGTATGCATGGGTGAGGAGCTTGAAGGTGATCCTCTTGTTGACGGGGAGCCAGTACAGGTCTCTCAGGTGGGATGTGATTTGGCTGTGGCCGGGGATGTCGAGGCTCAGGCATGCAGAGGCATTCTGTATGCGTTGTAGTCGTTTCTGGAGTTTGGCCGAGGTTCCTGCGTAGAGGGCATTGGCGTAGTCCTGCCTGCTGGTGATGAGGGCCTGGGTGACTGTCCTTCTGGTTCCGTGAGGATCCTTCTGTAGATCTTGCGGAGCATGCAGAGGGTGTTGAGGCAGGAGGAGGATACAGTGTTGACTTGCTGGATCCTTGACAGCGATGAGTCCAGAATGGACCCCAGATTGCGTGTGTGGTCGGTGGGAGTCGGTGCAGCTCCCAGTGTGGCATTCAGGAGTCATCCCAGGTGAACGGGGTGCATCCATCGGTTTCAGGCGGCTGTTCTTCATCCATTCGGCGACGGCCTTCATCCCTTCGTGGAGGTTGGTTTTGGCGGTGGTGGGGCATTGGTGAAGGAGAGGATCAGCTGGGTGTCGTTGGCATATGAGATGATGTTGAGGTCATGCGATCGGGCTTTGTGGGTGAGCGGTGCCATGTAGATGTTGATGAGTGTTGGGCCGAGGGATGATCCTTGGGGAACGCCGCAGATGATCTTGGTAACTTTAGATCGTAACGGAGGGAGGCGGAAGCTCTGTGTTCTGCCAGTGAGGAAGGAGGTGGTCCAGTCCATGGCTTAGCCGCGGATCCCTGCGCTGTGGAGGCGTGTGCGTAGGGTGTAGTGGCAGACGGTGTCAAAGGCGGCCAAAAGGTCCAGGAGGATGAGGGCTGCGGTTTCTCCATTCTCCAGCAGGTTCCTGATGTCATCGGTGGCGGCAATGAGGGCAGTTTTGGTGTTGTGGTTGCTGCGGAATCCGGATGGGGGTGTTGTTCTCCTCGAGGAAGAGGGTCTGTTGTCTGTTGACAATCTTCATGATGACTTTCGCCGGTACAGGAGTAGGGAGATGGGCCGAAAGTATTTGAGGTCCTTAGGGTTCGCCTTTGGTTTCTTGAGTAGGGCGTTGATCTCGGCGTGCTTCCAGCTCTCCGGGAAAGTGGCGGTCTCAAAGGAATTATTTATGATCTTGCGGAGATGGGGTGCAATGGTGGAGCTTGCTTTGTTGAATATGTGGTGCTGGCAGGGGTCTGATGGTATGCCGGAGTGTATGGTGTTCATGATTTTGTTGGTGTTGTCGTCGGTGACATGGGTACAGGAGAGCAGGGGGTTGGTGTGGCTGGGGGCGGTGAGTCCGAGGTGTCGTTGGCTGTCAGGGGGCCCGGTTGTTGAAGCTGTCACGGATGTCTGCGATCTTACAGTAGAAGAAGGTGGCTAGGGAGTCGCAGAGGTCTTGCGATGGCAGGATGTCGTTGGAGTTGGAGCTGGGGTTGGAGAGTTCCTTCATGATGTTGAAGAGCTCTTTGCTGTTGTGTGTGTTGTTGTAAAGCATTCCTTGAAGGAAGTCCTTTTGACAGTTCGGATGAGTTGGTGGTGTCTGTGGATGGCACTCTTTTGGGCTGCATTACTGTCCGGTGTTGTCTGTTTGTGGTGCCACTTTATCTCGAGCCTTCGACAGGTCTACTCAGATGCCTGGAGGTCGGCGGTGAACCAGATGGATGTTCTGTTGATGCGTCTGTTTGAGGGTTTCTTGATCGGGGTGAGAGTGTTGGCACAGTCGTCGATCCATTGCCTGAGGTTGCGGGCCACAGTGTCGGAGACGGCGGTGTCAGTTGGTGGATTTCAGGCAAGGGTGGGCATTAGCTGGTTTTCGGTGACTTTGCTCTAGCTGCAGCGTTGAGTCCGTTGTGTGTGGTGGTGCATGGTGGGTTTCTCGAAGGTGAAGTGCATGCAGCAGTGGTCGGTCCAGTGGTGTTTGGTGGTATGGTTGAAGGTGATGTAGTTGCTGGTGGAGAAGATGCTGTTGAGCATGTGTCCGGCGGAGTGGGTGGAAGTTCAGGTCTTTGAGGCGGATGTAGTCCGTGGATGCAAGGGCAAGCGTGCTGTCGAAGTCGAGGATGGAGTTGCTTCACTGTGGCCGGGGGGGTCTATAGACGAGGGTTCCTCTGAGGGTGGTATTGGGGTCGATGTGGATCTGGAAGTGCTGGTGTTCGGTGGAGCTGAGAGTGTCGTTGGTGCTGGTCGAGATTCTGAGGGTGTGGACGATGGTGATTCCTCCTTCTGCTATGTTGGTACGGTCCCTGCGTGTGATCTTGTAGCCGTCCAGGATGGCTATGGCGATGTCGGGTGCAGAGGAGGGGTTAATTCCAGGTCTCCATCAGGAAGGCGTCGTCCGGGGAGGATAAGTCAGGTAGATCCCAGAGTTCGATGCCATGCTTATGGGCAGAGCGGTGGTTGAGTAGTATGCATCTGAGGTGGGGGCATCCTACCCCGATGGGCGAGGTGGCGGCTTGGAGGCTAGTGAAACTGCAGCTCCGGCAGGTGAAGGGTCCTTGGGTGCGCTTCGGGGTGGCCAGGAAGCAGGTGTATGATCGGCCGGCGTTGAGTGCATGGAGGGTGCTGGTGTGGTAGTGGCGGCGGGCATCGTGGAGTTTGGGGGGCCAGGGTGGCCTGGCGCTGGGCGCGGACCAGGCGTGGACGAGTACAGGCGGGTTTGCATTCGGCACGCTTTTGGCACGGCAGCCATTAGAAGGGGAGGTGGGAGGGAGGAGCAGACGGGAGTGGGACGAATGGGCAAACGGGGGTAGGGGCCGCAGGGGACGCAGCAGCGGGAAGGGTAGAGGTAGGCTGGAATGCTGGAGGGCTACAGAGCAAAAAATGGGCGGAAGCAAAGAAAACAAAAAAAAGGAATACAACAGTGGGCACAAAATAACACAGCAGCAGAATACTAAAAAGTAATACAACAGTGGGTAACAGATACCACAAAAAATAATACAACAGCAGACAAATAACAGGCAAAAAGGAACAGAGCGAGCACACAGATACTTACGGCTCACTCTTGATTTCACCTTGTGTCTCTTTAATCCACCACCAGCCACTCTCGGCTCCTTTATCTCACTCTTGATTCTACCTCATGGCTCTTTAATCCACCCCCAGACACTCCCGGCTCCTTTATCTCACCCTTGATTCCACCTCGTGGCTCTTTAATCCACCCAGACACTCTCGGCTCCTTTATCTCACTCTTGATTCTACCTCATGGCTCTTTAATCCACCCCAGACACTCTTGGCTCCTTTATCACACTCTTGATTACACCTCCTGGCTCTTTAATCCACCCCCAGACACTCTCTGTTCCTTTATCTCACTCTTCATTCCACCTCATGGCTCTTTAATCCACCACTAGCCACTCCCCGCTCCTTTATCTGACTCTTGATTCCACCTCGTGGCTCTTTAATCCACCTACAGACACTCCCGGCTCCTGAATCTCACTCTTGATTCCACCTCGTGGCTCTTTAATCCACCCCCAGACACTCTCGGCTCCTTTATGCCACTCTTGATTCCACCTCATGGCTCTTTAATCCACCCCAGACACTCTCGGCTCCTTTATCTCACCCTTGATTCTACCTCATGGCTCTTTAATCCACCCCAGACACTCTCGGCTCCTTTATCTCACTCTTGTTTCTACCTCATGGCTCTTTAATCCACCCCCAGACACTCTCAGCTCCTTTATCTCACTCGTGATTCCACCTCATGGCTCTTTAATCCACCCCCAGACACTCTCAGCTCCTTTATCTCACTCTTGATTCCACCTCATGGCTCTTTAATCCACCCCCAGACACTCCTGGCTCCTTTATCTCACTCTTGATTCCACCTCGAGGCGCTTTAATCCACCCCCAGACACTCCTGGCTCCTTTATCTCACTCTTGATTCCACCTCATGACTCTTTAATGCAACCCCAGACACTCTCGGCTCCTTTATCTCACTCTTGATTCCACCTCGTGGCTCTTTAATCCACCCCAGACACTCCCGGCTCCTTTATCTCACTCTTGATTCCACCTCATGACTCTTTAATCCACCCCAGACACTCTCAGCTCCTTTATCTCACTCTTGATTCCACCTCATGACTCTTTAATCCACCCCAGACACTCCCGGCTCCTTTATCTCACTCTTGATTCCACCTCATGACTCTTTAATCCACCCCAGACACTCCCGGCTCCTTTATCTCACTCTTGATTCCACCTCATGACTCTTTAATACACCCCAGACACTCTCAGCTCCTTTATCTCACTCTTGATTCCACCTCATGACTCTTTAATCCACCCCAGACACTCCCGGCTCCTTTATCTCACTCTTGATTCCACCTCATGACTCTTTAATCCACCCCCAGACACTCTCAGCTCCTTTATCACACTCTTGATTCCACCTCATGCCTCTTTAATCCACCCCAGACACTCCCGGCTCCTTTATCTCACTCTTGATTCCACCTCATGACTCTTTAATCCACCCCCAGACACTCTCAGCTCCTTTATCTCACTCTTGATTCCACCTCATGACTCTTTAATCCACCCCCAGACACTCTCAGCTCCTTTATCTCACTCTTGATTCCACCTCATGACTCTTTAATACACCCCCAGACACTCTCAGCTCCTTTATCTCACTCTTGATTCCACCTCATGACTCTTTAATCCACCCCAGACACTCCCGGCTCCTTTATCTCACTCTTGATTCCACCTCATGACTCTTTAATCCACCCCCAGACACTCTCAGCTCCTTTATCTCACTCTTGATTCCACCTCATGACTCTTTAATCCACCCCAGACACTCCCGGCTCCTTTATCTCACTCTTGATTCCACCTCATGACTCTTTAATCCACCCCAGACACTCTCAGCTCCTTTATCTCACTCTTGATTCCACCTCATGACTCTTTAATCCACCCCAGACACTCCCGGCTCCTTTATCTCACTCTTGATTCCCCCTCATGACTCTTTAATCCACCCCCAGACACTCTCAGCTCCTTTATCTCACTCTTGATTCCACCTCATGACTCTTTAATCCACCCCAGACACTCCCGGCTCCTTTATCTCACTCTTGATTCCACCTCATGACTCTTTAATCCACCCCAGACACTCTCAGCTCCTTTATCTCACTCTTGATTCCACCTCATGACTCTTTAATCCACCCCAGACACTCCCGGCTCCTTTATCTCACTCTTGATTCCACCTCATGACTCTTTAATCCACCCCCAGACACTCTCGGCTCCTTTATCTCAGTCTTGATTCCACCTCATGACTCTTTAATCCACCCAGACACTCCCGGCTCCTTTATCTCACTCTTGATTCCACCTCATGGCTCTTTAATCCACCCCCAGACACTCTTGGCTCCTTTATCTCACTCTTGATTCCACCTCATGGCTCTTTAATCCACCCCAGACACTCTCGGCTCCTTTATCTCACTCTTGATTCCACCTCGTGGCTCTTTAATCCATCCCCAGACACTCTTGGCTCCTTTATCTCACTCTTGATTCCACCTCGTGGCTCTTTAATCCACCCCCAGACACTCTTGGCTCCTTTATCTCACTCTTGATTCCACCTCGTGGCTCTTTAATCCACTCCCAGACACTCTTGGCTCCTTTATCTCACTTCTGTAGGTCTCATATTTCCCCCTATGTCACTTGTTTTCATCTTTCTCTTCCTCGTTCTTCCCCCTTGGGTGTTTTTCACACCCTTGTTAAGTGTCAAAGTCTGATGACGAAAAATAAGTGCCGGCCCTCACAAGGAGAGTGCTGATGGGCCCCACCTGCAACCACCGGCTGAAATTAAGCTTTAATCAACATCTTACCCCTTGGTTGATAGATGAAAGAATTTAGAGAGACCGGGCAGGGTGCAGAAAGAAGAAAAACAGACAGGAAGGAGAAGAATTAAAGGAAAGAAAACACAAAAAAGAGAATGCTAGAGGAAGAGAATATGCACGAGTCACTCCATGACCACATCTCCTCGACCTGCCACTGTGGACTTCTGATACAGCGAATGTCTGCGTCTTAGCTGTTGCTTATTGCTCAAACGCTATGGTGGTCTCATGAGTCTTCAGGAGGGGGGGGGGGTGGGGTAATCTGGTATGGCTCATGGTGGTCTCATAATCCTACAGGTGGTCTGGCTCTTTCTTCCAAACATCTTGTGTCGGTGTAATTGTGGCCAAAGAATGTGATCTCTTCTTTTTCTAGTTCACGCTTGACTGGATTCAGTCGATCGAACGCCGTCCTGCTGCAGGTCTCTCCTCCTCCGTCAGGAAGCCCAGAGACTCATTTATGAGGTTTTGGGTAGGGCAGCACCACAAGGAATATTGCTGCACTGCTCTACACCAGAAGAAAAGGGCAGGAATGCGCCGTATCTATGTGATACAGCGCATTCCTGTCCTTGTCCCCAGCACAGGCGCACAATGGGCTGCCATGCGCCAATGCAGGCAGCCTTTCACCATGGTGCAATGCAAGGGTGCTGGAATTTTGTGAAGGAAGGGAGACCTTCATGCACAAAGTAAATCACAAGAGGCGATTTCCTTTTTCTATGTCTGCTGCTTCGTTATATGTTATAGGACCTACGCCGTGCTTTACATAGAGCTCATTCGTTGGAGTTCCAATTGGGGAAACCGGACAAGAATCCTCTAATCGGGAGTCCTTATTATAACCAAGACAAAACAAGTTTCCAAGTCTGCTAAAACCAGGCATCTTCGCTCACTAGTCTAGCTTCAAACTTCAAAGGATTATCTATTACGATATTTCTCATGAATACACGAGTCCTTCGGCTTTGGGGCTTGCAAGTTCCAAATCAAAGTGTATCTCAAGGATACCAAAACTAAGGACAAACTAAGGACTGGGAGACGCTCCACTTATACTTAACTGAAGTAATTGAAGATCTGTGACGTCGCTAGAAGACTCGTCTATCGTTTCGCTCTACCAAGGATCACTGGGTCCAAAACAAGGCGATAGTCAGGGCAGCAGTCCTTCGTAGCCGTCGGGACGCGGGGAACCTCGCAGCAAAGACCTTCGGAACCACGTCGACATACAGGGGTCGCTGAAGTGGCTGGCCGTCCTCCGGAATTTTCACACGAAGCTCCTCACGAACATCTGGCTTGGACCGTCACCGCTTGATATCGCCCCGAGTTGGGCGCCAACTGAGGTGCCGGGTTTTTAGGAACCCGGTGGTGTCAGGGGGTAACACCCGAAGACCTCTGAGTTCTCCCTTGTTCCGGACCACAGAAACACAGAGTCTTCTAGTTACGGTCAAAGATCATGTTTTATTGGTAGCTACCAAGTAACACGTGTCCCAGAAGTACACCACACGGAGAGTAGGTTCTCGGGAGACTGTTCGTTTTTACAGAACCAGCCTTCTCCTTATATACAAGATATATGGCTTCAAGCAAGAATTCTTGAGTTTATGGTATGGCAATACACATATTTCTACAATAATACAAAGAGCGAAGTCATGTAGGCAAGCCCATATTTTAGATGTCCAGTTTGTTGATAGATGACCTAGTTAGGCCTGGAACTCCCATCAGATATCGATGAAACCTCAATAAAGAAAGGCACAACCCAGTCATAAAGCTGACCATAAACAAGGAACGTGGACAGGTGCATGTTTGCAGAAAGCATGGTCTGTATGTAGTGGATGGTTTGTGGAATGTTATGCATAGATGCTATCGTATTCGGCCACTGGGCGAGGAGCTGCCCAAACAGGTTTGGCCGAAGGCAGTGGAGTCAGTTGGGACGGGTCAGGGGGAAGTCAGGGAAGGTGGACGTGTCCTTTTTGGATCAAGCTCGACCTTTAATTGACTTATCATGAGGGCAAGATGTAAGATGGATGCCGTTCACAAAATGGAGTCTAAAGGGTTGGGACGGAAACTACGATTTTGGGGTGTTGGCAACCCTCGATTGTGACACAAATACATAGGAATGATGTCCTAATCATTATCGGTTCATAGACACCAAAATCGTCATGGTACGTTGAGGTTTTGTGACACGGGTATTGGACCTCGATACTGGGAAAACAACAGGGTCCAGATTTTCAGAACCACAAGTTGTCTGAGGGCTACCGCCGCAGCAGCTGTCTGCATTCGACAATCCGCTGGATTAGTCATGAATAATACTCTGATCGTTATGGTTCCGCATGCAGTAGACATTTTACTAAACAGGACGAAGACACAACACCTTACTAGCGCTCGACTATCCAGTTACGAACTGACGTTGCTAGCAAGCCACATCCACATAAAGAGGTGTGATACTGTGGTATATAAATAAATAATACCGGATCTAGGTTTGACTGGACATAATAATAACAGATAGCTCAATAAATAAGAGTCAAGATTCGAGGTAGTAGGAGTTTGCAGGTTTAATACAGCATAAAGGACAGGAACAGGACAACCTGGACGGGAACAGGATGGCAGGGCCCTGCAGGGGGGACAGGGAATGAGCGCGCTAACATTTAATAACAGTACACAAGCATATATACTAAAACAGTTGCATTACAGTGAATACAATAGGCGGAGCAGTGGGTGTGGTCAATAGCAGTCGCGAAAGATAAGGGTGAAAGTGGGTGTAACAAGGCGTATACATAGACATGTGATGTAAACGTAACAGAATATGTCATAAATGGGGCGGAAACATGGAGGGGGCTACCTAAGGAGCCGGGACCTCTAACCTAACGGTGCGCGCAAACTGACAATGACGTGTTACCAGGAGAAGCTGGGGGCTATGAACTCTGTGCTAGGAGCAGAGACTGAAGTCTGGAGAGTCAGGGCGACATGTACCTAAACCCTATCTAGTATCTAATGTTTAGAGGACGTGTTGATATAAACTAAGAGTCAGGAGGGGAGAGGCTAACAGACTCTAAGACTGGAGCATGCATTATTCTACATGTAGTGCGTGATGAAGAATATTAAATGATCATTAATGCAGTATTTCTCTTACATGGAGACGTAAAGGCTAGACAATGACGGAACTATTGATGCGATTCAGTAGCTTAGGAATGCAGGGAAGGAGGGCTGGACTGATAACTAGAATCATAACATACTCTTGGCAGACTCGGAGGCAGAGCCAGGCTGAACCGGGCACTGTGAGGCAGGAAGTAAGTGAAGGGTCAGGAACACAGGTGGGGGCTGTATCGCTCCTCAGCGAGGGCTCAGGAGACAGAAGCAGAATCTGGTGTCCGGGCCCTTTTGAGGCCTAGAAACGGGGACTTTACAATGAAATAACGTGCACACTGGGAAACGTGGCAACGTAGCTTTACATCGGCCTGATATTCGTAGTATTCACGAGAACTGGAAACTGGCATACTAGAGATGGACACAACTGTAATTGCGTCTTTAATCGAACATGGGGAATACATATGCATATTAATCATGCACACATAACATAAGATGGAGGACACGTAGGGACACAGAACATGGCAAAATTTACTTTTCCACATTCCCTCCTTGTCACTACGTTTCCATCAGGAAACATCAATATTCATGATACCATCTATCATTTCATACAGTATCATTTGCTCGTCTCGAATTTTCTTGGAACGGGATTTAGAACGGGATTTGGGACTAGGAATACAAGAGGTAGCACAAATGCCACAAATCACAGGGCCACAGTGTATACAGAGGCAGCAACTGAATATGATCGCTACTGCAATACCTAGAAATGACAATACTTTCCATCCCCAAGCGGAAATTATATTCCAGAACCAACCGGACCATGTCCAGGTGCCTGGATCTTGGTGTAACATATGGGCAATTTTATGGAGTCTGGTTATAGCTGAATAAACAGACGGCGCGTTATTAGGAATGAAAATGCAGCAACTAGATCCGATGACTCTACAGGCCCCGCCCCTATCGGCCAGTATGACGTCAAGGACGAGACGATTCTGGAGCACGACAAATCTCATAGCAGATTGTTCTTCAGTTAAGTTACCTAGGGCAGAGGCAGTCTCATTCACTACTGCTTCAAGGGTTCTGGTTAACCTACGGATTAACTTACTATTCTGGACAGGTCCTATAAAGAAGAAAAAACCTTTATTGAAATCTGTATACTGTTCTAGAGCAGTTTCAGTTTGATCGACAATCGGGGACTCGATCTCCCTTCTATGTCTAATGTGTACTAGATGTGTGTTTCTGTGATAATCAGATGGGGCTAGGAAAACTGGTGGCAGTAGGAAGGCAATGTAACAGGTTCCCTCCCAATCGAGGGGCAGACGAACATATGCGGTCTGACCACAAACAAAATAAGAATGACGTGAAGCTTTGAAAATAGATTTCCTACTGTCACTATACTTGACAATAGTAGTACAATCACTATGTCCTACATGTACGGAACCATTATTTCGGACACATAATTCACCTTTGACTGGTAATACTGACATAGCAGGTAAGTCTGGAGTAGTATCAGACTGAACATTCAGGACCATGAAATTCGAAGAATAATTACCTAGATTATAAACTTCATTTTCTAGATCTAACCCTGTTCTGTGGGGAAGACCTTGCTTGTCTGGAAAACATGTACTGTTAAGAAAAGACATATCTGTTGAGGATGACGTTAACGTGGACCATGCTCCACACGAACCATTATGTGAAAATGGATAAGGAAAGAGTGGCAGAACTCCCTTCGGTGTCTGGAAAGGGGGGAGTCGACCACACACCCAACAATTAGTGGCATTGCTGGCCTGGTGTGAATAATGTAACATGCGGATAAAGGAATTATTACACATAGCAAGACGATAAGATAGTTCATGAGGAGGCAGATCACTAAACGTGTGCTCTACTGTAGCAATAGAAGACTTATTTACATGAGAAACTGGAAAATACAAATAAAATGCATAACCTGTGCAGGTAAACATAAGGCTGAGAAACAATATGAAACTTAGAAAAACGATACATCGGATTGAGTTTTGACTAACTCTCTCACTATGGGGGTCTATTTTATACATGTCAGAAACCGGTCTAACCGTTTCACCTAGGGGAGGACTTAGACAATCAAACTGGCTGACTTATTTTACTAGACCTTAATTTTTTCTTATATTCCTGTTGCGGAGTTTTCTCTAACAGGGAGGAATTTGTATCACAGTCTTTTGCGGGACAGTCCTTAAGAATAGTACTTTGGCAGTCTTTTAAATCCTCGGAAATGTTCTTAGAAACAGGCTTCAATCCAAAAAATCTTTTCACATGTGACAAATGGACCCAGCCCTTCCTGCCTTCCAGCTTGACGGCAGTGCGGGTGGCCAGGAGGACCTGTTTGGGTTCCTTCCAGCGGGGCTCCAGCGGACTTGAACGATCAAAGTTCCTCACAAGAACCATGCATCCGGGAACGATTTCATGCGGTGCCACCTCGGTATTGTCTGGAAATGCGGCGGCAACCTGTGAACGACAAGAGTGTAGGGCAGACATCAAGGAAGCTAGGTAATCTGTCAGCATATTACTTGAAACATCTGTAATACTTCGAGGTCTAGGTGTACCCCACATGTTAGGGGGGCGGCCGAATACGACCTCGTACGGGGACAGACCTGATCTGGAATGTGCGACCATGCGCATATAAAACAAAGCGACTGGCAGAGCTACTAGCCAGTCCACACCTTTCTCTTTACATACTTTTGCAATTCGAATTTTCAGGGTCTGATTATGTCTCTCTACGAGACCGGCTGCTTCTGGATGGCGTACACAATGGAACTTCCACTGGTACCCTAACAAAAGGGAAATATGTTTCATAAGCTCAGATGAGAATGGCTGGCCGTTATCAGAATATACGACTCTAGGGAGTCCATAACGGGGGAAGAATTCACGAACCAACTGCTTGGCAGTGATCGCGGCTGTGTAATCTGGGACTGGATATGCCTCTGTCCACCTGGACAAAGCGCATACAAC
The DNA here is from genome assembly GCF_964261635.1 of Lissotriton helveticus. Taxonomy (NCBI): domain Eukaryota; kingdom Metazoa; phylum Chordata; class Amphibia; order Caudata; family Salamandridae; genus Lissotriton; species Lissotriton helveticus. Next base: position 958,353 of record NW_027611651.1, on the reverse strand, counting down.
TACAAGGACATACTTGAAACCTCGACATCGCTCCATCTGAATATAATCCATCTGGAGGACCTCAAAAGGGTGGTCAGGGGGCTGGAATCCACCTTGTTCCACCGGGACACTTTTACCTGGATTAAACTGGCAACATATCATACAGGTACGGACTTTCTGCTTGGCTGCAGCTCATAAATGCTTGTTAAACCAAATGGTCTGGATACTGTCTAACATAGCTTTTTCTCCTAAATGTGCTGGACTATGTGCGGTATTAATAATGACTTGAACCATAGAGTCGGGGAGAAACCATGTGGCTCTACCCTTCGTTACCCATCCCTGATCTGTCTGGACCCCTCCTTGTTCGGACCATTTCTTGATTTCATCGGGAGTAGCATGTAACTGGATATCTATGACATCTTGAGTAGGGTCCTTAACTGTCATACATGTAGTCGGATCTGGAGTATGTGTCTGTGTCGGATTAACTGGAATGTCTGGTGTCTGTGCTGTAAGCTTGGCTGTGCGATCTGCTAGATCATTACCCTGGGAAATAATGTCAGTAACTTTCGTATGTGCTTTGCACTTCATGATAGCAATAGATGTCGGTAAATGTATGGCATCTAACAGAGCTTGAATAAGGAGACCATGCTGAATCTTGGTTCCATGAGAAGTCATGAAACCTCTCTCCTGCCAGAGCACTCCGAAGTCGTGTACGACTCCAAATGCGTAGCGTGAATCTGTGTAAACATTAACTTTCAGGTTCTTAGCGTGTATGCAGGCTTGTGTCAGAGCAACTAGCTCTGCGGCTTGAGCAGACAGGGTGTCAATACGGTGTGTTTCAATAACTTCAGTGTCAGTAGTCACTGCATACGCGGCTACTAGTTCTCCTGTACTTGTTCTCATACATGAACCATCCACATAAAGTGTCAGGTCGGGATCTGGTAATGGAATATCTGTCAGATCTTGTCTTGGCTTGGTCATAATGTTAACTATTTCCACACAGTCGTGTGTGGCAGAATTCGAATTAACTGATGGTAACAGGGTAGCAGGATTTAGAACGTTGCAGCGTCTGATTTCTATGTGTGGCTGGAACAGTGTCAATTCATAACCTGTTAAACGTGCAATTGTCAAGTGCTGAGTCTGTGTTCGGTTTAAAAGATCTTCCACGGAGTGTGGAACTTGTACTGTCAAGGAATGTCCTAATACTATGGAATCACTTTGTCTGATAGCTAGTGCTGTGGCTGCAACTGACTTGAGGCACGCAGGCAGAGCCTGGGCTACTGGATCTAATGTGCTCGAAAAATAAGCACAAGGCTTGTATTGTCCTGCTTGATCTTGTGTGAGAACAGATAATGCTGTACCTTCACGTTCGGTGACGAAAAGTGTAAAAGGCTTACTGTAGTTCGGTGTAGCTAGAACTGGAGCTTGGCATAAAGCTTTCTTTAACTCATTGAAACTAAGTGTATGTTCAGATGTCCAAGGGAGGACAGTCGATACGGCTGCCTCCTGTGTCGTTAACTGTATCAGTGGTTTAGCTAGAAATGCATACTGAGGAATCCATTGTCTGCAAAGGGAAGTAAGGCCGATAAAGGCACGTACCTCCTTCTGTGTCTTGGGCTGAGGAAGACTCGCTATTAACTGGATACGGTCTGGTGTCAACTGCCTACCCCACTTGGACAGTAAGTGGCCTAAGTAGATCACTTGCTGTACACAGAATTGAAGCTTCGAAGGGGACACCTTGTGCCCCATCTCGGCGAGAAAATACAAGACTGTAAGTGATGCTCGCTCGCAAGCACGTTCAGAACGGGCTGTGATCAGTAAATCATCGACATACTGGAGCAGGGCAGTGTCTGTTGGCATGTGAATGTTGTCTAGTTGTCTTTTAAGTGCTTGACTGTAAATGCTAGGACTTTCTGTGAAACCTTGAGGAGCGCGTGTGAACATATAGCTCCTTCCATTTAAACAAAATCCGAAAAGAAACTGGCTGTCTGGATGAATGGGGACACTGAAAAACGCGTTCTTGAGGTCTATGACTGTAAAAAATGAAGCTTCTGAATCAATGGCTGTCAATAGGGATGAAATATCTGGGACAACTGGGTACTGGGGGATAATACATTTATTGAGTTCTCGAAGGTCAATCACTAATCGATATACTGGGGGTGCATTCGGATCAGTACGTTTCATGACTGGAATGATCGGAGAATTACATACATTGGAGTCAGTTTCTACAACTACTCCTTGAGCCATGAGCTCGTCAATAATTTTGGATAAGGCTGCTACAGCCTCAGGTGGCAATCTGTACTGTCTGATTCGTGGTAACACTACACCTGGCTTGAGAGTCACACGATGGGGTGTGATTTGCATATAACCAACATCAGTTGGACCTTGCGCCCATAGATGCTGCGGAACATTGGACAATCTCGGATCAAAATCTCGTAGTACATAGTGACCCTTGAAGTCACGTAGGAACAATCGTATTCCCTCTGGGGAGCAGCAAATAACTGCACCTAATTCTTTCAGTGTTTTAATACCTAACAGATTTTCTGGACATGATTTCGTAAGTAACAGATCAGTAGTGCGGGACAATGGACCTACTTCTAGAGTAACTGGCTTAGATATCTCGTTTACAATAGGCTTTCCTGAAAAACCAAGGGAAACATTTCTTGAGCCTGAGAGCGGAGCCCCTGGAACTTCGGCGTGACTAATGGTGGTCCTACTTGCCCCTGTATCAATTAGAAACTTTCTGTCTTTCCCTAATACTTGACTGTGAACATAGGGACCCTCTTGATCTACAGGTATCTCGATGAGAGGCAAGCCTACCTCCCTCTCTAGGCTGTTTCATGAATATGGCTGATACTCTGGATACTCAGACTGTGCATACTGGTACATCTGCTGTGTAACATGCTGTGTTGCAGCTATAGGCTGCGGTGTTGGAACTGTCTGTTGTGCATTCTGTGGCTGAGAAGTCTGTGAAACTTGTTCTTGTCTAGGCGGACGTGGTCTTTCTTTAGTCTTACCGGTAGCTATGTTGTGTTTCAGAACTGCACACTCGTTTATATAATGACCTGGCTGTTTACAATAATTGCATGTCCCTTTAACGGGAACTGCGGGATGACTGGCTTGATTCGTACCCCTCTTCTGACTGTCTTGAGGAACAGATTGTGCAACTAATACTTTCATTTTTGTGTCTTTCATACGCTTCCTTTCATGATCTTGCTCTTCTCTGATTCTATTCTGGTGGTACTGGAGCATCTGTAACATCTGGGACGGGGTACTAGCTGGCCATGTACTTTCGACTTTCAAAACTCGGTTCTTAACTTGCGGACTTGAATTCTCGACTAATTTAGTAACAAAAAGATGAGGGTATGACTCGCTACTTGTCTTGAGGCCACTGTTTATAATAAAGCATTTCTCGAATCTAGAATAAAAATCACTAGTATCTTCGTCTTGTTTCTGTTTACAGGCTGAGATTGCATCCCAGTCTTCCTTTTTAGTGGCTAATAATCTGGGCAAAACTTGTATTAACAGTTCTGGTAATTCTTTACATTTCTCTCCAAGACCGGTACCTGGTACTCGTATCTTATCTTCAGCTTCTAGAACTGCCCAATCGATCTTTTTCTCTCCCACCTCCCATTCTTTTTCCTTGAGTTTCTCATATACCCCTGCGGGCAACAGGACCTTTAACATTTTAATAATATCTGGATACGTGTATTCTCCCATACGGAGCATGTCTTTTAATTCTCGGTGGAACCCTGCTGGATCTTTGTCGTGACAAGGAATTAATTTCTTCATCTCTAAGAGTTCCATCTTTGTAATCGGAGTGTAAACAAACACTCGTTACATTTCACCATCTGCTGTCCTGACTGGGTGTACTTCTCGTAACGGATTCTGTCTGTCTATGTAAAAGGGTTTACTTTCTGGGGGTGAGACATGAACAAAATGCGGGTTCAAAAACGTTCTATATTTGTGGCGCTGTTCTAGAATGACACTAATTAAATCGGTACCTAAACCTTTCCACCTATACTGGAGTAACTCGTTCAGGACATCGTGTAACGGACCTGGATCAGAATGTTGACCCTCATACAATGTAATGAGGTGCTGGATCATATACATACCCCCCAGTCGCTGCTCGGCTGGGGGCAGTTTCAGAAACATTTGTGCCACTATTTCATCTGGAAAAGTGGTAGAATCAGTAATCCATCGGACTGCTGATCGGACTAATTCTTGTTCATGCATAGTACTTAATTCACTATAACCGATTCGTGATTTCAGAATGTGATCGGTAGCTTGAAATACTTGTTCTAGAGAACCTTGTTCTGGTGCTGGATGATGAAAAACTGTCTTGTGTTCTAGGCGTAAATGGCGATCTGGAAATCTAGATTTTCCTACATACGCTATTCTGGCGGGATTCTCGTCCTCTACCTCTTCCGTAGGAGAGTCATTCTCTTTCTCGCTTACTTGTGCTTCTTTGCGTTTCTCGTGTAACCTTATTATTTCTTTACGAATTTTCTTGTACATACTCTCTATACTACTGATGGTTCTGTGCTTACCCTCGGCTATATTATCACTCCACCTTGTCAGGATTCTCATTTCGGCCGGATCTTTGGTCGGGTAATCTTGTTCTCTTATTAAACAATTAATCAGAAACTTCAATATCATGAGCTGGATTTCAGCTTTCCTTTGAGACATGGCTTCACCAATACTTTCTGGATCATTCCCTGTACGGATGAAACGATATATTCTGTCTAGATCTTCTTTCATGTCTGGTAGGGTGTCCAAATACCCGGTCACCCGTCTTACACGGATGGAATATATTACTGTACTATCATCACCTGCAACTGGATCATAGCGGCATTCAGTGAGAGCCCGTCCGATTTCTGCAACGGACTTATATTTGGGCGTACGCTGTAACGCACATTCATGTAACTCGGCCAACGTTCTACGTTGGTGTGGTGGCGGGGTACCAGGAGGACCTCCTCCTGCGGCCCCTAAACTGGAATCGTCGACTGACACTCGTCGTACTGGCGCGGCGGGAAATTGTAATGTAGGCTGGACCGGGGGTACCGTAGCAGGTACTGCAAAGGGTGCCCCGGTGTCTGGGGGAGCAGGAATTGCCTGATTTACAGGGACTGGCGGAACAGGATTTGCATATTCTGGGACTGTGTCGTCCAAATAGGACGAGATAAAAATATCAGCTGCGGTCGGTTTGTGACGTAGCTTGGTCGGAACTAAGGGTGGCGGAAAATTACTGGATGCCTCCGGGGTTGCTTTTGGCAAGCCCTCGGCAAGAAGAGGATACATACCCTTAAGGGCATGCCTCTGTCTATCTGACTGTTCGGTTTTAACTCGTTCACCTATCTCGATTAATTCCCTTTCTTGGGCTCGTTCTAAGGATTCTCTACTTAGTTCTGACTTTCTGATTTCTTTTTCGGTTCTTTTATGAGATTCTTTGCGCCATAACTCGATGGCATCTTTCTGTGACTGTCTGGCTTTCTTTTTCCATAATGCTTCTTCCACTCGCATGATGCACTCGGCATCCCACGTACCTGATACGGGCCATCTATACTTTTCCTCTAACCCTTTGGTATACTCTACCCATAAATCTAGATATAATATGGCACTTATGCCATGCTTTTGATACATAAAATGACCTGGACTGTCCCTAGGCGGGACAGGAACTGCTGCTTCTAGCAGACCTTTTCTGGTTTTTAACTGACGTAGTTTAGAAAATAAGGGCATGACTGAACTGTAACCTAGACACAATACGCAATTACAATACACAATGAACACGATAATTACTCCACATTCATACCACGACATTAAAATACATGAAGAACATTTAAAATAACAGTTCGAACAGAATACTACCTGGAATACGGAAAACAGAATACATGAATTTTCTCGAGAACAGAACTGACTAGAACAGAAACTAGATGCACTGCTGAAACAGTACGAAACTCACCGGTCTCATAAAGAGACACGTCAGGACCCGCATCCACCGAAGTGGACACTTCGTTTTGGGATCTGTGTACCACCAAACCCCACGGACCAGAGACAATTAGATTGACCCTGTCTAGATACTACCCCAGCAACGGTACTCACCGGGCAGCAAGAATGGAAGGCCTCGGACTGGACTGGACTGCTTCGACGCCGGACGGACGAACTTCGGACTTCTGTTACGGGTGGGCCTCCGGATACCTCGGACCTTGGACTCTCGGCTTGGGCTCTGGTCGGGACTCGCCGCGTTCCTCCACCGCCTCATCTGGATGCTGGACCGCAACCTCCGTCTCCTCCGTGGGCCTGAGGGATACTTGAAGCAGAAATATCTGCACGTGCACGGTATGGTTCCGTCACGGCTGCAGAGGATCAGGGGGCATACGTGGCTTCACCGGCGCGTGGGGAAAGGGCAAGTCCCTATTCGGGCGCCATTATGTGGTATATAAATAAATAATACCGGATCTAGGTTTGACTGGACATAATAATAACAGATAGCTCAATAAATAAGAGTCAAGATTCGAGGTAGTAGGAGTTTGCAGGTTTAATACAGCATAAAGGACAGGAACAGGACAATCTGCACGGGAACAGGATGGCAGGGCCCTGCAGGGGGGACAGGGAATGAGCGCGCTAACATTTAATAACAGTACACAAGCATATATACTAAAACAGTTGCATTACAGTGAATACAATAGGCGGAGCAGTGGGTGTGGTCAATAGCAGTCGCGAAAGATAAGGGTGAAAGTGGGTGTAACAAGGCGTATACATAGACATGTGATGTAAACGTAACAGAATATGTCATAAATGGGGCGGAAACATGGAGGGGGCTACCTAAGGAGCCGGGACCTCTAACCTAATGGTGCGCGCAAACTGACAATGACGTGTTACCAGGAGAAGCTGGGGGCTATGAACTCTGTGCTAGGAGCAGAGACTGAAGTCTGGAGAGTCAGGGCGACATGTACCTAAACCCTATCTAGTATCTAATGTTTAGAGGACGTGTTGATATAAACTAAGAGTCAGGAGGGGAGAGGCTAACAGACTCTAAGACTGGAGCATGCATTATTCTACATGTAGTGCGTGATGAAGAATATTAAATGATCATTAATGCAGTATTTCTCTTACATGGAGACGTAAAGGCTAGACAATGACGGAACTATTGATGCGATTCAGTAGCTTAGGAATGCAGGGAAGGAGGGCTGGACTGATAACTAGAATCATAACATACTCTTGGCAGACTCGGAGGCAGAGCCAGGCTGAACCGGGCACTGTGAGGCAGGAAGTAAGTGAAGGGTCAGGAACACAGGTGGGGGCTGTATCGCTCCTCAGCGAGGGCTCAGGAGACAGAAGCAGAATCTGGTGTCCGGGCCCTTTTGAGGCCTAGAAACGGGGACTTTACAATGAAATAACGTGCACACTGGGAAACGTGGCAACGTAGCTTTACATCGGCCTGATATTCGTAGTATTCACGAGAACTGGAAACTTGCATACTAGAGATGGACACAACTGTAATTGCGTCTTTAATCGAACATGGGGAATACATATGCATATTAATCATGCACACATAACATAAGATGGAGGACACGTAGGGACACAGAACATGGCAAAATTTACTTTTCCACAATACACTGAATCCCGCAACGTTATTACCCATTCCGACAGGAACAGACAAGAGTGATAAACATGACTGCTGCTTTAGGACAGAAGAAGAGACAAAAGGGAGAGTAGACTTACAGGACACTCCCCTTCCTGAATGCAATGATACTTTATGGGTTGACGGTTCATGTTTCAAGTTACCGAATGGTGATACGACTGCCGCATATGCTGTAACAACATTACACACCATTATAGAGACCGCACGTATTTCCCACAACTCTGCACAAGCTGCGGAAATTATTGCACTTACCAAGGCATGCGTGTTAGCAAAAGGAAAGCGAGTGAATGTGTACACGGACAGCCAATACGCCTTTGGCGTGGCTCACAGTTTTGGGAGATTATGGCGTGAACGTGGTTTCCTTACCTCACATGGTGCAAAGATACAACATGGTCAGCTAGTTAATGAGCTCCTTGAGTCACTGACCATGCCACTACAAGTTGCCATTATGAAATGCAGTGCACACAAGAAAATTCAAGATGATATTGGCCGCGGGAAAGCATTTGCAGACGAGGTTGGGAAAGAGACCGCAAGGGACACGATGAGTCGAATGTATGTTGCGGGTCCCGCTAGATGTACTGCTGATGTGGGAATGTTTGAGGACACCATTCAAAGCGTGAAATGTATACAAGCTGAGGCAACTGAGAATGAGTTGAATGAATGGAGAGAAAGTAAGGGTAGATTGGATACGAATGGTTGTTGAGTCGAATTATCGGAACACCAGCGATGGCTACTACCTAATGCATACGTACTTGCAGTAGTAACAATGGCTCACGGCATGGCACACATCAGTTCGAAAGGAATATGTAAGCTATTGGCCCCAGTATGGCAGAATAGCAATATCCCAAAATATGCAGAAAATGTGGTCAGAAACTGTATGATATGCCTAAAACACAATCCCGGTAAAGGAACTCCAACTCCAGCTGGTCATTTTGCGCCTCCTACGTATCCGTTCGAGGTTTTGCAGCTCGATTTCATTCACATGGAAAGGTGCAACAATCTAAAGTATGTGCTCGTTGTTGTTTGCGCTTTTTCAAGGTGGGTGGAAGCGTACCCCCTTAAAGACAATACTGCTATGACAACTGCCAAAGCCCTTGTCAAAGAGTTCTTCCCGAGATTCGGTATGCCTAGAATTGTCTGGAGTGATAATGGAAGTGAATTCATAGGACGAGTGATGAAGAGAGTGTGTGAGTGTCTAGGCATACACCAGAAATTCCACGCTGCAAATCACCCCCAATCAGCTGGATTAGTAGAGTGCTACAATGGCGCTTTGAAACTCAAGCTAGCAAAGATCCAAACCAGTACAGGTCTTAAATGGCCTGACGCCTTGCCCCTAGCACTCTTGTCAACTAGGATGACCGTCCAATCCAGATTAGGTCTTAGCCCCCACGAGATCGTGTTTGGCCGCCCAGCCAACGTCTGGGGCGTGCCAAGACCAAAGAAACTCCGTGAAATAGAACACCCCGTACTGCTTGATTATTTGTGCGAATTGACAGCTAAATTGCGTGTTTTACACCAACAGGTTCACAGTTCCTCTCCGCCAGCCTCTGACGATCCAGGTCATACAATCAAACCCGGCACGTGGATCTTGGTGCGGAACTTCCAGCGCACCAACAATGGACAGCCGAGGTGGACCGGACCTTACCTGGTACTTCTTTCCACGAGATCAGCGGTTCGGGTGGACGGCAAAAAGAACTGGGTGCATGGGACCCATTGCAAACGGGTCCCTCTGCCCCTTCCATACGACCGGTGGGTCGATAAAGGACTTGCCGACTCTAAGACTGAATCCGTACCTCGTTTCATCCCGATGCACGTTTAAAAGAGACTGGTACCGAAAAGAAGAGTGATCGTATTTTGCAAGGACGTGTGTCACCATCTATGCAATTGGACACTACCGAACCTGAGACATTGTTTAAAGACCACACCGTACCTGAGAAGCGACGACACTACCTGAGATCCAGCCCCAGGGACTAATAAAACCTTGAGCTAATGTGATTTCCCTTTTCCCCCAAGAACTATTTTTTATCTTCCAGCTCTCTTGTCCCAGGGAATTAGCTCATTTTTGATTTTCGAACCGCCATCCGATTCCGCTGCTAGGGTCGCGTTTGAAGTGTAGGGAGTGCAACCAAGGAAGTTTTAGGTCCATGGTTCTGGTTGGTCCGAGGGAGTCACCCCGGACCGAACGGAGCGCGCTCCCTGGCAGAATCAACCTACCACCGCGGGCAGCAAGTAGAGGATGGAGTTTCCAAGGGTAGAGAGACCTGTCAAGCTTACGAACTTTGAAAAACAATTGTGTACTATACTGTCCAAGAAAAGATTTTTAATAATATGTGTTCTAATGCTGTGTAGCACTGTGATGCTTTTGGTTGGTTATGCTCTATTCGTATTTCAAGTTTCCCTATTCTCAAATGACACTCTGCCGACGCCTTCTCCCACTCTCTCCCCACATTCTTTTCACCCTCTACCTGAACACGAGTCTGCCAGAAGGCTCGAATTTGTAAATAACTCTTTCATCCAACTCCTACACCAACACCAGTCTATAATGAACACATCAAACTGTTGGATATGCGGACTCATGCCGCACACGACGGATAAGGGTATCCCATACTTCATCCTGCCATTTAGTTATTATGGTTCTCTGTGGGCTTTTCAGACCATGTTTCTATTCGCCCTAGAACCATACCCGACCCGTTCCACTGAAAGCGATTCCAGTAACAAGGCACTAATAGCAGGGATAAGAAATATGAGTAGAGAGTTCAACACATATCTGACTATCCCCAAAGATGAACTGACTCCATACACTCGTTGGAACGTAACCAAACATGGCGTTTACCTGATCAAGAGCCAGGCAGCAAAGAAATCCCGCCCAGTTTGGATAGTGCCCCACCGAGGTCACCTATGTTTATAAGGTATTGGTAGAGATCCCACTGCACAGTTAGGAAAGAGCATTTGCACAGAAACATATGTGCTCGCCTCCCGAACTTCCCCTATACTCTTAGCAGCCAAAGGCACGTATTTCGTCTGCCACGAAGCCTATACATGGTTACCCCCTGACTTCTCAGGCACGTGCTTCATCTAATTTCTGCTGCCTCCTACCTACACGGCCCGAGCAGATTACCATCGGACAAGGACAGCTAGAGGTGTCGTGAGTAAAGACGACACCGCGGGTCAGGAATTCGCTGACTTCGCAAAAGGTTTTCTGCCATTTTGGGGGCCTATGGTGAACAGCAGGAATATTCGCCAGTTAGCAAGGATAGTTGAATCCGCCGTGACTACAACAGCCGGAGCACTTGGCAATTTGACAACCGAGCTTCAGTCGGATCGACTTATGACCCTTCAGAACCGAATTGCCCTTGATATCATACTCGCCGTGGTGGTGTGTGTAGAGTCATCCAATCCAGTTGTTGCATATTCATCCCTGATAATGCACCGACAGTATACCAGGCCATCTCTAAACTACATGAAATATCTGGTTCCCTTCACGTTGAGAAAGGGGATTGGTCCTTGCTAGGGTGGTTCTGGGGACTGATCGCTGCCTGGGGATGGAAAACGCTAATCTTCATTGGGATGATCTTAACACTTCTGTTTATGTTCTGCCTATGTGTCCAGTGCGCTCCTGCACTCTGTGGCCTCTGTGCTACTTCATGTGTACGGAAGCCTGCGTCAAGGGACGAACTAAGCAACAGGATGATGTTACAGCAGCATCTCCACGAATTCATTCATACAGATTTGGACTCGGATTAACATGAGTTATTGCCTTACATAAGGGCAAAAGGAGGGTCTGTGGTTCTGAAAATCTGGACCCTATTGTTATCCCAATATCGAGGTCCAATACCCGTGTCACAAAATATCAACATACCATGACGAATTTAGTGTCCGTGAACCGATAATGATTAGGACATCATTCCTATGTATTTGCGTGACAATCGAGCGTTGCCAACACCCCTAAATCGTAGTTTCCGTCCCAATCCCTTAGACTCCATTTTGTTAACGGCATCCATCTTACGTCTTGCCCTCATGTTAAGTCAATTAAAGGTCGAGCTTGATCCAAAAGGACACGTCCACCTTCCCTGACTTCCCCCTGACCTGTCCAAACTGACTCCATTGCCTTAAGCCAAACCTGTTTGGGCGGCTCCCCGCCCAGTGGCCGAATACGATACTATCGACACATAACATTCCACAAACCATTCACCCCATACAGAACATGCTTTCTACAAACATGCACCTGTCCATACTTCTTCTTTATGGCCAGTTTTATGACTGGGTGGTACCTGCCTTTATTGGTGTTTCATCGATATCTGATGGGAGTCCCGGATCTTGCTGGGTAATCTGTCACGAACTGGACATCTAAAATGTGGGCTTGCTTACGTGACGCCGCACTTTGTATTATTGCAGAAATATGTTTACAGCCATATCATAAACTCAAGAATTCTTGCTTGAAGCCATTATTTCTGTATAAAAGGAGAAGACTGGTTCTGTAAAAACGAACACGTACAGTCTCCTGAGAATACATGACCCGTGTTTGTCGTGCTTCTAGGACACGTGTTACTTGGTAGCTACCAATAAAAACTTGATCTCTGACTGCGACTAGAAGACTCATTGTTTCTGTGGTCCGGAACAAGGGAGAACTCAGAGGTCTTCGGGTGTTGTCCCCTGGCACCACCGGGTTCCTAAAAACCCGGCACCTCAGTGCCCCGAGGGAAGGCTAAAACAGGGGCACCTCCCCGTCCCATCCTGATAAGAATCTTCAACTTCAGAGACCGGGACGCCATTTTACAAACAGCACGCACTCGCCCACCACTCAAAATCGACAACTCGGAAATAAACTTTTACCCAGACTACACGGCTGCGGTGGCCCAACAACGACGGGGCTTCACAGATGTAAAAAAGGAATTAAGGGCACGAGAACTCAAATACTCTATGCTCTTCCCAGCAAAACTACGAGTCGAACCAGAAGGGAAGACGTGGTTCTTTGAGTCACCACGCGACGCCCAGGACTGGTTGGAGGGGTGGAGGCCAGCTAAAGGACCCAGAAATCGTGGCCCACAGCGAGGGAACAGCAACGGAAGCCCACGGATCACGGCTGAAATGGACTAACCAGGAAAGTGCGACAGTAACGGAAGGCTCCCCTCGACAGTGACGGGCGGCACCTGCCTATAGGACAGACATACCTGATTTCCTCACCATTCGGGATATAAGAGATGCTGCAATGGCGACCAACAGAAAGAACATTTTTTCCCAGAAGCAGGTGACCAGCCATGGTAAGACTCTGACCGCAGGAACGCGGGCCCATTTAGGTAAGACGATATGCTCTGGATAGACACTGCATGATATTCATGGAGAAGGGACTCGGCAGCGGACGCAGAAGTCTCACCCCCACGAACAATACCTATAAGTTGGGACTTTAAGCACTCCGCTCAGTTGGGGAGGTGGAGGGTTCTTTATCCACTGGGCAGGGAGGCAGGGAGGGGGGAGAGGGGTTTATACATTTCTAGTTTGACTTGTTTATGTTCTTTATTATTGGCTTTGATATTTCACTCATACACACATGCAGCACAGACTCAGGCTCCTCTCCGCACATCCCAACACATCACCTCGAACAAGGCACGCTCTAGGGAGACACGGGTTGCCTCAACACTGCACCGCACCCACCTCGTACAATGGCCTCTGGAGAACCCGCGGCCCGGACCAGCTGCGACCTGGTTGACAACCCAGACAGAAACACAGCAGACAGCACCAGAATCACACCTGTATGTTGCACTCAATGACAGAACACACAATGCCAGGTACTGATCCCCCAGGGAATACACTGGTAGCCCCACCACTGACAATCATCTCCTGGAATGTGAATGGGCTCGGCCATAAAATTAAAAGAGGCCTGGTCCTACAATACCTAAAACGTAAGGTTCAAGATGGAAAAGTCAGCAACATTCAAAAAAAGACATGTCTCAAAGTATCCTTAAGTAAATGCGCATTGTAAGTAAAACATAGTATACACTGGGTGCTCAAGAAACTCAAAGTACCTACTACCTAAAGGTACTATATCGGTGCACAAAGACGTGCAACCAGGAAAATGCTTATGAGGTGAGGTTCTAATTACAGCACACCAAAAATTGTTCAACTTATTTCAGTCTTTATGTGCGTGTCGTATAGGTAGAAAATGTAACATTTGTCACCAGTAAAATCTATGGAACAGCATGAGATTCACACAGTATAAGGGTAAGTAGTGATCAAATATAGAATCAAAAAAAAGGGGTCCTCTTCATATAGCGTTGTTTTTGTTATTCTTCTTTATTCAAAGTTCATAAAAAACAGATTTTTCCAGCATACAAATCGCCAACACGTGTTTCGTCTCCCACAGAGACTTCATCAAGGCATGAATAGTGATTTGAAGGTGTTTAGTAATCAGTTAATGAAGTGAGGACACAACGTTACGTGTTGATAATACGATACCAAAAATAGAGAGTGAAGTAAGCTCGTAACTGGATTCACTTCAACAGAAACATAAGCATAATGATCTTGACGAATGTATTATCATTTTTCTAGCCGACAAAATATCATAGGCGAAAAAATATGAGATATACGTTAATGATGACAGAATCCACAGAAATACAAGGGATCCTATTGTAAGAGTCACATAGTCGATTTAGACGGACTTAGTAAAGGATTGAGGAAGTCCGTATTCGCAACCTTGATAAATTGCAATCGTCCGAGTGGCAGTAACACTAGTAATCCGCCTCGTCGCCTAGTGTTACTGCCACTCGGACGAAAGCCATTCTTTCCCTAGACGCCACTATGGCATTCGACCTAGTGGAGTGGCCATTCCTATTTGCAGTGCTCAGGAAGATGGGATTCAGCCCCAAATTCTGTGGCTGGATTAAATTGTTATACACAACGCCCCTAGCACAAGTAGTGGCCAACTGCCATACGTCCCGCACGTTTACCTTAGGACGCGGTACACGACAGGGCTGCCCCTTATCCCCTCTGTTGTTTGCCCTCATCCTAGAGCCGCTGGCGGTAATAATTAGAACGGACCCAGTGATACGTGGGATCACATGGGAGACGGGCTGGGAAGATCGCATATCCCTGTATGCCGATGACGTATTAATATACCTTATGTCCCCGGCAACATCCATAGCAGCTCTGTTAATCATTTTCGAGAACTATGGGGAAGCCTCGGGATATTCGATAAATTGGACTAAATGGATCTTATATGTCTTACACGGCCCACTGCCCGTGCTTCCCCCGGCCTGTCCACTACAAATAGTAACTAGAGTTTTCAAATATCTTGGTATCTATGTTACTCCGCAAGCCGCGGTATTCATGGAAGAAAACCTGCAGAAACCCCTACAGAGGCCCAAATCAGATGTGACGCACTGGCGTACACTCCTGCTGACACTGTTAGGGAGAGCGGCACTTTTTAAGATGCTTTCACTCCCGCGATTCCTTTATGCACTCCAAAACACGCCGTTTCCGGTCCCACTAACCTACTTCAAGGCAATAGACGCAGAAATATCTTCCCTTCTATGGGACGGAAAACCGGCGCGTATAGCCCACTCCAAATTAATCCGTAGCTGGTATAATGGAGGGATTGCACTACCGAGTGTCAAATTATACTACTGGGCGACACAGCTAACAGTAATCAACCAATGGCTGCACGCCCCACACACTGAGCCGGCTGGACAGAACGCTACTCCTCACAGACCACCTGCTGAAGGCCCTATACACAAATAAACGGCGTCATACGCTTACTGGCCCCACGGCGCACACAGTTAAAATTTGGCACACGGCCCAGAGAGCCATAGGATGGGAGGGAGTGCTTACGTTGGCTACCCCGCTGTGGGACACGCGCCGCCTGGGTACCCTGGCTAACACTAAGGGATTCCGACAGTGGGACCTCATAGGTATCTCGAAGATAGGGGATCTGTGGAGTAGAGGCGACATCATCACCTTTGAAGCCCTGTAAGCAAAATATGGAATGGCACCCACAGAGCGATACCGATACGTACAAATCAGACACGCCCTAAAAGGAGCCATCCCAACGGGGACGACCCTGGTCGAATCCTCCCCACTGGAGGACAGACTCCTCACTGACCATCTGGAGAAGAAGGCAATTTCGTTGACATACCGCAAGCTGATAAACAATCTTCCAGACCCCACAGTGGTCCTCCGTAGCAAGTGGGAAGTAGAATTGGGGGACATAGTGGACGAAGACTGGCTGCACGCCCTTGCCTCCCAAGAGACGCCTCCATTCCATCTCGGCTGAAACTTATACAACTGAAGATACTGCACCGAATCTATTATTCCCACACCCTCCTACACAAATTAGGTCATGTCCTGGAGCCGGGGTGTCTGAGGGGCTGTGGAGTTCCGGGAACGTACTTTCATATACTTTGGGAGTGCCCCAGGATTCGAACATACTGGTCAGGGGTGCTGTCAGAACTCACAAATGCGAGCGGGTGGAGATACAACTTGATCCCCGGTGCTGTATATTGAACATCTGGCCGCCCACGGATCTTAACCGGGGACAACAGACTTGGGCAACACTGGGCATGACACTGGCAAAGCGTAACATAGCTAGAAGGTAGGGGTCCGGTACCACTCCCACGAGGACGCAATGGGGAAATGACATGGATGAGGCGATGGTGGCGGAAAAGGCAGTATATATACAGAGGGGGTGCCCAAAGAAATGGTCCGTTATATGGGGCAAATGGAACGAATACCGAGGGGACATATGCAAACCACCACGGGAAGCACCTGAGCTGTCTGTAAGTCCTTAGGAAGGGAACAAAGCCATAGCTCTAGTGTCATAGACGCAGGGGCCACCTGGGCTAAATCAAAGAATTGGACTGGTAACTAACATTACTAGTTTTTGACATGTGAGCTGGTTGTTGGAGTTCTTCCGCTCACTACACACGTGGGGTCGGCCCAGGGGGGCTCTCACCGAAGGCCGAAGCTATACTATTAACACATGGATGATGTAATGGTTTGTGATATTCGCTAATTACCAAAAGTAGTACTGTCGCTATAACACGAGGATGCAAACGTATGTTTACTGCATGTCCGAAACTGAAATTGATATGTACTGTTACATTGAAAATGCAAATAAAAACTGTTTAAATAAATAAAATAAAATGGTTTTGAATGTAAAAAAAAAAAAACATTGTAGGGAGCTTCATAAGATGACCAGAAACATGAATTATCCATGGCACTCAGAAGGAAGCTTTGACGTAACTACCCTTGAGCACGCCACCACCTTCCTAAACACCAAATATTCCGGCACTAAATTACACAAAAGGAAAGCCACCCTGGACCTTTGGCGTATCTTTAAAGACAATACGCAAGAGCACACTGCTACCCTGCCCACTGCCCCTTCCGCGCCCCCACCATACCACGCCAATGGCATGTATCCCGCAATTGCATCTGCCGAAAATAAAGAACTAGACCTACAGTGTACGACTAATAATATGGCAACTGTTGGATACAGTCAACTCCCAAGTGACCTCTTTACCACATCCGAACACCCTCAACCTGTCATTGAATGTAGTGCTGCCCCATCGGCACCACCCGGCACCAGCAGTGGCCCACCTATACCGGTCACAGTGCCGGCATCCATACCCGTCACAGTGCCAGCCCCCACACCCATCACAGTGCCAGCCACAGACATTCCCCCACCTGTAACACCTATCACTAGTACTAGTCCAACACTGCACGCCACGGTGCCAGGTTTACCAGGACAAATAAATGCGCAGTTTACGCTACAACTGAACCCCACTTCCGTTGCAGTCCTGCCTGTTGAGGAGGAAGAGATAGATTCCGACAATGTGTCCCTTGCACCATCAAACAACTCACGCATGTCATCTCACCACTCATCCGCCTCGCTTCGCCATGCACTCCCCCACTACCCTGATCTCAACGGCCTCCGTGATGCCAATGCTCCACAACTCCAGGAGCAGGAGGCCACCCCCCGAGACCCCATGCCATTTTGCGGCACAAACGCAGGCGAACCACTGATCACATTCTCCTCTGTCCAACCACAGAATAGGGACAGGGAGTTACAGGGCCCTCCGGCACCGTATCTAGTCCACTATGACACATGGAGAATGGCCGCAGACTTCAATAAAAGCTTAGAGTGCAGTCAAAATGGGGATACCCGAACAGACATGTTCATCAGAGAAATTCCACGCAACCCCGAACACGACGACATATCTCAGGTAGTCCGACGTGCCTCATTAAAGTTAGAACAAATCAGTGACAGATTATCTGAGACCCTCCAGATTGCCCACTTTAAACCATCCAGTACCCAAACAATAATGAACACTTCACCACAACTTACTGTACAGACAAACCCTATTGAAAATACAGGAGGGACTGGGGAACATGGCCGTAGTAAACAGCAGACAGCCTACTTCCCATCCACACCTTTGACTAGCGCAGGTATCTCTCGGGACATGGGAGACAACGAAGAACTGATGGAAGTACTGTGCCACAGCGCCCATTCCCCTTGCCCTCAGACAACTGCACTAGACCACACCAATGCGACTACCACGACAGCACAAGTCCACTCCACACACCCAGAGCCACCACCACGACATACTGCACCTGTGGTGGATCCGTTTGCCCCACCATCCGCCACAGCCATGGTAGACTCATCCAGCCAGCCACGCGCCCCAAATGCGACAAACCCATTCTACGAACATCAGGAATTCCCAAATTCAGGGGATACAGGGGGGAGAAGGAGGACTAGGACAACAGAGGTAGAAAGACTTACAGTGTTGGGAACACACGGACGCCCAGAGGACATCCACTATGATGTCACTGGCACCGCTTCCATGCGCAACATTCGAGCGAAAAAGGGTAATGGCATGTTCCTCAGCAGACCATGTGCCCTGCGGGACGATGGCCTGACTCCCAACAAAATAGTGACACAAGGAGAGGATTCAGATTATGCTGTCAACCCCTTCACAGACGATCTGGCCGGATGGACAGAGTCTTTGGCCCCGCAGATGATCCCCTGGCCAAGAGAAGGGTCTTTCGAACCTCAGCACATATCCACAGCAGTAGAATGTATCCTGCAGGGTGTAGGGGATGAGGATTGGGATTATGCCTATATGCGAGCCAGTCTCAAATTTTGGCAGAAATATGCCAGGCAATATGACACCACAAGACCAAAGCATCAAGGTGCAGGAATTACCCGCCAGATGCCGCTTTTATACAAAAGGGCAAAGGACCCCCCAATTTATAACTGCTGGTCATACACAGAGAAGGAAGCCATAGAATTTTGTCAATATAAGTTTAACTCATGTACCTTGGTGCGGGTCATTTTGTGTTCAGTATTTAAGTGATTTTCTAATCACGACTAGGGGGTGTATATGGGTCACATCCCTGACTCTTTGATAGAAAATATTAGCCAGGTACTGGCAGCTTGTAGCAGCTCTTGCGCAGCGTGGTGAGCGCGTTTTGCTTTTAACACCCTGTTTTGTATTTTTGTTCGTTTTTCTTTTCTTCCACCCTGATTTTAATTGGCAGCATTTTCGGGGCTCTGCCCTTACCTGCACCCTAATAGGCAGAACACCGCCGCTTGAGCGGGCCCGGTTCCGGGGTGGCTGAGGGTTTCTCTTGCTTCCCTAGCGGGCGCCATCTTAGGAAGGGCTTTGACGCTCTTCTAGCGCCATCTTGAGTGTACTGGAGGGTCGCTTTGCTCCCCACCTGGAGGGACTACTTAAGGCGGTCCTCATGTGTTGTGCACCTTGATAGAAAATATTAGCCAGGTACTGGCAGCTTGTAGCAGCTCTTGCGCAGCGTGGAGAGCGCGTTTTGCTTTTAACACCCTGTTTTGTATTTTTGTTCGTTTTTCTTTTCTTCCACCCTGATTTTAATTGGCAGCATTTTTGGGGCTCTCCCCTTACCTGCACCCTAATAGGCAGAACACCGCCGCTTGAGCGGGCCCGGTTCCGGGGTGGCTGAGGGTTTCTCTTGCTTCCCTAGCGGGCGCCATCGTGGTAAGGGCTTTAACGCTCTTCTAGCACCATCTTGAGTGTACTGGAGGGTCGCTTTGCTCCCCACCTGGAGGGACTACTTAAACCAGTCCTCCGACCGCAGCGGGATCGCGCAGCGGGTCGGCCTCCGCTTTGCCGGAGTCTTGCCAGAGTCCTGCCCGTCTGCGCCTGTCAGCCTCTCGGCAGCGGACGGAGCAGGACGGCTGGGTGTTTTCATGTTAGCTGAACTACTGTGCTGTTTCATGGATATGACTAGCTATACCTCGGCAGATTTACTTTCTTTACGCCCCCCCCGTGGCCAATGTCATCTTATCTTCCCTGGCGGTCGGGCCTCAAGGAAAGGTTGCTCGATCTGCGGTTGGCGTCTTCCGGTGTCTACTGGAACTGCGCTGGACAATATCCCGGCTCCTTTTCAATGTTCTCTTCTTAATACCAGATCTCTGAATTGTCATTCTCTTGATATCTGGAATTTATTACAGAATTCCAATATATCATGCTTATTTCTTACAGAGACCTGACTGAGTGATTGCTCCGCTCCTGATTTAGCCAACGCCATTCCACCGGAATACAACATCTTTAGGAGGGATAGAATATCGGGCAGAGGAGGAGGAGTAGCACTAGTTGTAAATAAAAACATTCCCTGCTCAACCTTTCTGGTAGACAATATTCAGGGATGTGAAGCTCTCGGTTTCACCCTTCATTTCTCTCCCCTCCAGGCTTGTACCGGGATTCTTCTGTATAGAACTCCGGGACCTGCAGGGCTGTTCTTTGACGAACTACAAGTAGCTCTCTCAGTCCCCTGTCTTAGATCTGAGCACTGTATTCTTCTTGGGGATCTTAATGTTCACATGGATAATATACTTGACCCCGATGCAATGAAACTTAGTGACGTCACAGCCCCATTAGGATTGTCTCCGTTTCTGCAAGAACCAACACACAATAAAGGCCATACCCTGGATCAGGTTTTTTCAACGAAATCTATAACTATAACGTCCATACAACCAGTACTGTGGTCTGATCATTTCTTGATCTCCTTTTCCGTGCCTGCCACCACTATCACTCGGGTGAGAGAATCAATAGAGACCACGCGGACTTCGCGTCCTTTCCATCTACTTTCGATGGATATGTTATCTGAGGCCCTTACCACCTTTCCATGTCCTCTTCCGGGCAATTTGGAAGAGAATCTTGGTCTCTTCCACAAATGGCTGATAACCAGATGTGAGACCTTAATCCCTGAAAAAAAGCTTAAATCAGGTGAACGTAGAGCATCGGCCCCATGGTTCACTCCCCAGTTATAGATGCAACGGCAGGGATGTAAAAGGGCTGAGAGAGTTTAGAGATGGGTCTATGATCCGACTGAAAAATTGAAATTTTGAGCGATAACTAAAGCCTACCATCAGTTGATCTGGAATGAAAAAAAGGCTTATTTTGAGCGCCGAATTGATGAGGCTGAAAATGGCTGTAAAGAAATTTTTAAAGTTGTCCTGGATTTTACTTCTCCAGCCATCTGCACTCCATCTCATACTCATTCAGAAGTATGGATAAAACAGCTTGCAACTTTCTTCGTTAGTAAAATCACAACCATTCAAGCCTCTCTTTCCCACTCCAGCTCCCAGTTGGTTTCGGGCCCTTCACCCCCCCTTCACTTATGGAGGGTCTAGGCCCTTTTCTCTCAGAATTTCCCCATCTGTGCCTTGATACTTCTCTCGAGCTTCTGTCAAGTTTGAAATAAGGCTCTCCACTTGACCCGTGCCCGGTTAAACATCTGGGGAAGGTGGCTCCTGCCTTAAATGTCCTGCTGAACCCCCTTTTGAATTCCTCTCTGTCAACTGGTGTGGTTCCGCAGGCATGGAAACATGCTTTGATCCTGCCACTGATCAAGAAGCCTACCCTGGACCCCCTTATCCATGCCAACTACAGGCCTATTTCCCTTCTCCCTGCTCTGGCAAAAGTGGCCGAGAGATTTGCACATCGGACGATTTCCAATTTCATCGAAGGAAACGATCTGTTGCATGACACGCAATCTGGGTTCCGTGCAAATTATAGCACGGAGTCGGCTCTTCTCGAGGTCACGGATGCAATCAGGGAAGTACTCGACTCCGGGGGAAGTGCCATGTTGGTAATGCTTGATCTGTCGGCGGCTTTCGACACCGTTCCTCACGATCGCCTCCTTGTAAGACTCTGGGAGAGCGGCCTCCGGGGAACGGTGTGGAATTGGCTTAAATCATTTCTGGCCGACCGTCGGCAAACGATCTGGGCGCCCCCTTTCTCCGCTGATATGGCTCCGCTAGAGGTGGGGGGTCCGCAAGGTTCCATTCTCAGCCCCATCCTTTGGCGCCCAGATCGTATCCTACGCCGATGACACCCAGCTCCTATTCACTTGTGGTAGGGGCGGGTCATTCGACGGCATACAGATCAGGGATTGCCTTGGTGCGGTCTTTGAGTGGTTTAGGTGTAATGGCTTAAAGTGTGTAGGAAGGTGGCTACCTGACTATGGTTACCCCGGATTTTTTGCCTGTGTTTAGCTGGTTTTTTGACTTAGTTGACCTGGTTCCCTGCTAATCAGGGCCCCAGGCCATCTGCTATCTCTGTAAAATGGATTCCATGTACCCTAGGTACATACCACAATTGGAAATGGACTCCTTGTTAGCCCCTGTATAATGCACTATAGGTGCCCAGGGCATAGGGGCCACCAAGGCCTACCAGGGGCTGCAGCATATCTTTTGCCACCCCTGGCTGGTTCTTAAATTGACACAACTGGCTGATCACTCAGCTGGGGTAAGGTGGTGTAATCACCCCTTGCTTAGATATAGTATACCTATATCTAAACCTATATCTGGACACATATTAACCTGTGAGCCACTCCTATGGAAGGCCTCATCAATCCTGGAGGCAGAGTGCGTGGTTTCATGTGAGATGGAGCTCTAGCATGAGCTGAGCCTGTCTGCAGCTGTCGGGAACAACTCCCTAAGCTGTTTCAGGATAACGCCATACCATATACTCTTAAGTGCCTTATAATCCTCGCGGTTATATAGCAACTCTGGTTTGGCTTTATCAAAACATGTCGTGTAAGGTGTCATACGATTTGGAATACTATCCCCTCGCCAGTTCTGGCGACGGGGATAGCATTCCACCCCTCTAGAGGGGTAAGACATGTTGCTTTACTTAAATGCGGTTAATTTCTCCAAAGACCTTAGATCCACAAAATGGATGCCTCTGCCACAGACAAATGTCTGGACCCCTGCAGTTGACCGAAACTCAACCAAATGGGTCCTGGACAAAGGGTTTCCTGTCACAGGAGGGTGTCACCGCCCTCCAGACAGGAGATAGTGGATTGTAGCAGGGAGGTTAGAAAGAAACCAGACACTGCTTGGGGCGCACAAGGCTGCCCCTTGCATAATCCGGCCAAACCGGTTCTGGGGCACTCCAGCCCTCGTGCCAGGGCGGCCTGGATCAAAGGAAGGGGGTGTATCCACCCACTTCCTGGGTCCCACCCATAGGGGGCGACCTAGCAGGTAATCACGCCCCCCAGATTCGAATAAGAGTGGGAGCAGTGCCAATGCACATCAGATTTCCTGGAAGAAACATTTGAAACGAAATTCTGGACCCTTCGCCCTCCATCTCAACGTGGAAGCCCGAAGAATCTCCCTTGTGGTCAAGGAGTGACCACCCTGCAGCAGCAGGCACCATCCAGCCCTCGACGTCTACTTAGTTGCAGTTCCCGCCGGAACTCGAGCGACTGAGATCGACGAGATCAAGCCTGCCTGCCTTCCAACAGCCCGATCCACAGTCCCTGCAAAGCTGAGACCCGTGGAGGCGACCGGAAGCGTGGGGCACGCCATCTTGAATTGACCACGAGACGCTGACCGTGCAGCCCACGAGTGACCCTCGAAGCTGTGCACCGGGGTTTGAGAAGCCCCCACCCTGAGCTACTCCTGAGCCGAAGTTCAGCCCTCCACACTCGACGAGTGCTGCGTGGGGCCCTTCTGCTCCATTTGGCCCAACGCGTTGGCCCGGTCACTTGCCAGCTGGCTAGTGGTCCCTGTGCCGACGAAACTACAAAGAAGACTCGTGAATCTGGTTGCTCCAGATCCACACCAGCTCCCCTGAAAAGGAGCCCCGACTCTGACCTTCCTGGTCCGAGTGAGAAGCAATCTTCCAATCCCGCGTGGATTGCTCTTGCCAAGTGTTGTTTGCTCCAAACTTGAAGCCGACTGCACCGACGGTGAGAGCCTGCGTGGGACAGATCGTGACCTGCTCCTGGACGTCGCAGATGCCCCAGAGCCCACGTGACAGCGGAGAGAAGCTCCTCGACGACCACCTGATTGCGCCCAACATTGCCTGGTTCCGTCCTGGTTCCACCCTGGTCACTGCTGAGTGACCCAGACTCTGTCCCCTCTGCTTTCAGGTACCCTTCGACTTGAGTCCACCCTTGGACTCCACCGGACACTTCATCTTTAACCCGCCTGCAGCCCTTTCAGCTTCAAGCACCAAGAGCCTGCGTGTCAGAACCCGACGCCACTTCGACCCTGTGCACCCACTTCCTGTGGGTGAGGTAACTTTGCTCCGCCGGTGTTCCCACACTGGTGCACACCTCTAGGGTCTGTGTGTTAAGTTTTGTTCCTCTAGGTTCAGCGGAAGTGTCCTTTAACTTTAACTTTACAACTTTTACGCACCATTGGTTAACATTGGTGCGTGCGTGAGCTTTCCGCACATCTCCCGAATCCCGAGGGCCATTCCCGACTTCAGCATTGCTTGTCCTGACTGCTCCCAGCGATTCCCTAGGCCCTAGGCCTAACCACTGCTCGAGTGGCATCTCTTATACCACTTGTTTAGTATATGGTTTGAGTGGCCCCCTGCCCTCATCCATAATTGTGCAACTTTGTATGTTTAAACAGTGCTTTTGATTTAACGCTTGTGCCCCTTTATTCATAAAGAATACTGGGGATTGTTTTTAGTAATAAATACATATATTTTTATAATATATACTTGTGTGGTGTCCTTTCATTTGGTACTACAGGATTGTATGTGGTAAAACAGCTCGCTTAACACGACCTCTTAAGTTAAGCCTTTAGGCTGCTTAGTCCATGCTACCCCTAGGATAGCTTGTCTAATAAGGTTGACTTACAACCAGACACCATAAGGGATTGTTTGGTCAGATAATAGGTGGTTCCAGAATTGGAAACATCACCTATCAGGCCAACTTCTCACATTGGTGAGCAGCGGTGCGGATTTGAGCTTGCTGTTGTTTTACCATTGCAATCTTTGTATCAAATTGAAAGATCACATCAAGTACCTCTAGGTACATATAAATCAAAAGCTTAGCATATTAAGTTCTACTGAACTTAGTAGTTGTAGATTAAAGGGATTAGCACACCCTGACTACAACTCACTAGCAAGGTACAGTAGGAAAACACTTAGTGTAGGTAAGTGCACCACTTACACCTCACTAGCAGCCATGTCTGACACAGGAAAAGCCTCAGGGTCTACTCCTGTGACAGTTGACCTTACCCAGGCAACTTTTGGATATGACAAACTAACCCGTAGAGACTTGATTGCCTTGTGCAAAGCAAGAGGGTTAAAAAGGGGCAGAAGCCCCACCTGCCAAATCCTGGTAGAAATCCTAGAGCAGGATGACTTAGAAAGGGCAAAGCAAGCTTCCCTAGAAACAGGAAATGGAGGGAACCCCCTGTAACTGACCCCCCTCAGGAGGAAGATGAGGAAGAAGAAGAGGAGGAGGAGGACTCAGAAGTTGAGGACTTAGAAGATCAGGATCAGAGGGGTAGCCAGGTTCCAGCTGCCAGGCTTAGCCAGGCTAACTTGGACCTACTGGGGAATGGAGAGGGCCAGCACCTCCCCAGAACCCACCATGGGATTCTCCCAGGCAACAGAAGAGTGAGATCTCCCTCAGGGGACTCTCATATTTCTAGTGCCTCCAGAGAATCAGAGAGAGGCATGACTGCTTCTCAGAAAGCTGAGCATAGGGCTAGAATGAGGGCTGTCAAACTCCAGATAGAGAGAGAGGAGGTAGCCCTGAGTCAAGCTAGACTTACCTTAGCTCAAGCTAAACTTGCCTTGGCAAGAGAGCAAAAATTGTGTGGCTTAGATGCCACTGGTGGCAGCAATATTCCTAAAGAGAAACCCAGGTCCTATGATAGTAGAAACCTGACAAAGATTGTGCCCCCCTTCAAAGAAGGGGATGACATCCACAAATGGATGACTGCTCTTGAGAGAGCCTGCATGGTACAGCAGGTTCCTGAGGAACAGTGGGCAGCAATCTTATGGTACTCCTTTTCAGAGAAAGGGAGAGATAAGCTCCTCACTGTCAGACATGAGGATGCAAACAATTACAAAGTCCTGAAGAGTGTTCTGATAGATGGGTTTGGCTTAACCACTGAACAGTACAGGTTTAAGTTCAGAGACACCCAGAAGACACAGACTCAGGACTGGACTGATTTTGTTGATTGTGCAACTAAGGCTCTGGAGGGTTGGCTACATGGCAGCAAAGTACATGACTTTACAGGATTGTATAATTTGATTATGAGGGAGCAGATCCTAAGTAATTGTCAGAACCAGCTCTTACACCAGCACCTGGTGGACTCTGATCTGACCTCTCCCCAAGAATTGGGAAAGAAGGCAGACAAATGGGTCAGAACCAGGATTAGGCCTAAGAATCAGGACAGTAACCAGAAGAAGGAGTCTACCAAGCCTCAAGATAAGGGTGGGGATAAAAGTAAAGAAAAGACTTCCCCAGGGCCCCAAAACTCCAAGGATGGGGGTGGGTCCCAAGACACTTCTTCAACTGAGAAAAAGCCTTATTGTTATCCCTGTAAACAGGTTGGGCATTACAAAACAGACAACTGTTGTCCCAAGAATAACAATAAAGAAAATATACCTCCAAAGCCAGCTTCAACACCTCCTGTTACTGTCAGCAGTAATCCCCCAGGAAGTGGAAGCACACCCAGGAATCTGGGTGGGTTTACTGTTGGAGCTCAGGTGGACCCTGGCCTATCCAGGTCCCCATCACCCAATGATCTTGTTTATGAGACTGGCATGGGGTTTGCCAACTTCTCTGCTTGCCCAAATACTTTGAGCAAGTATAGACAAGAACCCATCATCAATGGTTTGAAAGTTGAAGCTTTTAGAGACACAGGGGCTAGCATCACCATGGTGGCTGATGGCATAGTCCCCTCTAAGCAACTTTTACCTGGTGCCACATACCAGGTTACAAACATTGATGGAATCCAAACAAATCATCCCATGGCAGTAGTAAGTCTCAGCTGGGGAGGTGTCATTGGCCCAAAGAGAGTGGCAGTGTCACCAAACTTGCCTGTAGACTGCCTACTTGGTAATGATTTGGAGATCTCAGCCTGGGCTGAGGTTGAACAGGAAACCCATTCTAGAATGGTGAATTCCAATGGAAAGGTTAGTTGGGCTGTAATGGCTACAGCCCCAATCCAAGATGTCCTTCCTGAAAAGGTTGGTAGGGCTGAGAAACTCTCTGCCCCATCTTTAGCAAAAGCTCTTCCTGAACAGAATAGCAAAGCTGTTATGATAACAGCAGAAACCCAAACTGAGTCTCCTCCTGAAAAGGTTGGTGGGGCTGTGATGGCCACAGCCCAAACTCAAACTGACATGTGTGTTGTGAAACCTGAAATGATGGATAACTCCACACAAACTGAGAGCATGGAGGAGGAAGAGAAATCTCCCCCTCACCAGACTTTAGGACAGGATCAGCCTCCTCAGGGAACTGATCTTACCCCTGATGAAGGAGCTGCCCCAGAGGTGGTTGGGCCTAGCCTGACAGAACCTCTGATGTCAGTGGACCCTTCTCAGGTGGGACCCAGTCTGGAGCAGGTAACCTGCCCCTCTCTACCTTGCCTTAGCCAGCCCAGGGCTGCAGAGGACAAGAAGGACAGTGGGACCCAGAGGGCCCCCTGTCAAATAAAGCACCCCCATCAAAAGATTAGGTGCACCAAAACTAGTAGCCCTAGTAAGGTGAAAACTTTAAAAACTCCTGAGGGAGCCCCCTTAAAAACAGTTAGGGACCTCCCACAGATGGATTCTGTTGGGCACAGCCAAACCTGGGACCCAAGGGGCCCAAACCTGAACTGTCCCTCCAGCAAGCCAAACAGAGGGACCCAGCCTCCAGCTTTAGGTAGCCAGAGGTTGACCCTGAGAGCACAGTGCAACTCAGTTAAAGAGAGAAAGGCACACATGGTGGAAGATAATTGGAGGAAGCTAAGCCCTAAATTAGTAGAGCCTCGCTTCAATACTCCATATCCAAACCAGCCTTTAACTTTGCATAAACACACCCAAGGTAGTGATTCCCTATGGTGGGGACCCTCTGATACCCCAAGGGTGAGGGACTGCTTAGTGGACCATGAGACAGGGGGTACCCATGCTAGTGCAGGTACTTCCTTATATGGCCACTCAGGCAATATAGGCTTACCTGGCCAAGGATAGCCTTATCTCCTTTCGTTTGGGGGGGGGGGTTATGTAGGAAGGTGGCTACCTGACTATGGTTACCCCGGATTTTTTGCCTGTGTTTAGCTGGTTTTTTGACTTAGTTGACCTGGTTCCCTGCTAATCAGGGCCCCAGGCCATCTGCTCTCTCTCTAAAATGGATTCCATGTACCCTAGGTACATACCACAATTGGAAATGGACTCCTTGTTAGCCCCTGTATAATGCACTATAGGTGCCCAGGGCATAGGGGCCACCAAGGCCTACCAGGGGCTGCAGCATATCTTTTGCCACCCCTGGCTGGTTCTTAAATTGACACAACTGGCTGATCACTCAGCTGGGGTAAGGTGGTGTAATCACCCCTTGCTTAGATATAGTATACCTATATCTAAACCTATATCTGGACACATATTAACCTGTGAGCCACTCCTATGGAAGGCCTCATCAATCCTGGAGGCAGAGTGCGTGGTTTCATGTGAGATGGAGCTCTAGCATGAGCTGAGCCTGTCTGCAGCTGTCGGGAACAACTCCCTAAGCTGTTTCAGGATAACGCCATACCATATACTCTTAAGTGCCTTATAATCCTCGCGGTTATATAGCAACTCTGGTTTGGCTTTATCAAAACATGTCGTGTAAGGTGTCATACGATTTGGAATACTATCCCCTCGCCAGTTCTGGCGACGGGGATAGCATTCCACCCCTCTAGAGGGGTAAGACATGTTGCTTTACTTAAATGCGGTTAATTTCTCCAAAGACCTTAGATCCACAAAATGGATGCCTCTGCCACAGACTAATGTCTGGACCCCTGCAGTTGACCGAAACTCAACCAAATGGGTCCTGGACAAAGGGTTTCCTGTCACAGGAGGGTGTCACCGCCCTCCAGACAGGAGATAGTGGATTGTAGCAGGGAGGTTTGAAAGAAACCAGACACTGCTTGGGGCGCACAAGGCTGCCCCTTGCATAATCCGGCCAAACCGGTTCTGGGGCACTCCAGCCCTCGTGCCAGGGCGGCCTGGATCAAAGGAAGGGGGTGTATCCACCCACTTCCTGGGTCCCACCCATAGGGGGGGACCTAGCAGGTAATCACGCCCCCCAGATTCGAATAAGAGTGGGAGCAGTGCCAATGCACATCAGATTTCCTGGAAGAAACATTTGAAACGAAATTCTGGACCCTTCGCCCTCCATCTCAACGTGGAAGCCCGAAGAATCTCCCTTGTGGTCAAGGAGTGACCACCCTGCAGCAGCAGGCACCATCCAGCCCTCGACATCTACTTAGTTGCAGTTCCCGCCGGAACTCGAGCGACTGAGATCGACGAGATCAAGCCTGCCTGCCTTCCAACAGCCCGATCCACAGTCCCTGCAAAGCTGAGACCCGTGGAGGCGACCGGAAGCGTGGGGCACGCCATCTTGAATTGACCACGAGACGCTGACCGTGCAGCCCACGAGTGACCCTCGAAGCTGTGCACCGGGGTTTGAGAAGCCCCCACCCTGAGCTACTCCTGAGCCGAAGTTCAGCCCTCCACACTCGACGAGTGCTGCGTGGGGCCCTTCTGCTCCATTTGGCTCAACGCGTTGGCCCGGTCACTTGCCAGCTGGCTAGTGGTCCCTGTGCCGACGAAACTACAAAGAAGACTCGTGAATCTGGTTGCTCCAGATCCACACCAGCTCCCCTGAAAAGGAGCCCCGACTCTGACCTTCCTGGTCCGAGTGAGAAGCAATCTTCCAATCCCGCGTGGATTGCTCTTGCCAAGTGTTGTTTGCTCCAAACTTAAAGCCGACTGCACCGACGGTGAGAGCCTGCGTGGGACAGATCGTGACCTGCTCCTGGACGTCGCAGATGCCCCAGAGCCCACGTGACAGCGGAGAGAAGCTCCTCGACGACCACCTGATTGCGCCCGACATTGCCTGGTTCCGTCCTGGTTCCACCCTGGTCACTGCTGAGTGACCCAGACTCTGTCCCCTCTGCTTTCAGGTACCCTTCGACTTGAGTCCACCCTTGGACTCCACCGGACACTTCATCTTTAACCCGCCTGCAGCCCTTTCAGCTTCAAGCACCAAGAGCCTGCGTGTCAGAACCCGACGCCACTTCGACCCTGTGCACCCACTTCCTGTGGGTGAGGTAACTTTGCTCCGCCGGTGTTCCCACACTGGTGCACACCTCTAGGGTCTGTGTGTTAAGTTTTGTTCCTCTAGGTTCAGCGGAAGTGTCCTTTAACTTTAACTTTACAACTTTTACGCACCATTGGTTAACATTGGTGCGTGCGTGCGCTTTCCGCACATCTCCCGAATCCCGAGGGCCATTCCCGACTTCAGCATTGCTTGTCCTGACTGCTCCCAGCGATTCCCTAGGCCCTAGGCCTAACCACTGCTCGAGTGGCATCTCTTATACCACTTGTTTAGTATATGGTTTGAGTGGCCCCCTGCCCTCATCCATAATTGTGCAACTTTGTATGTTTAAACAGTGCTTTTGATTTAATGCTTGTGCCCCTTTATTCATAAAGAATACTGGGGATTGTTTTTAGTAATAAATACATATATTTTTATAATATATACTTGTGTGGTGTCCTTTCATTTGGTACTACAGGATTGTATGTGGTAAAACAGCTCGCTTAACACGACCTCTTAAGTTAAGCCTTTAGGCTGCTTAGTCCATGCTACCCCTAGGATAGCTTGTCTAATAAGGTTGACTTACAACCAGACACCATAAGGGATTGTTTGGTCTGATAATAGGTGGTTCAAGAATTGGAAACATCACCTATCAGGCCAACTTCTCACAAAGTGCAATTCCGATAAGTCGGAATTGCTCTTTTTTGGATGCGCCTGTGAACCAGATTGGAAAGCTTGGTGGCCACAAGATATGTTTCCCCCTGACAATGTGTCTCTCAAGGCTAAAAACTTGGGAGTGATTGTGGACAGGGAACTGTCCTTTGGGCCACATATTTCGTGCCTTTCAGATAAATGCTTCGGCATTTTACGGATGCTGAGGAAGTTTCTTCCTTTAGTGTCTTTCCAGCATAGGAAGATAATTGTTCAGTCCTTGATTGGATCTCGACTGGACTATGCAAACGTTCTCTTCTTGGGTCTACCAAAATATCTTTTGACCCGTTTGCAAGTAGTCCGGAACTCGGCAGCCCGTGCTATTTACGGGCTCCCGAGAAGAGCAGGTGCCACTGTCCTACTGAACACCTTACACTGGTTACCGATCGCAAAGAGAATTCTTTTCAAGAGCCTGACTTTTGCCTTCAAAGCTTTACAAGGCACTGGCCCCAAGTACATAAGGAAACGTCTCTCCCGATATGCACCTAGCAGGTCTTTGAGATCATCTTGTTTATCCAAGATGACAGTCCCGGCTATTAGGCGTGCAAGGATGGGAGGTCGATCTTTCCGCTACCTAGCCCCGAAGGCTTGGAATGAACTACCACTCTCCCTTAGACAGGCTCCCAGTCTCCTCGCTTTTAGAAAAGATCTTAAAACGTGTCTTTTTACCAAATAATTCCTTCCCCTCTTTTCTGTCTGCATTTTAGTTGTTATGTTGTTGTCTTACTTGCTGATACTCTTCGCCAAAGCGCCGGGATGCTCCTAGGAGTAGCCGAGCGCTATAGAAGAAATAAACTAACATAACATAACATAACATTAAAAAGAACCTTCCGCCCCTCGCTGAGGGTGCCAGCAAATGGATAGTGGCCCTAGAGAAAAATACTACAGGCACCACCCCAGGGAAAGGCGATATGAAAAGTTTGCTTATCTCCCTCATGGGAGGGGAAGCAGAAGACATTTTCACAAGTATCAGTAGAGGGTTAATAACTATGAACGACACCAAGTATGATGGAGAACCATTCGACAAAATAAGGGCAGCCGCCTGGACTAAATTGCAACTAAAATACCCTGACATTCCAGATATTGGGTCTCTCATGTCACTGACTATGCAAACAAATGAAGACCCGATTAACTTTATTTCCAGAATGAAAGAAAAATGGCACCAGGAGTTAGGTGACTCCTGGAATACAACCGGAGGAAACAGCAGGCTTTTTTACCACATGGTCAAGAGAGGACTGCCAGAAGACGTGCAGGAAAAACTAGATGGGGTAGTATCCACGGAGGCAAAACCATGGCCTGAGATCCAAGACCACATCATACATTTCTGCAAAAAGAAAATAGAACAGGAAAAAAGTAGACAGCTAGCTATTGAAAATGCAGCTGCATATCTGGTACAGCAGAAGCGTAATAAGAAAAAAGATGCATTAGACAATGTCATGTTAGCTGCACCTGTCAGCCAAATGACGGCAGTCACCACCTTTCCACAGGCTGCTCGAAACGCGCTCGCCACCAATACCCAGTCTACTCGGCAACAGGGGCAGCAGCCTGCCATACAATATGTGCAGGCACAGACACAACAACAAACACAGCCAGCCGTACAGTACGTGCAGACCCCACCCCAACAAGCAGTACAGTATGTACAGGCCCAACCACAGCCTACAGTGCAGTACGTGCAACAACAGCCCCCTGTACAATACGTATCACCACTACCTGCTTATGGAAGTGACCAACAACAGCACTACAACAATGACAGAAATAACACCTACCGAAACACAGGCATGCAGGGAAGGGGAAATGGATTGGGACAGCAAAGGGCCACACTACAGGCAGGGCCACGCACCTGCTTTTATTGTCACAAACCGGGTCACATGCTAAGAGAATGTCGTACTAGACTTCGAGAGCAAGGCCAACAACCCATGGGCCCCATCCAACAAGCACCACAACAAT
The DNA here is from genome assembly GCF_964261635.1 of Lissotriton helveticus. Lineage (NCBI taxonomy): Eukaryota > Metazoa > Chordata > Amphibia > Caudata > Salamandridae > Lissotriton > Lissotriton helveticus. The sequence goes on along the minus strand of NW_027611651.1, from coordinate 925,502 downwards.
TCCAACAACAACGACCGATGTATTCACAACAGCCCAAGATATTGTATGCCTATGCTCAACCTGCCCCACCGCAAACTATGCAGCCCCAGCAGATGCAAGCCCCCCTGCATCCGCAACAGCAAATATCCACATACCAAATGATGCCTCAAGCCCAAAACACTGCACCCCAAGGAGGAGTGGTGATTACCCCCAACAATACCCTCACACAAGGCACTATCCAACAATACCAAGCTGGAGGATACACTTGCTAGGACAGCCCACAGACAACTCTTGTGTGTCCAGTTTTATCATGCATCATGAGCGGTGAAGATGACCCCACCGTCCTGGTCACGATAAATAACAAAACATATAGCTTCCTCATTGACACAGGCGCCACCTACTCCTGCATTACAGGCGGACATCTGCCTATTTCTGATCAAGTAGTGGACACACAGGGGCATTAGCAAGGGCCCCCTTCACCAAGCCAGTACCCCTACAAATAGGAGACCGGATGCTGGAGCAACCACTGCTGTACTCGCCACATTCTCCAGTTAACCTTTTAGGGAGAGACCTCATGGCAAAATTGAACATGACCATTCACTTCCGTGAGAATGGAACAATGGTTTGTTCCATACCAGGCACACCCCTAGCAAGGATGATGGCACTCACTATTGACTCTTCCTTGAAGGATCAAATAAGAGCTCGCCCCGTGGATGAGCAAGCGTTCTCCACTGCGGTACACATCATTGTAGCCAACACACCAGAACTGCACAATCGCACTGTCCAGCTCCCAAAAGAGTTCCTCTTCCGTCCACAGTCCCAGAACTCCCAGACATCAGACAGAAACATGAACTTAGGCATACACGCTCTTCACATTACACCTACATACGGGGCGTTCATAGCAGGAGACAACTATATGCGCTCCTGGGCCTGTGTAATCTTCATCGAGCCCGGACACCAAGTGAGGGACATTTCAGATGAACAGCTCTTTGGTGATCCTGATGAATATCCCATCACAGAGATCGTCTATGAGTATGAGGTACCCATCTCGGTAACAGTGGAAAAGAGAACACCCACTACCCCACAAAAATATGATTCAGTGCGCGTAGCGGACTTGGCTCAAGTCCCGCCGCATCTGTGGACCACTGGACCCAATGATGTAGGCCTTATTCGCTCTGCCACCCCATTTAAAATAACCTTGAAGCCAGGCGCAATTCTACCCAGAATTAAACAGTACCCACTCTCTAAGGAAGCAGAGGAGGGCATTGCCCCTACCATACAGGCCTTGCTGGATCAGGGAGTCATATACCCCTGTGTATCGCCTTGTAACACCTGCCCTTTTTCGGTTCGAAAGGGTAAGACCAATCATTGGCGTTTGGTACACGACCTGCGTTCGATAAATAACATAGTTATACCAGAGTTTCCCATCGTCCCAGACCCTTCTGTCATCCTCATGAATGTTACCCCGAATGCACAATACTTTTCCGTGATTGACCTGAAAAATGCATTTTCAGCGTCCCCAATCACCCAGACAGCCAGTACCTATTGGCTTTCTCGTTCAAAGGGGTGCAAATGACGTACAGAAGATTGGCTCAGGGTTACTGTGAGTCCCCTAGCGTCTTTAACAAAGTTGTCAAAGAAGACTTATCAAATTTCCAATGTGACAGCACTCTGCTGCAATATGTCAACGACATTTTGCTCTGCAGCACCACAGAACAGCAGCGCAGAACAGACACCATCTCTCTGCTTACCACCTTAGCTCACAGAGGCTATAAAGTGGACAAAAACAAACTTCAGTACTGCCAAACAGAGGTACACTACGTAGGCTAGGTACTATCAGCATCAAGGAGACAAGTAACACCAGGCAGAGTTAAAGCCATAAGTAACACCCCAGAGCCCCAAACTGTGACGGAAATGCAAAAATTCCTTGGACTCATTAATTATGTCCATCAATGGGTTTTTGATTTCTCCACGATAACTGCCCCCTTCCTGAAGGCAGTCAAAGCAGCCAAGGACAAACGCAACAAAATAGACTGGACACCTGAAATGACAGCATCCTTTAAGCAGCTCAAAGATGAAATAACAAACGCACCAGTGTTAGGCACACCTGACTACACAAAATAATTTTACCTGTTCACCCACTGCAATGGTCAGGTCATGACTGCTGTCCTTACTCAGAAATACCCCATGGGCCACAAGCCTATTGCCTACTTCAGCCACATGCTAGATTCAGTCATGAAAGGCCATTACCCCTGCGAACAAGCTCTCGCTGCTGCAGCCTTTGCTGTAGATAAAAGCATCCCCATTGTCATGGGATCCTCGCTAACAATGTACACAGAGCACGCTGTCTTTGCTATAATTCAGAAAGCCAAGACAACATTAACTACACAAAGAGTGTCAGGTTACGAAGTCATACTGTCATTACCCTCTCTGAAAGTTGTCAAATGCCACACAGTAAATCCTGCCACATTCTTTGCCCATCCCATTGCAGCCTCAGATGATGACACCCATGACTGTGCCACATACTCTCCAGATGAGTCAGGAGCTGCAAAACAGGACCCCCTGCCAGACAGCACTGTATACTTTGTTGATGGATCCTCTACCATTGTCCAGGAGACAGGGATTAAGTACACAGGAGCTGCAGTAGTCAGGGCCCAACAGCATGACTCCTCTGATTCCCTAGACATTGTACAGCAAATTACATTACCTCCACACTACTCAGCCCAAGCTGCCGAATTAGTGGCACTAATTTCCGCTTTGTACCACGGGACTGATGACCACATCACAGTGTACTCAGACTCTGCTTATGTCACCACAACAACACACTCAAGCATCCTGCGCTGGAAGAGGCACGGCTTTCTCAAATCAGATGGAACACCTGTGTGCCACAAACAATTGCTGGAACACTTAATTGAGGCCCTTACACTTCCAACTGAGGTAGCGGTTGTCAAATGTGCGGCGCACACTAATGGACAGGACTTTGTCTCCAGAGGTAACGCTCTGGCAGATTGGGCAGCCAAAGCGGCAGCCAGACCCCCGTGCCTTTCATTACACCTGAGGACTTTCTCTCCCGAGATAACTCTCTGGCAGATTGGGCAGACAGAGCGGCAGTTGCACCCCCCCTACCTTTGATCACGCCAGATCCCCGGAACACCCCAATTTTACTCGCCCAAGGTGTAACTCCAGCAGACCAGACAAACACGAATGAAGATAGTGTAGCACCAGCACAGCACGCAGACAACAACAAGTACACTCTTGACACAAATGCTTCCTGCCCAATGGATAACACACAGCAATACGATTCCATTGCCCAACTGCATCTCAGAGAAATACAAGAAAGTGCACCACATCAAGAGAAAGAGCTATGGAAGAAGAGGGGAGTACAGCAGGACCCTGCTGATTTCATTTATAGGCAAACAATGTCTGGGAAGCCTGTCATGCCACAAGCTTACCTGCAGGTGGCACTCGACCAACTCCTCCTTCCCGCACATGTCTCCCGAAATAACATGTCCACAACGCTGCAAGCAGACTGGTTCATTCCCAATGCCCACAAACTAATGCAACTCTTTGTTAACAAATGCCTTATTTGCCAACAGTTCTCACCAAACCAAACACTCAAAACAGTCACTTCCACCATCCCCAAACCATCTGGCCCCTTCAAAGAACTCCACCTTAACTATGTCGACATGATTGATCGGTGCCAAAATTACCGATATCTCATTGTGGTGGTATGCCCATTCTCGCGCTGGATCGAAGCTGGACCTTGCGTCCACTGCGATGCCAAAGCAGCAGCCACATTCCTACTCCGTGACGTCATTTCCCGCTTTGGAATTCCGGACACCATTAGGACAGACAACGGAAGTCATTTTTCAAATGCCATCTTCTCCTCTCTGACCACAATGCTAGGCATCAGACACAAACTAACATCTGCCTACCACCCCCAAAGCAATGGCATTTGTGAGCGCCTCAAGGGCTTGCTCAAAAATAAAATAAGCAAAATTAGCGCTACCATCGGTAAAAAATGGCTCTATTGCCTCCCACTTGCCCTCTACTCACTAAGAAACTCCCCAAGCTCCGATCACCACCTAACGCCCCACCAACTTGTCACCGGACGATCCATAAATGTAACCGTACCCTCCACCAGGCCCAAAACAGATAGTCAATCATCCTCTGAAATTATTAAAGCTGAGCTTTAAGACAGCATTCAAAGAAAGACTGGACAAAAACACCCACAACAGCAAGGAGCTCTTCAGCATCGTCAAAGAGCTCTCACATCCCAGCGCCTGCAACACCGACATCACTCCCTCGCAAGACCTCTGCGAGTCTCTTGCCTCGTTCTTCCACCGCAAGATCGCCGACATTCACAACAGCTTCGGCGCACAAACCACGCACCCAACCGCCGAACCAGCACCCCCAACCACCACCCTCTGCACCTGGACCCCTGTCAGCACCGAAGACACCACCCACATGATGAACACCATCCACTCAGGCTCCCCCACCGACCCCTGCCCACACCACATCTTCAACAAAGCCGACTCCATCATCGCACCCCAACTCCGGAACATCATCAACAGCTTCTTCGCATCCGCCACCTTCCCAGAGAGCTGGAAACATGCCGAGCTGAGCGCCCTCCTCAAGAAACCCACCGCGGACCCCACAGACCTGAATAACTTCCGCCCCATGTGGCTCCTCCCCTTTCCAGCCAAAGTCATCGAGAAGACCGTCAACAGACAACTCTCCACCTTCCTTGAGACCAACGGATCCCTCGACCCTTCACAGTCCGGCTTCCGAGCAAACCACAGCACCGAGACCGCCCTCATCGCAGCCACCGACAACATCAGGTCCCTGCTCGACAACGGAGAAACGGCTGCCCTCATCCTCCTGGACCTCTCAGCAGCCTTCGACACCGTCTGCCACCGCACCCTGATACAGCGCCTCAGAAACACCTGAATCCAAGGAGTGGCCCTGGAGTGGATCATCTCATTCCTCGCAGGAAGAACACAGAGAGTCCGCCTCCCCCGTTCCGATCCGCGGCCACCGCAGTCATCTGCGGCGTCCCGCAAGGATCCTCACTCAGCCCCACCCTCTTCAACGTCTACATGAGCCCTCTCGCAGCCAACGCCCGCCAGCACAACCTCAACATCATCTCCTACGCCGACGACACCCAGCTGATCCTTTCCCTCACCAACGACCCCGCCACCGCCAAAGCCAACCTCCAGGAAGGAATGAGAGACGTCGCAGAATGGATGAAGATCAGCCGTCTGAAACTGAACTCAGACAAGACGGATGTCCTCATCCTCGGACCATCTCCCTCCATGTGGGACGACTCCTGGTGGCCCCCTGCCCTGGGCACCCATACCAACAGACCACGCACGCAACCTGGGCTTCATCCTGGACTCCTCCCTCACGATGACCAAGCAAGTGAACGCAGTCTCATCATCCTGCTTCAACACCCTGCGCATGCTCCGAAAGATCTTCCGATGGATCCCCACAGAAACCAGGAAGACGGTCACCCAGGCCCTCGTCACCAGCCGTCTGGACTACGGGAACACCCTCTATGCTGGAACCACAGCCAAACTCCAGAAAAGACTCCAGCGCATTCAGAACACCTCAGCACGACTCATCCTGGACATCCCTTGCCGCACCCACATCTCTGCCCACCTGAAATACCTGCACTGGCTCCTCGTCAACAAGAGGATCACGTTCAGACTCCTCACCCACGCACACAAGGCTCTCCACGACATGGGCCCGAAGTACCTCAACAGCCGCCTCACTTTCTACACACCCACCCGCCAGCTCCGATCCGCCAGCCTCGCCCGCGCCTCCGTCCCACGAATTCGGAAATCCACCGTCGGAGGAAGATCCTTCTCCTACCTGGCAGCCAAGACTTGGAACTCCCTCCCCACTCACCTACGGCTGACCCGGCATCACCTCTCCTTCAGGAAACAACTCAAGACCTGGCTGTTCGAGCAGTAGCGACCCCCCCCTCAGCGCCTTGAGACCCTTACGGGTGAGTAGCAAGCCATACAAATTATTGTGATTGATTGATTGATTGAGCGCTATGATTTTTTGTGCACACTAACCCGCGCTACGCAGTTCCTTTCTGCCCAGGTGTCCAATAGGAAGGAGAAGAGCTCCATCGATCCAGAACTTCCACCTATTCGTCCTGGGACTCTGATCTTCGTCCGGAGGCACGTCAGGCACTGGAAGGACCCCAAGTTTGACGGACCCTTTGCAGTGACTGATTCCTCTCCAACTGTCATCCGGATAGCCGAGAGGAAGGCATGGATCCATCGGAAGGACGTCCGCCTCAATCCTGCGCCTCCGCAGCAACAAACAATGGACTGAGAGAGGAAAGTGACATGGCCATGGTCCCCCTGAATGAAGACAGTGGTTTCCCGTCCACTGCCGAAGAAGAAGAAGAAGAAGAAGACACCCCCAAGCTGTTCCGTGAATACAGCAGCCGTGATGCAAAGGTAATGGCTCTGTCTCTGTTGGGCGTAACACAGACTGCAACACAACTATCTTCAATTTCGACATGCAGTTTGGCACCTCCGCATTAATGGACTACTACTGGGCTTGTGGAGAACTCCTATATCTCCACCTACCTCCTCAGTGGCTCGGACTGTGCTCTTTGGTGACTCTGCATGAAGTACATCTGGTTGTGCCAGCATCGAATGCCTCCCACATACTGTCACACCCCATGTCAGGCGACGTGACATTCCTTCACCGCCACCGGCGAACAGCGCAGTACTTCGCAGCAGAAGCCCTTGGTAAAGTTCCAGAAGAATTCCGCCTCTTCAACGAGGCACAGCTTTTTTTTGGAGGGGTAGTTCCAATATTCCAAACGAATGCAAATGCCCGTTGGCTGGAAGTAACTCGCTATGAGGTCATGAAAGCAATTAACAGCACCAGAGACGGACTAAATGCAATCAGGGAAGAACTGAGCCCCTTGAGACTAATGGTTTTGGAACATCGCTACTTCCTCGACATGCTGACTGCCAACGATGGTGGGTTGTGTCATCAAATCGGAAAATCCTGCTGCACTTTCATACCAGGAAACGATGAGGATAACGGATCAATAGCGAGGGCCATTGAGGAGTTGACAAAATTGGGAAAAGAAATGACCGATGAAGGAGGTGCCCCTGCGGACATTATTCCAACGGACTGGTTCGATTTTGACTGGATGCCTTCATGGCTAACAGCAATTTTTAAATTAATGATACCCATAGTTGGGATTATGATAATTCTGTGTTGCGCCTTTCAGATTGTGAGTCACTGTATTAAAAGCTTAAGTACCAAAGCTGTAGTGATGAATTATGCGAGCACAGGGATCTACCAGGTAGCGAAGTATGAAGACATGGATCGGGCTCCTGGGGATGGGACTGGAATGCAATTAGAAATGAGCGAATTAGCAGCACCTGGCACTCACTATAGCATACCCACAGCTCCCCCACTTCCCCCAAGTAGGGACATCCTGAGCAAGAGCCCCGCAGCAGCCCAATACGAACGCCTGCTTAATGAATCAGGTGCAGAATATGCCGAAATACTTGTTAGGCCAGATGGAAAAAGAGCCAAGAAACAAGAGCAATTCCAAGGCAGCTTTAAGTGTTATGTTAACGACATGCCCTGGGTACCCCCACTGGCTAAAGGGTCACAGAGATACTCAGTTAAGAGTGTGTTCATAAATGAACAAGAGGGGGGAGATGATGAAGGGTTAAAATCACGCTCTACCATCTGATCACCAAAAAGAGCATCTATTATCTACCTTGGTAGTATAAAAGTGCTATATGGCCCCACCCAGGAGAATCTGGAAAATGCTTTAAAACCCTCACCATTTGCTATGTATGATCAGCATATTAAATTCCACAAATCCCCTGAATTCTGGGGTTATAGACCCAAGGCAAAGGCCAAAAAGACATGCCTTAGGATAACAAAATGCACTAGGCCCACAATAATGTTAAACATGCATTTCTGGTTCACTGAAAACAACGTGGTAAATTGGGCTAACACGAAGTACAGTAATTTTCCACAGCATCAAAACCAACGCCCACACACGTACACAAACCCAACTGGTACAAGTTGGCACATCTTGGGACTTTTTACTGAAATATTGTTTTGAAACTTAGCTTGCCGAAATATAAGCTGCAACATCTTGCAATACTAGCACCTGGCGTAAGTTCCGCTCTCACATACATTTTTAGAAATTTGTACAGGACAAGATGTTCTTAGTTTATGTTCTGCGGTCAAGCATGGCCAACCAACCGTTAGGACACCTGACGGCCCCCACTGTCCTAGGACAATGCGGTCAAGCCACCTGTGTCAGAAAATACATCAGGACAGTGTCAGTTCTGCAATTTCAGGTATAAAAGATTCAGCATCACAATCAGAAGACAGAACTCTCCAGCTGACTTTGGCGAGATTCTCCGGTCGACCGTTTATCTGATTTGGGACTGCCAAGCCTATTCTATCAGGTGATGCCTTCCCAGATAAGATAATACCTCTATCTCTCTTAGAATTCTTTACTTTACCTAGGATTTTTCCATCCACACCCAATCCCTTATATTCTTAAGGTACCTTAGCGGCATTAGATCTTGTAGGGTTACTCTTCCTAGTTAGGTGCTTTAAGGCACTAGGCCTGATAAAAATGTATTCTGTATAACTCAGCTAAATTCAATTATGCCTCTTAAGGATCTTAGCCTCTGGTATTTGTTCTTTCTGAAATGCTTAAACTTGCTAAAATGATTCTCTCCAGGAGACTTGTGTGACAACGAAATATTGTCTTGAACTGGTTTTCAATGTTTTCTTAAAGTTTCAAGTTAATCAAATCTCGCATTTTAATAATTAATCACTTCTGTTTGCCTCGTAGCATTTTACAAGCAATCTTCATCTAGCATGTACCCATGACAGAGTAAAGCCTGGTTTTCTTAAGCGTGTTCTTTAGTAATACATTTTATTGAAATACATATGTTTTTGTGTAATAAAGTGCCACTCCAACGTGAAATATTGTCATCTCACTTCATTGTTCCTCTTTTATCAGTGCATTATTGAGACGGTACTCCAGATCACAGTAAACGTGACCACACCCTCAAAGGGGGCTCAGAAGGGCCTCCAGTTTCCCCTCTGTCACATGCACGAGGAAAATCTGATGTAAACAATGCAATAACACAGGCCATGCACTGGAAGAATCTGATGCAAACAATGTAATAACACAGGCCATGCACTGGAAGAATCTGATGCAAACAATGTAATAACACAGGCCATGCACTGGAAGAATCTGATGCAAACAATGTAATAACACAGGCCATGCACTGGAAGAATATGATGCAAACAATGTAATAACACAGGCCAGGCACAAGGAGATTCTGACGCAAACAATGTAATAACACAGGCCAGGCACGAGGAGAATCTGATGCAAACAATGCATTAACACAGGCAAGGCACGAGGAGAATCTGACGCAAACAATGTAATAACACAGGCCAGGCACGAGGAGAATCTGATGCAAACAATGCATTAACACAGGCCAGGCACTGGAAGAATCTGATGCAAACAATGCATTAACACAGGCCAGGCACAAGGAGATTCTGACGCAAACAATGTAATAACACAGGCCAGGCACGAGGAGAATCTGATGCAAACAATGCAATAACACAAGCCAGGCACGAGGAGAATCTGATGCAAACAATGCAATAACACAGGCCGGGCACGAGGAGAATTTGATGCAAACAATGCATTAACACAGGCAAGGCACGAGGAGAATCTGAAGCAAACAATGCAATAATACAGGCCAGGCACGAGGAGAATCTGATGCAAACAATGCATTAACACAGGCCAGGCACTAGGAGAATCTGATGCAAACAATGCATTAACACAGGCCAGGCACTAGGAGAATCTGATGCAAACAATGCAATAACACAGGCCAGGCACTATGAGAATCTGATGCAAACAATGCAATAACACAGGCCGGGCACGAGGAGAATCTGAAGCAAACAATGCAATAACACAGGCCAGGCATGAAGAGAATCTGATGTAAACAATGCAATAACACAGGCCAGGCACGAGGAGAATCTGAAGCAAACAATGCAATAATACAGGCCAAGCACGAGGAGAATCTGAAGCAAACAATGCAATAATACAGGCCAGGCACGAGGAGAATCTGATGTAAACAATGCAATAACACAGGCCAGGCACTGGAAGAATCGGATGCAAACAATGCAATAACACAGGCCAGGCACTATGTGAATCTGATGCAAACAATGCAATAACACAGGCCAGGCACGAGGAGAATCTGATGTAAACTATGCAATAACACAGGCCAGGCACTGGAAGAATCGGATGCAAACAATGCAATAACACTGGCCAGGCACTGGAAGAATCTGATGCAAGTAATGCAATCACACAGGCCAGGCGTTGGGAGAATCTGATGTAAACAATGCAATAACACAGGCAAGGCTCGAGGAGAATCTGATGCAAACAATGCATTAACACGGGCCAGGCACTGGAAGAATCTGACGCAGACAATGCAATAACACAGCCCAGGCACTATGTGAATCTGATGCAAACAATGCAATAATACAGGCCAGGCACGAGGAGAATCTGATGTAAACAATGCAATAACACGGGCCAGGCACTAGGAGAATCTGACGCAAACTATGCAATAACACAGGCCAGGCACTAGAAGAATCTGACGCAAACTATGGAATGACACAGGCCAGGCACGAGGAGAATCTGATGCAGGTGAGCATGTAATACCTGGCGTGATCTAGTGTACTGTGTGGACAAGGGGGTGGGAGGGCAAAGACTAGCTTCATATGGACTGAAGCATGGGCAAAATGAGTAATATTTTAAGGAAGTATTACCATACAGTAAATCATGCAGAGTCAGTTGGTTTTTTTTTGGGCCAGGTACGGGATATTACGTACCAAGGGGTGTCAGAGATATTATACATTTTCCTACAAGGGTCATCTGCTTTACAAAGAATTTCAATACAAGGAGTGACTCTAAAAAGCAGCGACGGGGCATGCAGTGAGAGGAGAGAATGCAGAGCATCACTAACGTTATGGAACAGCACACAACTTTAGAGATTACTTAGATACAAGGGAGACACCTGAAATGGGCTCTGCACCTCACACGTACGCAGTACACGAAAGCGCCTTTACACACAGACCAAACATCCTAGGAGGGGCCGAGGGGAGACATAACATCTAATCCCGGCTTTACCACTTTACCTAAAGATGCTGGAAATAAACACCAAATGTTACTTCTCGACAGGGCCACTATATAGGTCCTTATCCTGGGATTGTAGTACCTCGGCCTCTCCCTCACGATCTCCACCACCCCACGTGTGGTTTACTGCACTAGGAAACTGTGCAACCAGGAGACTCCGTGTTTAACCCTGACTTACCAATTTGTAAAATATTGAGCTTCAGGAATCACTAAGTAAATTTATGCCTCCCCCCCCCATTTATGTCCAAGATCGGGGTATTTACAACCATCCTAAAGTTGTAAGTAAAACTGTGCTTTTAAAAATGGGCCCAGACTGTGGTGATGCGTCTTTAACTAAAGATTCCTTCCAGCGGCTCCTGGAATGTTGTTGTTGATGCGTTGTCAGGAGTGTTGTTGATGCGTTGCCAGGAGTGTTCCCAGCAGTTACGTTCCTGGTGCAGTTGGGTGAGTGGTGAATAAATCTTACCCTTAGCCTACCGATGACACGAGAGTTTGATTACCACATAGACATTGCCTCTGGTGGGGGGGAGGGGTACACAGCGCCCACTCTCATGGACTATTCACCAGAATGTAACGTGGCCAAGTAATAACCTTTGGAAAAGGTAGTTCTGCGTTCATCAGACTTAAACTGTTTAGTACTAGGTGAATCCTACTCTTTCTGTGCCTCTGTTCACTGATCTGACAATGTATGTACCTCGAAGGAGGCTGGATGGAAGAAATAAACAGCAAAGGCATGTTCCAAGCACAAACCACCAGCATGGATTTCATTCACTCGTTCAAAGCTATTCAACTGCAGGTCTCCGCACTCAATATCAGCATCTCTAAAGGCTGCTTTCTAGAAAACAATGACGAAGGGCAGGACTCTAACAGGATAAAACGATTCAACTCTTAATGTTGCAAAAAAAAACTCTGGAATTAAATCAATACTATTCGAATAATCAAGGTTCGATTTAGAATAGCGACATTGCTGTGCTGCATTAAAAGAAATCAGCCGCAACAATAGCTATTCTCACAACAAAATGTACTTATTTCAAGTTTGGTTTGCATATTTTACAAGAAGGGGATAAAGCGACAACTGATAGGACAATAAACCCTTATTAATAGTGACCACATAACAACCGTCTCCAGGTAGGAGCGTCTAATCACAAAAGACCTGCTAATACGGTGAACGACTACAGCGCATCAAACTGTGACTATGACATTGGTCTATCAAAACATTTGAGTTCTGCGTTTGTTCTTTTCGTTAGGTGTTGATCCTGGAAGATATAGGTTGATGGGTTTCGGGCTTGTGCTTTATGCACGCTTCAGGAATTTGCGGAACGTATTTCACACAAACATCGCACCATTTGAGGAGGCCATTGGGGGGAGAGTTAGTTGCGTAAAATGGAGCACTACAGGGGTTACTAGCTTCTCACAAGGGCATGTCCTCTGTTTAGATAGCTGTCCAGAGGGCCAGAGACCTGGGTGGGGCCATAAATGTAAGCAATGGCCCAGAGCCGCCATGGTTAATTTGTATCCCTTGGGTCAGTTTGCTTGTGTGGTGGCGGCAAAGAATCGTAGTATGCTGAAATGGTTGGGTTGCGAACACGATTGACAGACTGGCATGTGGACACTCACTACAGGATCCTTACTGCCTGGCAGCTCCTGCCACCTAGCACCAAACAATAAGGACTTGTATAGCTGAGCTGTGTGCGCCCTCCAGGCTGTTCCAGTTGTGCTGGCATCACCGAGCTGCACTAAATGATTGCTGGCAATGGAGCAGACCACCCGAGGGCGCGACAAACCTGAAGAATCACAATAACAAAAAGTTATTATTTTTAAGATTCCTGTGAGGGTGTTACCAGTATGTCTTTAATGCAGTATTTTCATGGAAACCTTAAAAAAAGGTTAACACTAGCTACAGTAGGATTGCGGTTACTAAAAATGTAACATCTGATAGCACAGTAAGCATTTACACGTTCTCTCTTTTTGCAAATTATGCTCAACTGATCTTATACTCTGTACAGCTCATCCTATAATTTGTGTAGCGTATTGTATATTTTGTTTAATTCTTTCTTTAAACTATTGGCTTTCATATTCAAAGTGCTGTCTGTCACGGGCAGGGACGTCATAGCACTGTAAATATACAAGTCACTATGCCCTTGTGCACCAACCAGAATTCAAATTAGCGACCCTCCAGTTTGAGACAAAGACATCAGAAATTATAACACCAAGTCCAGTGCCCCAGGCGATCTGAATGGCGTCTGAGTTGAGCCCATTTACGTAAACGCAGGCCATAGGCTGTGTGTCTAGCAGCTTCATAAGTGATCTCAAACTCCCTGACATAGCAAGCCGCCTAAACGTCTCGATCATAAAAGGCTACTCCAGGGAGTAAAGCGCCTTATCGGCATCAGCTGACTTCATGTCTGGGTTTACCCGATGCAGCACTGCGAATAAGGTCTGTAGATGAACCGCTGTAGATCTACATCGGACAAATCCCGACTGTACAGGGGAGACTGTTTTCTCTAGTAGGAGGGATAGCCGAGTCGCATCACCTCAGGCAGAAATTTATTGTCATTGTTACCCAGTGGCAGAGGGCAATAAGATAATCACTTAAAGGGTCTTTTCCAAGCTTAGGGGGCACTGATATGACTGCATCACTTATAGACGCCAGCGACACACCGCCCTTCAATGCCTCGGCATACACCTCCAGCAGGTATGCGGCTGGTATTTGTTTGTAAAACTCTACACCAAACCTTCAGATCCCGAAGCCTTTCCTCCTCCTAGGGCATCTATAACGGCAACAATCTGTGGCCCAGAGATCGATGGCTTATGATGGGATGTGAGAGACAATTTATATAGCGCTGCACAGCTAGTTCGGGAAAGAAGTGTCCTGGCCCTAGTATGAGCGCATAAGTATCAAAATCCCACAGCCCCTGAACACGAACAGAAAGGTTTTGATTTGTTTCCTGAAAGAACTCATGTTTTCTTGGTTGCACAGGGCAGGTGGGAGGGCATTCCATTCCAGGCACCTGCAGTCACCACAGGCAGAGAGCAGCCAACTATTCTGATTTTCCTAAACTTAGAGACTTTATGCAGCAAAGCACAGTAGGATCTCACCACTCGGCCAGCTGATGTCAGGCAAAAAAGAAAGAACAAATAAGAACGAGCCCCCTGATTGTAGAGCATTATGACATTTAGGGGTATATGTATGAACAAGCCCTTTTGCGATTCCTTAATAGTGATTTTTAGCGAATTGCTATTAAGGAATCGCAAAATGCTAAGTATGTAGGAATCGCAATAATAATTGCGGTTCCTTAACATTCCTTAATTGCGAATTCACGACTGAGAAATGCCTTCCCATTCATTCCTATGGGCTAGAAGGCCCATAGGAATGAATGGGAAGACATTCTCAATTTGCGATTCGCAATTAGAGAATCGCAAATTGAGAATGCAATTTCAAGGGTGCCAGGGTGTCAAAAGGACACCCTGTTGCACCCCTGAAATATGTATGTAATACACATGGCACTTTGAAAAATGCAAAAAAGTGCATTTTTCAAAGAAATCGCAAATTACCACCAACTTGAAGTTGGTGGTAATTTGCGATTTCTTAAGGCCAAATTGCACTTTTTCCATGCTTCATACATTGCATTTAATGGATCGCAATTTGCGATTCCTTAAATGCAATCGCAAAATAGATAATTGAAAATTTTGCGATTCTCTACTTTGCGATGCCCTTTTTGGATGATACATCCCAAAAGGCCTTTTCCAGTTCTGAGAATCGGCCTGTTTGCAAACGGGAAAAGGGCTTGATACATATGCCCCAAAGTGCTTTAAATTGACAACTTTTCAGGACAGGAAGTCAGTGCAATTTGACCAGTTTGTTGGAGAGCGACGTTGATTTTTTTAACCTCAGAACCAGCCCAGCTGCTGTATTTGTAGCAGCAGCAATCTATGAAGGCGATATTTAGATATGCCTACGTATAAAGAGATGCAGAAATTCATTCTCGATAGAAGGTCCTTCCTAGATGAAGCAGGGATGAATTGAAGTATTTTTCTAATAACTTTCAGCAGTCAGAAGCCTGTAGAGCAGGTGATTTTGATGTATCCTTTTAGGGACAGATGCAAGTCCACCCAAACTCCCAGTTTGCTGACCTGATGGAATGGGATGGACAGATCTCCCAACGACACCGGCCGCCGCCCTTGTGCCATGAGGCTCCGGTCCCAAATATCACTATTTCTGTTTTTTTCACTGTTTAGCGCCAGGCAGTTTGAGCTCATCCAATCAGTGACTTCCAGGCGGCAGCTCCTGAAATTACTGGGTATTTTATCTGTATTTAATTCTAATCCAATGATTTGTGTACATTTGATTAGAGATGATATCGAATGGCTCGATCAGGCGTATATTCTTCTAATCTAATGATTTGTGTATCATCGAGTAGAGGTGATATTGATTATCGAATGACTCAATCAGCTGTATTTTCTTCTAATCTAATGATCTGTGTATCATCGAGTAGAGGTGATATCGAATGACTCGATCAGGCTGGCCAAGTGGGCCATCTAAAGATTGAAAAGATTGTGGCTCAAAACCAGCCGGGGGGATGGGAATTGTCTTAGGGGTTAATCTGAAGTTAGCTGGTGCCACCGCTTGGGTCGGATCTTTCAAAAAGGATAAAAACCAAGCAGGCACTTTCCCCTTAGACCCACCATCTGCAATCTCTTTAGTAAAGTGGAGTGGGAGATGGTATCAAAGGCTTCTGATAGATCTAATCAGATCAGAGCCCTACCTCCCCACCCCCATACATAATGTCTCTAATATCCCAGGTGGCTTTAGCTCTTTTGGAGCCCTGGATGGACTTTGTGCAGAAGTTGGTGGGACTCAAGGTATTTGGTGAGCTGCTTGTTCACCGTGGCCTCAGTTAGTTTGGTGAACATCAGGAGCAGAGAGACAGGCAGATCCTTTGAGTTAGAACTGCTGTGCCTACTGGAGCAGACATCTGGAAGTAATGTTGTCTAAAACACTCTGATTTGCTGCAGGCTGGTGTGCAACGGAGGGAAAGAACAAGAAGGTTGGGCTTGGATGTGTCCCAGAGTAATTACCAGAGCCTGGGACGAACTCAAACATCCCTCCCATCAATTTGCTTATTCATAAATACGCCAGGTGTGCCCATGTGTGGGTCCCGTGCTCGCTGCACCGCTGGAATCAAGTCACACCCTACAGTCAGAGCCCAGATGTGGGTCCCATGCTCGCTGCACCACTGGAATGAAGCTGCACCCTACAGTCAAGGCCCAGATAGGCTGAAACCGGTCTTGGGTTGATTGTGTTCTGGTTCAGAAAGGATCTGGATTGGCTCTTCAGGCTGGACTGCCCTATTGGAAGAGGTCTAAAGCTGATTTGCATATGTCTGCTTCCTGTTTGAGGTGGCATTGTGGGTCAAAAACCAGTTGAGCTCCCTCTCAGGCTTGGCCTGGTGAGGACCTGGACGTGAGCTGGAGTCTAGTGAGGAAGAGGATGTGATCAGGGCCTGTTGAGGACCAGGACGTGAGCCAGGGCCTTGTGAGGACCAGGACATGTGTCGGAGCCTGGTAGGGACCTGGACGTGAGCCGGAGTCTAGTGAGTACAAGGATGTGAGCCGGAGTCTGGTGAGGACCTGGATGTGAGACAGAGTCTAGTGAGGATTAAGCATGGGCGGATTTTGCGAATTGGCAATCCGCGAAATTGCGTATTTACGGATTCGCAATCCGCAAAATCCGCGAACTCTCGCGAATTTTGCGGATTCCTTTTTTTTTGTGTTCGCAAGTGTTTCTGCCATTTCGCAAGGGTTTTTTACCAGTTCGCAAACGCGAACGTACTTGTTGGGTAGCAACGGTCGCGACCATGTTGTTTCTACGTCTGGTTCATCACAGCACCCTCTGTTTCACCACTGCCACCCTCTGTTTCACCACTGCCACCCTCTGGCTCACCCATGCCATTCTCTGGCTCACCCATGCCACCCTCTAGTTCATCACTGTAGATTATGGGGGGAAAAGCACACCTGCCCTGCCTCAACTGACATGAATGAATTAGGGGCTGATTAATGTGTCACTGAATTTGAACTTCCAGGCTGCCTGGCACCTGCTTCCTTATCTGTAATTGCTTTCTGTTGCAGTGTAATTTTTTTAACAGGACCTTTGTTGTATACTTGTAGCTATTCTCTGAGCCTGCTGTGAGGGTCAGAGCAGGGTCAGAGAATAGTTGCAAGTAGGCAACTGAACTCTGAAGGGGCCCCTCAGGAAGCACTACAGGGAATGGTTACTAATGATAAGATTTAACTTTTGCACCTGCTGAGTGCTTTCAGTTTTGCAAAAATCCAAATATCCAGCAGCATCCACAAAAAGTAATCCTTCCAGGCACTATAGGGAATGGTTACTAATGATAAGATTGAACTTTTGCACCTGCTGAGTGCTTTCAGTTTTGCAAAAATCCAAATATCCAGCAGCATCCACAAAAAGTAATCCTTCCAAGTCAAGATCCAAATCAAAGTGACCAGCACATGAAGAAAGCACTGGGAGGAGCCTGCTGGACAGGATCAGGAAGTTGGAGACTGTGGGGCACATCCTTCCTCCCAACCCCCCCCCAAAATGGACTCCTTGCAAAAAACGTCAACCTGAGGAGTTATTCTGATAAAAATTCATAATTTTCAAGGTTTATGCTGCCTGCTGGTGGATTTCTTGTGCGAAATTGCAAATTTTGCAATCTCGCAATTGCGAGATTGTCGCTGCTCGCCGCATCTACGTGTTCACAAGTGTTTACTCCCGCAAAATTGTATAGTATTCTAGTTGGCAAGTGCGACCAAGCAAAAAATCCGCTTCGCACGGATTTACGAATTTTCGGATAAGTTCGCGAGAGTTCGCGGATTGCGAATTTACCGAAAATCCGCAAAATCCACGAGCGGAACGGATTTTACGCCCATGCCGATGTGATCAGGGCCTGGTAAAGACCAAGATGTGACCCGGGGCCTTGTGAGAACCAGGACGTGGGCTGGGGCCTTGTAAGGACCAGAAAATGAGCCTGGGCCTTGTGAGGATGAGGATATGTGCCAGGGCCTGGTGGACAGGACGTGAGCCAGGACCTTGTGAGGATCAGGACGTGAGCCTTGGCCTGGTATGGACCAGCACGTGAGCAGGGGCTTGGTGGACCAGGACGTGAGGCGGGGCCTTGTGAGGACCAGGACGTGAGCCAAGGCCTTGTGAGGACCAGGATGTGAGCCAGTGCCATGGGAGGACCAGGACATGAGCCGGGGCCTTGGGAGGACCAGGACGTAATCCAGGGCCTTGTGAGGATGAGGATGTGTTCAGGGGTCTGGTGGACCAGGACGTGAGCCAGGGCCTTGTGAGGACCAGGACGTGAGCCATTGCCTTGTGAGGACC
Organism: Lissotriton helveticus; assembly: GCF_964261635.1. Taxonomy (NCBI): domain Eukaryota; kingdom Metazoa; phylum Chordata; class Amphibia; order Caudata; family Salamandridae; genus Lissotriton; species Lissotriton helveticus. The sequence goes on along the minus strand of NW_027611651.1, from coordinate 906,906 downwards.
AGGACTTGAGCCAGGGCCTTGTGAGGACCAGGACGTGAGCCAGGGCCTTGTGAGAACCAGGACGTGAGTCTGAGCCTGGTATGGACCAGCACGTGAACCGGAGCCTAGTGAGGACCAGGACGTGAGCCGGAGTCTAGTGAGGACCAGGACGTGAACCAGGGCCTTGTGAAGACCAGGACATGAGCTGAGGCCTAGTGAGGACCAGGACGTGAGCCAGGGCCTTGTGAGGACCATGACGTGAGCCAGGGCATTGTGAGGACAAGGACGTGAGCCAGGGCCTTGTGAGGACCAGGACGTGAGCCATTGCCTTGTGAAGACCAGGACTAGAGCCAGGGCCTTGTGAGGACCAGGATGTGAGCCGGGGCCTGGCGGACCAGGATGTGAGCCGGTGCCTTGTGAAGACCAGGACGTGAGCTGGGGCCTTGTGAGGATCAGGATGTGAGCTGGGGCCTTGTGAGGACCAGGAAGTGAGCTGGGGCCTTGTGAGGACCAGGATGTGAGCTGGGACCTTGTGAGGACCAGGACGTGAGCTGGTGCGTTGTGAGGACCAGGACGTGAGCCAGGGCCTTGTGAGGACCAGGATGTGATACGGGGCCTTGTGAGGACCAGGTCATGAGCCAGGGCCTTGTGTGGACCAGGACATGAGCCGGGGCCTGTTGGAACAGGATGTGAGCTGGAGCCTGGTGGACCAGGACGCGAGCCGGGCCTTGTGAGGACCAGGACGTAAGCATGGGCCTGGTAGACCGGGACATGAGCCAGGATCTGGTAGACCACGACATGACCCAGGGCCTTGTGGGGACCAGGGCGCAAGCCAGGGCCTTGTGAGGACCAGGACGTGAGCTGGAGCCTGGTGGACCGGGATGTGAGCCAGGGCCTTGTGAGGACCAGGACGTGAGCCGAGGCCTGGTGGACCAGGATATGAGCTGGGGCCTTGTGAGGACCAGGACGTGAGCGTGGGCTTTGTGGACCTTGTGAGGACCAGGACGTGAGCGTGGGCCTGGTAGACCAGGACCTGAGCTGGGGTCTGGTGGACCAGGACGTGGCCCGGGACCTTGTGAGGACCAGGACGTGAACCAGGGCCTTATGAGGACCAGGACATGAGCTGGGGCCTTGTGAGGACCAGGACGTGAGCCAGGGCCTTGTGAGGACCAGGACGTGAGCCATGGCCTTGTGAGGACCAGGACGTGAGGCAGGGCCTTGTGAGGACCAGGACGTGAGCCGGGGCCTTGTGAGGATCAGGACATGAGCCAGGGCCTTGTGTGAACCAGAATGTGAGCCGGGGGCCTTGTGAAGACCAGGACGTGAGCCGGGGGCCTTGTGAAGACCAGGACGTGAGCCAGGGCCTTGTGAGGGCCAGGACGTGAGCCGGGGCCTTGTGAGGACCAGGATGGGAAACGGGACCTGCTGGACCAGGATACTGAGCCAGCTCTCGCTCCCTTGGAGAGGCCAGACTAAACACATGGTTTGTCCTCTCTTGCAGGACCAGGGAAGGGTCAGTCCAGAGATCCAAGGATACCAGAGACTGGGGCTCTGGACTTGCGCCCCCTGTTTTTCATTGTATTTCTCCCTGAAATAGATAAAACTGTGTGAAATCTCCTTGAGAGAGATTCATATTATCACAGATCTCACTGGACTCACAATCTGCAGAGAGAGGCTGATAATGAGCGTCCTTGCACATGAACTGTTCTACTCTTCTCTGCCACAATGTCCTGGGAAGTACCAAATATTTCCGTAGAGTGATCCCCCGAATATTCATGCCTGTACTTTCATGTAATACGTAATTGCATTCTGGGGGTTGTAGTCTTGGTTACTTTACTTACTCTCGGTGCTTCTCCCAGGAGCTCTCGGTGAAGGATTCTCATTAAGGACAGAGGAGCCCAGACTTCATTCCACCCCATACAGCGCTTCTCACTCCGCCCTGAGCCTCGCGGCGCTATGCACAGTCCCCCGAAGAGAGACACTGCTCCCCTGGATAGGCCTCACCTCCTCTGCACCTGGACAGGCATCTCCTCCTCTGCACCCCTGGACAGGCCTCACCTCTTCTATCCCTTTGAACAGGCCTCTCCTCCTCCGCACTCCTGGACAGGCCTCACCTCCTCTGCACCCCATGGACAGGCCTCACCTCTTCTTTACCTCCGAACAGGCCTCTCCTCCTCCGCACTCCTGGACAGGCCTCTCCTCCTCTGCACCCCTGGACAGGCCTCTCCTCCTCAGCACCCTTGGACAGGCCTCACCTCCTCTACACCCCTGGACAGGCCTCACCTCCTCTGTACCCCCAGGACAGGCCTCATCTCTTCTGCAACCTTCGACTGGCCTCACCTCCTCTGCACTCCTCTGGACAGGCCTTTCCTGCTCTGCACCCCCTGGACAGGCCTTTCCTCCTCTGCCCCCTGGACAGGCCTCACCTCCTCTGCACCCCTGGACAGGCCTCTCGGTGCTTCTCCCCAGGAGCTCTCGGTGAAGGATTCTCATTAAGGACAGAGGAGCCCAGACTTCATTCCACCCCATACAGCGCTTCTCACTCCGCCCTGAGCCTCGCGGTGCTATGCACAGTCCCCCGAAGAGAGACACTACTCCCCTGGATAGGCCTCACCTCCTCTGCACCTGGACAGGCCTCACCTCCTCTGCACCCCGGACAGGCCTCACCTCCTCTGCACCCCGGACAGGCCTCTCCTCCTCTGCCCTTGGACAGGCCTTTCCTCCTCTGCACCCCTGGACAGGCCTCTCCTCCTCTGCACCCCTGGACAGGCCTCGCCTCCTCTGCACCCCTGGACAGGCCTCACGTCCTCTGCACCCCCTGGACAGGCCTCACCTCCTCCACTCCCCTGGACAGGCCTCACGTCCTCTGCACTCCTCTGGACAGGCCTCCCCTCTTCTGCACCCCCTGGACAGGCCTCACCTCCTCTACACCCCTGGAGGGGCCTCACCTCCTCTGCACCCCTTGACAGGCCTCTCCTCCTCTGCACCCCTGGACAGGCCTCACCTCCTCTGCACCCCTGGAGAGGCCTCAGCTCCTCTGCACCCCTGGACAGGCCTCAACTCCTCTGTACCCCTGGAAAGGCCTCACCTCCTCCACTCCCCTGGACAGGCCTCACCTCCTCTGCACCCCTGGACAGGCCTCACCTCCTCTGTACCCCTGGGCAGGCCTCTCCTCCTCAGCACCCCTGGACAGGCCTCACTGCCTCTGCTCCTCTGGACAGGCCTCACCTCCTCTGCACCCCTGGACAGGCCTCACCTCCTCTGCACCCCTATCCCAGCAACCCGCAAGGGCGGCTGGAAACACCAGAGCTGGATTTTCTCGGCTGGAGAAAAAGACAGCGTCTTTCTCTGTGCGTCAAAAGGGAGGGGCGGCGTCCGTGGGCTCTCGCATCAGCTGGGCTCTTGGGCAAGTAGATAGCCGCTCTGCTCCAAACCACCGTGTGTTTGCTTAAGGCAACGTTGGTATATTTATACCTGAAAGGTGCCGGGTTTGACGTAAGGTTGGACATAAGACGTCAATAAAGATGTCACTAAGAACTGGCCGTTCTTTCAGTGCTCGCAGGAGTTCTAGGACAAATCAAAACAGAAGCATGGGGATTTCCCAGGTTGCTGGAGGTTTGCTTTGTTTAAAGAACGCGTTGTACTCTCTAGGAGTCTGGGGAAGTAGCCTTGCTTAATTTGGACTGCATGGGCTATGACTAAATATGGATATGATTCTTATGCCTTTATAAGGACATTATTTATTATAGCCATACAAGGGCATAAATTAGGAATATCGAATTAGGGTCCTAGATAGAAATACAAAACGACTTCCGCCAACAGAGCATTACCATAGTCTAATTGGCTGATGACCATGGCTTGAACTAAGGTTCTGCGGTGATTAGTGGGCAAGTAGGGAAGAATTTTGCGGAGTAAATGCATACTATAGTAGCAGGAGCTAGTATTGGCAGCAATGTGGTCTTTCATGGTTAATGACTGATCTAATTTTAGATAACAAAATACAAAACGTCCCCGTAGGAATTATTTAACCAATATTATCTAAATTATTAGTTTGCCACCACAGTGATCAATTGTTTAACAGAAGCAAGGAAGAAACAGAATTAAACTGTTCTTTATTATTCTATAAATTATTTTCTTTCTCCAAAAAATGTTAGATATCGCAACAAAAATACTACTACATTGGCAGACTCAATTCTCAGTAGTATATGACAACTTTTGCTAATCACATGGAAAAACCAAATGCCATGCTCGGAAAAGTGCTTTTCATAATACAATCATTGAGGATTCAAATGATGATACATCCATAAGCAAAACGATGTCAAGCGTCGACGTTTCAGTCCCCCGTCGGTTTAAACAATCCATAGGACCATCTTCAGGACCATACTTTGCACATATTAATCTAAAAATGAATACACATATAAATATAGTATAATTGTAACCTTGCAAAACCAGTATCGTCTACTTATCCCAAGGGAATTGAACCTGTGACCTGCACCATAAGTGTGTTCAACTACTAGACATATCGACCACCACCAAAATGAGGCCATCACTCGTGTACCCCCAACGTGAACACCCTGCCTTAAAATCAATGGGTCTTTACTGAAAAAATCTTACCAAAGACCTCCAGCCGGAAGTCGTAAGACTTGGAACTCCAATGTCCTAATATCTGATAAAAGAAACCAACAACAGCATCACGTCAAGGGCATGCTGCCTCAATCCGTGTTATCAAAACGTATATCGCATCCAAACCATATACTTACAGATGAAGTCAAACGATCTTCACCTATGACTGATCTAATTTTAGGCCTAGATTTTTAACACATTGTTTAGGAACAGGAGCTGGTCCCAATTGTGAGGGCCACCATTCATCAGACCAGCTAGCTGAGGCTTTCCCCATTAGCATGACCTCGGTTTTTCCAGGATTCAACTGGAGGCAGTTCTGTGTCATCCAGCTAGAGATTACAAGCGTTCTGCTGGAGAACCGCAATTTCTCTGCTTCTATCTTTGGGCCAATAGTAAATATAAGCCGAGTAACATCAGCATATGAAATTATCTCAAAACCTAGCTGTTCTACAATTTTTTCTAACAGATATGGCCCTAGCATGATAGTTTGTGTTCTGTCTGACAAAGTTCTGCAACCACTTCAAGGCTGTCCCTTGAATGCCACAGTAAGCTAGCCTCTCCGCGAGCACTAAATGTGAGGTGGTATTAAAAGCCGCCGAGAGATCTAGAAGGATCAGTACTACCGATCCTCCAATGTCTATTTTCTGTCTGAGCGAGTCAGTTACAGCGAGCATGGCAGTCTCGGTACTGAAGCCCGGTTGAAACCCGGATTGTGATTGATCCAGAATTTCGTTGGACTCCAGGCATAGACTTAGTTGCTTGTTAATGATACTTTCCAGCAGCTTGCCCAATAAGGGTACCAAAGAAATAGGGCGGTAGTTGCTGAGCTCTCGGGGATCCGCAGTTGGTTTCTTCAATATTGGACGTACAAATGCTTCCTTCCATGTTGTTGGAATGGTACCTGATTGTATTGAATAATTATTGTTAGTTCAGTCAGTCAAACAAGCTTTATTGCGATATATGACACATATCTTAAAAAGCATTACAAAAAAGCACATATATATTTAAAACAGTACGTGGTTAAAAAACTTTTCAATTCATTATATATATTGGGGCAGTATGGGACATGGGTACGGAATAGGCAGCTATCTATTAGGGTACTGCAAGTAACTTCAATGCTCGAATCCGCCATGCCCAAGACAAAAATTTAGCAAGGCAGGTAGCAAATAGGGGGCGTGGGTCAGATCTTAAGACTCGTAAAGCCTCGAGATGGGATCTAGTTCCAAGACTCCTACACAAAGGCTTTAACCAGATACAACGAGGAACAAGGTAAGCTGGGCACTCAAAGAGTAGATGAGGCATGGACTCTATCCTATTGCTACAAAATGGGCAAAGAGGAGATGGATGAAACGATGTCCTCCAGGTGACAGTCAATTTTCCTACTGGCAGAAGCCCCAATCTGAATTTGATGTATAGTGATCTGTCCCAAGATTTGGTAATCAGATCTAAATAAGGTTCACAGTAGGGAACATCTTTGATGAGGAGGAATTCGACAGAAGTTCTGCAGAGTTTAGAATTGCAGTGTCTAGTGGCCATCACCCATGACCAATATATCGACTTTAATGTCTGTTTAGGCGGAGCAGATCTGTTTGCCCACGCTTCTTCGAGACCTAGTTCAATAAGAAGGCGCTTGACTTCCATAAGCCAGCGGATTTTGGGCCAGCCAGAAGTTTGAAGTAATTCCCTTAATCCGTCAGCATAACTAGACAATTCAGGAACCCTCCATATGCGTGCCCAGAGGAGAAGGGGGCGCAACCTCGCCTGGTCCCCTATGGAACGGGTACCTGAGTCTAAAAGAATTGGTATTGCAGGAATACTATGTGGCAGGCCCATACGATCTCTGTGAAATTTGTTTTCCGCTCTTGACAATATGTCTAAGTTCTGGATTCCCCATAGTTCCGATCCATATAATGCTGCGCTTACCCCTCTTGCCCTGTAGATGTCCAATACAGGTCCAATGGGTTTATGGACCGAGGCCCGTTGTTCTTTCAATAGTACCCCCACAACCTTTCTATGTACCAGCGATGCCTTTTGTATGTGGGGTTGCCAGCTCATTGAGTCACTTAAGCGGATGCCCAAATAATCGAATTCCTGTACTCTTTCAAGTGGGACAAGGTCCAAGAAAGGTGGGATGACAGTTTTCTTTCGGGCATTCAACACCAAGAACTTAGTTTTGCTTACATTTATTGATAGACCCCTTGCATCGCAGAAGCCCTTAAAGCCAGTAAGTAGGTGTTGCAGACCAGCCGGTGTTTTTGAGATCAGGAGGGTGTCATCTGCAAAGAGGAGAGTTGGGATTTTCTTACCAGCCAGGGAGGGTGCATCGCCAGGAAGTTTAAGGAGATGCTCCACCACTCCATTAACATATAAAGAAAAAAGAGTGGGGGCAAGCACACAACCCTGGCGGACTCCCCTGTTCACAGGAATACGAGATGTTTTCTGGCCCTGGTCTCCCCACCTGATCTGAGCATAATTGTCCTCATGAAGTTTTATGAGCAAAGATAGTAAATACTGAGGGATGCCCATTGTGTCCAAAACTCGCCACAGTTGTTCTCGTGGGACTAAGTCGAACGCAGTTCGTAAGTCTATAAAGGCCAGATACAGGCTGCCCTTCCCAAGGACGACCACTTTCCACAAAATCATTAGGAGCCGGAATGTTTGCTCTATGGTGCCAGTCCCTGATCTGAACCCAGCCTGATAATCTGACAAGATTTTCCCTTCTTCTATCCACTGTTGGATCCTCCCTAGGATTACTTTGCCCGCTATCTTCTGTGTGGAATCAAGCAAACTTATTGGGCGATAGTTCGCCGTGTCGTCCCGGGTCCCTTTTTTGAAAATTGGAACGACCTCCGCACCCTTCCATGATTCCGGAATGGACCCGCCCATCAGGATTTCATTTAGTAGTGCGACGATTAGACTGCTCCACTCAGATATATTTACCTTTAGTAAGTCACTTGGGATCCCATCGGGACCCGCAGCTTTATTTGGTACCAAGCATTTGATTGCCCCCTCAACTTCTTTGATGGTGAAAAGATCAGCCTCTTTGGATACTAGGCTGTTAAGGAGAGGATGGGCGCCGAGCAATTGAACAATAAGGCTAGATGTCGGTCCTCCAATTGGAGAATAGAGCTGCGAAAAATGGGCATGCCATACATCTCCAGTGATGTTACAGGTGATAAGGCAGTCATCAGGTTTGTTTTTCAATCTCACCAGGTCCCAAAAGCCCTTTGAGTCTTTACTAGAACTTGCCGCTTTCAGGTCAGACCAGAATTGGGTTTCGTAGTCGAGCTTGGCCGTGGTTAGTGCCTTCCGATAGCATTTCCTGGCAAATTTTATGAGATTGGGATCCTTGGTTTTCACTGCTCTAATAAGTTCCCGTTTTGCAGAGCGACAGGATGGAGTAAACCAAGAAGCTCCGTCTTTTGGAGTGCTTTTCCCCTTTCGTCTCCCAACGGCTGGCGCGACAATGAACAGATCTCCCAAAGCTTTAGTTGCTTCGTCGAAAAGGAGCCTGACGTCCATGGAACCAGGGCTCATGGCATCAAGCCCCACTATGGCATTAGACATTATGGAGCATGCTAGGGCCATCTTTCCCTCGTCCGTAGCAACTTTTCTCCATTTAAGTCTCCTTCCGCAGTTAGAGGGGCACACGTCATGTGTAGATTTCCATAAATAGGGAGGTAGATTTGACTTCAAAGCCCTCCAGGGAGATGACAATGACAGTGCCAATTGGTTGTGATCACTATCAGTTATTGTTAAAACCTCCATGTCCAGAAGATGAGCCCAGAGCTTATAATTAAGGAGAATGTAGTCTATTCGGGAGGTGTGACCAACCCTGTTGTATGTGTGTGCCCCATGGGGATCGGATCTGGATCTGCCATTGGTTGCCCTTAAGCCAAATTCCATACAAAGGGCATTGAGACCTATGGCCCCCTGTGACCATTTTTTGATAGGGTTAAGTGTTAGTAAAGGGATGCCTCTCCTATTGTCTTCCTCCCAAGTATCTAAAATATCGTCGCTGGAGAGAGGTTCAAAAGAACAGTTAAAATCCCCAGCGAGTAAGACGAGAGAGTTGACATTACATGTACCAAGTGCATCCTCTATACATAACAATGGCAGCGTGGAGACACCACCCCTTGTCCCCCTAAGGTAGATGTTAAAAATTTCCAAATTTATCCCCCCCGGCCCTCTGACTGAAATTCTCTGTAAATCAGGAGATTTTGTAGATAGATGCCTAATAGAGAGGCCCAGAGAAGTGCTAGCCCAAATTAAAAGACCACCTGATGGACGCCCTTTAGTGCCATGTTGTTGCAATGCAGGAACAAAGTAGGTTGTGTAACCCACCTTGTGGCGGGGTTCTAAACACCAAGTTTCCTGTAGTATGCAAATCCCAAAGGATTCGATCAGGGTGTTCCAATCAGGGATATTTAAGTTGCGGGCAAGACCAGCGACATTCCAGCTCAGAATGCGGAGCAAGGAGTTCGATGTAGTGTCTGGTGCATTATACTCAATAGCACTTGCCCCCTGTGAGGAGACCTTTACAAGGGGAGTGATCTCCAGGCCTAGGCTCCTAGGTGCCGGTGGCGAAGTAGTGTCCATTATAAGATTATCCACTATGGGTAATAACCCTGCCCCGGCTATTGGTTTGCCTACCATATGTATGTGTGCAAGAACTATCTTATCTCCATGAGTAGGTGCAAACGTGGGTGAACAAGATGTTAAATGTGACGTATGCAAAATGGCTACTGCTTGGACTTCCTTAAGGATGTCAATACTTGTCCACCCCGTACCAGCTTCAATATCTACAATTGGATGGTCAGGGCGATGGCTATTAGGAAGATAGGAGATGGTATCGCTATTCAATGACGTACCAGCCTTTTCTGCAGGAGACATAGCAGGTCCACACCCAATTTTACCACTCATAGGGATAAATGGAGCTACAGTTGCAGGAGGCAAATTAGCTCTTACGTCAAAAATTTGATTGACAGGCTTCGGGAGTCAGTCTACGTCTTCTAAGCAAGCATACCTGTTAGCGGTTCCTACCCCGTGATACCTTCTATTTGGGCCCTGCCAGTCCCCTCTCAGCCCTCCCCGAGCAGGATAGCGAGGGTATGACCAATCACCCCCATAGTTTGGAACATGGCGCGGGGGGTAAAAGAATGTTAGGGGTCTTACAACTAGAGAAGGTTTGACATCCCCAGTGTTCCAAGAACATATATGTTGAGCAGTCTGTGGGCTCTCAAAAGAAACAACAATGCAGTCACCTTGGATGGTTTTGCGTGACTGTCCTATCCAGGGAACTCTACGCACCATTAGGACTTTGCTTAACAGATGCCTAGGCATCTGCCTGTTAGTGTTCAACCAGTGGATAACCTTGTTTTTGAGGGACCCGTAGTTTTCTTGGCTAGGACTCTCTAGTTCAGGAACACCCACTAATACTGCCACATAGGGACTGGCGTCCGGAGGTAGACCTATATACCCACCGCGAAAGTTTTGAACCTGACGTGGGCCCTGTTTAATAGTTGGGATGTGGTTGGTATCATTCGCCCTTTGGACTATTACCTCTTTATCAGGTATAGTTAAATGCGGGGCAGGCTTAACAGGGGGATTGGTATGTTTGAATTCTAAGCCCTTTGTGCGTGGTTTGGGTATTGGTTTGTTGGGGCACAATTCAGTTGGCGTAATAGAGGATGGATCCGCTTCAGATACGGCAGATCCTTTAAAATTTTGAAGGCTAAAGCTTGCCAAGGTTAAAATACTTTTTTCCATTTCCAAAATGTGGTTTTCGATACGGGAGAGTCTTAGATCTAATGGGGTTAGGAGCTTCTTTAGGGAGTTCCAGACTGTTTTTAGGAACTCCTCATCACTAGCCCCAGCCTCGCTAGGCTGCGCCCCTGAACTTGCATGAGTATTGGAAATATCATTAAGATCTAGGCTTAAGCGGTTCTCTACAACGCTTGGAAGGACTAAATCTGGTGCAACGGGTCTTGCTGCTTCTCTTTGCTTAAAAAAGTTAATATTAGTTGAGCAGTGTGTTCTGGCAATTTTGGCCTTCTTGCGAGAATAAGTGGACCTTACAGTACGTTTTTTTTTTTTAAGGGCTATACCCTTGTAGTGAGAACGCTGGGATTTTTCATGCTCCTTAATTGGGCTAGGAGAGATCGGAATCAATGCTATATCATTGTAAGGTGCAAGAACAGAGTCACTACCCTGGAATGGGGAAGTATTACTTTGTTGCAATGGGGAAAAACTAGGAATCACAGATTTCCCAGGTGATAGTTGTGGAATGTGATGTACTTCGGCATGCAATGTAATTGGGCGAGGAATCAGTGGGTGCACAGGGCTTTTTGCTGACGCTATATGACCTAGGGAAGATTTCTTGGACATTGCAAAGGTTTGGGACAGTCTTCTAGCAGCTTCTAAGTCTAGAGATACCCGTGTTTGCATTTTAGAGATTTCGTGATCAATAGCGGTGTTTGTTCTAGTGATAAAATCGTCCAACGTACCATTAACCATCTTCCCACCCTTCGCAGTTTTACTACGAGTAGCCCGAGTGCACATGATACTAGGTTGGTTCTGGGAGGGCTTGGAAGGCAAAGGTATAGTGTAAAAGGGGCAAGAGACAGTACTTGCGTAATGAATTTGAGGACCAAGGGAAAAGGGCCCAGCCCAGTCTCTCACAGCCTCGAACGGCCTCAAACGGCCCGCTCTTTGCCCGGTCTTCGCCCGCGCTTCTGTCCGCGCGCGTTCCGGAGGCTAAACTAAGTAGGAGGAGGAGGGGGGCGGGAAGAGGCACCAGGTGCGCGCGATGACCTGGCGCAAGCACCTCTGGGCCTCGCAGTCCCGCTCCCGCTGACTGCCTCAACTCCCTCAGCTGCTGGGCAAACCCTGGGATGGAGCACACGGGCTCAGGCAGAGTTCCGTCTTCCAGGCAAAATTAATCCAAGTAGGGTGGAGCACACGGGCTCAATGTTCGAGGGTCCCGTGTTCAGGGCAGTTGAATGGCAAGTTGATTCCCTCCACGATTACAGTTATTTAGAATTGCTGGCACGCAACGAGTGGCTAATAGGGCCACTGTCTTTGGAGGACAAAGATCTTGGGGTGAGCCAGATTTTGAGAAGGAGAGAGCATTGGAAACTTCCTCAAGAGTGGTTAACTCGAAACAATCTAAGGTGCTAGCTGCCATTTTTTCTAAGCCCTCTGTTCTAGTAGAGGCTTCAAGATCTTGAGAGGTGATCGATGAAAAGTTAGCATAAATATCAATTATCTTTTCTTGAAAATAGATTGCTAACAAATTACAAAAATCTTGTGTTCCATAGGCAATTGTCTACAGACATGAAGAGATACAAAGCCTTTTACTATATTAAAAAGGGCCTTTGGGACGTTACTGGCACGTTCAATTTGGTTAATAATAAATAGACGTCTGGCTGATTTAAAATTAAGATTACAGCTAGACAATAATTGTTTAAACCGTAGTTTGTTTTGTGGGTCTTTACTAACTCGCCAAAGTCTCCAATCTCTTGCATTTGGATTTTTCAATCTTTAGCTCCGAAGTGCACCATGTTGCTGATGGTGGATATTGGGGAGAATCCAAAACTGTCACAAAGGTGGAATTAAATTCTTCCAACGTCGTAGGAGCATCCTTATCCTTCTTTGGTGATTCCAGGTGAAAATCCTCATTAAAGGCTTCTACAGAAAGATTTCGCCAAGGTCTTGCGCCACTTGATTTTTCCCTACACTTAAGTCTGAGCTCTTAGGGCATGGCTGTTGGATAGAGAACTTAATCATTGAATGATCGGTCCAAGTGAGAGAATTTGGGAGGTTACAGGTTAGATGATCAATATTGGAAAAGATTAGGTCTAGCGAGTGGCCAGCTAGATGAGTTGGGCCTGTATCTCTTTGGGTGAGTTTAATCATGTCAAGAGTAGAGAGGAGTTTATTAACCTCAGCGTTCGTATGATTTTCACCATGAAAATTAAAATCCCCCAACAAAAGAAATGTATTTGAGGAGAGCACATGTATAGCAATTAGATCTATCAGTTGGTCCGTGAAATTGGTCTTAAGAGAGCTCTTCCGGGGAACCCTCCCTGCTCCCGGGACCGACGTTACAGAGCCTAACAGCAACCTAGGTCCGCTGCCGATGCCAGACACAATTCTGCCCTCCTGCTGCTGGGCCATGGCCGAGCAGGGGAAGGTAGTACAATAGATTTCCTGTGACAGGGAGGTTGCTCCCCACACTGCAACAGCACCACCTGTCTGCCCGTGTCTCCCAGCTCGCTGCTGTTGCCTAGGACACGAGTTCAAGGCTCTCCTCCACACGCAGGCTACCACCTGTGCCTCATCCCTGGTGGCCAGTGGTAGGTTGCTTTGTGTAATTGTATTGCTTGTTGTATTGTTTATTTTGTTTGCTTCATTCCCCCTGTTACCTCTTGCGCTATTTCTGTGCCCCGTACCCTTCTGCCTTCTCGCCGTTCCTCATGTGGTTTCCCCGCCGCTGCGTCCCCTGCTGCCCTGCCCCCCGCTCGCTACACTTCACCGTAGTGTATTTTGTATTGCATTTTGTTGGATTGTTAGTTGTATTCCTTTCCATACCTCCTTTTCCTCTTGGGCCATTTCTGTGCCCTTTCTGCCTTCTGTACCCTCGCCGTTCCTCCCCAGTTTTCCCGCCGCTGCGCCCCCACTCCCCCGCTCGCCCATTCGTCTGCCCCCACCACCCAGCTGCTCCTCCCTTCTACCTCCCCTTCTTATGGCGTCCGCGCCTGGACCGCGCCCAGAGCCAGAACACCTGGCCTCCGCGAATGCCACGACACCCGTCTCCGCAACTACTTTAGCTCCCTCCACGCACTCAACCCCGGACGATCATGCACCTGCTGCCTTGCTGCTCCGAAACGTACCCAAGGACCCTTCTCCTGCCGGAACTGCAGCTTCACCAGCATCTGGCCCGCCAACCTTCCTACCAGGAAAGAACCCAACTACCTTAGATGCATTCATCTCAACACTCGCAACACTAGAAAGCATGTTAAGACTCACTTACCAGCCGGGATGAGATTAAAACTGTGGATCAATGTTTTGTCCAGGGGCAAAGTAACATAATTAGGAAAATTAGTTAAATTAGGATTGCTATATAAGATACATTGCCAAAGTTCATAATGCCGTCTTTGATGTAATCTTTCCTAGTTTTTCAGTGCAGGGCAGTAGAAAAACGAATTTGCAGGAAGTCGCGCTGAGTGTGGCACTTCTTTACGATCCCAAAGGGATTCTATAAGGACAGTATCCACTTGTGCTAGCTCAAATGTACACTTTGTTACAATCAGTCAGGGAAGTTAGAGTCAAAGAACTTAAAGTATAAGTAAAAAATTCATATATTCATTTGAAATTTCAATGCTCCACGTTCAATTTCTGAAGAACGAATAAATTATTGTGGCTTCTCTCCGTGCTTCTGGTTAATCAAACACGGCAGAGAAGACCTACAACATAAACGGGATGCAGCTTGCAGCCGCAGCGTGTGCTGTATGGTACAAGTGGGATTATAAGAAGTATGCATCTAAGACTACCCAAGGTTACAGTCCTGTTTTTCTATTACAAACTTACTTCAAATGTTTTCTTTGATTTAAGTTATTCCTGTAACTGTTCAAAATGAAGAGATTGATCTTGAGAACACAATTTGTCACAAGAGTAGGCTGAGAATTAAGAAAAACAACAAATCTCCTGGTTTTATAGATGCCATCTTGTTTTTTTAGTGGATGTCACTGTTTGTGATGGTGAGACTGGGGACTGTTCTTATCATGGAGATGCCAATGAGTGTGAGCTGCCCAGACCTTGAATAGAGAGTTCTCAACCACAATATTTTGGCAAAGAGGTGAAGCCACAAATAAATGAGTGAGGTTTGTGGCTGCCCAAATCAGTGAACTCTTTGTTGGGGGGGGGGGGGGGGGGGTAGATTCACAAGGATTTTTTTAAAGCACTCACTACTTTAAAAGAGCCTGTTTCTAAGCACTCAAAGTGTTTACCGATAAGAGACTAAGGGCCAGATGTAGGTAGCTAAATACCGGTCGGTAACAGCCAAAAATCGGTGAATTTTCCGTTACAGACCGGTATTTAGCCCTTTCCAATGTAGGAGGCTGTAAATAAGGATTTGGTAATTTACAGATTCGTTATTTTAAGGAATCGGTAAAATACTGATTCCTTATTTTAAGGAATCAGTAAATTACCGAAACCTTAAAACCTATGTAGGTAGCACTTAAGTTGTAGTGTAGTTCCTATATTCCCAATAGGCTCTGCGCATTGGAATAATATATCGTGTGGTTTAGACGTAGGACTGAGGTCTACTAGGTCTCTACCGGCTATATTAGACTTAATTTTAAGTGCCAGCTAGCTCAGAGGTCACTAGAAACTTTCTCGAATAAACAAGAAGGGATTCATTTCTGACAACCGCATAAAATATGACAACTTTGTTTCCCAAGAATAAGAAATTAAATCTCTAGAGTCGCGGAAACAATAGATAACTATTTCACTCAGTCAATCGTGCCTGCTTAGTTTCACCAGAGGTGCAAGAGAAATAGAGAGACGGGCGTTTTCAATAAAAAGGTATTTACTGAACAGTCTTCTTACTCAAGCATTGAAAATGAACTGCTACAATAGCAAAGCTTACTATGAAGTACAATGCATATAATATGAACAGTATTATAAAGTAGTACTGTAAAAGCATGATATAGTTTCTAAGCCATAAAGTGAATAAAATGTATAAAATACATAAAATACATACAGTGATAAAGGATGACTAAAATACTCAACTGGTGCTCCTAGAATACGCCTACCCCGGTGTTCCTAACATAAGTCTGGTAAGAGGGAGGGAGTATTAAAGGAGGAGTTTAAGTCTAGGAGTTCTCTGCCAGGAATCTGATTCCAATAATTCTCTAGGAGGTCTAATGAGCTCCGTACCTTTGTTCTAGAATGTAGGAGGTCTTTTATCTCGTTCTCGGGACTCGATTTCCCAGATACCCGCAAGGGTAGCCCGGAAACACTGGAGCTGGATTTCTCGGCCAGAGAAATGACAGAGTCTCGCAGTGCGTCTGCTGGAGGGTCGGCTTCCTTCGGCACCTGCTGATGCAGGGCGTTAGGCAAGTAGATAGTCGATCTGCTCCAAACCACTGTGTGTTTGTTTAGGCAAATCAAGTGCAGAGTTTGACACATGTTTGGACTTAATAACGTCACTCAAAGGCTCATTTCTTGGAAAACGCCGGGAGTTCTAGGAGAACTTAATATTCAAGCAGGGGGAAGTCCCGGGCTGCTGAAGGCAGGTTTTTCCAAGAAAACGTTGTTAATTCTTGGCGCTTAGTCGAAGTATCCATGCCGGATTTGGGCTGTATGGTTTGGGCCAAATATGGTAATGATTTCTATGCCTATATAAGGGAATGATAAAGTATACCTATATAAAGGCATGAATCGGGAAATTTATACGGGTCCGAGATTCATTTACAACAAAGTGAGTGCATTTTTGTTTTAAGGATTCTCTATTTACCACCAACTACAAGTTGGTGGTAAATACCAAATACCTTTAAAAAAGCAATTATTTGCTTTTTTCAAAGTGCCATGTGGCAGACATACATGCCCTTAGGGCATGTATGTGCACCACATGCACGATTCATGGGTGTAACTGGGTGTCAATGTGACACCCTGCCACCCTTGAATATGCTCCCGCTATTACCGATTCGGTATTTACTGAATCGGTAATAGTGAATGGCTTCCTATTCATTCCAGGCCCATAGGAATGAATGGGAAGGTATTCCTCATTACCGAATCGGTATTACCGATTTGGTAATAAGGAATATTACCGAATCGGTAAATTTTACCTATTTTTTACCTACATCATATTTGCCGATTCTTAAATACCAAATCGGTAAAATTCGGTATTTAAGCATCGGAAAATTAAGATTACCTACATCGGACCCTAAATGTATAATAAGGTGATAGCCATGCCTAAGATTTTATTTCATACCAATCAAGTTACTTCCTGTGTAAACGTGGCTCACCAAATGCAGCAATAGCAGGCAGAAAACGCTTACTTTAAGATCCAGTACTGTCTAATCCATGTCTCTTCTAAACATTAGGGGATTTAACAAACTTTATTCGGTTTTATAAATGGAAAAAACCATGAAAGTCATAGATAGGATGCTTTTTTGCAGCATGCTGCTGGTGTTCTGGACAAGGAGATTGAACTGGCTATTAGACAATTATCTTGCTCACCTTCCCACCCTTCCCTAGGGGTTTCTTCTATTGCTCCATATGCTGGTTCCCATACTCAGTCCCCTCAAGTAGGCTAGGTGGACATACCTCAAGATATGCCTCAAGACCAGGCTGGGGGTATCGTCCCCCTTACACCAGTTGTTGTCACACGGGTCGGTGCCCAGTCTCCAATTTTTAGGTCAGCCCTGACATGACCCCTGGCAGAGGGTTGGGCCCAGGAGGCGCTAAGAGGAGGCGCCCCGAGTTGGGGGCCCTTGTAAACGCAAAAAGAACATTGGATCACAGTCATCTGCAGCAGTCCACCCAGAAGTGTTGTTGTTGTTGTTGTTGTATGTACTTTATTCAATAAAAGTTTTATCATAAAAGTATGTACATCCTCCAATCAGAAAAACAATCCATTTATACATACAACCAATATACAGGACAATGAAATGCAATAAAAAGAATATGTACAATAAAAACCTAAAGTGCCGCTACAGTACACTCGAGGAACAGCAATCTGAGTGGACCCGCTATCTCCTAACTCATGTTTTTCTTTAACAACTTTGTACGGGTATGCCAAGCACTACCCAGGGACTTTGCTACCCCGCAGACAATGACCAAGGACGTAGTTTCAGATGCTAAGATACCTTGAGCCATCCTGTGGTGCCTAAAATCCAGCTCTTTGCTGATTGGTTTCAGTCATATTCTTCTCGCCACCCTATATGCTTTACATGCAAAAAGAAAATGGCTAGTGACTCCGTGGGAGCTGTACACCCTGGGCAGGGAACAGATGGAGAATTACACTTGTTCCATCCTGCTGTGATTTCATTAATCTGGAGGGTTACAAATCTCAGCTTTAAATAGAGTGTCCTGTCTCTGGGATTTTGAATGAAGTCGAGAAATGGTTTGAGCTTCCTAACAGGTTTGTGCTTCAGAAACTGCTCGGTAAGGGGCCCCCATTTGGAACTATGTAACTCCTCCGCCTGCACCCATTCCCAATATACTTTCTTAATTGTTTGTTTGGGTGGCGGGCACTGGCTGGCCCACGTTTCGCTCAACCCTATATTTGAGACAAGCTGCCTAAGTTTGCTTATCCACTTGATCTTATTACCGGTGTTCAATTTAATGAGTTTGTCGAAGGCTGCTGCATAATTTGCCAGTTCAGGCGTCCTTCTTAAACGCACCCAAAATAATAGAGGGCGAAGACGTACTATGTCTTTAATCGAGCATTTACCCATGTCATGAAAGAGGGGCTTTAAAGGGGTGGAGGCTGGAGGAGAAACCAGACCTTTAAGGAACTTATTCGCAGATTCAACCAGGTCAATGGTGTTCTCAAACCCCCATAATTCAGACCTGTATACTGCCGAAGACAATGCTTTCCCTTAGTACACCATAAGGGCTGGAGCTATTGGTTTACTAGTAGACGCTCACTGCTCTCTTAGAATTGCTCCTGACACTCGCTTGTGGTTGAGAAGCATTTTGGCCATGTGGGAGTTCCAATTCATCCTGTTATTAACCTGAACTCCCAAATAGTCAAACGACTCAACCACCTCTAGTGGAATACCACTAAGGGAGATGTTATTCCTAAATCTTTTTGAAGGTGACAGGGTCATTAGCTTGTTCTTGGTGGTCTTGATGGTTAGGCCCCTTTCCACACAAAACTAGCTAAACCTATCCAGCATTTTTTGAAGGCCTGCTGGGCTTTTAGAAATCAGGAGGGTGTCATCGGCAAAGAGCAGGGTAGGTGTTTTCTCACCCGCCAGGACTGGGGCATTGGCTGGGTCCTCTCTCAAATGGTCTACCACGCCATTAACGAAGAGAGAGAACAAAGTCAGGGCCAACACACAGCCCTGGCGTACCCCCCTGTTTACCCTCTCTGTCAACTGCCCCTGATCCCCCATCTGATTTTGGCATAGTTCCCCTCGTGAAGTTTCTTAATAAAATCAAGAAGAGAAATGGGGAGGCCCAGGTCTTGCAGCACCTGCCAAAGTTTATCGCGGGCCCCAAGTCGAAGGCGGTCTTTAGGTCTATAAAGGCCAGGTATAGACTGCCTTTCCCGATTGTCACGATTTTCCAGTAAACCATAAAAAATCTGAATACCTGGTCCATCGTGCCCACCTTCTGTCTGAAACCTGCCTGGAAGTGTGAGAGAATGTTCCCTTCTTCCATCCAAGACCCTATCCTGGAGACAAAGACCCTGCCAACTACCTTCTGAATTACATCGATTAAGCTAATCGGCCTGTAGTTGGCAGGGTCCTATCTAGCACCTTTTTTACATATTGTTACGACCTTAGCTCCCTTCCACGAATCGGGGATGGCGTGGCCCCTTGCAATAAGATTCCTTAGGAGGGAAATAAAGTTGGCCCAAAGAACAGGTTCATATAAGAGTAGATATCCAGGAAGACCATCGGGCCCGCAGCCTTTCCTGGGCCTTCCTCCTCATGACCAAATGTACCTCTTTGATTGAAAAGGGTTCTGCTGGTACAGAGTTCTCTGATCCAGATCTTACAGGAGCGCTTTGTGGGGACTGAGATTCTCCTACGCCACAGTACAGGTTGAGAAAATGGGTGTAGCATTGTTGCTCTGTAATGTGGTTTGGGATCGGATCAGCTCCCCTTCTATTGGCTTTATTAATTAACTCCCAAAATAAGGTTGGGTCTTTCATCTGGGAGGCAGATTTAAGCTCCTGCCAGTGCTGTTCCTCCCAGTCACGCTTCGCTAAAACTGTGGCTCTTGAGTACTCCTTTCTGCCTACTCTTACTAATGTCAAGTCTTTCTTGCGCAGGGCTATAGTTAAAGCCTTCCTCTTTTCTCTGCGCATGGCCGTATACCAGATGTTACTCGATTTTACAAGGTTCCGTTTCAGCGTTCTAGGCTCCTTGATAATAAAAAACAAGCCCAGCCTCTCTATTGTGTTACTATAAAATTTATTAAGGGGGAAGACCTGAGTTTTTTCATGGGCTACATTAAACAATTTCAGCTCTACAATCTTCTGCTCTATGTGCTTCATAATGCTGGATAATTTGTCCTCCTGACATGTAACCAGAAGTGCCTAACCTGGATGCAATTTTGTTAGACATGCTCAAAGCAGCCTTGCTGTTAGCATTTGGAACTAAATTGGACCCCATCCTACTCCGACTTTCTGCACTGGAAAGCAACCTGTCTGCACTGATAGCTACTTGCAAAGGGACCGTGTCCTTCTCTCCACAAGTATCCCTCTTACATGGCCTACGATCTCGACCACCATTTCCAGTCCCAGTAGTAGTGGCACAGAAGCAGGAGACAGAGCAGTGTCTATCACGAAGCAGCCTAGTCCCATGGTAGGAGATACAACGACGCCTATTGTCCAGGACTGACCCCCAGCACCGTCCAGCCAACCGGAGAGGGGCAGGGGGGCACCCAGAACCCAGTATCTTTTCAGTCTCTGCAATCTCAGGGTTTCAAAGTGGGCGGATTGTACAGTTCAGATGATAGGTGGGAAGGGCTGGAAGCCATGCTCCCGGGACTAGAATAACTATTATCCTAGTTTGGGCTCTGTTCATCTCCTACCAGAGTCCACGACGCTTGTTGTGGTGTTAGCTAGAGTACCATGCCTCCAGCCTGGGAGCAAGGAAGACTTTTACAAGCTGAACAAGGTGGTGCACTGGCTCAATTCCAACATTGCCCCTGGGCTTAGGGTGGAAAACCAAACTCTCATGGTGCGCCAGACACAGTGGGTTGGTAGCGCCAAGAAATCCTGGCTGGGGGACTGCATTATTATCAATTTTAACAATCCAGTCATGGTAAACCGAATCTTAAGCACGGTTGCCCAGTCTAACTACAGGTGTTGGAACTCAGCAATCTTGACACTCCCGCTGGGATACTTCTACAGACCCAATTATTACCAACTACGGTCCCAGCGCGAGCGGCTCCAAGAGGTGGGCCATAGGGGTCGTGCAGAGGGGATTATAGTGGTAAGCACAGCAAATAGGTTTACTCCTCTGAGCTCATAGGAAGATTGCGATTGACGCTGTGTGGGTCCCTCGGACCCTGTGGCACCCACATCCCAGGGAAATGTATCGCCCCCAGAACAGGTATCGAGTGTGAATGGAGGGTGCACATTTCTTTCTTGGAATATCGCAGGGCTGGAGAGTAAGATTGGGCATAGCGAATGGTTGGCCCTTGTTAAGAGTTTTGATGTGATATGCCTCCAGGAAACTTGGGCTGGAGACAATAATTAGCACCTGGATGGCTATAAAACCCTCTTTGATCCAGCTACCCCATCCAGGTCAGGGAGAGCCAAGAGGGCGCTTATCACCTTTGTTTCTCTAGCTGTCCTTGGCATCTCCGCTCCCTGTAGGAAGGAAAATGCTACTTACCAGTGTGCGTCTGTTCTTGGCATGTAGAGCTGCAGAGATTCACACTCTGTGCATAGATCGCCATCTGGTGTGGGGCTCGGATGCTTGCACCTTGTTGTCTTGGAAGAAGTCTTTTTAGTCACAAGATAGGTGACTTCTCCTTTTGACGATAGTGCGCATTGGCATCAACTCCATCCTCAGATTGTTTTTCGCCATGAAGGGAAATGATGGAGTTTGTAAAGAACAGAGATGTCCATGAGAATGTACCTAAGATAACACTGGAACAGATACAGGTTCCGGGGAGGTGGTGGGGCGTATGATTCTCTGCAGCTATATATGCCAAGAACAGATGCATACTGGTAAGTAGCATTTTCCGTTCGAGGCATATGAGTCGCAGAATTCACACTCTGTGCATAGACTGTACAGCCGTGTCTCCCCTAGCGGTGGTTGCCTGTATCTGTTGCAGTGGTTTGAAAAAGTGTTTGCCTGCACATCTACACAATAGTGTTTGGTGAAGGTGTATGTAGTAGAACATGTTGCTGCCTTACAAATGTCTTCTAGGGGAATGTTCCCTAAGAATGCCATGGAAGCCCCCAGTTTGGCTGTTGAGTGCGCTCTAGGGGGAATTGTTAACATGCATTTTGCTTTCTGATAGCATATTTGAATGCATTTTACTATCCACCTGGCAATTCCAGCATTGAAAAATGGGTTGCCTTTATGAGGTGGTGAGAAAGCCACAAACAGTTGTTTTGTTTTCCTAAAGGCTTTAGTCCTGTCTATGTAATAAAGTAAAGCTCTTTTGACAGCAAGCGTGTGAAGACCTCTTTCCGCTACAGAATCAGAGTTTTGGAAAAATACTGGTAACTCTACTGATTGATTAAGATAGAATGGAGAAATCACCTTTGGAAGAACTGCTGGGTTTGTTCTAAGAACCACTTTGTTGCGATGTATTTGTAAAAATGGTTCTTGTGCGGTTAAAGCCGGAATCTCACTTACTCTCCTGAGAGAGGTGATTGCGACAAGGAAAGCTACTTTCCATGTAAGGAATTGTAATTCACATTTGTGTAAAGGCTCAAACGGGGGACCCATGAGCCTAGTAAGAACATTGTTTATGTTCCACACTAGAGATGGTGGCAGTCTGGTTGGAATTATTCTTTTAAGGCCTTCCATGAAGGCTTTGATAGCAGGTACCCTAAACAAGGACAAATGTTGCCTGTTTTGTAAGTAGGCTGCAAGAGCAGCTAGATGTAATCTGATTGATGAGTATGCAATATTTCATCTTTGTATGTATGTATGTATGTATGTATTTTAATGCTTGTTAAGCGCAGCTGTCACCCAGCGGGTATCCTGGCGCTGAGATCAGTTCCACCATCAATTCTACAAATTATTCTGCTCTAGGGAAAAGAAAAGTTTTAAGGTCCTTTTTAAATAAAATCAAATTTGGACTGCTCCCCAGTTTTAGAGGTAGAGTGTTCCACATTGTGGCGGCCGTAAAACTAAAGGCGCGGCCACCCATTCTCACTCTGTTTATTCTAGGGACATTCACTAGGAAAGCTGAGGCGGATCTCAGAGGTCTGGCAGCCTGATACCACGAAAAAAGATTTTGCAATGGTATTGGTCCTTGACTATGCAGTGCCCCAAAAACCAGGCACATAGCTTTGTAGGAGATCCTCTGCTGGACCGGCAGCCAGTGCAAAAATGCCAGAGCTCCCGCAGAAGACGCCGAACGAGGTAGGGATAGGGCTAGTTTAGCCGCCATATTTTGAACCCTCTGTAATTTGTGGATCAAAACTTTTGGGGCTCCTAGAAGTAGTGCGTTACAGTAGTCTAACCTACTGAGGATGGTACTACGCACTACTTCTACTCTGGCATCCCGCGGGAGAAGCGGCAGTATCCTCCGTAAAGCACGGAGCAGGCCCATACATGTCCCAACAGTCCTGTTCACCGAGGCATCCAATTGTAGGTTCGACTCGAACATAACTCCCAGATTGCGGGCCGAGTCTGCTGCCTCCACCGAGCCTGGAATTGAGCTAGGCCAAAAATCTTTGTAGATGTAGCAAATAGCAAATAATGTACTAAATTGAATCATCTATTGTGTCAATGTTGTTGTTATTGTAGTAAATGACAAATCTTTTCTATTTAGCTGCATAGCAAGCTCTAGTAGTGGGGCGTTTGGCTTCTTTAATAATATTCATACAGTCCGTGGGAGGTTCAGGTAACCAAACTCTAAGATTTCATGAGCCAGATTGCTAGATTCAGTTGTGCTGGATCTGGGTGCCTTATCTCTCCATGGTTCTGCGTCAGCAGTTTTGGGGACAGATGTAGTTTTTGGTGTGGAACTATTGAGAGTGCGAGGAGTGTTGTGAACCATGGTTGCCGTGCCCATGTGGGAGCAACCAGGATCATCTTGAGAGTCTAATGTTTGAGCTTGCGTACTACTAGTGGGATGAGTGGGAGTTGCGGAAAACCGTACGCAAATCTCCCTGACCAGTTCATCCATATTGCATTGCCCTTGGACAACGGGTTTGGGAACCTGGCAGCGATGGTGTGGCATTTTGCATTTGAGTGTGTGGCGAACAGATCTATGTCTGGTTGGCCCCACATTTGGAAGAAAGGTTGAAGGACTTGTGGATGAAGTTCCCATTTGAGTATTTGTTGAGTCTGACGACTTAACAGATCCGCTATCTGATTGTTTACTCCTGAAAGATGTTCTGCCAGGAGATATATGTTTTGTGTAATGGCCCACCTCCATATACTTTGCGCTAGGTGAGACAGCTGCAAAGAATGTGTTCCTCCTTGCTTTTGTATGTAGTACATTGCTGTCATATTGTCCATCTGGACTAAGGCAGCCTTGTTGAGAAGTACTTGGAACTAGAAATATTGCCAGTGGTTCTAGGTGATTGATGTGGAGCGCTTCTTGTTGAGTGGTCCACTTGCCCTGAATTGTGTGATTTAGGAGATGGGCTCCCCAGCCGGTGAGTGATGCGTCTGTTGTTAGCACTATTTGTGAAACTGGCTCTAGGAACGGCCGTCCTTTGGAAAGGTTTTGTGTGTTCCACCACTCCAGAGAGCGATGTGTTTGGCTGTCTACCAACATCAGATCTGTAAGTTGTCCCTGAGCCTGATTCCACTGACATGCCAAACATTCTTGTAAAGGGTACATCTGAAGTATTGCGTCAGTGACGTACGATGAAAATGTAAGAGGCCATCACGCCTATTAGCTGCATAAACACTTGTGCTGGGAGAGAGTGTTGAGACTGAAACTGGGTGATGAGGGTTTGCATGCTGGCTATCCTGGCTGGATTGGGGTATGCTAGAGCTTTGCAAGTGTCTATTGTAGCTCCTAGATACTGATGTATGTAGGAGGGTTGAAAGTGTGACTTGCTGTAGTTTAGTGTGATCCCTAAGTAGTGTGACAGGGGTGTGGAATTTAATAAAATATGTACTTGTCCATGGGACAAGTAGCTTCATAAATCTACATGTCCTGTAACAAAATCCACTTGTCCCTTTGGTGCCATGTAGTGCGCCGTCAAATAATGGCTGCAATCTATTTATAGAAGAGCTCCGATAAAAGCCTCTCTGGTTATGTCAGGCAAATACTATAGAAGGATTTGAATTTTTGAGTTTTTCACCAGCTCTTCTCTAATCTTTTCCCATACTGAGAAAGGTTGGCAATTTACCCCTTGCAATGGCAGAAGTAAAGTTTCTTCCAGGGCTGGGAAAAATGTGGTTGGAGAAAAAGTGAACTTATAAACACTCAACAGATTTCCGCTGGGGCATATTCATATTTGCTCATGCTAAGATGCAATTCACAAATATTTTCTAGGACTACGGGTTCCTGGCCTACTTGAGGAAATTCATGTGAATACATGAAAAACGTAAATCTGCATTAATACAAGGACATATATCATGGGTGCACTTTTGTGACTTTCACATTGAGCCCCTAATTAAATCTGAGTTAACCAAGACCTTTTGTTTTTATTAAAATGCTATCTCTGCCTATCTGTGAGCTGGCTTCCTTGTGTGTAACAGCATTCTGCTCTTTTACAAAGTAGTTTTGTTCAGTGCCAGGAATTTCTATGGCAATGTGGCCTTTATGAGACCAAATACTAGCAGTCTAGTATGAACGCGCTGGCATACAGCACCACGCCTACCTGATAATCCCACAGTAGAGAAAGGAGAATAGTGTAGGCCAAGTAAGTAACCAGAAAATTAAAATACCCCCCACGTTGATCCAAAGTTCTTATGACACCAAGCAAGCGAAAAAAGTAATTGGAATCCTCGCCAACATAGCTCTCTTGTCTCTTCCATCTAAGCATCTATCCCATTCATCCTTTCACCCACTGATATCTAGCATTTCACCTTTACATTGGCACCCATTCATTCTTTTATCCATTATCCTTTCACCAATCTGTTCGTCCATCTGTTAATCTGTCAGTCCATCTGCTTATCCATATCCAAACCTACCCATCCATCTCCAAACCTATCCATTTCAACCATCCTGCCATCCTTTTGCTCATCCATAAACCCTCCCTTTCACTCATCTATCCACCCTCCCTTTCACTCATCCTTCCACCCTCCCTTCGACCCATCCATCAATCCATCCTTCCACTCATCCATCCATTTATCCTTTACACTCATCCATCCTTTTGCTCTCTAATCCTTACACCCTGTAACCCATCCACTCATTCACCCTTTCCTTCATTATAACATCCTTTGTCCATCCACCAACCCCGTCACTCAACCATCCCGGTCACTCAATCATCCATCCATCCGTCTAGCCAGCCACACTTCCACTCACTCATCCTTTCACCCAAACATCCATTCATCTTTTCACATTAATTACAAATCTTTGTCTGCCGAGCTGCAGACAGAAGAGGCCCATCAAGAGCTCCACCTCTACTGTAGCTACTAAAGGGGGCGTTCAGGAAGCCCCTGTTCAAACCTATCCTGCCATCTCCAAACCTATCGATCTAACTGATCCATCCCGCCTTCCTTTTACTCATCCATCCTTTCACTCCACACATCCTCCTTTTCACTCCTATTCATCCACCCTTTCACTCATCCTTCCATTCATCCTTCCACTCATCCATCCACCCACCCCATCCATCCTCCTTTTCACTCACCTATCCACCTACCCTTTCACTTCCTCTATTTATGCTTTCGCTCGTCCATCCACCCTTTCACCCGTCCAGCTTCCGTTTCCATCATATATCCATCCACCCTTTCAATAATGCCTCCATCCACCTTTACACTCAACTGTCCACCCATCCATCCATCAACCCTTCCACCCAGCCACCAACCCATCCATACATCCCCACCCACTCAGCCATCTATTCATCTACTCTCGCCCATGAATCCACCCGTTCAATACGCCATCCATCCTTTCACTCATCAATCCACTTTCAACCTATCCATCCACTCACCCATCCCTTCATTCACCCTTATCCTACCATTCTTTCACACATCCATCCTTACATCCATCCACTCATTCATCCATGCATCTACCCTTTCACTCCACTCATTCATCCATCTATCCATCCAGCCTTTCACTCATTCATCCATGCATCTATCCATTCACCCTTTCACTCATTAATGTATGCATCTATCATCCACTCTTGCACGTATTCATCCATGCATTCTATACATCCACCCTTTCACTTATTCATACATGCATCTATCCATCCACTCATTAATCCATACACCTATCGAACCACCCTTTCACTTATTCATTCATGCATGCATCTAAACATCAACCCTTTCACTCCTCTCATTCATCCAACTATACATCCAGCCTTTCACTCATTAATTTATGCATCTATCATCCATTCTTGCACGTATTCATCCATGCATTTATACATCCACCCATTCACTTATTCATACATGCATCTATCCATCTACTCATTCATACATGCACCTATCCATCCACCCTTTCACTCATTCATTTATGCATCTAAACATCCACCCTTTCACTCCACTCATTCATCTAACTATACATCCAGCCTTTCACTCATTCATCCATGCATCTATCCATTCACCCTTTCACTCATTAATTTATGCATCTACCATCCACTCTTGCACGTATTCACCCATGCATTTATACATCCACCCATTCACTTATTCATACATGCATCTATCCATTCACCCTTTCACTCATTAATGTATGCATGCATCTACCATCCACTCTTGCACGTATTCCTCCATGCATCTGTACTTCCACCCTTTCACTTATTCATACATGCATCTATCCATCCACTCTTTCACTATTCATCCATGCATCTATTCATCCACCCTTTCACTCACTCTCCCACCCACCCTTTCAAGTCCATTATGGGCATTTGTCTGCGGACCTGCAGATTGAAGAGGCCCATCAAAAACTCTACAGCTGCTGCAGTTGCTACAGCGGTGTGTTCACAATGCCCCTGGTGCAGGCACAAAGTGAGATGAGAGGCCTAGTGCAAGGACAGAATTAGGGGTGGCCTTAGGCCTGCATGAAAGCCCATGTGGAAACTAATGAGCTTTAATGTAAGCCCTCGATGACGTAAGAAATGAGAGGCCAAGGCGAGTGGGTCAGGGATGTCAGAGAGGGCGGCGGAGGGTGGTGGGGTTAGCAGGTTTTGGCACCAGGTGTAACATAAGGTGTACAGGAAATGCAAAGTGCCAAGGAGGGGGTGCATGAGAAGGGAAAGCAAAGTGATTTGAAGATGAGCAGGGATATTGGAGCCCTATGAGGCCCAGGAGTGGAGCAGAGAATACAAGACAGGGAGGGGTCATACAGTTCAAGTCAGAGCAAGGGGCCAAGAGGCAGAAAAAAAGCAGCCTCTTACATGCCATTGCTGGAGTGTACTGGAGCTGCAAAAGCTTGATGTGCGTCTCGTGCTTGATGAAAATAAGAGGACCAGGGGAGGGCCTGGAAGTCAAACAAGCTTTTGTTGTTCTGCTCTGGGGAAATTAAAGTGCAGGCCCCAGCTTTTACATTGACCCTTTCGCTGCCAATAAACTGCTCAGAGCAACTTATTTACTGGCTGTGACCTACAGGGTTGAATAGCTGTGTATCGTTTTGCCATAAATCTGTCTACTTGTCCTTTGGACAAAATGCAAATTAAAACCTCTTGCCCTCCTAAGAAATCTAGATGTCTCGGGCGTCGGGAGATAGGAATTCCCCACCCCTGTGTGATCCCCAAGGCTGTATGACTTGGCTTTTATGAGCCAGTTGTCCAGGTATGGAAATACGTGGATTTGCTGCCTTCTTAAGTGCGCTGCTACTACTGCAAGGCACTTTGTGAACACCCTGGGTGCTGTAGTCACCCCAAATGGAAGGACCTTGAACTGATGATGCTGGCCGTCCACTGTGAATCTTAGGTATTTCCTGTGAGCAGGGTGAATGGGAATTTGGAAGTAGGAGTCCTTGAGATCTAGTGTGGCAAGGAAGTCGCCTCTTTGAAGCAGTGGAAGGATCTGCTGCAGAGTGATCATGTGAAAATGATCTGATTGGACGTAGAAATTGAGAGGTCTAGGGTCCAGTATTGGTCTTAGAGTCCCGTCTTTTTTGGGGATTAGGAAATACAGGGAGTAAACCCCTGTTCATTGATGTTGTATGGGAACTGGTTCTATTGCATGCTTTTGAAGCAGTGAAAGAACTTCTTGTTTGAGGAGTGTTAGATGATCCCCGGACATTGGACGCTGTTTGGGTGGTAAGTTGAGGGGAGTAGCAGAAAGTTCTAGGCAGTAGCCATACTGGATAATATGTCTTACCCACTTGTCCATAGTGATGGAATTCCAGACAGGTAGGAACTGTGATAGTCTTCCTCCGACCGGAGTGGAATGGGCTGGAGGGAAGTCCCTGCTTACTAGCGGGGGAGGTGCGAGTGTTGTTGTTACCTCAACCTCTCCCTTTGTTGTTACTTTCCCTGTATCCACCTCTAAAATATCCCCTACTGGTATATGTTTGTATGGTGTTTTTGTATGAAGAGGACGTAGTGTCTCTACTAATGTTCTTGGATTATCCTCTGTAGAAGGAGCGGCGAAAGGAACCACGTGTGGATGGAGACTGTAATGCTCCCATGGATTTAGCAGTCTCCGTGTCCTTTTTAATTTTTTGGTGTCTACAGCCGGTCCAAAAAGGTGTTGCTGATTGAACACCTGGTTGAGGATAGTTGTTTGTACCTCCTGTTTGAAGCCAGAAATGTGCAACCAAGCATGTTGTCTGAGTAACATGCTAGTGTTAAAGGCCCGAGAGGCGGTGTCTGCTGCATCAAGGGCATACTTGATTGATGCATTGGTTATTAATTTACCCTCTTGGATGAGATCATTGGCCTTGGTCTTGTATTGATCTGGTAAATGTTGCAATAGGGTTTCTAGTTGGTCATAGTGAGCCCTATCATACCTAGCAAGTAATGCTTGTGTGTTAGCTATCCGCCAGTGATTAGCTGCTTGAGCAGCAACTAGTTTGCCGGAAGCATCTAATAATTTATACTTCTTGCCGTAGGTGGTGCCTCACCAGAGGTCTGAGAATTAGCCCGTTTTCTAGCATAAGCTACCACCAGAGAATCTTAAGGGAGTGGACTTTGATGTAGGCGGGATCATTGAGAGGAGGTTTATATTTTTTGTCAATTCTCACATTGAGAATTCTAGCCCTAACAGGGTCTTTAAATATGTCAGGGGCATGTTTAATGACACCTTTTAACATTGGCAGGGTTTGTACAGTCTTCAGTGACTGCTCAAAAGTGTCTGAATGCATTGAAACACCATGGTATGTAGCTGCCCTATTTACCAACTGACTAAAACCAATATTGTCATCTGGGGAGATGGCTTTGTTGGATATGCCTGGGTATGCCTGTTGGGTATGCCTGGGGATCAGGGAGGTCTGGAGGGTGGACCGGGTCATCATAATCGTCCCAGTCGTCCTGTGGTACGTCTGTTGGTATCAGGGTCTGTAAAAGGGTCATTGTTGCCTCCCCCATCCTCTAAATCATCATCGACCTGTGGTAATGGTGAGTTTGGTGGAAGTATAGGAGAGTGTGGAGGAGAGATAGGATTGGTAGGAAGAAAAGGAGAAGAGGGTTGTATAGGTTTAGTAGCACCGTTTTTTTCCTCAACAGGCACTGCAGGAATGTGGAGTGTTTTTATTATTCGGATCGATAGGATCCGGTCGAAAAAGTTCTTCCTCTTCGGTAGACGCTTTCGGTGCCGATCTTTTCGGGTCCAAGCGAGGTTTGGATTTCTGCTTCGGAGCCTTGGAAGGTATTTTTGGATTCTTCGGCTTCGATGTGGAGGCGGAAATCTTTTTCGGTTCTGAATGTGTGCATTTCGGATCAAATGCCTCTTCTTTCGGCGTCGGGGTGGTCGATGCTAATTTCTTTCTGGGAGTAGGCTGTGCTCCCGACTTCGGTGGCGATGGATCCTGTGGGACACTAACATGCGGCTTGCTCGGTCACGAGCTGCCTGAAGACTTGTCCTTTGTCTTTGGAGCCAGCCCGGGGGCGGGGCTTCTGAATATTGTTTTCGGTCAACAGGCAAAGTCTTGACCAGGGCCTTCTTTTTTGCAGGTGGGGTTGGGGTTGCGGCAGTGGTACTCACTCGTTGATCTGGAGGGATGGGGTGGTCTGCGTTGGAGTCGTCTGCTTCGGACACGATTTCCAGTTCCTCAGAATCTTCCTCCGGGACATCGGGCCTTCATCAAAAATGTCCACCGGTACCAGAGCTGCTTGCTGCGCCATGATGTGTCATCGGGCCCGGCAATCACAGGTGGTCTTTTTGGATCGAAAGGAGGCGCAGGTATGGCAATTATTCTCGCCGTGCTCTGTCGAGAGACCCAGATTACAGACCTTGTGGTGGTCACTGTGTGGGGTCCTTTCCATGAGCCATAGGCTCGAATGGCGTCGATAGGCCCAGCGGCCCGTGTCGACGACCGGAATGGGATATTTGAGGAGCGCGTCGAAGGTCACACGATCGAGAAACAATACCGTCGAATTTTATGATGGTTTGCGCGTCGAAAAGGTTTGGAGATATGGTGCCGAACCGGAGAGCAGAAGTTACATCCGAATCCGATGGCGGAAAAAAACCATCTGAGGATGGAGTCGATGCCCATGCACAGTATCGTCCAAGGGAGGAGTCACCTATGTCGTGACTACAAAAGACTTCTTCAAAGTCAACAAGGTGCAAGCATCCAAATCAAACACCAGATGGCGATCTATGCACAAAGTGTGAATTCTGGAGCTCATATGCCTCGAACAGTGGGTTTCTGTTGCAGTAACTTGGTGCAGAACAAAGTGAAGAGTCGACATGGCACACATCCTTGTGTGCCATGCCCACAAACCACTGCCCTGGCATACATCAGTCACCTCTCTAGCTGGGTGCCCTATGCCAGTGGTGAGTGTACAGGTGCATGAGCCCTATATCCCTACAGTGCCCAGGTCTATTCCTGGGCATTGTAAGTGCAGTGCTGCCATTAAGTATATATGGTGCTGGGAGCTTGTCATTACGAACTCCACAGCACCATAATGGCTACACTGAAGACTGGGAAGTTTGGTATCAAACTTCTCAGCACATTAAACCCACACTGATGCCAGAGTGGTATTTAATGTAAAATGCACAACAGAGGGCATCTTCGAGATGCCCCCTGAAACTCAGACCAACTCCTAGTGACCTGACGGAGTGGCTGCTTAGGCTGCCACCACCAGACATGTTTCTGGACGCCTGGGTCGAGAGCTTGCTGCTCTCGGGGGCCTGAAACAATGCACATCCTGGGAAGAGGTGCCAAGCTTCCTCCCCCAGGATAGGCAGGGTTCAAGAAGGGGAAGCTTCACCTTTCTGAGACTCTCCAGACCATTTGCCGCTTTCAGCAATGGGTCCCGGCGGAAAAAACAAGTGCGGAAGAGAGGTGTGCCCACCTCTGCCAACTCCACCCCTAAGGTGGGGGAGGCGAGGTGAAGCACAACCTCGAGTCCCTACCATCTTGAGGATGGAGGGGAGCCAGCCAACCAGGGACAGGCTCCTGCCCCCCTTCCACTGGAGAGTGACAGAATAAGGGGTGTACCCACTCCAGGGAAGGGACCCATTGGTCCCTGCCCTTCACCTACCTGTAACACCCCTAAATATAGTATTTAGTGGCAGCCTGAACCTTCCTTCCTGAGATCCAGCAACAACAAGAAAAGAAGAGAAGAAGGATGAGAAGCCGTGCAGAGCTAACAAGAGGGCGAAGTCCACTGACTTGGCCCCAGCCCTGTCTCCCCTTGAACCTGCTCCTGTGAAACCCCGGCCTTTCCAGCAGCCAGCACCGTCACAGACCCCAGAGGACCTGCCTGCCTTCACTTTCAAGACTGTTTCTCGTGTGAACACCTGACGTATTTAAACTGCAGCTTCTGGTGCCAGCCAGAAACCGAGAATCCAGCCCACTCCACACCCGCCGAACCCGACCCAAGCTCGAGTGGAAAAACACCACAAGGAGGTCCCCCCGGCGATCCTGACCCGAGATCCGGTGACCAATGACTTGCCTCAAGCCTCCAGAAGACGTCTGTAGCCTCAATCCAGAGGACTCCCTCTACCGTGACCGGAGCGGGTAAGAAAATGCGACGTCCAAAGGCACCCCTACATCCAACGCCCCACGGCCTTGTGTGCCCAACCCATCGGTGCCTAACCAACCTACAAGATCCCAACTTACCACTCGAAGTGGTGGTCGCTCCTGGAAGATCCTCGTCCACAAGCCTGCAGTGTTTCTTTGTCCCGGAGAATCTCCATTGAAATCAACAGGGCACCCGACCTTAAAACAGCCCTAGTGCCGCTGAGGGTGCACCTTTGGTCCCCAACTTGCCCTGAGCTAAACCCTAGGAGCTTTGCTCCCACAATCCTGTGGCCTGCTTGCCAGCCGCCACCAAACGAAGCCCCCCTATCCTCCATAGGATAACATTGGGCCTCAACACTCTGCACCCGTCTGTCCTAGTGCCGCTGAGGGTGCAACAACAGTGTATCACTGACCCTGGGAGACCCCCTGAGTCTAACCCCAGAAACTTAACTCCGACAGTCAATTACTTACCTGAGAACCGTTAACCTGTTTTCCCACCGTTGGATAACATGGACACTTTTTCTCCAAAATGTTTCGAAGTGTGGAGTTTTTAAATCTAAAAATATTTTTTTTAATTGCACAAATAACCAAAACATGTTTACTTACCTGTTTCAAGGGAATGTCCCAGTGCTGAATCTAGGTATCCAAAACGATACAAAAGGGGATGATGGACGGAGCGTTTGAGCAAATCAAACACTCATCCCCAGTCAACTGATCTGGGTTTAATCCATCACTATTCTTTAGCTCACTCCACCACCCCAGTTCAGACATGGCCATATGCAAATCAGTCTGACTCTGTGCCTCATGGGAACAGTCCAGCCCGAACTGCCAAGCCATGTCTTTCCTGGACCAGAAACAAGCATCCTGGGACCGGTTTCGGGTTCGTAACCCTCAATAACGAGGCTATCTTGAATCAAGTGGCAAAGTGAGCAAGGGACTCACGTCTGAGCATACCCTGCCAACTTAGGGCAAACAAAGCGATACAAAAGGGGATGATGGACGGAATCTAGGTATCCAGCACGGAGTTAGAAAAGTAACACGAAAAGTAACTTACCTTCATTTCAATGTACTGCTCCAAAAAGTTTCCAAGTGTGGAGTTTTGAAAACTGTAAATATTCTTTAAAAATCATGCGAATAACCAAAACGTAATTACTTAGCTGTTTCTAGGAAATGTACCAGTGCTGAATCTAGGTATCCAGCACTGAGTTAGAAAAGTAAAGCAAAAAGTTATTAACTGCAATTTAGTGAAAATGCCTATTCATATCAATGTACTGTATTTGCTAAGTGTTGCATACTACTTCTCCCCTGTAAATCAAACAAAGTACAATTTGTACTGCATACTTGAACTGTGTTCATACAAGTAAATGATTACCGCAAAGTATTTTTATGCTTACCTGTGCCAGGCTTGCTTGGTTCTAGAAATAAAACAATATATTTTTTTATACAAAAACAATTGGCCTAGAGTTCAGTTCTTGAGTGTGTGAATTCGTTTTCTGACTGAGTGTGTACATCAAATGCTTAACACTGTCCTCTGATACTGCCTTACTGCTCGACCAAGCTAACACTTTAGAGAGTAAGGTTCTATCTAACTTTAACCTCTGCCGACCTCTGGAGACCCTTGGACTCTAAACACACTGTACCTCACTTTGGTGCAGTATACAGAGCCAGTTTCTTACAATACCTCACTGTATGTCTCTCTCAATTTACATGTGATGTTGTCGCCCAGTGGAAGGAGCAAGCTGCTCTGGTAACTTTTTCAACGCTGGAGTTACACACCCGGATGAGGGAAATATAACTCTGCTGGGGTCTGTACTTCAGCATAGCATCTTGAAAGGTCAGAGTTATCACTACATTTTTTTAACAGGGGATTTTAACACATGTGTAGGGACATCATGTAAGGAGTGGAAGCTATGGGCTGTGCACGACAAGCAGGCTTACACATGGAACATACTCCCAAGGGTGTTGAGCTTAACTCCATCTTGCTCGAATTTGATCTAACATCTGTAATAAATAAGCTGCCTCTGGGGAAAACAGATATTACTCCCACCTTTATTAGGAGAGGGTGTGAGGCCGTTATTGATTTCACCTTTGTATAAACCCCCTTTTACTCTCTGGTTACCGATTTTTCTGTGCAGGCGAGTGAATGCAGTGACCACAACCCCATTTGTGTCTCAATTGGCTGGACCCGAACACTCTGACACACCAAGGTGGGCTGGGGGCTAGTGTCCCCTTTAAAGAGGTGGAAGAGGGAAGGAGCGTAAAGTGGGGGTGTATTTTCCCAGAGCTACTCTACGAGTCCCTTTTAACTCTGTGTCGCAGCGAGTTTGCCACCTGTCTCGACAATGAGGCAAGTGTTCCGGACATCATGGGTGCATTTGGATCCATGTCTACTGTCATAAGGAACTTTCTACGGGCCTGTTAGCAACCAGGTCCACCATGGTTTGACTCGGCGTGCTCCCAGGCTTCCAAGAACCTGAGACAGGCCTTGGGTGTTAAACCCCAAGACCGGGAGGCGGTCAAAAGACGAAGAAGAGCATATAAGGCTGCTCTAGCAACTCGCGAGTCTGTCCTGAAGGAGGAGGCCTGGATCAATTT
Organism: Lissotriton helveticus; assembly: GCF_964261635.1. Classification (NCBI taxonomy): domain Eukaryota; kingdom Metazoa; phylum Chordata; class Amphibia; order Caudata; family Salamandridae; genus Lissotriton; species Lissotriton helveticus. Next base: position 871,581 of record NW_027611651.1, on the reverse strand, counting down.
AGTGGAGGCTAGTACACTTGCGTAATAGCTCAAAGTTCTGGGGCATTATTAACAGCCTATTTCTATCTGGAAATAATGCTAATTTACTGGATGCCCAAATCACAGAGGACGATTGGGTACATAATTTTGAGGGTATCTTCCAGTCGGATACCCCACCAATTGAGGGGCAGGAAAGGGTGGAAGGCAAGTCGGAACTTATTTTCACCACGCAAGAGGTGAGTGCCGGTATTCTGGGTCTATCTAAAAACAAGGCCCCGCGCCAGATGGGATCCCACCAGATCTCTACATCGCCCACTTAAAAACCTGGGTTCCTGTCCTCACAGCTGTCATCAATACTGCAGTCCAGATTGGCTTTATCTATTATAGTCTCGGCATTTAAAAAGGGATAACGGGACAGTACCTATTGTTATAGGCCCATTTCTCTGCTGGACTCTGTGGTGAAGGTGGTGGGCCGCATGGTACTTGACACACTTGTATCATGGGTAGAGGAAAACAACATTTTATCCGATATCCAAAACGGCATTCGCCCAGGTCGTTCCACTGTGGAACAGTGTTTAAACCTGTACATGGTTCTGAACAAGTACACTGTGGCTCGTTCCAGCCCCATATACCTAGCTTTCATGGACCTGTCCTCAGCATTCAACTGTGTTAATAGGTCCAAGCTGTGGCAGTTGATGTCCTCCATTGGCATTGACAGTAACATCATTTTATTCACTATGTACAAAGTAGGATGATTATGTCCTGGATAGCTGTGGCGCTTCACGTTATTCAGGTGGTAGTTCTGCCGTAATATATTGGTATTGGGTGCCTAGAGTATGGTTAATCATCCAAATTACCCCAGATATGATCATGGATCATTAGCAATTTCTACAAATCTCTATCACACCAATATAAAATATTGATATACAGTTTGCATGTACAGTTATATCGTAATAATAACAAAATAGATGGTTCCAAAGGTCTTTAATGTGTGGTATCTTGGAATACTTCACGCCAACACTTGTTTCGTCGTACTGGGAATACCCATGACTTCTTCAGGGCTTCCAAATATCGAAGATTGTCAATAAGCCTTCTGACTGGTTATAATTCCGTCCCAGCCTTATGGTGGCTGGGTATAAGATGTAGTGTATTCGTCAGTAGAGAATATCAAACGGAAGCCTCCTTATCTGTGTATGTCACTGCTTGTTGACAATAGGTTAAGAGCAGGAAGCATCAGTAAATGCCATCCCAGATCGACAATTATGTCCGAATGAACGATGCTTATGATTTTCGCACCGTAAGAGGTCCACTCGCCATATCCGCCTTTTATTTCATTTTATTCACCGTAATTAAACTGCGGTTGTCAGCTATTCAAAGGACCTGAAAGTGACCAGTCAGCTTGACATCAAGAGAGGGGTGCATCAGGGGTGTATTGTAGCACCCTTTCTTTTTAACCTATCTATTAATTGCTTAGAGAAAGCCCTTTTGGCCACAAATGCGGATTGTCCCCAGGTAGGCAAGCATAGCCTGCCAGTCCTTCTATACGCGGACGACGGAATCCTCTTGGCGAGGACAGCTAGGGGCCTACAACTTCTTCTGAATTCTTTTGCCCTTTTTATGGAGGACTTGGATCTGTTGTTTCATCATGCCAAGTCGTTCATTATGCAGGTGGGACCTCGTAAAGCTAAGCAGTTCACTATTAAACTCTGACTTTCATCAATACCGAAGACCAATGTTTTCTCCTATTTGGGAGTTGTGTTTGACGATTCCTTGAGTTGGTGCCCTTTGCTTACTTGGAAGAAAGGGGATCTAGTGAAAGCTTTTGCAGCTGTTTTTAACTTTACCAGCAGAGGGGGAGGGAAGCCAATAGGGGCTCTTTTGAAGACATATGAAGACAATATATGTCAAAGGTTAGTTATGGGAGTGAGATTTTGGGCCACATTGCGGTAGGAGCAGTGCAAAGTACTGGAAACTCTTTCCTCCAAATGACCCTTTCTGTCCCACAAAGCACTTTGTTTTATGTCGTGCACAAAGAGTTGAGAATGCCTTTCCTCTAAAATGTACTGGCTTTCCGTCCCCTGGCTTTGTGGTTTAATATTTGGGCTAAGCAAGAAAATACACTTAGCAAAGACATCCTACGTGAATGCCTTTCACTTGACCGTGTCTCACGCATCCGATGGCTCCAGTATATAAGAGTTGGCCTCTCCAGGGTAGGTAGGAACTATTCGCTAACCCTGAGCGCAGATGTAAGAGTGACTTTTCTCTGGTCAAAGAGTGTTTTTTAGGAATAAGCCACTGTGATAGAGAGGGAAATGAGCGGTGTAAGCCTAGTGTGCGTATGTACATTGTGTTAAAAACCGTACCAACCAGCGAACCTTATCTTCTAGGGCTTAAAAGCATCCATAATCATTTTCAATGTCCCGGTTTCGGCTCAACCTTTACCATTACCTCATGGCACACCCTTGCGGCTTCCACAGAGGCCAGTGCCTCATGCCTGTAGCTGCAACAGTGAGTCTTGTCAGGACATGATGCACTTTATAATGTTTTGTAGTTTTTGTGCTGTCCCTAGAAAGTTATTTATTATTCCCATTCTCAAAAAAACTGGTTTTAGGAGGGTAAGACCAGCTCTTATCTTTTTACAACTGCTCTCTAATGACACTGTTTTGCATACGCTTTACTTTTTACGGTTCGCTGTTAGACTTAGGTCAAACTGCGATTGACTTCTGTACTGAACTTCATTAATTTTTATCTTGTGTTTTGATTAACTTGTACATATTATATTTGTCAATCTGTAACTTGGAAAATGTTTTATCATTTTATGTATGACTTTTATGGTTTTCTTTCATAAAACCGAATAAAGTTTGTTGATAATAATCACTAGGGGTTTCAATTACAGGGTAGCATGGTATCCCTCACAATAACTCAAGGAGTCACAGTCCACACAATGTACATGCGTTGTTCCCCCTACTCCAACCTTACATATACCCCCAATCACCTGCCCAAAACTCTGCCTGCTGATGCCAATGTGGTACTCCGTCAACCTGCAGACAATATTTTGTGGCCCCTTTGAAAGTGCCCATACAATAAAAAATGCTGCAGTTGTAAACACATATCAACTACCATTTGTTGTGTTTGAAACATTTTATTGAATAATAAAACCTAATAAACATAAGCTGATTATTAAAGCAAAACAGAACAAACTGTAACTTAGCAAAGTTAGGAACAGCACAATTCTTAATTTCGGGCAGTCTTTAAAGTTCAACAATAGAAACGTTCATAAAGAACAGGAAAGGAAAGAAAGAAGGTGGGATACAGTGGTTTCATGAATGTAATGCTTGCTACATATAGAAAAACAAATACTAATTATTTTCCTTAAGCAATAAAGTCCTCACATTAAAATACTAAGAGAAATATATTGAACAATGAACATTTCATGTGTAATTAGAATTCAATTTGAATATTTTAACCTTCTCAGCATTATTTGACTCATGATTACAATCTGAATGCTTTCTTGAAAGGAACCACCTCATGGAGTTCAAAATTACATCTTTTCTAACAATAGGATTAAAATGATAAACTTGAATTTCAATTCGATTTTTTGATTTAAGCCTTTTTAGAGATCAACAATTTTAAATATATACAAAATCCATACACTTTTGTAAAATTGTCACCTAAACTTGAATTCAATCCACCTTTTGATTAAACACTTCCCATTCCAGCAAGCATCACCGGACCACTTGTTGTTATCTTCCCAATTAGTGATCATGTTTCAGATGGCAACAACAATAAATATGTTTAGAATTTTACCTCCGAAATAAAAAACATGCTATTTCTGAATCATGGTGCACAATAAAATGTAGGAACAGAAGGGCATCTTTAGGTATAGCATTCATTAAGGTTTGACCAGGCTTGAAACTAGAATTCTTAAACTTTTGGACATTTAAATGTCATATTTTAAAAGAATTCACACAGACACAGCATGAGCTCCGTGAAAAATTGAAGATGAGTGAATTGTACTTAGACAACATGTGCTGATTAGTAATCTATTGATGTAAAATACAGTGGTGAGGCAATGCTTGTGGATCTAATCTATTCAGATTTTAACTCCATAGTTTGTTCAATAAATTGACTTTGAAGGTCCATCTCTCAGATCAGTTCTATTACAGTTTTAATTGCGATAACACTAAAAGAGATCAATGATAAATAGGTTTTAAAAGCCATGGGTGGAATAGATCCTTGTTCTAAATCTAGATTATTGTCTGCAATAGAAACCAGTACAAACAGATCAAATATAAAAGCATTGAAAATGTTTATTATAGTGGTTTAGAGTAAACACAGATAACACACATTGTTCCTGGAACTCAAAAAATGTATCGAAAGATTATGATTACAACCTATTTTATGTCCAGAGACCGGTTTAGATGCTTTCCTGTTTAAGTGACAACATTTGCAAATATATTTAAGAAAACATTAAAGCTGGATGTCACAAATTCTGTCTTTAAGTATTGTGTAAGAGTTATGTGTGATGGTTTTTATTTGATCTGAAGCAACACTAACACTAAATAGGTACGTGCACCGGTTATCATTCAACTAACATTATTAGCAAACTTAATTTGGAGGGAATTGAGAACAATTGACTCATGTAACAAGGGTTTTATTGTTCAAAAATACACTGGTTCGGTAATTCACAGAGTTTGCAAATGCTAAACCGCTTTTTGAAATGTATTAAGCCCATTTAACAATTAAGAATTTGGAAGGGGAATATTAATAGTGTCCCTTCTAAATACGGAATACATCCTTAAGGTATGCATTAAGCTTTGAAACCATACATGGGCTGAAAAACAGTAACAGGAGGTAGTAACCCAAGGGGAAATTTGTGAATCTGAAAGTAAAATGGGGTGCATTAAAAATGCCTTTATTTAAAAGCCATCACAGACACTGTAGTGTGCTGACTCCACAAGCAACCAGTTTTACCAAATGGATTATTAATACATGAACCTCAGTATTTCCTATATATTATTGAAATGTAGTCTCTAATGTTTTTGTCATGTGGTGTAAATATTTGTTTCTATTATTTTATTTCCCATTTCCATATTGTCATGAAATGTACCTATTATTTTTGTCAAACATATTGAAATATCTTTATCACAATTTTTGGGGCATTCTAAAAAGTGTTTTCACTCTCTAACCTAAAGCTTCCTAAGAAAAATACTGACGCACAGTCCTGGTTTCTCCTAGGTCATTTAGCTTTCTCACTAAACCAAGCACAATATTGCTTTGAGAGAGGTGGTTATTGTAGTTAAAACACACTGGAGTTAGTTTAGAAAGGACAAATATAGAGGTTCCTTTATCTTTAGAAATAATACTTGCAAAAGTATATGTGCAATAATTTCAGATAATTTACTGATAAAGATATCAGATAAAGATCCCCTAATTTCTTATACCGTGTGGTATTAAAAATCTGCTTGAATTAACAGACTTCTCTTCTAGATAAATCCAGGTATGAGAAGGTATTAAATGCAATTATCAACTTTCCGTTATTTTAACACATTTTCTCAGTGCATAGAGTATTTTTCCTACATTGATCACAACATTTCAAGCACTGGTCTGTGCTTAAACGTACAATGAAGGGGTAAAAATGTATTTCCACCACAATCAAGAAACCCTTGGGTCTATGAGGATTACTGTTGCAAATGAACACCTAGCTAAGATGAAATATCCCTTTAAAGGGAAGATTTCCCTCACCCACCATAGTTGGCATGCTTCCTCATTCAGAACCTCCTCCCACCGTTATACCTAGTTACAGTACAGGGTCCAGCCCACTCACTGAGAGGGAGGAGTTCAGGCATGTTTTGTTTTAGAGAATGGTATACGAAATACCACAAAAATGAGCTCAGGGTAGTGGGGGCAGCAGAGTGAAAGTTAATAAGAGGTCAACATGTTTCAGCCTATTAACCCTCCAAAGAGGTGTTTGCGGCTTTCTTCGGGACCTAATCAAAAGTGCTGCTGCTCATTGTACTCAATCAATAACAAGCATTGGCATAGCCAATAGGTCTCGCCTTTGGGACCTTAAAAGTGTTTAGCCATGCAGATCCAGTAACAATGTGAAATAATTTCTCTTAAAAAGAAGACTATAAACTAAGCTAGATGTGACTTTATAACTGGTTAACGAAATGTTTCTGGAGGTTTAGTATATATAAAGAACTCCTTTTTTCTATGGCGTGTCATATAATGTACACAATGTCAAAAAATTCAATACTGCTTTTATAGCAATTTACTTTTGAAAGCTTGAAGTGAAAGAGAATTCTAAATGTAATTTGCTTATGAGTAGGCGCTAATGACTATTTCCAGATGACAATGTAGTTAACATTTTTTTGTAAAGGATGTGTTAGAAGTATGGGTAGGGAAAATGGCTATTTTGGTCAAAGGCTCCCCTTTCTTTATGCATGCTAGTTTTAATTTGTAAACAGAATCACCATTTTTTTTATGTGGTACACTGTAATGTTAGATGAATCTGTTTTACCCTTTTGATAAGCAAGAGAAGACGATGAACCGTTTTTTCGTCCCTGGTTTTAAATGGATTCAGGTTGGAACAGAAGAGGTTTTGGTTGACTTTGCCTCAGATAATGGTTGTTTCCCGCATGCTGCTTTCATGCGACTTAAATCCCTTCAATGGAAGAGGCGGCTGCATGCCTGCATATATGGCCAGATCAGTACTTGGCTGTTTCGGTTCTCCAGTGGGGCTAGAATAGAAGCTGTTAAGGGCAGGAGCTTAGATTCCCATTGGTGCAGCAGGTGCAGTGGCACCAGGTCCCAGATGCCTTAAAGACCCACTGAACCCTGATAACTGCTGTTTGTCACAGTACAAACAAAGGCCGGAGGGGCCCACAGAACAATGATTATTGCTGTTTTCCACAGCCCAAATAAACGGCAGAGGTCACATTTTCTTTCTTGCCTTGGGGCCCAGGGCACACTGGCTAGGCCACTGGTTAAGGATGCAGTGGGGAAGAAGTGGCAAGACAGGTGGATTATCTAAACAGCTCGACGATGACTTCATGCCTGGGTATTAAAGTATTCATTACAATTAAAGACTGAAGCAGGAATAGAAATCATAATATAGGAAGGCCTATGTACAAATGCAGCTCGATTAGCGGCTGCCTTTAACTTCTCACTTATCACCTCTCCTAATTTACAGTTTTATATTAGATGCAGACATAAATCGTGACCTATGAATATGTTTATCTATCTTTAGGTTCAAATGACCCATCTTTTCCATATGCAAGTATCAGACAGGTCGGAAACGCCTAATGGCTTTAAACTTGATAAAGCCACATTAATCACTGGTCTTGAAATGCAAATGGCAGCATTAGGCACGCAGAGGTGTAATCTACGTAATCTCATTATGTTCAGGGTACGGGAGATTATTTAGGGCATAAAGCACTTTGACAAAAACATTTCTGCCACCATAGAAATTCAATCTTCCTTGTCCTACCCTAGTATACAAGTAGTACCACATTCTTTGTATACCTGAATTAAATAGGCACACAAAATAGTACTGTATTTAAAGGCCCAGTTCAGAATTACATGGAAGGTGCACTGTCCCAGACTACACAACGGTGCAGTTTTCAGTGGGTGCTCTCATACCACACAGGGGGGAGCACACCAGATTATGCTGGAAAAAACATGTGGTGCCCCAACGTAGGCGCAGTTGTAAACCACTAGTCTGCTTACATAGTAAAGCGTCTGGCAGCTATTAAGTAAGGTGGCACGTTTCCCCTGCAGGTGGTTGGGGTCTGTCACCATCCTGTCAGGTGGGGGGTATACAATCAGTGCGCCTCCTGACTGCTTGTTTGCCTTTTCGCCCGTGTCAATAATACAGTGCAGTCCTTGGAGGAGTAGTCAATTTCTATTCATGAAAGACACTTGTGTTTCTCGGATGTGTAATCCCCAGATGATGCCTGAACTGTTCCCCAATGGGCTATTTGTACATCGTATTGAATTGTATGGTCTTATGAGGACTGTTAATAATAATAAAAAAGATTTAGTGTGTGCTTATTGCCCTCTATGTCACTCTACTTCTAAGCACCTAATTGTACGGTGCTTACTGTCATCTGCTCACTTACATTATGCTTATTATGCTTAATATAAATAGTGCACAATTTAGGCGTTTGTGTCTGCCTACAACGTGGACCTGATACAAATAGCAGTACCTACAAGGTGGATGGTACAATTCAACAAGAGTCTAAGATACTCCAGCACAGATGATTTTGCATCAACATTACGGGGCATCATCTGAATTTTATTAATTTGTGTACAGTTGTGTGTATACAATAAAACAACCTCCCCACCATAATTGATCTGTCTATTCATCTTGTTGGGATCTGGAGTAGCATGCTACTCGCCGAAAAGCACTTCAACACTTCATCAGGTGTAGCAAGCGCTAAATAAATGCAAAACCTTCCCTCTTCTATCCCCCCACAATCTTTTTTAACCCAACTAACAGACCAACATGTCCAGCTCTCATATACATTTTATATTTCCCTATACTAATTCACCACTAATCATTTTTGGATCCTAGAGTAGTGTGCTACTCGTCGAAAAAGTGCTTCAAAGTTCGTATGGGGTAGTAAGTGTTATGTAAATCTAAATACATTACAATTACTGTTTACATCGGGCTGCACTAACACGAGGATAGAAGTAGAGTGGGGATTAGAGTTTATCTGCCCAGAACAAAGCATACTACAGAAAGTGTGTGAACAGTCTATATGTTGTGCCCCTGGCAGAGAAAAACACAGCAGAGGTGGGAAGAAGGTAGGTAATCTGATGGTCAGACCTATGTGGAAAGAGGCAATCACTTTGGGCAGAAAAGAGGGCTTACACGGAGGACTACTTTGTTTGGATGGACAGCAAGAAAGGGAGGTCTGGAGGATAAGCCTGAAGCTCACTCATCCTGCAAGCAGAGGTGATGGCAAGCAAAAAACTAGTCTTCTAAGGAGGTGAAGAGGACAATTATGTAGGCGCTCAAAGGGAGCACACATAAGATAAGTGAGGTCAACTCCCACTAGGGTATTATGAAAGGAGAAGGAGGAAAAAGATGAGTAATGCACTTCAGAAATCTGTTAACAATAGGATCGAAGGCCATGCTCAAGAGCTCGGGGTACCAGACTTGGGACTGATCGCGTTTGATCTTCTTCAGCAATCTTGGCAGAAGTGGTACAGGAGGCCGCAACTCCACTCGCAACGAAAAGGGTCGCCGAGCGAGAGCCGCTTTGGAAACTCTAACACGCAGAACTGCTGACATTGAGCGTTCTCTTCGGTGGCGAATAGATCTAACCAAGGTTCTCCCTACTACTGAAAGAGACCTAGCACAACCTTCGAGTGAAGGTGCCATTTGTGATCCATCATGCACTGGCGGCTGAGTTTGTCCGTCCTTGCGTTCAGTGAACCTGTTAAGTGTTGAACTACCAGAGATATGCCCTGATGTTCCAGCCATGTCCAAAGGCGAAGAGCCTCTTGACATACGGTCCACGACCCCACCCTGCCCTGTTTGTTGCAGTACCACATGGCGGTGGTGTTGTTCGTGAACACCAGCACCACTCTTCCTTTGACAGAACGAAGGAATGCCTTCAGTGCAAGATAAATCGCCCGGAGCTCCAGAGGGTTGATGTGGTGCCTGGACTCCGCCAGAGACCAGAGGTCTTTGATCTCCACCATTCCCATATGGCTGCCCCAACTCAGGAGTGACGCATCAGTCACTACTGTGAACTCAGGTTGGAGAAGGTAGAAGGATCTGCTGTTGACCCAATCCTGGTTCGTGAACCACCACTGCAACTGACTTGCAGTCCCCTCCGAAATCTGAATGTCATCGGAAAGATTCCCCTGGTGCTGCGCCCACTGAAACTTCAGGTCCCACTACAGAGCACGTATATGCCATCTGGCATGATGCACCAGCAGGATGCAGGAGGCCATGAGGCCCAGCAGCCTCAGGGTCATTCTCACCGAACACCGGGATAGAGGCTGAAACATCGGTATCATAGTCCCAATATACTGGACTTGCTGCTAGGAAGGATAGACCCAAAACTGTGTTGTGTCCAGAACCGCTCTGATGAAAAGGAGCTTATTGGATGGAATCAGGTGCGACTTCAGCACGTTAACTGAGAACCCCAGCAAATGCAGGAAGTCCGTCGTAGTCTGGAGGTGGGAGCCTTCAACAGCCAGTCGTCGAGATAGGGGAAGACTGGAACCCCTGATCTGCGCAGATGAGCTGCGACCACCGCCATCACTTTCGTGAACACCCGGGGGAGGGGGCCGCTGGTAAGGTCAAAGGGAAGCTTGGTAAACTGAAAATGCGGGTGGCCTACCGTGAACCATAGGTAATACCAGTGGGTAGGCAAGACGGGGATATGAAAGTAAGTGTCCTGCAAGTCCAGCGCTACCATCAAATCTCCAGGTCGAAGGCAGATAAGACCTGAGCCAAGATTAACAACTTGAACTTCTCCTTTCGGAGAAAGCGGTTGATGTCCCTGAGAACTAAGCTAGGATGCAGGCCTTTGTCCTTCTTGCGTACCAAGAAGTAGTGGGAGTAGCAACCCCGACCTACTTCTGGCACAGGGATGCGTTTGCTAGCTCCCTTGACAAAGAGATACATAACTTCCTGGAAGAGAAGGGCCAAATGATCCTCCGACATGGGATGAAATCACCACAAACTGCATGACCCTTACGCACTCCGCTGCTTGCGGAACTCCGCGTAGACCGCCAGAGTTTTTTTGTCAATTTGCGGAGTTCCTCACTGAGGAACTCCGCATAGGCTTAATTGTATCATGAAAAAATAGATATCAGTCATATGTTAAGAAACAAGGGTGAGTAGAAACCTTTTGGGTGGAGTAAAATTGAAGACATTATTATTGTGATTTTTTGGGCAATTAGTTGATTTTTGCAAGCACTAACACTTCTCTGTGTAAAGTAAAGACCTTGAGTGTTTTGCAACTTTCAGATACTCAAATTGTGGATTCTGTTGCAATGAAAAATATTTCCAGGCCTGAAATTTCTTTGGAGGTTGCAGGCGGGCAGCCTAAGTTATCCTGCAAGAGTTTCTTGATGAATTCTATTGCAACTACAATATGTGCTCTCTCATGTAAAGTCAGGTTGTTAGAAGCTTTTCTGCAACTCAAGATACGCCTTACTTTTCACCTGGTGTGGATGCATTTCTCATGTTTAGTGATATCTCCTTTCTGAGTATAACGTTTCTGGCTTTCCCCTCCTGTATATGGCTTTAGTTCAGTGTGAATTCTCTCATGTGAAATTACATTGTATTCAAGACTAAACCTCATCTGACATTCGGAACACACATAAGGCTTTTTTCCCCCATTTGAGTTCGCTCATGTCTAGTGAGAAGTATTTGTACTTTAAACATTGCTTGCATTTTAAGCACTCATAAGGTTTTTCCCCAGAGTGAGATCGCTCATGAAGCATAACACTGTCTTTCAGATTCAACCTTTTATGGCATAAGGATTTTTCTAGTGTGGAGTTTCTCATGGTGAAATAGCATTTTTCTCTGCAGCTTTTCTGGCATTCAGAGCACTCATAAGGTTTTTCATCAGTATGGAGTCGCTTATGGTTAGTGAGGCTGTGCCTATCAAATAGGAATTTCTGGCATTCACAGAAATTCGTAATGTTTTCCCCTGTGTGCGTCTGCTCATGTAGAGTGAGATTGAGTTTAAAATGTATGCTTTTCTGGCATTCGGAGAACTGATTATTTTGATGGTGTGTTTTCTTATGGCGCTTGTAACCATCTCTACCTCTGAATCTTTTCTGACATTTAAAGCACTGATAATTTTTTTTCTCGAGTGTGGATTTTCACATGATCAGTGAGATTATATTTTTTTATGAAACATTTTTGGCATTCGGAGCACTGATAAGGTTTTTCCCCAGTGTGGATTCTTATATGCTGAATGAGACTGTCTTTTACACTGAAACATATCTGGCATTCGGAGCACTGATAAGGTTTTTCCCCAGTGTGGATTTTTATATGCGTAGTGAGATTGCTTTTTTGACTGAAACATTTGTGGCATTCAGAGCACTGATAAGGTTTTTCCCCAGTGTGGATTCTTATATGCTGAGTGAGATCCCTTTTTTGCCTGACACATATCTGGCATTCAGAGCACTGATAAGGTTTTTCCCCAGTGTGGATTTTTATATGCTCAGTGAGATTGCTTTTTTGACGGAAACATTTGTGGCATTCAGAGCACTGATAAGGTTTTTCCCCAGTGTGGGTTCTTATATGCTGAGTGAGAGTGCTTTTTTCACTGAAACATTTGTCACATTCAGTGCACTGATAACGTTTTACCCAAGTGTGGGTCCTTGAATGTTTAGTGAGTCTTTTTTTGTCACTGAAACATTTTTGGCATTCAGAGCACTGATAAGGTTTTTCCCCAGTGTGGAATCTCACATGTGCAGTTAGAAGTGATTTAAGTTGGAAATCTTTTGGGCATTCAGAGCACTGAAAAGGTTTTTCACCAGTGTGGGTTCTTATATGCTGAGTAAGGCTGCTTTTTTCACTGAAACATTTGTCGCATTCAGTGCACTGATAACGTTTTACCAAAGTGTGGGTCCTTGAATGTTTAGTGAGTATTTTTTTGTCACTGAAACATTTCTGGCATTCAGAGCACTGATAAGGTTTTTCCCCAGTGTGGAATCTCACATGTGCAGTTAGAAGTGATTTAAGTTTGAAATGTTTTGGGCATTCAGAGCACTGATAATGTTTTTCCACAGAGTGGGTTAATGCATGTTGATATAGACTCGCTTTGACTCTAAAGCTTTTCTGGCATTCAGAGCACTGAAAAGGTTTTTCCCCAGTGTGGATATTCATATGCTCAGTGAGATAAGATTTACGCCTGAAACTTTTTTGGCATACTTTGCACTGAGAGTGGTTTTCCCCTGTATGCATTCTGTCAAATTCTGTGAGATAAGATTTATGGCTGTATCTTTTTGGGCACAGGTAACTTTTTTCCCTAACTTCGGTTATTTTGCCTCGATTTTAGAGTCGGGCTTGTTTAGATAATGTTCAGCACTTCTCTCTAAAAGAAATTGTGTGTAATCTTCTCAACACTTGGATTGAGCAAAAAACGTCGGGAAGCAGTCCTGTAACACCTGTTGAAATTTTTCTAACAGATAATAGTCTTTAGGTAATAGCCTCTCCGGCAGCAACTTAATTTGTGACTGAAGTTTTTCTCAAATCTATTTCTATAGGTTCTTAGCAATGCAGTAATAAGGTGTTAGTCTGATATTTAATGATTAAACTGATAAGTACCTTTTTGCTCTGATGTAATGGCAGTAACTGAGGGCGTTTGAACGTGCAGAGTACTATTGTGGATCATTAGTCGCAGAACATCAGTTCCTTTTACCCTTTCTATGTTTGGGGTAAGTTTAAGGTTTGTAGTTCTGGGGATAAGGATTTATTTACATTAGATATAGCGCAACAGTGCTCCTTTAATCAATTTTTATATTTAACAGTTTTACATATCACTCCTGCACAACAGAGAATGTTGAGGCGATTTACATAGAATTACAGAACAGTACACAATAAAAAGGAAACAATCTGAGATGGTCATTAACACAATAAAGTGGTGAATTTGTAAGGTTTTCGCAAGAAAGAGCAGAGTGGGTGAAGGTGTTTTATATCCCGAGGCAGATAGTCTCAAACTTGCGTAACTGGTTAAAAACGGTTGTTGATTTTCCAATCTTTTGGTTGTTAACGTGTCAGCTTCGGAGTCTTCTTTCAGCGTCTTTTCTTTGATGGTATCCAGAAGAAACCTTTAGTTGTAACTTTCTTTTATGTAGTGTGTGCTTCCTCTCTATAATTACATGATGCTTTAGATGAACATTATTCTGTCATGCTGAGGCAATTTGTCTTTCTGATAATATTTCAGATGAGGATGCTGAAGCGGTCTTTCTACATTATTTCTGATGCTGTGTGCACAGATATGGCTTTGCTCTGGGTTAATGAAATGCAAAATTAAAGACTTCACTTACAGGTATAGTACTTTCCTCGCCACACTTAGATTTTTGGAAATTGTTTAAACGTAGAATGCTGGATGTCCTTCAGTTTTTCAAAATAATCCTTCTTATGGCACTGACATTCAGTTGCTTAGTGCTAAATCTTGCTTTCTTCGTCCGTAATTTCAATCACCTATAGTATTAAAATTAAATAGTTAATACATGTACATTTCCAAAAATATAATTTACAAGCCAAATCAATGCAGAGTTTTAAATATGCTGAGCTGATTTTCAGACAGAGTAGAGTGTAGAATGGTAGCATGAGAGTACTTGGATGTAGGAGTGAGGATTTGTAGAATTGTCAACATTTTATTAAGCTCACAAAGGATACATGTACCCTATGGAGTTGTAACATAAAATCCCAAAGGCCGATATTAAAGTCATATGGACTGGCACCAAACAGATATTAAAAAACTATATACTATTAATTAATGTGTAATGCAGATTTCTGGGAAGGGAATGACTCCTCCACGGACAACAGGCGTTTTCCCCTGCCCTGAGTTACCACCTACTTGTAACTGGTTTCCTGACTTTTGAGTTTTGGCCTCTGCCTCAAGCAAATCTATTGTGTGCTGCGAGGACTATGCCTAGACCAGGGGTCTCCAACCTTTTGTGTAGTCAGAGCTACTTCTGGCCAGTGAAAATCGTCGTGAGCTACTGAACCCAAAGCAACTCGCGCATTTTTCCGAGAGACCCCCCCACGCCCAGTTTCATTGACTTTAAGCCTAATTTCATCAGACCCCATACTGTGCATTTCTGCCCTCCGTTTCACTCGTTTTTTGTGCCTTTCTGCCCTCTGTTTCACTCGTTTGCCCCTTATTTTTTGTGGTTTCTGCTCTCTGTTTCACTCGTTTTCCCCTTGTTTTTTGTGCCCTTCTGCCCTCTGTTTCACTCGTTTTTTGTACCCTTCTGCCCTGTTTCACTCGTTTTTTGTGCCCTTCTGCCCTCTGTTCCCTCGTTTTTTGTGGCTTTCTGCTCTCTGTTTCACTTGGTTTTTTTGGCCTTCTGCTCTCTGTTTCACTTTTTTCCCCTTGTTTTTTGTGCCCTTCTGCCCTCTGTTTCACTTGTTTTCCCCTTGTTTTTTGTGCCCTTCTGCCCTCTGTTTCCCTCGTTTTTTGTGCCTTTCTGCCCTATGTTCCACCCGTTTTCCCCTTGTTCTTGTGGCCTTCTGCCCTCAGTTTCACTCGTTTTCCCCTTGTTTTTTGTGCCCTTCTGTCCTGTTTCCCTTGTTTTCTGTGGCCTTCTGCTCTCTGTTTCACTCGTTTTCCCCTTGTTTTGTGCCCTTCTGCCCTCTGTTTCCCTCGTTTTTCGTGCCCTTCTGCCATCTGTTTCCCTCGTTTTTTGTGGCCTTCTGCCCTCTGTTTCACTCATTTTCCCCTTGTTTTTCGTGTCCTTCTGCCCTCTGTTTCCCTCGTTTTTTGTGGCCTTCTACTCGCTGTTTCACTTGGTTTTTTTGGCTTCTGCTCTCTGTTTCACTCGTTTTCCCCTTGTTTTTTGTGCCCTTCTGCCCTCTATTTCACTCGTTTTCCCCTTGTTTTTTGTGCCCTTCTACCCTCTGTTTCCCTCATTTTGTGTGCCTTTCTGCCCTCTGTTCCACCCGTTTTCCCCTTGTTTTTGTGCCCTTCTGCCCTCTGTTTCACTTGTTTTCCCCTTGTTTTGAGCCCTTCTGCCCTGTTTCCCTAATTTTTCTTGCCCTTCTGCCTCTGTTTCCCTCATTTTTTGTGGCCTTCTGCCCTCTGTTTCACTCGGTTTCCCCTCGTTTTTTGTGCCCTTCTGCCCTGTTTCCCTCGTTTTTCGTGCCCTTCTGCCCTCTGTTTCCCTCGTTTTTGTGGCCTTCTATCTTCTGTTGCACACATTTTCCCCTTGTTTTCTGTGCCCTTCTGCCTTCTGTTTCCCTCTTTTTATGTGACCTTCTGCCCTGTTTTCCTTGTTTTTTTGGCCATCTGCCCTGTTTCACTTGTTTTCCCCTTGTTTTTCGTGCCTTTCTGCCCTCTGTTTCCCTTGTATTTTGTGACCTTGTGCTCTCTGTTTCACTCTTTTCCCCCTTGTTTTGAGCCCTTCTGCCCTGTTTCCCCAATTTTTCTTGCCCTTCTGCCTCTGTTTCCCTCATTTTTTGTGGCCTTCTGCCCTCTGTTTCACTCGTTTTCCCCTTGTTTTTTGTGCCCTTCTGCCCTGTTTCCCTTGTTTTCTGTGGCCTGCTCTCTGTTTCACTCGTTTTCCCCTTGTTTTGTGCCCTTCTGCCCTCTGTTTGCCTCATTTTTTGTGGCCTTCTGCCCTCTGTTTCACTTGTTTTCCCCTTGTTTTTGTGACCTTCTGCCCTCTGTTTCCCTCGTTTTTTGTGGCCTTCTGCTCTCTGTTTCACTTGTTTTTTTGGCCTTCTGCTCTCTGTTTCACTCGTTTTCCGCTTGTTTTTTGTGCCCTTCTGCCCTCTGTTTCACTCGTTGTCCCCTTGTTTTTTGTGCCCTTCTGCCCTCTGGTTCCCTCGTTTTTTGTGCCTTTCTGTCCTCTGGTTCCCTCGTTTTTTGTGCCTTTCTGCCCTCTGTTCCACCCGTTTTCCCCTTGTTTTTGTGCCTTTCTGCCCTCTGTTTCACTTGTTTTCCCCTTGTTTTTTGTGCCCTTCTGCCCTCTGTTTCCCTCATTTTTTGTGCCTTTCTGCCCTCTGTTCCACCCATTTTCCCCTTGTTTTTGTGCCCTTCTGCCCTCTGTTTCACTAGTTTTCCCCTTGTTTTTCGTACCCTTCTGCCCTGTTTCCCTTGTTTTCTGTGGCCTTCTGCTCTCTGTGTCACTCGTTTTCCCCTTGTTTTGTGCCCTTCTGCCCTGTTTCTCTCATTTTTCGTGCCCTTCTGCCTCTGTTTCCCTCGTTTTTTGTGGCCTTGTGCCCTCTGTTTCACTCATTTTCCCCTTGTTTTTTGTGCCCTTTGCCCTGTTTCCCTCGTTTTTGTGCCCTTCTGCCCCGTTTCCCCCGTTTTTTGTGCCCTTCTGCCCTCTTGTTTCCCTCGTTTTTGTGGCCTTCTGTCCTCTGTTGCACTCGTTTTCCCCTTGTTTTCCGTGCCCTTCTGCCTTCTGTTTCCCTCTTTTTATGTGGCCTTCTGCCCTGTTTCACTTGTCTTCCACTTGTTTTTCGTGCCCTTCTGCCCTCTGTTTCCCTCATTTTTCGTGCCCTTCTGCCCTCTGTTTTCCTTGTTTTTTGTGGCCTTCTACTCTCTGTTTCACTCCTTTTCCCCTTGTTTTTGTGCCCTTCTGCCCTCTGTTTCCCTCGTTTTTCGTCCCCTTCTGCCCTTTATTTCCCTCGTGTTTCATGCCCTTCTGCCCTCTGTTTCCCTCGTTTTTTGTGCCTTTCTGCCCTCTTTTCCATCCGTTTTCCTCTTCTTTTTGTGGACTTCTTCCCTCTGTTTCACTCGTTTCCCCCTTGTTTATTGTGCCCTTCTGCCCTGTTTCCCTTGTTTTCTGTGGCCATCTGCTCTCTGTTTCACTCGTTTTCCCCTTGTTTTGTGCCCTTCTGCCCTCTGTTTCCCTCGTTTTTCGTGCCCTTCTGCCCTCTGTTTCCCTCGTTTTTTGTGGCCTTCTGCCCTCTGTTTCACTTGTTTTCCCCTTGTTTTTGGTGTCCTTCTGCCCTCTGTTTCCCTTGTTTTTTGTGGCCTTCTGCTCTGTTTCACTTGTTTTTTTTGGCCTTCTGCTCTCTGTTTCACTTGTTTTCGCCTTGTTTTTTGTGACCTTCTGCCCTCTGTTTCCCTTGTTTTTTGAGGCCTTCTGCTCTCTGTTTCACTTGTTTTTTTGGCCTTCTGCTCTCTGTGTCACTCGTTTTCCCTTTGTTTTTTGTGCCCTTCTGCCTTCTGTTTCACTCGTTTTCCCCTTGTTTTTTGTGAACTTCTGCCCTCGGTTTCACTCGTTTTCCCCTTGTTTTTGGTGCCCTTCTGCCCTCTGTTGCCCTTGTTTTTTTGGCCTTCTGCTCTCTGTTTCACTTGTTTTTTTGGCCTTCTGCTCTCGGTTTCACTCGTTTTCCCCTTGTTTTTGGTGCCCTTCTGCCCTCTGTTTCCCTTGTTTTTTGTGGCCTTCTGCTCTCTGTTTCACTTGGTTTTTTTGGCCTTCTGCTCTCTGTTTCACTCGTTTTCCCCTTGTTTTTTGTGCCCTTCTGCCCTCTGTTTCACTCGTTTTCCCCCTGTTTTTTGTGCCCTTCTGCCCTCTGTTTCCCTCGTTTTTTGTGCCTTTCTGCCTTCTGTTCCACCCGTTTTCGCGCCCTTCTGCCCTATTTCACTCGTTTTCCCCTTGTTTTTGTGCCCTTCTGCCCTCTGTTTCCCTCGTTTTTTGTGCCTTTCTGCCCTCTGTTCCACCCGTTTTCCCCTTGTTTTTGTGCACTTCTGCCCTCTGTTTCACTCATTTTCCCCTTGTTTTTCATGCCCTTCTGCCCTGTTTCCCTTGTTTTCTGTGGCCTTCCGCTCTCTGTTTCACTCGTTTTCCCCTTGTTTTGTGCCCTTCTGCCCTCTGTTTCCCTCGTTTTTCGTGCCCTTCTGCCCTCTGTTTCCCTCGTTTTTTGTGGCCTTCTGCCCTGTTTCACTCATTTTCCCCTTGTTTTTCGTGTCCTCCTGCCCTCTGTTTCCCTCGTTTTTGTGGCCTTCTGCTCGCTGTTTCACTTGTTTTTTTTGGCTTCTGCTCTGTTTAACTCGTTTTCCCCTTGTTTTTTGTGCCCTTCTGCTTCCCTCGTTTTTTGTGCCTTTCTGCCCTCTGTTCCACCCGTTTTCCCTTTGTTTTTGTGCCCTTCTGCCCTCTGTTTCACTTGTTTTCCCCTTGTTTTTTGTGCCCTTCTGCCCTGTTTCCCTCGTTTTTTGTGCCTTTCTGCCCTCTGTTTCAGCCGTTTTCCCCTTGTTTTTGTGCCCTTCTGCCCTCTGTTTCACTTGTTTTCCCCTTGTTTTTGTGCCCTTCTGCCCTCTGTTTCACTTGTTTTCCCCTTGTTTTTTGTGCCCTTCTGCCCTCTGTTTCCCTTGCTTTTTGTGGCCTTCTGCTCTCTGTTTCACTCTTTTCCCCCTTGTTTTGAGCCCTGCTGCTCTGTTTCCCTCATTTTTCTTGCCCTCCTGCCTGTTTCCCTCATTTTTTGTGGCCCTCTGCCCTCTGTTTCACTCGTTTTCCCCTTGTTTTTTGTGCCCTTCTGCCCTCTGTTTCCCTCGTTTTTTGTGCCCTTCTGCCCTGTTTCCCTCGTTTTTCGTGCCCTTCTGCCCTCTGTTTCCCTCGTTTTTGTGGCCTTCTGTCTTCTGTTGCACACATTTTCCCCTTGTTTTCTGTGCCCTTCTGCCTTCTGTTTCCCTCTTTTTATGGACCTTCTGCCCTGTTTTACTCGTTTTCCACTTGTTTTTCGTGCCCTTCTGCCCTCTGTTTCCCTCGTTTTTCGTGCCCTTTTGCCCTGTTTTCCTTGGTTTTTTGGCCTTCTGCACTCTGTTTCACTCGTTTTCCCCTTGTTTTTTGTGCCCTTCTGCCCTCTGTTTCCCTCGTTTTTTGTGGCCATCTGCCCTGTTTCACTTGTTTTCCCCTTGTTTTTCGTGCCTTTCTGCCCTCTGTTTCCCTTGTATTTTGTGGCCTTGTGCTCTCTGTTTCACTCGTTTTCCCCTTGTTTTGTGCCCTTCTGCACTCTGTTTCCATCATTTTTCGTGCCCTTCTGCCCTCTGTTTCCCTCGTGTTTCATGCCCTTCTGCCCTGTTTCCGTCGTTTTTTGTGCCTTTCTGCCCTCTGTTCCACCTGTTTTCCCCTTGTTTTTGTGGCCTTCTGCCCTCTGTTTCACTCGTTTTCCCCTTGTTTTTTGTGCCCTTCTGCCCTGTTTCCCTTGTTTTCTGTGGCCTGCTCTCTGTTTTACTCGTTTTCCCCTTGTTTTGTGCCCTTCTCCCCTCTGTTTCCCTCGTTTTTTGTGCCTTTCTGCCCTCTGTTCCACACGTTTTCCCCGTGTTTTTGTGCCCTTCTGCCCTCTGTTTCACTCGTTTTCCCCTTGTTTTTTGTGCCCTTCTGCCCTCTGTTTACCTAGTTTTTTGTGCCTTTCTGCCCTCTGTTCCACCCATTTTCCCCCTGTTTTTGTGCCCTTCTGCCCTCTGTTTCACTTGTTTTCCCCTTGTTTTTCGTGCCCTTTTGCCCTGTTTCCCTTGTTTTCTGTGGCTTTCTGCTCTCTGTTTCACTCGTTTTCCCCTTGTTTTGTGCCCTTCTGCCCTCTGTTTCCCTCGTTTTTTGTGCCTTTCTGCCTTTGTTCCAGTCGTTTTCCCCTTGTTTTTGTGCCCTTCTGCCCTCTGTTTCACTTGTTTTCCCCTTGTTTTTGTGCCCTTCTGCCCTCTGTTTCACTTGTTTTCCCCTTGTTTTTTGTGCCCTTCTGCCCTCTGTTTCCCTTGTTTTTTGTGCCCTTCTGCCCCGTTTCCCTCGTTTTTCGTGCCCTTCTGCCCTCTGTTTCCCTCGTTTTTGTGGCCTTCTGTCGCACACATATTCCCCTTGTTTTCTGTGCCCTTCTGCCTTCTGTTTCCCTCTTTTTATGGACCTTCTGCCCTGTTTCACTCGTTTTCCACTTGTTTTTTGTGCCCTTCTGCCCTCTGTTTCCCTCGTTTTTTGTGCCCTTTTGCCCTGTTTTTCTTGTTTTTTTTGGCCTTCTGCTGTGTTTCACTTGTTTTCCCCTTGTTTTTTGTGCCCTCTGTTTCCCTCGTTTTTTGTGGCCATCTGCCCTGTTTCACTTGTTTTCCCCTTGTTTTTTGTGCCTTTCTGCCCTCTGTTTCCCTTGTATTTTGTGGCCTTGTGCTCTCTGTTTCACTCGTTTTCCCCTTGTTTTGTGCCCTTCTGCACTCTGTTTCCATCGTTTTTCGTGCCCTTCTGCCCGCTGTTTCCCTCGTGTTTCATGCCCTTCTGCCCTGTTTCCGTCGGTTTTTGTGCCTTTCTGCCCTCTGTTCCACCCGTTTTCCCCTTGTTTTTGTGGCCTTCTGCCCTCTGTTTCACTCGTTTTCCCCTTGTTTTGTGCCCTTCTGCCCTCTGTTTCACTCATTTTCCCCTTGTTTTTCGTGCCCTTCTGCCCTGTTTCCCTTGTTTTCGGTGGCCTTCTGCTCTCTGTTTCACTCGTTTTCCCCTTGTTTTGTGCCCTTCTGCCCTGTTTCTCTTGTTTTTGTGCCCTTCTGCCCTCTGTTTCACTCGTTTTCCCCTTGTTTTTTGTGCCCTTCTGCCCTCTGTTTCCCTCGTTTTTTGTGCCCTTCTGCCCCGTTTCCCTCGTTTTTCGTGCCCTTCTGCCCTATGTTTCCCTCGTTTTTGTGGCCTTCTGTCTTCTGTTGCACACATTTTCCCCTTGTTTTCTGTGCCCTTCTGCCTTCTGTTTCCCTCTTTTTATGGACCTTCTGCCCTGTTTTACTCGTTTTCCACTTGTTTTTCGTGCCCTTCTGCCCTCTGTTTCCCTCGTTTTTCGTGCCCTTTTGCCCTGTTTTCCTTGTTTTTTTGGCCTTCTGCACTCTGTTTCACTCGTTTTCCCCTTGTTTTTTGTGCCCTTCTGCCCTCTGTTTCCCTCGTTTTTTGTGGCCATCTGCCCTGTTTCACTTGTTTTCCCCTTGTTTTTCGTGCCTTTCTGCCCTCTGTTTCCCTTGTATTTTGTGGCCTTGTGCTCTCTGTTTCACTCGTTTTCCCCTTGTTTTGTGCCCTTCTGCACTCTGTTTCCATCATTTTTCGTGCCCTTCTGCCCTCTGTTTCCCTCGTGTTTCATGCCCTTCTGCCCTGTTTCCGTCGTTTTTTGTGCCTTTCTGCCCTCTGTTCCACCTGTTTTCCCCTTGTTTTTGTGGCCTTCTGCCCTCTGTTTCACTCGTTTTCCCCTTGTTTTTTGTGCCCTTCTGCCCTATTTCCCTTGTTTTCTGTGGCCTGCTCTCTGTTTTACTCGTTTTCCCCTTGTTTTGTGCCCTTCTCCCCTCTGTTTCCCTCGTTTTTTGTGCCTTTCTGCCCTCTGTTCCACACGTTTTCCCCGTGTTTTTGTGCCCTTCTGCCCTCTGTTTCACTCGTTTTCCCCTTGTTTTTTGTGCCCTTCTGCCCTCTGTTTCCCTAGTTTTTTGTGCCTTTCTGCCCTCTGTTCCACCCATTTTCCCCCTGTTTTTGTGCCCTTCTGCCCTCTGTTTCACTTGTTTTCCCCTTGTTTTTCGTGCCCTTCTGCCCTGTTTCCCTTGTTTTCTGTGGCTTTCTGCTCTCTGTTTCACTCGTTTTCCCCTTGTCTTGTGCCCTTCTGCCCTCTGTTTCCCTCGTTTTTTGTGCCTTTCTGCCTTTGTTCCAGTCGTTTTCCCCTTGTTTTTGTGCCCTTCTGCCCTCTGTTTCACTTGTTTCCCCTTGTTTTTGTGCCCTTCTGCCCTCTGTTTCACTTGTTTTCCCCTTGTTTTTTGTGCCCTTCTGCCCTCTGTTTCCCTTGTTTTTTGTGCCCTTCTGCCCTGTTTCCCTCATTTTTCGTGCCCTTCTGCCCTCTGTTTCCCTCGTTTTTGTGGCCTTCTGTCGCACACATATTCCCCTTGTTTTCTGTGCCCTTCTGCCTTCTGTTTCCCTCTTTTTATAGACCTTCTGCCCTGTTTCACTCGTTTTCCACTTGTTTTTTGTGCCCTTCTGCCCTGTTTCCCTTGTTTTCTGTGGCCTGCTCTCTGTTTTACTCGTTTTCCCCTTGTTTTGTGCCCTTCTGCCCTCTGTTTCACTCATTTTCCCCTTGTTTTTCGTGCCCTTCTGCCCTGTTTCCCTTGTTTTCGGTGGCCTTCTGCTCTCTGTTTCACTCGTTTTCCCCTTGTTTTGTGCCCTTCTGCCCTGTTTCTCTTGTTTTTGTGCCCTTCTGCCCTCTTTTTCACTCGTTTTCCCCTTGTTTTTTGTGCCCTTCTGCCCTCTGTTTCCCTCGTTTTTTGTGCCCTTCTGCCCCGTTTCCCTCGTTTTTCGTGCCCTTCTGCCCTCTGTTTCCCTCGTTTTTGTGGCCTTCTGTCTTCTGTTGCACACATTTTCCCCTTGTTTTCTGTGCCCTTCTGCCTTCTGTTTCCCTCTTTTTATGGACCTTCTGCCCTGTTTTACTCGTTTTCCCCTTGTTTTTTGTGCCCTTCTGCCCTCTGTTTCCCTCGTTTTTTGTGGCCATCTGCCCTGTTTCACTTGTTTTCCCCTTGTTTTTCGTGCCTTTCTGCCCTCTGTTTCCCTTGTATTTTGTGGCCTTGTGCTCTCTGTTTCACTCGTTTTCCCCTTGTTTTGTGCCCTTCTGCACTCTGTTTCCATCATTTTTCGTGCCCTTCTGCCCTCTGTTTCCCTCGTGTTTCATGCCCTTCTGCCCTGTTTCCGTCGTTTTTTGTGCCTTTCTGCCCTCTGTTCCACCTGTTTTCCCCTTGTTTTTGTGGCCTTCTGCCCTCTGTTTCACTCGTTTTCCCCTTGTTTTTTGTGCCCTTCTGCCCTATTTCCCTTGTTTTCTGTGGCCTGCTCTCTGTTTTACTCGTTTTCCCCTTGTTTTGTGCCCTTCTCCCCTCTGTTTCCCTCGTTTTTTGTGCCTTTCTGCCCTCTGTTCCACACGTTTTCCCCGTGTTTTTGTGCCCTTCTGCCCTCTGTTTCACTCGTTTTCCCTTGTTTTTTGTGCCCTTCTGCCCTCTGTTTCCCTAGTTTTTTGTGCCTTTCTGCCCTCTGTTCCACCCATTTTCCCCCTGTTTTTGTGCCCTTCTGCCCTCTGTTTCACTTGTTTTCCCCTTGTTTTTCGTGCCCTTCTGCCCTGTTTCCCTTGTTTTCTGTGGCTTTCTGCTCTCTGTTTCACTCGTTTTCCCCTTGTTGTGTGCCCTTCTGCCCTCTGTTTCCCTCGTTTTTTGTGCCTTTCTGCCTTTGTTCCAGTCGTTTTCCCCTTGTTTTTGTGCCCTTCTGCCCTCTGTTTCACTTGTTTCCCCTTGTTTTTGTGCCCTTCTGCCCTCTGTTTCACTTGTTTTCCCCTTGTTTTTTGTGCCCTTCTGCCCTCTGTTTCCCTTGTTTTGTGTGCCCTTCTGCCCTGTTTCCCTCGTTTTTCGTGCCCTTCTGCCCTCTGTTTCCCTCGTTTTTGTGGCCTTCTGTCGCACACATATTCCCCTTGTTTTCTGTGCCCTTCTGCCTTCTGTTTCCCTCTTTTTATAGACCTTCTGCCCTGTTTCACTCGTTTTCCACTTGTTTTTTGTGCCCTTTTGCCCTCTGTTTCCCTCGTTTTTTGTGCCCTTTTGCCCTGTTTTTCTTGTTTTTTTTGGCCTTCTGCTGTGTTTCACTTGTTTTCCCCTTGTTTTTTGTGCCCTTCTGCCCTCTGTTTCCCTCGTTTTTTGTGGCCATCTGCCCTGTTTCACTTGTTTTCCCCTTGTTTTTTGTGCCTTTCTGCCCTCTGTTTCCCTTGTATTTTGTGGCCTTGTGCTCTCTGTTTCACTCGTTTTCCCCTTGTTTTGTGCCCTTCTGCACTCTGTTTCCATTGTTTTTCGTGCCCTTCTGCCCTCTGTTTCCCTCGTGTTTCATGCCCTTCTGCCCTGTTTCCGTCGGTTTTTGTGCCTTCCTGCCCTCTGTTCCACCCGTTTTCCCCTTGTTTTTGTGGCCTTCTGCCCTCTGTTTCACTCGTTTTCCCTTGTTTTTTGTGCCCTTCTGCCCTGTTTCCCTTGTTTTCTGTGGCCTGCTCTCTGTTTTACTCGTTTTCCCCTTGTTTTGTGCCCTTCTGCCCTCTGTTTCACTCATTTTCCCCTTGTTTTTCGTGCCCTTCTGCCCTGTTTCCCTTGTTTTCTGTGGCCTTCTGCTCTCTGTTTCACTCGTTTTCCCCTTGTTTTGTGCCCTTCTGCCCAGTTTCTCTTGTTTTTGTGCCCTTCTGCCCTCTGTTTCACTCGTTTTCCCCTTGTTTTTTGTGCCCTTCTGCCCTCTGTTCCCCTCGTTTTTTGTGCCTTTCTGCCCTCTGTTCCACCCATTTTCCCCTTGTTTTTGTGCCCTTCTGCCCTCTGTTTCACTCATTTTCCCCTTGTTTTTCGTGCCCTTCTGCCCTGTTTCCCTTGTTTTCTGTGGCCTTGTGCCCTCTGTTTCACTCATTTTCCCCTTGTTTTTTGTGCCCTTTTGCCCTGTTGCCCTCGTTTTTTGTGCCCTTCTGTCCCGTTTCCCCCGTTTTTTGTGCCCTTCTGCCCTCTTGTTTCCCTCGTTTTTTGTGGCCTTCTGTCCTCTGTTGCACTCGTTTTCCCCTTGTTTTCCGTGCCCTTCTGCCTTCTGTTTCCTTCTTTTTATGTGGCCTTCTGCCCTGTTTCACTTGTTTTCCACTTGTTTTTCGTGCCCCTTTGCCCTCTGTTTCCCTCGTTTTTCGTGCCCTTCTGCCCTCTGTTTTCCTTGTTTTTTGTGGCCTTCTGCTCTCTGTTTCACTCCTTTTCCCCTTGTTTTTTGTGCCCTTCTGCCCTCTGTTTCCCTCGTTTTTTGTGGCTATCTGCCCTGTTTCACTTGTTTTCCCCTTGTTTTTCGTGCCTTTCTGCCTTCTGTTTCCCTCTTTTTATGGACCTTCTGCCCTGTTTTACTCGTTTTCCACTTGTTTTTCGTGCCCTTCTGCCCTCTGTTTCCCTCGTTTTTCGTGCCCTTTTGCCCTGTTTTCCTTGGTTTTTTGGCCTTCTGCACTCTGTTTCACTCGTTTTCCCCTTGTTTTTTGTGCCCTTCTGCCCTCTGTTTCCCTCGTTTTTTGTGGCCATCTGCCCTGTTTCACTTGTTTTCCCCTTGTTTTTCGTGCCTTTCTGCCCTCTGTTTCCCTTGTATTTTGTGGCCTTGTGCTCTCTGTTTCACTCGTTTTCCCCTTGTTTTGTGCCCTTCTGCACTCTGTTTCCATCATTTTTTGTGCCCTTCTGCCCTCTGTTTCCCTCGTGTTTCATGCCCTTCTGCCCTGTTTCCGTCGTTTTTTGTGCCTTTCTGCCCTCTGTTCCACCTGTTTTCCCCTTGTTTTTGTGGCCTTCTGCCCTCTGTTTCACTCGTTTTCCCCTTGTTTTTTGTGCCCTTCTGCCCTGTTTCCCTTGTTTTCTGTGGCCTGCTCTCTGTTTTACTCGTTTTCCCCTTGTTTTGTGCCCTTCTCCCCTCTGTTTCCCTCGTTTTTTGTGCCTTTCTGCCCTCTGTTCCACACGTTTTCCCCGTGTTTTTGTGCCCTTCTGCCCTCTGTTTCACTCGTTTTCCCCTTGTTTTTTGTGCCCTTCTGCCCTCTGTTTACCTAGTTTTTTGTGCCTTTCTGCCCTCTGTTCCACCCATTTTCCCCCTGTTTTTGTGCCCTTCTGCCCTCTGTTTCACTTGTTTTCCCCTTGTTTTTCGTGCCCTTTTGCCCTGTTTCCCTTGTTTTCTGTGGCTTTCTGCTCTCTGTTTCACTCGTTTTCCCCTTGTTTTGTGCCCTTCTGCCCTCTGTTTCCCTCGTTTTTTGTGCCTTTCTGCCTTTGTTCCAGTCGTTTTCCCCTTGTTTTTGTGCCCTTCTGCCCTCTGTTTCACTTGTTTTCCCCTTGTTTTTGTGCCCTTCTGCCCTCTGTTTCACTTGTTTTCCCCTTGTTTTTTGTGCCCTTCTGCCCTCTGTTTCCCTTGTTTTTTGTGCCCTTCTGCCCCGTTTCCCTCGTTTTTCGTGCCCTTCTGCCCTCTGTTTCCCTCGTTTTTGTGGCCTTCTGTCGCACACATATTCCCCTTGTTTTCTGTGCCCTTCTGCCTTCTGTTTCCCTCTTTTTATGGACCTTCTGCCCTGTTTCACTCGTTTTCCACTTGTTTTTTGTGCCCTTCTGCCCTCTGTTTCCCTCGTTTTTTGTGCCCTTTTGCCCTGTTTTTCTTGTTTTTTTTGGCCTTCTGCTGTGTTTCACTTGTTTTCCCCTTGTTTTTTGTGCCCTCTGTTTCCCTCGTTTTTTGTGGCCATCTGCCCTGTTTCACTTGTTTTCCCCTTGTTTTTTGTGCCTTTCTGCCCTCTGTTTCCCTTGTATTTTGTGGCCTTGTGCTCTCTGTTTCACTCGTTTTCCCCTTGTTTTGTGCCCTTCTGCATTCTGTTTCCATCGTTTTTCGTGCCCTTCTGCCCGCTGTTTCCCTCGTGTTTCATGCCCTTCTGCCCTGTTTCCGTCGGTTTTTGTGCCTTTCTGCCCTCTGTTCCACCCGTTTTCCCCTTGTTTTTGTGGCCTTCTGCCCTCTGTTTCACTCGTTTTCCCCTTGTTTTGTGCCCTTCTGCCCTCTGTTTCACTCATTTTCCCCTTGTTTTTCGTGCCCTTCTGCCCTGTTTCCCTTGTTTTCGGTGGCCTTCTGCTCTCTGTTTCACTCGTTTTCCCCTTGTTTTGTGCCCTTCTGCCCTGTTTCTCTTGTTTTTGTGCCCTTCTGCCCTGTTTCACTCGTTTTCCCCTTGTTTTTTGTGCCCTTCTGCCCTCTGTTTCCCTCATTTTTTGTGCCCTTCTGCCCCGTTTCCCTCGTTTTTCGTGCCCTTCTGCCCTATGTTTCCCTTGTTTTTGTGGCCTTCTGTCTTCTGTTGCACACATTTTCCCCTTGTTTTCTGTGCCCTTCTGCCTTCTGTTTCCCTCTTTTTATGGACCTTCTGCCCTGTTTTACTCGTTTTCCACTTGTTTTTCGTGCCCTTCTGCCCTCTGTTTCCCTCGTTTTTCGTGCCCTTTTGCCCTGTTTTCCTTGTTTTTTTGGCCTTCTGCACTCTGTTTCACTCGTTTTCCCCTTGTTTTTTGTGCCCTTCTGCCCTCTGTTTCCCTCGTTTTTTGTGGCCATCTGCCCTGTTTCACTTGTTTTCCCCTTGTTTTTCGTGCCTTTCTGCCCTCTGTTTCCCTTGTATTTTGTGGCCTTGTGCTCTCTGTTTCACTCGTTTTCCCCTTGTTTTGTGCCCTTCTGCACTCTGTTTCCATCATTTTTCGTGCCCTTCTGCCCTCTGTTTCCCTCGTGTTTCATGCCCTTCTGCCCTGTTTCCGTCGTTTTTTTTGCCTTTCTGCCCTCTGTTCCACCTGTTTTCCCCTTGTTTTTGTGGCCTTCTGCCCTCTGTTTCACTCGTTTTCCCCTTGTTTTTTGTGCCCTTCTGCCCCGTTTCCCTTGTTTTCTGTGGCCTGCTCTCTGTTTTACTCGTTTTCCCCTTGTTTTGTGCCCTTCTCCCCTCTGTTTCCCTCGTTTTTTGTGCCTTTCTGCCCTCTGTTCCACACGTTTTCCCCGTGTTTTTGTGCCCTTCTGCCCTCTGTTTCACTCGTTTTCCCCTTGTTTTTTGTGCCCTTCTGCCCTCTGTTTACCTAGTTTTTTGTGCCTTTCTGCCCTCTGTTCCACCCATTTTCCCCCTGTTTTTGTGCCCTTCTGCCCTCTGTTTCACTTGTTTTCCCCTTGTTTTTCGTGCCCTTTTGCCCTGTTTCCCTTGTTTTCTGTGGCTTTCTGCTCTCTGTTTCACTCGTTTTCCCCTTGTTTTGTGCCCTTCTGCCCTCTGTTTCCCTCGTTTTTTGTGCCTTTCTGCCTTTGTTCCAGTCGTTTTCCCCTTGTTTTTGTGCCCTTCTGCCCTCTGTTTCACTTGTTTTCCCCTTGTTTTTGTGCCCTTCTGCCCTCTGTTTCACTTGTTTTCCCCTTGTTTTTTGTGCCCTTCTGCCCTCTGTTTCCCTTGTTTTTTGTGCCCTTCTGCCCCGTTTCCCTCGTTTTTCGTGCCCTTCTGCCCTCTGTTTCCCTCGTTTTTGTGGCCTTCTGTCGCACACATATTCCCCTTGTTTTCTGTGCCCTTCTGCCTTCTGTTTCCCTCTTTTTATGGACCTTCTGCCCTGTTTCACTCGTTTTCCACTTGTTTTTTGTGCCCTTCTGCCCTCTGTTTCCCTCGTTTTTTGTGCCCTTTTGCCCTGTTTTTCTTGTTTTTTTTGGCCTTCTGCTGTGTTTCACTTGTTTTCCCCTTGTTTTTTGTGCCCTCTGTTTCCCTCGTTTTTTGTGGCCATCTGCCCTGTTTCACTTGTTTTCCCCTTGTTTTTTGTGCCTTTCTGCCCTCTGTTTCCCTTGTATTTTGTGGCCTTGTGCTCTCTGTTTCACTCGTTTTCCCCTTGTTTTGTGCCCTTCTGCATTCTGTTTCCATCGTTTTTCGTGCCCTTCTGCCCGCTGTTTCCCTCGTGTTTCATGCCCTTCTGCCCTGTTTCCGTCGGTTTTTGTGCCTTTCTGCCCTCTGTTCCACCCGTTTTCCCCTTGTTTTTGTGGCCTTCTGCCCTCTGTTTCACTCGTTTTCCCCTTGTTTTGTGCCCTTCTGCCCTCTGTTTCACTCATTTTCCCCTTGTTTTTCGTGCCCTTCTGCCCTGTTTCCCTTGTTTTCGGTGGCCTTCTGCTCTCTGTTTCACTCGTTTTCCCCTTGTTTTGTGCCCTTCTGCCCTGTTTCTCTTGTTTTTGTGCCCTTCTGCCCTCTGTTTCACTCGTTTTCCCCTTGTTTTTTGTGCCCTTCTGCCCTCTGTTTCCCTCATTTTTTGTGCCCTTCTGCCCCGTTTCCCTCGTTTTTCGTGCCCTTCTGCCCTGTGTTTCCCTCGTTTTTGTGGCCTTCTGTCTTCTGTTGCACACATTTTCCCCTTGTTTTCTGTGCCCTTCTGCCTTCTGTTTCCCTCTTTTTATGGACCTTCTGCCCTGTTTTACTCGTTTTCCACTTGTTTTTCGTGCCCTTCTGCCCTCTGTTTCCCTCGTTTTTCGTGCCCTTTTGCCCTGTTTTCCTTGTTTTTTTGGCCTTCTGCACTCTGTTTCACTCGTTTTCCCCTTGTTTTTTGTGCCCTTCTGCCCTCTGTTTCCCTCGTTTTTTGTGGCCATCTGCCCTGTTTCACTTGTTTTCCCCTTGTTTTTCGTGCCTTTCTGCCCTCTGTTTCCCTTGTATTTTGTGGCCTTGTGCTCTCTGTTTCACTCGTTTTCCCCTTGTTTTGTGCCCTTCTGCACTCTGTTTCCATCATTTTTCGTGCCCTTCTGCCCTCTGTTTCCCTCGTGTTTCATGCCCTTCTGCCCTGTTTCCGTCGTTTTTTTTGCCTTTCTGCCCTCTGTTCCACCTGTTTTCCCCTTGTTTTTGTGGCCTTCTGCCCTCTGTTTCACTCGTTTTCCCCTTGTTTTTTGTGCCCTTCTGCCCTATTTCCCTTGTTTTCTGTGGCCTGCTCTCTGTTTTACTCGTTTTCCCCTTGTTTTGTGCCCTTCTCCCCTCTGTTTCCCTCGTTTTTTGTGCCTTTCTGCCCTCTGTTCCACACGTTTTCCCCGTGTTTTTGTGCCCTTCTGCCCTCTGTTTCACTCGTTTTCCCCTTGTTTTTTGTGCCCTTCTGCCCTCTGTTTCCCTAGTTTTTTGTGCCTTTCTGCCCTCTGTTCCACCCATTTTCCCCCTGTTTTTGTGCCCTTCTGCCCTCTGTTTCACTTGTTTTCCCCTTGTTTTTCGTGCCCTTCTGCCCTGTTTCCCTTGTTTTCTGTGGCTTTCTGCTCTCTGTTTCACTCGTTTTCCCCTTGTCTTGTGCCCTTCTGCCCTCTGTTTCCCTCGTTTTTTGTGCCTTTCTGCCTTTGTTCCAGTCGTTTTCCCCTTGTTTTTGTGCCCTTCTGCCCTCTGTTTCACTTGTTTCCCCTTGTTTTTGTGCCCTTCTGCCCTCTGTTTCACTTGTTTTCCCCTTGTTTTTTGTGCCCTTCTGCCCTCTGTTTCCCTTGTTTTTTGTGCCCTTCTGCCCTGTTTCCCTCATTTTTCGTGCCCTTCTGCCCTCTGTTTCCCTCGTTTTTGTGGCCTTCTGTCGCACACATATTCCCCTTGTTTTCTGTGTCCTTCTGCCTTCTGTTTCCCTCTTTTTATAGACCTTCTGCCCTGTTTCACTCGTTTTCCACTTGTTTTTTGTGCCCTTCTGCCCTGTTTCCCTTGTTTTCTGTGGCCTGCTCTCTGTTTTACTCGTTTTCCCCTTGTTTTGTGCCCTTCTGCCCTCTGTTTCACTCATTTTCCCCTTGTTTTTCGTGCCCTTCTGCCCTGTTTCCCTTGTTTTCGGTGGCCTTCTGCTCTCTGTTTTACTCGTTTTCCCCTTGTTTTGTGCCCTTCTGCCCTGTTTCTCTTGTTTTTGTGCCCTTCTGCCCTCTTTTTCACTCGTTTTCCCCTTGTTTTTTGTGCCCTTCTGCCCTCTGTTTCCCTCGTTTTTTGTGCCCTTCTGCCCCGTTTCCCTCGTTTTTCGTGCCCTTCTGCCCTCTGTTTCCCTCGTTTTTGTGGCCTTCTGTCTTCTGTTGCACACATTTTCCCCTTGTTTTCTGTGCCCTTCTGCCTTCTGTTTCCCTCTTTTTATGGACCTTCTGCCCTGTTTTACTCGTTTTCCCCTTGTTTTTTGTTGCACTTCTGCCCTCTGTTTCCCTCGTTTTTGTGGCCATCTGCCCTGTTTCACTTGTTTTCCCCTTGTTTTTCGTGCCTTTCTGCCCTCTGTTTCCCTTGTATTTTGTGGCCTTGTGCTCTCTGTTTCACTCGTTTTCCCCTTGTTTTGTGCCCTTCTGCACTCTGTTTCCATCATTTTTCGTGCCCTTCTGCCCTCTGTTTCCCTCGTGTTTCATGCCCTTCTGCCCTGTTTCCGTCGTTTTTTGTGCCTTTCTGCCCTCTGTTCCACCTGTTTTCCCCTTGTTTTTGTGGCCTTCTGCCCTCTGTTTCACTCGTTTTCCCCTTGTTTTTTGTGCCCTTCTGCCCTATTTCCCTTGTTTTCTGTGGCCTGCTCTCTGCTTTACTCGTTTTCCCCTTGTTTTGTGCCCTTCTCCCCTCTGTTTCCCTCGTTTTTTGTGCCTTTCTGCCCTCTGTTCCACACGTTTTCCCCGTGTTTTTGTGCCCTTCTGCCCTCTGTTTCACTCGTTTTCCCTTGTTTTTTGTGCCCTTCTGCCCTCTGTTTCCCTAGTTTTTTGTGCCTTTCTGCCCTCTGTTCCACCCATTTTCCCCCTGTTTTTGTGCCCTTCTGCCCTCTGTTTCACTTGTTTTCCCCTTGTTTTTCGTGCCCTTCTGCCCTGTTTCCCTTGTTTTCTGTGGCTTTCTGCTCTCTGTTTCACTCGTTTTCCCCTTGTTGTGTGCCCTTCTGCCCTCTGTTTCCCTCGTTTTTTGTGCCTTTCTGCCTTTGTTCCAGTCGTTTTCCCCTTGTTTTTGTGCCCTTCTGCCCTCTGTTTCACTTGTTTCCCCTTGTTTTTGTGCCCTTCTGCCCTCTGTTTCACTTGTTTTCCCCTTGTTTTTTGTGCCCTTCTGCCCTCTGTTTCCCTTGTTTTTTGTGCCCTTCTGCCCTGTTTCCCTCGTTTTTCGTGCCCTTCTGCCCTCTGTTTCCCTCGTTTTTGTGGCCTTCTGTCGCACACATATTCCCCTTGTTTTCTGTGCCCTTCTGCCTTCTGTTTCCCTCTTTTTATAGACCTTCTGCCCTGTTTCACTCGTTTTCCACTTGTTTTTTGTGCCCTTTTGCCCTCTGTTTCCCTCGTTTTTTGTGCCCTTTTGCCCTGTTTTTCTTGTTTTTTTTGGCCTTCTGCTGTGTTTCACTTGTTTTCCCCTTGTTTTTTGTGCCCTTCTGCCCTCTGTTTCCCTCGTTTTTTGTGGCCATCTGCCCTGTTTCACTTGTTTTCCCCTTGTTTTTTGTGCCTTTCTGCCCTCTGTTTCCCTTGTATTTTGTGGCCTTGTGCTCTCTGTTTCACTCGTTTTCCCCTTGTTTTGTGCCCTTCTGCACTCTGTTTCCATTGTTTTTCGTGCCCTTCTGCCCTCTGTTTCCCTCGTGTTTCATGCCCTTCTGCCCTGTTTCCGTCGGTTTTTGTGCCTTCCTGCCCTCTGTTCCACCCGTTTTCCCCTTGTTTTTGTGGCCTTCTGCCCTCTGTTTCACTCGTTTTCCCTTGTTTTTTGTGCCCTTCTGCCCTGTTTCCCTTGTTTTCTGTGGCCTGCTCTCTGTTTTACTCGTTTTCCCCTTGTTTTGTGCCCTTCTGCCCTCTGTTTCACTCATTTTCCCCTTGTTTTTCGTGCCCTTCTGCCCTGTTTCCCTTGTTTTCTGTGGCCTTCTGCTCTCTGTTTCACTCGTTTTCCCCTTGTTTTGTGCCCTTCTGCCCAGTTTCTCTTGTTTTTGTGCCCTTCTGCCCTCTGTTTCACTCGTTTTCCCCTTGTTTTTTGTGCCCTTCTGCCCTCTGTTCCCCTCGTTTTTTGTGCCTTTCTGCCCTCTGTTCCACCCATTTTCCCCTTGTTTTTGTGCCCTTCTGCCCTCTGTTTCACTCATTTTCCCCTTGTTTTTCGTGCCCTTCTGCCCTGTTTCCCTTGTTTTCTGTGGCCTTGTGCCCTCTGTTTCACTCATTTTCCCCTTGTTTTTTGTGCCCTTTTGCCCTGTTGCCCTCGTTTTTTGTGCCCTTCTGTCCCGTTTCCCCCGTTTTTTGTGCCCTTCTGCCCTCTTGTTTCCCTCGTTTTTTGTGGCCTTCTGTCCTCTGTTGCACTCGTTTTCCCCTTGTTTTCCGTGCCCTTCTGCCTTCTGTTTCCTTCTTTTTATGTGGCCTTCTGCCCTGTTTCACTTGTTTTCCACTTGTTTTTCGTGCCCCTTTGCCCTCTGTTTCCCTCGTTTTTCGTGCCCTTCTGCCCTCTGTTTTCCTTGTTTTTTGTGGCCTTCTGCTCTCTGTTTCACTCCTTTTCCCCTTGTTTTTTGTGCCCTTCTGCCCTCTGTTTCCCTCGTTTTTTGTGGCTATCTGCCCTGTTTCACTTGTTTTCCCCTTGTTTTTCGTGCCTTTCTGCCCTCTGTTTCCCTTGTTTTTTGTGACCTTCTGCTCTCTGTTTCACTCGTTTTCCACTTGTTTTGTGCCCTTCTGCCCTCTGTTTCACTCGTTTTTTGTTTGTGCCCTTCTGCACTCTGTTTCCCTCGTTTTTCGTGCCCTTCTGCCCTCTATTTCCCTCGTGTTTCATGCCCCTCTGCCCTCTGTTTCCCTCGTTTTTTGTGGCCTTCTGCCCTCTGTTTCACTCGTTTTCCCCTTGTTTTTGGTGCCCTTCTGCCCTCTGTTTCCCTTGTTTTTTGTGGCCTTCTGCTCTCTGTTTCACTTGTTTTTTTGGCCTTCTGCTCTCTGTTTCACTCGTTTTCCCCTTGTTTTTTGTGACCTTCTGCCCTCTGTTTCCCTTGTTTTTTGAGGCCTTCTGCTCTCTGTTTCACTTGTTTTTTTGGCCTTCTGCTCTCTGTTTCACTCGTTTTCCCCTTGTTTTTTGTGACCTTCTGCCCTCTGTTTCCCTTGTTTTTTGAGGCCTTCTGCTCTCTGTTTCACTTGTTTTTTTGGCCTTCTGCTCTCTGTTTCACTCGTTTTCCCCTTGTTTTTTGTGCCCTTCTGCCCTCTGTTTCACTCGTTTGCCCCTTGTTTTTTGTGCCCTTCTGCCCTCTGTTTCACTCGTTTTCCCCTTGTTTTTGGTGCCCTTCTGCCCTCTGTTGCCCTTGTTTTTTGTGGCCTTCTGCTCTGTTTCACTTGTTTTTTTTGGCATTCTGCTCTCTGTTTCACTCGTTTTCCCCTTGTTTTTGGTGCCCTTCTGCCCTCTGTTTACCTTGTTTTTTGTGGCCTTCTGCTCTCTGTTTCACTTGTTTTTTTTGGCCTTCTGCTCTCTGTTTCACTCGTCTTCCCCTTGTTTTTGTGCCCTTCTGCCCTCTGTTTCCCTCGTTTTTTTGTGCCTTTCTGCCCTCTCTTCCACCCGTTTTCCCATTGTTTTTGCGCCCTTCTGCCCTGTTTCACTCGTTTTCCCATTGTTTTTTGTGCCCTTCTGCCCTCTGTTTCCCTCGTTTTTTGTGCCTTTCTGCCCTCTGTTCCACCCGTTTTCCCCTTGTTTTTGTGCACTTCTGCCCTCTGTTTCACTCATTTTCCCCTTGTTTTTCGTGCCCTTCTGCCCTGTTTCCCTTGTTTTCTGTGGCCTTCTGCTCTCTGTTTCACTCGTTTTCCCTTTGTTTTGTGCCCTTCTGCCCTCTGTTTCCCTCATTTTTCGTGCCCTTCTGCCTCTGTTTCTCTAGTTTTTTGTGCCCTTCTGCCCTTTTCCCCTCGTTTTTCGTGCCCTTCCGCCCTCCGTTTCACTCGTTTTTTGTAGCCTTCTGCCCTCTGTTTCACCCATTTTCCCCTTGTTTTTTGTGCCCTTTTGCCCTCTGTTTCCCTCATTTGTCGTACCCTTCTGCCCTCATTTTCCACTTGTTTTTCGTGCCCTTCTGCCCTCTGTTTCCCTTGTTTTTCGTGCCCTTTTGCCCTCTGTTTCATTTGTTTTCCACTTGTTTTTCGTGCCCTTCTGCCCTCTGTTTCCCTCGTTTTTCGTGCCTTTCTGCCCTGTTTCCCTCATTTTTCGTGCCCTTCTGCCCTCTGTTTCATTCGTTTTCCACTTGTTTTTCGTGCCCTTCTGCCCTCTGTTTCCGTCGTTTTTCGTGCCTTTCTGCCCTCTGTTTCCCTCGTTTTTGTGCCCTTCTGCCCTGTTTCACTCGTTTTCGACTTGTTTTTCGTGCCCTTCTGCCCTCTGTTTCCCTAGTTTTTCGTGCCCTTCTGCCCTCTGTTTCATTCATTTTCCACTTGTTTTTCGTGCACTTCTGCCCTGTTTCCCTTGTTTTTCGTGCCCTTCTGCCCTCTGTTTCCCTTCGTTTTTCGTTCCCTTCTGCCCTGTTTCCCTTTTTTTTCGTGCCCTTCTGCCCTCTGTTTCACTCGTTTTCCCCTTGTTTTTCGTGCCCTCCTGCCCTCTGTTTCCCTCATTTTTCGTGCCCTTCTGCCCTGTTTCCCCTCGTTTTTCGTTCCCTTCTGCCCTGTTTCCCTCGTTTTTCGTGCCCTTCTGCCCTGTTTCACTTGTTTTCCCTTGTTTTTCGTGCCCTTCTGCCCTCTGTTTCACTCGCTTTCCACTTGTTTTTCGTGCCGTTCTGCCCTCTATTTACATTGTTTTTGTGCCGTTCTGCCCTCGATCACGTCACAGGGGTCAGACTCTCACAAGAAGAGTCTGCAGCACCAGGAGAGGAGCATCATCCTTTTCCCCCACCCCCACCCTCGTGTTTTGTGCCTTTCTGCCCTGTTTCCCTCATTTTTTGTGGCCTTCTGCTCTCTGTTTTACCCGTTTTGCCCTTGTTTTTTGTGCCCTTGTGCCCTGTTTCCATCATTTGTCGTACCCTTCTGCCCTCATTTTCCACTTGTTTTTCGTGCCCTTCTGTCCTCTGTTTCCCTTGTTTTTCGTGCCTTTTTGCCCTGTTTCATTTGTTTTCCACTTGTTTTTTGTGCCCTTCTGCCCTCTGTTTCCCTCATTTTTCGTGCCTTTCTACCCTCTGTTTCCCTCATTTTTCGTGCCCTTCTGCCCTGTTTCATTCGTTTTTCACTTGTTTTTCGTGCCCTTCTGCCCTCTGTTTCCGTCGTTTTTCGTGCCCTTCTGCCCTCTGTTTCCCTCGTTTTTCGTGCCCTTCTGCCCTCTGTTTCACTCGTTTTCGACTTGTTTTTCGTGCCCTTCTGTCCTCTGGTTCCCTCGTTTTTTGTGCCCTTCTGCCCTCTGTTTCATTCGTTTTCCACTTGTTTTTCGTGCACTTCTGCCCTGTTTCCCTTGTTTTTCGTGCCCTTCTGCACTCTGTTTCACTCGTTTTCCACTTGTTTTTCGTGCCCTTCTGCCCTCTGTTTACATTGTTTTTCGTGCCGTTCTGCCCTCGATCACGTCACAGGGGTCAGACTCTCACAAGAAGAGTCTGCAGCACCAGGAGAGGAGCGTCATCCTTTTCACCCGCCCCCACCCTCAGCTAAGCTCCAATCCGAGCGGCTGGTTTGGGTGAGGGCGGGCAAATGCAGCCGGAAAAATAAATAGCCCATGAAGGGCTACACGAGCTACTCCCGAGGTCTCTGCGAGCTACCGGTAGCTCGCGATCGACCGGTTGGAGACCCAGGCCTAGACCTATCCCTCAACTATGGTCCAGAGTGTGAATCAAGGGCAAAGAAATTAAGGCGTACTTTCATGTGTTCATTTTATTCCACCTTTTTCTGCATTCTGGATTTACTGGGTGCAGAAAACCAGGACACAATCTTTTCCAGACAGAAAACTTAGACTGAAAAGACGCATAAGACTCTGGGTGCAGCAGAAGCAGCCAAGACGTATGCTGTTTTTTTCACTAACTAGGGGGAAACACACAATTCTTCCCTCTGTTGGTGTTCACAGTTGTTGTCGGCCTGTGATTTGGTGTTGAGTGCAGAGCATATCGATTAGAGCCGAGGGGCCGAGCCGAGGAGGAGTTGATCAGCAAGCAGAGCGGAGCCTGGGACGACTGCCAGGGTTTGTTTTGTGACCGGTTCCCGCTTCACCCGCGTCCTGTTATACGGGCGCTTTAAGTTCTACGGATCGGCGATGGAGGCAGGAACGGCCGCTGCCAGCACCGCTGTGTTCTAAGCGCTGCTGGTGCTGCTCGTGGGGCGGCTGCTGCAGAGCACAGAGGAGCACAGAGGAGCCTTGGCCTGCCACCTGATTTATATCAAAAATGTGTTTATTAAATCTTTTTTTTCCACAGTCCACAGGCAAAAATTACATCATCACTTGGTCCCACGCAGGGGATCAGAAAGCCTCAACAGAATTATAACAGGTGGACAAAGTGCATTGATCAATATAAATCAGCTCCTCCTCTTATTAGATAAGCCAAATGAAAGATACAGCTTCTAAGTGCCCCGGAGCTTAGAGAGAGAGATAAAAAAGAAAAAAAAGAAGATCATGCAACTTTGCTAAGCCAGCAGATAGGTCTAAAGAAAACTCAACGGCCTTCTGTAATGGTAATTTCTCCAGGTTGCTCCACCGAGGTGTTGTATGCGGAAGAGCCAAAAAGCATGGACAAACTCATCCTAACATGGGATAAGTAATTATGAATCTAACAAGGAACAAAGAAAAAAAACGAATAAAAAAAAGACTTCCCGGTGTGGCTACCGGCCGAAAAAGATGGCTGCGTTCTAGCAGAGCTCCGTGACTGCAGGGCACCTTCCCCGACAATCCGCACAATAATCCTGACTTCAGCAGGCGCTGCTACGGCTGTATAAAAACGGGAGATCTTCCAGTTCCCGGTGAAGCAATCGGCTACTCCAGACTCCTAAAACTCAAGCGGCTATGAGACAGTGCAACCGGGGCCTAACAGCACTACGGAAGCCGGGGACTAAAGTTTCACGGCGGCCCGGCATACAGATGACCCGACAAGAACTGATCCTGGACACAGAATAAAGGCGGCAAAAACCAAAACGGACGCGGCTGCGCTCACAGGACATCCTTGGACTACAAGGTACTGGCGACTGCTGGAAGAGGCAGCGAGGGAGCTCTGAGTGAAAACCCGACGTTACCGGGCAGGGACGGCTTAATCCTGGAACCACCGGCCTCTCTGTTACCGCCGCTGAGCACACCAGCCCGCTCACGTGCCCCACACGCAGCACTAGCAGCAAATCAGTGACACCAGCAGGCATTTTAAGGGGCATACCCTAGATAGCACTGTGCGAAGACACCCAGCGCTGTCTCACGAGCTTAGCGGGGGATATAGGGAGCAGTTCCACGGCTGAAAGACAGGAGCTGGAGGTACCACAGGCCGCTGGTTCTACACAGCGGACCAGCCCAGCGCAACGCAGGCCCACACGCGTTCCCGGAGTCACCAAGGAACACACTGTACAACACATCGAGGAACAGTTGGCAAACGGGGCTCTTCTCCTGTTCTCACGAATTTTTGGGTGCGTGTCCACTGCAATCAAGGACCATGACGGGCAGGGGGCCCGAGGTGCAACAGCCTCCGCGCTTGGAAAAATATGCCTATGTAAAAGAACCCCAGAATGGTCGACCGAACGAAGCGCCACGCACATCATCCCAGACGACCAACCCGCCTGGTGACGCCGAACAGGTCACCCTGAACGACGTTATGGCGGCATTGCACACAATGCAAACTTCAATGGGCACTATCTCCACCGATATCTCCCTGATGAGGGCGGACTTCTCCAAGTTGTCAGACCGTTTGATTGAGGTGGAAAAAGCTACATCGGGGCTAACTGACGACACGGGGGCCTTGAAACACAAAGTACAGAAACTGGAAGATGACAATCTGCTATTAAAGGCAAAACTTGACGAACAGGAAGGC
Source organism: Lissotriton helveticus (assembly GCF_964261635.1). Taxonomy (NCBI): domain Eukaryota; kingdom Metazoa; phylum Chordata; class Amphibia; order Caudata; family Salamandridae; genus Lissotriton; species Lissotriton helveticus. Next base: position 832,609 of record NW_027611651.1, on the reverse strand, counting down.
CGCTCACGGCGCAACAACGTACGCCTGGTGGGTGTACCGGAAACAACAGGGGGCCCTGCGTTGGACCTATTCGTAGAAGATTTGATCCAAAGTAAGCTGCAACTGAAGGGCCTGTCAAGTTATTTCTCAGTAGAACGTGCCAACCGGGTGTCAGGGGGGAAACCAAAACCAGGGGCACCACCGCATTTAATCTTAACGAGGATCTTCAACTTTCACGACCGCGATGTCATCCTGCAGACAGCTCGAATGGCTCCACCAGTCAAAATTGACAATGCAGAGGTCACCTTCTATCCAGACTACACAGCAGCGGTGGCACAACAACAACGAAATTTCACAGAAGTGAAAAGGGAACTCCGTTCTAGTGAACTCAAATACTCAATGCTCTTCCCAGCGAAGCTGCGTGTTGAAGCGGAGGGAAAAACGTGTTTTTTTGAATCGCCCAAAGATGCGCCAGACTGGTTGGAGGGCTTTCGGCAGACAGGGAAACCCAGGAACCGGGAAGAAAGACAAAATAACCGATAATGGAAAAGACAAAAGCCCACAACAAACTGCATCACTGAAGCGACGCTATGACTTGGCTTTTTAAGGATTAAGGACCTCACAGGCTGCCACGCTTCACAACACCGCAGTAGGAGACTATGATATGGACACGTCCCGATATTGGGTGGTGAGCGCAGGGTGGTGGGTACTGTTACATTGACCTTCCTTACAATGGGTCGACTAAGGACGTGATACACAGGCAAGTTATGAAGACTCCTACAGGTAGGACCTACCGTGATGTTGGTAGCGCTGCATGGACATTGATGGGTGGGAAGGAGGCTATAACAGTCACGGTAGTCTCACCCTCACAAACACTACATTTTGTTCTGGGAAGTAAGCACTCTGCTCAGTTGGGGGTGGTGGATGGTTCTGTATCCGCCGGGCAGGGAGGCAGGGTGGGGGTTGGGATTTTGATAGCGATAAGTTTCGGTTTGTTTTGGTCTCTGGTGAACAATGACCACTTTCTTCAGGGACTACAATTGTTTATCAGGGGCCATAATGAGCAATTGGAGATGGGGACAGTCACAGATCCGATGGGGGGGGGAGGGCAGGGTTTGGGATTAGGGGCCAAGGATTCTTGAAGCAACTGTTACAATGTTTACATTTAATATGTTACGTTAATTCAAGGAACAAGTTTATGTGTCAACTATACAATCTATGCGCACACATGGCAGGTCATGTACAGCAGGTATCAACAGTAGTCACTGACCATAGGATATACATATCAAGCACGACGTGACACCACATGAGGGGCGGGAGACCAATACTCAGTTACCACTTCAGCCGGGCCCCCCTTGTCCATAATTTCATGGAACATGAATGGGTTGGGTCATAAGATTAAACAAGGGCTGGTCCTACAGTACCTGAAGCGCAAGGGGCCCTCGATTGTTCTACTCCAGGAAACACATTTGACAGGAACATCATGCAAGGCACTAGATAGATGGGGCTTTAAAATGGTAGCTCACGCGGAGTTCACATCTGGCTCTAGAGGGGTGGGAATCCTGGTCCATAAGAGCTCCACATTCATGATTAAGAACACTTGGACTGATGCACAGGGACGATTTGCGGTACTAACTGGGCAGTGGGAAGGTAGGTGTATCACGTGCTCTCCGTTTATGTTCCCCCTACACTTCACAGGCAAGCATGTCAGGACCTCGGGAGGCTACCCACAATAGAGGACAATACACATTTCTTGCAAGACATTAGGATGCCTACGCTTTCCCCGGAGGCCAGGGAAGACCTAGATGCTGACCTCTCGTCGGAAGAATTGGGGCGGGCACTGGCGGCACTCAACACAGGGAAAGCAATGGGTCCAAATGGGCTACCAGTAGAGCTGTACGAAAAAAAAGTGACGGGTCTGATCACACCTCACTTACTTAACATGTACAATGACTGCCTGGAGGATGGCAGGCTGCCACGGGATCAGCGAATAGCCACAATTGTGGCAGTGCACAAACCGGGCAAACCTGCGCATATGGCAGCCTCTTACCACCCAATATCGCTAATGAATACGGAAGCCAAAATACTGGCCAAAGCGTTGGCACTCCGACTACAGCCACACCTCAAGGACTTGGTTCACCCGGACCAATCAGGGTTCATGCCGGGACGTAACACCTCCCTTAATCTACGGAGGGTGCATGCCGTTATGGCCTGTACACCAGAGATACAGAAAGATGCAGCCATCCTTTCCTTGGACGCCACTATGGCCTTCGATTTAGTGGAATGGCCGTTCCTCTTTGCGGTACTTCGGAAGCTGGGACTTGGCCCGAAATTCTGTGCATGGATACAACTTTTATAAACGGAACCCCTCGCGCAAGTAGTAGCAAACGGAAGAATATCAAGAGAATTAAAACTAGGAAGGGGTACCAGGCAGGGATGTCCGCTGTCGCAGCTGCTATTCGCCCTAGTGCTGGTACCGCTCACTGCATGGATCAGGCAGGACGTCTCCATTCATGGAATGAGATGGGAGGAGGACCATATCTCGCTATATGCTGACGACGTGCTTGTATATTTAACATCCCCGGCGAGATCTTTAGTGTTCCTACTAGACATTTTTACTGCATACGAGAAAGTATCCGGCTACACTATTAACTGGACGAAATCGCTATTCTATGTATTGCACGGGCCTACACCCAAAATCCCGGCAGGATGCGAACTGCAGACCGTGACCAGAGATTTCAAGTACTTAGCAATATATGTCACCCCATCAGAGTCCATATTCATGGAAGAAAATTGAATGAGTCCCCTGGAACGACTCAGAGCGAACGTAAAACACTGGAGATCCCTCCCGCTGACGCTCCTGGGTAAAGCTGCACTATTTAAAATGCTAGCCCTTCCAAGATTCCTTATATGCCCTACAAAATACCCCATTTCCTGTCCCCCCTAAGTATTTCAAATCCATTGAAGCAGAAGTAACAACCCTATTGTGGGACGGTAAACCCCCCCGGATAGCACAACACAAACTGGTCCGGAGTTGGTATGACAGTGGCATTGCTCTACCGAATGTTAAACTCTACTACTGGGCATCACAACTGATGACAATAAATCAATGGTTGCAAGCCCACAGGACGAACGAGCATACAGGTTGGACCGGAGCCTCCTGCCGGCAGAAAGACTGATGAGGGCGCTTTACACCTACGGAAATCCGGAAGGACTTACAGGACCAACGGCACACACAATTAAAATATGGCACGCCGCACAGAGGGCCTTGGGATGGGAGGGAGTGTTGATACAAGCCACTCCCCTCTGGGACACGAGAAAACTGGGCATACTGGCGAACACAAAGAGATTCAAAGATCGGGACCTAATTGGTATCTCTAAAATAGGCGACCTATGGGCGAAAGGAGAGATAATATCATTTGAAAACTTGCAAGCGAGGTATAAGATGGCAGACTCGGAATGATTCCGTTACATACAGATACGACACGCATTACAAAGTGCAATTCCCCCAGAGACCAAATTGGTGGAATCCTCCCCTCTGGAGGATAGGCTCCTCACGGACTACATGGAAAAAAAGGCAACCTCCTACACATACAAGAAACTGATCAATAATCAACCAGACCCAATGATAGCACTAAAGGGAAAATGGGAGACTGAATTGGGAGATATCGAGGAAACTGATTGGATGGACGCCCTAGCCTCAGCCCGAAAGGCAGCGATCCCATCCCGACTTAAACTCATTCAACTGAAAATATTACACCGAACATATTATCCTCACACCACGATATTTAAACTGGGACAGACACCAGATCACCTTTGCCTCAGAGGGTGTGGAGGTATTGGAACATTTTACCAAGAGTATTAGCGATAATTTCAGAGGTGGGAGGAGCAGAAGTGATATATGGATTGATGTAGCCTGATTACTGTGTTAAGTTAGCATGAGCTTTTTGTGAGTTTAAACGCCATTTTTCCTTTCTGTTGCTTTCTGCACACGACACACATCTGCTGCTTTAGCTTTGAGCCTGGTAAAATGTTTTCGGTTCATACGAGAATAATATGTTGTTACACTAATATCAGCCTTGCTTGGAGAGCTATGTCTGTACAGGGAGTGCTGAAACCTTCAAGGATATCTCAACACAGTAAATGTTATGAGCACTGATCTTCGCACGTCCCTAGACAAAACATACATGCAGCTGCAGCCAAGTTCTGGCTTTAGGCGCGATTTATATTGCTTTGCACAAGAGCATAACACACACTTGATGGTGCTTCGCATGCAGAGAGCTGGATGCTGATGATGTGATCCCTTACCACTAGGATCTTGAGGTTTGGGGCCGCTCTGCTAAAACCCACAAGAGACCTTCTTAGATCTAATATAATATACTAGCTAGGGAGGGTGATAATTAGGTTTTGTTAAACCATATTCGTTTTAGCATAATACTGTGCTTGCACCGTTTGTGTTATATGGGCTAGTGACTATGCTGATTACTTTTGTTTCTTATAATATGTTTGCTTGTATTAGCTAAGATACTGCGCTTGAGAGCACTGCATTAGTGAATAAACATTTCAAATATGCACGTGTCCTCTTTTACTCCTTGTTCTGGATTGAAATTATTGTATAACGAAAGAGTGTTCATGTGTTCCAATAAGACACAGTAGCTAGTCTGGTAGGGGATTTTTGGGTACTAAGGTGAGTTTTGGGACATCCTAATTCACTGAGGTTCCAAGCCTCTATGCACAGTTCTGTCTGAGCACGGAATCCCTGCGACATGGCGCCCAATCGTTGGTGGTCTTATAGCGTGATACTTGAGTAGTACATCTTTCAGTCCTTAACACCTTCACTATTGTTTCCGGTTAACGGTGGTGTCAGACAAACCTACCTGTATTAGTATAGGTCTTTTGAAGCTTGAATCTTTCTAAACGGTTTCCTTGAATTACTAACCAGTTATGCTACAGGGTTGACTTTGTACCTTTTTCTTTCTGTGTCGCTATGGCCGCGGTGGACATTCCGCAGCATAGTCGTATTGCGGTGCGCAATCATTTGCAAAATTATAATGTTCCCGTGGATGGCATGGCAGTAATTATGGTGGTGAGTGCAGAGGTGGCTTACCCTTACGAAATCTTTTATTCGTGGGTGACCTTCCCGGCGGTGGACGGAACTTCAGGTGCGTTCCATACGTACACTCCCACTGCTGTGCCAAATGAGTATACTCCGTATAGGGCACAAGAAATTCCTATTGATACTTGGCAGCACCGCGTTTGGTTTAATGGCGTCCTACCCCATTCATTAGCAGCCCTGAGGTTAGGTCCTTTGTCCATTCCAGGCGCAACTTGGCCTGTCTTGGCTAGATTTACACCTCATCCTCAGCACGGGGCATGTCCCGTGGCTGAGATCAGACGGCTACATGTAGTCGCAATTAGCGTGATTAGTTCGTTAGTGCAATACATCACCCGCAATTTCCCGGGCGGGGCCCCGGATGGTGCGGCGCTTCCTGCCGGACAGGGCGGTATGAAACTCAGTCCCCTTATTGTCAACGCTGTGATGGGCAGGCGTCCACAGGAACAGGATGATTTTCCTTTCTGGCTTGCCGAGAAGTTTGACCAGCTGGAAGCAGTATTTCCTAACACGTCTCCTGGTGAGAAACACAGGATTCTGACAATTAGCTTGCCAAAGGATTTGACCCCCGAAATCGGTGACTGTGAGACCTGGGGTAAAACATTTGCAGCGGTCTACGCGAGGTGTTACGGCACTCCGTCTATGACTGTCCTGCCGACGGTCCTTAAACGTGTTCAGGATGACCACGGACCGGAGGCTGCGGTTGAATTGGGTATGCGCCTCTCTGGCTCCTTTGATGTGGTTTCCGATCTCATACTTGCTAATGCCAAGGGGATGCAGTGAACTTTCAGGTTGCCAATGCTTTGCAGGCGGTTCCCGATGACGATAAACCCCGACAGTTGGCGAAAATTATTGTGGCGGCTTCTCAGTAGGATTGACTACTGCAACGCACTACTTCTGGGTGCCCCGAAGACTCTGGTCCTAAAGCTCCAAAGTATACAGAATATGGCCGCTAAACTGGCCTTGTCTCGACCACGGTCCGCCTCTTCATCGGCAGCTTTGGCCGATTTGCACTGGCTCCCAGTCCAGCAGAGAATTGCGTTTAAGGCTCTCTGCCTTGTTTTTAGGGCCCTGCATGGACTGGGACCAATACCTCTTCAGACTCTCTTCCTCTGGTATCAGGCAGCCAGACCTTTAAGATCATCTTCGGCGTTCCTGGCAAAAGTCCCTAAAATCAATAGAACGAGAATGGGTGGTCGCGCTTTTAGTTTTGCGGCTGCCACGCTGTGGAACACTCTCCCCTTGACATTAAGGAGTTGCCCTGATCTGCTCACTTTTAAAAAGAGCCTTAAAACTTACTTGTTCCCCAGAGTAATGTAGCTTTTTTAATAGATGCACGGTTAGGTCTCAGCGCCAGGATACCCTTTGGGTGACAGCTGCGCTCAATAAGCAATAAATACAATACAATACAATAAAACAGTGGGCGGCAATAGTAGGGGCCTCATGCCTTTTTCTACTAAAGAGAAAAAACAACCCCAAGGGCAGAAGTCGGAAAGCGACGACCAGCCCAAGTCCAAAAAACAAAATTGGCCTAAAAAACAGAAACAGGGAAAACAACAGCAACAGCAGAAACAGGAGTCTCGTCCTGTGTCTCCAATGCCTGCGCCCACAGAACGTGTTTATGACTTGCGCGATGATAAAGTCACCTGATCGTTTTCAGGTTCCTGACCAACGCTCTCCTCGTTCTTTTCAGGAAACATCTGCCCTTTCGACCGGTGGTGGAGGAGTAGGCAGGGGCCGGGGTGGCCAACAAGGACGTGACCAGCCCCGCCCAAAAGACGGCAAGGGCAAACAGGACGATTCTTCACTGAAGAGACCCCAGTTTCAGAAGAAGAAAGTCGCTGCTTTAACAGCACACAGATATGCCACAGATAGTGAGAACCCAGCTTCGGAATCAGACATGGGCTCTGACCTTGCTGGACAGCGCAGCGGAGATTACCATAGTGCGAGAGGCCCTGCGTCCACTACTGAAGGTGACAGCGACTGACCGTTATGTTGTTGTTGAGACAGCTAACACTAGAGTAGCTCCCCCTGACAGGATCTATGAAATTGTCTTATTCATTGAGGGTGACATTCAACGCACTATAGAAGGGGTATTTTGGGAGAGCCTTACGACTACCTATGACATTTTGTTAGCGGAGGCTGACTGGACCCCACCTTTTGTGCTCGCAGCTCCGAGAGGGGAGGAGGTAATCCTCCCTAGTTTCGCGCACACAGTCTCGAAGGAGCATGCGCTGAATTTTTGGGAAGAGTGGGCTAAGGCTCTTACGCCGGCTCTGTATCGTACACACTGTGGGTTGGATAAATTTTCCCCACACAACGAAATTCCTTTACGGTCTATGCCACAGCCTCAACCTCAATATCCTATAAAGCGTGAAGCAAAGGCTTCCGTTGCGGAAATCCTTGAACAATTAGAATATCAGGGTGTTATTGCGCGCTCCGACAACTCTGAAAAATTAAAGTCTTTGCTGGGATTTTTAAATTTCGGGCGGACTTACATACCTGAATATGCCCAGCGTACCAAGCCTTTGTATGCTTTGATACAACCAAATTTTACAAAATCAAACTGGCTGCCTGAGCACTCAGCTATACTGCAATCTTTGCAGGCTGATCTGCTCGCTTCTAAATACTTATTGACTCGTGATAATCACACCAACCTGGTGATAAGAATCATCCCTGGGACGGTGGGTTTCACTTACCTTACTTTTAATGAGGGAGATACAGTACCTATTGCTTACAAGTCACATTTGTACACTTCGGCTGAAATGCGATTTTCCACTGTGGAGAAAGTTTTGACGGCTGTGCAGAGGGCGATTCTTAAGGAACACGCTCTGTCACAGGGAAAACGCATGTTGGTAGTTACCCCGTGTCCTGCTTTGGAGGCAGTTACGAAAGCTAGTGTACCGATTTCTAAAGCTTTGCACCCTCGGTGGATACAATGGGCTGCGTCATTGACGTCTCCGGATGTCACGTTCGTTTTTGACGCCTCCTTGCGGTTGCAGGAGTTTTTGCAATATGAGTTTGTTCATCCTGCACCTTTGGCTATGCGGCCTTTGGAGGATTTCCATTGCATCATATACACTGATGGTTGGGCGCAGGTTGCGCATGGTTATAAACACGCCTACTTTTCCGCATGCGCCATTGTGGTAGGTGCCATGGTGAACAATGAGTTCAAGTCCAGAGTCGTGCACACGCAGACTCTAGGGGACTGCACCGCACAATTAGCAGAGCTCCGTGCTCTGATGCTTGCATTGGAGTACGCTGATCCTAGTGTGACAACACTAATCGTAAGTGATTCTTACTACTGTGTTGAGTCTTACAATGAAAACTTGTTCTTTTGGATTAAGAATGATTTTCGTGATTCCAAGGGTAGCACAATAAAACATAAAATGATCTGGGTCCGAGTGGCTGAGCTTAAAGAGCAGTTGGCACTCGTGTTTATAATTCATACTCTCTGTCACCAGCGCGTGGGAGATCACGCTGCTGGCAACTCGTTGCTGATGAAGCCGCGAAATCAGCGGTATCGAAATATTTGGTTGCAGCAGTCAGACGGTCCAAGAGTAAGATTGATAATGATATCTTGGCGGCTGTTGCTGCCACTGAGAAGGGGGACAAATATCCTACGGGGTTCCCTTCGAAGTACATATACCACTTAAGTCCAGATAAGGTTCCTTATGTGAAAATTCCAGAAGTTGGGGAGAGGTTGATTCCGAACTCTGATCGCAGGTATACACTGATCACAGCGGCCCATGAAGGGGTTGCGTCTGCGCATGCGGGCGTTTCTGCTACTGTGTCTCAGTTACAACAATGTTTTTGGTGGCGGGGACTGTACAAACAGATGCGTGACTATGTCCTTCAATGTGACATTTGCCAGCAGATTAAGCCTTCAACTGCTACACGTCCACCCCAAACACAGTTGTTCATTTCTAATAAACCGTTTGGTTGTGTTTATTTAGATCACTGCGGTCCTTTTTCTTCTGATACTGCATACAAGTACATCTTGGTAGCAGTTGATTCATGCACACGCTTTGTTTGGGTCTGGCCTCATCGCAGAGCTGATTCACGGACAGTCATCAGGGATTTGCGTGTCTTTGTAGGGATTTTTGCCTGTGCTACCTTCCATTCGGATCAGGGTCCTGCTTTCGCCTCTAAGGCGTATAGGGATGCCATGGCTTCGATGGAGGTCCAAGTCAAGTTTTCGTCTTTATACCGGCCTGAGGGTAATAGTGTTGTGGAACGAATGAACCGTGAATCAAAGCAATCACTGACAGCTCGAGTTATAGGCACTGGCAGAAACTGGTTGACCCATCTTAATAGCGTGCCCTTAATAATCTCCCTAGAAGGTCTCTGGGTGGGCGGACCCCATACGAAATGCTCTTTGGTATCAAGATGTATATCCCGGACCTTGACCGTCTAGACGCGGTCGGTTCGGCTGTCTACTTTGACGTAGATGAACACTGCAATGTTTTACAGACTCTACAAGAGACCAGAGACAGTCTCGCAAAAGAACACTTGCCCTCCACCTCGGATGATGCCTTGCAGATCCCGGTAGTTGGCTGGCTACCCCAAGTTGGAGAACTAGTTCAGGAGAAGATCGATAACAAAAAGGAATTTGGTCACTCATACCGTGCTCCGGTTCCCGTGCTTGGAGTGAAGGGCACATGAACAGTCATTTTACCACCACTTCCAGGTCGTAAAGAAAACAGGTATATCTCCATTGATAATGTCAAACTACACAGAGTGGCCGATTCTTCTTAGCATGACACCGGCAGTCTCATGTCCTTCGATGGTGAGAAATTCTGTTTTGGCCACTGCTTCAGATTGTGCACCGGAGTTGGTCCCCGAGATGCCTGCAGTTTCCAGTCCTTTATTGAGTGCTTTGCCTGGTGCTCACCTTGATGATACAGATTACACCTACCCAACTGACTTATCGATGCCTCATTTGCAAGCTCGTTTAGCCACAGAATCCAGATTTTCATTTGACACTGTTTCACGTACATCAGAGAAGCCCACAAGGCTGAGAGCCTATGCAACTTTGTGTTAAAAACATTTTTTGATACCCCCTTGGACTTACATTTGGTTGGGGCTTTTTGCTCTCTATATTTTTATGTCAATTAGTTTTTTGTTTTATTTTTTCTGATTTGTCAATGGACATTATGTCGAGGAGAGAACATGCATTAAACATCTGAATGGAACTTTAGCTCCCCACTCATCACATTCAGCACACAGGTTGAAGAGAGACTCGGCCTTTGTTAACATCACCGCGTGGCCTGTCCTGGATGGAATAGTCTGGGATGCAGTTAAATTTCAAATCCATGGCCCGACTGAAGTTGTTAATGTTCCTATTGTACTTAGAGTTAATATGGGGGATGTGGTTCAACAAAATATACGTTCTGATGATTGGGAAGTTCGGGCCGTAGAGGCTTTGTTTGCTGATTTGAAATATTATGCTGCCTTTGATGCTGAAGATTTATATTTAGAATCTGCTAATTATGGTGATTTGTTTTGTTACCAACATTTTGGCAATCACTACTTGCACAAAACTAATTCTAGGAGGGGTACTGTGAATTATACCCAGTGGGAACATTGCCCAGCTCCTTTGAGAGGCAGCTCAGATAAATTTTTGAAAAAGTATACATATTTTAGTGATTTTAATCAGTCTAATGCCGCGTCATTTTATTTTAAAATGACAGACAAATCCAATTCCAAAGTTAGACTTACCAATGCTAAGTTACTGTATTCGAAGTCCTTTCTAGACCAACTGGCTGTTGGTGGCTACGAGGTGTGGAAGGAAACTATTGACCTTAAATCAGTTTGGGGTTCTAAAAGTTGGCAGGTACAAGGCACTGAGGCTTTGCACCGTGCATGTCTCATCCCAAATCACATGTTGTTTTTGAATTCTACTATCTCACAGACAACATGCTTTGGATTGGCTACTTCTAAAAAATTAAATTCTCCTTCCTTCCCGAATTTGGAGGAATATTCAGGTTTGGAAAATTCGACAAAATTTTCAATTAAAGAATTGCAAGACCATTTGCTGAATTCATCATTTAACATTTCCAGTTTGGAACCCAAGGGTTGGTTAATGTGGCACCGAAGTGCAGACTCGTGCCAGCATCGTTTTTTGGGCCTAGCTGAGGGTTTTACACAAGTCAGTGTAGATCCCCGTTTTGAGAGTGACCATTCTGTTACCACTTATTCTGTAGGCAAATTATGTCAGAATTGGCTCAAGCACTCTACATTGGAGTCAATTAAATTGCATTTATCTAAACTGACCGACGAGGTTGACTTGAATGATTTCATAAAGGGCCCGGCGAACGGTCGATCTAAAAGATGGATCTATACCATTTATAATGAACTCTGGAAAACATCACAGATTGAAGCGCCTACCCGCCTAAGGGCTATTGACCAAGCTAATTTAGAAAAAGTGCTCGCAGTAGAGGACAACAGCATTAATACCCTTTCCTCCCGAATTTACACATTAGATAATATTGTTTCTGTTGTTGAAATTGTACATGATGAGGTGTCTGTTTTGTACCATGGTCAAAATCAATTGCGTTCTGTTATGCAATTTGCGTGGACCTTACAGACGCTGCAAAATGGTAAAGTGACTTGGACCTGTGTTAATGTCACATCTCTGTTTGCACCTTTTAATTTGACTGAAAAACAACGTTTGCTTTCCATGAGAGATGCTTCTTTTTCAATGTTACACATTGAACGCTTAGAGTCTTTACCCTTTTCGGTGGCAGAGGCCACGGCTGCAACGTGGCTAATCCACGGATTGATTACTTTACCTTTCGCGCTTTTCCAGTTTTCAAATTGCATAAAGTATTTTGCCATAGGCAGATACGAGTGGCTCGGTACCTCCTACTTACATGAAGCCTGGTCGCTCCCTTTTACTTATAGATGCCTTAAGGACGGAAAAGAGGTTTATCTGAATATGGATGAGTGTACAGAAAGACCAGATCACTCGTTGATGTGTAGACACATCCAATTGCATGGTTCATGTAACCAGAACCGCCCTAATTTAGCATGTGTTTTAAAAGGTACACCGGTGCCTGCTATAGTCCCGGCTTTTACCTTATTAGTTAACAGGAGTTATTTACTTTTAAACAATGAGGATTGTTGTGGTTTATTAAAAGGCATAGCTTACGTTGTAACAGTGAGTAAGCGTCTCGTTTGCTGTAAGAATGTGCTTTATCCACCCCCGCATGGGGACCTGGATGTTTCCATCTGGCAGAGAATTCCGGCCTTGAAGTCAGAGTTCAATAAGATGAGCAGAATAAGAGCCTTAATGTCACAAAAAGAAGTTGCCCTGACATCTGCTCGCGAAACATTTGTCCTTCACGTAGTTAACACCCGCACAGAAGTGCATGCCTTATTAAATAGTGACCTTCCTTTACATTTTGGTGAGCTGATTCACACAATCTTTAACGCATCCTCCACTTCGGGGCTGGCTCATTTTTTTAAAGTAATAAGCGGTGGCTTAGTGACTTCTGTCCAGAAAATATTTGGAGTCATTCCTGCTTTCCTTCACTCGATATTCTCCGGTCTGTTTGGTGGACTTCCTGTTTTGCTGGCACTGGCTGCTGGTTTTTTGTTACTATTTTGTTTATTGCAAAATGGATGTCCGTCCTGTCTTCGCAAATGAGCAGGATGTCAGAACTGTTTCACTTAGGCTTACCAGTTCTTGCACGGGAACAGAGATGCTTGTACCCAAATCCCTCTCAGCAATGCCAGCAGGTCTTTTATCAGAGCCTGCTTACATTACCTCGGGGGAAGGGGGAATTGGATAAAATAACAAAAGAGAAGAGAAGAGACTGGTCCTGTAAGGGTCCTTTGTTCTGCTACCTTCTGTCGCGGTCTTGCGCTAAGAAACCTAGAAACAAATACACATTATCACAATTCTGGCCCCCTTCAATCAATCAATCAAAGACATTTATAGAGCGCACTACCTACCCGTAGGGTCTCGAGGCGCTTGGGGGGTGGGGGGGGGGGGGGGGGGTGCCGCTACTGCTCGAACAGCCAGGTCTTGAGCTTCTTCCTGAAGGAGAGGTGGTCTTGGGTCAGGCGCAGGTCGGCCGGGAGGGAGTTCCAGGTCTTGGCGGCCAGGTAGGAGAAGGACCTTCCTCCTGTAGTGGCTCTGCGGATGCGTGGGACGGCGGCGAGCGCGTGGCTGGCGGATCGGAGGTGGCGTTTGGGAGCGTAGAAGTTGATTCGGTTGTTGAGGTAGCTCGGGCCTTGGTCGTGGAGGGCTTTGTGTGCGTGGGTAAGGAGGCGGAAGGTGATTCTCTTGTTGACTGGGAGCCAGTGCAGGTCTCTTAGGTGTCCGGAGATGTGGCTGTGTCGTGGGATGTCGAGGATGAGTCTGGCTGAGGCGTTCTGGATGCGCTGGAGTCTCTTCTGGAGCTTGGCGGTGGTTCCGGCGTAGAGGGCGTTGCCGTAGTCCAGTCGGCTGGTGACGAGGGCCTGGGTGACGGTCTTCCTGGTCTCTGTGGGGATCCACCAGAAGATCTTCCGAAGCAGGCGCAGGATGTTGAAGCACGACGAGGAGACGGCGTTGACTTGCCTGGTCATGGAGAGGGAAGAGTCCAGGATGAAACCCAGGTTGCGTGCGTGGTCCGTCGGTTTGGGTGCGGTGCCCAGGGCGGGGGGCCACCAGGAGTCGTCCCAGGCGGAGGGCGAGGAGCCCAGGATGAGGACCTCCGTCTTATCTGAGTTCAGCTTCAGGCGGCTCGTCGTCATCCACTCGGCTACCTCTCTCATCCCTTCGTGTAGGTTGGCTCTGGCGGCGGCGGGGTCGTTGGTCAGGGAGAGGATCAGCTGGGTGTCGTCGGCGTAGGAGATGATGTTGAGGTTGTGTTGGCGTGCGATGGCCGCGAGGGGGCTCATGTAGACGTTGAAGAGAGTCGGGCTCAGCGAGGATCCTTGAGGGACGCCGCAGATGACTTCGGTGGCCTCTGACTTGTACGGTGGTAGGCGGACTCTTTGTGTTCTTCCGTCGAGAAAGGAGACGATCCATTCCAGCGCCTTCTCCTGGATTCCAACGTTGCTGAGGCGCTGTACTAGGGTGCGGTGGCAGACCGTGTCGAAAGCCGCGGAGAGGTCTAGGAGGATGAGGGCCGCTGTTTCCCCGTTGTCCATCAGGGCTCGGATGTCGTCAGTGGCGGCGATGAGGGCGGTCTCGGTGCTGTGGTTGGCGCGGAATCCGGACTGCGATGGGTCGAGGGATCCATTCATCTCGAGGAAGGCGGACAGCTGTTTGTTGACGGTCTTCTCGATGACTTTGGCTGGAAACGGGAGTAGAGAGATGGGGCGGTAATTCTTGAGTTCGGTGGGGTCTGCTGTAGGTTTCTTCAGTAGAGCGCTGAGTTCGGCGTGCTTCCAGCTCTCGGGGAAGGTGGCGGTGTCGAATGAGGTGTTGATGATGTCCCGCAGGTGGGGTGCGATGACAGCGTCGGCTTTGTTGAAGACGTGGTGAGGGCAGGGGTCGGTCGGAGATCCGGAGTGGACGAAGTTCATCGTGTGGACGGTGTCTTCGGTGTTGACCGGGGTCCAGGCGCGGAGGGTGGTGGTGGGTGGCGTTGCTGCGGTTGTGGCGAGCGTCGGTTGAGTGCTGAAGCTGTAGTGTATGTCCGCGATCTTGTTGTGGAAGTAGGAGGCGAGGGAGTTGCAGAGGTCTTGCGAAGGGGTGATGTCGTTGTTTCCGGCGTTGGGGTTGGAGAGCTCTTTCACGATGTTGAAGAGTTCCTTGCAGTTGTGTGCGTTGTTGTCCAGTCGGTTCTTGAAAGCCGTTTTCTTGGCGATGCGGATCAGTTGGTGGTGTTTCCGGGTGGCGAGCTTGAGGGTGGTCCTGTTGTCCGGCGTGGGTTCCCTTCTCCAGGCTTTCTCGAGGGCTCAGCAGTTCTTCTTGGAGCTCTTGAGTTCGTCGGTGAACCATGGGGCTCTCTTACTGCCGGGTCTGCTGGGCGGGATCCTCAGTGGGGCGAGTTCGTCCGCGCAGTTACTGATCCACTTCGTGAGGTTGTCGGCGGCCTGGCTGGGGTTCGCTGAGCTGGCCGGAGGGTGCTGGCTCAGGGAGGCGGCGAGCTGGTCGGCTGTGATCTTGTTCCAGCTTCTTCGGGCAACCTGTTGCTGGTGGTGGTGGATCGTCGTTCTTCTGAAGGTGAAGTGGATGCATCTGTGATCCGTCCAGTGGAGTTCTGTGGCGTGGCTGAAGGCGATGTCTTTGCTGGATGAGAAGATGGCGTCGAGAGTGTGTCCGGCGAGGTGGGTGGGGGTGGACACCAGCTGCTTGAGTCCAAGGTTGGCGAGGTTGTCGAGCAGGGTGCTGGTGTTGCAGTCGTTGTTGTTCTCCAGGTGGAAGTTGAAGTCCCCCAGGAGTATGTAGTCAGCGGAGGGGAGGGCGTGCGGGCTGACGAAGTCGGCGATGTCCTCGCTGAATTGAGTGCGTGGTCCCGGAGGTCGGTAGATCAGGGTGCCTCTGAGGGTGGTCTTCGGGTCGGTGTGGATCTGGAAGTGCAGGTGTTCGGCGGAGGGTGGGGTGTTGTCGGTGCCGGTCGTGATGCGGATGGTGTTCTTGTGGATGATGGCGATGCCTCCTCCCACCTGGTTGGCGTTGCGGTCCCTCCGGGTGATCTTGTATCCTTCTGGGATGGCGATGGCGATGTCGGGCGCTGAGGAGGCGTTCATCCAGGTCTCCGTGATGAAGGCAACGTCAGGGGCTGTGGTGTCTAGGAGGTTCCAGAGTTCGATGGCGTGTCTGTGGACGGAGCGGGTGTTGAGCAGGATGCACTTGAGGTGGTTGCTGCTGGTGTTCGGCATGGCAGGTGCTGGTGTCGGGCAGGTCCGGATGCAGGTGAACTTGCAGGTGTTGCAGCTGAAGGGTCCGTGGATGCGTCGTGGGGTGGCTCTGCAGCATCCCGGGACTCGGCTGGTGTTGAGTGCGATGAGGGTGGCGGCGGTGTACGTCAGGCGGGTCGGTCGGGGACCTCGAGGGCCAGGGGTCCTGGCACTGGGCGCGGTCCAGGCGCGGACGGGCGTAGACGGGCTTACCTTTGGCGCGCCTTCGGCGCACAATCGGCGCGCCCGCTGCGCGTTCGCACGGTCGCCATATATGGCGAAATTCGCCGGGTGGGCGGAACAGCTGGGAGCCGTGAGCGGGGAGGGAACAGAAGGAAAAAAGGGGCGGGGTCAGCGGTGGTGGCGGGAAGCGGGGAGCGGGGAGGGAAGACGGAGGGCGGCGACAGGCAGGGAGAGACAGGCAATACAGCGGGGGAAACAGCAGTGAAAATGGATAACAACACAAATAAAACAGTAAATACAGTAAAAACACCAGGGGCAAATTAAACAATCAAGCACAGAAAAACGCCAGGGGCACAGGGAGAAGAGCGCCGATCCTGGACCACGCCGCTCGAAGGAGGGGGCGTGGCTACGAGGCGGCAGACGGGCAGCGAGGCACAGAGGAAGGGGGTGGCACACGCAGCAGCTGGTGGCCGTGCGGCGCGGGAGTGTCCTAGAGCTAGGACACACTCACCTGCGTCGCACGGTCGCCATATATGGCCTTCAATCTATTTCTGTTCTACGCTGTTATCTTTCTTACCCACCCTTATGCTTCTGGACTTAGCTCCTCTTCTGTTATTAAATTGTGATTCTATTCTCTTCTAGTTAGTCGTCACTAAGTATAAAAGATAAAAGAATAACCATTTTAGTTATTTCCTAAACTTGACTTTGGCTATTCTTATTGTCTTTCTAAAGAGTAAGTGCACTTACGTCACTAATTAGTGGAGTTCTTCTATATCGGGGGTCTGTTATCCTTGTATCCTGCTTGCACCTTCTCAACTTATTTAACCCAGTTAATTATGTCTTTGCAGGTCGACTGGATAACCTCTTTTCTCAACTTCAGGTGAGTACTCACCGTATTTACATTTCATAAAATTCCTTCACTCAGTTTTTAACATTCTGTCCGAGTTATAATCTTGTCTGCTTTCTGTGTCTTTCAGGTTCGTGGGAATTCAGTGAACATTTCAGATCTGGTAAGTGATTAATTACATTACAAGCTCAATAACAGTCTGTTTTTTACGTCTTGGCAACTCTGTAACTGTCTATTTACACGTTTATTATTTTACTTAGCTTAATGCGTTTCAGCTGTTCACTCGCTGGTGAAAACCTCTCAGCATTCAAATGACACTGCTTCAATTCGAGTAGATTACTCGAACGACTTGGCTCTGGTCTTCCGAAATGTCAAACGCACTCTCCTTTCTCCTGTTTACTTCACAGGGGCGTCTGGCGTTCAGGAATTAACATTTAAACTTGAACTCAGCAACTCGCGCTTGACTGGATGCGCCGAGTGCCTTTGAATCCTTGTCCTGAAATAGATTAAATCAATTCTATGCTTTCCGTAACTGAATTTCTTCTCTGAATCTAAACTAAGCGCTTCCTCAAAAAACGAACTGCTCCGGGCTGAATCTGTGGTAAAGTGCGCATTCCGTTATGCACTTGCGCTGCTCCTTGGGTTCACTGCAGCTGTGACCCGAGGGACTAGAACGTCTACTCATCCTCTGCTGTGGCTCCTGCAGCGGCCATCTCGTTCCTCCAAATCTGCACCTTCTTTGTCCAGGCGTGTCTGGCAGAGACTCCTTCTCCAACTCGCCTCACTTTTGCGTCACTAAGGATAGAACCCAGGGTTTGGGTCCTGACACAGGAGCAGTTAGCACTGTTTCGCAACAGGATGCTTGAATACTATGGTGTGCTGCCACTTGCCACTTTGAGTGCGTCATATGGATTATCGTTTCGATTTTCCTATTTCACCTGTGTACAGCCTGTATTTCATTGCTTGAGCTGTGATTTCATGTGGGCCCTGGATTTGTGTCTCTGCAATTTGGTGTCTCCTGAAGTGGATTGTGATCATCTCATGAGTCCCTTAGTTGCTCTTGCTTTGTTCTGACGGAGGGATTATGGCCTTTGCAGCGATGCATGGAGTTCTGGGTCGTTGGAATATATTCGCAGCGGCGCAAGATTTCTTGGCACACAGCTTCATTGAGAACCCACCGAGTTATCCTCTGATGGTACTTGAGGCTCCGGTAATTGAAGAGCATGTATGTTCTTTCTCTCTATTAAATTGGATGGCTGAGTTGTTTTCGGATGATAACAGTGACTTCCTTTTGGAAGCGGTTGCTGCTTATTTCGCTTACTCAGTTTTAGGGTGACTCCTATTGAAGCCATTGATGTCATGATTTTTTTCTTCTCTCAAAATTTTTGCGAATTTTTATGGACATTATTTAAAGAGACCTATTGGCTTTACTAACAGTGGACATTACAATGTCACGCTGGTAAGAGTTTGGATTTTTAAGCAGACAACATTTTTTTCCTCACCTACCCGATGTTGAACTGAGCTTTTTATTGAACTCTGCTTTCAACGATTGAGTCCCTTTTCTTATCTTATCTTATCTTATCTTATCTTATCTGATACGTGCTCGGATCAAGGGAGGGTGATATATGGATTGATGCAGCCTGATTACTGTGTTAAGTTAGCATGAACTTTTTGTGAGATTAAACGCCATTTTTCCTTTCTGCTGATTTTTGCACACGACACACATCTGCTGCTTTAGCTTTGAGCCTAGTAAAAAAAATTCGATTCATACGAGAATAATATGTTGTTACACTGATATCAGCCTTGCTTGGAGAGCTGTGTCTGTACAGTGAGTGCTGAAACCTTCAAGGATATCTCAACACAGTAGTTGTTATGAGCACTGATCTTCGCACATCCCTAGACATAACATACATGCAGCTGCAGCCAAGTTCTGGCTTTAGGCGCACTATATATAGCTTTGCACAAGAGCATAACACACACTTGATGGTGCTTCACATGCAGAGAGCTGGTTGCTGATGATGTGATCCCTTACTACTTGGATCTTGAGGTATGGGGCCACTCTGCTAAAACCCACAAGAGACCATCTTAGATATAATATAATATACTAGCAAGGGAGAGTGAGAATTAGGTTTTGTTAAACCCTATTCATTTTAGCATAATACTATGCTTGCACCGTTTGTGTTCTATGGACTAGTGACTATGCCGATTACTTTGTTTCTTATAATATGTTTGCTTGTATTAGCTAAGATACTGCGCTTGAGAGCACTGCATTAGTGAATAAACATTTCAAATATGCACGTATCCTCTTTTACTCCTTGTTCTGGATTGAAATGATTGTTTAACGAAAGAGTGTTCATGTGTTCCACGTTACCTGAGGTGTACTAAGTTTATGTTCTGGTTTGTTTAAGCATTGGGAGTTTATGATGACCAATGAGACACTGTAGCTAGTCTGGTAGGGGATTTTTGGGTACTAAGGTGAGTTTTGGGACATCCTAATTCACTGAGGTTCCAAGTCTCTATGCACAGTTCTGCCTGAGCACGGAATCCCTGCGACAGAAGTTCCCTGGGATCCGAGGTGTTGCCTCCTCAATATCTGGTAGCCCACCGACTTAAACCTAGCCTTACAGAACTGGGCTACATTGGGGGCGACAATCGCGAAGCGAAACATAGCAAAATACTGGGGCTCCGCGATAACACCTACACGTACACAATGGGAACGAGACATGGATATTGCGATGGTGGCTGAGAGGGCGGTTTACACGCACAGGGGCTGTCCCAAGAAATGGACCAAAATATGGGGTAAATGGAACGAATTCCGTGGGAACATATGTGAACCTCCTTTACAGATCCCTTCCCCAGAAGTCAGTCCCTAACTACACATGTACACCAAAGGGCTCGACATGCAATAGCACGGCATTACAGTTACACACGTACAGCTGATGTGTGATGATACCACTGGCTAGCCTTTATTGTAACTGAAGTAGTTCCTAAATAATCATGACATGTACCTATGTACTGTACTCTGCTTATTGGGCTTTATGTCACCAATGCTAAAACCAATTGATTAGCTGTACGATTTTACTGCCTGTATGAAACTGTCTTGACACAATAAAGGTTTTTGAAAATGTAAAAAAAAAAAAACAAAAAAAAAAACACTTCTTAACCCACCCATGATGGCGGCGTGTTCATACTAACGAGAGGTTGGTCGACACTGGGATTGTGATCAAAACTGGAAGAGATGGCGGGCTCTGATGGTGGAGGGGCACACCACAGACGGACGGCCCTGGGAGAGGAAGGAGACAAGGAGGCCCCATTTAAATTCGAAATTCTTATCATTATCCCTGAAAATATCAGCCAAGCAGTCTCCAAAGACGAGAGTGCCATAGGGATATAGCTGGAGCCTCCCTTCTCTTCCAGGCGGCTGCTGAGGTGACCTCAGCTGCCTCACACGCACCACTCTTAAAGTATGGGACTCAATTTCGGGCGACAACAGGTGGAATTATTTTCCATCCCCATTCACTCCAATCCATTTCAATCCAGCTTTCCCCCCAGCCCAACATGAGGGACCCTTTGATGCCTGGAGAAGGGGAGGCTGCTTAGCTCTAATACATTTGTTACACAATTTTGATCCCCTTACTTTTGATCAATGTCAAAGGGACTTTGTATTGAAGAACACGGAAAGATATCAGTATATCCAATTAATGCACTGGGCCCTCACACCTCAGATACGGGAGGCTGCCACTCGACCTCTCACAAAATTTGAGGCCTTTCCACCAAGACTGCTAACATGAAAGGGATGATCTCATTTATCTATAGCTTCCTCGACCCCTGAATTACTATGCATGTCTAGACTACAGCCCTACCTGGAGCCCGGATATTAATCAATTGATTAATGAATTAGTTAATTAAATAAGTAACCAGCAGCACTGGCGGATTCTGTACTGAGGTGTGCTTTGGGGGTGTTTTCCCTTGGAGGTGTTAGGAGGTGTTTTTGTCCAATCAAAGTACCATTTGGTTTGATTCTCTGAAAGAAGCAAGACTTCTTCACCTTAGAGGGTGTATTATGAGGTCAGGAAAAGAGCGGCCACCTTTCCCTCCTATCAAAAGGAAAATAAAAATACAACAAACACTAACATTAGATACGTTTAAAATAAAACAGGCAGGTGACATACAGTCCTTTAAATCATCTAAGGTCCATACATTTGGGAAACTGGGAAAGTCGCCGTCAAAGTTTGATTTTATGAAAGATCTAACTGGTGCTATTCTAACATTGCTAACTAACCCATGTGATCTTCAAACTCCGATTAAACCACTGAGTAGAACAAATATTATATCCCCTAAGCAAGGAGTAAGTGAGCCAGGCCACCCTGAGTCTGAAGCTGAAGACGAACGAATGTCAAATTCAACTAAGGACCAAGTCAACCATTGGGGTCAAATAACAGACCTAGAGATGTTAACTATTCCACTTACTGGTCATTCACAACAAGAGGATGCAAAATGCACAAATCTAACAATGGGAGATACTCAGCAATAACTACCAACTAGGCATCCAATGCCAATAGAAGTGCAAGTAAAAATCAGAACAGCTAACGGGATAGGGGAACCATCTAATTTGGGACAAATAAATCAACGAGAGCAAGAAGCTCCAAATGAACTAAATGGTGGGGTGAAAATCATATGGGAAGCCAATACCCCACTGAAATCGGATTTTACTCTGTCTAAAATAAATTCAGTTAAAAAACAGGACCAGCCGAAATGTAATCAAAATAACGGATCTCAAATTAATTAGGACGAATACAACAGCAACCCAGAAACTCTGCAGCGTTGGGGTACTCCGTATCAAAAAGACATTTTGAATAGTAGTCCACAATTCATTAATTCTTGTGACGAGGGACATGATTTTCAAGGACTACAAAAAGAGGAGTATAAGGACCTATCATTTATAAGTGGGCAACACCATAACCCAGGTACTCAGGTATCAGGAAGTGGGAACGCAGGAGCAATTTGGGATTCTATGTCAGGAAGCGGAGTCGAGGATTTTGCTTGTCCTTTCTCCATTTTATTGGACAGCACATTAACAGTATAAGAAAAAAACATCAACCATGAACTACCCTAACCAACATGGCAGCGGTAGTCATGGTAATACAGTAACCAATCATAGTCCACACAACGGGAGAAAATTACAAAAAACAATTTGATGGACAGAATGTAGATCATTGTCTTACATTCACCCCAGTACAAGGATCTGGGCCTAAATCCATCGTTTTTTGCACTCCACACCACCCTGGGTTAGATAATGGCTTTATGCAAATCAGCTCTGACCCTGTGCCCCATGGGAACAGTCCAGTCCGAACTACAACAGCCATATCTTTCTCAGACTGGAATCAAGCATCCGAGGACCGGACCGGTTTCGAGGTAACACCTCTCATCAGCCCGGCTAGCTTGACTCCAGTGGTGTGGAGGCTCTGGGACCCACGTCTGAACTACCCCAGTACACTCAGGGAGAAAATTACAAAAAACAATTTGATGGACAGAATGTAGATCATTGTCTTACATTCACCCCAGTACAAGGATCTGGGCCTAAATCCATCGTTTTTTGCACTCCACACCACCCTGGGTTAGATAATGGCTTTATGCAAATCAGCTCTGACCCTGTGCCCCATGGGAACAGTCCAGTCCGAACTATTATTATTCTGAGTTTTTTATAGCGCCTGGTTACCAATAGGCATCCCAGCGCTTCCAATAGGCATCCCAGCTACAACAGCCATATCTTTCCCAGACCGGAATCAAGCATCCGAGGACCGGACCGGTTTCGAGGTAACACCTCTCATCAGCCCGGCTAGCTTGACTCCAGTGGTGTGGAGGCTCTGGGACCCACGTCTGAGCTACCCCAGTACACTCAGGGAGAAAATTACAAAAAACAATTTGATGGACTGAATGTAGATCATTGTCTTACATTCACCCCAGTACAAGGATCTGGGCCTAAATCCATCGTTTTTTGCACTCCACACCACCCTGGGTTAGATAATGGCTTTATGCAAATCAGCTCTGACCCTGTGCCCCATGGGAACAGTCCAGTCCGAACTACAACAGCCATATCTTTCCCAGACCGGAATCAAGCATCCGAGGACCGGACCGGTTTCGAGGTAACACCTCTCATCAGCCCGGCTAGCTTGACTCCAGTGGTGTGGAGGCTCTGGGACCCACGTCTGAGCTACCCCAGTACACTCAGGGAGAAAATTACAAAAAACAATTTGATGGACAGAATGTAGATCATTGTCTTACATTCACCCCAGTACAAGGATCTGGGCCTAAATCCATCGTTTTTTGCACTCCGCACCACCCTGGGTTAGATAATGGCTTTATGCAAATCAGCTCTGACCCTGTGCCCCATGGGAACAGTCCAGTCCGAACTACAACAGCCATATCTTTCCCAGACCGGAATCAAGCATCAGAGGACCGGACCGGTTTCGAGGTAACACCTCTCATCAGTCCGGCTAGCTTGACTCCAGTGGTGTGGAGGCTCTGGGACCCACGTCTGAGCTACCCCAGTACACTCAGGGAGAAAATTACAAAAAACAATTTGATGGACAGAATGTAGATCATTGTCTTACATTCACCCCAGTACAAGGATCTGGGCCTAAATCCATCGTTTTTTGCACTCCACACCACCCTGGGTTAGATAATGGCTTTATGCAAATCAGCTCTGACCCTGTGCCCCATGGGAACAGTCCAGTCCGAACTACAACAGCCATATCTTTCCCAGACCGGAATCAAGCATCCGAGGACCGGACCGGTTTCGAGGTAACACCTCTCATCAGCCCGGCTAGCTTGACTCCAGTGGTGTGGAGGCTCTGGGACCCACGTCTGAGCTACCCCAGTACACTCAGGGAGAAAATTACAAAAAACAATTTGATGGACAGAATGTAGATCATTGTCTTACATTCACCCCAGTACAAGGATCTGGGCCTAAATCCATCGTTTTTTGCACTCCACACCACCCTGGGTTAGATAATGGCTTTATGCAAATCAGCTCTGACCCTGTGCCCCATGGGAACAGTCCAGTCCGAACTACAACAGCCATATCTTTCCCAGACCGGAATCAAGCATCCGAGGACCGGACCGGTTTCGAGGTAACACCTCTCATCAGCCCGTGTGTGTGTTTTTTGCAATAGTCCACACAACAGCATAAAGGTATCCCACGTCGGTAGTCCTTCCTCTTTCTCCATTGCTGCTGCGTCAAGATAAGTCACCGTTTTCTACTCAGCTTATTCTTGTGGCGTGGCAGTTTGAGAAATTTATTGTGACAGCTCTTGTTAGTTTATCGCTGTATTTATCTTGGTATTGTCAGGCTCTACAACCTGTTTGTCATCTGTTTCTGACGCGGTAGGCTTCTGGCCCGAGCGTTTTGTTTTGGCGCTGTCTCGAGCGTCGTCTGCTCAGACGCTGACCGACTTCTCCACAGCGCTTTCTCTGCGCTTGTGGCGAACACGCGAAGAGGCTTTGCGCTTCGCTTTAATTATCTGGCCTCGTTTCCCCACACTGACGCTGCCTGTTAGCGGCAAGAATTGATCATGTGACTGAAAATTTTTTCTTTAAAATAACTCTGTCAGTCACTTTCTGTTGTATAAAACTCTTCAGTTTTGAGACAGTTTGTTTTTTCCTGTGACCTTTTGGGTACCTGTGCTGGGGAACTCCCCTATTATTTAGTTTGGGGCGTATTTTGTTTTATGGGTGCCCAGTCTTCTGCGCAAATGCAGTCTCGTCAGGAACACGATTATGTAGCTGTTGATGCTGAACAGCCTCCTCAGCCCTTATTGCGCCCTCCTGCTGAGGTGGACAGACTCCTATCTTCGGCTATTGCTGAGGCTCTGGCCCCCCTGCAGGACAGCGTCAATAAACTGTCCGCCCATGTTTTTAAAACTGGTTCAGGGATTTTGGGGGACAGCGGGGCTGGGCCCAGTGGAGTAATTTCTGTTCCTCCACGCACGGCCAAGAAGCGTGACGCGGGGCACCTGGAAGGCTTCAGCAAACTTGCGGAGGCCTTTCATAAGAGTGCGCGCACGCTAAGAAGCGCACCCTTCCGGGGGGACGACTCACCCGGTGATATTGGTGGTACATCCACCCAAGACCTTGACCCGGAAGAAGGGTTTCCCCTAGAGGGAATGGACGACGAGGATGACTATATGGATGATGATGAGGATGGATCCTCTGAGGATATGTCAGATGTTAGTAGGTCTTGGCGCCCTAAATCTAATGTCTCTGATTGTGGTGAAGGTGACCAGGTTCCCCCTGACATGTTTGACCCTACCACTATCTTCAGACCCCGCTCTTCTTAGTGGACTCCAGATAAATCTACCGCGGCTATGTGGTCGCTAAACTAAGGCAACCGCTCTCTCAAGATGTGCGTTTGCGGCTCCACTCGGAGTGTCCTCGACCGTCCCTTCCTAATAGGGTTGCGGCCAATCCTGAGATTGACCCAAAACTCTGCACATTCTTCGCTAAATACGTCAAGGACCCTAAGAAAGGGATCAATAGGTCCTGGAAGGCTTGTCAGGACAAGTTATTGGATGTGGTTGGCCCCCTGACAAAAATCATTGAGCTTGCTCAACGTTCTAAGGAATCTGGTATGCCACTCTCTGTTGACGACGTTGCGGGTTGGGCACAGAGGGCAATCTGCCTCCTCGGCAATGCCAACTGTGCTCTCTCGGCTGAACGTCGGCGGTCACTCTTGTTAAAGATTGACCCCAAGCTTGGAGAATTATCCTCATCTGAGGCAGGCTCTGTGGCGCAAGGTGCCTTGTTTGGTGATCCTTTCGTGAAGGAACTTGGAAAGTTTGTGGCGACTTTTTCCGCCTTAGACAAGGCTCAAGCTTCGATGAAAAAGATGTTTCCGAAAAAGGTTTTTGGCGGGTCCGGCAGAGGCAGGGGTCGCTCTTCCGGCCGCCAGTTCCAACAAGGCCCCAATAAGACTCAGCCACGAAGAAACAATGGTTGGAACGACTGACGCCAGGGTTCCTTCTATCCCTCCCGTGGAGGCAAAAACCAAGGCCGAGGACGTGGTGGCAACCAATACAACTCCAAAGGGTTCAACGGTAAGTTTTTCCATCATTGCTCCAGTTCGTCTGGGGGAAGAATTGCTATGTTTCATCAAGCTTGGTCAGCCCTCACGTCAGACCCTTGGGTTCTAGAAACCATGCAGGGATTCCACATAGAGTTTTACGGCTCCCCCGTTCAACTAACACAACCTCGCCCTTTAGTTTTTTCTCTCGAAGAGCAGGAGCTCATAGACTTAGAGGTATAGGCTATGCTCCAAAAAGGCGCCATTATTCAAGCTTCCCTTCATCCAAACGGTTTCCTCAGCAACATCTTTCTGGTCGAGAAGAAAGACAAGGGCTTTCGACCAGTCATCAATCTTCGTTCTTTCAACGAATGGTTGATTTACAGACACTTCAAGATGGAGGGCATCCATCTATTGAGGGATCTTCTTCTTCAGAACGATTGGTTGGTACGATTGGATCTGAAGGATGCTTATCTTTCAGTTCCAATATACCCTCCACATTGTCGATTCCTTCAATCCCTCTGGAGAGATCAAGTCTACGAGTTTCGCACTCTCCCCTTCGGTCTTTCCTCAGCTCCATGGTGTTTTACCAAACTCCTGAGACCTGTTGTAGAACATCTTCGCACCATGGGAATTCGTCTGATAATTTACCTGGACGATATTCTATTGATGAGTCAGTCCAAAGATCTGCTTCTCCATCATCTTCAGATTACCATCTCTCTCCTCCAGAATCTGGGGTTCATCATCAACTCCCAAAAATCAGACTTAGTCCCTCAGCAGGAAATGACTTTCCTCGGGTTCCTGATACGGACGTCGGACGCGACGCTTCACCTTCCTTCTCAAAAGATCACCAAGATCAAAAAGGAGATTCGCAAAGTCCTTCGTCGGGACCAAATTTCTCTCCGTCAACTGGCCAAGATTGTGGGTCTTCTGTCATTGTCGATTCAGGCCATTTTTCCAGGCCCACTTCATTACAGGGCTCTCCAGAGACTAAAAGCGTTTCACCTCCGCAAGGGTCTCACGTACTCGGAACTCATTTCCTTGTCCGCGGATGCCAGATCAGAACTCCTTTGGTGGTTAGATCACATGGATGCTTGGAATGCGGAGGCGATCTTCGGCTCCCGTCCGGATCTTGTGATCGAATCAGATGCCAGTCGCCAGGGGTGGGGAGCTCAGTGTTGCTCCCTCTTGATAGGTGGCAGATGGACGGAGGAAGAACTTCATCTCCACATCAATTGCTTGGAACTCCTGGCGGGTTCTTTTGCCATCCGATCGTTCACCACGAACAAGGTCTCTTGTTGTGTTCTTCTTCGGATGGACAACACGACGGCGGTCAGGTATATCAATCGCCTGGGCGGCACCCATTCCAAAGTCCTAGCAGAGCTTCCGAAGGATTTCTGGAACTATTGCCTCCTACGTCAGATTTCTGTCATGGCGGAGTATCTCCCCGGCGACCTGAACTCTGTGGCGGACTGGCAATCCAGGAATTTTCAGAATGCCAGCGATTGGAAACTGGATCCTTTTAGTTTTTCAGAAGATTACGGATCGTTGGGGCCTTCCAGTGTTTATCTAATTGTCAAAATACGATACAAGGAACAAAATATAATTACATCTCTTGTAGTAATCAACGTATATAATTACGAAGAACAATGGCGACCAATTTGATAATTATGATATTGCAGCAACTGGACAATGACACCCAACCTGAGATTATTATTACCGGTGATTATAACATGAATATGCTATGGTCTTACGATAGAGATGTTGAAATACAATGGCAAAATTACTTATGGTCAATTCCAAGTTTTTCATCAACAATGGGTATGAGGGAACATAAGAATGAAAACATCGGCAAGACTCTTGTATAAGAATTAGAAACCAGACGTCTAAGATGGCAAAATGGGCGATTTCCTCAAGATTTGCCAAGGGTGCCAGGGAGGGGGCAACTACTGTTTCTTACAGATATATCGTTACCAAAGGTAAGTAACTTGTGCATCTGAAAGAAACAGGTTAGTGTTAGATTCGTTACCTTAGAATAGATACCCCAGCAATACCAAGCCCGGTGGTGGGTCTGCGAACCAATATCACACCAGAATGTCCCGGAGAACAGAACGGCCGAAAAAGCCATCTCTTCGGACTTGGCTGTCCAGGCAGTAGTGCTAAGCAATCGTGTGCAGTGAGTACCAAGTAGCTGCCTGACATGTCGTGTAAGGGTACTCCCCGACCAAGGCAGTAGTAGCCGCCATGGCCCGAGTGGAATGGGTCCTCAGCCCAACAGGAGGCTCCTTTTTCGCCAAGGAGTAACAGACCTTGATGCACAACACGACTCACCGTGAGATGGTTCGCTTGTGCACCGCCCGTCCCTTCTTAGCGCCCGCGTAACCAACAAAGTGCTGGTCGTCCACCCAGAACTGGCGTGTGCGTTCTAGAAAGAACGAGAGAGCACGTTTTGGGTACAGATGGAGGAGCCTCTCTTCCTCTTTCGAGGGATGCGGAGGCGGATAGAAGGTGGGCAAGCTGATAGACTGCCCGATATGAAAGGATGCAACCACCTTGGGCAGGAAAGAAGGACGAGTTCTCAAAACAACTTTGTCCGGATGGACAGAGAGGAAAGGAGGCTTAGAAGATAGAGCCTGGAGCTCACTCACTCTCCTGGCAGAGGTGATGGCAACCAGGAATGCAGTTTTAAGAGTCAGAAGATGAAGAGAGCAATTGTGAAGTGGCTCGAAAGGAGCGCACATCAAATAGGTTAGAACAAGGGTCAAGTCCCACTGAGGCATCACGAAAGGAACAGGAGGGAACATGTGAGTAATGCCTTTCAAGAACCTATTTACAACTGGGGACTTGAAAAGAGAAGGCTGATCAGGAAGCCTCAAGAAGGCTAAAAAGGCAGAGAGATAGCCTTTGATAGTGCCCAGAGCAGAGCCCTGTTGGGCAAGAGAAAGAAGGAAGAGGAGAACCTATGAAAGGGGGCAGAAAGTAGATCCACAGCCTTTGCTGTGCACCAAGCCACAAAATTGTTCCACCTGCAGGCGTATACTGATTTTGTGGAGCGACGCCTGGCTGCCAGAATCACATTACAGACTTCAGGAATCAAGTCAAATGGCCTCAACTGTTGCCGCTCAATCTCCAAGCATGTAGGTGGAGACTGGACAGGTTTGGGTGGAGGACCGTCCCCTGCTGCTGCGACAGAAGGTCCTCCTGAAGAGACGAATCGGGGGATCGACTGACATGCTGAGTAGCTCGGGATACCAGTATCTTCGTGCCCAGTCCGGAGCCACAAGGATGACTTGGGCTTGGTCTCGCCTGATCTTCTTCAGCACTCTGGACAGAAGTGGTATAGGCGGTAAGGCGTACAACAGACCGTAGCGCCACTCACGACGAAAAGCGTCTCCGAGCGAGTGCTGTCTTGGAAATTCCAACACGCAGGACGGATGATATTGCACGTTCTCTTCGGTGGCGAATAGATCTAACCAAAGCTTTCCCCACTGCCGAAAGAGACCTTGCGCCACGTCCGAGTTCAGACGACATTCTTGATCCATCATGCACCGACGGCTGAGTTTGTCCGCCCTGGCGTTAAGGGAACCTGCCAGGTGTTGAAGCACCAGGGTGATGCCCTAGCGTTCCAGCCATGTCCAGAGGCGCAGAGCCTCCTGACAAAGGGTCCACGACCCCACCCTGCCCTGTTTGTTGCAGTACCACATGGCGGTGGTGTTGTCCGTGAACACCAGCACTACACTACCCCGGACAGAGGAAAGGAATGCCTTCAGTGCAAGCCGGATCGCCCACTGCTCCAGAAGGTTGAATGAAGCCGGGACTCCGCCTGAGACCAGAGGCATCTGATCTCCTCCTCTCCCATGTGGCCCGCCCATCCCAGGAGGGATGCATCGGTCACCACTACGTGCTCCGGTTGAAGAAGGGAGAGGGATCTGCCGCTGACCCAATCGCGGTGCGTGAGCCACCACTGCAACTGTCTCGCAGTGCCCTCCGAGATCAGGACGTGGTCAGACAGGTTGCCCTGATGCTGTGCCCACTGAAACTTCAGGTCCCACTGCAGAGCCCGCATCCGCCACCTGGCGTGATGCATCAGTAGGATGCAGGAGGCTATCAGCCCCTGCAGCCGCAGAGTCAACCTGACCGAGACCCGGGATAAAGGCTGAAAGATCGGAATCAGAGCCTGAATATCCCGAACCTGCTGTTCAGGAGGATAAACCCGAAACTGCGCCAAGTCCAGAACCGCTCCGATGTAGAGGAGCTTCTGAGAGGGGCACAGGTGTGACTTCGGTACGTTGATGGAGAACCCCAGCAGGTGCAAGAGGTCGGCCGTAGTCTGAAGGTGGGAGATGACTGTCTGGGACTAGCCCGCCTTCAACAACCAGTCGTCGAGATAGGAAAGACTGGAACCCCTGATCTGCGCAGATGAGCTGCGACCACCAGCATCACTTTCGTGAACACCCAAGGGGCGCTGGTAAGGCCGAAGGTAAGCACGGTAAACCTAAAGTGCTCGTGGCCTACCGTGAACTGCAGGTAGCGCCGGTCGGCAGGCAGGACGGGGATGTGGAAATAAGCGTCCTGCAACTCCAACGCCACCATCCAGTCTCCAGGGCCTAGGGCAGCTAAGACCTGAGCCAATGTCAGCATCTTGAACTTCTCCTTCCGGAGGAAGCTGTTGACGTTCCGTAGGTCCAAGATAGGGTGTAGGCCTCCTTTGTCCTTCTTGGGAACCAGAAAGTAGTGGGAATAACAACCACTCCCTACTTCTGGCCCAGGAATGAGCTCGACAGCCCCCTTGGCCAAGAGGGCCGTAACTTCCTCTTGCAGAAGTTGCAAGTGATCCCCCGACATGTGGTGGTACTGCGGTGGCATGGCTGGAGGGGTCGCCTCAAAGGAGAGGGAGTAGCCCCTTCGGACGATTTGCAGCTCCCACCTGTCCGACGTGATGGTACACCAGTGGAGGAGGTGATGGCGAACCCTGTCCCCCCACTTGCGTCGAATGGGCCTGAAATGCCGGACTAGGAAGGCTTTGAGGCAGATGCTGCTGGAGTGGACCCTGCCATTGTCCCCCTGCACCGCCACAGCGGTTACCACATCCACAAAAGCGTTGAGGTTGGTTCTGCGGCCTGTGGCTGGCTGGATGTGTATTGCGACACTTCCTTGGCCACAAAAGGTACGAAAAGCGGACGTTTGCTGGCGCTGGCCTAGGCCCAAGGACTTGGCCTTAGCCCTGGAGTCCTTGAAATGCTCTAGCGCACTATCCGCTTTGTCACCAAAGAGGCAACGGCCATCGAAGGGCATGTCCATGAGCGTGGCCTGGACCTCTCCCCAGAAATTGGCAGACCTCAGCCAGGCGTGGCGACGAATCGCCACCGTCATGGAAATCGCCCTGCCCAGCGAGTCCGCGAGTCCACACCTGATGGAGTACCGTGCCGCATCCTGCCCACCCACCAGGGATTGGGCGAGCCGTGTCCGGGCCTCCTCCGGACACTGTGGCAGCACGTGCGCAACCGTATCCCACAGAGAGTGGGTGTAACGCCCCAAAAGGCAGGCGGTGTTGACAGACCACAGCCTCAAACTCAGAGAGGAGAACAATTTCTTTCCAAACTGATCGTACCTTTTGCATTCCCGATCCGGAGAACAGAAAGCAGAGGTCGCCCGGAACCGGGCGGTGGCGTCGGGCCACGTTCGAATCCACAGGGAGGCCTGTAGAGGGCTTGGACCAGGTGCCCATCAGAACATCGGTGAGGGCATCGTTAAACGGCAGCAGAGGCTCCGAGGAGCATGCCTGCGGTTTGAGCATCTCAGTGAGGAGGTTAGTCCTCACGGCCACGACAGGGAGCTCATGAACCAAGGCCTTAGCTGCCCTGTTAAATACCACGCTATAAGTAGAAGCCTCCTCCGAGGCCACGGAAGGAGGAGAGACAAATCCAGTGTCAGGTGAAGTGTAAAGACCACTGGCCTCCCCTAGCTTATCTGCCCAGTCCTGGCTTAACTGGCACTGCTGTGCCAGAGGGTCCTCAGACCCCTCCCAGTCCTCCCCGTCATCCATCTCCTGGAAACCAGGCTAAAATTATGGAGCCGGGTTGTAGGTGAATTGGTCACCCATCGGTGCCGGAGCTGAAACCGTGGATGGTGTTGTCCGAAGACAGCACCGGGAGCGACACCCTCAGGGTCGGCGCCAGAGGAGGAGTCGTGAGGTCGACTGGTGACAACGCAGATTCAGGCCTGGGTCCTGCGGTGCCCTGCGGCGTCGGGGGTGTCGCCTGAACCCCACGCCGCATCACGCGAGTGTCGGGGGGAGTCGGAAGAGCGATGACGTCTCTTCGACTTCTTTTTCGAATGCCTCGACTTACCGGAGGACTTGGAGCCCGACGAGTAGTGGTAACTCGACGAGCGGCGATGACTGCGGCTCCGCGACCAGTCCCTCGACTTCCTCCTCGAACGGGACCTCGAGCGACGTGGAGCAGACTACAGGAGCTCGAGCAGCTTACAGGACCGCTCCCGTTTAGCCTTCGAGGTCAAGGCCCGGCAGTCGGGGCACGACTTGTCATCGTGGTCGAGCCCGAGGCAGTAATGGCACCGATGGTGTGGGTCGGTCACCGTCATCAGGAGGTGACAGGCGTCACAAGGCTTAAACCCAGGCATCCCTATTGGCACTGCGAGTCGAAGTCGATTCGAAAAAGTGATCAAAACAGATCAAAAAGTTAGTCAAAAAATGACTAGAGTACTGCTCTTCTCGGATCTGTGCATGCTGGCGTGGAAAAAAGAAGAACTGACGTCAGCACGCGAGAGCGGCGTCTAAGTACTCCGATGACGTCATCCTGGGGATCACGACGCCGACGACGGGCGCGGAGCCGCAGACAACGCTTAGCGATGTGCAGGGGTACTGCTGACGAAAAATTTCCAGATCCAGCCTTACGCCTAGGGATATTCTAAGGAAAGGAATCTAACACTAACCTGTTTCTTTCAGATAAGGGTTTACTTGGTCAGTTTGTACAGCCTTACTAGGACAGGTCTTGTGACATCAAAGGAAAGTGACCTCAATGCAGTAGCCCCTGCCTATCCCGTGGCCCCGGAACTGGATTGAACATAGAGGCGGGACTGAAACTCGGTTGCTTTGTCACGCTGAAGTTTGGTCCTTTTATGTTTTCTAGACATTTTATTTTATTTTTTGCTTTATTTATCCTTTTCCAGTATGACATGATTTAACATAACCAGTAACTTGTTAAGCTGACATTGCAGAGATAAACCAATGAGACTTATATAGCAGATTTGTTTTAAAAAAGGCAGCGTTAAGATAAGGAACACAGCAGCGCATTGTCATTTACTTATTCACATACAAGTAATTACATATAGGCAGCATTCTAATTAACTCTCTCTTTTCTCTATTTATCAATTGTCAAGGCTATGGTTTTGATTTAAAGTCCAAAGGATCACCCGATTTGTTAGAGATCTCTGCTGGCCCTGTGGCGCTCTCTGTCCCTTCAGAGGAGCAGCAGCCATGGTGGCTCCTCTGAAGGCACCGCAGGGGTGGTGAGCGGCTGCCATGTTTCAGGCGACTATTCACCAACTTTTGTGTTTTTCAAAAACAAGCTTCCAACGCTGGAGTTTGGTTTTAAAAACCAATAACTTATCACCCTCACACCCTTGGAACTTTCTCCCTGATTAATTTTCCCCCAGGAAGTGAGGTTCGTTTAATAAGAAATTCTCATCACGACTGCCAAGTATTCTCTGGTGGTCCTGAATAAGAGAAAAATACTTCAGACTGCGTGATCTGAAAAGGAATGGCGTCCGATGTATCTATTCCGACGCCACCCAAGAAAGCTGGACACATGACAATCCACCTGACTTGCACTAGATCAGGCAGACCATCCGTTTGTTGGACAGGATACTCCACCACGCTTGTGAAGGAGTACCCTGCTCATCAAACTCTAAATCAGGACCTTTATCTTGTCTGTGCTATGCATGTATCTCTAGGTCTGCTTCATTATGTCCATCAGTCTTTGTATTATCTACCTGTTACTGAGGCTTGTGTGGTTTAATCTTACGGTGTGTGTGGGGGGGTTTATTTGAACCCTGTGGTTTAATCTGCACTTGTTGTTTATGCAGTGTTATGTGGTGTTGTCACACCCTTGTAATTATAAAAAGTATGTTACAGGCGACCAGGTGTGTCCTGCCTGTGACTTCTGAGGAAGTAAGTGTGCACAGTTAACAGCAGCAACATTGCAAAGTGTCAAGAGCCTGATTTAGAGTTCGCTGGCCTTGGTTACTCAGACACAAACGTGACGGATATCTTGGCCGCCATATTACAAGTACGACTGAATATAATACATGGGAGCCTCATTTCTTTCTTTCGTACTTTCTATTTCCCTTGTTTTTATTATCTTTATTTTAATCTTTTTTCTGTTTCTTATTTCTTTTTCTGTTTCTCTCTATTCCTGTTTTATCTTTCATTCATTTCTTAGTTTAAGAATGCTTAGCCTCCTAAAGCATTTTATTCATTCATTTCCATTTCTTCTTTCCTGTCACGGGGATGACTGCACAGATATCCTTACTCGTAGGATCTTCTGCATTCTGCATGAACCTATTTACTAATGGTCCTAGTTGAAGGTGTCATTTAGAAGCTAAACATATGTTTCTTGTGTGAGGTAAGGAGGGTATGTGTGAGAATGTGTGTGAGAGAGAGAGTGTGTGTGTCTGTCTGTCTTTGTCTGAGTGTGTGTGAGTTCTTGAGCGTGGGGAGCCGGCTCTCACTACACTATACCAAAAAGAGGTATAGTGTGCAGAGAGTCCAGTGGATCCCCAGAGGTTTTACAGAGGCTAAAGTACATAATACTAATGCTCTTTTATGGTAGTGTTGGGGAACAGTTAGACGTATCCGAGGGTAGTGTTAAGCATTTGTTGTACACACAGTGGCAATAAATGACACACAGTGTTGTACACAAAGGGGCAATACATAACACACACTCATGAATAAATTTGAGACCAATTTATAAAATGACACTTGGTTACATTTATTTTGCGGAACACCAGAATTTTATCTTGAATAAATACGTTTTGCAATAGAAATTCTCTTAAATATAAAAAGTGGACAATTAGTGCATTTTCCAGACTTTGTAATGTTAACCTATGGGGTGAAGAAAACATTCAACATACGTACAGGCAACATCTACTTACAAGACTATTCTTCGGAAGTTAAGGTTAGTATTGGACAAGGTTCAGTTCAGAACCAACAGTGCACCACCAGCGGCACAGGGGCGCCCAGGTGCAGGTGCAAGTTCAAGGTTGGAAACCCAATACAAACGAAGGGGGACTGGGGCAATCGGACAGAGGCTGCTTACAGGTAAGTAACAGCGGCTTGGGGGAACTAGTCTCTGGGGCTTGAGGCCAACACTGGACATGGCCCAAGGCAGCACCATGACAACACCACACCACCAGCGGCACGGGGACACAGGGTGCAAGATGCCAACACAGCATCAAAGACAGGCCAAGTTGGAAAAGGTCTGCAGGGTCGGGCCAGGAGGCCGGTCGAAGGAATCCAAAAGCTGTCATGGTAAGTTTTGATTCTCTGGGATGTAGCAACACCATTTGTCCTCTTCACCAAAGCCCAGGACGTGTGGTTGCAGGGGTGCCTTTTGGTGTCAGAAAAGGCATACCAGAGCAGGTCACGGTTGAGGGGGTCTCCTTGCAGAGGCTGCAGGTAACATCGAGGAGTCCATAAGAGGTCAGCTAATGGTGGACTCTCACTCTAGACTGCTTGGGATCGATCCTCTAGAAAGGAGCTAATCCAGCTAAGGGATGAGCCCTGAATTCCAGCCTACTTGACACGATGCACCAAGATACCATGGTCGACCGTGTCAAAGGCGGCAGAGAGATCCAACAGCACCAGGGCCTGAGGAGTACCCCTGTCAGACTTCTCTCGCAGGGAGTCCAATAACGCCAGAATTACGGTCTCCATTGAGTGGGCAGGCTGAAACCCAGCTTAATGTGAGTCGCGATAGTTGGATTGTTCAATAAAATTGGACAGGCACTTCACCACCCACTTCTGCTTGACCTTTAGTGGTACGGCGTATTGTCCTGAGCAGAATAGACTACTGTAATGCACTCCTACTGGGTGCTCCAGGCTCCTTGTTAAAGAACTTACAAAGAATACAGACTGTGGCGGATAAATTGGCAATGACCCGGCCACGTGGAGCCTCGGCCTCTTTGGCCTTAAAAGATCTCCACTGGCTGCCTGTTGTACAGAGAGTACACTTTAAGGCACTCTGTATTGTCCACAGGGTTGTACACAAAACTGGGCCTAAAATCGTACAAAGGAAATTTGTATGGTATGCCACCGCCAGATCCCTGCACTCTTCCTCAGCGAATCTGGTCTATGTCCCCCGAGCAAAAAAGGTTTGAATGGGTGGAAGATCTTTCAGCTTTACAGAAGCCAGGCTGTGGAATGATCTTCCCCTGGAACTTAGGCAACTGAATGCCCTGTCTCGGCTCAGGAAGGAACTGAAAACTAGACTTTTCCCTAGAAAAGTGATCTTGGACAATTCTGCTCTGTCCCTGCTTGTTGGAAATCTTTAAGCTCCAGGACACCCTTTGGGTGACAGCTGAGCTATACAAGTGTGCATTACATTATATTACATTACATTACCACATGAGCCTCCAGTACCTTTGCCAAGTACGGCAGCAAGGAGAATGGGCGGTAATTCAACAGGATCTGGGGGTCTGCCCCATATTTCTTCAGAAGGGGAACCACAATTGCCTCTTTAAAGGCCTTAGGGACACAACCCTGGACTAGGGACTCATTCAGAAGAGAGCGGGCTGGACCCGGGAGGCCGGTGAAGGCTTCTTTTAGGACGTGTAGTGGGCAGCAGTCCATAGGGGATCCAGGTTTTACTTTATGGTTTAAATCTTTTATTATTTTCATAACAGAAAAAACAAAGAGACCACAGTTGTCAATTGGTATATCAGTACTGAGCCACATACAGGGAGCTTCTATCATTTGGAATGCAAAAGAAATACAAGCGGCGTCCCTGGAACAGGGCCCCTGTCGTGGGAAGCTTGGGTCTCGATTTCCGCCCCCTCCCACTCCCTCCCTCGTCCCCTTGTGGAAAAGTAAATTTTGCCATGTTCTGTGTCCCTACATGTCATCCATCATATGTTATATGTGCATGATTAATATGCATATGTTATTCCCCATGTTTGATTAAAGACGCAATTACAGTTGTGTCCACCTCTAGTATGGCAGTTTCCAGTTCTCGTGAATACTACGAATATCAGGCCTATGTAAAGCTACGTTGCCACGTTTCTCAGTGTGCACGTTATTCCATTGTAAAGTCCCCGTTTCTAGGCCTCAAAAGGGCCCGGACACCAGATTCAGCTCCTGTCTCCTGTCTCCTGTCTCCTGTCTCCTGAAGCCTCGCGGAGGAGTGATACAGCCCCCACCTGTATCCTCGACCCTTCACTTACTTCCTGCCTCGCAGTGCCCGGTTCAGCTTGGCTCTGCCTCTGAGTCTGCCAAGAGTATGTTATGATTCCAGTTATCAGTTCAGTCCTCCTCCTCTGCATTCCTAAAGCTACTGAACTGCATCAATAGTTTCCGTCATTGTCTAGCCTTTACGGCCCCATGTTAGAGAAATACTGTATTAATGGTCATTTAATATTCTTCATCACGCACTACATGTAGAATAATGCATGGTCCAGTCTTAGTGTCTGTTAGCCTTTCCCCTCCTGACTTCTAGTTTATATCAACATGTTCTCTAAACATCAGATACTAGATACTGTTTAGGTACATGTCGCCCTGACTCTCCAGACTTCAGTCTCTGCTCCTAGCACAGAGTTCGAAGCCCCCAGCTTCTCCTAGTGATACGTCATTGCCAGTTTGCGCGCACCATCAGGTTAGAGGTCCCGGCTCCTCAGGTAGCCCCCTCCATGGTTTCCGCCCCATTCATGACATATTCTGTTACGTTTGCATCACATGTCTATGTATACGCCCTGTTACACCTCTTTCCACCCTTATCTTTCGCGACTGCTACGCGTCACGCCTATTGCTCCACCCACTGCTACGCCTATTGTAATGTAATGCTATGTGTTTGCGTTATGTATATATGCTCATGTACTGTTAAAAAAAAGCTAGCCGTCATTCCCGATCCTGCCCCCCGGCAGCTGCCATCCTATTCCCGTGCAGGTCGTCCTGTTCCTGTCCTTATGCTGTATTAAACCTGCAAAACTCCTACTACCTCGAATCTTGACTCTTATTTATTGAGCTATCTGTTATTCATTTATGCATTCAAAAATAGGGTATTATTTATTTATTTACCACACCCTCCTTGTCCAGTAAGGCAAAGCCATAAAAAGGAAAAAGAAAAACCAAGTGCAGGGAGATAGTCCTCCATCTCGGGTATGGGGATGTATGTTAAACCCTGGGTATGGACTCGCGCTTCCGTGGCCGGGCGTCTACTTCCTCAAATGAGGTGTCAGCCAGTCGCAGTAAGCGCAAGTAACGGGGGCAACTTAGTTCCCTGAATTCGACCTGTCCGCCGCTTTCGATACGGTGTCCCATAAAATCCTCCTTGACCGTATGAAGCAGATTGGAGTGAGTGGCGTTGCCTTATCATGGCTGGGTTCCTTCCTCCAAGGGCGATCGCAGAGGGTTCTTCTTAGACCTTTTGAATCAGAATGCAAACCTCTGGCCCGCGGAGTCCCACAGGGCTCAGCGTTAAGCCCCCTGTTCTTCAATGTGTACCTTGCCCCGTTGGCTAAGGTAATAGAGGCTTGCGGAGTCAGAGTGATTTCGTATGCTGATGATACTCAGCTTATATTCTCTTTCAGCGATCACTCTGACTCCAGCCTCTCCAGTTTTCGCCACTGTCTTGGCGAAATTTGTTCCTGGATGTCCACTAACCATCTGCAATTAAACACCGATAAAACGGAGGTTTTGTTTTTTAATCAAAAAATGACCATTCCACCCTCTTTATGGTGGCCTACGATTCTCAACCCTCCTCCAACCCCGGTTCATTCTGCCCGTAACCTGGGGTTCATATTCGATGATACACTATCCTGCAGCCCCCAAATCAATAAGGTCACGTCGATTTGCTATGGCAAATTAAAAATGATGAGGAAGATTTTCCCTTTTTTACCTATGGATGCACGTAGAACTGTCACCCAGGCCTTAATTACCTCCCACCTGGATTACGCGAACAGTCTTTATGCAGGGGCTCCTCTGTACCAAATTGAACGTCTCCAGGTGGTGCAGAACGCGGCCGCAAGATTGATTGGTAACATTCCCTATAGACATTCGATCTCGGCATTTCGCAAAGAGCTTCATTGGTTGCCTATAGCTAACCGAATTAAGTTCAAAACGCTCATTTTTGCCTTTCGAGCGTTGAATGGAACTGGCCCAGACTACTTAAGAAAAAGACTGAGGCTGTCTTACTTGGTCAGGGATCTCCGCTCTAACAATCTGCGCCTAATGTGTGTGCCTAGATTCCGTCGCACAAGAATGGGCGGCAGAGCTTTCGCTGTCCTTGCAGCCAAATACTGGAACAGTCTTCCTACTGATCTTAGATTTGCCCCATCTGAAATGATTTTCCGTAGACGCCTGAAGACTTGGCTTTTTGTATCTGTGTAGTCTACTTTCTCTCTTTTCTGCCAATCAGTTTTTAGCGCCGGGACACCCCCATTGGGGGTAGCCGTGCGCTCTACAAAATTCATAAATAAATAATAAATAAATAAATTCACCAGTAAGCAAAGTCAGGAACGGCCGCCAAAGAGTCGCGAACTCTTCGCTCTGTCCCGTCTTTGCTAGAGATAACTTTTCCATCCCCAATATTGTCCAGAGTCTGTGTAGCCAGCCAGTGTGCGGGGGCGGTTGAGCAGACCGCCAGTGTGCCTCAATGTTCTGTACAGCTGCCCCCAATGCTATTGCTATGAGTCGCCCTCTCCTGGACTTCAATGGGTACATTAGCGTGTTAGGGAGGCCGAGCAAGACATATGCTGGGAATCTGGGAAGTTGAGTGTCTAGGTGGGAGTCTATCTCATCTAGAATGGATTTCCAGTAGGGCTGCAAGCAGTCGCAGCTCCATAGTAGGTGCTCCAATGTGCCCTGTTCCCCACAGCCCCTCCAGCACCAGTCACTAACACAGGAGTCCCATTGGTGTAGACGTTCTGGTGTGTGGTACCAATGGGTGGCTACCTTAGTCAGAGTTTCTGTGAGGCCTGTGTGGTAAGCTGAGTGTCTGGCCCTGTGATATGTACCCCCCCACTCCTTGTGTGTGAACTGCCTTCCTAAGTCTCTCTCCCACCGGACCCTCCCCGCGTTGTGTGTGAATTTGTTGGTGAGGAGGAGTTGTTGGTATAAGTCTGAGATCAGTTTCTTATCTGAGGAGCGCGTCAGGAGCCACTTCTCGTATGCGGTGAGGAAGTGTTGTGCACCAGGTCTAACCGTGGGTTGTAAGGCCCAATGCCGTACCTGTAGGTAGGGCAGACGATCCTCTTCCGTAATGCCATAATCCTCTTTTACTTTCTGAAAGGGTAGGATCCCATTTAAATCAAACATGTGTCCCAGTTCCCTGCAGGGAGTGCGTCTCTAATCCGTGAATGCCCTGGGGTCCAGACCCGGAGTAAAGTCGGGGTTATCAAAGAGCAGGGTCATCGGTGAGGGGAATGAGGTGAGTTCATGCCGGACCGCCACCTTGTCCCATATCTCCAGGACTGTGCTCGTGATGTGGGACGCATAGAGGTTAGGTGGTCTATGTCCCTTAGGCAGAAACGGGATGCCCTGAAGAGGCTTAGCTGCCACCGCATGGTCTTGGAAGAGCCAGGTTTTGCCTGACTCTAGCTGATGCCATTCAACCAAGGTGTGGAGTTGTGTTGCTTGGAAATACAGAGTGAGATCAGGAACCCCCACACCTCCGTGTTCAGGGGGAAGCGTTGCGATCGTGTGCTTAAATCGTGGACGGCGGCCGTTCCATATGAAACGTGCCAGATCTGTCTGTGCTCGTTGAAGCCAGCCCACTGGGGGGCGCAGCGTGAGTGTCTGGAACACATACAGAAACTGTGGCAACAGGGTCATTTTGACGGCCGCTATCCGACCCAACCAGGAAAGTGAATGCCGCTTCCACCTCCTGAGTTCGTCGGTGAAACAGGAGCGGAGCCTGGTGTAGTTCGCCTCCGTGGTAGCTTGCAGCGTCGAGCCCAAGAGGACTCCCAGATACGGGATCGTGGAGTCGGACCATTTCAGGTCAAATTCTCCTTTGGCGTCGGCGAGCACTTCCGCAGATAGGGATATGTTTAAGGCCTCTGATTTCTCAATGTTGACTTTAAAACCTGATGCCGCTCCGAAGGCATGGAGCTCAATAAAAAGGGCCCTAAGGGATTGCATCGGTTCGGTCAGAGAAAGCAGGACGTCATCAGCATACAGGCTAATCTTGTGAATGTCCTCGCCAAATTTGATCCCTTTGATGAGGTCGTGGTGCCTGATCCGCTGCGCCAGCGGCTCCATATAGAGCGCAAATAGGATCGGGGAAAGGGGGCACCCTTGTCCGGTGCCTCTGCCTATCGGGAATCTCAGGGATGTGTGGCCGTTGACTCGAACCGTAGCGTTAGGATGGTGATAGCAGTTGAATATGCGGTTACAGAGCGTCTCTCCCAGACCAAATCGCCGCAGTACGAGCTCTAAATAGGGCCAATGTACCCTATCGAAGGCCTTTTCTGCATCGATCGTGAGCAGCATGCAGTCCGGCCGTGCCCGAGATCCTGCCTCTATGAGATGAAGGACTCGCTTGGTGTTGTCACTGGTCTGGCGCCGGGGTATAAAGCCCGCCTGGTCAGGCTCCACTAGCTGCTGCATATATGGTGCTAGTCTATTTGCGAGAATGCCCGTGTAGAGCTTAAGGTCAATATTCAGGAGGGAAATCGGCCTATAAGAGCTACATCGGGTAGGGTCACGGCCTGGTTTGGGTATAACTGATATCGCCGCCTCCAACAAATCCCCCAGGATCGCCCCTGCTTGATCAAAAGTGTTGAAGAGGTCTCGCAGAATCGGGGCCACCTGATGGCAGAGTGTCTTATAGAAGGCCGCTGGGTAGCCGTCAGGGCCCGGTGATTTCCCTAGTTTGAGGCGGGATATCGCTTTTATCACCACCTCCAGTCCGATGGGCCGATCCAGGAGCTCCGCCTGTGCCTCGTTCAACGCTGGGAGAGACACTCCGTCCAGGTATCCCTGGCTCGCTAGCATATCGGGTGCATCTGCCGTGTATAGGTCGGCATAGAAGTCAGCGAATGTCGCGGCAATGGCCGCATCATCCGTGATCTGCTCGCCCTGATCTGTCCTAAGCGCGCGAATACCCTGCCTTTG
The DNA here is from genome assembly GCF_964261635.1 of Lissotriton helveticus. Classification (NCBI taxonomy): domain Eukaryota; kingdom Metazoa; phylum Chordata; class Amphibia; order Caudata; family Salamandridae; genus Lissotriton; species Lissotriton helveticus. The sequence goes on along the minus strand of NW_027611651.1, from coordinate 790,236 downwards.
GCACTGCTCTCGTAGCTTGCTCGCTAGTAATTTCCCACATCTGTTCCCTCCGGTGTAGTAAGCGTGCCGAAGACGTAGTGCAGCGTATTCTGCCACATCCTGGTCTAGGGCCGCCAACAGCTTCCTCTCTACGCAGAGTTGGCACCACGCTCGCGCCGCCCCCGTGCGTTGATGCATCTGCTCCTGCTCCTTAACCCGCTGGGCTATTTCAGCCCGTTTCTGAGCCCGTTCCTTATTGTTGGCCGAGGCTATGGAGATAAATTCTCCCCTAAGAACTGCTTTAAGCGCAGCCCATTGGGTGGCTTTGGTATTGTCTTCATTAGTGTTATGAGTGAGGAATTGAGAGATGGCGGACTCTATCTGTTTAAGGTTAGTAGGGCTCTGGAGCAGATTGTCCCGAAGGCGCCAGTGCAGTTGCGGGCCGAGTGTGCTCGGGAAGAGAAAGGATGCCAGCATTGGGGAATGGTCCGATAGTGAGGTCGGTAGGATATCGACATCTTGTGCGCGGAGGACCAGCTGTGGGGAGCATAAAAAATAATCAAGTCTCGCGTATGTCTTATGAGCTGCCGAGTAGTAAGTGTATGCCGTGGTTTGAGGATGAAGGTGTCTCCATAAATCTGTCAAACCCAGGTCAGCCAAGGTGTGTGCGAGCTGCCTCAGAGAGTGCCCCTACTTGCCCGTATCGCTGGTTAGAGCGGTCAGCTGTGTTGTGGAACACTATGTTGAGATCTCCGCCTAGGAGCAGGTGTGGGTGCGTGTTGGCGGTGGCTGACTCTAGTGCTGCGTGAAGAAATTTCTCCTGGCCCTTATTAGGTGCGTATATGGAACCTATTAGGAATGCGTCCCCCCCCCCATCAGAAAGCGGTGTACTAGCAGCCTACCCTTGAACTCTGCTTCCTTCTGTAGGGCCTGACCGGGAAAGGACCTGGACACCAATATTGCTACTCCTGCCACTTTCTTAGCTGCTGAGGAGAAAAACTGCAAGGGGAAGGCTCGGGATTTAAGGCGGTGGTGGTCCTTTGGCAGCAGATGCGTCTCCTGTAGAAGGCATATATCGGCTGCAGTATATTCCAGGAGGGAGAGTATCACTCCGCGCTTAATGGGGTTATTGAGCCCTCTTACATTGAGGGAAAGAATAGTCAGTGGGCGGGATATTCTAACTGGTTAGAGTGGCCTGTGCTAAGTAGCGCATCCCGCCGAACAGGACTTGGAACTTCAAAATAAAATGGCCTTGGACAAGGAGGGCCCGCCCCACCCCTTACCCCCCAACACCCCCACCCCACAACACCCCTGGATCCCACCCTAACCCCAACTTCCCAACGCTGCTCCCTCCAATAGCCAGAGAGAACCCCCCCAACCTCTCCCCAACTGCCCGCTCCGCCCTCTCCCCCCAACCTCAACTTGTGAGTCCCAAATTTGAGTCATAGTCCCAGGCCTATCCAGAGTCAGACAGGCCTGTAGAGTCAGTAAATGAAGGTTCAATGTAGAGGAGCGGCAACATTAGCTCCCATGGCTCCCCGGTCCCCCCCACCCCTTCTGTGAATTTGATGCATTAAATCAACCCCCAAACCTCATTCCGTCAGTCCGGGCTCGTCGTGTCCTTGACCACCTCCTGGATAGCAGCAGCCTGTTCCTGGGCTACTGTTTCAGGGTCTGGTTTGAGGCCTTTCTTAGGGTGGCGTCGTCTCCTTACTTGCTGCCATCCATCAGCTTGCGATGAGGAGGGACCCCCGCCTCGCCGCCTCTGCGACAGTCCCCCAGGCGGCTCCTCCTCCTCAGCGTCGAGGCCCAGCAACGTACAGGTGTCAACGAAGGATCTCATCTGGTGTAGGGCACCCTGCCACTTGAAGATTATTCGAAAAGGATGGCCCCATGAATATGGTATCCCTTTCTCTTGGAGAAAGGTCATGACAGTTCGGAAGGATTTCCGTTTCTGTAGTGTGATGGTCCTGAAATAAGGCCACCGAGTGGCCTCGGAAGGTGAGATGCTGCTTCTGGCGTGCCTCCCTCAGGATACGTTCTTTCAGCCGGAAATCGGGGAGGAAGGCCAGAACGTCTGGTGGAGGGGCAGGGCCCCGTCTGTTCGGCCCCACTCTGTGTGCTCGGTAAATGCGGACCTCAAAGTCGGCTGGGGCGCTACCGTCATCCTGCAGTGTAGCGTGGGCCTGGGTGGTAGGCGATGGGGGTGTGCGGGCCTTATCTCCTTTCGTGGCGGTCTTGGCTAGCATGTCCGGTATTGTGTGTTCTTCTCTGCGACTTGTGTTGGCCATAACCCCAGTCATCGGGGTGGATCAGGAGGGCTCCAAACGCAGAGCGTTTCCCAGAGTCTCAGTGAGTGAAGCTGGGTGCAAGTGGGTGCAGAGGTGACGCTTTGGGGGGACTACGTCAGCCAGTCCAGGATGGTGCTGTGCAGCGGGTTAGGGCCCGAGGTATCTTCCACTCACCGCCCAGTCCGGTGTTCCTTGGGGTGCTTCGTGCGGCTGCAGGCAATGGGGGCCGGTGGGGTGGTTCTATCGGTGCTTGCGTGTCCCCCTCTCCTATGGTGTAGGCCTCTCCGGGTGTCTGGGTCTAGTCTTTTATTCCTTGCGCAGTCGGGCCAGGTCTGGCAGGGTCAGCCCAGTGGCAGCGGGACACCGGCAAGGCTTGGCTCAGCTCAGCGGTGGCAGGGACCTCGGCAAGGCGTAGTTCGCTTAGGCGCCCTGAGCTTATTCCCTGTGATTGCCGCCGTGTGGGTCCGAGGCCGCAGGCTCCGGGGTCTGGTCAACCGCTCTCAATACGCCGCTTTGGGCCGCTTAGGGTCAAGCTCCCAAGGCCGTGCCTCCTGCGGTATTGGGGGTGCGCCAAGGCGCCGCTGCACTGACCTGAGCTGGGGGGCCTCGGAAGTGTGGGCCCGACTTCATCAGGACCGGGTCCGATAGCCCATCAGGGCGTCGCTGCCAGTCGTAGGCGCCAGTGGTGCGATGCCAGTGTACAGGTGTAGGCCCGTCTGTGCGCTCGGGTACAGCTGGAGGCCGCCTGGCCGGCTATGTTCTCCCGCATTCATTTGGCGCCTATCTGCCGGGAGGGCCGCTAGCTGGTGTGTGGGACTCGGCCCTCCGGGTCCGGACCCCTCGTCTGTGTCTGGGAGCGGGTCCTTGCGTCGGTGCAATCTGCGGGCTGCGTCCGCCCAGGGATACTGCGTGGGGGGCTCCGGTTCGGCACTCACCTGGGGTCGAGTCCCGCAGATGTCCAGGCTAGGCTCAACGCCGGGGCCTCAGGTAGTGGAGGCCGGCCGGGGCCGTGGTGGTGCTCAGGCCCGTCGGACCCGTCGATCGCCCAGGTTTGGCCTCCCGCTGCGCCGGCGGTCCAGTTGCCCCTTAAGGTCCCCGGTAAGGTAGGATCCCACTCCAGCGGATCGTCGTCAGGCCGCGGGCTCCGCTGGGCAGTTCGGCGCCGCCATTGCGCCGGTCCCGGCTTCTACGGTGTGAAGGCACCCGCCGCCGTTGCAGAAGTCGGCGAAAAGTGCATCGCTTCGTGGCCCAGCCCTGTCGCAACGGCGTGTGGGAGTTTCAGGGGGATTTCCCAGCTATTACTTGGGATTTTCGGGGTTAGGGCCGGGGAGCCACGCGAAACACGTCCGCTCAAGCCGCCATCTTAGCCACGCCCCCCAGGTTTTACTTTAGACAAAAGGTCCAGGAACACCTGTGTACAGTAGTTCTCTGCAATCTTCTATGCTGGTGCAGATTGGTAGTGCCTGGCTCTTCTTAGGTCGTCAGGAACTGAAGTTGAGGGACTGGGGATGCCACCTAAAAACTAGATTTAAGGGTGTTACAAGAGAGTGACAGGTAGTGTCCAATGGGCCCTTTGCCTGGTTGTATAGGTCCTCTAACATGCCCACCTTCTGTGAGACGAGGACACAGTCCTAGCCCTAAGTAGATAAGTCCCATCATCTTCAAGATGGTGGGCACTGAAAAGTGTACTTGACCTAGCCTCCAGTACCCGAGGGCTGGAGTTGGCAGAGGGGGGCACATCTCCTATTCTATCTAAGGTTTCCGGCCTGTCCTGCCGCCAAAAAGGGGGTAAGGACAGGATGGAGGCCAGCTCCTTCGAACAGGAGAGGCTGGGGTCACATTACAAAGGAGGCAAGACCTCTGAAGCTCCCCACCACAGATGGCTCTTCCTGTCTAGGGTAGACGTGAACACCTCCACCCAGGAAAGGCATAGTTCTCAGCCTCAGAGTGCAGGCACTCTCCCCTGAGGTCAGAATATAGCCTGTGGTAGCAGGCTGGCTCAGGCCAGTCAATGACCACACTAAGGATTGGTAGGTTTCAGGGGACCCCTCTAAGGGGCCCTCTGTGTGCAATGTTTAATAAAATTGACACTGGAATCAGTGCAAGTTTATTATGTTGAGATGCTTGGTGCCAAACATCACATATTTCAGTGAAGCCATCATGTAGCTGCGAACTCATAATGACGAGTGTCCAGCCTATGTACTTACTATGACTTCCCTGGTCACTTACAATATCCTGGAATCGACTAGGATATTGCAGGGGCATCAGGGGCTTTTCATGCAGATATGCCCTCACAGGGGGGAGGGGATGTGGTGCAGCAGCCAGAGCTGCCGACTTGGGAACTGGGAATCCGGGTTCAAGTCTGTGCTTCAGCGCAACATCCTGTGATTCAGGGCAATCACTGTATCTCCCGGTACCCATAGACAACGTCTGTAAACCATCACAGGTGATGAGCTGCAATATATAAATCTGCAAACTTTAACTCACTGCCCGAGATTTGTGTAAGACATCCCTCTAGCAGTGTTCATGGGAATGGCACACAGGGATGTGTGCCAGGTCGGCTCTTCAGTTTTGTCAGTAGGTGACGGAGTCTGAATTTAATAAGTGTCCCACTCAGTAAGGAGGGATCTATCACCCACTCCCCTTCTTCTCTGTTGTTGTCAGTTGTGTGTGCGTCCTCCGGGTGATGAGACATCGATGCCACCGGAGGGGGCAGCCCGATGATTGATGAAGGCAGAGGAAGAGGTGTCTGTGGGACAGATGAGGCCGACTCCGAGGGAGGAAATCGGCGGTAGTAGTCATCAAGCACATGTTGCAAGTTAGTGATGAGAGACATGGGCATCTGCACAGTTGGATTCTCAAGTGGTGGTTGAGTATTAGGCTCAGGGTAATAATCATATCCTTGGTCATCATCAATATCTTGTCATTTGATGAGAAGCTCGGAAGGAGTACGAGCAGCACGGAACCGGTCATCCTCTTCCGAAACCTCCTCATTAGCCCCATAGTCAAAAGGCTCCACAGAAAGATTTGGAGATGGTTGAAATGGCAATAGATCCAAAGAAGAGTTCCTAAGTTGACATTGAAGTGGGGAAACATCCGTCGTTCCTGAAGGCGGCAAAAGTGTTGCTGAAGATTTCAAGGGGACTAGAGACATCAAAGCTGAAGGTGGAACCAAGGATGCCGCTGCCGACTCAGCAGTCGACGACGAAGAGCGTGGGTGAAGTTCCGTAAGGAAAGGTGTCTGTGCTGTCAACGAGGCAACCGTCGAGGAGGCAACCGTCGACGAAGCAGGTGGAGCCTTGAGAGCCATCGACCGTCTCGTCAGCGAGGAGGCATCCGTCGATGACTGACCGGAGACAGACCTCTTTTATGTCAACGACGAAGTGAGGGAGGTGGCAGACGAGCGAGGCTTCACCGACACCATGACAAACGTCGACAGAGAGGACGCTGACGACATAATCATTGTAGGTTGAGGAGAAGAGAAGGTGGAAGTCGTCGTTGTAGAAGTGGCGACGGAAGTCATTGTCGACGAGGAACTAATTTTTTAGGCAAATTTGTTGCAGGAATAGACTAGGACGTCTGAGAATTAGAGGCAGATCTCGGAGGCGTAGAGGGCATAAGTAGTCCCTTAGAAGGAGCAGGAGCCCTTTTTGAGGAAGTCTGGCCTTCATGAGTAGAGGTGTGGTGTTTCTTGAGAATCTTAACCTTAGCAGATACCATCTCCGCCTCACTAGCCCTCTTCTTAGAGATGACAGTCCCGAGAGAGGAATCACTCTCAACATCTGATAAGTGATCATCCTTGGTCTTGAGTTTCTGTAACCACAGAAGTAGACGTCCCTCTCTGTCTCTTTAAGTCTTTTGAGGAAAAGTCCTGCGGATTTTACAATCTCTCACCTGATGTTCAAGGTGGAGGCAGTAGATACACTTTTTGTGGGGGTCTTCGGAATGAAGCCGGAGTTTCCCACAAGACTCACAGTCTCGGATGAGTGACCTCTTTGTAGTAGACAAAGCAGTGAAGATATTCTGAAGAGTTTCTGAAGGGTAAAGGTAGTTGTACTGAGCAGAGCTCAGGGAGACTCCCTTCACACGACGTGCAGTAGAAAATCTGAGAGCCTGAGCCTCTGAGGAGAAGGTTCCAGAGGGTGCTGTAGCCTGATTGGCTGGAGTTTGTACCATATCTAATGACTTGGACAAGTTATTAAAGTGGCAACTACCCAGTGTCTGTATCTACTCGGGTCCAGAGATATATCCACACTCTGGATCTTAGGTCTTCCCATTTGAATACCCTAGCTACTTCGTCCTTTAAACGCTGAAATTGAGGGGACTAAGATTTGCGGTCCTGGCCCCTCAATTTTGGAATTCTCTCCCTCAGGACATTAGATTGAGGATATCATATCCTCAATTTTGGAAACTCTTAAAAACCTGGCTCTTTCGCCAGGCTTATGAATGAATCACTTAGTGGCAGGACTCCCTTGTCCGCAGCGCCATGAAACCTTGTGGTGTGCACGCGCTTTATAAGTATTTTTAACATAACGTAACATTTAACATCGTCTAAATGGGACAACCTGGTAAGTCCTTCTGCATTGGCAAGGTCTCTGTTTCACTTCAAAGTCCATTCCCTGTAGGGAGATGGACTACTTTAGCAAATTGGGATTTCCACCTTTCATTTGCATTAACCATCCGAGAAGCCTGTGGTCGGTTTGAACTAGGAAGTGAGAGCCAAAGAGGTTTGACCTAAACTTCTCAAGGGACCAAACCACAGCAAAGGGGTCCATCTAAATGGCAGTTCAATGCTGCTCCCTGGGGATTAGCCTTCTACTGATGAAAGCCACTGGCTGATCTTGACCTTGGTCATGTTTTTGGGATAGCACTGCTCCTATACCATGTTCAGAGGCATCAGTCTGCACAATAAATTGCTTGGCATAATCTGCAGATTTCAGAACAGCTGCAGAGCACATCGCTTCCTTCAGCGTATCAAGAGCCTTTAGACAGCTCACAGTCCAGTTCACTATTTGTCGGCATTCTTTTGGAAGTTTGTTCTGTGAGGGGTGCCACAATGGTGCCATAATCCCTCACAAACCTCATATAGTACCTGTGAAGCCAAGAAAGGCCCTCTCTTGAGTCTGGGTAGTAGGAGCCACCCAGTCCAGAATTGTCTAGATCTTGGGTTGTAATGGTTGAACCTGGCCTCCACTCACGAGGCGACCCAAGTATGCAACCTTTCCCTGCCCTATCTGGCACTTGCATGCCTTGATAATGAGGCCTGCACTTCTCAGAGCCTCCAGTACTTTCCTAAGTTGGATCAGGTGCTCCTGCCAGGTGGAGCTGAAGACAGCAATATTGTGTAGAAATGCTGCACTCAACGATTCCAATCCAGCAAGGGCTTAGTTCACCAACCTTTGAAAAGTGGCAGGTGCATTTTTCAAACCAAAGGGCACCACAGTGAACTGATAATACCCATCTGGGGTTGAAAATGCAGATATTTCTTTTGCTCCTGCAGTCGTCAGTCCTATCTGCCAGTGCTCTGATGTGAGATCGAACATACTCAGATACTTGGCTGCTCCCAACCTGTCAATAAGTTCATCTGCCCATGGAGTTTGGTATTCATTGCTTTTGGTCACAGCATTCACACCCCAATAGTTCACACAAAACCTCATTTCTTTCTTACCATCCTGGTTATGAGACTTGGGGATTAAGACAACTGGGCAGGTCCAGGGGCTCTCAGAAAGCTTTAAAACTCCTAATTCCAGCATCATGCTTACTTCAGCTTTGATGCTCTCTTTCACATGTTCAGTCGGCCTGTATGTTTTATTCTCGAAAGGTAGTCTTTCATCAGCGTCTACAGCATGGATACACCATCTAGTCTGGCGAGAGGTCAAAAAGAAGAGCTCAGCAAAATGATTTAGGACTTGCCTGCAATTAGTCTCCTGATGGGCAGGTAGGGTGTCTGACAAGACCACACCTTCCACTGACCCATCTTTTGGATTGCTGGACAGGTCAGGGACAGGTTCGCTCTTTGCTTCCTGATCCTCATCTGGAACCATGAGCAAGATCACATCTGCCATGTCATAGTAGGGTGTAAGGCGGTTGAGATGGATGACCTCTTATGGTTCCTGTCACAGCCAGGGTCTACCAGGTAGGTGACCTCCCTTTTTCTTTCTAGGATAGGGTAGGGTCCACTCCACTTACCGTGCAGATCCCAAGGAACCACGGGCCCCAAAACCCACACCATCTGCCCTGGATGGAACTCAACCATAGCAACCTTTTGGCATCACCAGAGCTTCTGGAGCTAGGCTGACCTCAATGTTTTTGCTTGCTTTTTCCACGTACTCATACATACTGGAGCAAACGCCAAGCATATAGTCAACTATATCTGCTACGGTTCAACAAGAGGTTTCTCCAATCCCTCCTTCACAAGGCACAGTGGTCCTGACAGGAAATCCCAAACAGAAATAAGGAGGACCCCACTCCCTTCTATGGCCCTTCCCAATAGGCAAAAAGCAGGCATGGAAGTAAGACATCCCATCTTCTTCTGAGTTTTTCAGGAAGTCCATCAATCATGCCCTTCATCTTTCAACAAGGCCATTACACATAGCAGAGTGGCTTTGGCCAGGACTTATGCAGCGGGGGATTGGAGGTCCCACATTTGGACCCCTAATATTATGCCGTTCAATTGCAACACGCAGCTCGATGGCTCAACACAGTCCCTAGTAGGGAAATGCGGCTCTTCGAGCAAATGGTGGACGCTGGTTGTCTTCCAGAGCTGTTAATGGAGGAATAAGGTACACCGAGAGATACTCCATATGTTGTGCGACAGACGGCCAGAGTATGACAATGGTTTGTAGTGAGAGTAGTTAAGCGCGCACCATTCCATAGGGAGCTCTCAATCTGGATATTAAAATCAATCAGGCAGATAGCACTTAGTTTGTCCTTCCAGGCATTGAGGGAGGGGGATGCGAGCAATAGGGTGAATTGTACCCAGATGAGACTTCTCGCCTTTAAACATGCCCGCAAAGATTTTGGTCTAAGCCAGTGGCTATTTTTACAAGATGCAGGCTTGGCAGACGTAACTAAGCACACCTGGCCATGCTTTGCGACAGCTCCGCTGCATGTTCAAACCCTGGAAATACTGCTAACCTATGGCACTTGTAGACACCTAATTATGGAGCTTTACAGTACAATGCGATCAGATACAGTAGGCACTACACACGGACCGAGGCCTGGAATTTAGACTTTGACATTCCAATGGAAGATCAAGACCGGTAGCGGGCCTGTGAACTAACACGCATGGTTTCTAGTAATGCCCATTTTCAACTGATACATTATAATTTTCTGCGAAGAACCTACTTAACGCCACAAGGCCTTCATCGAATGGTCGGGTCTTGCCCCGATATATGCTTGCACTGCAACACTGTGGGGGCTGATTTCTTACATTAACCATGATCCTGCGATGCAATACACTCCTTCTGGCAAATAGCTGTCGAAGAAATGGTGAAGTCTGGCCTTCATGAGTAGAGGTGTGGTGTTTCTTGAGAATCTTAACCTTAGCAGATACCATCTCCGCCTCACTAGCCCTCTTCTTAGAGATGACAGTCCCGAGAGAGGAATCACTCTCAACATCTGATAAGTGATCATCCTTGGTCTTGAGTTTCTGTAACCACAGAAGTAGACGTCCCTCTCTGTCTCTTTAAGTCTTTTGAGGAAAAGTCCTGCGGATTTTACAATCTCTCACCTGATGTTCAAGGTGGAGGCAGTAGATACACTTTTTGTGAGGGTCTTCGGAATGAAGCCGGAGTTTCCCACAAGACTCACAGTCTCGGATGAGTGACCTCTTTGTAGTAGACAAAGCAGTGAAGATATTCTGAAGAGTTTCTGAAGGGTAAAGGTAGTTGTACTGAGCAGAGCTCAGGGAGACTCCCTTCACACGACGTGTGGTAGAAAATCTGAGAGCCTGAGCCTCTGAGGAGAAGGTTCCAGAGGGTGCTGTAGCCTGATTGGCTGGAGTTTGTACCATATCTAATGACTTGGACAAGTTATTAAAGTGGCAACTACCCAGTGTCTCTATCTACTCGGGTCCAGAGATATATCCACACTCTGGATCTTAGGTCTTCCCATTTGAATACCCTAGCTACTTCGTCCTTTAAACGCTGAAATTGGGGGGACTAAGATTTGCGGTCCTGGCCCCTCAATTTTGGAATTCTCTCCCTCAGGACATTAGATTGAGGATATCATATCCTCAATTTTGGAAACTCTTAAAAACCTGGCTCTTTCGCCAGGCTTATGAATGAATCACTTAGTGGCAGGACTCCCTTGTCCGCAGCGCCATGAAACCTTGTGGTGTGCACGCGCTTTATAAGTATTTTTAACATAACGTAACATTTAACATCGTCTAAATGGGACAACCTGGTAAGTCCTTCTGCATTGGCACTCCCAGGTCTCTGTTTCACTTCAAAGTCCATTCCCTGTAGGGAGATGGACTACTTTAGCAAATTGGGATTTCCACCTTTCATTTGCATTAACCATCCGAGAAGCCTGTGGTCGGTTTGAACTAGGAAGTGAGAGCCAAAGAGGTTTGACCTAAACTTCTCAAGGGACCAAACCACAGCAAAGGGGTCCATCTAAATGGCAGTTCAATGCTGCTCCCTGGGGATTAGCCGTCTACTGATGAAAGCCACTGGCTGATCTTGACCTTGGTCATGTTTTTGGGATAGCACTGCTCCTATACCATGTTCAGAGGCATCAGTCTGCACAATAAATTGCTTGGCATAATCTGCAGATTTCAGAACAGCTGCAGAGCACATCGCTTCCTTCAGCGTATCAAGAGCCTTTAGACAGCTCACAGTCCAGTTCACTATTTGTCGGCATTCTTTTGGAAGTTTGTTCTGTGAGGGGTGCCACAATGGTGCCATAATCCCTCACAAACCTCATATAGTACCTGTGAAGCCAAGAAAGGCCCTCTCTTGAGTCTGGGTAGTAGGAGCCACCCAGTCCAGAATTGTCTAGATCTTGGGTTGTAATGGTTGAACCTGGCCTCCACTCACGAGGCGACCCAAGTATGCAACCTTTCCCTGCCCTATCTGGCACTTGCATGCCTTGATAATGAGGCCTGCACTTCTCAGAGCCTCCAGTACTTTCCTAAGTTGGATCAGGTGCTCCTGCCAGGTGGAGCTAAAGACAGCAATATTGTGTAGAAATGCTGCACTCAACGATTCCAATCCAGCAAGGGCTTAGTTCACCAACCTTTGAAAAGTGGCAGGTGCATTTTTCAAACCAAAGGGCACCACAGTGAACTGATAATACCCATCTGGGGTTGAAAATGCAGATATTTCTTTTGCTCCTGCAGTCGTCAGTCCTATCTGCCAGTGCTCTGATGTGAGATCAAACATACTCAGATACTTGGCTGCTCCCAACCTGTCAATAAGTTCATCTGCCCATGGAGTTTGGTATTCATTGCTTTTGGTCACAGCATTCACACCCCAATAGTTCACACAAAACCTCATTTCTTTCTTACCATCCTGGTTATGAGACTTGGGGATTAAGACAACTGGGCAGGTCCAGGGGCTCTCAGAAAGCTTTAAAACTCCTAATTCCAGCATCATGCTTACTTCAGCTTTGATGCTCTCTTTCACATGTTCAGTCGGCCTGTATGTTTTATTCTCGAAAGGTAGTCTTTCATCAGCGTCTACAGCATGGATACACCATCTAGTCTGGCGAGAGGTCAAAAAGAAGAGCTCAGCAAAATGATTTAGGACTTGCCTGCAATTAGTCTCCTGATGGGCAGGTAGGGTGTCTGACAAGACCACACCTTCCACTGACCCATCTTTTGGATTGCTGGACAGGTCAGGGACAGGTTCGCTCTTTGCTTCCTGATCCTCATCTGGAACCATGAGCAAGATCACATCTGCCATGTCATAGTAGGGTGTAAGGCGGTTGAGATGGATGACCTCTTATGGTCACAGCCAGGGTCTACCAGGTAGGTGACCTCCCTTTTTCTTTCTAGGACAGGGTAGGGTCCACTCCACTTACCGTGCAGATCCCAAGGAACCACAGGCCCCAAAACCCACACCATCTGCCCTGGATGGAACTCAACCATAGCAACCTTTTGGCATCACCAGAGCTTCTGGAGCTAGGCTGACCTCAATGTTTTTGCTGGCTTTTTCCACGTACTCACACATACTGGAGCAAACGCCAAGCACATAGTCAACTATATCTGCTACGGTTCAACAAGAGGTTTCTCCAATCCCTCCTTCACAAGGCACAGTGGTCCCGACAGGAAATCCCAAACAGAAATAAGGAGGACCCCACTCCCTTCTATGGCCCTTCCCAATAGGCAAAAAGCAGGCATGGAAGTAAGACATCCCATCTTCTTCTGAGTTTTTCAGGAAGTCCATCAATCATGCCCTTCATCTTTCAACAAGGCCATTACACATAGCAGAGTGGCTTTGGCCAGGACTTATGCAGCGGGGGATTGGAGGTCCCACATTTGGACCCCTAATATTATGCCGTTCAATTGCAACACGCAGCTCGATCGCTCAACACAGTCCCTAGTAGGGAAATGCGGCTCTTCGAGCAAATGGTGGACGCTGGTTGTCTTCCAGAGCTGTTAATGGAGGAATAAGGTACACCGAGAGATACTCCATATGTTGTGCGACAGACGGCCAGAGTATGGCATTGGTTTGTAGTGAGAGTAGTTAAGCGCGCACCATTCCATAGGGAGCTCTCAATCTGGATATTAAAATCAATGGCACTCAGTTTGTCCTTCCAGGCATTGAGGGAGGGGGATGCGAGCAATAGGGTGAATTGTACCCAGATGAGACTTCTCGCCTTTAAACATGCCCGCAAAGATTTTGGTCTAAGCCAGTGGCTATTTTTACAAGATGCAGGCTTGGCAGACGTAACTAAGCACACCTGGCCATGCTTTGCGACAGCTCCGCTGCATGTTCAAACCCTGGAAATACTGCTAACCTATGGCACTTGTAGACACCTAATTATGGATCTTTACAGTACAATGCGATCAGATACAGTAGGCACTACACACGGACCGAGGCCTGGAATTTAGACTTTGACATTCCAATGGAAGATCAAGACCGGTAGCGGGCCTGTGAACTAACACGCATGGTTTCTAGTAATGCCCATTTTCAACTGATACATTATAATTTTCTGCGAAGAACCTACTTAACGCCACAAGGCCTTCATCGAATGGTCGGGTCTTGCCCCGATATATGCTTGCACTGCAACACTGTGGGGGCTGATTTCTTACATTAACCATGATCCTGCGATGCAATACACTCCTTCTGGCAAATAGCTGTCGAAGAAATGGTGCATGCCACACAACTAAGTATTGAGCTGACACCCAAATGCTGTTTATTAGGCCTCTTTAGTTGTCAGAAAGGGCGCATGATAACCTATACATTTGGTCAGTCGCCAATGGTACTGGCATGACGTAAAATTGCAATCACATGGCTGCCCAGCATGCCCCAACGATTGCGCTCTGGCACAGAGATGGGCCTCTTCTTCTACGGCGGACGCTTCTATCTCGTCTTGGTCAGATTCTTCCCCCGAAAGCATGTCCTGAAGGCACATCTTGGGAATCCAGATAGATTTCGAGCACGGAATCCGACTCTGGAATCGAGAGGGCCTCTTCTTCTACGGAGGACGCTTCTATCTCTTCTTGGTCAGATTCTTCTGCAAAGATATCCAGAGTGTGTTGAATGCTTTGACGCTTCCTCTCTCGTCATCGAGTCTGATGATCGGGTAGAGTCCTCTTGGACCGAAACGACTTACAAGCGTTGCAGTCTTCCTGCTTGTGCTCTGGAGAGAGGCGCAAGTTACAAACTTGATGTAGGTCAATGCGAGGGTACTAGGCGTGCCACCCAGGACAGAAATGGACTCCGTTTCATTTGCAGATGGCTGGCCCTATGCAGCAAGGCCCGATGATTGCCCACAAGGTTTTCGATCGAAAATGGAGAATTTGTTGATTAATTTGAAACGCGGAGAACAGGGAAACGCGTACCTAATCAATACCGTTGAGGGTAAAGTGGACTGCACACTGAGAGGAACCCGAAGAGCGGTTTCAGAGCGCAGCAATACACATCTGAACCAGTTTGGGGTAAAAAACAACAATGGAGTCAATGCCCATGCGCACTATCACCGAAAGGAGGAGTCACCTTACCTCGCGACTGGAAAGACTTCTTCGAAGAAAAACAACTTGCAAACATCCGGACCCAACACAAGATGGCAGGAGTGTGCAAAGCATGTGCATCTACAGCATACATGCCTCGAACAGAGGATTAATGGCCCCAAATATCTGCCGTGGTATCTGGTCATGTTGTGGCTGAGTGTGCATGTGATGTGGCAGGCTATAGTGCTTGGTGTGATTTGGTCATTTTTGACAAGGTGGAGTGCTGAATGGTTAGGCAATTTTTGATTTTATTTGTCTTTGGCATCGTGTGATATAGTGCGGTACCTACCTTATGATGTAAGTAAATAAATTACATTGCTAATATACCATAAGGATGTGGGGTGAGTGGTATTATGGCCGAAGCCTTGCTGATTATATGCAGAATAACAGGTCTGGGAGGTCACTACTGACTAGAGCAGGTTAGCAGAAGCACAGGCCTTGGGCATTGATCCTATTGAGGATAATATGTGACGGGCCACTGGTGACTGGAGCTGGCTAGCAAGAACGCTGGCCTCTGGTATTCATTACAAGCAGGGTAACAATACATGTCAATATTGACAGGACCTGGTTGGCAAAGGAGCTGACCTCTGGTTTTGAATATTTGCAGGATTTAAGGTACAGGGGTCCCTACTGACTGGAGTTACCTAGCTAGATAATAGCTCTCAGGGGGGCAATACTGACTGAAGTTGGTTAGTATGATCACTAGTCCCAAGGTGCTACTAATGACTCAAGTTGGCTAGAATGATAACAGGTCCCAGGGGCCAGTACTAACAGGAGCTGGCTAGTAGGCTTACATACAGGCCCAAGGGGCTACTACTGACTGGAGCTGGCTAATAGAATAACAGACCCAAGGGTGGAGGGGTGCGAGTGGCACCAGTGACTGGAGTTGGCTAGAAGCATTGACAACCTTGGGTACTGATTAAATGCAGGATTCCAAGTCACAGGAGGCACGGCTGAATATGGCTGGCTAATAGCAGTGGTGGCCACTGGGAAGAAGGAATGGAGAAAGCATAACTGGATATACTGGTTTCTTTAATACCGATAATTGGTTACCCATGAATGCCATAACGTGCATTAATATATTACATTACCAAATTACAATAGAATTTGATGTCTCTGTTCGCCTTAATATGCCTGCAAAGTTACATGATTCTATTAGGGCCCAGAACCATCTTATTTAGTCATTTCCATCTTCACACTTTCCTGCATCTTGTAGTAATTGAATATTGACAAACACAAGTGTTATTTCCAGAAACAGTGAATTCTGCAGCTTTTCTGTGTATCTTTTATCTGCACCTCACAGACTACGCACATTGCTCTCGAGAGAAGATCCTGCCTCCTACTCATTAGTGTTGTTTCAGTAACTGTTTCTATCATGTGTTCATGTTTCATTGACTTGTATTAGGAGAAAAGTGTATAAAAATACATTGTGTAGCATTAGCATTATATTCTCCAAATTGCTTTAGGATGGATGCTCTCGTCCATTGCAAAGACAATTGTCACTTGTTACTTTGCTTGGCCTTTTGCTATTTTTGCATTAAATGTATGATAGATGTGTAGGCCTCCCGGTGTGTAGTGTTTTATTTTATATAGCACAAAAGATGCTGAGGAAAATGACAGTCCAGTATACACAATCTTCATATAAATTAACTCACAGTATACTGTTCTGGAGGTTCAGTCCCACAAACATTATCTCTAACTGAACGCAGACTAGGAAGCATGTGCTTTTCAAACCAGTTGCCCTCTGATGCGGCGTCCTCGCTAATGGATAAGTCAGTATCTCCTGCATTTTAGGAGGGTTACCGTATCTAGTGCACTCTGTTAGGCAGTGCTCACCTGTTGCTCACCAGATGTTAATAGGCACCTTTTCACCTATGCCCGGTGCAGGGCTTTGAGTTACAGAGATAATCATGCTGTGGAGAAGATTAGGTCTCATTTACCCATTTTCCCATATTTGGTCCTGATGAAATGCCAACAGATTGCTCCATGACTACACAGGGCATGAAAAAAGTATAGACCCCAGCTTACGAGCAGGTCCATAGATGATAGACACTTTCACACAGTGATAGGGGCCATTAGTTCCTCAATTTCTCTGCCACCGTTTTTAATCTCAACATGGACGAGGAAGATCACATTAACTATATTGCGGGAACTGGTCGATAGTTGATCTTATATTCAGGCTTTCCCCAATCTCACATCTTATGACACAAACATTCTGTGTCCTACTATGCTCATCCGGCGTACTTAATAAAAGATCTCCGACAAAGTGCCCTCTTGTGGTGCCTGCCAGGCATTGTAGCGCTGGCGGGGTGAGGAGTATAGCCCAATGATGAAGCATGTCACCTTCAGGTGAGTGAACGCAACTTGTCTTAAGAGCACATGCTTCCTAGGGTGTCTGCGTTCAGTTATAGATAATGACTCTGGGACTGAACCTCCGGAACAGTATACAGTGATTTGACTGTTTTATTTAACACATGTACATAGCAGATATTGGCGCTTGCTTCTTCCACAAAGATGATCCGATAGCTGCCTCGGAGCGCACATCTTACAGACGAGTATGGGGTTATCATGTTGCTGCTACAAGGTCCTTACCTGTGTGAGTTATCGGGATAGATGCAGGGGGCAGACCCAAACCAGCCACACGTGGAGATCAATGCAAAATACTGAAGAATTAACAGAGCTTCCAAGCTGGTGACCATTACTTAATTGACCTTGAAAATAAAAGACACGGTTTTAGTATTCTGGTGACTCATGACCATAAAAAACAAAGGTTATAAATTCAATATAGTGTCAAATACTTAAAAAATGGAACTGGATGCGCTGAATCCGATGTTGTCTCAGGACATGTGTGACACCTTCCACCACTATTGCTTATGGGACTTGTAGTTTTGTTTTTCTCATTAAAAGGATGGTCTCTAAGGTCCCAGTGTTCTAATCGATGTTGGTCAAGATCAGAGGCCTGATGGAGGATGAAGCATGACACTGCTCTGCTTAGCAGTGAGATGACTGACAGTTCCCCAGCCCTTCCATTCTTTGACCTACAGAAACTCGTCGGCCATTCATATTTTTTTGCAACGACAAAAACTATTATTGCAGCTTGTGTCACTGAAGAGACTTAAAACCCCTGGGAGAAAACGGAGGTGTCGATTTTTGGGGGTAATCAGGATATCTGGTCAAATGACTAGTGGCCACCCTCACTTGGGGATTGCCCCCCTCCCCCAGTTCGCTAGGTACCTAGGGGTGCTTATAGACACCACGATTTCTTTTGAACGTCTGGTCAGCAGGACTGTTTCCGCCTGCTGCGGCATCATCAGGGTTCTAAGAAAGATTGCCCACTATCTTTCCCCCGATGCTCGGAAACAAGCCACTGTGGCATTAGTTTCCTCAAGACTGGACTATTGCAACGCCCTTTATGAGGGTATAAATAAGAGCTTTATTCATCGTTTGTAAATGGTCCAGAATAAGGCGGCAAAGATGGTCCTTAATCTCCCCAGGCTTGCCTCGGCCTCGCTAGCCAGAAGAAACTTACACTGGCTTCCCATTCAGTCCAGGATCTCTTTTAACATTATTTGTCTCGCCCATGGGGCTTTTCAGCATATGTCCCTTGTTTCCCAATGCATTTTGGTATGCTTTTTGTAACATGCACACACCACTTTGCCATTGTAACACACTATTTGCAACCTCTCGCATGTTTTTACCTTTGATACTGGCACAAGTGCCACCTCTGCCTACATAACGCTTGTTTTTGTGCCGGAGTGTCTAGCACCTTTTGCAGTATTATACCATGATACAAATGATTCTTTGTTTTCTTTGTAACTGCACACTTGTCACTTTTTCCTCCTGTGCACTTTTTACTACCTCATGTATTTTTGGCTGCGCACAATTTTTACTACCTCATGTATTTTGTTTGCTCACAATTGTCACTATTACCTTATGTAACGTAACGTATGCTTTTGCAATCTGTTCTTTTGTAATGTTTCTCATTATGTTTCATTTCTGTTCCTTTTGTGAAGCGCTCTGACACCTTCGGGTAAAGTCCGCGCTATATAAAAATGCATAAATAAGTAAATAAATAAATAAATAAAAATGTCTACCTTTCTTTAGGGGAATACTGGAATAAACCAACAAAAAACTACATGTATCTTTTGCTATATATTCAATGGGAATTCAGTAAACCACAACCGCGATTGCTTGTAGTTAATTGCCATGCACATTAAAAATTGAATCAAATGGTAGAAAAAGGTGCTTAATGACATGCTTCCACAACCAATGGTTCAAACGCTACGTGAATACCCGCGTGCTACCTTAACCCTGTGTGTGTATATATGAGCTGTCACCACGTCCCGAACTGACCTGTATCTTCCGTGCTGAGACCTGCCTGAAATGAAAATAACAAAATGATGCCTCAACAAACTTCATAAGCCATATACTGAGGTAATGTGGCATCGTCCAAAAGGACCTTAACCCCTCCTGTGCTCATGACGAGCTCAGCTCGGCATGAGCCACGGCGCTCCGGTCGCACCCGTTTAATGGAACGCTCAGCATTGCAGGGGAATCAGCCCAGCGTGCGAGCGTTCCAACGGGCATAACGAGCTCCGCTCGCCATGAGCAACGGAGGGGTTAAGGTCCTTTTGGAAGATGCGGAAAGAGGTGGCGGTGCGGAGGTACGGAGGAAAAGAGTTCCAAATTCTGGTCGCACAGGTGTCGGTGCACGCAGAAAATCAAACTCAGAAACATATGGCGCCCGCTCCCTATATAATGCAACGCCCCCAGTCTGGGCATGTTTGCAGTTTTGACCCCGCCCTCAAATCCACTGACTCCGCCCCCACTTTTCCAAACCCCGCCCCCCCCAGCCCACATCCACAGGCCACACTCCCACAGCCCCCGCCCCCACAGAGGCCCCGCCCCTGGTAGAGGAGGAGCATTCACACCACAGGCCCCGCCACCACGCGCCTGGGATTAACAACTGCGCATGCGCTCAAGGGTAGTACACCAATGCAGTTTAGAGACGGGGATTACTGTATGCAGCCAGGCTTAGAGTAGTCGGTCTCACGCGCCGTATAAGTGCGCATGCGCGGTAAACAGACACTGCCTCCCGCAGCGGAGCGCGGGTTAAAGCGGGTCTAAGAGTAACAAATGCGCATGCGCAAAGAGTACAGTTCCAATGGAGTTTAGAAACTGAGATTAGAGTGTCTCACCTCTCCTTGTTCACCGCTCAGTGGGGGCTGCTGAGCCTGGGGAAGAGGTGGGGGCACGCTGGGGGCCCAGCTGCCAGTGAGGAGTGTGTCCCGGTGTGTTACTGCCCCCGAGTGACGCGCGCGCTCACGCCGCTGCACGAGCCGCCATCGCGCAGGAACAAAACATGGCGTCTCACAGCTGCGCACGCGCAGGACCGCGCGACAGGGCTGCGCATGTGCAGAGCGAAGATATGGGTCCGTGAACTGCCCTGGACGGAGGCCGCTCAGCCTCACTGCGCCTGCGCAGAGGAGAGACACCCCCCCCTAGGGGAGCAGAACTGGGAGACTTTACACTAAAATACAGCTCACCCTGTGCTGTGGCGCGAGGCGCCTCGTGCTCCGCGGCGGGAGGCAGCTGCTGTCTCTCATTCATCGTGTCCCCGCGCGGACACTGGTATTCTTGTCCCTGCGAGGACCCCGTCCCCCATGTCCTGGCCCTGAGCTTTCGTCCTTTCCTGCGCTCCGTGCTGCCGGAGCCTGTGCTGTGAATCTTTCTTGCATCGATTTCTGGAGTGGGATTGTGGGGACAGCGGAGTCTATCCCCAGCGCATGCGCAGTTGATTCAAAGACCTCTCTAACCCGTGCTGTGGGAAGCAGTGTCTCTCCTCGGCGCATGCGCAGTTGATGCTGTGGGGGAGCAGTGACTGTCCTCGGCGCATGCGCAGTTGTCCGTCTACGGTCCCCCTAAACCCGCGCTCATAGTTCAGTCCTGGGGTTACACAAAGGCCTCGGAAAGCTCAGCCCGACCCCAGCAGGGAGCACAGCACCCATGAAACCCCAGGTGAGGTCAAGAGATACCAAGATTGTCTGGTGCTGGAGGGTCTCGAGCCTGCTCTCCGGGGTTCATTTGTTGTTGTTGTTGTTGCATCGATCGATGATTATTTTGTATCAACAATGCTCCTTGGCCCTCAGTGCTGGGGTTGGGTCACTCTTTCAAGGCCTCAGCAAACGTTGACATTTGTTTCGCCTGAAAAGTCTGTGATGAGAAGATCGACTTGAATCCCGTTTGTGGCTTTCCCCAGAGTGAAGGGGGTCAGCCCCGTGAATCGAAAGTGAAAGAACCCACTCCCAGCAGCACCGACTGCGCCTCATTGCACCTGGGCCTGCACAGCATCATCTGATGAGGCTAAAACACCCCCAAATATGACTCAACCCCACTAGGGCCTTAGTAACCAGGTAGGGGTCAGCCAATGCCCATCAGGTAAACAAGCATTGGCATAGCCAGTAGGTCTCGCCTCTGGGACCTTATAAGCGTTTAGTTATCCAGCACAATATCCTTGGTGCAACAACATCAACTGCTGCATGGCTAAACACTTATAAGGTCCCAAAGGTGCGACCTATTGGCTATGCCAATGCTTCTTTTCATTGGTTCCTGTTTGTGCCTTTTAGAGATGCATGCTTCTGTTTCGTCCTCCTGTCTAACTACTCCCGCCTTTTGTTGATCTAGATCACGCATACTCACAAACATTTTCCCAGGGGCCGCAAAGTTTGGTCTATGGTGTGACCGAGGGCCGCACTGATGCCAGCGGGGTGTAAAGTCGGGGTAGAGAAACAAAGCATGTATATCTAGTGGCTGCCTTTAAGAATGAAGGTGTTCCTAAAGTTAAAGGCCTAGTTACCTCCCTTTCCTAACTGCAATTAACCTTTAAATAAGTGTTTGCTGTATATGTACTTTTTTTTCATGTTAGTACTTATGGTGCCCGCTGCACGGACGTGCAGCGGCACGCTGCTGGCGTGCCTAAGGCTAGCCCGTCTGCGTCCGGACACGGTCAAGGGCAAGGAACCATGCCGGATTAGTCCCAGAAAACGGTAAGCTCATCACATATGATAGAGCATTATTACTCTCATTGAGATACTCGGGTAGAGCCCATTGTGAGATGACTCTAGCGCCAATAAGCTTGATAGGGAAGAAGATGACATGCCCTCTCTGCCAGACTAAGTTTAACTCAGAAAAGATTGAAGGGCCACTACAACTAGATAGGCCCACAGGGAAGGAGATATGAGACTTATTAACAGTAGATCCTTGCCAGCACACACCACAGAAATCATAATGCTAATAGAGAATGTAGAACTTGACATTCTCTTCGTTACTGAAACGTGGTTGAAAGACTGGTCCGACCCTGACATAATCCAAGGACTAACCCCAGAGTTCCTTATCCAAAGACAAGGTAGGATGGGAAAAACGGGAGGCAGGGTAGCAATCATTTACAAAAACGACTATGAATGCATGATATCGTCCGTTGCCACCACCAACAGTGAAACTGTACAATTCAGCCTAAAACATCGGCTAGTAACTCGTTTTCAGGCACACTGCTCTATAGACCCCCAGGACCCCCCACTCCATTCCTAGTGGAATTTCCCAGCTTAATAGCAGACATGGTGGCCAGCAAGAGCTCCATTACATTTTTGGGGGACTTTAACTTCCATCTGGATGAACCTGATAATACCACGGCAGTTAGATTAATTCATGACATGGAGGCCGTGCAACTGAAACAACTGATAAACACAAGCACCCATGTAAAGGGTACCATACTGGATGCCATTTTTAGGTCTCACATACGCAGTGCGCATGTGCTGCATAGGAGGACCTTTAGCCGTTGCTCTGCTCTTTTTGGAAGCACATACTCATGCTTGTGGTGGCATCCGCTTTGCGGGAGCAAGCAAGGGCGCGCCACAATCATAAGTATGCGCTTCCAAAAAGAGCTGACTGCGCACACACGCACACTGACATTCTAACGTGCCGCAAGTGCACGCATGCACTACTTGCATCTTCAAATAGCACTTGCTTTAACAAATCTCATCAAAGATCGCTTCTACCACTGATGCACACACATCTACAGGGAGAATATTTGAATGTGCTTTACTTAAACAAAACCTGTTCATTCGACGATGGATGCGCAAGCATCAGCCAGAGCTCGCTTTGAGTACACTTTTGAATAGTTAACAAAATGCCACTTAAGGACAGCCACCGCAGATACGCATGCATACATGAATATCTAGGACAACAACAAGCACCTGTAAAGTAAATAGTTTTTGCAAGCTTGTTTTATAATCAGACTTTTGAAGATGGCTGTCGAGAGTTCAGGTATTGTTGCAAGATTTGCTCCGGCTTCCGAGTAAACAACCAGAGAGGTCTCGTCCGTGGCAGAGATGCATTTTCAGAGTCTCAGAGTCCTTCAATTGAATCTCTTTATTAGTTTAAAATGAGCAATAAACAGTTAGTGTAGACTCGTTCTAGGGTTCGCCTGCAACACGAGTCAGAATAGAATAATATCATATCTCCTCAGAATTACAAACATTTATTTATTTATTTTATTTTATTAATTTATCAGATTTATAGTGCGCATGGCTGCCCCAGCAACGGGGCGTCCCAGCGCAGACCACAGACCACAGACTCCCGGACAAGAACCAGATACGAAAAGCTTTATGCCGGAAAGAGCCAGGTCTTTATGGCCTTACGGAATGCAAGATGATTCCGGATCACTCTGATGAACACAGGGAGTGAGTTCCAGAGTTGCGCGGCCAGGCTGCGAAAGGAACGGCCACCCGCTCTGGCTTTCCAGACACGCAGGGTGCACACCAGAGCTAAGGCGGCAGATCTTAAAGGATGTCGTGGCGCATAGAACTCTAGTAGCCTCGTCAGTCCTGCCGGTGCTTTAGGTGACAAGATCGTATGCGCCAAACAAAGCGCCTTGAATTGAATGCGCTTTTCTACCGGTAACCAGGGAAGTTTCTGAAGTACATGGGAAACCGAGCAAGTGTGCGGAAGGGCCATCAGCATGTGAGCAGCTGCATTCTGTGCCCTTTGAAGACGCTTGTTCGCGCCCAAGTATAGGCAGTTCCCGTAATACAGTCTAGACAAAATTGTCGACTGAAGGAGCACCAGTGACTAAAGCCTTCATAGAAGGATTAAAAAGGGTTATACCGCCAAGTATTCACCCTGCTCCAGAGTGGAACTTGAACATAGTCCTTACAAGGCTAATGGGCCCGCCTTTTGAACCAATGCACAAATGTCAGTCACAATCCCTATCATGGAAAGTTGCTTTCCCCATAACGATAACCTCACTAAGGAGAGTTGAGGAACTTCAGGCATTACCTATACAAGAGCCTTTCTTTCAACTTTACAAAGATAGAGTGGTTCTACGTACTAATCCTAAATTTCTCCTTGAAGGAGTTTCTGCTTAGTGGTAATTCTTGTGCGAAATCAAATTAAAATAATATAACATTAGCATTTTCATTATGTATTGAACCATCCTAATTCTTGTATAGAATTTATGTGCTGCAATGATAATAGAAGCAGATAAAAGTAATTAGCAAAATAAGCACATTGAACAAAATCAATAGTTTCACCATCTTTCTAAAATAATGTACATATGCAAGCATATAAGAACTGTATGTAGCGTTTTCCTACTTTGCTTTCCTGAGTGTGTGTCTGTGTGTGTCTGTTGGTCTCTGTGTGTCTGTCTCCCATTCCCTGTAGGGAAAGTATGTAGCTCCCCGTTGTAGAAGAGTCGGTCAAGAAGGAGCACACTGCATTGAATAGTTTCTTGGTATGCACTTTTTATTAGTATTACAGGAAATCACAATGATTGATTGTCTCTTTTGTATTCTTCTTTCCCACAGGGTCTTCCACTTCAGTCCCTTAGGTGAGCCTCGGCCGCGGTCGTCTCTCGGACAGAAGGTAAAGACTCAGGTAAGTGTTTTTGCTTTATGGTTTAATCAAGGGAGGATGTCAGGGATAAATAATTGCTATGCATATATGTGAACGGAGGGGGTTGGAGCAACCAAAAGAAGAAGAGTAGCCGATGATTTCTGCCCCTGTCTTTCTTTTCTGTCTCACTTATTTCCTTTTTCCTGGGTCCCTTTCACCCCTCAGCCTCCTCTCACGTCCCTTTTTGACTCAGCCCCTTTTCAAAAGCCTGTAGACGCCCACGCACCTGGAAGAACCACGTCCCTCCGGGGCCGTGGCGTGGTGACTCTGCATCCTCAGTGAGGTCTGGTCTCCATCTGTTTCGGCTTTCCCTCCTCCGCCAGGTTCGGGTGTTCCACTCGCCGACAAGCTGTTACCTCCCCTGGGCTCCGGTTTTCTCTTTCGGGAGGCTGTTAGGTCTTCTCTGTCTTTCCGGTCTTCCCCCGCTGGTTTCTCCGCCTTGCGTTCCTGAGTGGTATTTGGAGTGTATGTTGCCTTGAGTGCAGTGTAATTCTGTGGCATGTAATTATGTGGCACTGAGTGGTATTTGGAGTGTACGTTGTGTTGAGCGCAGTGTAATTATGTAGCATATAATTATGTGGCACTGAGTGGTATTTGGAGTGTATGTTGCATTGAGTGCAGTGTAATTATGTGTCATGTAATTATCTGGCACTAAGTGGTATTTGGAGTGTATGTTGTGTTGAGCGCAGTGTAATTATGTAGCATATAATTATCTGGCACTGAGTGGTGTTTGGAGTGTATTTTGCATTGGGTGCAGTGTAATTATGTGGCATGTAATTATGTGGCACTGAGTGGTATTTGGAGTATATGTTGCATTGAGTGCAGTGTAATTATGTAGCATATAATTATGTGGCACTAAGTGGTATTATGAGGAGTGCATGTTGTATCTAGTAGAGTGTAATTGTGTGGTGTGTAATTATGTGGCACTGAGTGGTATTGTTTGGAGTGTATGTTGCATTGTAATTATGTAGCATATAATTATGTGGCACTGAGTGGTATTGTGTGGAGTGTGTGTTGCATTCATTAGAGTGTAATTATGTGGCATGTAATTATGTGTCACTGAGTGGTATTTGGAGTATATGTTGCATTGAGTGCAGTGTAATTATGTGGCGTGTAATTATGTGGCACTGAGTGGTAATTTGAGTGTATGTTGCATTGAGTGCGTGTAATTATGTGGTATTTGGAGTGTATGTTGCATTGAGTAGAGTGTAATTCTGTTGCGTGTAATTATGTGGTACTGAGTGGTATTATGAGGAGTGTATGTTGTATTCAGTAGATTGTAATTGTGTGGCGTGTAATTATGTGGCACTGAGTGTGATTGTTTGTAGTGTATGTTGCATTGAGTGCAGTGTAATTATGTAGCGTATAATTATGTGGCACAGAGTGGTATTGTGTGGAGTGTGTGTTGCATTCAGTAGAGTGTAATTATGTGGTATTTGGAGTGTATGTTGCATTGAGTGCAGTGTAATTATGTTGCATATAACTATGTGGTAATGAGTGGTATTTGGAGTGTATGTTGCATTGGGTGCAGTGTAATTATGTGGTGTGTAATTATGTGGCACTGAGTGGTATTTGGAGTGTATGTTGCATTGAGTGCAGTGTAATTATGTGACACTGAGTGGTATTTGGAGTGTATGTTGCATTGTGTGCAGTGTAATTATGTGGCGTGTAATTATGTGGCACTGAGTGGTATTTGGAGTGTATGTTACGTTGAGCGCAGTGTAATTATGTAGCATACAATTATGTGGCACTGAGCGGTATTGTCTGGAGTGTATGTTGTATTCAGTAGAGTGTAATTAGAGTGTTTTTATGTGACACTGAGTGGTATATGGAGTGCATGTTGCATTGAGTGCAGTGTAATTATGTGGCATGTAATTATATGGCAATGAGTGATATTTGGAGTGTAAGTTGCATTGAGTGCAATGTAATTATGTGGCGTGTAATTGTGTGGCACTGACTGGTATTTGGAGTGCATGTTGCATTAAGGGTGCAGAGAGAGTGAGGGTGCAGAGTGTGTGAGGGTGCAGCGTGTGAGGGTGCAGTGTGTGTGTGGCCTAAAGTAGTGTGAGGGCGCAATGTGCGTGGCCTAAAGTAGTGTGAGGGTGCAGTGTGTGTGACCCCAAAGTAGTGTGAGGGTGCAGTGTGTGTGGCCTAAAGTAGTATGAGGGCGCAGTGCGCGTGGCCTAAAGTAGTGTGAGGGCACAGTGCGCGTGGCCTAAAGTAGTGTGAGGGCGCAGTGTGTGTGGCCTAAAGTAGGGCGAGCATGCAGTGTGTGTTAGGGTGCAGTGTGTGTGAGGGTGCAGAGTGTGTGAGGGTGCAGAGTGTGTGAGGGTGCAGAGTGTGTGAGGGTGCAGAGTGTGTGAGGGTGCAGTGTGTGAGCGCAGTGTGCGTGACCTAAAGAAGTGTGAGGGCGCAGTGTGTGTGGCCTAAAGTACTGTGAGGGCGCAGTGTGCGTGGCCTTAAGTAGTGTGAGGGCGCAGTGTGTGTGGATTAAAGTAGTGTGAGGGCACAGTGTGCGTGGCCTAACGTAGTGTGAGGGCGCAGTGTGTGTGTGGCCTAAAGTAGTGTGAGGGTGCAGTGTGTGAGGGCGCAGTGTGTGTGGCCTAAAGTAGTGTGAGGGCTCAGTGTGTCTGGCCTAAAGTAGTGTGAGTGCGCAGTGTGTGAGTGCGCAGTGTGTGTGGCCTAAATTAGTATGAGGGCGCAGTGTGTGTGGCCTAAAGTAGTGTGAGGGTGCAGGGTGTGTGGCCTAAAGTAGTGTGAGGGCGCAGTGTGCGTGGCCTAAAGTAGTGTGAGGGCGCAGTGTGTATGTGGCCTAAAGTAGTGTGAGGGCGCAGTGTGCGTGGCCTAAAGTAGTGTGAGTGTGCAGTGTGTGTGGCCTAAATTAGTGTGAGTGTGCAGTGTGTGAGTGCGCAGTGTGTGTGGCCTAAAGTAGTGTGAGGGCGCAGTGTGCGTGGCCTAAAGTAGTGTGAGTGTGCAGTGTGTGTGGCCTAAATTAGTGTGAGTGTGCAGTGTGTGAGGGTGCAGTGTGTGAGTGCGCAGTGTGTGTGGCCTAAAGTAGTGTGAGGGCGCAGTGTGCGTGGCCTAAAGTTGTTTGAGGGTGCAGTGTGTGTGGCCTAAAGTAGTGTGAGGGTGCAGTGTGCGTGGCCTAAAGTAGTGTGAGGGCGCAGTTTGCGTGGCCTAAAGTAGTGTGAGGGCGCAGTGTGTGAGTGTGCAGTGTGTGAGTGCGCAGTGTGTGTGGCCTAAAGTAGTGTGAGGGCGCAGTGTGCGTGGCCTAAAGTTGTTTGAGGGTGCAGTGTGTGTGGCCTAAAGTAGTGTGAGGGTGCAGTGTGCGTGGCCTAAAGTAGTGTGAGGGCGCAGTGTGTATGTGGCCTAAAGTAGTGTGAGGGCACAGTGTGCGTGGCCTAAAGTAGTGTGAGGGCGCAGTGTGTATGTGGCCTAAAGTAGTGTGAGGGCGCAGTGTGCGTGGCCTAAAGTAGTGTGAGGGCGCAGTGTGTATGTGGCCTAAAGTAGTGTGAGGGTGCAGTGTGCATGGCCTAAAGTAGTGTGAGTGCGCAGGGGGCTTGTGTGAGCAACATACCAGGGGGTATAGAAGTCTCCCTCAGTGTGCATTTGAGCAACAAGATGAATACTGGATTGTCTGTGCCCAAAATGAGTTGTTCAGGTAGGTTGTCCAATACTCCCACCCTAACCAGTAGAGTACTGACATTGGATAACTTGATGGGGATTTCGGCTATTTATTATGTTCTGATGTCTCCATGAACGCAGCAGATGGGTGTCATTTTCTCCGGGCAGATCTGAAAGTCTTTCACCAGTGTGCTCTGTATGACGGACTGTCTACAACCCGAATCCAATAAGGATGTCGTGTTTTTTCAATTGAGTGTAAGACTTGCGTAGAAGCCAGAACCCATTTCTTCTGTATATAGGATGGTTTTGGGTATACAACTAACATCCATCGGTTATCCGTCGACTTCTTTTGGGGACAGGTCCTGACTATATGGCCTCACTCCCCACACTCGTGGTTTCTCCGCCTCGCGATCCCTTGCTGCGTGTAGCTGGACCAACTACTGCCCAACCCTACGTCCTCTTCGCCCCCACCTTCTTTGATCATGTATCCCCTGACATCCGTCCTCAGCTCTGGCTTAAATGGGTCGCCTTCCGATTCCCCTCTCCCCTCTCTCCACTTCTTGCTGACAGCAAAGCGGCCAACTGGTAAAAGGGGACTGTGATTATAGGAAGGGAGATATATATGAAGGTAGGGCATGGCACTCCTTATCCTCTATCCCATTTTCTGCTACAGGTGCTACCTGACACCCGTCTTGCTCACAGGTTGGACATCCCTCCTCGCAGAGTGATTGGCAAGCAGCTGGGTTAAGGTTTTGGCATGGAGTGACCTTGCAATGATAGCAAGTGCTCCTCTGCCCCAACCCAGAAATGCTTGTTTATTTATAGCAAAAAGCATTCTTGTTCCCAGGCCAAGACCTTAGTCAGGCCGCCCTTGTTCATGATCTATTGATAGCTGCTTCGTCTCAGGGACGAATAACAAACCGTCACATCTGCACAATGTATGTTCAGATCTTATGAGTTGGTCAAGGAGTAGTGATAGTGGTCTTAGCGATATCCCGTTTGGCCACCATGATGGCAGTACCCAGGAGGAGCTTGTCTGCCCTGGGTCCGTCTAGGCCGTCCATAACCCCCAGGAGTAGATTCAGGGGCTTGTGTGGCACCTCCCAGCCCAGGATGCCCGTAAGCTCAGATTCCAATGCTTCCCAGTATGGGGTAAGAGGCGGACTCGTCCACGCCAAATGGTACAAGTCAGCCTGTTCCAACCCACAGCATGTAATGCAGGGGTGGATGTTAGGCCTTCCCAATGGAGACGACCGGGAGTGAGATATGCTCCACGAATGTAGTACAGCTGGACCAGGTGAAGCTTGGCTGAGGTAGTAATGGTTTTAGGAGCCATCAAGGCATCCCGCCAGTCCTCGTCTACCAGCGAACCCAACTAGGCCTCCCACTGGTGTCTGAGCAAGTCAAGTGTTGGACTGTTATTGGTTAGGGAGCAATATATCCTTGATACCCCCTTTTCCCTAGATTCCCCATCATCATCTGTGCTATCATTGGGCTGAATTCGGGAAGTGATGTGCCTACTTATCCTTATTTTGACCTGTGGTTTGTTACATTTTCTTATTCACCTTATCTGAAAAATCCACATCTACTAGCCATTTAATTTAAAAGTGAGTCAAGCCCTATAATACACCCGTTCTACTTCCGTCACAACCATCCCTTCCTGGTGTAATACTGAACCGTCTAGGGGCAGGCAGAAATAGACGGTCCCACGTAAGCAGAGGGGGGTCATGATGATAGACTAGAGCGTTAAAACGCGTTGGGCTTCATAGAAAGACTGCCAAGATGTTTCATTTCGAGGTCAAGGGTGGAAATCGAATTCAGGACCCATAAAGCGCCTCTCACTTGTTGCCACAGCCTTACACCGCAACAGTAGCTGTCCATGTTGTAAGAAATGTTGAATACTATTTCATCTCAGGTAGACTGAAAACTCTTATGAGTAGCAACCTTCAAAAAAGAGCAACAGCTTTGAAGGAGCTCCTGGCGCATGTTGTCTTGAATTGTTAAACTCACTAGGTGGTACTTTAATTTTGTCAACATACAACCTGGCAGTTAGAGTATACATAGGCATATCATACCAATATGTTCTACGTAAGTAGGTTAATCAAGAAGCAGTCAATAATTACACATGCATTAATCTGCTTTCCCATTCTCCAGGTGATCAATAAGTGTCCTATTTCCCTAATTGGGAATGTACCTTATAATTATCATGTGGAGACACCTCCCTGCTCGTCTCCAGTGCCGTAGTGTTCTGCTTCATCAGTTTCAAAGCCAGAGTCGGTGTCTGTTGTCACTCGGGAAGCAAGAGCTAGGAATTATCTGTATGAGCACGGTAAGTGTTTAGTGTATCCTCAAATTTGTCCTCCTTTCTGCTAAGGCGCATATGTGTCTCCTCAGCTAGGGCCCAGTCGAGCGCATCTCTATGCCAAAGCGCAATCGTTGGGGCATGCTGGGACAGCCATGTGATTGCAATTCTACGTCATGCCAGTACCATAGGTGACTGACCAAATTTATAGGTTATCTTGCACCCTTCTGGCATCTAAAGAGGCTTAAAAAACATCATTTGGGTGTCAGCTCAATACTTAGTTGTGTGGCATGCACCATTTCTTCGACAGCTAGTTGCCAGAAGGAGTGTATTGCATCGCAGGGCCATGGTTAATGGTGTTGCAGCGCAAGCATATATCTGGGCAAGACACGACCATTCAATAAAGGTCTTGTGGCGTTAAGTAGGTTCTTCGCAGAAAATTATAATGTATCAGTCGAAAATGGTCATTACTAGAAATCATACGTATTAGTTCACAGGCCCGCTGCCAGTCTTGATCTTCCATTGGAATGTCAAAGTCTAAATTCCAGGTCTCTGGGGCCGTGAGTAGTGTCTACTGTATGTGATCGCATTGTTCTGTAAAGATGCATAATTAGGTGTCTACACGCACCATAGGTTAGCAGGTTTTTTTTTATTGAGATGGTTCCGGGTACAAAAAAATACATTAATCAACAGGATAAAATCAGACATTGAAATTGCTATATACATCTTATAATAATTACAATAGTAGAATGACATAAAACCATGTTTGTTTCAGACAGTAGTACATAAGGGAGTCAATCAGGGTCGCCAATAGATCAGCTTATTCTTATTTATCTGACTTCTCTCCAATTTCTAAGAGGAGCCCATATCTTCTTACCATATTCTCTCGACCTCTTTCCTTTGAAATCGTACAAACATTCCTCTATATTATGAATTCCCAGAAGTCTAGTTATCCACATCTGAAAAGTGGGAGCTACAGAGTCTTTCCATCCAGCCGAAATTAAAATCCTAAAAACAGCCATAGATAGAAAAATAAATGCTTCTGCCTCTTGCTCCAGTTTTACGTTTTCATCCCTGCCAATCAAAACAATAGTAGGGGATAGAGTGATCTGTTGCTCTAGCAGCCCCGTTAAAAACCTTTCAATTTCTTTAAAAACTGGAGTGAGATTCTGGCAGTTATAGAACATATGGGGTAGATCTGCAGGGCCTTGGTCACACCTGGGACACCTATCGTTTTCTCTCTTACCCCACTTGAACAGCTTGGCAGGCGTGTAATACAAGTTAAAAATAGTCTTGTAGTGCTGTGCTTTCAGATTTGAAGCTCTTAATATTTTCTTATTCATTGCTAAGGCATAATCAATGTCAATATCTGGATCCCCAATTCTTTGGGCCCAAGCTGATTCAATTTGTCCGATGTCATCTCCCAAACCCTGCAAGAGATAGCTATACCCGATTTTAATCTTCTTGCCACCATTCCTTACATAGTTCACAATCGGATTAGGCTCCTGAATTGAGATCCTGGGTCTGATTGACTTAACTGTTTGCTCCAATTGTCTATATAAAAGCCATTGGCTTCCAGGTATTCCGAACTTTTGCTAAAGTATGTCAAATCCCAGTAGTTCATCCTCAACCATGACATCCCCCAGACAACTAATACCCAGCTCCTTCCATAACCTACTATTACTATTCTGTCCAAGATCAACAAATGGGTTTGACCACCACAGATCTAATGTGCTATTGATTTTCGGAATCTTTAAGAATCTCATTATTGACTTCCAAGTACCCCAAGCACTAAGCATCACTTTACTTTTACTCCTTTTAAAATACCTAAAGTTTATTTCTCGTGTTAGAAGCCCCAATGCTCCACCTCCTACTAACAATTCATATATTGTGGGGGTTCTGTACATACCAATCGGCAAAGCTATTTCATCATATTTAAAAAGGCCATTCATTTGCATCATTAAACAAACCCAGTGATACAGCCTCAGATTTGGTGCAGATAGTCCCCCTCCCTCCAGTGGTGCAGATAGTCGAGCCAAAGATCTACGTATTTTCCCATATTGCCACACAAATTGGGAGAAGACAGCTTCCATTTTCTTCAACAGACCCTCTTCTACTAGCAGAGGTATGGCACAAAATAAGTACAATAATTTCGGGAACATTGACATCTTCAAAACATTCACTCTACCAATCAAGGATAGGTGTAAAACATCTATTCTTCTTAATTCTTTGTCTATTGTGGCAATCAGGGGTACATAATTTTCTTGAATGATTTTCTCCACATTTGCATTAATTCTCACCCCGAGATATACTGCAGACTCCACATATCTCTGATCGGCTTTATAGATATTATTTGTGCTAATTATTATTGTTTTTTCTTCATTCAGCTTATACCCAGAGCGGGTTCCAAAGGCGTTAGCCAGTTGACTTAATTCCAGCATTGCTGTCTGCAGGTTAGTGGTAACAATTGCCAGATCGTCCGCATAAGCCAATAATTTGGTGGTATGCCCATTTACTATAACAGGGGAGATTTTATCTGAAGCTAACATTTCCCTAATTAGGGGATCTATATAAAGTGAAAAGAGTATAGGAGAGCAAGGGCATCCCTGACGGGTACCTCTTCTAATTACCACCTCTTCCGACTGCAGGCCCATAGTTGTAATTCTAGCTACTGGGTCCGAGTACATAGCCTTTATTGCTTTCCTACACTTCTCTCCAAAGCCTCTTCTGACCAGAACATCCCACATAAATTCCCAGACCACATGGTCGAAGGCTTTTTCGGCATCTAGGAGGATCATGGCCATTTCTCCCCCCCCGTGACAGCCATAGCATCAAATAGCGAGATCGCACGCGAAGTGTGATCCGTGGTGCCTCTCCCTGGAACAAACCCATGCTGCCACGGAGAGACAAGTTGGCCAATGATCCCCCCTAACCTCTTGGCCCACACCTTAGAATAAAGTTTGGTGTCCGCGTTTATCAGCGATATTGGCCGATAAGAGCCCGGGTTTTCCTCTGGTTTACTCTTTTTATGGAATACTACTATATTGGTCTCTTTCCAAGAATCAGGGATCTTCCCAGAGCAAATTATACAGTTAAATAGGTCTAAGAGCAGTGGAAGAATTTCCTCCGCTAAGATCTTATAAACTTCCATCAATCAATCAATCAATCAGGTCATTTGTAGAGCGCACTACTCACCCGTAGGGTCTCAAGGCGCTGGGAGGGGGGGGTGCCGCTACTGCTCGAACAGCCAGGTCTTGAGCTTCTTCCTGAAGGAGAGGTGGTCTTGGGTCAGGCGCAGATTGGTCGGAAGTGAGTTCCAGGTCTTGGCGGCCAGGTAGGAGAAGGATCTTCCTCCTGTTGTCGCTCTTCGGATGCGGGGGACGGCGGCGAGGGCGTGGTTGGTTGATCTGAGGAGGCGCTTGGGAGTGTAGAAGTTGATCCGGTTGTTGAGGTAGCTCGGGCCTTGGTCGTGTAGGGCTTTGTGCGCGTGGGTGAGGAGCCGGAAGGTGATTCTTTTGTTGACCGGGAGCCAGTGCAGATCTCTCAGGTGTCCGGTGATGTGGCTGCGTCGGGGGATGTCGAGGATGAGTCTCGCCGAGGCGTTCTGGATCCGCTGGAGTCTCTTCTGGAGTTTGGCCGTGGTTCCGGCGTAGAGGGCGTTGCCGTAGTCCAGTCGGCTGGTGACGAGGGCTTGGGTGACCGTCTTCCTCGTCTCGGTGGGGATCCACCGGAAGATCTTACGTAGCATGCGCAGGATGTTGAAGCATGACGAGGAGACGGCGTTGACTTGTCTGGTCATGGAGAGGGAGGAGTCCAGGATGAAGCCCAGGTTGCGTGCGTGGTCCGTCGGTTTGGGTGCGGTGCCCAGGGCGGGGGGCCACCAGGAGTCGTCCCAGGCGGAGGGCGTGGATCCCAGGATGAGGACCTCCGTCTTGTCTGAGTTCAGTTTCAGGCGGCTGGTCGTCATCCATTCGGCTACGTCTCTCATCCCTTCGTGCAGGTTGGCTCTGGCGGTGGCGGGGTCGTTGGTCAGGGAGAGGATCAGCTGGGTGTCGTCGGCGTAGGAGATGATGTTCAGGTTGTGTTGGCGTGCGATGGCCGCGAGGGGGCTCATGTAGACGTTGAAGAGGGTTGGGCTCAGCGAGGATCCTTGGGGTACGCCGCAGATGACTTTGGTGGCCTCTGACTTGTACGGTGGTAGGCGGACTCTTTGTGTTCTTCCGTCGAGGAAGGAGGTGATCCATTCCAGTGCCTTCTCCTGGATTCCGATGTTGCTGAGGCGCTGTACTAGGGTGCGGTGGCAGACAGTGTCGAAGGCCGCGGAGAGGTCCAGGAGGATGAGGGCCGCTGTTTCTCCGTTGTCCATCAGAGTTCGAAGGTCGTCGGTGGCGGCGATGAGGGCGGTCTCGGTGCTGTGGTTCGCTCGGAAGCCAGACTGTGAGGGGTCGAGGGATCCATTCGTCTCGAGGAAGGCGGCCAGCTGTTTGTTGACGGTCTTCTCGATGACTTTGGCCGGGAACGGGAGGAGCGAGATGGGACGGTAGTTCTTGAGGTCGGTGGGGTCTGCTGTGTATGTATGTTCTTATATAGCGCTCGAATCACCCGGAGGCATCTCGGCGCTTGCCTTGGGAACCCGTCCTGGCTTTTTCCCTGTGAGATAGCCCCTACAGGGCATCCCCAAGGTGAAAGCCAGGCATCCCGCCGCAGGGGGCCGTTGTGGAGATTAAGCAAGCTCAATGCCCAGAGTTGCAGAGTGAGAACCCATGATTAGGGCAGGCACCGGAGCGAGAATTATCGAGTCCGTGGACATTTGAGCTCAAGATTTCTTGAGGAGAGCGCTGATTTCGGCGTGCTTCCAGCTCTCAGGGAAGGTGGCGGAGTCGAAGGAGGTGTTGATGATGTCCCGCAGGTGGGGTGCGAGGACAGCGTCGGCCTTGTTGAAGACGTGGTGAGGGCAGGGGTCAGTCGGAGATCCGGAATGGATGGAGTTCATGGTGCGGATGGTGTCTTCGGTGCTGATCGGGGTCCAGGTGCGGAGGGTGGTGGGTGGTGGCGTCGTTGCGGTTGTGGCTTGCGTTGGTTGGTTGTTGAAGCTGTTGTGTATGTCCGTGATTTTGTTGTGGAAGTAGGACGCGAGGGAGTTGCAGAGGTCTTGCGACGGGGTGATGTCGTTGTTTCCGGCGTTGGGGTTGGAGAGCTCTTTCACGATGTTGAAGAGTTCCTTGCAGTTGTGTGCGTTGTTGTCCAACCGGTCCTTGTATGCATTTTTCTTGGTGGCGCGGATCAGTTGGTGGTGTTTCCGGGTGGCGAGCTTGAGGGTGGTCATGTTGTCCGTCGTTGGTTCCCTTCTCCAGGCTTTCTCGAGGGCTCGACAGTTCTTCTTGGAGCACTTGAGTTCGTCGGTGAACCATGGTGTTTTTCTGCTGCAGGATCTGCTGGGCGGGGTCCTCAGAGGTGCGAGTTCGTCCGCGCAGTTGCTGATCCACTTCGTGAGGTTGTCGGCGGCCTGGCTGGGGTTCGCTGAGTTGACGGGAGGGTGCTGGCTCAGGGAGGCGGTGAGCTGGTCGGCTGTGATCTTGTTCCAGCTTCTTCGAGCAACCTGTTGCTGGTGGTGGTGGGTCGTCGTTCTTCTGAAGGTGAAGTGGACGCAGCTGTGGTCCGTCCAGTGGAGTCCTGTTGCGTGGCTGACGGTGACGTCTTTGCTGGATGAGAAGACGGCGTCGAGTGTGTGTCCGGCGAGGTGGGTGGGGGTGGTCACCAGTTGCTTGAGTCCGAGGTTGTCGAGGTTGTCGAGCAGGGTGATGGTGTTGCGGTCGTTGTTGTTCTCCAGGTGGAAGTTGAGGTCCCCCAGGAGGATGTAGTCGGCGGAGGGGAGAGCGTGCGGGCTGACGAAGTCGGCGATGTCCTCGCTGAATCGTGTGCGCGGTCCCGGGGGTCGGTAGATCAGGGTGCCCCATCGGTATCCCATCTGGGCCTGCAGCTTTACCTGCTGCTAGATCCTGTATTGCAGTCCTTATCTCCTCTAGGGTTATATCCTTTTCCAACTGCTCCCTGTTTTTATCATCCAAAACCGGACATGCAGGCCCAAGCACTTGACTGGATGGTAACCCTCCCGCCTCCTGATCATATAGTTTTTGGTAAAATTTCTTGAACACACCCATTATCTCTTTCGGGTCCGTATATTCTATCCCATTATCTTCAATTCTGAGGATGTTATTTTTATTAGTTTCTTGCCTTATGTGCAGTGCTAGTGCTCTACCTGCTTGTTCACCTGTCTCATAACGCCTTGCTCGAGACGTCTGATAGTCTCTAATCTCCTTTTGCGTAACCACTTTTAAGATGTCTCCCTTGATCAGTGCCAAAGTTCTAGCCGTTTCACTACCATCCTTGCCTAGCTCTATTTCCTCTATATGCCGTTTCTCTGTCAACGCCAACTCTGAGATGAGCTACTCCACTTTATTTCTATCCTCCTTCCTTAATCTGGCGGAACAGCTAATCGTCTCCCCCTTTAATGATGCCTTGAAGGCTTCCCAAACTCCATTGCGGGATGAGCTATATCTGTTGGTGTCAAAAAACTCTTTCGTCCACTGTTTAAGGTGCTTTACAAACCTAACATCATTTAGTAGTTTCCTTTCAAATGTCCACCTTGTTGTTTTCCTCAGGATATTATGCACCTTGTATGTTAATATCAGAGGGTTGTGATCCGAAACTATTCTGGGGAGCTTGGCAATTCTAACATTGCATAGCTCCCCCAGCGAAACAAAGAAATAATCCAGCTTAGAATATTTCTGAGCTGGATGTGAGAAATAAGTAAAACCTGGATCCCCAGGCACTTTTTCGCCCCATACATCGGCCAAACCATGCGACTGTAGTAGAGAGCCAAATGCCCTAAATACCTTTTGTTTATGTCCTGTATATTTACCTCCCTGCCTCCAATCAGCCGATATATTCATGTCTCCACACACTACCATGGGGGTACCCCAATTAGCTAACTCCTCTTCCAGCTCATCAAATACTGCTGGTTCATCTTCATTTGATCCATAGATCACACACAATGTAATGCCTAGATTCAGTTCTACAAGAACCCATCTACCAGACCCATCCGATTTGGTACGTCTCACCCCCCCCCCACATTGCATTTCCCCATAATGGCCACCCCCCTTATCATAGATGATTGCGACAAGCAACCTAGCATTATATATCCGTGCATATTCAATAGCTTCCTTTTAGCCCAGGGCAAATGGGTTTCCTGTATACACAATATGTCTATATTATTAAATTTAGCAAAGTGGTTCAATCTCTGCCGTTTCTTCCAGTCATTTAACCCCCCTACGTTGATAGTACATATCTTAATGTTTGACATTATTAACATAGTTGCTACTTCTGATCTGTCTGTTATCCATGAATCTACTGAATGCCGACATCAAACCCATTTCCATCTCAATGTTTTTCTCTTTTTTATTCCCCCCCTCTCCTCCCTCTCTTCCCCCCGCCACCCCCCCTCCCCACTTTCCCTCCCCTCTCCCCCTCCAAGTCCCCCCTCCCACCCCCTCTTTTCAGAGGTGCTCAGACTTGCTGGTCTGTGCCCGTGATGGTTCGCAGTAATGACCGAGGAGATTTCTTAATAGCCCATCCTAGTACCTGTGACACTGTTATCCCCACCACCCTACACTACACAACACACCACACCCCACACGTTATTGTTGATTTCCATTTCACCCTATTTTGACATTGATCATATCTACCAAAAGGTTATGTTTGATCACCTCTGCGGAATATTACTAAACCCCTTGTGTGTCCAAATATTCCTTAGCTTTCACTTCGGAGGAGAAATATAAAGTTCTCCCACCGTTAATTATTTTCAACTGTGCAGGATTGATTAAGTACGCCTGCATACCCTTGTCCTGAAATGGTTTTATCATCTGCCTTAATGTCCAGCGTCTCTCCACCGTGACATGGCAGAAATCCGGGCAACCAAAAAAAGAGAAACCATCAACATTCTTTTTAAGGTCCGGTCTTGCCCTTTCTGATATTGCCTGCCTCAGATTAAAGTTACCAAGAAATATTAAAATTGCTCTGGGCTTATCTCCCTCCTTAGCATTTTTGTGAATTTTAAAGGGAATGCGATGCGCCCTCTGAATCTCCTTTGCCCAATCCCATCCCTTCAACTCCGTGAAAGCATGTTCAAATAGTTTTACCACAAAGGCTCTCATGTCTGTATCTTTGATCCTTCCGGTATCCCCAGTACACGCAGGTTATTCTGTCGAGACCTATTTTCCAACGCCTCCAGCTTCCATTGCACATCCGTCATCTGTTCACCCTGTAGATCTACCTTGCTAGAGGCAGCCGCTGTCTCTGCTTCCGTTGACACCACTCTCTCTTCCAGGTTAGTAACCCGTTCTCCTAGATTCACACATACCTTAGTCAATTTCCTTACCACTCCTTGCATTTTTCTGACCGCCGCCTGTGATTTGCGACTTTCCTGTCGAGCCTCTTCCCTATGTGCGATTATTTCCTGGTGTATCACCTCCAGAAGAGACATCTGTGCTGCTTCCCCTCCCGGACTCTCCAGCAGAGAATTAGTAGTAGTAGTCGTATGATCACGTTTCTGTCCATGTATTTTTGCACCTGTATTGGATTTCACCGCGGTTGTCGGGGGGGCTGAAATCTTCCTTCTCCAACTCACTATCGGTAGCTGATCCACTGTCCTCTTGCTCCAGACTATCATCGTCTTCCTCCGACCATTCCCCCCCCTCTGAAACTGAGAAGAAAGCCTCACTGGGAGCTTCCTTCTTATCGCCTGTACCTTCGCCGGCCTCTTCTTCCAGCGCATCCTCCAGCACCAGAGGGGCTATATCGGAGTCTAGATTCAAAGTTACAGGAGTATTATCCTTAGCTTCTTCCACAGAGCCTGCTTTCCCTTTTAAGTACTCCTCTTTGTTTGTAGAAGCATCAAGCTGAGCTGGAATATCCTCCACATTTTCTGCAGCCCCACCAGTATCTTTAGGGCTGCCACCCTCCTTCAACACCTCAGCGATAATCTCACTATTGGAGTCCTTATCTTTAATAAGTTTTTGAAAAATGTCTGAAATCGGGGTAGTGCCTTGACTTCCCTTGGCTGTCCCTTGTTGCTGCGCCATTCTCTTAGCGGGGGATGTTTGCCTTTTCTTTTTGTTTCCTTCTAATTCCCTCTCTGCCGTTAGCTCTGCCAGCTCAGCTGCAGCCTTCCTTCTTGTAGCTGCCTTCTCACTCGCACTCGTTTTAGGAGCCATAATCTCCCTCCTCCTCTCCTTGTCTCCAAACTGCTCCTTACCGCCCGGTAGTGTGCTCCACTTTCTTTCTTCGCCTTCTGCGGCAGCCTCCAGGATGCTCCGCGATCCTTCCCCCATCTTTTGCTGCCGGCTTGTCATCCGAGTCTGCCAAGACCGCCGCCGCTTCCTCAGCAGCGAGCTCCGCCCGCTACGCAAGCTCCGCTCCACTCGCTCGACTAGCTCCGCCAGCAGGCCCGCTCCTGACACGTCTCCCGACGTGAGCCACCTCGCTACCTGCGTTAGTTCCCATAGAAGCCGCTTGAGCGGCCGGCGGCAGGTAAGGAGCATACGGCAGTCTTTGATCCTTTTCCTTTACAAAGCTTAATCTGATCCTTTACTCCATCCTCGCTGATGGTGAAAATTCATGGGTATATGGCTTGTTGTTTCCTGATCTGATTCTCGTACTGCATCAAACCGACATCTCCTCGGTCTCACTGCTTCCCGACCGTCCTAAGCGGTTGCCTCCCGAGGTCGTGCTAGGGTATCCATTCTAAGGTAAGGAATCTAACACTAACCTGTTTCTTTCAGATGCACAAGTTACTTACCTTTAGTAACGATATATCTGTAAGAAACAGTAGTTAGTGTTAGATTCCTTACCGCCCCACCCATCCTCCCCGTTCTGCGAACCAATATCTAGGGTTAAGGACATCCCTTTCAGGGCCCTAGTTTTATGGCACCAGTGTCGGTTTCTATCATGGCTCTGCGTCCCTGGCGCGTAAAGCTATATGCAGAACTGACGTCAGCGCGCGAGGGCAGCGTCTAAGTACTCCGACGTCATCCCGGCAATTACGATGCCAATGACGGATGCAGAGCCGCAGACGATGCCTAGCGACGCGCAGGGGTACTGCTGACGAAAACTTTCCGGATCCAGCCTGACGCCTGGGGATATTCTAAGGTAAGGAATCTAACACTAACTACTGTTTCTTACAGATATATCGTTACCGAAGGTAAGTAACTTGTGCTTTTGTACTTGACTCTCAAGTTAGCGAGGGCGAGCAGTCACATAATTGTCAGCTTTGTAATGACGGCTGCTTGAACTCAGAGCTCAACATTAGATCAACAGACTCGATTGAAAAACTTACCTGCACACTGCTTATCTTGCCAAGACACATGTACTTTTTAAAATTCTTTTCATTGAACTAGTGCTCAATCGATAATGTTGACACCGAAAATGCGGTGCACATTAGTGAGAGCGCTAAGACCAAAAAGGCAAAGTCTGCAAATATGGAGTGAGTAACATAGCTTGGCTTGTCCTGATACTCCCTGGCCAAATCCCACTACATAAAACTAGATCGCAAAGATGGTACATATTTAACTTTCACTACTTCATGGCCAGTCACATGGCCCGGTAGCTCTACCATCCCTCCCATATCTTTTACAATTTACAAGGGCA
The DNA here is from genome assembly GCF_964261635.1 of Lissotriton helveticus. Taxonomy (NCBI): domain Eukaryota; kingdom Metazoa; phylum Chordata; class Amphibia; order Caudata; family Salamandridae; genus Lissotriton; species Lissotriton helveticus. The sequence goes on along the minus strand of NW_027611651.1, from coordinate 749,207 downwards.
GCCCCTGCTGAGATACACCCTGTGTCCACCCGTTGACACCAATCAAGATCTGCTTCCCAATCCTCAACCCTGGGGGTGGGGGAGAGCTGGCTCCCCAACCCGTGCAATATTACGCTTGCCAAACGCCGAAGCCAGGGCCAGTCATATTCTGCTAAAGCTATGCCATGCCACCTCACTCATGATATTCAGGAGGTGCCATTTGGCCCCCATGGGGATCGCTAGTCCCATGACCTGGGACATTATTCTCATGATCTCTACCCAGTCGCATTGAATTACCGTACAACTCCACACCACATTAAAAAAGCCTCCCCTCACATTCCCTGACGCAGAGAGGTGGCCGCCCACCCTATTCGGTGCAACAAAGTTCTGGAGTAGTAGGTCCTATGTAGGATCTGTAGTTAAATTAGAGCAAAACGAGTTCTAATTGCCACCTCCCAGGCACCCTGAATGGCCTCAACCCAATCGCCATCGCCAAGCGTGCCTACATCCCTCTGCCACACATCCCTCCGCGTCCCCAAGGGATCCCGAGAACTGTAGATCAACTTCCTATAGATGGTTGAGATTGCTTTTTCGGTCAGGGGATTAGTTAGCAGCTGGTCCTCCAGTGGGGATGCATCAGGCAACTTCCCCCCTTCCCAGATGTGACCTTGCAGAGCGTGGCCACCTGCAAATGTCTGAACCGTTTTTAGTCACCTAATTCATACTTTTGTTGTAGGATCGTGAAGGACACGAGCACCTGTCCCCTCCACACATCGCCCGGCCGCTCTAAGCTAATCAATCCCCATTTTGTGAAGCCCTGCAATTCTCCCACTGCACTTAAGAGATCGCCATCAAACAGTGGAGTAATTTTAGTCAGCTTACCTTCTCAGCCTAAATACTTGGTAGCCTCTCTCCACACCCTTACCAATGTTTGGGTATGGGTAGATAGGGTCCCTCAAGCTTTCTTCGATAGAGCACCGGGGTGGGGTAACCTCTCTTGCCCATGGCCAATCTATCTACCCAGTAAGCAGGATCCTTACGGTCCGCAAAAACCCAGTTGTTGACTGCCATCAGCTGCGTGGCCCAGTAATACTTGAGAATGCTCCGGACCGCCAGTCCACCTTAATGAACTCCCCTCTGCAGCTTACTCAGCGTGAAGTGCCACCATCCCACAACAGCAGCCAAAGTTCTCAGTCTACCTTTTGAAAGAAAATCTCTGGTGGGATCTTAAAGGACGTTTTTTGCACGATGTACTAGAGGCACTGGAGGGTTATCACTTAAAATAGGGCGACCCGGCCCAGTAAGGAGAGCGGGAGTGCCCACTAGTGTGGGGCATCCCTGCGAAGCCGATCTAATTTCGGGAGTATGTTCCTGACTGGCCCTCTTGTAATAAACACGCCCAAATATTTAAAGCCATGTAGTGCCACCCGAACTGTGCACCTAGAGTGCAGCCACAGGGTCCCTGCCCCCAGCAGGAATATTAAGGACTTCTTCCAATTGATCTTATATCCTGAATAATCTCTAAATATGTGAAAAATGTGTAGGATTCGTTCACTCAAGAAGGCTGATTACGTGTCCTGTAGGAAAACGTCAGTGTAGAGGAAGATTCTCTCATCCCACTCCTGATCAACTGGAGTACCCCATATGAGAGGTCCTGGCGAACCCACGCACATGTGAAGAGTATAGGAGACAAGAAACATCCCTGTCGGACAGCAAAGACTCGGGAAACTGTTTTATTGACGCGCATGCACGCTAGAGGGGCCACATACGAGAGCTTGACAGCAGCACCACTGGTTCAGCAAAGGAATTCCCTGTTGCGTGTGGTACTCCATTAAGGTGTCTGGAGATTTAAACACCTTCCCTGGTGTGGCATAACATCCGATTGATCAGGATGATCCACTGTTGAAATTCCTGTCCGCATGCCACCTCAGACATTCTTTGGTCCTCTGGGAGGCAGCCTTATTTTCAGGCAGTCTGAAACCTCCTCTGGAGGCATTCCCTGATTTTATCCATCATGTTTTTATATAATTCTAAGGGGAGCTCATTGGACTCCGTCGCTTGCCCTGTTTGCAAGGTTCCTATTGTCTTATTTATTTAGTCTACTGTCAGGTCTTTGTCTAGTGCGTCTCAGTCCTCATTCGGTACCATTGGCAGGGTCAGGTCTTTCAGGAAGTCTCTCCCAGTATTTCCGTCCCCTTGTTGTCAGTGTCCTCAAGGATCCAGTTCCGTCCTTTGTCTTGTCTCTCTAACCATGTAAGCAACTCATTGGCTTTATCACCCACATCATATAGACAATGCTGGGTAGCCAGCGCATGAGTGACCGCTATTTTCCATTACTGCTCTTAATGTGTGCTGCTCAGTTGATGGTGTAATGGGAGAGAAACTGATTCCCCACTTGCCAGGCGTGCCTCCAGGAAAGCATATTCCCTGTTCTGAGCCTCGCACTTCAATTTACGTTCCTTCGGCATTCCCCCAATCAAGGTTTATTGCTTGGCTCGAATTACTGCCTTGAATTCATCCTATAGCACACAAGCTGATTCAACAGGCCGCCCGTTCTCCTTAAAATAGAAGTCTGCTCCATCTCTCATACGAGCTTTGAACGTCTTGTCTTATAAATATGATGGATCAACCCTTGGGGGTAGCATGAAGTCCACAACCTGACCAACGAGTTGCACCTCCACCAGCGAATGGTCTGAGATTCCCCCTGCTATGTGTGTAGCGGCACTATAATCAACTTTATGGACAGTCTGGGTGAAAAGATAGTGCAGGCATGCCAGACTACCATGTGCAGCAGACAGGTGCGTCCGGTTCTGATACCCCCTTCCCTCTAGGGGCATTTAGGAGTATGATGAATATAGTATAGGTGCAGTTCTGTCACTCCAGTCACCCCAATGCGTTTATGCTCTGTCGTAAGCGTCTTACCCTTTCACAGGATGAGTCAGTCTTGTCTGGGTCTCTTTCCTGTTTCCCGGCACTTGAATGACACGCCCGAAGACTCGAGAGAACAATGGCCCACCAGCAGGCTTTTGTGGAGCGCTTTCGTCCTGGATATAGTGCTGCATTCAATAGGGCACCCACTCTGTTTTTTCTTTGCAGTTGCCTGAAGATCAGCAGTCCCAAGGTAGCAGTCACACTAGGCCTGTCAGTAAGTGCAGCTCCTCTGGAGGCCCGACCATCAGCAGTTGAGCCCTCATTGTGGCCGGCTGGACCACAGGCGTGAGCTCAGACAGGGTGTTCGACACTGGAGTAAGTGTAGTCCCTCATGGGCCTCTGACACAGAGTAGTCTGGAATTCAGCCACTGAAAGCCAAACTCAGGCTCTCCAGGATGACTAGATTCAGACCCTGTTGTGTTAGGAATTTGGCAAATGCAACCTTGAACGGGCCGGTTGGCAGCACACAATCGTCTAACTGGGCCTCAACAATCACGTTGTCGTAGCGTATTATTTTCTGCCCTGAACTGTTGGGAGAGTCTTGGGGGTGGAGGTGGGGGGTGTCCCTTAGACTAGCACTCTCACATTGCATTTATCCTACGCACACCAACACCCTAAACACGCACTTGATGTGGGTGCAAAGTCTGGGCACAGGTATAGAAATGGAGCATTACATGGGTGTGTCAGTAGGACGCCACTCCACTGACCATGATGCAAAGATCACATCAGGCTATTGATCCTTACAACAGGGTGCATTGCCACCACCGCTCTAGCTGTTAAACCCATGACAGTCCTCTGCCTTAAATAAGGGCACAATTGGTGTGACCCTCCAGGTCACAGGACCGGTCCAAGACCTCTCATAGTCCCTTGTTAGAAGTTGCACAGTGCTGGAGTGGCAGAAAAATCTCATGTAATTGTTTTTTTTTTTTACTTTGTAGTGGATTTACCCCAGTAACGTCCAGTTACGAGTTTGACGCCATGGACTGGGCAGTTGCCACGAGGAACAGATTCTTCTACCTGTCAAACCGCATGCCATTCACTATTTCATAGTGTTTTTCTGCTTTTATTTACCACTTTCTTTAAGCAGGTGGTAGATATATGCATGTGGTTGGTTGGGGGGAGATAGGTGAAGCAGGGGAGGGAAGGGGAAAGCATTTTCTAACAGAGGGAGTAAGGTAAATTTGATTTGCATGATTAACAAACATCTTACGATTACTGCATCCTTAAAGGAAACACACCAATTTAAATACAGACCAACGATTTTCAAAAAATCCAAATTAGTTTTCTTAAATAACATCAACACAATTTATAGACATTACATCAGACCGTCATCTTTCCAGGACTTAATATCAATTGTGTCAATTAATATTTCTGTAATTTATGTGTGATGTCATAAAAATAGTCCTAAATGTTGTCCTTAACCCCTTCGCTGCTCATGACGAGCTCAGCTCGTCATGCAGTACACTGGTCGTGTGCTCATGACGAGCTGAGCTCGTCATGAACAATGCAAATCTGCAGAGTTCAGCACCAGGGGGGAATTGCCTTAGCACTGATGTGATTAATTATCTTAGACTTCCAGATTTCCTGTGGGCAACTCACAAGTATCCAACTTCTTTTTAACAAGTATTAAAAATGTAGTAAAATTGGCGTTCATTTTAATACCCGACGGTCTAAAAAAACTACCATGTCATGTCTACAGGTACGAGCACCTCTGCCAATGAAGCAGTCTTTCAAATATCGTTTTCTTTCTGCCATCATTACTACACATATACAACAAAATGCAAAATACTTTCGTCCCATAGGTTGCATAGGCTGCACATAGTCGGCTTAGATGTTCTCAACCAGGGCACTAAATGTTTTAAGCCAGGTCAGTTGCCGAATCGTGCATTCATAAAGGTGTTTTTGGTTTGTAGAGACCATGGTATTTCTAAATATGGTTGCTCCTTAAGACTTGTATATTCCTGGACCAACATCCATGAGTGGGATCTCCTAATAAACAGTTCTTTGTCTTTTAAAAGTAATTTTTTTTTATTTTTTTTATTTTCAAAAACCTTTTTTAAGGAATATCAACATGGCAGACACAATACACCGTGCAGAACTGCCACGCGCGGTAGCAAGATAAATTACAATACAGATATTGAGTTGCAATTGGGTTACGTTTACAGCAATTCAGTAAAACCAGGAATGTTAAAGTCACAGAACCACAGTCCAGGCCTACAGACTCCCAAGGGGAAGCACGCATAGAAGCACAATAACAGATGAAAGTCTAAAAAGCAACAGGGGTGATGATGGGAAGTAGGGGAGGTGGGAGCATTCACTAACCAACACAGGCGGCCGCCGCGGACCCAGGTCCGGCGGGGAGCACAGTAGAGGTAGCGCCGCTGGGGTGGGAGCGGGAAAGGAGATAGATGACCAGGGGGGTCCAAATGTCGACAGGGCGGGACCTAGCAGGCATTAAATCCCAAAACTCAGAGAGGAGTCTGGCATCGAGCGACATCCTCCAACCAACTCTCGATCCTAGGAGCAGGCCGCTGACCCCAACACATGGCCACCCTATGTCTAGTGAGGATCAAAAGCATCGAAATCAGGCGGCGGGAAGCATCAGGGCAAAACTTAACAAAGCCAAGCAGGCACAGGGGAGGGTCTGGGGGCACTGCAGTACCGGTGATGTCAGAGACGGTGGAGCCCACCGCCTGCCAGAACTCAGAGACCTTGGGGCAGAGCCAAGCTAAATGGGCAAAGTCTGCGGCGGGAGCAGCGCAACGCATACAAGTATCTCCAGGGGTGAGCCCGAACAGGTGGAGCTGCACTGGGGTGCGGTACAGTCTGTGCAAGTACTTGAAGTGGATCAGGCGGAGCCTGTAATTCGGGGACAACTTTTTGGTTTGATTACAGCAATACAACCAGTCGGCCTCCGAAGTGTCAATTCCAAAGTCTGCACGATCCGATGAGATGGGGGCAGACCCCAAGGACAAAGCGTACAGTTTGGTGACTAACTTGGAAATCTGGAGTGAAGGGAAATCTGGGTGATCCGAAAGTCAGGCGCATCCATCCCACCGGCAGACATAGGGAGGGTGAGGATATCGTAGGCCAACCTGGGTTGTTCACCTGCCCAAATTACTAGAGAGCGAAGTTTGCGAAAGAAATGAGAGGTGAGAGGGATATGTATGTTCAAGAAGAGGTAGAGGAATTTAGGCAGGACCACCATTTTTGGTATGGCGATACGGCCAGCCAAGGATAGCGGCAGTCGGCTCCACAAAGGGATTCTGGATTTCAAGCCAATCAACAGCCCGCCCTAAGTTTGACCTCCACAATTCATCCTGTGGTACTGAAAATTCTGGACCCGTACTATAAACATCGTCGTATCATGACGCTTTTGGTATCAGCAGACCGAGAATGACTGGTACACTATGCACAAACATGTTCATCATATTCGAGTGACGAAATCACCCTGAAATCAGAGTTTCCGTCCTGAACCTTTAGGTTCCATTTTGTGAACAGCAGCCATTTTATGATTGTCCTCACATAGGCCAATGACTAAGGACATTTACGAGTCTGAAGGACACATACACATTTGCTGACTCCTCTGTGACCTGGGCAAGCTGACTCCACTGCCTGAAGCCAAACCTGTTTGGCAAGTTCCTTTCCCAGTGGCCGAATGAGATTAGTATCAAGACACAACATATCATAAACCTTTCATCGCACACAAACCATGCCTAATCTTACACACACCTGTCTCTGTTTCCCTCTTTATGACTTGCTTTACGAGGAGGAGGTGCCCGTTTTTATTGGGGGTCCGTCGATATCTGATGAAAATACTGGGCCTTGCCGGGTAATTGATTGAGGGCTGGACAGACTGAAATATGGGCTTGTCATCATGACTCTGCTTTTTCTTTGTAGTGAAAATATGTGAATGGTCAACTGTAAAATAAGGAATGTTTGCCTAAAGCATAATATTTTGTATAAAAGGAGAAGGCTGGCTTTGTAAGTTTGAGCAGTCTCCTGAGAATATACACCGTGTTGTACTTCTAGGATATCTGTTACTGGCTGCAGCCAATAAATTTGATCTTTGAAGTCACCAAGAAGACTCTGCGTTTCTGTAGTCTGAGACAGGGGAACTCGAAATCTTTGGGTGTGTCCCCTGGCACCGCTGGGTTCTTAAAAACCCGGTACTTCAGTTGGCGCCCAACGTAGGGCGATTTCAGCAGTACCGGTCCAAGCCAGAGGTTCGTGAGGAGCTTCGTGTAAAAATTCTGGAGGAAGGCCAACCACTTCATCGACCCCTGTATGTCGACGTGGTCCGAAAGTCTTTGCTGCGAGGTTCCCCGCTTCCCGACGGCTACGAAGGACTGCTGCCCTGACTATCGCCCTGTTTTGGACCCTTCATGATTGGTAGAGCGAAACGATAGACGAGTTTTCTGGTGACATCATCGATACCTCAGTTAAGTATGAGTGGAGCGTCTCCCAGTCCTTAGTTCGTTCTTAGTTTGGGTATACCCATGGGATCGCTTTGTTTGGAACTTGCAAGTGCCAAAACCGAGGGACTCGTGTATTCACGAGACTATCGTATTCGATAATCCTTTGAAGTTTGAAGCTAGACTAGTGAGCGAAGATGCCTGGTCTTAGCAGACTTGGAATTTTGTTTTCTCTTGGTTGTAGTAGGGATTCCCGATTGGAGGACTCGTGTCCGGTTCCTCCTGTTGGAACTCCGATCTATGAACTTTATGTGAAGCATGGCGTAGGCCCCATCACATATAATGAAGTATGGAACCGATACACCAGGAAAGATGGTGTTTTAAAATGGCCCCAATATGGTAGTTTTGACACGGAGATTTTAGATAATCTAGAGGTCAAACTTTTTAAGAAGAAAGCCCGGCCGGCAATGTTTGACTCTTTCCGCCTATGGCGAAAGGAAGCCAAACAGAATGAAATTAAATTAGCAAAGAGAAATAAAAGGGAAAAGGGTATTTCGATAATGCAAGCTGCTATGCAGTTTAAAGATAATGAAGAGGAACAAATGAGTGAGCAGTTGCACAGGCAACGTAAAATGGCGATTGATAAATGCTATCCAGTTTTGGCAACTAACCAGCAAGATGCAGCAAAAGAACTTGAAAAAGATCCTTTAATGTCGCACTTATTGGGTTCGCCACCTCCTTATGCGCAGAGTGCTACAGCACCTCCGCAACCCTTAGTTGTGCAACCCCCAGCTGCACCACCCCCAGTTAATCCACAGCCGCCAGCTCCTCTTCAGCCGGCTCCTACTCCTCTGGTGCAGCCTTCTCAAAGGCCACTGACTTTGCTACCCGCTCCGCCTTTAACTCCTACGACTTTTCCACCTGTTCTTGCTACCTTCCCTACTACTGCTCCTACGTTGACCTTTTCTCAGTCGGCTTTATCTCCCGTCTTGTCGACCTCTCCTTCTGTTCAACAGAGAATGACAAACACTGTTACTGGTCTTCTTCCTATTATCTTTGGGTCACCTAGTACGACCCCTGAGTCGGAGCGTAAACAGCTGCGTAGCCATTTGCCTGATTCACGAGAGAAAGAAATTTTGGACCGCCTGGCACGTAAATGGGTCACTCGTCCTTTAAGATATGATGTGGAATCTGTTTTGGATGTCTTCTCTCAATGGGAGGTGCCGAAGCAGAGGTATGTTTTCGATAAGGTGTGTACTTTTCTTCGTGAGGAATGGAAAGATGATGATGTGGGACAGGCTCCTTCCGAGTTGGTCAATATGCCGTCTGAGTTTGCGAAGGGAAATATTGTGGGTTCTGATGTTGAGAAAGCAGTTGCGACGTTGTTATCATTTAGGAGTGGGTCTCCTTCTCGGTCGTTGTTTGAACATGACGCTTCTGCTAAGAGAAAAGCAAGGCAATATCCAATGAGAGAAGTTCCTCCGGTGCGGAAGGAAGCAGTTAATGCTGGTCCAGGTAATAATCCACCGGCTGTACCGGCTCATTTTCAGCGCGTCTGGGTGCATGTTCCCTGGAAACGTGCGGAAGTTTTAGCTATTAAGCAGTCTTTGCCTGATCCACGCAAAAATCCAGCAGGGTACTATAAAGAGTTGACTCAGACTGTGGGTTCGTGTGTTATGAATTTGGCGGACATCGACATGTTGTTTGGCAATGTTGTTCCACAACCTACTTGGAGTAAGATTCGTCATACGGATCATGCGGTTGAATTGGGTGATACATGGGTTAATCTTAGAGATGCCGACAATAGGCAGGTAGGCGGTGCTAAACCTGAGGATTTGATTACTGAACTTCCTGATAAGATTATTACGTATATGAAGACTTTAATGCCTGAGTTGCGTGTCAATTGGGACAAGTTGTCTGCATGTAAGCAGAAGAAAGACGAAACGGTGTCTGACTTTTTCACGAGGTTCGAAGAGACCTTCGTAGACCACAGTGGTCAAGATATGAGTACAGAAGGTAGTCAACGGTTGTTCGTTGACAAGTTTGTGCACAATTTGCTTCCCGAGTTGTGTAAGAAATTAAAAGATTCAGAAAGTTCTGGGGCCGTTTCCTCTTCAGCACAGATATTGGCTACTTCACAGTACTACGAAAATAGGGATAAAGATGAGAAGGATAGAGTAGACAAGAAAACGAAAGAATTAAAAATGAAGATTCTTTTGCAACAAGCGTATCCACCACGTGTTGGTCAGAGTAACTATCAGCAACCTCAACAGTTTCAGAGGAACTCGCAAAGGTTCGAGTATCCTCAACAACGTGTTCCTGTAGGTCCCAATCAGTGTTCATATTGTAAAGAAGAGGGTCATTTCAAGTATAGTTGTCCTACTTTGTTATAGCGTACGAATGGTGCTTCTGGCGCAAGAGGTCGAGGTGTTCAACAAGCTCCTAGAGGTAAAGGACGTGGAAATTTCCCCCAGAATGCGCGTTCCTTTCCGTCTCAGAATTCAATGAATAGGTTTGACCAGCAGAATAACGCGTCTGGTAGGACGACTCAGTACTATGCTGACGACTACTATGCAGAAGATGAGAACATGGAAGGTAATGATTGCTAGGACAGCCATAGACAAAGAGAGGGAGTTGTTTCGGTTCCAGTAGATCGGAATGGACCTTATGTTGAGGTGATTACATCAGGTGTGTCAGAGCCTTTTCTGTTGGATACTGGTGCTACAAAGAGTTCTATTATGCACTCTAAACTCCCTGGCGCACCTTTGTCTGGCGAAAGGAATGTTTCAGTAGGTTTTTCTGGCGCCCCGGTTAGGAACCCGATTTCTAGTCCTATGTCTCTTTCTGTTGGACCTTTTGAATTCGAAGCACCCCTCATTCTAACCACAGGTTGTGGTGAGAACTTGTTGGAATTGGGTCTGTTGAAAAGATTGTATGCTACCTTGTATTGTTCTCCTTCGGGAGTACAACTTACACTGGGTAAGAAAGTGATCTCTTCAATGTATTTGTCAAAGGATAAACTTCCGGCAGAATTGTCTTCTCTCCCAGATATTCTTTGGGCTACTGGTCCTAATAATGTCGGTCTTTTGGAAATACCGCCATATGTTGTGACATTGAAAGCCAATGTAAGAATGCCGCCCATTCCCCAATACAAGATCTCTAGCGAAGGTGAAAAGGCGTTGTTAGCAATCATTTATGATCTGATTGAAAAAGATGTAATTGAAGAGACAAGAGGCAACGTCTGCAATAGTCCTGTTCTGCCTGTTTTGAAGCGTACTGACCCTTCTCAGCCACCTGTTTACAGGTTTGTGATTGATCTTAGAGAGGTGAATAAAATAGTTGTACCTCAGTTTCCAGTTGTCCCTGATATCACTGCCCTATTGACTATGATTCCGGCTTCAGCCACCTGGTTCTCGGTGATTGACTTGAAGAACGCTTTCTTCAGCATCCCGATTGCAGAGGAAAGCAGGGATATTTTTGGCTTCAGTTTAGGAGGCCGAAGCTTCCGCTTCAAACGCGCTCCCCAAGGCTACTGTGAGAGTCCATCAATATATAGTCAGGCTTTAAAAACACAGCTTGATACGATTGTTTTACCAGATGGCGCCACTCTTATTCAGTACGTCGATGATTTATTAGTTGCTGCAGATACTGAGGAAATTAGTAAAGCAGCCAAAGTGTCATTGTTGCGTCATTTGTCTGATTTACATCACAAAGTGTCTCTTTCAAAATTACAATATTGTCGACAAGAAGTGACCTACTTAGGTCACCTCTTATCGAAGGAGGGAAGGAAACTGACCCCAGAAAGAATTCAAAAATTGCAAAATTGAGTGTGCCAAGGACACAGAGAGAAGTGCGTGCATTCTTGGGCATTACATCATATTGCAGACAATGGATACCGAATTTTTCTTTGTTGGCCAAACCTTTGGTGGCATTAACATGTAAAGATACACCGAATCCCATTCTGTGGTCTGAAGAATGTCAGAAAAGTTTTTCCGAATTGCGTGATGCATTGTGTTCGGCTCCTGTGTTGGGGACCCCCGACTACAGTAAGCCCTTTACGTTGTATGTCCACGAGAGAGAGGAATGTGCGTTGTCAGTGTTGACACAGTCTTTTGGGGACAAGCAGCGTCCATGCGCGTATTTTTCGTCGACTTTGGATCCGGTAGCTAAAGCGTTGCGGAGTTGTTTGAGAGCCACGGCAGCAGCAGCTGTCTCTATTCGACAGTCTGCTGGTTTATGATGAATAACATGTTAATTGTGATGGTTCCACATGCAGTGGACACGTTGTTTAACAGGACCAAGACACAGCACTTAACTAGTGCTCGATTGTCAGGTTACGAGTTGACCTTGTTAGCGAGTCATGTACACATTAAAAGATGCAACACATTAAACCCAGCCACGTTGTTGCCAATTTCAGTTGAGAGAGAGAATGTCGAAAAACAACATGATTGTTTCCTTAGAACTGAGGAAGAAACGAAAGGGAGGATAGACTTGAAAGATGCTCCTCTTCCAGAGTGTGATGGTACCTTATGAGTGGATGGTTCGCGTTTCAAGCTTCCGAATGGTGATACGACTGCAGCATATGCTGTCACGACTTTGCATACGATTGTTGAAGCTGCACGCATCCCACATAATTCAGCTCAAGCAGCAGAATTGATTGCGCTTACGAGAGCGTGTGTTTTATCAAAAGGAATGAAAGTGACCATATATACTGACAGTCAATACGCATTTGGCGTGGCTCATAGTTTTGGACGTTTGTGGCGTGAACGTGGGTTTGTGACTTCGCATGGAGCTAAGATACAACATGGTCAGTTGGTGAATGAGCTTCTTGAGTCACTTACTTTGCCGCTACAAGTTGCGATTGTGAAATGCAGCGCACACAAAAAGGTTACTGATGATGTTGGTCGTGGAAATGCATTTGCTGACGAAGTCGCAAAAGAAACAGCAAAAGATGTGATGAATCGAATGTATGTTGCAGGCCCTGCAAGATGGGTTGGTGACGTTGGAATGTGTGAAGATACGATAGAGAGTGTGAAATCTATTCAAGCTGAAGCTATAGAGAAAGAGTTGAGCGGATGCGAATGGTTGTTGGGTTGAATTATCAGAACATCAGCGATGGTTGTTACCTGATGCATATGTGCTTGCAGTGGTGACAATGGCCCATGGAATGGCTCACATCAGCGTGAAAGGGATTTGCAAGTTGTTGGCTCCAGTATGGCAAAACGCTGGAATTCCTAAGTGTGCAGAGAATGTGGTCAAGAATTGTATGATGTGTCTGAAATACAATCCTGGTAGGGGAACCCCAACTCCAGCTGGTCATTTTGCACCTCCTACGTATCCGTTCGAGGTTTTGCAGCTAGATTTCATCCACATGGATAGGTGCAACAATTTGAAATACGTACTCGTTGTTTGTGCCTTTTCAAGATGGGTAGAAGCATATCCCTTAAAAGACAACACTGCCTTATCCACAGCTAAAGCCCTTGTCAAAGAATTCTTCCCGAGATTTGGAATGCAGAGAATGGTCTGGAGTGATAATGGGAGTGAATTTGTGGGGCGAGTGATGAAGAAAGTATGTGAAGGGCTAGGCATCCAACAAAAATTCCACGCTGTAAATCACCCCCAATCAGCTGGACTAGTAGAGTGCCATAATGGCACACTAAAACTTAAATTGGCCAAGATTCAAGCGAGCTCTGGTCTTAAATGGCCTGACGCTCTGCCTTTGGCACTCCTATCGACAAGAATGACTGTGCATTCGCGAGTGGGACTTAGTCCCTATGAAATAGTGTTCGGCCGCCCGGCCAACATATGGGGAGTGCCAAGGCCAATAAAATTCAGTGAGATCGAACACCCTGTACTGCTTGATTATTTGTATGATTTGACGGCTAAATTGCGTGTTTTACACCAACAGGTCCACGACACTCTGCCTCAGGTCTCTGAAGCTCCAGGACATCCGATCGATCCTGGATCCTAGGTGCTGGTTAAGAATTTTCAGCGAACAAAGAATGACCAGCCCCGGTGGACCGGCCCCCATCTAGTCCTTCTCTCAACGAGATCAGCCGTTCGAGTGGAAGAAAAGAAGAACTGGATCCACGGCGTACACTGCAAGAGGGTCCCTTTGCCTCTGCCGTACGACCGGTGGGTCCAGGAGAGTATCGCTTACTCTGGGACTGAGACTGTGCCTCGTTTTCTGCCTTTTAGCGACGCACGTGTAAAAGGAACAATTTCTGAACGAGAAAGTGACAATCATTTGCAAGAAGCTGTGCCACCGTCAATTCGATTGAACACTACAAAGCCTGAACTTTTGTTCCAAGACCAGACACTATCTGGAAAAAGACGTTATAATCTGAGGCCGAGAGCTATGGACAAATAAAATGTTCTTTTTCTTTGCTATTTTTGAAAGCGCAGCTCTCTCATCTGGGAAACTTTCTTATTTTTGTTTTTCGAACCACCATCCGGGTTCAGCTGTAGGGTCGTGGTTGCCCAAGTCTTTGGGGTGCAGCCGAAGACGTTAGGTCGACGGTTCTGGTTGGTCTAAGGGAGTTGCCCTGGACTGACAGAAGCATTCCTTAGCATAGAACACCCTACCACCGCGAGCAGCAATTAGAGGGGATGGAGTTTTTCGAGAAGGAGAGACCTGCCAAACAGATGGACTTTAAAGCCAGAATGTGTATAATGATGACAAAGAAACGATTTTTGATATTATGTATTTTCATGTTGCTTAGTGTAATGACGTTTTTAATAGGATATGTTTTATTCTCTTTTCAAGTGACAGTTGCACCCACTACACCGCCTATACCTCCTTCTACTGTTTCCTCGCATTCTTTTCACCCTCTGCCTGAACACGAGTCCGCTAGAAGATTAGAGTTTATCAATAACTCCTTCATTCAGCTTTTGCACCAACACCAATTAGTAGTGAACACAACTAATTGTTGGGTGTTTGGTCTTATGCCACATACGACAGATAAGGGTATCCCATACTTGGTCTTACCATTTAGCTACAATGGTTCTTTGTGGGCGTTTCAGACGATGTTCATATATGCCATCGAACCATATCCCCCACGTTCCACAAGAAGTAACTCGAGCAACAAGGCATTGGTAGTGGGAATCACAAATATGAGCAGAGACATTGATTCGTATAGAATGATTCCCAGAGAGGAGTTACAGGCTTACGGTAGATGGAACGTAACAGAATATGGAGTTACTCTGAGTGAGAACAAGCGAGCAAAGAGATCCTCCCCGGTTTGGATTGTACCCCATCAGGGTCACCTATGTCTGCAAGGTAATGGCACGAATTCCAGAGCACAGCTAGGGAAAAGTATCTGCACTGAAACATATGTTTTTGCGTCTCGGACTTCCCCTTCGTTCCTAGCAGCTAAGGGTACCTATTTCATCTGCCATGATAGAGCCTATACATGGTTGCCCCCTGACTTCTCGGGCACATGTTTTGTTTCATTCCTGTTGCCACCCACCTACACGGCCGCAGCAGACTACCATAAGACAAGGATAGTTAGAGGTGTGATCAGCAAAGAAGACACTGCAGGGCAAGAATTTGGAGATTTCGTAAAGGGTTTTCTGCCGTTTTGGGGGCCTATGGTGAACAGCAGGAACATAAGGCAATTGACAAGGGTGGTTGAATCCACTGTAGTTGAAACAGCCGGTGCCCTTAGTAATTTGACTGCTGAGCTCCAGTCGTATCGCCTTATGACTCTTCAGAACAGGGTCGCATTAGACGTCATACTTGCAGACCTAGGTGGGGTATGTAAAGTGATCCAATCGAGTTGCTGTGTTTTCATCCCAGATAACGCTCCAACAGTGTACCAGGCCATTTCCAAACTGCATAAGATCTCTGAATCTATTCATGTGGATTAAGGAGATTGGTCATTGATGGGATGGTTCTGGGACCTGTTATCTGCTTGGGGATGGAAGATTCTAATGGTCATTGGGATGATCCTAGCCATTCTTTTCCTGTTCTGTCTGTGTGTACAGTGTGCTCCTGCAATACGTGGCCTCTGTGCTACATCGTGTGTAAGGAAAACTGTGTCAAGGGATGAACTAAGTAATAGGATGATGCTACAGCGACATCTCCATGACTTTATGAATATAAACCTGGACTCAGATTAGCGTGAGTATAGGTTATTGCCTATTTAAGGGCAAAAGGGGGTCTGTGGTACTGAAAATTCTGGACCCGTACTATAAAATCGTCGTATCATGACGATTTTGATATCAGCAGACCGAGAATGACTGGTACACTATGCACAAGCATTTTTGTCATATTCGAGTGACGAAATCACCCTGAAATCAGAGTTTCCATCCTGAACCCTCAGGTTCCATTTTGTGAATGGCAGCCATTTTATGATTGCCCTCACATAGGCCAATGACTAAGGCCATTTACAAGTCTGAAGGACACATACACATTTGCTGACTCCTCTGTGACCTGGGCAAGCTGACTCCACTGCCTGAAGCCAAACCTGTTTGGCCAGTTCCTTTCCCAGTGGCCGAATGAGATTAGTATCAAGACACAACATATCATAAACCTTTCATCGCACACAAACCATGCCTAATCTTACACACACCTGTCTCTGTTTCCCTCTTTATGACTTGCTTTACGAGGAGGAGGTGCCCGTTTTTATTGGGGGTCCGTCGATATCTGATGAAAATACTGGGCCTTGCCGGGTAATTGATTGAGGGCTGGACAGACTGAAATATGGGCTTGTCATCATGACTCTGCTTTTTCTTTGTAGTGAAAATATGTGAATGGTCAACTGTAAAAGAAGGAATGTTTGCCTAAAGCATAATATTGTGTATAAAAGGAGAAGGCTGGCTTTGTAAGTTTGAGCAGTCTCCTGAGAATATACACCGTGTTGTACTTCTAGGATATCTGTTACTGCCTGCAGCCAATAAATTTGATCTTTGAAGTCACCAAGAAGACTCTGCGTTTCTGTAGTCTGAGACAGGAGAACTCGAAGTCTTTGGGTGTGTCCCCTGGCACCGCTGGGTTCTTAAAAACCCGGTGCTTCAGTCCAAATCCCTAATTAACCAGATGCCCAAATAGCGTGTGGGGCCAGATGCCCACACAAATGGAAAGTCCGGTGTGAAGGGGACAGTAGCATCAGTCAGGGGAAATAGGATCGACTTACTCCAGTTCATCTGGATGCCCGAAAGCCCGCCAAAACGTATGATTTCCCGAACCAGGGGGCTAAGGTTTTCCTGGGGGTGGCTGACAAGAGTTAGCAAGAGTACACCCCGGGCGGTCTCCCTCCCCAAAGCGTCACACTAGACCCTCTCTACCAAGGAAGGACAGTTCACGGCCGGTTTCATCCGAGAATTCGGTATGCTTTTGGCAAAGCAGCGCCAGCGTCTCAGGGCTGGGGCACGCCGCCTGGGCGGCATCAAGCCACGAGTATTTCATTTCCATATACGGCTCGGTAGCAATTCTGCTTTTATTACTTTTATTAATGGGGTATAAGTTGGGCCTCCCAAGAAACTATAAAGTAGGCGAAAAGCCCCGTGTAGACTTTTGGCTCTTTACTTCATCTACATTTTATGGTATGAAAAAGATCCTTTCTCGTCATACAGTATCCCAAGATATTTATAACATTGAACTTTTTCTAGCTCTCGCTTTTTGTGTGACCATTTGTATTGACTACCCTTCCGATTCTTGGTACTGACATCCATTACTTTTGTTTTTGTTTCGTTTATTGTCATTTTGTTCTCAATTGAATACATTGATGTTTTGTTTATTAATTTCTGCAGTCCTACCCTTGTTTGGCTTAGCAGGACGACGTCATCAGCGTATAATAAGTTCGATATTTGTTTCTCAGCCAGCTTTGGTGAGTCTGCTAACTCATTGTTCATTGCAAGGGTAAAGTCTGATAAAAATAGATTAAATAAATATGGAGCTAAACCACACCCTTGCTTTAGGCCTTGAGTTTTTTAAATTTTCCTCGAACGCTTTGAACCATTCCCTATCCGGACTCTTGTCCAGGTATCAGTATATAACAATTGTATTGCATTTAAAAGGCTGGAGCTAATGCCATAACGATCCAGTTTCCTCAATAAAATCTGCCTATTTATGCAGTCAAAGGCAGCTTTAAAATCAACGAAACATAAATATAATGGCTGTTTTTTTGTTGTATATTTTTCCATTAAAATTCCCAGTGTTAACACGTTTGTTGTTGTACCTTGACCGTGTACAAAACCCGATTGGTTCGGTGGAATTAAATGGTTTTCATTAGCCCAATCAATTAACTCCTCAAGTAGAACCAATGCAACTAATTTAGCTTCGATATCTTGGAGCGTAATTAATCTGTAATTGGATGGGAGGGACCAGTCCCCACTTTTTATATAGGAGAAATTATAGATCCGTTCCATGCCTCGGGGACTGTTCTTTATTGGAGAGCATGATTAAATACTGGTGTTCGATAGCTCGACCAATATGATGCTTTCTCCTTATACAACACAGTGGGAATCCCACTTGGGCCTGGGGCACCATTGGATCTCTGATTCTTTATTAATTTACATACTTGTTTTTCTGTTATCTTTCTTTTCTCCTCCTATTCCATTTATAGCCCAATCAGTAGAATTCACAGCCAAGTTAGGAGTAGGATTCAAATGCACATCTATGAACAATACCCATTCAGATTCAGTTACTGTTGATGAAGTAGATTTCCTACTAGATCTACTCAGTTTGTTTACCAGAATCCAGAAGCCTCTTGACTTACTCCCTTTGCAAGCATATAGAGCTTTTGCCCACAACTATTGCTTTTCTTGCATTTTGTCCTTCCAGACCATTTTCCTTACTCCTGTATTTATCTTTTTGAGTTTTATTCTGTAAATTAAATTAACTCGGAACTTTTTTACCAATCTCAGGATTCTGTTACGTCCTCTTTTTAATTGATGGCTTTCAAACGAAATTATCACCAATGAACATGCTGGTTTCTTCCTCCACTGACCTTTATTAGCATATTATTGAGATTGTGGTAATTAATTGCTTTGTGAAGAGAGACCATTTTTCGACAGCATTCGAATAATCTCCTTCGAAGTCAAAATCCACAATTGCCTGCGCAGTGTTTGTAATAGAATCTTTGGTGTTATCTGGCCAATAAAGTTTCTTATAATTTACTGCCGTTGTTTCTCCCGGAAGTGACCTATAGTTTTCAAATCTTAGGCCATTCAGGTTTAACTCAATTATTTGAGGATGGGGGTCGTTTATATATATTCCCTCTTTCCGATAAGACAACATTTTATGAAATAGATTCAACTATGCTAGGGTATAATCTATTCTGGCACTATGATCCCCTGCTTGAAAAGTCCATGCTTTTGGCAAATCTTGAGGAAATCGCCCATTTTGCCATCTTAGACCTATGGTTTCTAATTCTTATACAAGAGTCTTGCCGATGTTTTCATTCTTATGTTCCCTCATACCCATTGTTGATGAAAAACTTGGAATTGACCATACGTAATTTTGCCATTGTATTTCAACATCTCTATCGTAAGACCATAGCATATTCATGTTATAATCACCGGTAATAATAATCTCAGGTTGGGTGTCATTGTCCAGTTGCTGCAATATCATAATTATCAAATTGGTCGCCATTGTTCTTCGTAATTATATACGTTGATTACTACAATAGATGTAATTATATTTTGTTCCTTGTATCGTATTTTGACAATTAGATAATCCTTTTGACTTGGGACGTCCATTTCACTTTCCATTTTTAGCTCAGTTGATATAAAAATAGCCAAAACCCCACAAGGTCTGCCATAGTTACTTGTTCTCTTAGCTCATGAGTAATAACCCTATACCCTTCCAATCTAAAAAGAACTAAAGCCCAAGTCTCTTGTAAACAAATGATTTGAAAACAGCACAAAGTAGCGAGTTGGTTATTCTGAATCTTTGCTTGAACCCCATTTACATTCCACGAACATAATCTGACCCTTTTATTCATAATTGTTGGTCCCCTTAAAGGAACTTCAGATTGTAGATGTCAATCCTGCCTGACATTATGGAGGGCTGCTGTTAGCCAACCTAATTTGACATTGTCAAATAATAGGTCTACTTTTTTTACCTCTAATAATTTTAAAAGATGCCCGTTGGTCATACCTGTGTTTTTTTTTAATATTGAGTATTTCTTATTATTATCGGTTCTCATTGGTTATGATTTTGTAATTTTGTTAAAACAAAAGGGCTAGGATAGGAAAGTTGCAGGGGAGTTGTTCTTTTTATTCCCCAGTCCTGAAAGAGATTATGTTCTTGCATAATAAGGCTGGCGGCAGTAGAAAGTGTCCAAATTACTAATGTTGATTTGCGATTATTATTCTTGATGTGTGGAATTCAATTGATTCTATGTCGGTACATTTACTTTTCTTTAATGAGGGTACTGCATTTTAATATGTTCCCACGAGTCATGATATCATTATTACCACTAGATTTCTATACCGGCGTAGAAATTACCTGCACCACTCCTTCTTTTTGATCTGGGTTATTTAATTTAATTTGTTGCAGGCTATTTTCACCTTGAGCATGCTCAATTAACCTTCCATTATGATTATTAACAGTTTTAGACCATGATTGTCGATGTTTATGTAACTGCTTCGTTTTGGTTCCCAGATCTTGTGGTAATTTAATATCCTTCCAGGTTTTTTTGTCAAAGATATTTTTATTGATTTTTTGAAAACAACTCACGGCCCAGTCCGCCCATTTTCCCACACAGGGGCGATCAGATCAAAAGCCTTCAGGCAAAGCAAGCTAAGAACGAACCCAAAGATCTACATTCACGTACCCCATTCCCAATGCACAGACCCACTGACAAGTTACAACTTCAAAACGTGACCGGTGCGCCATTAAGTCTCTCTCAGCATCAATGTCAATAGCAGAGTATTGGGCTTCACCGGTCTTGGTGAGGGATTTGTGCGTAAATGGGTCCATCAAGGGATAGTGGTCAATGCTCGTAAGCGGATCGGGATCGCCCCTTGGGGCTCAACAGGGAGACCTGAGAGAAGAACATAAATAGCAATCATGAGGTCAACAAACAAGCTAAACTCCCTCCAAACCCCCCCCCCCCCCCGCAATCCCCATTCTCCCCCCTTCCCCCCCTCTCCCGGTGGTGGCGTTGTCCCTGATTGGTGTCGCAGATGCAAGATTACTTAGATTTGGAAGAGATGTGAAGCCCGAACTGTGGGGGGACAGACCGCTGAGGGCAACCCGCGGGACAGGAAGGCTACCAGTGGGCCCCACCTAAATTCAAAGTTCTTGAAGTCCTCCTGGAAGATGTCCGACATACGCTCCATACTGAGTAGCTTCCAGAGGCGGGAATGCCACAGGGACATCACCAGGGCCTCTTTTTTCTTCCAAGTCGCCGCGATGGTGATTTTGGCAGCCCCTATACAGAGCCACATAATTCTCTTGTCGGCCCTGGTTTGATGTTCCAACATAGGGTCTCGGACCCCCAGAAGAGTCTCAGCCATAGAGGTCGGTATAGGGTAGCCCAGTAGGTCCTTCACCTGTGCCAGAATTTTTTCCCAAAAGGGTCTAATAGAGGGACAATCCCACCAAATGTGTTGAAAGTCGCCCAGGAGCCCACACCTTCGCCAACACCTATCCAATGTCCCTGGGAAGATTCGAGCCAATTTAGAGGGGTACAGGTACCAATCAGTCATCGTCTTCAAGTGTGCCTCCCGAAGATCCGCAGAGTGATTAAATTTGAAAATATCGGACCATAGGTGTGACCACTCCTCTTCAGTAATGTCTCGTTGGGCCAACCCCTCCCACAGTGTCATGTAACACGGCCGCGGCGACGCTATGGAGGAAAGCAGGAGCTTGTATAGGAAGGAGATGGCACCCTTCATGCCTGAAGATTTAACCAGGAAGGCTTCAAATTTGGTGAGGGAACGAGTTTCCCCATCCCGTATCTGGGGACCGAGGGCCCAGTGTTGCATCTGAGTGTAGTGGAAGTGTTCAGAGTCTGCTATCCCATAGTCCCTCTTGCAATTGTCAAATGTGAGGGGATCATAATTGTGAAACAGGTGGGTCAAGGCTAGGCAACCGCCCTCCCTCCAGGTATCAAATGGCCCTTCTTGAAGTGCAGGGGGGAAAGCCGGGTTGAAATGGATAGGGGTAAAGGGCAGACCAGCCCTCCAGTGTCGCCACCGAGTCCCAGACCGTCAAAGTGGTACGAGTCGGGGTGCTAAGGTAGGCGTTCTTGGGCCTGTCCTGCTTCGAGCGCCAGATAAGGTCCCAGATCGTTCTGCCCGCCACACTGCGGTCCATGTGGAGCCAGTGCTTCTCGGATTCCTTCTGAGACCATTCGACTAGAATTCTGAGCTGGGCTGCCCTATAGTAAAGCTGCATGTCGGGGAGACCAGCTCCCCCCTCCCTCTGGGGACTTCGAAGCACATGGAAGGGGAGGCGAGCTCGCCCTTCCTGCCAAATAAAGCGCAGGATCATTGTTTTCACCTTACTAAAGAATTCCCTGTCCATCTCAATGGGGAGTGACTGGAACAAGTATAACAATCTAGGAAGGAGGGTCATCTTTATGGCGTGGATACGCCCTAACCAAGAGAGGAAAAGTGGCTTCCACCTCCTGAGCTCCGCTTGGATGCGGGTCAAAATCGTAGGGTAGTTGGCCTTGTACAATTGCTCCACCCTTGGCGTAAGCTGCACTCCCAGGTATTGTAGCGAAGAGGGCGCCCACGCCAGGGGCGACAGTGTTTTGAGGTGACAGGCCTCCGTCGGGTAGAGAGTAAGATTGAGTATGTAGGATTTAGTCAGATTGACTTTGAAGCCGGCCACTTTTTCGAAACGGCTCAGTTCTGTCCGCAGGTGTGGGAGAGACGTCCTTGGGTTGGATAGGGACAAGAGGACGTCATCAGCAAAGAGTGATATTTTATGGGATTCACCTGTGAATGGCAGGCCCTTAATCCCTGGGTGTTCTCTGATGGCGATAGCCAAAGGTTCTATACTAAGGGCAAACAGTAAGGGGGATAGGGGACACCCCTGCCTAGTGCCCCGGGAGTGATAGAAGGGAGCAGACTGGACACCATTCACTAAGACTCTAGATCTCGGGAGTTTATAGTTGGCTTGGAGCATTTTTATAAATGTGGGGGAGAAGCCAAACGCCTGAAGTGTGGCCATGAGGAACTTCCAATCAACACGATTAAAGGCTTTCTCCGCATCGAGCCCGACAAGGATGGCAGGGATTTTAAATCTGTTAGCTTTTTCAATGAGATGGATGATGCGCCGTGTGTTGTCGTGCGTTTGCTGTCCCGCTATAAACCCTGACTGGTCTGGGTGGATGATGAGCGGCATAAGGCCGTGTAGACGTGTTGCTAGGATCGAAGAGTAGAGCTTGACGTCAATGTTTAAAAGAGCGATAGGCCTGTAGGAGTCACAGAGCGTGGGGTCTTTCCCCGCCTTAGGGATCACCGATATCACCGCTTCAGTCATAGATGTCGCCGCGTCCCCATCGGAGGCCATTTGGTTGAACAGCCGGACCAGGTGGTGACCAAGGTCGGCTGCGAAGGTTTTATAAAAAAGTGAACTGTATCCATCAGTGCCCGGTGCCTTGTGAGGTTTTAAAGATTTGATAGCTGAAAGTACCTCTTCTATTGTGATTGGGGCCGTTAACTCATCATTCCAAGCCTGGGAGACCTGTGGAATAGGCAGGTGCCGAAAAAAAGTCACGCTGAGTGTCAGTGTCTAAAACGTCTGCAGAATACAGCGCTGTATAAAAGTCCCCGAATAGATTAGCCTTGTCTTCATCCTTGTGGGATAGCGCCCCCGAGGGGTCCCGGATGCCGCCTATGTACTCCCGTTCTCGTTTGTCGCGTAACTGCCTCGCTAGGTGTTTCCCTATTTTATTGCCTTGAGTGTAGGATAGATTCTGTAGTTTAAGGAGAGTGAATTCGGCACGGTTGTTATATATAGCCCGCAGCTTGCCTCTGATGGCTGTGAGGCTGCGAAGTGTCTGTCGGGTGGGTGTAAGTTTGTGGGCCTGTTCGACCGACGTGAGTTCCTCCTCCAACAGTTCCCTTTCCTTTGCCCTCTGCTTGTTTAGGGCGGAGTTCAGTGCTATGCACTTGCCCCGAAGCACAGCTTTAAGGGTGTCCCAATTATTATATTCAGAGGTGTCTTCCGGTTTATTTTGCTCATAGAAGTCCCGTATAGTCTCCTGAAGGAGGGTGCACGATTCCTTGTACCGTGCTAAGGATGCCGGGAAATACCACCAAGCCGGTGAGGGGACATTACCAAGCCAGGCCATGCAGATTGAGTACAAGCCGTGATCGGACACGGAGATGGGAAATATCTTAGCCTCCCGCAGCCCGCCCTGTAGAGACTGGCTGGTGAAGATGTAATCGAGCCTAAAGTAGGAGTGGTGTACATGGGAGAAAAAGGAATAGTCTTTGGTGTGTGGGTAGGGGGCGCGCCAGGTGTCCAGCAGTCCCATGTCGTGAATGAGCCCCTAAGTGTCAGAATGGACGGAGCCCAGGCCAGAGTGGTTAGTGTGCGTGCTGTCGAGGGAGGGTGCCAAACCAGGTTGAAATCCCCCAGTAGAAATAAAGGGCCCTCAGCAAAGTCCATCACTTTACCCAAGAGAGTGTGTAGGAAGTCCTTCTGCCCGCTGTTGGGGGCGTAAAGCGTAACAGAGGTGCACAGCTTCAGCCTCCCCTTGACCATCAGCCACCGACAATCTTTGTCATTAAGTATACCCATTGGTTGAAAGTGAGTGGAAGAACGAAATAGGAGTGCCACCCCTTTGTGCTTGGAAGGAGCGGAAGACTTATAAATAAGCGGGTACATTCTGTGTTTCAGGCGAAAGTCCTCAGTGTTCATTAGGTGAGTTTCCTGAAGTGCAAGTATGTCTATGTGGTGGTCTGAGACGTACTTCCAGACTTTCTGCCTCTTCTGGGGGGAGTTGAGCCCCCTAACATTCCAAGTACCTATTGTAAGCGGCATTGTAACATGGAACTCAGGTTATCTATGTGGGGTGGGGCACACAGGCCCGCCGGCATCCCTCTCATGTCGTGCGTCTCCCTACCACTCCCTAGAGGCCGACCACCCAGTGCCATATCTGTCCACCCCCTTGTGCCGCAGTGAAAGGCTCTGTGACCTCCCAGTCAGACCATCTCCCCCCCAACAGTCTGCCCATGTGGACCATCCCACACAGATGAAAATGGACAGCCACCACCAGTTCCCCCCCCTCCCTCCTCCCCTGAACGACCCCAAACTCCAGTTCCGCATCCCCTGCTCCAAATTCCAACATGCAGTTCGGGATGGCAGCCCCCCACCCCCCTCACCCCCCCACAGTAACCCCCAAATCAGAACAAAGTATAGTCCCAGTCCTGCCAGTCCTTGCAGGGCTGCGGTAATTTTACTTGTAGGGGTCATCTCCAGTGGCGGCCGTCGCGGCTCCCCGCCCGTCACCCCCCCCCGCCATTCAAGCAGAGTGTGCGCCAAGAGCCAGCTCTCCTGTGAGCGCATTGTTCATTCAGGAGGGGAAGTTTCACGGGCCACCTCAGCCACTGCCGTCGCTCTCTCCTGGGCGACCACAGAGGCGGCTGGTTTCAGGCGGTCTGTCGAGGATCTTCTGCGGCATACTGTTTGCCATCCTCCTTTGGGCGGTCCCGTCGGCTCCCTCATTACTGTCTCGTCTGCGTCCAATTCCAGACCAAGGAGAGTGCAAGTGTCCTTCAGGGAACGCATTTGGTGCAGGGTACCATTCCACTTAAAGATCAGTCTGAACGGGTGGCCCCCGGAGTATGGTATCTCCTCCGAGCCCGGGTCCGGACCCGGTGTCCTCTACTCAAGCCGCTCCGTGCTTGTCGCTGCCCCCACCAGTCTGTGGTCTCACAGCCTCGATGTACGTCAGGGCCCAGTCCGGTGAATTCGGGTGGCAGGGGTCCGGTTCTGGCACTCGGCAGCCGAAGCCGCCCCAGGAGCAGAAGTGCCGCTGCTAGGCCCGGAAGCCGGCGCCTCGATTTTCGTGGCCCCCGGCCGGGCGGATCGTCCTCGCTGGCCGGGTCGCAGGGTCTGGGCCCTCCAGGGGGGGCCCCGGCACGATGAGGCAGCAGTCGCTTGTTTCCTGGGTGGTGCAGGCGGCGGTGCTTGGCGCTGAGGCGCCGATGGGACAGCGAGGGCTTCGTCAGACGCCCCACCCCCTCAGATGGCCGGCATTATCGGGAAGCTCCACCGGAGCGTCTCTGCCCAGAAGAGCCGTTCCGCCTTCAGGGAACGTCGCAGCGGCACCCGAGCAGTGCCGCCGATGTCAGACCCCACCTTAGGGACAGTCTGGAAGCTGGAGAGCCGCAGTGCTAATCGTAAGGGCTGTCGGCAGGATTCAGGACGGGGAGCCGCGGAGATCCACATCCGACTAGGTCACCATCTTGGACACGGCCCCCATCCTTCCAGGTTTTTAACAAATCTCTATTCGTTTCATCCCCTCTGATACTCTCACTCTTTGCTCTATTTGTTTCCAATTGTGATGGCTTATTCTCCACCTGTTTATTACATTCCTCCACTTGCAGCATTTCTAAGGACTGAATTTTCCCATACTCTATCATTCTTATACTATCAGCTTGCTTGTTTAGGTATTTATTTTTTAGAACTGCTTGTACCTCCGATAGATCTTTATTAAATAGAGGGAAAAAGGGTTTTGTTGGAGACATTTGTTTACCCTCACCTTCACAATATGATATTTGGTCATGGTTGTTTCCAGTGTTCAATCTCACTATATCTGATGCATTTGTATTTTTTTTTTATACTTTTAGAAGCTTTATTTCTTGCTTTCCAATGTCTTTTCCTCTGACTTTTTGATAGTTAAACTTCCGGAGCTGCGTCTGTCATTGTTGATTGTGTCGTGCATAGGTTTATCACTTCTTGATCTTTTGTTTTATCATCTATTTTATCTTTAACAACAACAGTATTGTCTTCACATTTTATTGTATCTTTAGAGGGGCAGTCGGTCTTGATGAGTTGAATTCCCACATTAGGAAAATTCCCTTTTACATCGTCAATTATTGTTTTTAAAATATCCGGAATGGTAGCCAGTTTGTTAATTAGTACTCCAACGCTGCAGAGTTTCTAGGTTGCTGTTGTATTTGTCCTAATTAATTAGAGATCCGTTATTTTGATTACATTTCGGCTGGTCTTGTTTTTTAACTGAATTTATTCTAGACAGAGTAAGATCCGATTTCAGTGGGGTATTGGCTTCCCTTATGATTTTCACCCCACCATTTAGTTCATTTGGAGCTTCTTGCTCTCGTTGATTTATTTGGCCCAAATAAGATGGTTCCCCTATCCCGTTGGCTTTTCTGATTTTTACTTGCACTTCTATTGGCATTGGCTGCCTAGTTTGTAGTAAGTGCCGAGTATCTCCCATTGTTAGATTTGTGCATTTTGCGTCCTCTTATTGTGAACGACCAGTAAGTGGAATAGTTAACATCTCTAGGTCTGTTATTTGACCCCAATGGTTGACTTGGTCCTTATTTGAATTTGACATTCGTTCGACTTCAGCTTCAGACTCAGGGTGGCCTGGTTCACTTACTCCTTGCTTAGGGGATATAATATTTGTTCTACTCAGTGGTTTAATTGGAATTTGAAGATCACATGGGTTAGTTAGCACTGTTAGCATAGCACCAGTTGGATCTTTCATAAAATCAAACTTTGACTGCGACTTTACCTAGTATCGCAAATGTATGGACCTTAGATGATTTAAAGGACTATATGTCACCTGCCTGTTTTATTTTAAACGTATCTAGTATTAGTGTTTGTTGTATTTTTCTTTTCCTTTTGATAGGAGGGAAAGGTGGCCGCTCCTTTCCTGACCTCATAATAGGTGAAGAAGTCTTGCTTCTTTCAGAGAATCAAACGGGCCAGTGACAAGACCAAAGGGTGCTTTGATAGGACAAAACACCACCAAATACCTTCAAGGGAAAACACCCCCAAAGCACACCTCGGTACAGAATCTGCTGGTACTGCTGGTTACTTAATTAATTAATTAATTAATTAACCGATTCATTAATATCCGGGCTCCAGGTAGGGCTGGAGTCTAGGCATGCAGAGTAATTCAGGGGTCGAGGGGTGCTTCAAGAGGGTCAAAGTCTATTGTCACTTTCCCCTTTGCATAATTTCTCAGATTTTGTATTACGGACTTGTTACAGGCTCCAATGGCTCAGCGACTTAAGGACCGATCAACCTTAACTACTCGCCACACGCCACACACCTCTTGCCACTTGTCACTCACTGTTCATTGCTTGTTCGTTGCTATTCATCGCTGTCAAGAGTACAAGGGAGAATGCTGGGAATCCTTCAGGAGCAAGAGCGGGATCCAGAGCCAGTCCCACTACAGACGGCAGATGTAGGCACTTCACGCCACTCCTCGGCTCAGCTCTGCTCTGCTCAATGCTTTGTGTATACGTAAAATCAGACGGCAGTTCCCTGAGATCTGAGGAAGAGAAGGGAGGCTCCAGCTATTTCCCTATGGCACTCTCATCTTTGGAGACTGCTTAGCCTAGAACGTATGGCTGATATTTTCAGGGATAATGATAAGAATTTCGAATTTAAATGGGGCCCCCTTGTCTCCTTCCTCTCCCAGGGCCGTCCGTCTGCGGTGTGTCCCTCCACCATCGAAGCCCGCCATCTCTTCCAGTTTTGATCACAATCCCAGTGTCGACCTACCTCTCGTTAGTATGAACACACCGCCACCACGGATGGGGGAAGGGGTGGATTTTTTTTGTGTTTTTTATCTTTGTTCCTTGTTAGATTCATAATTACTTATCCCATGTTAGGATGAGTTTGTCCACGCTTTTTGGCTATTCCGCATACAACACCTCTGTGGAGCAACCTGGAGAAATTACCGTTACAGAAGGCCGTTAAGTTTTCTTTAGACCTATCTGCTGGCTTAGCAAAGTTGCATGACGTTCTTCTTTTTTATCTCTCTGTCTCAGCTCCGGGGCACTTAGAAGCTGTATCTTTCATTTGACTCATCTAATAAGAGGAGGAGCTGGTTTATATTAATCAATGTACTTTGTCCACCTGTTATAATTCTGTTGAGGCTTTCTGATCCCCTGCGTGGGACCAAGTGATGGTGTAATTTTTGCCTGTGGACTGTGGAAAAAAAAAATGAATGAACACATTTTTGACATAAATCAGGTGGCAGGCCAAGGCTCCTCTGTGCCTTGCAGCAGCCGCCGCACGAGCAGCACCACAAGCGACTTAGCGCCGCGGTGCCGGCAGCGTCCGTTCCTGCCCCCAAAGCAGATCTGTAGAACTTAAAGCGCCCGTATAACCGGACGCGGGTGAAGCGGGAACCGCTCACAAAACAAACCCTGGCAGTCGTCCCAGGCTCCGCTCCGCTTGCTCGTCAACTCCTCTTCGGCTCTGCCCCTCGGCTCTAATCGATACGCTCTGCACTCAACGCCGAATCACAGGCCGACAACAAATGTGAACACCAACAGAGGGAAGAATTGTGTGTTTCCCCCAGTTGGTGAAAAAAACCAGCATAAGTCTTGGCTGCTTCTGCTGCACCCAGAGTCTTATGCGTCTTTTCAGTCTAATTTTTCTGTCTGGAAAAAGATTGTGTCCTGGTTTTCTGCACCCAGTAAATCCAGGTGCAGAAAAACCTAACAACTGATAATCAAGTGGAATAAAATAAACACATGAAAGTCCGCCTTCATTTCATTGCCCTTGATTGATACTCTGGACCATAGTTGAGGGATATGTTTAGGCATAGTCCTCGCAGCACACAATAGATTTGCTTGAGGCAGAGGCCAAAACTCAAAAGTCAGGAAACCAGATACAAGTAGGTGGTAACTCAGGGCAGGGGAAAATGCCTGTTGTTCGTGGAGGAGTCATTCCCTTCCCAGAAATCTGCATTACAAATTAATTAATAGTATATATTTTTTAATATTTGTTTGGTGCCAGTCCATATGACTTTCAGAAATGCCTTTGGGATTCTATGTTGCAACTCCATAGGGTACATGTATCCTTTGTGAGCTTAATAAAATGTTGAAAATTCTACAAATCCTCACTCCTACATCCAATTACTCTCATTCTACCATTCTACACTCTACTCTGTCTGAAAAACAGCTCAGCATTTTCAAAATTCTGCATTGATTTGGCTTGTAAATTATATTTTTGGAAATGCACATGTATTAACTATTTAATTTTAATACTTTAGGTGATTGAAATTACGGACGAAGAAAGCAAGATTTGAATGTCAGTGCCAGAAGAAGGATTATTTTGAAAAACTGAAGGACATCCAGCATTCTACGTTTAAACAATTTCCAAAAATCTAAGTGTGGCGAGGAAAGTACTATACCTGTAAGTGAAGTCTCTAATTTTGCATTTCATTAACCCAGAGCAAAGCCATATCTGTGCACACAGCATCAGAAATAATGTAGAAAGACTGCTTCAGCATCCTCATCTGAAATATTATCAGAAAGACAAATTGCCTAAGCATGACAGAATAACGTTCATCTAAAGCATCATGTAATTCTAGAGAGGAAGCACACACTGCATAAAAAGTTACAACTAAAGGTTTCTTCTGCATACCATCAAAGAAAAGACGCTGAAAGAAGACTCCGAAGATGACACGTTAACAACTAAGAGATTGGAAAATCGCCTTTGTTCAACAACCGTTTTAACCAGTTATGCAAGTTTGAGACTATCTGCCTTGGGATATAACACCTTGACCCACTCTGCTCACTCTTGCGAAAACCTTAAAAATTCACCACTTTATTGTGTTAATGACCATCTCAGATTGTTTCCTTTTTATTGTGTACTGTTCTGTAATTCTATGTAAATCACCTCAACATTATCTGTTGTGCAGTAGTGATATGTAAAACTGTTAAATATAAAAATGGATTAAAAGAGCACAGTTGAGCTATAGCTAATGTAAATAAATCCTCATCTTCAGAACTACAAACCTTAACCTTACCCCAAACATAGAAAGGGTAGAAGGAACTGATGTTCTGCGACTAATGATCCACAATAGTACTGTGCACGTTCTAACGCCTTCAGTTACTGCCATTACATCAGAGCAAAAAGGTACTTATCAGTTTAATCATTAAATATCAGACTAACACCTTATTACTGCATTGCTAAGAACCTATACAAATCGATTTGAGAAAAACTTCAGTCACAAATTAAGTTGCTGCCGGAGAGGCTATAACCTAAAGACTATTATCTGCTAGGAAAATTTCAACAGGTGTTACAGGACTGCTTCCCGACATTTTTTGCTCAATTCAAGTGTTGAGAAATTTACACACAATTTCTTTTAGAGATAAGTGCTGAACATTATCTAAACAAGCCCGACTCTAAAATCGAGGCAAAATAACCGAAGTTGGGGAAAAAAGTTACCTGTGTCAAAAAGATACAGCCATAAATCTTATCTCACAGAATTTGACAGAATGCACACAGGGGTAAACCACTTTCAGTGCAAAGTATGCCAAAAAGTTTCAGGCGTAAATCTTATCTCACTGAGCATATGAGAATCCTCACTGGGGGAAAACACTCTCCGTGTAAAGTATGCCAAAAAAGTTTCAGGCGTAAATCTTATCTCACTGAGCATATGAGAATCCACACTGGGGGAAAACACTCTCCGTGTAAAGTATGCCAAAAAAGTTTCAGGCGTGAATCTTATCTCACTGAGCATATGAGAATCCACACTGGGGAAAAACCTTTTCAGTGCTCTGAATGTCAGAAAAGGTTTAGTTTCAAACTGAGTCTATATCGACATGCATTAACCCACTCTGTGGAAAAACCTTACCAGTGCGCTGAATGCCCAAAAAGATTCAACCAAAAATCTCATCTCACTGAACATATGAGAATCCACTCTAGGGAAAAACCTTACCAGTGCTCTGAATGCCCAAAAGATTTAAAACTTAAATCACTACTAATGGCACATGTGAGATTCCACACTGGGGAAAAACCTTATCAGTGCTCTGAATGCCAGAGATGTTTCATTGACAAATGGAGACTCACTAAACATACAAGGACCCACTCTTGGGTAAAACGTTATCGGTGCACTGAATGTGACAAATGTTTCAGTGAAAAAAGCAGTCTCGCTCAGCATATAAGAACCCACACTGGGGAAAAACCTTATCAGTGCTCTGAATGTTACAAATGTTTCAGCCAAAAAAGCAATCTCACTGAGCATATAAGAATCCACACTGGGGAAAAACCTTATCAGTGCTCCGAATGCCAAAAATGTTTCAGCCAAAAATCTCATTTCACTGAACATATGAGAATCCACTCTGGGGAAAACCCTTATCAGTGCTCTGAATGCCAGAAAAGTTTTTGTAAGAAACAGAGTCTATCTCGACATGCAATAACCCACTCTGTGGACAAACCTTATCAGTGCCCGGATTGTCAGAAATGTTTCAAAGACAAAAGCAGTCTCACTCAGCATACAAGCTACCACTCTAAGACTAAGGAAAAACTTTATCAGTGCTCTGAATGCCAGAAATGTTTCGGTAATCAAAGCACTCTGACTCAGCATACAAGAACCCACACTGGGGAAAAACCTCATCAGTGCACAGAATGCCAGAAATGTTTCATTGACAAAAACAGTCTCACTCGGCATACAATAACCCACACTGGAGAGAAACCATATCAGTGCACGGAATGCCAGAAATGTTTCAATGAAAAACGCGATCTCACAGTGCATATAAGAACCCACACTGGGGAAAAACCTTATCAGTGCTCTGAATGCCAGAAAAGGTTTTGTTACAGACAAAGTCTTTCTCATCATGCAATGACCCATTCTGTGGAGCAACCTTATCAGTGCTCTGAATGCCAGAAATGTTTCGGTAATCAAAGCACTCTGACTCAGCATATAAGAACCCACACTGGGGAAAAACCTTATCAGTGCTCTGAATGCCAGAAATGTTTCCGTTTAAAAAGT
The DNA here is from genome assembly GCF_964261635.1 of Lissotriton helveticus. Taxonomy (NCBI): domain Eukaryota; kingdom Metazoa; phylum Chordata; class Amphibia; order Caudata; family Salamandridae; genus Lissotriton; species Lissotriton helveticus. The sequence continues at coordinate 716,980 of NW_027611651.1, read as the reverse complement.
AGTCTCACAAAGCACATAAGTACCCACACTGGGGAAAAACCTTATCAGTGCTCTGAATGCCCAAAACGTTTCAACCGTAAATCACTTCTAACTGTACATGCGAGATTCCACACTGGGGAAAAACCTTATCAGTGCTCTGAATGCCAGAAACAATTTAACCGTAAATCACTTCTAACTGTACATGTGAGATTCCACACTGGGGAAAAACCTTATCAGTGCTCTGAATGCCAGAGATGTTTCAGTGACAAAATGAGACTCACTAAACATACAAGGACCCACACTTGGGTAAAACGTTATCGGTGCACTGAATGCAACAAATGTTTCAGTGAAAAAAGCAGTCTCACTCGGCACATAAGAACCCACACTGGGGAAAAACCTTATCAGTGCTCTGAATGCCAGAAATGTTTCAATGAAAAAAGACATCTCACGTTGCATATAAAAACCCACACTGGGGAAAAACCTTATCAGTGCTCTGAATGCCAGAAATGTTTCAGTATAAAAAGTAGTCTCACACAGCACATAAGAATCCACACTGGGGAAAAACCTTATCAGTGCTCTGAATGCCAGAAATGTTTCAGTATAAAAAGTACTCTCACACAGCACATAAGAACCCACACTGGGGAAAAACCTTATCAGTGCTCCGAATGCCAAAAATGTTTCAGCCAAACATCTCATCTCACTAAACATGTGAGAATCCACACTGGTGAATAAAATTATCAGTGCTCTAAATGTCAGAAAAGATTCAGAGGTAGAGATGGTTACAAGCGCCATAAGAAAACACACTGTAGGAAGGTGGATATCTGACTATGGTTACCCCCAACTTTTTGCCTAGTGTTTAGCTGGTTTTCGACTTAGCCTGGGCCCTGAATAGCAGGATCCCAGGCCAACTATCGGCTCTCTCCTTAAAACGGACTCCATGTACCTTAGGTACATACACAATTGGATATTGGTTCACCTTATGAGTCCCTGTATAGTGTACCCTAGGTACTCAGGGCATAGGTGCAACCAAGGCCTACCAGGGGCTGCAGCATGTTTTATGCCACCCCTGGCTGGCCACCCAAATAGACACAACTGGCTGATCACTCAGCTGGGGCAAGGTTGTGTAATCACCCCTTGCTTAGGTGTAGTATTCCTATACCTACATACATATAGACACATAGTAACCTATAAGTCACTCCTATGGCAGGCCTTAACAATCCTGAAGGCAGAGTGCTTGGTTATATGTGAGATGGTGCTCTAGCATGAGCTGAGCCTGTCTGCAGCGTTCGGAACTACTTCCTTATAGCTGTTCTATGATATTGCCATACTATATACTCTTAAGTGCATTATAATCCTCGCGGTTAATGCTAACTTTGGTTTGGCTTTATCGAAACATGTCGTGTAAGGTGTCATACGCTTTGGAATACTACCCCCTCGCCAATTCTGGAGACGGGGTTAGTATTCCACTCTTCTAGACGGAGAAGACATGTTAGTTCTGACGATCACGGTTAAAGTTAACCAGAGCCCCAGCGTTACAAAATGAACGCTGCTGCCCCAGACACAAGTCTGGCCTCCTGCTGCTGGGAGTCCTTCCAGCTAGGGAGGCCTGGACAATAGGTTTACTGCCTGGAGAGGTGCGAGCACCGCCCCATACAGGAGTTTGTGTATTAGGACAGGGAGGGTTGAAAAGAAACACACTGCCTGGAGCACTCTAGGTGCTCCATGCATACCCCAGTTCAAACCGGTTGCTGGGGCAACCCTGCCCCAGCTCTGGCGCGAAACTGGAGAAAGGAAAGGGTGTGTAACCACCCCCCTTCCTGGTCCCACCTATAGGAGGGACCTAGTAGGTAAACCAGCCCACTTTAGTTGTATAAAGATAGGAGCTGACCCAGGAGACTTTAGATTAATCCTGGAATCGAACTGAAGACGAAACTCTGGACCCTTCGACATTCACCTGAGCTGAAGACTGAAGAATCTCCCTTGTGGCCAAGGAGTGACCACCCTGGGCAACTAGGCACCATCCAGCGACTTGAAGGCTTGCTTTGCCCCGTTCCCGCCGGAACCCGAGCGCAGTGCCTGACAAGATCCTGACTCCCTGAGCCCTCTGACCCCACTGCACGACTCCAGCACAGCTGAGCACTGTGGACGGCGTTGGACCTTGTGGACCGGACATCTTGAAAAGTCCTTCTTCTTGCTACCAGCGCAGCTCCTGAGGCATCCTCGAAGCTGTGCACTGGGGACTGAGACTCCCCGAGACTGAGCACCACCTGCACCGAAGATCAGCCCTCCGCATTCCACGTGTTCTGCGTGGGGCCCTTCTGTTTGTGTTCTACTCGACGTGTTGTCCCGGTTGCTGGCCAGTTGGCTAGTAGCCCTGAGACGACTATGCTTTAAGAAATCCATCGCTGGTCTGGTTGCTCCAGACTGGCACTTGCTTCCCTGAAAAGGTGAAGTACCTCAGACCCTCCTGGCCTGCACCAGAAGCCTTTTGTGTATTTATTTATTTATTTTGCATATTTATAGAGCGCTCTAATACCCGGAGGTGTCCTGGCGCTAGAAGGATAGACTGGTGTGATGGAGCGTACTTACTGAGTGAAGAGCCATGTTTTTAGACCTCTTCTAAAGGCCATCAGATTCTGGGTTTGTCTGAGCGCAAGTGGAAGTTTATTCCAGGCCTCAGCCGCCCCGAGAGAAAAACTCCTGCCTCCCCAGCGAGCTTTTTTAATTCTGGGGACCGTAACCAGAGCCAGTTGTCCTGACCTCAGGGTTCTTGCTGGTTTATGCCAGCAGAAAAGTGATTTCAAGTGCCTAGGGCCCGTATCGTGGAGGGCCTTGAAGACCATACATACTGCCTTGAAAGTGATTCTTTTACGGATGGGTAGCCAATGTAGCTTAGCCAGCTCCTGAGATACCGAGGCAAATTTGGGTGTGTCAGTGATTAGGCGGGCGGCTGCATTTTGCAGAAGTTGGAGTTTATTAAGTACGCTCTGCTGGGCGTTTAGCATCAGGCTGTTGCAATAGTCTAGGCGTGAGAGCACTAGACCAGTGAATATTGTTTTCCTGTGTTTCTTCTCAAGATAAGGTAACATTTTTCTAATGGTTTTGAGTGTGAAGTGGAGGGAGGAGGAGAGGGTGCTCACCTGGGATTTAAAGGTCAGGGTGGTGTCCACCAGTATACCGAGATTTTTCACTTTGTCCACCGGCTCGGGGAGAGGTCCCATTTCGTCTGGCCACCACCTCGGGGACCAAAAGTTGTCTCTGGCACCAAAGAGCAAAACCTCGGTCTTTGAGGAGTTTAGCTTAAGGCAGCTTTGTGCCATCCAGCGACCTACTTCAAGCATGCAGTTTCTGAATCTATCGGGTGGGTATCCTGGGTGGGTTACCTTTGCTTAGGCTTGTTGGCCCCGATCTTGAAGTCGACCCCTCCTTCTGCGAGAACCTTCGAGGGACAGCTCCTCGCTAGCGCCTGGCCGTCCCCGACCCCTCCTGGTCCGCCTGGCTGCAGAGACCAGCTTCACAACAGCACCTGATTGCTCCTCGACGACGTCTGGTTTCTTCCTGGTTCCACCCGGTCACTGGCTAGTGACCTAGACTCGTCCCCTCTGCTTTTAGGTCCTTTTTCAACTTCGATCCACCCTTGGATCCACCCGGACATCTTCCTCCTGGTCGCCTGCAGCATCTTTCTTCACGGCTCCATTGGAATCAACGGCGAAACCCGACACACTTTGACACCTATGCACCCGCAACCCGTGGGTGAGGTAAAGCGAGTACTTCGGTGCTCCTGCAGGGATTGACTATCCTAGAGTCCAGATTTGCTTGTAGTTTCCTCCTATCTAAACCGGAAGTGTCCTAAAACTATAATTACTTACCTTTTAAGTTCCCATAGACTTTCTATTGACTCCCGCGTGAGTGTTCCAACTCTGCACGCGCCGCCTGTGGGCCTCCTACTCCTAACCTAAGGGTCAGATAGTGTAGCCCCAGCGATTCCCTAGGCCTTCTCCTTTCACCAGTCGTGGTTCTTATACCACTTACTTAGTATATGGTTTTACGCGCCCCTAGGGCCTAACTGTAAATTGTGCTATTTAAAGTATTTCTAAGTGTAACTTGTTATGTGCTTTTGCCTCTGTCCTCATAAAGAGTTCAGAGGAGTGGGTTAGTGAATAAATACATATATATTTTATATATATCCTGTGTGGTGCCCCTTTCATTTGGTATTCAAGGTGTTACATATGGTAAAACAGCTGGCTTTACACGCCCTCTAGAGTTATAGCCTAAGACTGCTCTGTCCATGCTACCCCTAGGATAGCTGGTCTATAAGGTGTCACGTGTTTGTAATTATACCTTCACACTGTGTTAAGTTAGCATGAGCTTTTTACAAGTTAAACACCATTTTCCTTTTCTGCTGCCTCTGCACACGGCACATTATGTTATTACAGCTTTTCGCCCAGTTGCATATTTTGCTTGACGTGAGAATAACAAGGTTTGCTTGATAATCTATGTCCGTACAGTGAGTGCCGAGGCCTTCAAGGTTTTTCAACACAGTGCTTGTTGTTCGAGTTGATCAGGGCACGGTCTAGACATAACACATATGCAGCTGTGGCCAACTTTGGGTTTGAGCGGGTTTAATAATGCACTGCACAGAGAAGTAAAACACACTTGATGGAGATTCGTATGCTGAGTGTTGGTGCAGGAGATGATGTGATCCGTTTCTGCTAAGCACAAGAGGTATGGGTCTGCCCTTCTAAACCCAAAAGAGACCTTCTTTAGATATAATATAATATACTGGCTAGGGAGGGTAAACTTACGTTTAATGTAACCGTTTACTATTAGCATTTCGACATGCTTTCTCCTTTTGTATTTTATGGAATAGTAACAATGCTGATAACCTTGTTCTTGATAATGTTTCCTTGTATTATCTAAGACACTGCGCTTAAGAACACGGCATTAGAAATAAACATTTCAAAATTGCACGTGTCTTCATTTACTCCTCGTTCTGGACTGATATGTTGGTATGACGAAAGAGTGTTCATGTATTCCACTTTACCTGAGGTGTTCTGAGTTCATGTTCTGGGTTGTCTAATCATTGGGGATGAGAAAGAACCAATGAGACACTGGTTGCTAGTCTGGTAGGGGATTTTGGATACTGAGGTGAGTTTTTGGCGCACCCTCATTCACTGAGGTTCTGGGTCTCTATGCACAGTTCTGTATAGGTACAGAATCCCTGCTACAAAGGTGGAGTTTACAACCATCACCATAAGGGTTGTTTGGACTTGTGCAAGGTGCTCACTAGAAGAGTGAACATCATTTATGTGTATTCTGAATATCAGATAAGGTTTAGTCTTGAATACAATGTCACTTCACATGAGAGAATTCACACTGGACTAAAGCCTTATACAGGAGGGGAAAGCCAGAAACGTTTTACTCAGAAAGGAGACCTCACTAAACATGAGAAATGCATCCACACCAGGTGAAAAGTAAGGCGTATCTTGAGTTGCAGAAAAGCTTCTAACAACCTGACTTTACATGAGAGAGCACATATTGTGGTTGCAATAGAATTCATCAAGAAACTCTTGCAGGATAACTTAGGCTGCCCGCATGCAACCTCCAAAAAAATTTCAGGTCTTGAAAATGTTTTAATTGCAACAGAATCCACAGTTTGAGTATCTGAAAGTTACAAAACTCTCAAGGTCTTTACTTTACACAGAGAAGTGTTAGTGCTTGCAATAATCAACTAATTGCCCAAAAAATCACAATAATAATGTCTTAAATTTTACTCCACCCAAAAGGTTTCTACTCACCCTTGTTTCTTAACATATGACTGATATCTATTTTTTCATGATAAGATTAAGCCTATGTGGAGTTCTTCAGTGAGGAACTCCGCAAAGTGACATAAAAACTCTGGCGGTCTACGCGGAGTTCCGCAAGCAGCAGAGTGCGTAAGGGTCATGCCGTTTGTGGTGATTTCATCCCATGTCGGAGGATCATTTGGCCCTTCTCTTCCAGGAAGTTATGGATCTCTTTGCCAAGGAAGCTATCAAACGCGTCCCTGTGCCAGAAGTAGGTCGGCGTTGCTACTCCCACTACTTCTTGGTACCCAAGAAGGACAAAGGCCTGCATCCTATCTTATTCCTCAGGGACATCAACCGCTTCCTCCGAAAGGAGAAGTTCAAGATGTTAACCTTGGCTCATGTCTTGTCTGCCTTCGACCCTGGAGATTTGATGGTAGCGTTGGACTTGCAGGACACTTAATTTCACATCCCCGTCTTGCCTGCCCACCGGCATTACCTACGGTTCACGGTAGGCCACACGCATTTTCAGTTTACCACGCTCCCCTTTGGCCTTACCAGCCCCCCCTCCCCCCCTCCCCGGGTGTTCACGGAAGGGATGGCGGTGGTTGCAGCTCATCTGCACAGATCAGGGGTTCCAGTCTTCCCCTCTCTCGACGACTGGCTGTTGAAGGTGAGCTCGCCTAGGCTGTCGTCTCCCGCCTCCAGACTACGACAGACTTCCTGCATTTGCTGGGGTTCTCAGTTAACGTGCTGACGTCGCACCTGATTCCCTCCTGTAAGCTCCTTTTCAACAGAGCGGTTCTGGACACAGCACAGTTTTGGGTCTATCCTCCCTAGCAGCAAGTCCAGGATATTCGGGCTATGATACCGATGTTTCAGCCTCCATCCCGGTGTTCTGTGAGAATGACCCTGAGGCTGCTGGGCCTCATGGCCTCCTGCATCCTGCTGGTGCATCATGCCAGATGGCATATACGTGCTCTGCAGTGGGACCTGAAGTTCCAGTGGGCGCAGCACCAAGGGAATCTTTCTGATGACTTTCAGATTTCGGAGGGGACTGCAAGTTAGTTGCAGTGGTAGTTCACAAACCAGGATTGGGTCAACGGCAGATCCCTCTCCCTTCCCCAACCTGAGTACACAGTAGTAATGGATGCATCACTCCTGGGTTGGGGCAGCCATATGGTAAGACCTCTGGTCTCTGGTGGAGTCCAGGCACCACATCAACCTTCTGGAGCTCCGGGCGATTTGTCTTGCACTGAAGGCATTCCTTCTTTCTGTCAAAGGAAGAGTGGTGCTTGTGTTCACGGACAACACCACCGCCATGTGGGACTGCAACAAACAGGGCAGGGTGGGGTCGTGGACCCTATGTCAAGAGGCTCTTCGCCTTTAGACATGGCTGGAACATCAGGGCATATCTCTGGTGGTTCAACGCCTAACAGGTTCACTGAACGCCAGGACGGACACACTCAGCCGCCAGTGCATGATGGATCACAAATGGCATCTTCACTCGAAGGTGATGCTAGGTCTCTTTCAGTAGTGGGGAGAACGCTCAATGTCAGCAGTTCTGCGTGTTCGAGTTTCCAAGACGGCTTTCGCTCGGCGACCCTTTTCGTTGCGAGTGGAGTTGCGGCCTCCTGTACCACTTCTGCCAAGATTGCTGAAGAAGATCAAACACGATCAGTCCTAAGTCTGGTACCCCGAGCCCTTGAGCATGGTCAACAATCCTATTGTTAACAGATTTTTGAAGTGCATTACTCTTCTCTTTCCTCCTTCTCCTTTCGTAATGCCCTAGTGGGAGTTGAATCTTGTCCTCACTTATCTTATGTTTGCTCCCTTTGAGCGCCTACATAATTGTCCTCTTCGCCTCCTTTGAAGACTGCTTTTTTGCTTGCCATCACCTCTGCTTGCAGGATGGGTGAGCTTCAGGCTTATCTTCCAGATCTCCCTTTCTTGCAGTCCATCCGGACAACGTAGTCCTCTTTTCTGCCCAAAGTGATTGCCTCTTTCCACATAGGTCTGACCATCACATTACCTACCTTCTTCCCACCTCTGCTGTGTTTTTCTCTGCCAGGCGCACAACATATAGACTGTTCACACACTTTCTGTAGTATGCTTCGTTCTGGGCAGATAAACTCTAATCCGCACTCTACTTCTATCCTCGTGTTAGTGCAGCCCGATGTAAACAGTAATTGTAATGTATTTAGATTTACATAACACTTACAACCCCATACGAACTTTGAAGAGCTTTTTCGACGAGTAGCACACTACTCCAGGATCCAAAAATGATTATTGGTGAATTAGTATAGGGAAATATAAAATGTATTTGAGAGCTGTACATGTTGGTCTGTTAGTTGGGTTAAAAAAGATAGTGGGGGGATAGAAGAGGGAAGGTTTTGCATTTATATAGCGCTTGCTGTGAGAAGTTGGCCTGGTATATGATGCTCACTAGTTCTAGTGATCACCTTGTACCATGCCAAGCAACCCTTATGATGATTGGTTGTAAGTCAACCTTATAGACCAGCTATCCTAGAGGTAGCGTGGACAAAGCAGTCTTAGGCTAAACTCTGTAAAGGCATGTGAAGCAAGCTGTTTTACCATATACAATCCCCTTGAATACCAAATGAAAGGACACCACACAGATATGTATTGAAAATATATATATATTTCTTTACTACAAGTATCCCCTATACTCTTTATGAGCACAGAAGCAAATGCGTTAAAACAAAACACTGTTTAAATATACAAAAGTTGCACAATATGGATCGGCCCTAGGGGCCACTCAACTCATATACTAAAATAGTGGTATAAGTATCACTAATCGAAAAGGAAGTAGGCCTAGGGCCTTGGGAATCGCTGGAGCTATGCGGGAGTAGCATTGATGAAGTCGGGAAAGGCCCGCGGGACTCAGGTGCCGCGCTTAAAGCACACGCATGCACCAATGCAAAGTCAATGGTGCGTAAAAAGTACAAAGTTACTGCAAAGGGAACCTTCCGGATGACCTAGAACCTAGCAACTTGGAACAAAGACACTAGAGGTGTATTGCTACACAGGAGCACCGGAGTGCCAGGGTTACCTCACCCACAGGAAGCGGGTGCATATGTCTCAAAGTGTGTCGGGTTTCGTCGCGCTGGTCTATGGAGCCTGTAGATGAAGATGCTGCAGGCGGGTCGTCGAGAAGAGTTCCGGTGGATCCAAGGGTGGATCTGAAGAGGTGAAGACCTGAAAGCAGAGGGGACAATGTTCAAAGCCACTAGCCAGTGACTACCGTGTAACCAGGAGGGAACCAGGCGATGTCGGGTGCAAACAGGTGAAGAAGTGAAGATTGTCTCTGGTGCCACGTGGACACAAAGAGGTCGAGGATGTCCAGGAGTCGATCACGAGCTGTCCCACGAAGGCTCTAGCTGATGGCGGTGTCGGCTTCTTGATCGGAGCAAACAGGCCTTGGCTAATGCAACCCACGCAGGAAACGATGCAAGCTTCTCACTCGGACCAGCAAGGTCAGAGGGGCTGCTCCTTTTTACAGGAGTGAGGGCCAGTCTGGAGCAACCAGACCAGTGGTGTTAATTTCGGATTTTTTCGCCAAGATGGCCACTAGCCAACGGGCCAGTAACCGGGATGACGCGTCAAGTGGCAAAATGCAAAAGGGCCCCACACAGATCGTGGAGATGCTGGGGGCTGATCTTCAGTGCAGATGCTGCTCGGTGGCAGGGCTTCTCAAACCCCAAAGCACAGCGTCGAGGGTGCCTCAGGTGCTGCGCAGTCAGCTCCTCGTGGATCTTTCAAGATGGCCGGTCCCACATCTCTCGTGCCTCCACGGGTCTCTTCTTTTCAGGGACTGTGGATCGGGCTCTGAGATGTCTGAGAATCCAGGTCTTGTCGGGCTCTGGGCTCGGGCTCTGGCGGGGGGCGGCGGCAAAGCAGACGTCGAGTTGCTGGATGGTGCCTGTATTCACAGGGTGGTCACTCCTTGGCCACAAGGGAGATGCTCTTCAGTCTTCTGTGCAGCAGAATGTCGAAGTCCAGTTTTCTTCTTAGTTTCAAGTTGAGTTCTGGATGATCTGAAGTCTTGGGACACAGCTCCTACTCTTATTCCAGATCACCTGCTAGTTCCCTCCTCTGGGTGGAACCAGGAAGCGGGGTGGTTACATCCCCTTTCCTTTGTCCAGTTATGCGCCAGGACTGGGGCTGGAAAGCCCCAGCACCGGTTTGAACCGGCATATGCACAGGGACACCTTGTGTGCCCCAGGCATGTCTCATTCTATTCAGCACTGTCCTACCTAATACACAAAATCCTGTCTGGGGTGGTGCTAGCACCTCCCAAGGCAGGAAACTCTTTGTCCAAGCCTCCCTCGCTGGAAGGACTCCCAGCAGCAGGTCAGACTTGTGTCTGTGGTGGCAGCATCCATTTTGTGATGCTGAGGCTCGAGTTAACTTTAACCGGGGTTCAGGTTATGTACATGTCGTGTCCCTCTAGAAGGGTGGAATGCTACCCCCGTCGCCAGAATTGGAGAGGGGGTAGTATTCCAATTCGTATGACACCTTACTCGACATGATTTGATAAACCCAAACCAAAGTTAGCAAGTAACCGCGAGGATTATAATGCACTTAAGAGTATATGGTATGGCAATATCCCGGAACAGCTAAGGGAGTTGTTCCCGACAGCTGCAGACAGGCTCAGCTCGTGCCAGAGCACCATCTCACATGAAACCAAGCACTCAGCCTCCAGGATTGTTAAGGCCTGCCATAGGAGTGACTTATAGGTTACCATGTGTCCATATATGTTAGATATAGATATACTATATCTAAGTAAGAGGTGATTACACCAACTTACCCCAGCTGAGTTATCAGCCAGTTGTGTCAAATATGGAGGCCAGGCCAGGGGTGGCACAATACATGCTGCAGCCGCTGGTAGGCCTTGGAAACACCTATGCCCTGGGTACCTAGGGTACAATGTTACAGGGGCCAATAAGGTGAACCAGTTCCAATTGGTAATGTACCTAAGGTACATGGAGTCCATTTTCAGGAGAGAGCAATTAGCCTGGGGCCCTGAATAGCAGGATCCCAGGCAAACTGAGTCAAAAACCAGCTAAACACCAGGCAAAAAGTTTGGGGGTAACCATAGTCAGGTATCCACCTTCCTACACTTGCTACCCCTGATGAAGTGTTGAAGTGCTTTTCGGCGAGTAGCATGCTACTCCAGATCCCAAAAAGATGAATAGACAGATCAATTATGGTGGGGAGGCTGTTTTATTGTATACACACAACTGTACACAAATTAATAAAATTCTGTTGTAAAGTTTTATCCAAGAAGCAAGTATAGTCTCTGATAATAATGTATACAATACTGATAAGTTGTAAGGTGGCTTGCCATCAAGACTGATGCCCCGTAATGTTGATGCAAAGTCATCTGTGCTGGAGTATCTTAGACTCTTGTTTAATTGTACCATCCACCTTGTAGGTACTGCTATTTGTATCAGGTCCACGTTGTAGGTAGACACAAACGCCTAAATTGTGCACTATTTCTATTAGGCATAATGTAAGTGAGCAGATGACAGTAAGCACTGTACAAGCTGTATTAGGTGCTTAGAAGTAGAGCGACATAGAGGGCAATAAACACTCCACTAAATCTTTTCTTATTATTAACAGTCCTCATAAGACCATACAATTCAATACGATGTACAAATAGCCCATTGGGGAACAGTTCAGGCATCATCTGGGGATTACACATTCGAGAAACACAAGTGTCTTTCATGAATACAAATTGACTACTCCTCCAAGAACTGCACTGTATTATTGACACGGGCGAAGAGGCAAACAAGCAGTCAGGAGGCGCATTTATGTATACCCCCACCTGACAGGATGGTGACAGACCCCAACCACCTACAGGGAAAACGTGCCACCTCACTTAATAGCTGCCAGACGCTTTACTATGTAAGCAGACTGGTGGTTTACAACTGCGCCTACTTTGGGGCATCACATGTTTTTTCCATCATAATCTGGTGTGCTCCCCCTGTGTGGGATGATAGCACCAACTGAAAACTGCACCGTTCTGTAGTCTGGGACAGTGCACCTTCCATGTAATTCTGCACTGGGCCTTTAAATACGGTACTATTTTGTGTGCCTATTTAATTCAGGTATACAAAGAATGTGGTACTACTTGTATACTAGGGTAGGACAAGGAAGATTGAATTTCTATGGTGGCAGCAATGTTTTTGTCAAAGTGCTTTATGCTCTAAACACTCTCCCGTACCCTGAACATAATGAGATTACGTTGAATACACCTCTGCGTGCCTAATGCTGCCATTTGTATTTCTAGACCAGTGATTAATGTGGCTCTATCAAGTTCAAAGCCGTTAGGCGTTTCCGACCTGTCTGATATTTGCATATGGAAAAGATGGGTCATTTGAACCTAAAGATAGATAAACATATTCATAGGTCACGATTTATGTCTGCATCTAATATAAAAATGTACATTAGGAGAGGTGATAAGTGAGAAGTTAAAGGCAGCTGCTAATCGAGTTGCATTTGTACATAGGCCTTCCTATATTATGATATCTATTCCTGCTACAGTCTTTAATTGTAATGAATAATTTAATACCCAGGCATGAAGTCATCGTCGAGCTGTTTAGATAATCCACCTGTCTCATCACTTCTTCCCGACTGCATCCTTAACCAGTGGCCTAGCCAGTGTGCCCTGGGCCCCAAGGCAAGAAAGGAAATGTGACCTCTCTGTGGAAAATAGCAATAATCATTGTTCTGTGGGCCCCTCAGGCCTCTGTTTGAACTGTGACAAACAGCAGTTATCAAGGTTCAGTGGGCCTTTAAGGCATCTGGGACCTGGTGCCACTGCACCTGCTGCACCAATGGGAAGCTAAGTCCCTGCCCTTACAGCTTTTATTCTAGCCCCACTGGAGAACCAAAACAGCCAAGTACTGATCTGGCCATATATGCAGGCATGCAGCCGCCTCTTTTCACTGAAGGGATTTAAGTCGCATGTAAGCAGCATGCGGGAAACAACCATTTTCTGAGGTAAAGTCAACCAACACCTCGTCTGTTCCAACCTGAATCCATTTAAAACCAGGGACGAAAAAACGGTTCATCGTCATCCCTTGCTTTTCAGAAGGGTAAAACAGATTCATCTAACATTACAGTGTACCACATAACAAATTGTGATTCTGTTTACAAATTAAAACTAGCATGCATATAGGAGGGGGAGCCTTTGGCCAAAATAGCTTTTTTCCCAACCCATACTTTTAACACATCTTATACAAAAAATGCTAATTACATTCTCATCCGGAAATAGTCATTAGCGCCTACTCATAACCAAATGTCACTTAGAATTGTCTTTTAATTCAAGCTTTCAAAGGTAAATTGATATAAAAGCAGTATTTAAATTTTTGACATTGTGTACTCTTATCAAAATTTAGAGCATCAATTTTATATGACACACCACAGAAAAAAGGAGTTGTTTATATATACTAAACCTCCAGAAACGTTTGATTAACCAGTTATAAAGTCATGTCTAGCTTAGTTAGTTTATAGTCTTCTTTTTTTTCATAGTAATTATTTCACATTGTTACTGAATATGCATGGCTAAACACTTATAAGGTCCCAAAGGCGAGACCTATTGGCTATGACAATGCTTGTTATTGATTGAGTACATTGAGCGACAGAACCTTTGATTACGTCCTGATGAATGCCCCAAACACCTCTTTGGAGGGTTAATAGGCTGAAACATGTTGACCTCTTATTGACTCTAACAGTGCATATATATTTCTCCCACAGTGTCCTGCTTTTAATCCTGGCCCAGGGGCGTACAAATAATGCAAACCACATACCCTTTATCAAGTTTTAACTTTCACTCTGCTGCCCCCACTACCCTGAGCTCATTATTGTGGTATTTAGTATACCTTTCTCTATAACAAAATATGCCTGAACTCCTCTATCTCAGTGAGGGGGTTGTTTCACGGTGCAAGGAGATTCCCAATAAGGAAGCATGCCAACTAAGGTGGGTGAGGGAAATTGTCCTTTTAAATGGATATTTCATCTTAGCTAGGTTTTCATTTGCAACAGTAATCCTCAGAGATCCAAGGGGATTCTTGATTGTGGTAGAAATGCATTTTTACTCCTTCATTGTACGTTCAAGCACAGACCATTGCATGAAATGTTGTGATCTATGTAGGGAAAATACTCTGTTCACTGACAAAATGTGTTAAAATAATAGAAAGTTGATAATCGCATTTAATAACTTCTCATACCTGGATTTATCTAGAAGAGAAGTCTGTTAATTCTAACTGATTTTTGATACCACAAGGTATAAGAAATTTGTGGATCATTATCTGATATCTTTATCAGTAAATTATCTGAAATTATTGAACATAAACTTTTCCAAGTATTATTTCTAAAGATTAAGGAATTGATCTTTTCTAAACTAACCCCAGTGTGTATGATTACAATAACCACCTCTCTCAAATCAATATTGTTCTTTGTTTAGTGAGAAAGCTAAATGATCTAGGAGAAACCAGGAACTGCGCGTCAGAATTATTCTTAGGAAGCTTCAAGTTAGAGAGTGAAAAAACTTTTTAGAATGCCCCAAAAATTGTGATAAAGATATTTCAATATGTTTGACAAAAAGAATAGGTACATTTCATGACAATATTGAAAGGGGAACTAACTGGAACAAATATTTACACAACTATTAGAGACTAAATTTCAGCAATATAGGAAATACTGAGGTTCATGTACTAATTATCCATTTGGTAAAAAGTGGTTGCTTGTAGAGTCAGCACACTACTTTGTCTGTGATAGCTTTTAAATAAAGGCATTTTTTAATGCACCCCATTTTACTTTCAGATTCACAAATGTCCCCTTGGGTTACTACCTCCTGCTACTGTTTTTCAGTCCACATATGGTTTCAAAGCTCAATACATACCTTAACAATGTATTAAATATTCAGAAGGGAAACTATTAACATTCCCCTTCCAAATTCTGAATTGTTAAGTGGGCTTAGTACATTTCAAAAAGGGGTTTAGCACTTGCAAACTCTGTGAATTACTGAAACAGTGGATTTTTTTAACAATAAAACATGAGGCCATTTTTCTCAATTCCCTCCAAATTAAGTTTGCTAATAATGTTAGTTGGATGATAACCGGTGCATGTACCTATTTAGTGTTAGTGTTGCTTCAGATCAAATAAAAACCCTCACACATAACCCTTACACAATACTTAAAGACCGAATTTCTGACATCCAGCGTTAATGTTTTGTTAAATATAATTGCAAATGTCACTTAAACAGGAAACTAGCTAAAGCAGTCTCTGGACATAAAATAGGATGTAATCATAATCTTTAGATACATTTTCTGAGTTTCAGGAACAATGTGTGTCTTCTGGGTTTACTCTAAACCACTATAATAAACATATTCAATGATTTTAGATTTGATCTGTTTGTACTGGTTTCTATTGCAGACAATAATCTAGATTTAGACCAGGGATCAATTCCACCCATGGCTTTTAAAATCTATTTATCAATGATCTCTATTAGTGTTATCGCAACTAAAACTGTACTAGAACTGATCTGAGAGATGGACCTTCAAGTATTATGCTCAGTCAATTGATTGAACAAACTATGGAGTTAAAATATGAATAGATTAGATCCACAAGCATTGCCTGACCACTGTATTTTACATCAATAGATTACTTATCAGCACATTTTCTCTAAGTACAATTCAGTCATCTTCTATTTTTCGGTGAGCTCGTGCTGGGTCTGTTAGAACTCTTTCAAAAATATGACATTTAAATGTCCCAAAAATCAGGAATTCTAGTTTAAAGCCTCGTCCAACCTTAATGAATGCTACACCAAAATATGCCCTTGTGTTCCTACATTTTATTGTGCACCATGATTCAGAAATGGCATGTTTTTGCTTTCGGAGGTAAAATTCTAAATATATTTATTGTTGTTGCCAGCCGAAACATTATCACTTATTGGGAAGATAACAACAAGTGGTCATGTGATGCTTGCTGGAATGGGAAGTGTTTAATCAAAAAGTGGATGGAATTCAAGTTTAGGAGACAATTTTACAAACGTGTATGGATGCTGTATATATTTCAAACTGTTGATCTCCAAAATGGCCTAAATCAATTAATTGAATTGAAATTCAAGTTTATCATTTGAATCCTATTGTTGGAAAAGATGTGATTTTGAACCCCATGAGGTGGTTCCTTTCCAGAAAGCATTCAGGTTGTAATCATGAGTCAAATAATGCTTAGAAGGATACAATATTCAAATTGAATTCTAATTACATATGAAATGTTCATTGTTCAATATATTTCTCTTAGTATTTTAATGTGAGGACTTTATTGCCTAAGCAAAATAATTAGTATTTGTTTTTCTATATGTAGGAAGCATTACATTAATGAAATCACTGTTTCCTACCTTCTTTGTTTTCTTTCCTGTTCTTTATGAACGTTTCTATTGTTGAACTTTAAGGATTGCCCGAAATTAGGAATTGTGCTCTACATAACTTTGCTGTGTTACAGCATGTTGATTTTTATGTACTACTTTTGTCTCTTATGTGTATGGCAACTGATGTTGTGTTTTGCTTTAATAATCAGCTTATGTTTATTAGGTTTTATTATTCAATAAAATGTTTCAAACACAACAAATGGTAGTTGATATGTATTTACAACTGCAGCATTTTTATTGTATGGGAAGTTTCAAAGGGGCCAAAAATATGGTCTGTGGGATGACGGAGGACCACATTGGCATCAGCAGGGAGAGGTTTGGGCAGGTTATTGGGGTATATGTAAGGTTGGAAGTAGGGGGAACAAAGCATGTACATTGTGTGGACTGTGACTCCTGGAGTTATTGTGAGGGATACCATGCTACCCTGTAAATGAATCCCCTAGTGATTATTATCAACAAACTTTACTCGGTTATATAAAAGAAAAACATCTTCCAAGTTACAGATTGATAAATATAATATGTCCAAGTTAATCAGAACACAAGTTAAAAATTCATGAATTACGGTAGTAGCATTTTGCGTCTGTGAGATCTCACTGAATGCCGTCATCCGTATCGGTAGCCGCTGGGGACAACATAGTGCATGGGCCGTTACTGGCTCAAGCAAAGTATCAACATCCGTTGGCATGACTGATGGGAGTGTGAGACATTTGTCTTACACTCATTCTTCTCCGCATAGCAGGCAGCGTAGAACAGGTAGGATGCAATCTTGCCAAATTGGCCTGAATGACAGAAACCATGTGGTATTTAATTCTCTTAGACGAGGTAGTCCCAACATTTGGACGATGCGCTCACGACACTTCATTGCTAGTAGAGTTGTCTCCAGGGAGAACTAGGTGTCGTTTGTGAAAGTACTTGCCATATCGCAGCGATAGGAGCAAAAATAGTATTCCTGCAGCGAGTCCCAAAATGAGAGGCAATCCGCCAAACGCTGAGTGCGCAAAGTTTGGAAATATTACTAGGACTGCTTCAAAAGGTGCTAACAGTCCAGAAATTACGGTCTTAAATACATGTAGAATACAACTCGTAACAGACATATTTAAGATACGACTTAACATTTCTGAGAAATGTATAGGGCAATTTGTAGTTAAGAGGGCATGTAACTCTGCAGAAGTCCTTGCGACTTGCAGATCATAGGTTTCTTTGGCCGAGGTCAGTCACACAGTTTTCAAAAAAAGAATGGCTTTCATTCTGCTTTAAAGATTGCCCGAAATTAGGAATTGTGCTCTACATAACTTTGCTGTGTTACAGCATGTTGATTTTTATGTACTACTTTTGTCTCTTATGTGTATGGCAACTGATGTTTTGTTTTGCTTTAATAATCAGCTTATGTTTATTAGGTTTTATTATTCAATAAAATGTTTCAAACACAACAAATGGTAGTTGATATGTATTTACAACTGCAGCATTTTTATTTTATCAATTTATTTTATCAATTTGTATAGAAGAGATGTTCAGTGAAGGCCAAAGTGGCGACTCCCGGCTGTCTTGGTTTTAGGAAACAATACTTGCATACAGCAAGTGACCCTGGCTGACACAGTTACTAGATATGGTAATCCTGGCAACATGCCACAGCAGCTGCGATCATTCAACGTAAGGTAACTCCCATTCGAGAGTTGTCTAAAAATTGGATCAATCACCGCGGCTGGTGAACCTTGCAGGTGGCAGGATAAGTTTTTAGAGGAACTATTGCAGGCCCCGTGTAAGTTTATACCCTGACATAGGAGAGAACCGCTTGGTACATTTTCACAATTTTCCCCGCTAAGAAACACTTCACTACCCCCACTCCAACATCTGTATGTGTACGGCAATTCCCAGGATGTCTTGATGTATACTTTACCCAACCTTTTATATGTGCCTGCTGGTATATGTTGTAGGCAATTTTGAAAATAGAAAATTGTAATAGGCAGGGTGATTGTTCCATGTATAATCCATTCCATAACTGGCTTTTCAGCGACAGTAAATGACAATCTTTCCAGTTTTTCAATGCTCAGCACCGTATTGTCTGCTCCCCTTTGTGCCAATTTGATCTGTTTATCAGTGAGATTGAATTCTGAAAACAGTGACGTAGTATTGATTAAACGTCACGGCACATAGCCTGAATGATGATTTAGCAACGTCCAGCCTAATAGCATGATAGAACGTAAATGCGACTGACCATGTTGCAATATGACCAAGTCCTGTTCCATGATGTCTATGGCAGAAGACACTATGCTACATAAAGAATATATCCTGGACCACAGAGTCGTTAACCCATTGTCAACCACAGAGAGAGATTTTTCAAAATTAATACGATCAATTTCTCGTATTCGTTCTGCAGTCTCTGCTTGCGTAATTTTCCATGCTTCATTATAAGCAGCAAAGATACCGGCATATATAAAATGTTTATGACGTGATGTTCTTGGTCCTAGCAACAATTCCCTAAGATCAGCGCCATCTTTAAGTAAAGATAAGTGTTGCTTTACATCCTTAAGTATAGATCTATGTATCCAATCAAGGCAAAGTTTCCCTACACTGTATGTTGTTACTATTCCTGGATGCTGTCTTTGAACATATCTTGGTTCTGGCCTAATGAATGTGAACCCCTTTGTTTTATTCAGGAATCTATCTTGACAGTTGTTTGTGTCTGTGGGCCAGATCAACCATTTATTCCAATCTGGATCTATTCTGTTGTGATGCAAAATAGTATGTACGTCGACTCCCCCCTCTGAAGTGTTATCACTAACAGGTGTAGGAGTAGGTATAGACGGATTGTTCAAGCTTTTATCTTGGCTAACCCAAGACAAGACATCTGTTGGACAGTGTCATTCAAAAACATAATTTTCTCAGGGATGATGTGTAGGAGAGTAGGGTCTGCTATCCTATGGTCACCCCATTTTTTTTGCTTTTTGCTTCACTGGTTTTCGACTTAATGTGGCTGTGGGCCTGCTAATCAGACCCACAGCCCTGCTGTTCTCTCTCTAAATTCACAACCATGTACTTTAGGTACATCACCAATTGGGATTAGGTCACCTTATGAGCTCCTGTACAGAGTACTATAGGTACCCAGGGCATAGGTGCATCAAAGGCCTGCCAGGGGCTGCATCATATCTTTTGCCACCCCTGGCTGGCCATCCAAACTGACACAACTGGCTGATCACTCAGCTGGGGCAAGGTTGTGTAATCACCCCTTGCTTAGATATAGTATACCTATGTCTAACCTTATATCTGGACACATATACACCTATAAGTCACACCTATGGCCGGCCTTAACAATCCTGGAGGCAGAGTGCTTGGGTTTATGTGAGATGGTAGTCAGTCCGGAACAAGGGCAGGGAAGGTAGGGCATCTGTACACTTCAAAGTTATGCCTCTAGAAGTTTCTTCCACTTCAAAGGCACAACTGTGTATGAAAGAAGGACATTGGACGCCACCACTTCAGTACACTTCTGGATCTGGGGACCCTGCCAGGAAGAAGGACTACTGTGCTGCTACAAGGAGTGCCACTATGCTGGACTGATGCTCTATAAGTAACTGCGCCCTGCTTTACTGACCTGCTGCACTCTTGTCTGGGGAAGAATATCTAGGTCTGCAACTCTATCTTGAACCCAGGACCCCCGAGTGACTCAGTGGGCTAGTCTTTTGGCCTCCTGATCTGAGCCTCAGGGACAAAACAAGCCCCAAAGCAAATTCTGGACCAGTCTTCAGCGCGTTCCTTGCTCCCAAATGATGATTCTCAGACCCTAGATCCTTGATGTGGTTCAGTGGGCTCCTAAAACAAGCTTTTGAACTCTTCATGACTGCAAATGAGCCTATTCGCACTGGAATCCCACTGCTCGCACGGAGCTTCAGCGTGAGCCCCTGCCGCCTATCTCCTTGCACAGCAAGCATCAATCGATCTGGAAGACCACTAACGCAAAACTCCAGTCCGACCGTCTGAAACACCCGGCCTGCTCTTCGTGCCATGTCCACCACCGTCATCGATACTCTCCTTACTCCCTGCAACACTCTCCAATGGCGCAATAAGGCTATTAATGTGAGACGGCTATTGCGAATTCTGGAGAACTGCCAAGATTTGGCGCTCTCGGCCTTGATTCGCTCGGTAGAGATAGAGAAAGAATTTGATAGTCTGGAATGGTAGTTGCTCTTCTAGGTTATGCGCAAGATGGGACTGGGAGCTGAGTTCGTGAGATGGACTTAAATACTATATAACTCAGCGACGCCCCAGATGCGAACGGGAAGGACGGTATTGGCGCCATGTTCAGTGGGACGGGGACGCAGCAGGGTTGTTCGCTTTCTCCGCTGCTGTTCGCATTGGTGGTTGAGCCCCTGGCGGTGCAAGCTAGATCGGGAGGCATTATACCGGGCTGGAGATGCGGGGAGACATGCATTATATCGCTCTACGCAGATGACCTGCTGATGTTTCTGGCAGCCCCTAGTGAGGACTTAACGGGGGCAATAGCACTGTTACATGTGTTTGGGGCAGCATCGGAGCTATGCGTGAACTGGGAGAAGACTAACCTGTTCCCGGTGCGGCGAGCTGTGGGAGCTCCTGATAGACTGAACGGAATAAGATAGGAACCCAGCTGTCTTCCGTATCTGGGAACTAACATTTATCACGAGCAGGCGGACCTTTTGGAGGGTAATGTGAATAGGGCAGTGAGAGGGATCAAAGGGAGCATGGCATTCTGGAGTACTCTGCCACTCTCAGTGGCAGGAAGAGTAGCGCTTCTGAAAATAGTGGCTCTACCCCGACTATTATATTATTTCCGGACGCTGCCGATTTGGATCCCAGGCTTGGTGTTCAAGACGATTAGAACTATGATAGTGGGATTTCTCTGGGAGAGCGGCAGGAGGCGGGTGGCTTTGACCACGATGATGAGGCCTAGAGCAGAGGGGGGATTGGCAGTCCCAGACTTCGAACTGTACAATCTGGCGGCCCAGCTACAGTGGCTCACGCAGGAGGTTGCTCGAGAGTTGAGGGGGCCAGACGGCCCAGAGGACCAATAGTTTCCAAGACATGTTTTATCCTTTGTGATCTTGGGTCAGCAGTTGTGGGCCGATTCATTGACCTATGAGGAGAAAGCGATGAGGGTAAGCTGGAATAGAAGCAGGCGTAGGGTGGGTGGTATTCGCCCGTACGTACCGGAGATACCTCTTGCAATGTGCACGGCCTTCCTGCACGGAGGAGACTGGTCGGCACTGGCAGAGTGGGAAGGACTGGGGTTGCAGATGGTCGGGGACCTGTACAAGGAGGGAGCTCTCTTGCCTTATCAGACACTGCAAGACAGATACTGCTTGCCCAGAGATGACTTCCTGCTGCACGCCGCCCTGGGGTCAGCGATTCAGAAATACTGGGGGGAAGGGCTGCTGGAACCACAAACATCCCTGACATGCCAATATGTAATAATGACAGCAGGGACGATAAAGGCAGTAACGTGCCTGTGTAGGCGAATGGTAGAGGAGGGACTTCAGCCGCTGACTCAGAGGTGGACCTGGGTAAAGATATACCTGAATCGACTTGGGCTAAACTGGTGGAAAGGGCGTGGAAGAGTACGCGGAATGCTAGATTCCAGCTTATCCATTTCTATATCATATACAGGGCATACAGAGCAGATAAATAAATACTTTAATGTGGATTTGCCATGTTGCAGCAGACTTCCAGCATATGATGTGGAGCAGTCCGCAGCTTGGAACCTACTGGGAAGAGGTGGTTGAGGTCCTCTGCGGGTTGACGAATAGGCAGATGGAACCCACCCTGGGGGCATGCATACTGCACTGGTTTCCTCATACAGTGCGAACTAAGGTAACATGCAAATTCATAGATCAGGGGTTGCTGCTGGCCAAACGGAAACTAACGAGAAAGTGGAAATCCAAACAGGGCCCTAGTGTGGAGCGATGGAAAGTAGAATTCATGAGCTAGGTGGCCAGTGAGAGTATGGTCAGGATCCAACAGGCCAGAAGAGCGAACAACAAAAAGGCGATGGAAACTGCATAGGCATGGGAGGCCCTGGTGGCACTGTTGACATTGCCAGAACTGGACTAGGACTCTGACTCCATGGAGGCTAAGCAGGAAAATGTCAGAACACACCGAATATAGATGAGCTTGGGGTGGCTGTTGGGGAAAGGAAGCAAGGTCGAGCTTGGCAGGAATTGGGAAACACCACACATGCAATAGGACACTGGCATACTCTGGCACGATGCTGATGATTGAAAATCCTGGTTTTGAATACTTGGAGCACACCGGTAGAAGTGGTTGGGGGGGGGGGAGGCAAATGACTGCGGGAGCACCAAGTTGAGCTCCCATTATATTGTGGGGTATTTTGGATACTTGCAATGGTGTTGACTGGTAAAAGGAGTGGAGGCTGGAAAGCTTATTGTGATACTGACTCTGAAACGACTGCAAAGCTCCACAGTAGAAGTTGACTCTATATATAATGTATCCAGTAAAGAGCCCATGCTGATGATGAACCTTGTATGGGGGGTTATGTATGGGTTGTAAATCAATAAAATACCGTTAAAAAAAATCACTCAGACCACTCATCACTCATACCAATCATCACTCATCACTCATACCAATCATCACTCATCACTCAGGCCAATCCTCACTCATCGCTCATACCAATCATCACTCATCGCTCAGACCAATCATCAATCATCGCTCATACCAATCATCACTCATCACTCAGACCAATCCTCACTCATCACTCATACCAATCATCACTCATCGTTCAGACCAATCATCACTAATCGCTCAGACCAATCATCACTCATGGCTCATACCAATCATCACTCATCGCTCATTCCAATCATCACTCATCACTCATTCCAATCATCACTCATCACTCATACCAATCATCACTCATACCAATCATCACTCATCGCTCATACCAATCATCACTCATCGCTCATTCTAATCATCACTCATCGCTCAGACTAATCATCACTCATTCCACATTCCAATCATCACTCATCGCTCAGACAATCATCACTCATCGCTCATATCAATCATCACTCATACCATTCATCACTCGTGGCTCATTCCAATCATCACTCATGACTCAGACCAATCATCGCTCATACTAATCATCACTCATCGCTCATTCCAATCATCACTCATCACTTATACCAATCATCACTCATACCAATCCTCACTCATCGCTCATACCAATCATCACTCATCGCTCAGACCAATCATCACTCATTCCACATTCCAATCATCACTCATCGCTCAGACCAATCATCACTCATCCCTCATATCAATCATCACACATACCATTCATCACTCAGCGCTCATACCAATCATCAATTATCGCTCATACCAATCATCACTCATCGCTCAGACCAATCCTCACTCATCGCTCATATCAATCATCACTCATACCATTCATCACTCAGCGCTCATACCAATCATCACTAATCACTCATACCAATCATCACTCATCGCTCAGACCAATCAACACCCATCGCTCGGACCAATCCTCACTCAGCGCTCATACCAA
This sequence comes from Lissotriton helveticus, assembly GCF_964261635.1. Lineage (NCBI taxonomy): Eukaryota > Metazoa > Chordata > Amphibia > Caudata > Salamandridae > Lissotriton > Lissotriton helveticus. The sequence continues at coordinate 693,216 of NW_027611651.1, read as the reverse complement.
TCTTCAATCATCGCTCATACCAATCATCAATCATCGTACATAGCATTCATTACTCAGCGTTCATACCAATCATCACTCAGCTCTCGGACCAATCATGATTCATCACTCATACCAATCATCACTCATCGGTCCTACCAATCATCAATCATCGCTCAGACCAATCTCACTCAGCTCTCGGACCAATCATGATTCATCACTCATACCAATCATCACTCATCGGTCCTCCCAATCATCAATCATCGCTCATACCAATCATCACTCAGCGTCATACCAATCATCACTCATCGCTCATACCATTCATCACACAGCGCTCATACCAATCATCACTCAGCCCTCATACCATTCATCAATCATCGCTCATACCATTCATCACTCAGCCCTCATACCAATCATCAATAATCGCTCATACCATTCATCACTCAGCGCTCATACCATTCATCACTCAGCCCTCTTACCAATCATCAATCATCGCTCATACCAATCATCAATCATCGCACATAGCATTCATCACTCGGCGTTCATACCAATCATCACTCAGCTCTCAGACCAATCATGACTCATCACTCATACCAATCATCACTCATCGCTCATACCAATCATCAATCATCGCTCATACCAATCATCAATCATCGCTCATACCAATCATCACTCAGCGCTCATACCAATCATCACTCATCGCTCATACCATTCATCACTCAGCGCTCATACCAATCATCACTCAGCCCTCATACCAATCATCAATCATCTCTCATACCATTCATCACTCAGCCCTCATACCAATCATCAATCATCGCTCATACCAATCATCAATCATCGCACATAGCATTCATCACTCAGCGTTCATAATAATCATCACTCAGCTCTCAGACCAATCATGACTCAACACTCATCTAATACCAATCATCACTCATCACTCTTACCAGTCATCAATCATCGCTCAGACCAATCATCAATCATCGCACATAGCATTCATCACTCAGCGTTCATAATAATCATCACTCAGCTCTCAGACCAATCATGACTCAACACTCATCTCATACCAATCATCACTCATCACTCATACCAGTCATCAATCATCGCTCAGACCAATCATCAATCATCGCTCATACTAATCATCACTCATCGCTCATACCAATCATCAATCATCGCTCAGACCAATCATCAATCATCGCTCAGACCAATCATCAATCATCGCTCATACCAATCATCACTCAGCACTCATACCAATCATCACTCAGCGCTCATACCAATCATCACTCTTCGCTCATACCAATCATCAATCATCGCTCATACCAATCATCACTCGTCGCTCAGACCAATCATCACTCATCGCTCATACCAATCATCACTCAGCGCTCATACCAATCATCAATCATCGCTCATACCAATCATCAATCATCGCACATAGCATATATCACTCAGCGTTCATACCAATCATCACTCAGCTCTCAGACCAATCATGATTCATCACTCATACCAATCATCACTCATCGCTCATACCAATCATCAATCATCGCTCAGACCAATCATCAATCATCGCTCATACCAATCATCACACAGCGCTCATACCAATCATCACTCATCGCTCATACCATTCATCACTCAGCGCTCATACCAATCATCACTCAGCCCTCATACCAATCATCAATCATCGCTCATACCAATCATCAATCATCGCACATAGCATTCATCACTCAGCGTTCATAATAATCATCACTCAGCTCTCAGACCAATCATGACCCAACACTCATCTCATACCAATCATCACTCATCACTCATACCAGTCATCAATCATCGCTCATACCAATCATCAATCATCGCACATAGCATTCATACCTCAGCGTTCATAATAATCATCACTCAGCTCTCAGACCAATCATGACTCAACACTCATCTCATACCAATCATCACTCATCACTCATACCAGTCATCAATCATCGCTCAGACCAATCATCAATCATCGCTCATACTAATCATCACTCATCGCTCATACCAATCATCAATCATCGCTCAGACCAATCATCAATCATCGCTCAGACCAATCATCAATCATCGCTCATACCAATCATCACTCAGCACTCATACCAATCATCACTCAGCGCTCATACCAATCATCACTCTTCGCTCATACCAATCATCAATCATCGCTCATACCAATCATCACTCGTCGCTCAGACCAATCATCACTCATCGTTCAGACCAATCATCACTCAGCGCTCATACCAATCATCACTCTTCGCTCATACCAATCATCAATCATCGCTCATACCAATCATCACTCATCGCTCAGACCAATCATCACTCATCGCTCATACCAATCATCACTCAGCGCTCATACCAATCATCAATCATCGCTCATACCAATCATCAATCATCAATCATCAATCATCGCACATAGCATTCATCACTCAGCGTTCATACCAATCATTACTCAGCTCTCAGACCAATCATGATTCATCACTCATACCAATCATCACTCATCGCTCATACCAATCATCAATCATCGCTCAGACCAATCATCAATCATCGCTCATACCAATCATCACTCAGCGCTCATACCAATCATCACTCATCGCTTATACCATTCATCACTCAGCGCTCATACCAATCATCACTCAGCCCTCATACCAATCATCAATCATCGCTCATACCATTCATCACTCAGCCCTCATTCCAATCATCAATCATCGCTCATACCATTCATCACTCAGCGCTCATACCAATCATCATTCATCGCTCATACCAATCATCAATCATCGCACATAGCATTCATCACTCAGCGTTCATACCAATCATCAATCATCGCTCAGACCAATCATCAATCATCGCTCAGACCAATCATCAATCATCGCTCATACCAATCATCACTCAGCACTCATACCAATCATCACTCAGCGCTCATACCAATCATCACTCTTCGCTCATACCAATCATCAATCATCGCTCATACCAATCATCACTCGTCGCTCAGACCAATCATCACTCATCGCTCATACCAATCATCACTCAGCGCTCATACCAATCATCAATCATCGCTCATACCAATCATCAATCATCGCACATAGCATATATCACTCAGCGTTCATACCAATCATCACTCAGCTCTCAGACCAATCATGATTCATCACTCATACCAATCATCACTCATCGCTCATACCAATCATCAATCATCGCTCAGACCAATCATCAATCATCGCTCATACCAATCATCACACAGCGCTCATACCAATCATCACTCATCGCTCATACCATTCATCACTCAGCGCTCATACCAATCATCACTCAGCCCTCATACCAATCATCAATCATCGCTCATACCAATCATCAATCATCGCACATAGCATTCATCACTCAGCGTTCATAATAATCATCACTCAGCTCTCAGACCAATCATGACCCAACACTCATCTCATACCAATCATCACTCATCACTCATACCAGTCATCAATCATCGCTCATACCAATCATCAATCATCGCACATAGCATTCATACCTCAGCGTTCATAATAATCATCACTCAGCTCTCAGACCAATCATGACTCAACACTCATCTCATACCAATCATCACTCATCACTCATACCAGTCATCAATCATCGCTCAGACCAATCATCAATCATCGCTCATACTAATCATCACTCATCGCTCATACCAATCATCAATCATCGCTCAGACCAATCATCAATCATCGCTCAGACCAATCATCAATCATCGCTCATACCAATCATCACTCAGCACTCATACCAATCATCACTCAGCGCTCATACCAATCATCACTCTTCGCTCATACCAATCATCAATCATCGCTCATACCAATCATCACTCGTCGCTCAGACCAATCATCACTCATCGTTCAGACCAATCATCACTCAGCGCTCATACCAATCATCACTCTTCGCTCATACCAATCATCAATCATCGCTCATACCAATCATCACTCATCGCTCAGACCAATCATCACTCATCGCTCATACCAATCATCACTCAGCGCTCATACCAATCATCAATCATCGCTCATACCAATCATCAATCATCAATCATCAATCATCGCACATAGCATTCATCACTCAGCGTTCATACCAATCATTACTCAGCTCTCAGACCAATCATGATTCATCACTCATACCAATCATCACTCATCGCTCATACCAATCATCAATCATCGCTCAGACCAATCATCAATCATCGCTCATACCAATCATCACTCAGCGCTCATACCAATCATCACTCATCGCTTATACCATTCATCACTCAGCGCTCATACCAATCATCACTCAGCCCTCATACCAATCATCAATCATCGCTCATACCATTCATCACTCAGCCCTCATTCCAATCATCAATCATCGCTCATACCATTCATCACTCAGCGCTCATACCAATCATCATTCATCGCTCATACCAATCATCAATCATCGCACATAGCATTCATCACTCAGCGTTCATACCAATCATCACTCAGCTCTCAGACCAATCACGACTCATCACTCATACCAATCATCACTCATCACTCATACCAGTCATTAATCATCGCTCAGACCAATCATCAATCATCGCTCATACTAAGCATCACTCATCGCTCATACCAATCATCACTCAGCACTCATACCAATCATCACTCAGCGCTCATACCAATCATCACTCTTCGCTCATACCAATCATCAATCATCGCTCATACCAATCATCACTCATCGCTCAGACCAATCATCACTCATCGCTCATACCAATCATCACTCAGCGCTCATACCAATCATCAATCATCACTCATACCAATCATTACTCATCGCTCAGACCAATCATCACTCATCACTCATACCAATCATCACTCTTCGCTCATACCAATCATCACCCATCGCTCATACCAATCATCAATCATCGCTCAGACCAATCATCAATCATCGCTCATACCAATCATCACTCATCGCTCAGACCAATCATCAATCATCGCTCAGACCAATCATCACTCATCGCTCAGACCAATCATCACTCATCGTTCAGACCAATCATCACTTATCGCTCAGACCAATCATCAATCATCGCTCATACTAATCACTCATCGCTCATACCAATCATCACTCAGCACTCATACCAATCATCACTCAGCGCTCATACCAATCATCACTCTTCGCTCATACCAATCATCAATCATCGCTCATACCAATCATCACTCATCGCTCAGACCAATCATCACTCATCGCTCATACCAATCATCACTCAGCGCTCATACCAATCATCAATCATCACTCATACCAATCATTACTCATCGATCAGACCAATCATCACTCATCACTCATACCAATCATCACTCTTCGCTCATACCAATCATCACCCATCGCTCATACCAATCATCAATCATCGCTCAGACCAATCATCAATCATCGCTCATACCAATCATCACTCATCGCTCAGACCAATCATCAATCATCGCTCAGACCAATCATCACTCATCGCTCAGACCAATAATCACTCATCGCTCAGACCAATCATCACTCATCGTTCAGACCAATCATCACTTATCGTTCAGACCAATCATCACTCATCGTTCAGACCAATCATCACTCAGCGCTCATACCAATCATCTCTCATCACTCATACCAATCATCAATCATGGCTCAGACAAATGACTCATCACTCATACCAACCATAACTCATCGCTCAGATCAATCATCAATCATCGTTCAGACCAATTATCACTCATCGCTCATACCAATCATCACTCATCGCTCATACCAATCTTCACTCATCGCTCATACCAATCATCACTCATCGCCCATACCAATCCTCACTCATCGCTCATTCCAATCATGTATGTATGTATGTATGTATAGGCATTTATATAGCGCACTACTTACCCGGAGGGTCCCAAGGCGCTTCGACCGCTGCGAAACCCTTCCTGGCTTCCCTGAGAGATGGTCCCTTAATGGGTATCTCCAGGGTGAGACCAGGCATCCCCGGCGGTCTGGTGGGGCCGTTAGTGAGGATGAGGCAAGCTAATGCCCAGAGTTGCCGAGTGTGATCGCTGATCAGAGTGGGCACCGAGGCGAGAGAATTATCGAGTCCGCTGACCCTGGTCCAGAAACCTGCCGCGCCGGGAATCGAACCCTGGTCCCGGGCCGTCCTCTGCTCTCGGGTCTGCCGCCTCTAACCAGTGAGCCACACTACCTCACCTACCATCACTCATCGCTCATCCCTCATACCAATCATCACTCATACCAATCATCAATCATCGCTCAGACCAATCATCACTCATCACTGGAGAAGGTGACCACCGCGTTTTGCTCAGAGCAATTTACCGAACTGCGCTGCGCTGTGGCTCGCGCTCGCACTTTTAAAAATACCTTTTTTGTATTTCTGTTTACCTGTGTTCTTTAGGCCCTGTTTTTATCTGCGTCATTGCTGCGACCCCCCCTGGCCCTCACAGCACTATAAAACAAAGTAAAGCACCGCTACTTAGCGGGTCCGGGCTCCCGGGTTCCTCGAGTCACGTGATTACTTCGTGACGACGCCATCTTGGGAAGGCTGGTTCCTTCCTGCTGGGGGTTAGCGCGCTAGCGCTTGTTCCGCCACTCGCCTACTTAAGGTGAGCTTCTACTCGGGGTCAGCCTGGAGAAGGTGACCACCGCGTTTTGCTCAGAGCAATTTACCGAACTGCGCTGCGCTGTGGCTCGCGCTCGCACTTTTAAAAATACCTTTTTTGTATTTCTGTTTACCTGTGTTCTTTAGGCCCTGTTTTTATCTGCGTCATTGCTGCGACCCCCCCTGGCCCTCACAGCACTATAAAACAAAGTAAAGCACCGCTACTTAGCGGGTCCGGGCTCCTGGGTTCCTCGAGTCACGTGATTACTTCGTGACGACGCCATCTTGGGAAGGCTGGTTCCTTCCTGCTGGGGGTTAGCGCGCTAGCGCTTGTTCCGCCACTCGCCTACTTAAGGTGAGCTTCTACTCGGGGTCAGCCTGGAGAAGGTGACCACCGCGTTTTGCTCAGAGCAATTTACCGAACTGCGCTGCGCTGTGGCTCGCGCTCGCACTTTTAAAAATACCTTTTTTGTATTTCTGTTTACCTGTGTTCTTTAGGCCCTGTTTTTATCTGCGTTATTGCTGCGACCCCCCCTGGCCCTCACAGCACTATAAAACAAAGTAAAGCACCGCTACTTAGCGGGTCCGGGCTCCCGGGTTCCTCGAGTCACGTGATTACTTCGTGACGACGCCAGCTTGGGAAGGCTGGTTCCTTCCTGCTGGGGGTTAGCGCGCTAGCGCTTGTTCCGCCACTCGCCTACTTAATGCTCGCTTCTGACGTAGCGGTCTAGCGCAGCGGTCGCGCCTTCGCTACGCCTGAGTCTCGCCAGAGTCCTGCCCGTCTGCGCCCGTCAGCGCTAAGGCAGGGCTAGGGCAGGGGACTCTGAACTCCTTAGGATGATATCTGCAGAGAACCTGCGTCTTTTCCGGCATCAGGTATGTGATTCCTGTGTCGGCTCTCTGGATCCTCTTAGTGGCCCTTTTCAATGCCCCACTTGTCCTTTTAAACTCCCTATGCCATTGTGCATTAATAGTCTTCAGCCTAAGCCCTCGGCGGTCAACTCTCCTACCGATATTATAGGCACAGTTAATCAATCCACCCTTAAAGTGATGCACTTGAATGTTAGATCATTGTCTTGTCACTCCCAAGAAGTCTTTTCTTTGATTTCTGATGACAATCCGGATATCTTTTTCTTTACGGAAACTTGGTTACATGACCAATCCATGGCAGTCATTAATCTAGCACTTCCTGCGGGCTATATTATGCACTCTCTCCCTCGCAAGGCCAGAGGTGGAGGTATCGCAGTTGCGGTAAAAACCTGCTATCCCTGCATCTGGAAACCTATCACCATAGCTGGCTGCGAGAGTGCTCTTTTTAACATCTCAGTGAATCCCCATTTCACCTTCACGGGACTTCTAATCTATAGACCACCTGGGCCTGACGTCGCCTTTCGTCAAAGCCTTCCGGAGGTGATTTCCTCCTTGGCTTTAAAAACTGCCAACTTCACGATTATCGGCGACCTCAACCTGCATATGGACGCTCCTTTTTCCAACTCGGTCCATAGCTTGCTGGCTGATTTAGAGGCGTTCCAACTGACCCAAATGGTACAATTTCCAACTCACACAGGCGGCCATCTATTAGATCCCGTTTTGACGAATCTCTCTACGAATATTTCAATGCTCCATCCCAGACCTATGGCATGGACTGACCATCATCTTATTGAATTTCGTATCACTACCTCCTTTTCTCTTCCTAAGAATAACTCTTCTGCTAGCCTTAGACGCCCCTGGAGAAACTTAAATCTAGAGCATTTTCATCAGCTCCTGTTGGAATTTCATCCTTCACCCCCTACTGAAGTTTCCAGCGGCTACGACAGTTTCTGTGAGTGGCTAAATCACTCATTAGACTTACTTATCCCGGCTAAGTGGTGCAAGACTAGATCTAGTCCCTCTAACCCCTGGTACAACGATTCTCTTAAAACACTCAAAATCTCCTGTAAAAAGGCAGAACGCGCGTGGCGCAAAACTTATGATACTGACCTCAAGGCAGCCTATAGGGCCTGCACTAGAGTGTATCATCGGGCTATATGCACGGCCAGGGCTGCGTTTTACTCTCAGGAGATAAAGAACAGCACCAACCCTACCAAGGTCATTTTCAGGGTGTGTAAGGACCTTACTAGTAAAAGGACTGATACTGCTGCTCTTCAACCTTCCAGGACACACTGTGAGGACTTAGCCTCATTTTTTGTCGAAAAGGTGGAGGCTATCTATAAGTCATTCGCTCAGCTTCCTATTGCGGAGACTAGCCCTACGTCTCTGGTTCACAAACCATTATTGACTATTCCTAGTCCGACATTGGATGAATTCACTGCCCTGACGACTAAAGTTAAATCCGGCTCCCCAGACGACCCCATGAGACCCAATCAATTTCGGGAATTTGCTGAAGGCTGCTATCCTGCTCTACATGGCCTTATTAATTTGTCCTTCAGCTCGGGTAGTGTTCCTAAAGCTTGGAAACAGGCGACGGTCATTCCCATTCTCAAAAAACCCGCCCTCGACCCTACCAAACCTGAACACTACCGACCTATATCTCTTCTTCCTTGGCCAGCTAAACTGGCAGAAGCTCATGCTAATGCTATTTTATCTTCTCATTTGCAGGAAGCAAATATATTGGATATCTCCCAAAACGGGTTTCGTGCAGGCCACAGCACAGAAACTGCCCTTCTGGCTGTGGTGGAACACATCAGGCATCTGTTAGATCTGGGCCAGACGGCGGCACTGATCCTTCTGGATCTTAGTGCCGCATTCGACACTGTGTCTCACCAGATTCTACTACATCGCCTGATGGAAGCGGGAGTCGGAGAGGTGGCACTCGAGTGGTTTCGCTCCTTTCTTAAGGATCGTGCCTTTAAGGTTTCTACGCCCCCTTTTGTTTCTGCTTCTCGCCCCATACTCCAGGGTGTCCCCCAAGGGTCAGCCCTAAGCCCTACCTTATTTAATTTATATGTTCAGCCATTAGCGGAGGTAGCCCACAGTTTTGGTCTCTCCTTAGTGTCATACGCCGATGACACGCAGTTGGCGGTGGCACTTAATGGCGACTCCAATATGGATGCCCCCACTTTTCAGTCAGCTCTAAAAGCTGTGGCAGGCTGGATGGCGAACAATCGGCTCCAACTTAATGCCTCTAAGACCGAGGTCATTATTTTTGGTAGGGAAAGTGAATTATGGGGAGATCAGTGGTGGCCTTCTGATCTTGGCCCTGTCCCCTCCCCTGTGACGGAGGTCAGAAACCTCGGGGTGTGGTTTGACAATAAGCTTTCTTTCACCTCCCACACAAAACGTGTGGCCGGCACTTGTTTTGGCACTCTGCAATGTTTACGACCAATCTTTAAGTTCTTCGATGCGGAGACCAGACAGATCATTGTTCAAGCCCTGGTTCTTACCAGACTGGACTATGCTAGCTCCCTGTTTCTGGGCCTAAACCAAGCTGAGCTATCTCGCCTTCAGAGGGTTCAGAATGCGGCGGCCAGGATGCTTGTTGGACTTCCAAAGTTTGTCTCGGCTCGTCGGACCATTCAGGATCTCCATTGGCTGCCAGTGGGGCAGAGAATTAAATTTAAAGCCTTGTGCTTGACTTTTAAAATTCTTAAAGCAGCCTCCCCTCCTATTCTTGCACATACGATCCAGCATTATGTCCCTGCCAGAGCTCTTCGCTCTGCCGGAGCTAATTTGGCTATGGTGCCGCGTTTTAAAAAATCTAGGATGGGCGGTCGCTCCTTTTCAGTGATGGCAGCATCCCTTTGGAACTCTCTGCCTGCTTCATTGCGCTCCATTCCTGAGTTGCTTCCGTTTAGGAAGGCACTTAAAACCTTCCTTTTTGCCACAATCTAGACCCATTTCTTCTCCACTGTTCTTCCTCACCTCTCTTTCTGTCGTGTTGTGTTATTACTCTCCAAAGCGCCGGGACGCCACTTTGCTGCGGCATTCGTGCGCTATACAAAAATCATATAACATAACATAACATAACATAACATCGTTCATACCAATCATCACTCATCGCTCAGACCAATCATCACTCAGCGCTCATACCAATCATCACGCAGAGCTCATACCAATCATCATTCATTGCTCATACCAGTCATCAATCATCGCTCATACCAATCATCACTCCGCTCTCATACCAATCATCACTCAGCTCTTATAACAATCATGACTTATCACTCTGATCAATCATTACTCATCGCTCAGACCAATCATCACTCATCGCTCAGACCAATCATCACTCATCGCTCAGACCAATCATCACTCATCATTCAGACCAATCATCACTTATCGTTCAGACCAATCATCACTTATCGTTCAGACCAATCATCACTCATCGTTCAGACCAATCATCACTCAGCGCTCAAACCATTCACTCATCGCTCATACCAACCATAACTCATCGCTCAGACCAATCATCGTTCAGACCAATCATCACTAATCGCTCAGACTAATCATCACTCATTGCTCAGACCAATCATCACTCATACCAATCATCACTCATCGTTCAGACCAATCATCACTCAGCGCTCATACAAATCATCAATCATCGCTCAGACCAATCACTCATCGCTCATACCAACCATAACTCATCGCTCAGGCCAATCATCGTTTAGACCAATCATCACTAATCGCTCAGACTAATCATCACTCATTGCTCAGACCAATCATCACTCATACCAATCATCACTCATTGTTCAGACCAATCATCACTCATCGCTCATACCAACCATAACTCATCGCTCAGGCCAATCATCGTTTAGACCAATCATCACTAATCGCTCAGACTAATCATCACTCATTGCTCAGACCAATCATCACTCATACCAATCATCACTCATTGTTCAGACCAATCATCACTCATCGCTCATACCAACCATAACTCATCGCTCAGACCAATCATCGTTTAGACCAATCATCACTTATCGCTCAAACTAATCATCATTCATCGCTCAGAACAATCATCACTCATCGCTCATACAAATCATCAATCATCGCTCAGACCAATCACTCATCGCTCATACCAACCATAACTCATCGCTCAGGCCAATCATCGTTTAGACCAATCATCACTAATCGCTCAGACTAATCATCACTCATTGCTCAGACCAATCATCACTCATACCAATCATCACTCATTGTTCAGACCAATCATCACTCATCGCTCATACCAACCATAACTCATCGCTCAGGCCAATCATCGTTTAGACCAATCATCACTAATCGCTCAGACTAATCATCACTCATTGCTCAGACCAATCATCACTCATACCAATCATCACTCATTGTTCAGACCAATCATCACTCATCGCTCATACCAACCATAACTCATCGCTCAGACCAATCATCGTTTAGACCAATCATCACTTATCGCTCAAACCAATCATCATTCATCGCTCAGAACAATCATCACTCATCGCTCATACCAATCATCACTCATCGCTCACATACCTTCATATGTGCTTTCTCAAAATAACCAATACCATCAGGGATAGTTTACTCATTTGTCTCCTGTGTCGCTGCTACGCTGTGAATCAGTGGCACCGCTATAATAAGACAGTATCTAAGAGGATACCAGCGCGCACACTGACGTCTCAGTCTCAGCGCCCTCATCCACACTGACAAATAGCAGATGCAACTGAGAACTCCTGACCGAACCGCTTTACCAATTTACACAACGTATAGTTCCTTTGCTCTCACACCGCTGACAGCATGCACCAGGCTCCCTGGCCAGAACGTCACAAGAACGTGCACAATCAGATGGTGTAATGTACTCAGGCGCTAATCAGAGTGAAAAAAAGAGTACATTTATGCCCAAGTGTAAGTTTATCCTGGTGAATTGAGCCCATAATATCTGCTCTTTCACCGGCAGTTGTGTAAACAGTGAAGTTTTCTTGAAATTCGACCACTGGCCAGATTGTGCAGAAGTCCTATGTGTAACCAGTAGCTGGGTGAATAGTAATGCTTCTTTGCCGTCTGCGCGTCCGCCATCCAGATATGATTCAATATCTGACCCTCAGCCAGCGTTTATTATTGATAAGGAGCAGGTCCACAGTGCAGACGCTCCTGATAGCCAGCAGCCAGGTAAATTGTGAAGTTCTTTGCAGTTTCCACTGCCTCTGGGTAAGCCATGCATAACTTCTTATATTTAGGGGCAGCTGGGTAAAAACTTACATGTATATGCTGTTTGCACAGTGCTGGTAAATATTGAAGCTTGTTTGCTATTTGCAGAGCCACCTGTATAAGTGTAAATAATCTCTGCTGTTCGTACAGTTGGCAGATGAATACCAGAGAAAATGAAATACATACCACTTATAGACAAGCATTGAAAATGCAACAGGTCTCGCCTTTGATTAAGTTAAAGCCATTTGCTTTGCTAATGGAAAAGTATAGCAAAGCAAATGGCTTTAACTCAATGAAAGGCGAGACCTATCGCATTTTTAATGCTTGTTCTTTCTATGTTTTAAGTGAGGTTATTTTACTAAGACTTGGTTTTCATTTCCTTGGCCGGTGACTTGTGATGTAAGCGGCTTGTTTACCGGTGTCCGGCGCAATCGTATTGGGAGGATAGCTGAGTGCGGTGCGTGATTATTTTTCTGGAGGTATTTAGTTAATCCACGTGCCTCAGAAGTGCTGTCCTACAAGAGTAAACAAAACTAAAAGGAACCATGAACATGCAGAAATGAAGCCTACACCGCAGAAAATCAAAACACTTATGACAGACTACGTTTGCCAGTCAAAAGGTGAAAGTATGTCAGAGCTCAGATTAACTATTCAGAGGGTTGTGGCTGCAGAGTGCAGATGTAACGAAGACACCACACCCACCTGGGTCTCTCCTTCGTTATATGAGGCTATAACCACCAAGGTCGCTGGAATTATGCGGCAGTGAAGGGAAACTTATGTGGCACCGTTGAGTAAATTATGCAGCAAGAAAAGACAAATTATGCTGCGCATTTTGTGACTGTATTACTTCATTATTTTATCATTTTTACACCTGTTAACACTGCGTGGCCATTGGTTGCTCATCATTATTACCAGTCTAACACCCAAATATATAGCAATAGGCAACATAAAGGTGACCAGTGAAGCTTTGCAAGGATCCTTCCACTGCGTAGTAGCTCGTACTGCTATGTTTATAGGAACTTTTGAACCATTTGAGCTGAAACTTTTTTTGTTAAAATTTGCAGGGGGTGGAATATATGACAAATGCAGCAAATCATTAACTGTGGAAAACACAGTGGTTGAACAATCGTATAATTCCAGTGGTGCGAACCAATCAAAAAGATAGGCGGGACTTCAACTACGCCTTCGAGAACGTTGAATTTGTATTGATGCCAAGAAGGTGAGACCTAAAATGTGCAGAAAAGACTTATAGAGCGAACGCCATCAAGCATTGGAACCTCCACTAGAGGGCACGAAAGGCACCTTTTCAGGAGGTCGAAGGTCTGAATGGATAGCTCTGGACCCTCGCAGTAGAGTAAGTGCACCTCACACGTGACAGGAGTCGCAATCCACAGCCTGATGGCCGCACCTTTCCAGACTGGGCCTTATGGAGAGTTAATCAACACTTCTATTGAGTCTGCGCAGGGTGGGCGTCTCGAGATGCTCAGCGCAGCCCGGCCCCACCCCCAGCGCAGCCTCACCGCCGGGGGGCCAGAGCGCCTTTGAAAAGTGCCTGGTTTGGGGAATATTTTGTGACATTGTACAGAAGGGGCTGCAGTGATGCTACTGTGTAGTGGCTTTTAATGCAACGCTGGTAGGAAGAATCTGGCAGCAGCTGGCACTGTGCCCAGCTGCCCGGTCACCTTCTATTTCCGGTCACCTCCTGACAGGGACTTTTATTAGAAAGGACTTTCTTTTTGGGAGCTCATGGTAATCGTAATCCGCAGATAAAAGCGGTGTCAGTAGATGGAGCCTGATGGTGTTGGTCAGTGTGGGCGGCTTTGCACCTGCATCAATGTAGCGCCTCAACCTTCCTTGCAGAGGCCGCGGCGCCTTCGATGCTCTGCAGAGACCGGAGCTTGAACTGGAGTTTACATCCATTCTGTGTAAGGCCATGTGCATTGCACATCAGGCCTTCTGGGACACGGGCCCCAGGATTACCTGGGATCTTATTACCCACTACCTCCCCAGCAGAAACCTCCGCTCCAGCCAGAATTTCTTGGCCACGATACCAAGAATAAAAAGATCCAGATCCGGCGGCAGGACGTTCGCCTACAACACATCCATGGCATGGAACAACCTCCCCCTGCACCTGAGAGCCAATTGCAATCTGCCCACATTCCGGAAACAGTTAAAAACTTTTCTTTTTAATCTGCCCCACTAATCCCAGTTAACCCCCTCCGCAGGGCCCTGGTTATTCTAGCGCTTGGACGCCTTCGGCCAGCAATTTGCGCTCTATAAATCCACATCCATTCCATTCCATTCCATCCACGCCTGATTTTATCAAAGGGTTGTTTTCTATGTCCCTCAATAAATAAACAAATCCCTCGACCCCTCACAGTCCGGCTTCCGAGCCAAACACAGCACCGAAACCGCCCTCATCGCAGCAACAGACGACATTCGAACTCTACTGGACAATGGAGAAACAGCTGCCCTCATCCTACTTGACCTCTCCGCAGCCTTCGACACAGTCTGTCATAGCACCCTCATACAACGCCGCAGCAACGTCGGAATACAAGGAAAAGCATTCGACTGGATCATCTCGTTCCTCGCCGGAAGAACCCAGAGAGTCCACCTCCCCCCTTTTAGATAAGAGGCCACCGAAGTCATCTGCGGCGTACCACAAGGATCATCACTCAGTCCCACCCTCTTCAACATATACATGAATCCCCTTGCATCCATCGAACGCCAACACAACCTCAACATCATCTCCTACGCAGACGACACCCAGCTGATCCTCTCCCTCACCAAAGACCCAACCACCGCCAAAACCAACTTACACGAAGGAATGAAAGAAGTAGCCGAGTGGATGAAGAACAACCGTTTAAAACTGAACTCGGACAAAACGGAAGTCCTCATCTTAGGTTCATCCCCCGCTGCCTGGGACGACTCATGGTGGCCACAGGCCCTGGGAACCGCACCCATACCTACGGACGACGCACGTAACCTGGGCTTCATCCTGGACTCCTCCCTCTCGATGACCAGACAAGTCAATGCCGTCTCATCATCATGCTTCAACATCCTACGCATGCTCAAAAAATCTTCCGCTGGTCACCCGCGCACTGGTCACAAGCCGACTGGATTACGGAAACACCCTTTACGCCGGAACCACAGCCAAACTACAGAAAAAACTCCAAAGCATCCAAAACGCCTCAGCCAGACTCATACTGGACATCCCCCGTCAAGCTCACATTTCCGGTTACCTGAAAGACCTCCCCGTCAACAAGAGAATAATGTTCCGTCTCCTCACCCACACACACAAAGCCCTCTACGACCTAGGACCCGAATGCCTCAACATGCGACTGTCCTTCTACACCCCCACCCACCAACTACGATCATCCAATCAAGCCCTCGCCGCAATTCCGCGCATCCATTGATCCACCATGGGGGGAAGATCCTTCTCCTACTTAGCGGCCAAAACCTGGAATTCTCTCCCCACCCACCTCCGCATTGCACAGAACCACCTCTCCTTCAGAAAGCAACTAAAAACTTGGATATTCGATAAGTAAAGTACCCCCCCCACCCCCAAGCGCCTTGAGACCCTCTGGGTGAGTAGTGCGCTATACAAATTTTTGAACTTGAACTTGAACTTGAGCCGGGTTTGTATCGAAAGGAGCTGGATAGAGAATCTCTCAACACATTAAAGTGATATTTTCTGAAAATGCTTCCTGCGAAGTCTCCGATGATGAGCAGAGGGTGAGCTCCCATTGAAGGCTCCTGTAGATCTACAGGGGGTGGGGGGGCTCTGTCCGAGTCTCCCTCCCTGCAGTGGTGTCAGCAGCACCAGGGGCGTAGGAGACACTACAATTCTGGGGGGGACATGGACAACCTTGTGGACTTTCCGTTGACCCCATACAAATCACCGCCCGTTAAACAAATACAGTTGCATAGATTTGAAGTGAAATATTGAGAAAAGCAGGCATGTTGTCATAGTTTGCATGTACGCTTTATTGTTATTTACATTCACATAGTAATCAGACCACATGTTAAAAAAACATGGTCTTGCATCTTCATGCACCAAGCAAGCAAAGGTCGCTGACTTCGGGTGGGGCGTTGTGTTTGTAAGTGCATTATGATTTGAAAAGTACCTGCTGCTGCATTCCTGGTCTCCAGCAATTTTCAGGCAACAGTAAAAATGTGAAGATAACTTTGGTGATTAATATTTTTTATTGAGAGAGATCAGAGGTCTGACTACTGGAAGTTTTGACTCTTGGTAAGGTAGCCACACTGGGTTAAGATGGCTGCTGCATAGAATGTGTAGCACGCAGATCACAAAATGCATACCATGTAAATTGGTCAGTGAGTTACTGCTTTTGTCTGAGAGATTATTTTGGTATTTGCAGTTTATAAGTTAAAATCCTAACATTGAACAGTGCGCTATTAACCGTCATCAAAGAGCTGCATGAAAACTGCAAGGTATAGATTAGAACGTTATGATTTTTCCCCAGTGTTTCCTTATCCTAAAGTTGGAAAATGGGTTCATTAGGATAGAAATCAATTCTGATTATTAAAGAAAACCCCCAACCATGGTGTTATGTTTTAAATTCTGAGTTTGTGCTTCTTTAGTGTTGCAAAGCCCTCCTGTGCCCTCCCCAACGTTTTGCTAACTGGTACTGGTGGTACCTGACTCAGACTGACCACGGCCTCTGCCTGAACAGGCACAGGGCCAATGCTATTCTGAAAGAGACACTTAAAGATACTGTGAAACACCTACATACACTAGGTTGCACTATGGATTAGGGAGACAGGGAGGGAGACAGAGACAGGGACAGACAGAGACAGATAGAGGCAGGGACAGGAACAGACAGATAGCTGCAGAGTGACAGGGAGATGGAGAGGTAGACGGAGGCAGACAGAGGGAGATGGGGGGATGGAAAAGGAGGGAAAGGGAGACAGAGGGTGACAGAGGGAGGGGGGTAGAGAGGGAGACAGAAAGGGAGGGGGAGGGAGACAGAGGGAGAGAGAGAGGCAGACAGAGAGAGGGAGATGGAGGGAGTCAGGGGGAGACAGAGGGTGAAGGACCAGGTTTTAGAACCTAGCGGCGCCAGGGAAAACGCCAGATGCCTTCGAGTTCCCCTGCCTCGGCAAACAGAGACACGTGATGCTTCTTGATGACGTCAAAGACCAAAGTGTATTGGCTGCAACCAGGAACAGAGGTCTACGAAGCACAACACGGGTGGTTCGCTAGAGACTGCACAAATTCAATGAGCGGAGCATGGTCTTTTATGCCAAAAATCACATTCCAAAGGTGGCATTGGTTACATACAAACTAACCAATCACTGAGAGTGACATTTCAAACATATCGCATGACGACAATCCCACTTTCCGTTGTCCAGCCCACCAGAAATGACCAAGCAAATTCCAATATCCTGTTTGGTCAGGCCAGACAAACCCATCATAAAACCTCAACCCAAATCAGTAATCATGCTGTAAAGGAAGGAGCAGAAACAGATTGGAAGCAAGATAGAAAGGTGGGTGCAGTGAACTGTAAGCTCCGGCACGTCCTTCTCTTTGATCTTTATCTGACCAGCTGCTTAACAAGGAACTGGCTCAGCGAGGTCAGCCTCGAGCAAGGAGTCAGTTCGGCCAGGTCATTCAGAAGTCAGCTAAGGTGTACGTGTCTCAAAGACTCATTCGGCCGTAGTCATCGGCCTATGTGAGGGCAACCACACAAAATGGCTGCCGCACACAAAATGGAACCCGAAGGTTCAAATGAAATCCCTAAATACATAGTGTTCTCATAGATCGATTAATGCGAAAACACTCGTACATACCGCACTCGTGATTTGCGGTCCGCTGATACCAAAATCGTCTATTTCCGACGACCTTTATTGAACGGGTTCGGAACCACCAAACCAGACCCTCAAACTGCAGAACTACAAGGGAGGGAGACAGAGGGAGGGAGACAGAGGGAGGGACATAGAGGGAGGGAGACAGAGGGAGGGAGACAGAGGAAGGGAGGAAGCTAGAGGGAGGGAGCTAGAGGGAGGGAGCTAGAGGGAGGGAGATAGAGGGTGACAGACAGAGGGTGACAGACAGAGGGAGGGAGACAGACAGAAGGGCAATAGAGGGAGGGAGGGCGATAGAGGGAGGGAGGAAGGTAAAGGGAGGGAGTGATGGAGCGAGATAGAAAGCAAAATTTTGTTTAAACTCGCAAAGTCACATTTCCATAACATGAATAAAATTATTAATGATTTGTGATATGTCGTGCTAATACAACTTAGATTAAACTTTACACGTGGGGGGACTAACATGTGTGCTCATAAACGTGCATATTTGTTGCATCTTTTTGTTCGTGCAAAATAATAAAATAATTTATTGTTTTCGTTTTTGTCATTACTAACTGCTGCAAAACTTAAAAGAAGCATGTGCTTGTTTTGCTTTTCCTTGTCTGTGTGATGTCATTTCTACTATTCTAGGTGCATATGGGTCTCATAGAAAAACGGAGACTGGTAAATATAAACGCTGCTTTATTTGTTTGCATTAGCTAGGTAACATTTTGATTAATCGGGTGGGTTAATTAATTAGTAAACCATGGGGTGGATACAGAATATACTTTATTTCTTACATTAATACTTTTCTTGTGTTTGTTTTATACTAGAAAACATAAGTTGCCTGCTTTTGGGCCTAGTTATTTGAGCCGCAGAAAAAGAGCTGATCTATAATTCTGCAGAAAGTCACGAGACGCCCATTCTGAATTAAAACGTTTATTGAAGCTGCATTCACAAAGCAAAAACTGATGAGTTGACATCATTCTGTCGGACATGGCCAAGGTCGAAAGTGAACTTTTTGTCAGTCCTTAACTTGGCATCCGCGGAAGTTGTACTGAAAGACTATGGAAGCTGCGAGGATGACTTAATACAAAGTTGCAATCGCAGGAAGCTTCTGGCTTCACGTGGAAGAGACAATGGTCTTTGTAAGACATGATTTTGTGGAACTTTTTAAGAATCTGGTGACATGTCACTTGTCACTCTCAGCCAATGGGACGTCGAGGATTTCTGAAAACTTTCCTTTGCTAGTTTAGTTAGCGTAGAAAGGTATAAAAAGTCATGCCCTTAGGGTTGGGCTGGCTGCTGCTTTCTGACTTTCCGATGAGGGTGATGTGCTGCTGGACTTTGCGTGGAGCACGTAAGAATCCTCAAAGATCTTTACTTTAATTTCTGTCTATTTAGCTCAGTTAGGGAAATAGGTTTTAGAAATGCTATACTTTATATAATTTCTTTAAAATTGATTCAATTGCTTAAATTGTATTTTTCTCATATTTCTTACCATCATGTTTGCTTTATTACAAATAAATTTCATTTATAAAACTTTCAACTTATATACCATAATTTAGAAAATAAAATCTTACTTTTGACAAACAAGCTGGTCTTGGTTATTCAGAAATATAGGTTACCATTAGCTAGATCACGTCGCCTATGGTGGTCGTTTAAATGGTTGGGTTTTATTCTAATGACAATATTCTTTCTGCAAATGTATAAATATGTATATAGTTTGTAGATAATGTGTATATAGATTTATTCTGACCACCTGATTCAGTAGGCCCCAAATATATCAGGTTCATAAATGGGTCCATATTTAGTATAGAATTTTGTTTATAGGTTATGAAGTTGGGTAGCGTAGTTTATGATATATTTTCTATAGCCCGCTGGATCAATTCTCTGGTAGCAGAAATTGATGGTTGCTAAGAGGTAACCAAGGTAATATGTTGGTTGCTAAAGGTTACGTCATGGTATGGAAATAGGATCGATGTTTTAACACATGTTTAGTTCGTTTTTCGTGCCTATCTGTAAGCTATACCGGTATAGATTGTGTGGCGAGAAATTAGTCACGCAAGCCATCTGTTCAGTTTGTAGTGATATCGCCGAGTATCACAAGAGGTATCGCCGTGTACCATAGTGTTGTCGCCGAGCAGCACAGTTTTAGGGCTAGGTCTGAATCTTGTATAGTGAGGATTTTCTAAGAAATCAAAGCAGCATGAGAATAGGGACAAAGCGCCTTCCATAAAACTCACTGTGATGAGAGTATTAGTTATTACCGAGCTTGAGTGAAGGGTAAATTCAACGTCGGTGCATGATTATCTATAAACAGGTTAGAGTCCTGTACGGGTACATGTTTCATATCTATAAACAGGTGAGAGCCCTGTACGGATAACGTCGTTATTTTGCTAACGGTGCATGAATTTTATAAACAGGTGAGAGTCCTGTACGGATTTCATGTGTGTTTGAATTTAGGGAATTTTCCGTGTAAAAGTGCGAGTTTGAATTGTATTTTATGTTCAAGTGGAACTCTTAGAACTTTCACTTCGCGGTGGGTTCAGAGCAAAGCGAGTTCATAATTATACGTGTTAGAAGGGTGGGGTAAGGTTACTCTACTGACAATTGAATATTATCCTTAGTGTGAATAGCGCCGTCTATTCCGAAGTGTGGATACTCGAATGTATGTAAACTATCCTAAATAGTGAAACGAACAGATGTTGTCTTTATAGTCATTGTTAAGAATTAATTTACACTGAAAAGTGTCCTTAAAATGGCGCTGTGAAAAGATTTTGTGAAGGAGGGGTAAGCGCCAGGAGTGAGAAGCGAGAAACCGCAGCTGCTGTGTACGTCACAGAGCCGCGCTGGGATTGGGTGACCTACGTCACAAACTGTATTCTGATTGGCTCCTGAGTCTCTGACAGCCTGTGAGCTGATTGGTCTTTCGGAAAATCTCCAAATTTATTGGTCGAGCTGAAAAGTGACGCAGCTCAACTGACATTGGCCTGTTGGTGTGTTTCGCGCACGGATTGGTTGTTTTGCGGAACATCCCGGAAATATTTTACGAACGATTTTGTGAATAAAATTTAACTTTTAAAAATGAGTTATCATTTTAAACATGTTGAGAAAAAGACAACATTATTTCAGAAATTTAAGAATTTATTTTCACCTGACAAGAAAATCGAAACGCGAGGTGGTAAACTACTTCATAAGTATAAAACACCTGCAGCGTACATGGAAGGTGAATACGGATATCATACTGTCTTATGGTTTGACAGTTGGAAACGCTATACTAAAAACGACGGTGTTTTAGCTTGGCCTGATGATGGTTCATTTAATGTAAGAGTTTTAAGAAATTTACGAGAGAAAATGAATGCTCTTGTTCCAAAACCGAGACCAACTCAATTTGAAGCTTTAGTTGAGTGGGAAGACGAGATGTATCAGTTACAAAGAGAAGCTAGTGGAATTAAAAGACCTTCTAAAAATCCATCATGGAAAAGAGAAACTCATGAAGATAGATTGCGAATGTGGAGACAGGGAAACATGAGTGAAGGATTATATTTAATTCATGAAATGGTAATGGGTTCTCCTACAGGGAAATCTATGGAAAGTGAATCTGAGGATGCAGTTATGGAAGAAATATATACAACTGCTAGAAAGAAACAGCCTAATCAGCCTTTGAGACCTCCTAGATCATGGTCTACTCCGGTGGTTTCTACCGAAACTTCACCGAGTGCACCTCCAATTAGTGAAGCTCATAAACTTTATCCAAATAATAGTGAAATCACTGAAACTCCTAGAAGATCAGAATTCGAGAATGCTCGAAATGAAGGTAGACATTTTTCAATGACTCCAAGAGCAAGGGAACCTCCAAAAGATTATGCAAGAGAGACAAGAAATATTGAGGATGTTGATTATAATGAATATTTAAGGTCTAAAGAAGAATTAATTAAAAGAATGACAAAAGGCATGGAAGCTGTCACAGTTCCAGTAACAATAGGTCCTGTTCAGCCTGTATTTGATCAAAGAGATACAAACAAAAACGGATTAACTATTCCTTTAAATACAGAAACTCAAAAAGCTACTGAAAAATTTTATTCAGACTTGACTGAATTAAACACTTCTAGATCGAGAATGCCTGATTTAACCTTTAATGAGGATTTATCTCCAAAAACACCAATGGGTGCTATGTCAGATGTAGGAAGTCCTGAAGTTAGGGTAACCACACCAAAACTTGATGTGGCCAAATTAAAAGCGAATATAGAAGAATTAATAATTGGAACAATTGGCCCAGATAGTTTAAATTACTATCGGGATGATGAGCTACTATTCATTTGCAAAAGTATTCAGTGGAAAACGAAAAATAAATATGATCAATTAGAGGATCTAGCTGCAGAACTTGAAATCGATGTAAGTAAACAAAAGAATTTTGCAAAGCATTACAGATTAGATTTTTCAGAAAGTGACATTGAGAGTTTGAACTCAATGGGAAGAATAGTTCACATTAAAGATTTGATTGTCTATATCAAAAAGCTAGGAGAACTGAACAAATGGAGAGTGAAATGGACCAAAAGGAAGGAAGATGAAAGATTGGAAAAATTGTCAAAACAATTTCCAATGAGGGAAGTTGCAGGTGGAGGATATGTTCATGTCCCATGGTCAAGACAAGACATTCTGTTATTCACAAATGACTTTCCAAAATTAAGGGAGAAACCAGTTGAGTGGTACAGGCAAGTCGATAGATTTATCAAAGTGTCAAAAGTTCTGTGGATTGATTTAGATGGATTTTTTGACATTGTAGTTCCATCTGATCTTTGGACAGAATGTAAAATATCTATTAGTTGGCCAAAAGCAGAACCTGAGCGAATTAAAGAAACAGGTGCCCCAAATCCACTTGTAATGGATTTCTATGAGAAAGTAATTGTTTGGATGAAAAACAAAATTCCACCCAAAGAAGTTGATTGGGTTAAAATAGAAAGAACAGAACAGGAAACAAAAGAATCAGTTCATTCTTTTTATGAAAGACTGTTGTTAATCTTTAAACAATACAGTGGTTATGAAAAATTAGATGAAAAAGACATGAGTCATTTTATCTATAGATTTGTTTATGGACTAAAACCTGAAATTGGAGAAATGATCAGAACTAGTATTGTCGGATGGCAAGCACTATCTATAGATGATATTCTAAGAAAAGCAAAATATTGTAGCGATGAATTAGAAGTAAAACAGAAGAAGCTGAAGGAGAAAGCGATGTGGGCTCAGGTAAAGGTGGCTGAGCAACAGATTGCCAGCATGGGAAATAAGAACACTAATTTTGTTCAAACTGGAAATACAAACCAGATACAAGGAAAGTTTAAAGGTAATAATTTCCCAAAGAAATTTAGCCCAAAGATAGAAGAGCTGAAACAAAGATTACCTTGTTTTAATTGTGGCGAAATTGGACATTGGAGGGACGAGTGTCCTCATCCTCCTAGAAACTCAAAGAATCCCTTATTGAATCCACAGATGCAGAATGGTGTTAACCTGCAGCAACAGCTACAGATGCAACAGGGGTTAAATGAATTTAATATTCAGCGACAGTTACAACAACAGCAACAACAACAGGTGAATAATCGTCAAGACCAGTTGCCACAACCACCTTTTCCGAATTGTGGGGGAGTTCAAAAATATAATCCAAACGTGGGATTTCAGGGATGTGAACAGGTAATAAAACCACAAAAACAGCAAAAGCAGCAAAAGGTTCAAATGCAAAATGCTTCACAACAATTTTTATTAACAGAAAGTCAAGACAGTGATTCTGATGATTATTGCTGACGGTGCCCGAGAGAGGAGGAAGAGTGTGTTGTTGGAGCCACTCTTGAGGTTGACCAGTCTGGTCCTTATGTAAACGGGAAAGTTAATGATGTAGACATCACTTTTCTAGTGGACACTGGTGCTACCCGTTCTACTGTTAGATCAGTGGAAATTGAAAACCTACCTCTCTCTGGGGATACCATCCAAGTTGTGGGAGTAAGTAATCAGCAAATTAAAACAGACTTAACTGATCCAGTACCAGTTGAAATTGGAAATTACAGAGACAAACACAGATTTGTGGTTTGTAATAGTAGTCCAGTAAATCTATTAGGTAGAGACATCCTATGTAAAATGAATTGCAGAATATATTGTTCTCCTGAAGGAGTTGAGTTACAAACAATGGAGGAAGATGGTTTGTATAGGATGACAATGATGATGATGGAAGCAGAAGAAACAAAATTGTTTCCTGCATTTGAAGAAAAGGATTTACCTGAAGAGCTAAAGGAAACAGTGAAATCTGAAATATGGGATTTTACTGGGAATGAGATGGGTCTGATGAAAAACGTAGATCCTGTTAAAATTGCATTGAAACAGGGAATAGAATTTCCAAACACTCCACAGTATAAAATGAAAACAGAGACAATTGAAGGTATTACACCTATAATTGAAAAGTTAATCAAGCAAGGTGTATTAAAGGAAATGAAGAGTAGCTCTTGTAATTCACCAATTATGGGAGTTAAAAAGTCTAACGGAACATTTAGGATCGTACAAGATTTGAGAAAGGTTAATCAAATTGTCATTCCATGTTGTCCTGTGGTTCCAAATCCAGCAGTAATTCTATTTCAGATTCCACATGATGCTGAATGGTACACAGTTATTGACCTTTGCAATGCATTCTTTACTGTTCCCTTACACCCAGACAGTTATGAAATCTTTGCTTTCAGATTCCAAGGTAAGACCCTTGGATGGACAAGAATCCCTCAGGGCTATACAGAAAGTCCTTCAATCTTTAATGAATTGTTAAAAAGATCATTAGAAGATTTAGACTTACCAGGTAGATCTACGCTGGTGCAGTATATTGATGATTTGTTAATAGCTGCAAAGACAAGAGAAAATTGTGTAACAGACACAATAATTCTGTTAAATCGCCTTGCAGAAGAAGGACATAAAGTGTCCCCAGCAAAACTACAGTTTTGCAAACAAGAAGTAAAATATCTTGGTCACAGAATTGCAAAAGGAAAAAGACAAGTAACAATAGAGAGAATAAAAATGATTCAAGCAATGTTACCGCCAAGAACACAAAGACAGGTCAGAATGTTCCTGGGAATGGTAGGTTACTGTCGACAATGGATAAGTGGATTTTCAGTAATTGCAAAACCACTACAAAGATTGACCAAATCAGATGTAAAAGATCCAATTATTCTCAATGATGCTGAGATGGAATCTTTTGAGAACCTGAAAAAGAGCTTATGCCAAGCTCCTGCTTTGGGTATGCCAAATTATGAGAAAGATTTTGAACTGTATTGCAGTGAGAGAGAAGGATGTGCATTATCTGTGTTAATTCAGAGACATGGAAATTTAAAGAAACCTATTGCATACTTCTCTGCAGTTCTTGATCCAATTGCAAAAGCATTACCAGGTTGTTTGAAAGCAGTTGCAGCTACTAGTATCAGCCTTGAACAAAGTGAAGGAATCATTATGGGATTTCCTGTGAAAGTTTTTGTGCCTCATTCAGTTGAAATATTACTGACAAGAGGTAAGACTCAACATTTAACAAGTAGCAGATTGACAAAGTATGAGAAAATCATACTGGGAGCAGATAATGTTTCGATTTCAAGATGTTTGAATCTGAATCCTTCTACATTACTGCCTGATTCTGAAATTGTTGATGACATTGAAACAGAACATGAATGTTTAGATGTCATGGAATTCTGCACTAAACCAAGAAAAGACATCAAAGACAGACCTTTGTCTGAATCGGATTTTGTCTACTTTGTAGATGGCTCATGCTTAAGATCCGAAGGAGGTGTCTTGAAAGCTTCATACTCAGTTTGTACAGTTGTAGATGTTGAAGAAGCATCATGTCTTGAAGGAGTTCGTTCAGCACAAGTGGCTGAATTGATTGCTTTAATTCGTGCATGTGAAATATCAAAAGATATAAGAGTTACCATCATTACTGATAGTCAGTATGGGTACGGAGTTGTGCATGATTATGGACAACTCTGGTCACAGAGAGGATACATGACATCAACAGGATCACCAATTAAAAATGCAGTTTTCATTAGAAGATTAATTGAAGCAATACAATTGCCAAAAGAAATTGCCATAGTCAAGTGTGCAGCGCACACTAGAGGAACTGATTATATTTCCAAGGGAAATGCCTTCGCAGACGAAACAGCAAAGTACTGCGCAAGAAAAAATTATTCATACAATCGGGAGAGGAGTAAAGAAACTGATTCAAATTCATTAATGCTAACAACTGTTGTAGAAACATGGCATGAGATTAGAGATTTACAAAACGAAGCAGATGATGAAGAAAAAGACCTATGGTTAAGATCAGATTGTAGACCACGTGAAGAAGATGGAGTGTGGGTTTACAAAGATGGCAGAATAGTCTTACCAAATTGCTTGATTGCTGACATGGCCAGATTATATCATGGTCCTGCACATTTAGGAAGAGATTCTATGGTCAGACTTTTTAGAGAAACATGGTTCAATACAAAATTTAGAACCATTGCAGAATCTTTTTGTCAAAGGTGTTTGTCATGCCAACAAATGAATCCAAACAGAAAATCAGTGGTGGGGACAGGAATAATTGGTCGAGAAGGTGGTCCCTTTACCAGGTTACAAATAGATTTCATTGAAATGCCCTTACACAACTGTTTGAAATATGTACTTGTAATTGTATGCTTATTCTCAAGATGGGTAGAGGCTTTCCCTACACGACATTGTGATTCAATTACAGTAGCAAAACTAATGCTAAGAGAAATCATCCCAAGATACGGTTTTCCAGTCACTATTGAGAGTGATGGAGGAAGCCATTTTGATAATAAACTGTTGAAGTTAATTTGTGAAGCTTTGAGCATTGAGCAGAAAATACACTGTGCATACAGACCAGAGGCATCAGGTGTAGTCGAACAAATAAATGGAACTATCAAAAACAGAATTGGAAAAATGTGTCTAGAAACAGGAGTTAAGTGGACTGATGCTCTTCCACTTGTTTTGATGTCATTAAGAAGTACACCAGATAAAAAGACAGGTCTGAGTCCTCATGAAATTTTAATGGGAAGAGTTATGAGGCAAGCTTTTGTACCTGTAGGTAAACTGTTGAGCATAAATGACAGTGCAATTTTGGATTACTGTAAAAGGTTATCTGATATGGTAACTTCTGTGTCTAATCAGGTGGGAACTGAAGCTCAATCAAATGAAAAAGTTTTGACTCATGATCTGAGACCTGGCGATTGGGTCAGAACGAAAGTACATCGGAGGAGGAATTGTCTATCTCCTAGATGGCAGAAACCTAGGCAGGTAATCTTGATCACTACTAATGCTGTAAAGTGCAGAGGATTGAAGCGCTGGATTCATCCAAGTCATACTATTCCAGTACCAACTCCTGAGAGTTCTGATGTTGAAAGTGATACCACAGATGATTCTGATTCTGAAGCAGAAGACAGAACAGAAGGTGAAATAATTCCAGATTCTGAAGATCGACAAGAAAGTCGACATCTGGAAACTGTGCCAGTGAATGGAAATCTGACAAGAAAAGACTTAGAAATAATTGAAATAGATTCTGAAGGTGAAGAGAATCTATTAAAAGGAAAGATAACTGAGGATTCAGTTGTCTCTATTGAAGACAAAGAAGCTGAACCAAAAGAAGTTTCAGACCAGGAGAGTATCGAAAGGCAGAGAACAAGCTCTGAAGTAAGGAACAGAAATCCGAAATCTGGGAAGCTAGAGGTAATTGAAGAAGAAGAGGAGAACGAATTACCGAGTACCAGTGATGGAAGACAAAGTGAAGTTCCTGAAGGAGTGAAATTGCCGAATAGAGAAGTTCCTGAGTCAATTGAAATTTCAGACTACGAAACTGAAGAAAGTGACGTGGAAGGTGGAAGTAAAAACGGAAAGAAAAGGACTTGGAAGTCAGAATCAAATAATTCTGAACCAAAGAAGAAGTACGTGAGAAAAGCAGACTACTGGCCTGGTGGAAGATTGAGAGTAAGATTGATCAAAAAGCCAATAGAACAAGTTGAAGAAATAAGTAGTCAAAAGAGTCCAGGAAAAGAAGTTGGAGTTGGAAGAAAAATTGAAGTAATATCGAGAAAAGGGAAGAGAATAATTAGACCAAACCAGAAATACAAGTCTCCTGAGTGGACTTACTTAGTAATTCCACCTGTTATTGACATATATGATAGTAGTGAAGAAGAAAACGAAATCCAAGAAATTAGTGACAATGATTGAAGTACAGAATTATTAAATTGGCAAAAGGCTGAAGAAAATCTGTTAGTTGACACAAGGTCGAAGAAAAACTGTTTAGTAGAAGAAAACTTATGTATGACATAAGGTCGAAGAAATCTTGTTTAGGGTTATAAAAGAAAAATATATTTTAAAAGGGGGGTGTATATAAATTTTAAAATTTATTTTTATTTTTGAGGCTAAAACTAACCTAAAAATGCCTTATGTTAAGGAGAGCACTTCAAAATGTTCTGTTTTTAAAAGATGCTGTAAGATGACTCTGGTATGTCTGCTCATTTTAGTTCTGCTCTGGTTGGTACTAGCTGTGATTATACCTTTAGAAATGAATAGAGAATTACACAAAGTTAACTTAACAAGCAAAGCTCTGGTTAGCCAAACTAAACATAGTGCATCTGCAAAAGTAATTGATCATCAGCCTAACATTCATCAAGATAAATCAATAGGTGATTTTTCAAGCAATACATTCACAAAGCTTTTGAGTGAATATGTAAAGGTAATGGATGCAAAAGACTGTTATGTCTGTGTTAAGTT
The DNA here is from genome assembly GCF_964261635.1 of Lissotriton helveticus. Taxonomy (NCBI): domain Eukaryota; kingdom Metazoa; phylum Chordata; class Amphibia; order Caudata; family Salamandridae; genus Lissotriton; species Lissotriton helveticus. The sequence continues at coordinate 663,944 of NW_027611651.1, read as the reverse complement.
ACCTGCTTCTGTTTCTGAGGGAGTAACATATAATATGCTTCCTCTCACTTATGCTGTAACATGTAGTGTATTAACTAGTTTATTTTATCAAACTGGACGTTTAGAATATTACTATTCAAATTATGATGAGATTTTTGCTAATGTTAAGATTGATAATGCTTTAAATAAGCATAAGAAAGCAAAACAATTGAGAGAATATTTCCTTGTTACTAACGAACTCACTTACGAGTATGCTTACAAAAATAATCTAACATGTAAATTAAGTGCTGAAGGAAAGAAATTTTTGAATATGGTTGAGGAGAGAAGAGCAATTTATAAGAGAAATGAATTAGTCAAGCAGACTAAGTCATCCTTCTGGCAAAAAGAGGATGAGAAATTAAATGGCAAAATGCTTGAAAATATTGCAATTCACATAGACAAACCTGTTAGTGGAAAGCTTTGCATTAGAAGAGATAATACACTTTTTGATAATTATTTTGTAGGTGCAAGCAACTGTGAAGATACTTATCAGATTATGGGAGGTTGGGGATTTAAAGGTGGAAAAGATCCTATCTTCCCTGGAATTTATTTTGTTTGTGGTGACAAAGCTTACTATAACCTTCCTGACCATTGGTATGGAACTTGTTATGTGGGAATTGTTTTTCCTAAAGTGTTTCATGTTGACAGAGATTCAGAAGGATTGTTTAAAATACATAATTATGTAAATAGAGCTAAAAGGGAAACTTTTACTGAAGTTCTGGGAGATATTTTTCAAGCTGTAATACCTTTTGTTGGTATAACCCTAAATGCAGGGAGAATCAGAAAATTGTCTACTATAGTTGATAGATTATCAACTGACACTGCTGATGGGTTTCAATTAGTGAATGTTGAAGTTATTGCTATTAGATCCATGGTAATTCAAGATCGTCTTGCTTTAGACATACTCTTAGCAAAAGAGGGAGGAGTCTGTGGCATTTTACATGTCCAACATTGCTGTACATATATACCGGATGAAAGTAAGAATATTGAAATGTATATTAAGAATATTACACAAATGCATTCAGAGATAATTCCTTTAGAAGAAGAAGATTTTACAGGGAAACTTTCAAAAAGGTTTCAAGCAATTAAAAACTGGTTTCATAATATCGGAAGTTCAATTCTTGGCAAGATTCTGGCACCTTTGATTATAATAGTATTCATTTTTATTTTGACTAAAGTAGGTTGTTTGTTACATAAAAGAAAGAAACAGTTGAAGGAAAAGAAGAGAATCTATAAACTCAGAAAAGAAGAGGAAAGGGAGATAGAGTTACAGGAGTTACATAGAGAGCGTCATGTTAATTGCAAAGATTATGCTGAAACAGACTTTTAGGTTTACTAATACAATTGAATTTGAATCGATTTCTTAAATTTTTAATTTACCAAAAATTTGAGTGCTGGTGTGGTGATTTGTTAATCACCAGATGAGGGAGTTGATGGAGCGAGATAGAAAGCAAAATTTTGTTTAAACTCGCAAAGTCACATTTCCATAACATGAATAAAATTATTAATGATTTGTGATATGTCGTGCTAATACAACTTAGATTAAACTTTACACGTGGGGGGACTAACATGTGTGCTCATAAACGTGCATATTTGTTGCATCTTTTTGTTCGTGCAAAATAATAAAATAATTTATTGTTTTCGTTTTTGTCATTACTAACTGCTGCAAAACTTAAAAGAAGCATGTGCTTGTTTTGCTTTTCCTTGTCTGTGTGATGTCATTTCTACTATTCTAGGTGCATATGGGTCTCATAGAAAAACGGAGACTGGTAAATATAAACGCTGCTTTATTTGTTTGCATTAGCTAGGTAACATTTTGATTAATCGGGTGGGTTAATTAATTAGTAAACCATGGGGTGGATACAGAATATACTTTATTTCTTACATTAATACTTTTCTTGTGTTTGTTTTATACTAGAAAACATAAGTTGCCTGCTTTTGGGCCTAGTTATTTGAGCCGCAGAAAAAGAGCTGATCTATAATTCTGCAGAAAGTCACGAGACGCCCATTCTGAATTAAAACGTTTATTGAAGCTGCATTCACAAAGCAAAAACTGATGAGTTGACATCATTCTGTCGGACATGGCCAAGGTCGAAAGTGAACTTTTTGTCAGTCCTTAACTTGGCATCCGCGGAAGTTGTACTGAAAGACTATGGAAGCTGCGAGGATGACTTAATACAAAGTTGCAATCGCAGGAAGCTTCTGGCTTCACGTGGAAGAGACAATGGTCTTTGTAAGACATGATTTTGTGGAACTTTTTAAGAATCTGGTGACATGTCACTTGTCACTCTCAGCCAATGGGACGTCGAGGATTTCTGAAAACTTTCCTTTGCTAGTTTAGTTAGCGTAGAAAGGTATAAAAAGTCATGCCCTTAGGGTTGGGCTGGCTGCTGCTTTCTGACTTTCCGATGAGGGTGATGTGCTGCTGGACTTTGCGTGGAGCACGTAAGAATCCTCAAAGATCTTTACTTTAATTTCTGTCTATTTAGCTCAGTTAGGGAAATAGGTTTTAGAAATGCTATACTTTATATAATTTCTTTAAAATTGATTCAATTGCTTAAATTGTATTTTTCTCATATTTCTTACCATCATGTTTGCTTTATTACAAATAAATTTCATTTATAAAACTTTCAACTTATATACCATAATTTAGAAAATAAAATCTTACTTTTGACAAACAAGCTGGTCTTGGTTATTCAGAAATATAGGTTACCATTAGCTAGATCACGTCGCCTATGGTGGTCGTTTAAATGGTTGGGTTTTATTCTAATGACAATATTCTTTCTGCAAATGTATAAATATGTATATAGTTTGTAGATAATGTGTATATAGATTTATTCTGACCACCTGATTCAGTAGGCCCCAAATATATCAGGTTCATAAATGGGTCCATATTTAGTATAGAATTTTGTTTATAGGTTATGAAGTTGGGTAGCGTAGTTTATGATATATTTTCTATAGCCCGCTGGATCAGGAGGCAGATAGAGGGAGGGAGGAAGATAGAAGGAGGGAGGATTATAGAGGAAGGGAGGAAGATAGAGGGAGGAAGATAGAGGGAGGGAGATAGAGGGAGAGAGACAGAGGGTGACAGACAGAGGAAGGGAGACAGACAGAAGGAGGGAGACAGACAGAGGGAGAGAGACAGACAGTGGGAGGGAGACAGACAGACAGACGGTGGGAGGAAGGGAGACAGACAGACGGAGGGAGGGAGACAGACAGACAGAGGGAGGGAGAAACACAGACAGACAGAGGGAGGGAGACAGACAGACAGACAGAGGGAGGGAGACAGACAGAGAGAGGGAGAGGGAGGGAGAGAGGAGACAGAGGGAGGGAGGAGACAGAGGGAGTGAAGGAGACAGAGGGAGAGAGACACAGGGAGGGAGACACAGGGTGACAGAGGGTGACAGACAGAGGGTGACAGGCAGGCAGAGGGTGACAGGCATGCAGACAGAGGGAGGGATACAGACAGACAGAGGGAGGGACACAGACAGAGGGAGGGATGGAGACAGACAGAGGGAGGGAGACAGACAGTGGGACACAGATAGAGGGAAACAGATGGAGGGAGACGGAGAGAGGGAAGGAAAGAGAAGGAGGGAGATGGAGAGAGAGAAGGAAAGAGAGGGAGGGAGACGGAGAGAGAACGAGGGGAGAGTCAGAGAGGCAGAGGGAGACAGAGTGAGACAGAGAGAGAGGGAAGGAGGGAGCGAGAGAGAGATAGAGGGAGGGGGACAGAGAGAGGGAAGGAGACAAAGAGAAGGAAGGAGACAAAGAGAGGGAGGGAGACAAAGAGAGGGAGGGAGAGAGAGAGAGAGAGAGAGAGAGAGAAAGAAAGAGAGATGTGTGTGTATGCTTGTCTGTTGGTTCAGTGGATGAAGGCGTCCGCTGCAGGGGCCTGAGTTCAACTTCATGGTCACAGTTTTTTTCCATCTAACCCCTCCCCCACTGACCCTGCCTCCACCGTTGCGGCCCTCGGCCACAAACCACACTGTAAATTCGGCCCCGAGAGAAAGTTTGTGAGTACCCATGATCTAGGGTGTGCTTCTTCGTATGCCTGCTCGCTAGACTGGAGGTGAATTGCAGTATGGATTGTGGTGGACAGGCCTTCAAGGTTAACTCACACTTGCCACCGTTAGGGTCCACCTGCGGGTGCTAAGACACCAGGGCTTCTAAGGTCTATCGGTCCTTCTAAGGTGTAGCATCGGAATGAACTCGGTCAGGAGTGCGGTCTGGTGGACTGGTCATGAAGGCTGAAAATGGTGCGCCAGTTCCAAATTCAGCAGCTCTGGCCAGAGTGCAACATCCTCTCCCACACTGAAGACCATAGTGCCCCACTGAGAGAAACTTGCACTGCCTTCAGCTACAACTCAATTGTGCTGCAACTAAATTCAAATTATGCACTAGACAACAGTAAAATGCTGCCTGAAAAAAAATGAAGAACACCTTGAAAAAAGCAAACACTCATAAGGAATGCAAGAATAAGCAAATCATGTGAAATGTATTCAGGAACAACATGGTTACCTTAACAGTTTTAAACTCATTATTAAGAAATGTAAGGGATTTTTCCTGAAAAATTCAGGACATGGCTACAGGACCAGGAAGGAACCCGTTTTAATGTCCATTGCTTATATCCTTTCAAAATGTAAGCAGTTTGGTTTAAAAAAAAAATCACATCCCGGAACACAGAGCCGCAGTACACATTTTATAAGCTAAAATAATTAAAACAGTTGAAAACGATTGTATTAAACATTTCCACTTCACCCATCAACCAGGTATTGCAGTCCCTTTATGAATGGTGCACTTCCCCACTCTGGGAAAACAATCTTGTTCAAAGAAAGAAGAAAAAAAGAAAGCGCTTTCACTGGAAAACTCTGTAAAGTGGTTATAATATGTGTGGATGTAAATAATAATCTTGCCTGTCTGCTGACCACTCTGTATTGCTTAATTTAGGTATTTCATTTTTTTTCTCTCCGTCCCGAGGTTTTTCTTTGGATTATAAAACGGTCAGTAAATGAGGAAATATCCAGCCAAAGTGTCAGCCTATTTTGGATCCATTTAACAGAGAAACAAATAAAGAAAGGGTGATGCAAGACAGAGAACATAAGGGCTCTTGAAGTCAGAACCTAAGCAGGAGCGAGACAGAGACAGAAATGGGTATGAAGGAAAAGACTGCATCATTCTGGGACACTAATAAGCGCCCCAAACCATGGCACAGTGGCTGCTGCTTATGCAATTCTCGTTATACATAGTCATCCATATTTATCCGTTTTCATCACTTTTACTCCATAGTTTAACTTTTTCATCCATCTTTACTCCGTATGCAAGGAAATGCCATTTCCTGTGTTTCTCATATTCAAGCTGGGCCTTCCGAACCTCTTCATGCAAGAATACGTACAAAAGCCAAGTTCATCTAAAAGCAGTTTATTCAAAACCCAATGCATTTCGGGGCTCCAAGGCCCCTTCGTCAGGGGTAACTGTAAAGTTAATTAAACAAGCATTGATTAGCAATCCGCCTCTTTGTATACTGAATAACATTATTATTAGATGCAATTCATATGAAACCTACATGTGATTTAATGATGTTGTGTGAATTAAAAAACGTGCTAATATCTCCCTCTTAGTGTAATCACTACTATAAAGTACATGCTTTTTTAATTTTTTAAAACTTTCCTTAGTAATCACCAGATCGCCTACACATTTTTGTGCTCTCGTGTCTATGAAATTCACCCCTCCCTTTATCCCCGTCATCAACAACCCGCTACGACAAGCTCCCTCTCCTAACAATTCGCATTTCTATGCCTTTCTCTCCTAACCGCTATCGGAAACATGCTGTTCATTCTCTCTCTTAACACACCCACACATACCCCAATCATACTAGTTCACTACTAAATCCCCCGTTCATCTTACACTCTTCAGCTCAAGCCGTCCGTATCTAAATCCCAATTCATCAGAACGTAATTACAAAATGTTTACAAATCCCTGCTTTCATAACACTTTCTCCCGCATCTCAACTTTCAAAACCGCCACACGTACCTGTTTAAAAAATATCTGTCTTCCTCACTGCGTGACAAAAGAGAGTATTCTCGGCATTCGAAACGCCCAACCTTTAAACCTTTAAACCTTTAAGGAAAAGAGACAGCATAACAAAGGGCAGAGGGCGGGTGGCCTCTTTGACTCCAGGCAGATCAAGTACAGGGCCATTAGGTAGCGCTTTCACGCGATAATGGACCTGCCACAGACAGGAGAGAGAGGGGAAATTCTTTTGTCCCCTCGTCCCCCCCACCCTTGTCCCCCGTGTCCCCCCCACTCCAAAATCTGGGGGGGATACATCCCCTGCATCCCCCACACTTCCTACGCCCATGAGCAGCGCCCCCCGGGCCCCCTGCTCTCCGCGTGGCCCCCCTCCTCTGTGACCTCAGACAGACCCGAGCCCCTCCACCCCCTGCAGACGCTGCTTCATTTCTGCCCCCCCCCGCGGGCATCGTAGGAATCACATGACCCCGAGTGACGCACTCAGGCGCGGGGGAGGAAGTGACACGGACGCGACCCCAAGGCTCGGACCCGGGTCTGCAGCACCAGCGTCGGAAGCTCTGGCCCACGCGCCACACCCGCTCGCTGACTCAAGGCTGCGACCAGCGTCCACGAGCACGGGGAGGGAGGCAGCTCTGCCTCCCAGGACACTCCGTCACATCCTGAGCCTCCTTAGACCCGCGGAGACCCCGACCGAGAGAGGACAAGACTCCGTCAAACAACACCATGAACACCCCCCCCAACTGTGGAACCGCACTCACTAAACAACCCCTCAGACACCGAGAGCACCTCCGACACCGTCACATTACTGCGCTCAAGGCTCTATACTTGCACCCACATTGTTCAATCTCTATTTAGAACCACTGGGAGATCTCCTAAGTAAATCTGGGATCCACTATCATCTCTACGCAGACAACACTCAAATCTACCTAAGGGTTGCCTCCACTCACAATCTCTCCATCCTACGCTCTACTCTGGACTCCATTCAAAACTGGATGTCAACTCATCAACTGATTCTGAATCCCTCCAAAACTGAATTCCTCCTCTTCTCCTCCTCACTCTCTCCTCCCCCGGTGCAATCATGGATGGATCAGATGATTCTACTTAACAATAAACCCATCATTGTTGACAGCGCAAAATCCCTTGGTGTCATACTCGACAAAAAACTCAATCTAATCTCCCACATCAATTCCATTGCAATGTCGGCACGATACCAACTGCGCCTTCTTTGGGGAATCCGTCGCTTCTTCCCGGAGCAGGACCTTATAACCCTGGTGCAATCGCTGGCCCTCTCCAGACTAGACTACTGCAATTCTCTTCTTACTGGCCTCCCCAAATCCCACTTGTCCCCCCTTAAATCTATTCTCCATTCAGCAGCTCGTTTCATTCATGGGGCCAAAAGAAGCGACCACATCACACCAATGTTATCCACCCTCCGCTGGCTTCCCATCGAAGCTGCTTGTATCACCCACAAAGCCTTGCACTCCTCCTTTTCTCGCTACCTGGCGAATAAACTGAAACTCTTTGGAGGCTCTAGACCGTCACGTAATGCGGAAAATCTACTGCTTGAACCTCCCACTTTCAAGAAGGAAAGAACAATGGCTCAATCCTTTTCAGGCAACGCGGTGAGAATCTGGAACTCACTTCCACCTCAGCTCCGGACCACCACCTGCTCCCAGGCCTTCAAAAGGTACCTCAAAGTTCTCCTCCTCCAAAGACACCTCCAAAAGTAATTCACGTCCTCTCTATTATCTGAAGGAAGACCTCCCATTACTGAAAATTCTATTCTCCATGACTATGGAAGTGCCTTCCCAGTGTGTTCTTGTGGTTGGAGGGTTTGCCATTTATTGCAGCATTATCCTTATACTTGTGTTTGTACTCTTTTGTAATGTGCACACACGACTTTTCCCCTGTAACACACGGTTTGCTACCTCTCACATTTTGTTTGCCTTTGATACTTGCACAAGTGCCACCATTGCCTACGTAACGTTTGTTTCTGTGCCTGAGTGTCTAGCATATATTGCAGTATTATACCTCTAATTGTACTTTGTTTTCTCTTGTAACCTGCAAACTTGTCACTTTGTCCTCCTGTGCACTTTTTGCTACCTCATGTATTTTGTTTGCTCACAATTGTCACTTTACCTTATGTAACTTAACGTCTGCTTTTGTAATCTGTTCATGTGTAATTTTCTCCTCATGTATCAGTTCTGTTCCTATTGTGAAGCGCTCTGACGCCTTCGGGTAAAGTCAGCGCTATATAAAAATGCATAAATAAAATAAAATAAATAAAATAAAATAACACCTTACAGGCGCCAATGCTTGTTTCCCTGCTGGAGCCTGGAGGCAGCGGTTCCGTCAGCGGCCACCAGAGGGCGCTCCTCGCCTGCTGAGGAACTCCACTGAGCACATATTGGATGAGAGGGAGAAGGGTTTCCTCTTCCGGGTCAGCGACGGCAGAGACAGCACCAGCAGCGGCGGTGACATCACTTCCGGCCTCTCCTGATGTGTCCAGCCTGCTGCAGAGGAGGAAGGACCCCTGTCTGTCTGTGCAGTTACCTTCATCTTCAGACCCTCACAAACCCCCCCTCAGACCCCAGATCTCCCCCTGCCCCACCACGGCCCCCCAGGAGGGGGAGGGAGCCTGGATACGTCTGCACAGGTCTCTGCTCAGGTAGGAGATTGTCAGCACCTTCTGCTGTGTTTGTAGAAATAGACTGAATAATCCTGGAGGGAATCTCTGCAGGAGCCAGGCTGAGCTGGGCCCTTCTATCCGGGGCCCCTGGGGCTGAGCTGGGCTCTTCTATCCAGGGGGGCCCCTGGGGCTGAGCTGGGCTCTTCTATCCGGGGGCCCCTGGGGGCTTTCCTTCCGGCCCTGGGGGTGTTTGTGGGCATCATGTTTGTTAAAGAGGGGATCTGTGCACTGCATCTTACTGCACTGTGATGAATCTGTGCACACTGAATTGCTGTTTATTGTACTATGATAAATCGGCATTGCACTGCATCTTACTATACTGTGAGAGGTCTACATCCACTCTACGACACTGTACTCCAACAAATCCTCTCTACGACACACTCTACTCCCCCACTCTACTCTACGACACTGTGATCCTTCGCTCCACACTACGAAACTGTACACCAACAAATCCTCTCTACGGCACTTTACTCCCCCACTCTACTCTACGACACTGTGATCCTTCACTCCACTCTATGACACTGTACTCCAACAAATCTTCTCTATGGCACTCTACTCCCCCACTTCACCCTACGACATTGTGATCCTTCACTCCACACTGCAACACTTTACTCCAACAAATCCTCTCCACTGTACTCTACTCCCCCACTCCACTCTACAACACTGTGATCCTTCGCTCCACACTACGAAACTGTACACCAACAAATCCTCTCTACGGCACTCTACTCCGCCACTCCACTCTACAACACTGTGATCCTTCACTCCACTCTACGACACTGTACTCCAACAAATCCTCTCTACGGCACTCTACTCCCCAACTTCACCCTACGACATTGTGATCCTTCACTCCATTCTATGACACTGTACTTCAAAAAATCCTCTCCACTGTACTCTACTCCCCCACTCCACTCTACGAAACTGTGATCCTTCGCTCCACACTATGACACAGTACTCCAACACATCCTCTCCACGTCACTCTACTCCCCTGTTGTAATTTGGCAGTGATCGGGGTTAGCATCATCTGAAGCCATCTTGTTTTCCGGCAGCCATCTTGTCTGCCATGTGCTGCCACGTGCTCACCATGTCCTCTGTCCTACCTTTCTGTTGTCTGCTCTTGTACTCTGCCTAGAGACAGGATATATTTGCCTATATCACTTTGAACATGCTCAGTTGAGCTTGCAGCTGTCCATGCAGCTGTTATTAGACGGTAACTATCAGGATGTGTTTGCTAGATGTCCTTTTGAATCAGACCAAAATGCCGCACTTGACTAGTGCTTGCCTGACAGGATACAAATTGACACTTTTGGCTCTTCACATTACCCTAAAGAGGTGTGCGACTTTAAACCCAGCTACTTTGTTGCCATATCCTATGACTCAGTCTCAGTCAAAGGAGTCTCATGATTGTATATTGAATTGAATTGAATAAAATTTATAGTGCGCATACAGTAACCCGAAGGTGTCAAGGCGCCTAACAAAAATATCATAAACAGGGGCATGTCACCATTACAGATAGGCCTGCACAAATAAATAGGTCTTCAGGGCACTTCTGAAGGCCTGAAGAGTGGCTAGAGATCTTAAATCCAGAGGGAGGGAGTTCCACCATTTAGGTGCCAGGGTGGAAAAAGCCCTACCCCCCCATTTAGCCCTCCTAAAACGGGGGACTGACAGAAGAAGTTTGCTCGAAGAGCGCAGGTTCCTGACCGGAATATGGCGGGATAGGATAGATCCTACACCCGTGGTACTGTTTTTAGCCAATGCCCTATAGGTCATACACAGGATCTTATGTTGGATACGCTGTTCCACGGGAAGCCAATGCAGCAGCTTTCTTGCTGCTGTGGCTGAGGCACGTTTGGGGAGATCTAGGACAAACCTGGCAGCGGCGTTCTGGACTACTTGCAAGCGCTGCAGTAGACTTTTATTCAGTCCAACATACAGCGCATTGCAGTAGTCCAGTCTTGAGCCAATAAGGGCCACTGCCAGCTGTTTCCTTGCCTGTAGTGACAGGTAGTGCCTGATCCTCCTAAGGATGTAGATAATGCCCCAGCAGGTGGAAATGGTTCTATTAACCTGTTTTTCCAGATTTAGGGAGGGATCGATCATAACCCCTAGATTTTTTACAGTGGAGGTGGGAATAGGGCAGGCTCCTAATGAGTCTGGCCACCAGACAGATGACCACACATCCTCTTTCCCTCCGAACACCATCACCTCCGTCTTCTCTCCATTCAGTTTTAATGAATTGTAAATCATCCATTTCCCGACTGCCTCCATACAAGATCTAAAATTAGAGGCAGTCAGGATGTCTGACTGAGAGAGAGAGACGAGGATCTGGGTGTCATCTGCATAGGATACTATCTCCATCCCGTAAGATCTAATTAGCCTGGCAAGTGGGGTCACATAGATGTTAAATAGGGTCGGACTTAAGGCCGACCCCTGGGGGACCCCACATTGCACAGGCAGGGATGGAGATAGGAACTCCCCCAACTTCACTCTTTGCACTCGATGATTGAGGAAAGAAGTGAGTAAATCTAAGGCTGCTCCCCGAATCCCAATCTCCCCCAGCCGAGCTGTTAATACTGAGGGAGACAGGGTATCGAAGGCCGCCGTCAGATCGAGGAGGATCAGGAGGGAGGTTTGGCCCCCATCCACACGTGTACGGATGTTATCCAACACGATGGTGAGGGCCGACTCCGTACTGTGTTCCCTCCTGAATCCATGTTGGGAAGAGTCGAGGCAATCCGAGTTCTCTATAAATGCAGCCAGATGCTTATTAAGATGTATTTCTAGCATCTTTGCAGGGGCTGGCAAGAGAGAGATGGGCCGGAAATTTTTCATGACTGCTGGATCCAAGGAGGCCTTTTTTAGTAAAGGTTTTACCACCGCATTTTTCCATTGGGTGGGAAAATGGCCATCCCTAATAGCTCTATTCATAATGTCAACCAGCGAAGGCAGAAAAATGTCTCTGCACTGTTTGAGGATCCTAAGAGGACATACATCCAAGGGGGAGCCAGATTTAATTTTATTTAGAAGGCTGTCTAGGTCCTCCAATGAAAGAAGGGGAAAGGAATCTAAAGTGTTTAAGCAGGGTGGTTCAGCCGGGGCCTGGTCCAGGGTTCCCAGGGCAGGGGGCCCGATTGTGAGAGATCTTTGTGTCTCCAAAGCAGAGTGTATATCTGAGATTTTCTCCTGGAAAAAGGAGGCAATGTTATTACAAAGCTCTTGGGAAGCTACTACTGGATCTGGAGTTTGAAGCGTTATGAGGGAGTCGACTACTCTGAAGAGCTCTTTAGGGGAGGTCAAGGAAGTTGTCAAGGCCGTAAAATATTCTTGTTTGGCCTTTATGATTTCCCTTTTATAACTCCTCAGAAGAATCTTATGGGCTACCCTATCCTTCAAGTCCCAACCAGAATGCCATAGTCGCTCCCGTCTCCTTACTTCTTGTCTACGAAGTCTAAGTTGTTCAGAAAACCAGGGGGCTGAGGGCCTTTTCCTGGCTCTATGGCATAGTTTAATAGGGGCTAGTTCGTCCAGTGCCTCAGTCACAGTCCTTTCAAACTGTGAAACTGCCATAGAAACATTTTCCTCATGGGGAGCGAACAACTTGGGTGCCCACGGAATGAGAGAGCTATTTGTAATATTTTTGAAATTCCTGCGAAGTTCCTTATGACTTAAAGTATTTTTAAACATAGGAAAAGAAGGACAGGATAGCTCAAATGGAACTGCCAAATGGTCGGACCATGATAGAGCAATAGAATCCTTAATTGTCAACCTCTCATCATTGGTGAAGACCCCATCGAGCGTATGACCTGCTCTATGAGTGGCCCCTCTAACCAGTTGGACAAATCCACAGGCTGACATGGCATCAAGCAGGGAGACCGTCTCCTTAGAATCCTGCCTCTCCAAATGGAAATTAAAATCACCCAATACCGTGAGGTCTTTCCGACCAAAATAGGGTTCTAAAACATGAAGAAACCGTTGTCGAAAGTCGGAACGAGGCCCCGGAGGGCGATAGACTAGAATTCCACAGAAAAGGGCTCTATGGCCACTTTTTATAGTGAAAAATAGTGCTTGGAAACTGTCCGAGGGGTCAAAAATAGGGACAGTGTGACAGTGAAAATGATCCTTGTAAAGAATTGCTAGTCCTCCTCCCACCCGATTCAATCTGTCTTGACGAACTAAACAATATCCCTGAGGGACAGCTTCCATGAGGTCAGGACTAGATGAGTCCTTTGCCCACGTTTCGGTAACAAATACCAGGGAGGGCTTCCTATCTAGTACAAAGTCCCTGAACATGATATTATTTTTGATGAGTGAGCGGGCATTTAGAAGAATACACTCTTCTTTCGGCGTTATAAGGCTTGGGCGAGCGGGTTGGCTGGGCACATAACTAGAGGGAGGGGAGGTAGAATTTACCTTACCAGACATTTGACACCCACACAAAAGCGAACCCTCAATATCCTCAGGCAGGGAAGAGTAAAAACATGGGAGCCCGGGTGGTTTAAGCGCCCGCAAGGTGTGGGTGGAATATCTAAAACGTGGGGAGTCAAAGGCGACAGAGTCAGAGCCAGACGTCCAGCCGTCCAGCCCGTCCTTAGCACGGACGGGCACAGACGGGCTGGACTCTGGCGTGACTCCGGCGTCACCACGGCGCACTCGCAGCGCGCACACGCTGCGCGCCATAGTGGCCCGTTAAAATAGGGCTCCAGACAGTCAAGCTGACTGCTAGAGCGCTGGTCAACACAGCGCTTACTCAGCACACACCCAAAATGGCACTCACCTAACCCAGGAGCGTGAGGGGCCGGCCCGCCAAAGTAGCGGTGGGGGCACTTTTATATGCTGCAATGCGACCAGGGATTAAGACTGTTCCTTATTGAGGAACAGACAAAGGGTTGCGTCGATTTTCAAGATATACCTCTTTCAGATGTAGATGGGGAACTGTGGGTTGATGGGTCTTGTTTGAAGTTACCAGATGGCACGACCTCAGCTGCATATGCAATTACAACACCCCCACTCCACTCTATAACACTGTGATCCTTAGCTCCACACCACAACACTGTACTCCACCAAATCCTCTCTACTGCACTCTACTTCCCCACTCCACTCTATGACACTGTGATCTTTCGCTCCACACTACAACACTGTTCTCCAACAAATCCACTCTATGGCACTCCACTCCCGCACTCCACTCTATGACACTGTGATCCTTCCCATACACTACGACACTGTACTCCAACAAATCCTCTCTACAGCACTCTACTCCTTCACTCTACGACAATGTGAAACTACCCTCCACACTATGACACTGTACTCCAACAAATCCTCTCTACGGAACTCTACTCCCCAACTCCACTTTACGAACTATGATCATTGATTCCACATACCACACTGTTGTCCAAAAAATCCTCTCTAGGGCACTCTAGTCACCCACTCCACTCTACGACACTGTGATCCTTCACTTCACACTACACACTCCACAGCACTAACTATTAGACATCCTGAACAGCTGCCACACTGGTGCACAACATCACAAAGATGCATTGCCAAAGCCAATAGCTCTTAGGCCAGACCTTTTGGCTTTGCCAGTGCTTGCTACAAAGAGCAGTCTTAGCCATCTTTGTTGCTTATCAACGAGCGCATGGCAAATACAAACGATATGCAGCACAGATTCGAGTTTGCAGTTGCATAAACTACATTGCTTTGAGCGATCTTCAAGAGCCGTCCATGAGGGTCTAAACTCCATTAAGGGAGAACATAGAAAGCGAATGTCAATAAATCTAGTCGCACTGATCCGGCCAGGGGACAAGAAAGGTGGGGAATTTCTCACCACAGAAGCTCTCTGGCATGTAACCTGCGTAGTTCCTGCTTGACAATGTTTCCGTACGCTTCATGAATGAAAGGGCTTTAACCTGTTATTTGTTTAAATAGTGACCAGAGCTATCTCTGGCCCATAGCAAGAAAGGTGTTTTTAAGATTGCCAGGGTCAATAGCGTAGATTAGAAGCTGTAAGAGCACACCAAAGTAGTCTAGGTGGGTTTGTTTATTGGAGTTAGACCAGTCCAGCCATGGAATTCTGATGTTTGGAAAAGCGCGCAAAGTTCGGAACCCCTACAGTCCGATGCATAGGACATGTTATTGTGGGGTCAAGGGCAACAGGTTTTCATGTTTATTTTCTCAACTGAGGAAGTAGGTCTGACCCACAGCACCACAAAGCCTTTGGAGGCCAGTTTACAGATCTTTAAAGGATGTCTGCCACTAGAGGCTGAGTTTATATGAATACGTTCTTTAAATTTGCATATATGAATAATAAAAACCAAAGCATTCGTTTCCAGTGTAAGCGCTCAAAAAAGTACAGTGGGTCCAGTATTAAAACTTGTGCGCATGTTTCTATACTTTTTCTAATTCTTCGAGAAGTTCCCTGATTATATGGAAATACATCCATAAGCATAAAAGGAGGGTTTGTAATTGTTCACTTTAAAAATAAAACATACATAAAAAAGTTGCACTTTGAGAGAAAACGTTTTCCTAAACTGCTGTGTATTTGCCCGACGCCCTGCTGATGCGAGTGCCGAAGAAAGCCTCAGCCGTTCCTGGAGGGAATCTCTGCAGGAGCCGGGCTGAGCTGGGCTCTTCTATCCCGGGTACCCTGGGGCTTAGCTGGGCTCTTCTATCCGGGGCCCCTGGGGCTGAGCTGGGCTCTTCTATCTGGGGCCCCCTGGGGCTGAGCTGGGTGCTTCTATCCGGGGGCCCTGAGGCTGAGCTGGGCTCTCTATCCGGGGGCCCCTGGGGCTGAGCTGGACTCTTCTATCCGGGGGGCCCTTGGGCTGAGCTGGGCTTTTCTATCCAGGGACCTCTAGGGCTGAGCTGGGCTCTTCTATCCGGGAGCCCCTGGGGCTGAGCTGGGCTCTTCTTTTTGGGGGCCCTGAGGCTGAGCTAGGCTCTTCTATCCGGGGCGCCCCTGGGGCTGAGCTGGGCTCTTCTATCCAAGGGTCCCTGGGGCTGAGCTGGGCTTTTCTATCAGAGGGACCCTGGGGCTGAGCTGAGCTCTTCTATCCGGGGGCCTCTGGGGGGGGCTGGGCTCTTCTAACCGAGGGCCTCTTGGGGACTTTCCTTCCAACCTAGGGGATGTTTGTCAGCATCATGTCTGTTAAAGAGGAAATCTGTGTACTGCATCTTACTGCACTGTGAGGGATCGGTGCACTGCATCTTACTGCACAGATAGGGATCTGTTGAATCAGTGCACTGCATCTTACTGCACTATGAGGGATATCTGCAATGCACTGCATCTTACTGCACCATGAGAAATCTACATGCTGCACTGCACTTTGCTTTACTGTGAGAGGTCAGTGCACACTGCATTGCTTTTTACTGCTCTCTGATTCATCTGTGCACACTGATCTGTGTTTTACTGCACTATGAAAAATGTGTGCACCCAGCACTGCCTTTTGGTGTACTTATAGTAATCTATGTGCACTGCAGTTTCCACAATCAAAAGGTTTTCCACACTGAAAAAGACTCGGAGGGATTGCTGTGCGAGTTGCCCAATCGGTTTATGGCAAATGGGATTGTTCTAAAAGTAACAGCAGTGCACAATGCAAACAAAATTGAGCTGTCAGATGTACCGGGTAACATACCATGAGTGACCAGATGTGTATTCTTTGACTAACTATCTCAGTGTCAGAAGATAGGAATTGTCAGATAATAATGGGAGCTAACTCATAGTGGGGAAGCCTTAATGTGCATCTGATAAATTAGAAACCTACCTCTTTAAGAGAAAGAGAAACAGGTATTATGCACGATAATTGATTTCGTACATCTCTCCTAATATATCTACAGATACGGTGTAACCATCCGTTCCTCGAAACCCCAGAAAAGAGAAGTCCTGAGGAAGGTGCTACAAAATCAACTGTACAGCACCGAAACGCGTCGACGCACTGTTTTTTGTTTAAAAGAATCCAGTCAGGGCCGGGTAAAACTTTAGATGGGTATTTCATTTTTCCACTAAAGCTTCATAGTAACAGAATTTGTTCAGGCCATTGGATCTGGTTAAATACAGTGGCATAGATATCTGGTGGGCCACATATGCATTAGGGGTTTTTGTGACTATATGTAGTTTGCCGTCTATTTACTGTGAATATGCTTTAATTGTGTCCCTATTTTTCGTGTACCGTAATACTGTGTTTGTGTAACATTGTTGAATATTTAATTTTTATCCCTCCAAGGCACCTTTCCCTTGGATTTTAACTGTATTGCAAAAATTGTATGAATTTGCTTTGCTTTTTATTGTTTGATTGATGGTAATTTTAATAAATATAGATTGTTAACGATTCTATTTCTTTGTGGAAACCTATTTTTATATCCATTTATATACCCACTGCACTCTGTGACCTTTTCTTCTAAAATAGGAAAGGCCAATAGTTAACGGTCGACCAGTCGACTCCAGGGATTCCCCCTTTTGACTAACTCTCTTCTAACCGAGGGCCTCTTGGGGACTTTCCTTCCAACCTAGGGGATGTTTGTCAGCATCATGTCTGTTAAAGAGGAAATCTGTGTACTGCATCTTACTGCACTGTGAGGGATCGGTGCACTGCATCTTACTGCACAGATAGGGATCTGTTGAATCAGTGCACTGCATCTTACTGCACTATGAGGGATATCTGCAATGCACTGCATCTTACTGCACCATGAGAAATCTACATGCTGCACTGCACTTTGCTTTACTGTGAGAGGTCAGTGCACACTGCATTGCTTTTTACTGCTCTCTGATTCATCTGTGCACACTGATCTGTGTTTTACTGCACTATGAAAAATGTGTGCACCCAGCACTGCCTTTTGGTGTACTTATAGTAATCTATGTGCACTGCAGTTTACAAGACAAAGGCAGCAAATGCCCATTCCTGTGCACTGCGTTGAGGTCACGGAGTCAGTACTTCCATTAGCATTATGTTTTAACCTAACACTAAACAGTGAGCCTTGACTGTTTAGTGTTAGGTTAGTGAGGCTTGATACAGGGGCAAGATGGCGGCCGCTGCGGAGGTCATGTGATCAGCTTGTGTGCTGCTCCTCTGCAGTTCCCTACCTTCGATGTTCTTCACCCGTCTTCACCCGTCTTTAAAGGCTGAGCGTATTTGGAAACTGCCCGAAAAATCCGATGTTGGTGGCAGCTAAATTTTTCATCCCTGTGGGCTGTGAATTCACCGTGGATTGAGCATCACCCCTCTGTGTGTCCCGTGGCGTGGTGTAGTTCTGCAGCGGCAGTAAACCCGGCTTTCGCAGAGTGGGGCGGAGCCAGCAACGCTGCCAGTGGAGTGGCAGAGCAGCGGAGTCTCTGGTTGAGAACGCCGGGAAATCGACTACGCGGTCTCCTGCAGTTGCGGCTGTTTGTTTGGGACGAATCCTGTGAAATGGCCCCAAAAGGAAGATGGGCAAAAGCCCGTGCTGCAGCAGCTTTGGGCGAGGCAGAGGCGTCTGCAACAACGACGGCAATGGCTGCCACTACTGGAGGGGTTGATCCTGTGGACATGGAGGCATCTGACTCCCTTCACAAGGGCGGCAGCGGTGGAAACGGAGCTGGTAACAGGGCGATTGATCAGGTACGGGGGTCCACGAGATTAGGCAAAAACGCTGGCCATGGTGCTCAGGGAATTCAGGGAGCAAGGAAGCCAATGCCATAAGATGCCAGGAGGGGGCAACAAGATGCCCCATTACAAGATACAATCGTTCCTGCAATCTTTCAGAAGAAGGTGGCAGTTAAAACTAAGCTAGCAGGAGATATGGCTAATCAATCCTCACTTCTGGCACCAGGTGGGACCATTACCAACAGTGCTTTATCAGTTGATCTGGCAGCAGATACGGGGGCAATTGCACCTATTAATGACATTACAACTGGAAAATGGCTGACCAATATTACAGCTACTGATGCTTCTACATCAGGTATTGGGGTAAGAACGGATCTGTTGACCAGGGGAGAGTTGCTTACTGAGGGCACTGTGCTGGAAAAGCTGAATGATGCGGAGTCCGCCGGATCAGGTGGTAAAATCTACTCCATGTCAGACTTATCAATCGTATCTGAGAATGAAAACGAAAATGACAATCTGAGCACAGCCGGTGACTGGGGTGACGATATGGACATGGAAGCACACGACGATGAGGATTATTGTCTGGAGCAATCCTTGAGTCAAGAGACTGTGAGGAAAATACAAGAATCTGTACTTTGAATACAATATATAAGATCATCATGGCTCATAGGGCGGAGACGAAAGCAGAAGGTCTGCGCGCACAGGGGGCGGTGTGTAAATTGCAAAATACAGTCCATCGTATCGCAAAGTCCTGTGCAGAAACAACCACAAGGATTGTGGAGGTAGAAGAGCGTCTTTCCGGGGTAGAGGATTCTCTGGGAAAGCAGCAGTCAACCATTGAAGCTTTACAGCAGACCAAGGCGGACATTGATTGGAAATTAACAGATCTTGAAAACAGATCAAGGCGTAACAATCTTCGCGTGCTGGGTATCCCTGAGAACAAAGAGGGGCAGTATGTGAGACAGTTTGTTGTTGAGATTTTTAAGGAGACCTTTCCTGATTTGAAAAATTGGAATCGGGAGACTGGAGTGATAAGGGCTCATTTTTCCATGTGTTATACGTAGGAGAGCTGGGGGGGTGAAAACACAGCCTAGAGCAATTCTAATATCTCTGAGCAATTATCTGCTCCGTGAGGCAATATATGATCTTGCTCGGCCAGATAGGCGCCGATCTGGGAAAGGCTGTGAGTTCTTCGTACGCCTCGACTTTTGCCTGACAACGGTAGAGCAAATGTGGAGATTGCGGCAGCTAATCTCAGTCTTTCAGGCCAAAGGGGGGCAGGCTTTCCTTTTAAATCCTGCCAAGCTAAAGGTGATCTATAATGAAAAAATCCAGTTCTTTACATCAGAGACTGCTGCGCAAGACTTTCTGAAGACAATGGGTATTTAAATAACGTGGGCTATATGTCTTTTCTTCTCAGCTTAGTTAATATTCTTGGTTTTTTTTTTTTTTTTTTTGTCTTTCTACTGCTTTCCCCTTTCGGTATATAAGTAGTATGACAGTAATATTAGGATACCAGGGATTTCTATTATTCAGTTAGAATTGTGCAGAATTCTGCAGGTCAATTTTCGAGTGTTTGGTTTAGGAATTATTATGTGTACAATGGTGGCAATGCAATGTTGATCTTGTGAATAACAAACAAGTACATTGATAACCGGAAGGGGGTGCATCATCCCTACTGTTTCACTTACTGGAGTGGGAATAGTAATTTTAACCTCTACACCCTCCAACACTTACCCTACTGTTGCACTCATTAGAGTGGGACTAGTCATTTTTACAGTTACGCTATCCTATATTTTTCCTACTGTTGCACTCACTGGAATGGGAATAGTAGTTTTAACCCCTACGCTATCCAACATTTTCTCTACTGTTGCAATAACTGTATTAGGAATAGAAATTTTTACCCCTACGCTATCCAACATTTACTCTACTGTTGCATTGTTTGTAGTTATATTAGCAATTTTATTTCCTGCACAATTTAATATTATTTTTAGTGTTTTATTTATTATAGTATATAATTTTTTTTTTTTTTGATAATCAAATATTATTTGCATTTTATATAAGCAACATAACAAAGTCTAGCGCATGTCAGCATGAATACACAATAGCCATGTACAACAAACAGCGTAATCCGGCTCTAGGGAATGATGGTATATCATCTTATGTCCATATATAAGGCAACATGTACTTTTACATTTAGAGGGCAACATGAACATTAAGAAGGTAGCAAATTCAACCACTTGCCCCATATCCTCTGGACATTTCTCGTACACCCCCGGGCCTCGAACAGGGGTTCTTCTTGGGTGGCGCATCAATCCACCCCTCGTCGCCACTTCCGCAGGGTAGGGGGTCTGGTGCTTGCCCATGCCGCCGCTATGTCGAGTTTGGCAAATGCGAGAGCTGTGCCCAAAATGAGCTTGTCATCTCTAGAGCTGTCTAAGCCATCGAAGACACCAAGGAGCTATGCATGGGGTCGTGGGGAACCTGACAGCTTAGGGTCTGGATAAGCTCCGCTTCTATACTGGACCAAAACGAAGCGAGGGCCGGGCAGGTCCACACCATATGAAAAAAATCTGCAGGGGCCCGACCACAGCGAGCACAGTCAGGGGAGGGGCGCAATCGTGCCCTATGTAGACGTACTGGGGTGATGTAGGCTGTGTGGAGGTTGTATAGTTGGATGAGGCGAAGCTTGGAGGAGGGCGTAAGGAGTTCGGGGGCCATAAGGGCGTCCCACCAATCCGCTTCTTCCAGGGGGCCCAACCATCCCTCCCAGCGGGCTCAGACTGTGTCCAGGTTGGTAGGGGTGTTGTTAATCAGAGATCAGTATATCCTCAAGACCCCTCCCCACCCCAGGTCTCCCATAAGTACCTGCGCCTCTAGTGGGCTGAATTCGGGTATTGATGTACCGGAAGGGATATGTGCTGTGAGTGTGTGGCAGAGTTGGAGGTATCGATAGAATTAGGAGGTGTGGAGGGAATGACACTTTTGCAAGTCAGTAAAGGTCTGAGCTTGATCTTCCACCCAAACATCCCCAAGGAGAGAGATTCCAATGTGGTCCCAGAACCGGAAGCTCATGAGGGAGGAGGTCTCTCGGAGCCATGTGCCCTGCCAAAGGGGTGTGTGTTGAGTAAGTTGTCTATCCCAAAGGATGTGCCGGAGGGCGGAGCGCCAGGCCACCAGAACTGATCTAGTGACCGGGGGAGTGTGAGCGGTATATGAGCGCCGTAGAGATAGGCATGCAGCTGTGGGAAGTCCATGTACCGAAGCTCAGTTCGGTAAGCCGGGTACGACCATCCTCCTGTATACCAATCATGTACTACGAGGAGTATGATTTCTAAGTAATAAAGGTGTAAATTAGTCACTCCCATGCTGCTGTCGAAGGGCGGGATCCGACATTGAGCCAGGGCAATGCGCGATCTCCCATGCCCCTAGAGGAATCTGGTGAGGGCTCCGTCAAAATCTTGGAACCAACTCCCGGATGGTGGAGGGTAATGTTTTGGGGAATATAAAGAAAGCGGGGTAGAATCATCATTTTAAAGAGGGTGCTACGGCCTAGGGGATTAAGCGGCGCAGCTTCCCAGCGTTTAAGATCAGTTTTGGCTTTGGATATCAGGGGAGTGATATTCAGAGCCCATTTCAACTCCGGTAGGAGGGCTATGCAAATCCCCAGATATTTAAAGGACTGTCTCCTGATGGGAATGGTGGATTGCCACTCGAAGCAGGCTCTCAATATGTGGAGAGGGGCAAGGATGGATTTGGCGGGATTAAGCCGGTGTCCGGAAACGCTTTCATAGCTTTGAAGTATCGCTAGACAGCGGGGACCAGAATGCTCTAGGTCGGCAATAAAAAGAAGGACATCATCTACATAGAGGCTTATTTTATCCACATGATGGGGGTCCCAGGACCAGCCTTGGACCACCCCATCAGAGTGGATGAGACAGGCCAGGGGATCCATGGCTAGCGCAAATAGAAGTGGTGAGAGAGGACACCGTTGATGCGTGCCTCTCTTGATCGGGAACACATCAGAGAGGGCCCCGTTGATAAGGACCCTAGCCCGCAGATTAAAATACAGAACGCGAACAACGAGTAGGAACAGGGGAGCAATGCCCATCAGTTGGAGAACCTCCGCCAAGTAAGACCAATCAACCACGTCGAAGGCTTTTTCAAAGTCCAGTAGCAATAGAGCAAGGTACAGGGCAGGTGTTGGTGGTGGGCCAGAGCGAGGTGCAGATGCCGTATACAGTGCCGAGTATCTTGCAACGGCATAAAGTCGTATTGGTCCAGGTGGACTAGTTTATGGAGGTGGGGGTGAAGACCCTGGGCTAACACCGTTGCAAAAAGTTTAATTTCGGTATTCATAAGGGAGATTGGGCGGTAATCCCTACAGGAGGGTGAATGTGGCTGGGTCTTTGGGATAACGACAATGGTGGCTAAGTCAGTCTCTGGGGGAAGGCGCCCTTCTCGGCCCCATATCGGAAGAGCTCAGTTAGATGAGGGACTAAGGAGTTTCTAAAGGCTGCATAATATTCCAGTGGGAAACCGTCGGGCCTCGGCGTCTTCCCAGAGTTCAGTCACGAGATCGCATCATGAATCTCATCTGAGGTAAGGGGGAGATCTAGCTCCTTTTACTCCACCTGGGTAAGGCAAGGAAGACGGACGTCCGCTCTCTCCAGCACAGCCGACAGGGAGGCTTCCGGGACCTGAGCTCAGTAAAGGTGGGAATAGTAATCAGCAAACGTCTGGGCGATGGCAAGCGACGTGTAGTGAAAGGTACCAGCAGAGTCCTGATTTTCAGGGATGATTCTATGGACTCTGGGTTAGGAGACCAAGTTGTGGTGCAGCTTCCCATTTTTATCCCCCCAACCATAGATGCGTGCCACCGAAGAGCACCACATAATTTTGGCTGACTCCAGAGAGAAGGTACGGATTTCATCTCTGAGGGCCGTCAACTGCCTAGAGGAGCGAACATCAGATGTTTCAGTAGAAGCCATTTCCAGCCGTAGGGCTTGCGCTTCCAACTGAGCCAAGCATGCAGTCTGCTCAGCCTGCTTCGAGTGCACCAATCCTCTAGCCACCCCACGGAGAGTTGCTTTGCTGGCCTCCCATAACACGCCAGGGTAAGAGACCGACCCATGATTGACCCGGAAGTATTGTTGGAGCTCCAACCCAAGCTTATCCCTGAACTACTGGTCCTGGAGAAACCAGGCATTTCATTCTCATATTGGTTGCACGGCTGTCCGTGGTCCCCAAAGGTGTAAGGAGAGGGGCGAGTGGTGTGACAGTCCGCGAGGGAGAATTAAGACATGAGAGATGAGATGGCAATCAAGTGCAGGAAGGAGAAACAAGTCAATGCGAGAATGAGTGTGGTGGGCTGCGGAAGTGTGGGTAAATTGTCGGTCCGGGGGTGCCAGATCTGCCAGGCGTCACAAAGGCCAAGGGCTCCGTCCAGTCCGAGAGTTTGGAGGCATGGGACAGTCGTGTTGTGGATGGGGCACCAGTCGAGTCAAGTTGCGGCTGTAAGACTGCATTAAAGTCACCCCCTATGATAGTCTGCCCCTGAGGTAGGGCTGAAATAGTCTCAGTGAGGCACCGCAGGGTTTGGGAAAGGGCAGCAAGGGGGACATAGACTGAGGCAAAATTGTTTGAGAGGCCCTCAAGAGTTCCGGAGTCGGTCACATACCGTTCTGATCTGTGTGGGGGTAAAGGGAAGAGCTCTCCGCAGAATCGCAACCACCAAGTGGGGGCCATGACTGAAGCCGGAGTGCTACACCCTATCAAAGCCATATCGAGCCAGGGGGCGCTAGGTGGTGCTTGACCGTAATGGGCGCGCTTCAGTAAGGCTCCCGCCGCTCCGGGCGGAAAACTACTCCTTACCTCTATCTTTGTGGATATAAACTGCCTTAACGAATCGCCACTGGCAGGAGAACCTTCTGCTGCCTCCAGCGATACCAATTTCATGCCGGAGCTGTGCAGCATGACAGAATGGTGAGCAACTGAACCTGGGCGCGGAGGTAGGCTGCGGCGGTCTGGAGTGCGGAGGAGGTGGCCAGGAAAGACCGCAGCTGCACGAGGCCTATATCGAGAGGGACGTATGGAGGTATAATCGAGGTACAGTGCTGCACATTTGAAGGCCTGGTACGCAGCGGCAGTGGGGTTGAGGACCTGCATATGAGTGACGAGTGCTGAGGAAGACGTCTGACCTTGACTAGGCCCGGAGATCGGCGGCCTTTAATGGCCGCCTGGTGACGCGGCCTCGGTCCCGAATTTGTGACACAGGAGGTGCAGGTGAGCCTGAGTGCCGGAGGAGGCGTGGAAACAAGTGCATTGCCCCCGGGACAGTGGCGGGTTCTGTGCACGAGAGAGTAGAGGACACATTGAAGGCCCCATCAGGTTGCGGAGGTGCCAGGGACACGGTGAGGGGATGGAGCTGCCATTTTAGGAGCTACGCGGGACGGTGGCATCTGCCGGGCCCTGGGGGCAGGAGGAGCATTGGGCGGCACTACCCCGGGCACACAAGTGGACACATAGTGCTAACACATCCCAGGCGTGAAGAACCGAGAGCACCAGAGCACCTGTTGAACTGCAGCTTTATATGACCTCCTGCCACTACATCTGCGACAGAGACAGGAAGCCCACTGGGCAGTTTTGGGGTACCTGGCAGCAGGAGGCAAGGAGTGGAACCGTGGGCCAAGGTAACGGTGATTGCATAAGACGAGCAGCAGACCCCAGGAGCGCAGTCATAGCCTCCCTCATTGCACAAGGTGGACCCATTTCACGAGTGTTTGGTCAGCATGGGAAGGACGGAGGCCAAGCAGGCGAAGTTGTCCTTTGGCTCACGAAAGACACCCAGCTCGGGCTCCGGGGAGAGCACAGAAACTGATCCCACAGAACCACGGGATGAAGACTGGAAGGCGCTCCTTGTGGGAATGAAGCAGAGCCTCACATCCATTGACTCTAAGATGGACGCCATGAATAACAGACTAGACGCTGTGGTAACTAAGTTTGACCAGCAAGATGAAAGGATCAAGGAGGCTGAACAAAGAGTGTTGGATCTGGAGGACGGTGCGTCTGCCAATAAACAACACGTGCTTCAGATGGACAAATTGTTAAAAGTAATAGCGGACAAGAATGAGGAGTTAGAGGCACGTTCCCGGAAAAATAACGTCCGAGTTTTGGGCCTGGCTGAAACGACGAACACGGGTAGAATGGAGGACTTCATGGAAAAGCTGATGGGGGATCTTTTCGGCAAGGACTCCTTCTCAGCCCATATGACTGTCGAAAGGTCTCACAGATCGCTGGCGCGCCTGCCTCCTGGGGCGACACCGTGCCCGAAGATTGCGCGCTTCCTGAATTATCGGGACAGGGACACGATATTGCACTTGGCTTGGGAGAAGGGGCAGGTATGATATGAAAATACCACGCTGGCCTTCTATCCAGATTTCACCCAGTCCGTACAGGAGGCCCGCCAAAAGTTTGCAACTGTGAAAAAGAAGCTTCAGGCACAAGAAATAACATACGCCATTGAAGGTTCACCACCTGGGGAAACAACATCTCTTCAACTCTCCTCAACAGGTGGAGGAGAACCTCAAACGGGCCCGAAAGTTAGCACCTCAGGACGCAGCCTCTAGCAGAAGATCCAGATCGCAATCTCCCCTGTCAGAACTGGGCTGACGCCGTGCCACGACGAAACACTGATTGCAGAACTGGCAGGGCACAATATCCTACTGAGAACTGGACCGAGTTGGTGATGTATCATTGTTGTGTTCAAGATATTATGACATTCTTTCCGCCCGGACGCTCGCTTCCGTCCCGCCAGAGTGGCCTCCTTTGTTAAATGGGGCTAGGTGGGTGCAATAGGGAAGTTGGGTGGGCAAGGTGGTAGCCCCTGGCTGACCATGCAGGTGGGCATACCCCCTTTGTTTTGTATTGTACCAGGGTTTGTCAAGGGGTTAGACTGGAACTGTATGCTTATGGAGTTGGGGAGGGGGAGGGTGGATATACTCTGCAAGTTGGGGGAGTGGGAGGGGGAGGAGGACCTGGGGGGGGATGGTTTCACCCTATTTTTATGCAAGACAAACGAGACAAGAATAAGAATGGTATAGTTAGATGCAATGACTGATGCCACAGGTAATAGGAATGATCTACATATCATATCATAGAACGTGAGAGGGTTGAATGATCAGTGGAAACGGAGGCAGGTGTTGGGATATCTAGATCGACACCATGTCCACGTGACTCTATTGCAAGAGACCCATTTGCAGCAAGGTAACACACCCCAATTTGCATCGAAATGGGTTTCCCATAGATGCTTCGCATCGTACTCTGGCTACTCTAGGGGGTGGCCATTCTTATTAAATGGGGAGTCAGGTTTGTGCTGGGAGGGATGGAGGCGGACCCTAATAGGAGGTATTGCCTGTTTTGGGGGAAATTGAACTCACACAATGTCACCATTGCGAATTACTATGGTCCCAACACAGATGACGTGCACCCCTACTTATGTCGAGGGGCAAACTCCAAACGCTTGGGTCCATGTATGTTCTCTGGGGGGGGGGACTTTAACACGGTGGCAGACCCCAAACATGATCGTTCTCATGCCATAGCAGCACACTACACCAATGTACAGCGCACCCTGCATGACATACTAGACTATGATCATTTATTGGACACATGGCGTCACAAGCATCCATCCTGGAGGGAAGGGACACACTACTCCGCTGTGCATAACACATGGGCCTGGTTGGACTATTTGCTGGTGACAGTAGGCATGGCGCATTGGATTGGTGGGGAGGTGCATCTGGCCCGTACATACTCGGACCACTCCCCGGTCCTGGGGACGATTCAGACTCCGATAGACCAGGCCCCTTATCTTAACTGGAAGCTGAACCCCCTACATTTGCAGGATGCTGTGTTTAGAGTGGAGATTATTATGCCACCCCTGGCTGGCCCTCCAAACTGACATCACAGGTCTGTTCACACAGCCTGGGTAAGGTGGTGTAATCACCCCTTACTTAGATATAGTATCTCTATATCTACCTTATATATAGACATATATACACCTATAAGTCACTCCAATGGCAGGCCTTAAAAATCCTGGAGGCAGAGTCCTTGGTTTTATGTGAGAGGGTGCCCTAGCATGAGCTGAGCCCCTCTGCAGCTTTCGGAACCATCTCCTTATAGCTGTTCTATGATATAGCCATACCATATACTCTTAAGTGCATTATAATCCTCACGGTTAATGCTAACTTTGGTTTGGCTTAATCAAAACATGTCGTGTAAGTTGTCAAACACTGGAATACTACCTCCCGCCAGTCCTGGTGGCGGGGGTAGCATTCCACCCTTCTAGAGAGAGAAGACATGTAGTTACTGGTAAACCCGGTTAAAGTTAAACAGAGTCCTGGCATCACAAAATGGATGCTGCTGCCACAGACACGAGTCTGACCTCCTGCTGCTGGAAGAAACTCTGACAGGGGAGGCCTGGACAATAGGTTACCTGTCTGGGGAGGTGCTGGCACTACCCCAGAAAGGCGTTAGTGTATTGGGGCAGGGAGGGCTGCATTCAGAATGCATTTTCCAGACACTGCCTGGGGCACACAAATTGATTCATGCGTAGCACGGTTCAAACAAGTTGCTGGAGCACTCCAGCCCCGCTCTCGCGCGAAACTGGACAAAGGGAAAGGGGTGTAACCACCCCCTTCCCAGGTCCACCCAAAGGAGGGACCTAGCAGGTAATCCAGCCCCCAAACTGAGTATAAGTATAGGAGCTGTGTCCCTAGGACTTTAGTTTATCCTGGAACAAAACTTTGATACAGAACTCTTGGACCTTCGACATTCCATTTCGACTGGAAGACGGAAGACATCTCCCTTGTGGTCAAGGAGTGACCACCCTGTTCAAACAGGCACCATCAAGCAACTTACCGGTCTGCATTGTCGAGGCTCCCGCCGGAACTCGAAGACACTGCGACACAGGACACAGACTTCCAGACTTCTCTGACCCTGCTCGACGACGAGAGACGTGGGACTGGAACTCCTGGACATCCTGCATTTTGCTTACTGCATCGACTCCTGAGGTAACTTGCAGTTGTGCATTGTGTTATCAGAGGCCCCAGACCCAAGCACCATTTGCACCGAAGCTCAGCCCTCCACACTCCACGAGTGCCACGTGGGGCCCGCTCTTGCATTTCAGCTCGATGCATCTTCTCGGTTCCTAGTCCGTTGGCTAGTAAGCCCCCTGAAGACTTTTCTTTGAACTTAAACTGCTTTCCTGGTTGCTCCAGGCTTGATCCAGCTTCCCTACAAAGGAGAAGCGCCCCAGACCTTGCTGGTCTGACCCGAAGCCAATCTTCATCTCCTGCGTGGATTGCATGTTCCAAGGCTTGTTGAGTCCAATCTGGATACCGACACCGCAGTCAACTAGATCCTTTGTGGTCAGCTCGAATCCAGCTCCTGGTTGTCGTCGACACCTCCTGGACCACGTGGCTGCAGAGACAAGCTTCACCTCTTCACCTGAGATTGACATGACATTTGCTGGTTCCTTCCTGGTCACTGGCTAGTGACCCAGACTCTGTCTTCTCTGCTTTCAGGTTCTTCAGATCTTTGATCCACCCTTGGATCCACCCGGACACTTTTCCTCTGGTCGCCTGCAGCACTTCTTTGCAGATCTCCATTGAAAACGACGACGAAACCTGACACCAAAAGGCACCTATGCACCCGGCTTCCCTGGGCGAGGTAACACCCAAGTCTACTGCTTGAACCTCCCACTTTCAAGAAGGAGAGATCGATGGCCCAATCTTTTTCAGGCAGCGCAGTGAGAATCTGGAACTCACTTCTGCCTCAGCTCCGGACCACCACCTCCTCCAAGGCCTTCAAAACTGACCTCAAAGTTCTCCTTCTTCAAAGACATTTCCAATTGTAATCCATGCCCTCTCTATTATCTGAAGGAAGCCCTTCAATTACTGAAAAATCTACTTTACATGACTATGGAAGTGTCTTCCCAGTGTGTTCTTGTGGTTTGAGAGTCTGCCTTTTATTGCAGTATTATCCTTCTACCTGTGTCTGGGACTCGTGTGTAACATGCACCCGTCACTTTCTCTTGTAACACACTGTTCTCTACCTCTTACATTTGTTTGTTCGATACCTGCACAAGTGCCACCAGTGCCTACGTAACGTTTGTTCTTGTGCTTGAGTGTCCTCCATATATCGCAGTATTATACCTCTATGTTTATTTTTTACGCTTTTGTAACCTGCACATGTCACTTTTTCCTCCTGCAATGCACCGTTTGCTACCTCTTGTATTTTGTTGGCTCACGATTGTCACTTTTGTAATGCACCGTTTGCTACCTTTTGTATTTTGTTGGCTCACGATTGTCATTTTTGCGTCATTTAATGTAACGTTTGCTTTTGTGTTTTGTTCACTTGTAATGTTCTCATGTATCAGTTCTGTTCCTATTGTGAAGCGCTCTGACACCTTCGGGTAAAGTCTGCGCTATATAAAAATGCATAAATAAAATAAATAAATAAACACGAGTACTCCGGTGCTCCCGTGGGACTTGACTCTCGAAGTGTCCTAGTCTAAAGGGGTTTTGTCATAGTCCACCCGGAAGTGCCATTAAACAGTAAGGGCCCGATTCACAGAACTAACTTAAGACAAAATCCTAAACTTACTACTTTTGGTATTCACAGAAGTTAGGATTTTGTCTTAAGTTTGTCATAAGACAAACTTAAGACAGACTTAAGACAAAATCCTAACTTACGTCTGTCTTAAGTCTGTCTTAAGACAAACTACAATATAATCACTCTGCTCATGACCTGAGATGGACAGTGTTGTCAGTAATCAAAGGCGGCTGTGGAGATCCTGAAATACGTCTGTCCCAAAAAGAAGCATACTTAATATTGAAATTTGACACAACCACTTCAGGGCTGAATGAACTGTCTGAAGCAAGCAATTTATAATGACAAAGCTCTTTCCTATACATTTGAGTCTACTTCATCTAGATTGTCTGTGACCGTTTTTCTGCGCCGTCCGTGCAAGGCAGCCCCCTCCCAAGTGCAATAGCCTCTTGGACCTTCCGAAATACAGCAGTGTTATGTCAAAAATCCTTCCAACCCACATGAGCCTACACAGTACTACGAACTCCAGTATTCCTAGCGCCTAGCCACGCCCAGCCAATATGGCCTCCCAAAATCTTTAAACTATCAGAATCTGCTTGCGGCGTTTTCACATCAGATGCCGTAGGGATGGATGCGGAGAAGAACGCTCGTTGAACGAGTAAGTACACGCCCCAGAGCACGCGACCTTGATGGTCTGTTCGCGCCTCACCGCGCGGAATTTCAATGATCCCGTGTGTGTTTCACCACGCTTAATTTAAATGCTCCCCTTTGCATCTTTTTTAGGGCTCGCTGGTACTGCATCCGAAGGATGTGTCCAGCTGGATCCTTTTAGTTGCCTGTCTCGGGGGAATGAGGGACAAAAGGGTGTTACGGGCGTTTCTAGCAGATTTGGGTGCGCGAACGTTCCATCCCGCGCCGCGCCGTGCACATCCCTCCGATTTCTTAAACTTGCCACACATGCGCGCGCATATACACACGCAGCCAGACAGACACTCGCTCACCCACACACCCTCCCCCCCCACCACAGTCATCGGCCTCTTTTAAACACACACACACACACACACGCATACACACATGCATACACACAGACTCCAAAACACATACACACACGCACGCTCACACACATACACAGCCCCCCGCCGCCACACGCGCGCGCACACACACATGCCCCCAGCCCTCGCAGCTCAGCAACAAGGCGAAGCCCCACTCACCGGCTTCCTTGGTGCGGCGGCTCTCCTCTCATCAACAGCTGCAGGGCCCGGCAGCAGGACTCTTCCTCCCTCCTTCGGCACCGGGGCGCAGGGTAGGCTCCTGCCTGCTCCGGTGCTCAAAACAGCCGCGGCTCTTCCGTGGGAGGCAGGGTAGGCTCCCGCCCTCCTACTTCCGGTTGTCCCGCCCGGCCTGCCTGACTTCCTGGTCGCAGGCCGGCGGCGATGTTCGGTTTGTGCAATTTCTTGTTAATATTTGTGAATGTAAAGCTTGGCGCTGAACCGAATTGAGTCCCAATGACGTGGACCCAAGTGCAGTATTTCAGCAGGAAGGTCCTCTTACTTTTTTTGACCCTACTTTGTTTTTTTGTTTAATGCATACGTTATTTGTCCTCAAAGGCGGGATTTGCGCACTTTAAAAGAAGTAACTCCTAGCCAGATCAGTAGGAAGTGGGTCGTGTTTCCAGAAGCTTTTTATTTAACCCTTCTATTTGGTTGTTTCAGCTCTTGTAGACATTACTTGCGAAAGCTCTCTCTTTAAAATATATATATATATTTCCGAATTGTGCTTTGCATCATAAGCATACAAGACCATGTCTCACGGGATATCAATATAGATACTAGGGAAGTGTGAATACTTTCGTTGTGCATACCTTTTATTCCCTAAAAATGTTTAAAAAAAGTTACATCTGGGAAACTTGAAACGGAGACCAGGTTGCTAAGATAAAAATAAAGTTGCATACTAGGATACAGCCATTCAAGATATGTGTTTTAATATTTCGAGGCTGTGCATGCTGCATTAACGCTTCTTAGCATTTGCAGCAGGAATGGACGGGCTGTTCAGTGATCTTTTTGCTGCATCAACGTTTTAGTTTAATTGACTTCTTCTTCCGCTAACCTCCCACTTTATTCAGCCCGTGTATGATTCACCACAAGCCTCCGCCTTATTAAATGGAAATGAACCAGTTCTTTCAAGGGCACCATTAGTGTTGCATTATCAAATGGTCCCCAGGGATCTCCTAAGATGTATAATGCCTTTAGACAGAGAACAAAGGGAAGCTGAATGTTGTCCATCCACAAACTGATAGCCAGTACATTCGGATACTTTGCAGTATATATGTGTGAGTGGTTTGTGCTGTAAGATGTTGAGTATTTTGGTCACTTAAACATTTATTGTAGTCTTGGAGTGAGTTGTTTCTTACAGCTACGGCATATGGTAAGCAGCTCTCTGGTTTTCAGAAAGAACGATGGTGCTGTCCTGACACATGTTAACAATGTAATTTGTGATTGCATCTGTGATGACAGAGCAGCTCATTGTTGACGTTTTTTTGTGTAGTTATGTTAAAGGGGTAGAGGATCTGTGACGTTGTTTTACTTTGAAACTTTAATTTGAGAACAAAATAAAAGAATCAATTTTTTAAAGATTTTGTTTAGTAATAACGTATCACCATATTTCTAATAAATTGTAATTATACGTTTAAGAAGCGACCTGTATCTTATGTGGAATAGAGTGAGGCCCACAGCACTGTGAGGCTGTGGCGGGGGAATAGGTTGCAGCAGAGTGGCTGTCAGGTGGAATTGGGAAAAGAATGTGTTGGGGAATTTGGAATAGCCTATAAATAGGATGAACCAAAACAAATCATTGTGGCACACTTGGATGTCAGAAAGCCATGTACAATAGGTCGATAACACGTACATGACCAATTAAATGTGTTTAGGATTAGGTTGGGGAAGAAGTGTCTGGGGCGTCCTTTAAACAAGCATTTGCAATGCAATAGGTCTCACTTTAGCGAAAGTTTAAGCTATTAGCATTGTAAATGACAATGCATTTTATTTATGTTTTAAAAGCAAAAACATAAATAAAAGGCATTGCCATTTACAATGCCAATAGCTCTAACTTTAATAATGCGAGACCTATTGCATTGCAAATGCTTGTTTAAATAGCCTTTACAAAAAGACTCAGATCATAAGAACCGCTGGACCCAACGGCCAGACTCCTTCTCTTCGCGGCAACCCGCTTGAAAGACAGGTAGGATGTTTGCCGATCAGCAGTGTTCAGTTCCATTAGTACAGCGCTATATACAGACATAGATTCAAACGCGTTTGTACTCGTTTCTCTGCAGATATTTCGTCCCACGCGACGCTTCTACTCCCAATCCAAATTAATGCCACGACTGCTACATCAAGTCAGGTAGGACGTTCGACAATCTAGCCCTGGCCGCTGGTGATGTTATTGGTCCTCTGTAGTCACAGGCTATCACTTATTGATATACCCGTTTCCCTGCAGATAATGTGTGCTCAGTGAGGCTGCTGTCCCCATTCATCTTGACCATGAATACTACATCCAGGTAGTTATATATACCGGTTTTAGAGTCTCTGAGTCTATCATAATGTGATTGCTACCAATACTTACACCAGATTCCACTATGATTGTTTACAGCTACGGCTTTAACCAGTCCGTGTCCTGAGGAGAACCCCCAATCGCTTTGTGGTTCGAAACGCGTTGACCCCGAGCCAGGGATAAAGAAGAAGGGTGCAACTAGGGATATAAATAATACCACGCTTCCCGTCCCTAGAAGTGTAACCATAAAAATACCTAATCACTGGCTCAGCAAGACTGGCAGGCAGTATCTATGAAATGTGTTGTCCACCCGTCTTCTGTTATACAATCTAAAGGACTGGTGCCTATCTTGAAAATTGCTCTTAGGCATCGCATTAATTCAATTTATTTGTTGTTATGAATTTTTGATGTGTTTGAAATTCAGTATTGATGATGTACATATTGAACACTTGTATATATTGAAATTGAAATTTAAATTAAAATATTTATAAAGCGCACTTACACCACGCGGTTTCTTGGCGCTAGGACACAAAACCAAGGGGGAGTGAGGAACCGGCCAACTAACGTGGAAAAGCTTGAGCAAAAAAAAATGTTTTTAAGGATTTGCGGAATTCTGAGTAATGGGTGGAAAGTCTAAGGGAGGGAGGAAGGGCGCACATTGTTTTCTGAATGCATTCTTTATTGTTTGATAACTGTTATTTTTTATGACATACAAAAAAGAAATATAAAAATTCAAGAAGATAAAAAAACACAAATAAAATATTGACCGCTCAGTACTTGCAGGCTGGGTGTGATCAAATGAGAAATAAGTAAAACCTGACTAGCTATCCTTTTTTGTTTGGTATACTAGAACTAGTGGACATCATATGCCAGGCTAACTTCTCACCGAGGGAAGCCCGTGTCACCGCACAGTAAATCTCAGCCACAGGAACACCCCTGACAAGTGCTGATGAGGAGGACTCTGCTCTGCGGGACTGAGCGCAGATTCCCTCAGTCAGTTCCTTTGTGATGCACAAGATGATGCAATGAGATAAGGTCCTCTTCTGGGCAGAGGTGACCTTCTTGCAGCCTCTACAGTCCGCACCTAGGGTCAATATAAATGTAGACTTCCTTTTGGGGCTCTTACTGATGTAATGTCGCCTCCTCTGGGGGTAGAAGGTGGGAAGGGTGACAGTACGCCTCAGATGGAAAGAGGTCACTCCTTAGGAAGGAGAGGCGATGTAGTTCTGAGGAATAATT
Source organism: Lissotriton helveticus (assembly GCF_964261635.1). Lineage (NCBI taxonomy): Eukaryota > Metazoa > Chordata > Amphibia > Caudata > Salamandridae > Lissotriton > Lissotriton helveticus. The sequence goes on along the minus strand of NW_027611651.1, from coordinate 629,240 downwards.
CCTCCAGGAAGAAGCATGTGAAGGGCGGCCGCACGCTCAGTGCCTGTAACTCACTGATGCGCTGCAATGAAGTGATGCTATAAAGAGAACAAAGCTATGCCCAAACTGCTAGAGCAGGAACCTGGGGGAACAGCAGATAACAAGTAACAATGCTTCCCTGTAGACTGATTTCTAAAAAAATACTAACTCGATGACTGTGTGGATTCCGCCGCTCTCCACAAGCAGTCCATTAACCAGAAATGTACAGTTTTAACATTTGCTGACATGACTGCGACAATTTGGAAAATACAGTTCAAAAGCAACGATAGAACAATCACACTTGATTAAATCTATTCTCTGAATTTAGCAAATGAGATCAGCAATAATCATGATTTAAAGTGTGCAAGAAGTGAACAGCTGCTCATGTGAATAAAGAAGTGAGGGGTGCATCAAGACAAAGTGAAAACGTATGACTTGACTCCTCGAGGGACTTCCAGGCACTATAGACACTCCATTTCGTTCTATGGTTTGTAACCTGTCTTAGTTCATAATAAGTCTTCAGCGAGCCATTGTTGTTGTTGTATATCATCAAAATAATAGACACAAAAAACCGTGTACAGGATCAGAAACCATAGCTGGTAATTGTGGAGGGGCTCAGAAATGTAGGGGTTGGAGAAGATGAACGCTTAACACTAGCTTCAATGAATGTGGTAACAGGTAGCCACAGACACAGACCTTTTGTGGACATGGTAAAGCTGTATCTAGTCTATGATTATAACAGATAGCATACCACCAAGCTTGATAGGATAATTTGGTGAAGTCTTTCAATTTTTAGTGATCTGTTGGAAGGCAACTGCCAATAGGGGGTCAATAATTCTTGTATTAGGTGAATGATCTAACCATATCTGGGACAAGCTGCCCAAAAAATACATTGGGAACAGAAAAAGGAAATTGAGAGTTAAAAATTAAGTTGATTTGAGTCCAGACCTTGATTTCTTGTTTTATATGCTCTATGATTTTTATATGAATTACAGTTGTATATTGTGTGATTTTATTATTTATATTGTGATCTAATTTCTCTGCTTAGATGGACTAACTATGATTATATACATACCCGTTGCTTCTTTCCATTCAATGGTTACTTCATGTGACATTATGTCATTATGTTGTTATTCTCCTTGTTACATTGAGACTTGCTTATTTCATAATAAATACATTTCTGAACTTAAAAGAAGTCCACAGTGATGGGTCGAGGAGATGTGGTCATGGAGTGACTCGCACGTATTCTCTTCCTCTAGCATTCTCTTTTTCGTGTTTTCTTTTCTTTCATTTTCTCCTTCCTTTCTGATTTTCTTCCCCTCACCCCACCAGATGGCCCTAAATTCTTTAATTTGTCAACCAAGGGGTAAGATGTTGTTTAGAGCTTAGTTTGAGCCGGTGGTTGGAGGTGGGGCCCATCAGCACTCTCTTTTTGGGGGCCGGCCCTTATTTTTCCTCATCAGACTTTTACCCATCAATTCATCCATCCATCTACCCATCCATCCACCCACACATCCATCCACTCACCCATCCATTCACCAACACACATCCATCCACCCATCCATCCACCCACCCATCCACCATCCATCCATCTACCCATCCACCCATCTACCCACCCATCCACCCATCTACCCACCCATCCACCATCCCATCAACCCACTCAATCATCCAACCACCCACTGACACTTCCTTTCTACCCATCCATCCATTTACCCATACATTAACCAACCCATCCATCTAACCATCCATACATCTACCCACCCACCCACCCATTCACCCACTGACACATCCATTCACCCAGCCATCCACCCATCCATCCATCCACCCAGACACATCTATCCATCCATCAATCTACCATCCATCCATCCACCCACCCACCCATCCTTCCATTTACCCATCCATCCATCCATCCATCCATCCATCTATCCATCCATCCATCCACCCATCCTTCCATCCATCCATTCACCCATCCATCCATATCCACTTCTTTCCTCTCTCTCTGATCGCTTTCTCTCCACCTCCCCTCCGTCTGTTTCTCCCTCTCCCTCCTCCCAGAGACGTTTTAAGGTCTTGGCAAAGTGGGCTCTGGCCCCGGGCCCCAGCCTTTCAGGGGCCCCTGATAGGCCTGGCTCTGTTCTCCACACAGCCCTGCCCTGATGACCTTGAATGGTTTTAAACACAGTTTGTTTTCATATATTTGTAATACAGGGGCAGGGATTGAGCGCAGTGACGTCAGTGAGCTGCTGCTGAGTCATTGGACACACTTTAGAGTCTGGAGCAGTCTGATTGGACCATGAATTCAGAACTGTTCTGAGCAGGGGGCCCAAAATGTTTGATCAAGGGACCCCGAAATCCTTAAGAAGTCCCAGCCTCCCCCTTCCTCTTCCTCTATTTCCATCCATCTAACTTCTCCACCCCCCCCCCCCCACAAGGAGAAGCAGGGGGGGGCCCTCGCGCATGGAGAAAGAGAGGGGCCCCTCCCACAAGCAGAGTAGAGGGGCCCCTCCCACAAGCAGAGCAGAGGGGCCCCTCCCACAAGCAGAGCAGAGGGGCCCCTCCCACAAGCAGAGCAGAGGGGCCCCTCCCACAGGGAGAAGCAGAGGGGCCCCTCCCAAAAGCAGAGGGATCTCCCAGAAGGAGAAGCAGAGGGGCCCCTCCCACAAGCAGAGCAGAGGGGCCCCTCCCACAGGGAGAAGCAGAGGGGCCCCTCCCAAAAGCAGAGGGATCTCCCACAGGGAGAAGCAGAGGGGCTCCTAACCTACTACAGGCCCCCCCCCCCCAGGAAGAGGCAGCAGCAGTCCCCCAGGGAGGGGTTTATTCTGTATTTATATTGGGAGGTTTATAAAGTGTGAACGAGGCCGGGGAGGGGAGGGTGGGGGGGGGGGAGAGTCGAGTCGCCTCGGATTAAACATTAATTATCACAAGTTGTGACAAGAAGAGATACACACAGTTAAACACCCCCAGAGGACAGACATCAGCAGTGGGGTACAGTGGGGTGCAGTGTCAGCTGCACAAGACACGATCATCACCACAAGACAGGAATACCCCCGGAGATCTGCCCCCTCCAGAGGACACTTCAGGGTTAAAGGTCACTTTTGAAGAAGGATCATTGGGGAGAAGGGGAGGGGGCAGCATCACCGGAACCAGGCTGAAAGATGGAAATGGATCAGGACATTTCCCTCATTCTGAGGGATAAACACGTGCCTCGTGTGTAGCGCCTCGTGTCTGGTGTGTGGTATTAAAGCGCCTCGGCCCGAGCCACAGTCCTGCCCCGGGAGGGTGGAGGGGGGGGGGGGCGCCTCTGGGCAGGTCCAGGGGAGCAGTGTCTCTCTTCAGGGCCTGTGCATAGCGCCCCGAGGCTCAGGGCGGAGTCAGAGGCGCTGTATGGGGTGGAATGAACTCCGGGCTCCTCTGTCCATAATGAGAATCCTTCACCGAGAGGCCTGTCCGGAGGAGGGGCAGAGGAGGAGAGGCCTGTCCAGGGGTGCAGAGGAGGTGAGGCCTGTCCAGAGGAGGGGCAGAGGAGGAAAGGCCGCCTGTCCAGGGGTGCAGAGGAGGTGAGGCCTGTCCAGGGGTGCAGAGGAGGTGAGGCCTGTCCAGGGGTGCAGAGGAGGAAAGGCCTGTCCAGGGGTGCAGAGGAGGTGCGGCCTGTCCAGGGGTGCATGAGGAGGAGAGGCCTGTCCAGAGGAGGGGCAGAGGAGGAGAGGCCTGTCCAGAGGAGGGGCAGAGGAGGAAAGGCCGCCTGTCCAGGGGTGCAGAGGAGGTGAGGCCTGTCCAGGGGTGCAGAGGAGGTGAGGCCTGTCCAGGGGTGCATGAGGAGGAGAGGCCTGTCCAGAGGAGGGGCAGAGGAGGAGAGGCCTGTCCAGGGGTGCAGAGGAGGTGAGGCCTGTCCAGGGGTGCAGAAGAGGAGAGGCCTGTCCAGGGCATGTCCAGGGGTGCATGAGGAGGAGAGGCCTGTCCAGAGGAGGGGCAGAGGAGGAAAGGCCTGTCCAGGGGTGCAGAGGAGGTGAGGCCTGTCCAGAGGTACAGAGGAGGAGAGGCCTGCCCAGGGCCTGTCCAGGGATGCATGAGAAGGAGAGGCCTGTCCAGGGGTGCAGAGGAGGTGAGGCCTGTCAAGGGGAGCAGTGTCTCTCTTCGGGGCCTGTGCGTAGCGCCCCGAGGAGGAGAGGCCTGTCCAGAGGAGGGGCAGAGGAGGAAAGGCTTGGCAAGGGGTCAGAGGAGGAGAGGCCTGTTCAGGGGAGCAGAGGAGGTGAGGCCTGTCCATGGGTGCAGAGGAGAAGAGGCCTGTCCAGGGGTGCAGAGGAGAAGAGGCCTGTCCAGGGGTGCAGAGGAGGTGAGGCCTGTCCAGGGGTGCTGAGGAGGAGAGGCCTCTTTAGAGGTGCAGAGGAGGTGAGGCCTGTCCATGGGTGCAGAGGAGAAGAGGCCTGTCCAGGGGTGCAGAGGAGGTGAGGCCTGTCCAGGGGTGCAAAGGAGGTAAGGCCTGTGCAGGGGTGCAGAGGAGGAGAGGCCTGTCCACGGGGCAGAGGAGGAGAGGCCTGTCCAGGGGTGCAGAGGAAGTGAGGCTTGTCCAGAGGTGCAGAGCATGAGAGGCCTGTCCAGGGGTGCAGAGGAGGAGAGGCCTGTCCAGGGGCGCAGAGGAGGTGGGTGAGACCTGTCCAGGGGTGCAGAGGAGGAGAGAACTGTCCAGGGGTGCAGAGGACGAGAGCCCTGTCCCCGGGTACAGAAGAGGAGAGACCTTTCCAGGGGTGCAGAGGAGGGGTGACCTGCCCAAGGGTGCAGAGGAAGTGAGGCCTGTCCAGGGAGTGCAGAGGAGGTGAAGCCTGTCCAGTGGTGCAGAGGAGGGGAGGTTTGTCCAGGGGTGCAGAGGAGGAGAGGCCTGTCCGGGGGTGCAGAGGAGTAGAGGCATGTCCCGGGGTGCAGACGAGGTGAGGCCTGTCCAGGGGTCAGTTGAGGTGAGGCCTGTCCAGGGCTGCAGAGGAGATGAAGCCTGTCCAGTGGGTCAGAGGAGGTGAGATCTGTCCAGGGGGTGCCGAGGAGGCGAGGCCTGTCCAGTGGTTCAGAGGAGGAGTGATCTGTCCAGGGGTGCAGAGGAGATGAGGCCTGTCCAGGGGGAGCAGAGGAGGTGAGGCCTGTCCAGGGGGTGCAGAAGAGGTGAGGCCTGTCCAGTGGTGCAGAGGAGGTGAGGCCTTTCCAGGGGTGCAGAAGAGGTTAGGCCTGTCCAGGGGTGCAGAGGAGGAGAGGCCTGTCCAGGGGTGCAGAGGAGGAGAGGCCTGTCCAGGGGTGCAGAGGAGGAGAGGCCTGTCCAGGGGTGCAGAGGAGGTGGGTGAGACCTGTCCAGGGGTGCAGAGGAGGAGAGACCTGTCCAGGGGTGCAGAGGACGAGAGCCCTGTCCCCGGGTACAGAAGAGGAGAGGCCTTTCCAGGGGTGCAGAGGAGGGGTGACCTGTCCAAGGGTGCAGAGGAAGTGAGGCCTGTCCAGGGAGTGCAGAGGAGGTGAAGCCTGTCCAGTGGTGCAGAGGAGGAGAGGCATGTCCCGGGGTGCAGACGAGGAGGGGCCTGTCCAGGGGTCAGTTGAGGTGAGGCCTGTCCAGGGCTGCAGAGGAGATGAGGCCTGTCCAGGGGGTCAGAGGAGGTGAGATCTGTCCAGGGGGTGCCGAGGAGATGAGGCCTGTCCAGTGGTTCAGAGGAGGAGTGATCTGTCCAGGGGTGCCGAGGAGATGAGGCCTGTCCAGGGGGAGCAGAGGAGGTGAGGCCTGTCCAGGGGGTGCAGAAGAGGTGAGGCCTGTCCAGTGGTGCAGAGGAGGTGAGGCCTTTCCAGGGGTGCAGAAGAGGTGAGGCCTGTCCAGGGGTGCAGAGGAGGAGAGGCCTGTCCAGGGGTGCAGAGGAGGAGAGGCCTGTCCAGGGGTGCAGAGGAGGTGAGGCCGGTCTACAGGGCTGAAGAGCAGGTGAGGCCTGTCCATCAGGGCAGAGGAGGTGAGGCCTGTCCAGGGTGCAGAGGAGGTGGGGCCTCTCCAGGGGTGCAGAGGAGCTGAGGCCTGTCCAGGGGTGCATAGGAGGAGAGGCCTGTCCTGAGGTGCAGCGGAGCTGAGGCCTGTCCAGAGGGGTGCAGAGGAGATGAGGCTTGTCCAGGGGGAGGAGAGGAGGTGAGGCCTGTCCAGGGGTGCAGAGGAGGTGAGGCTTGTCCAGGGGGAGGAGAGGAGGTGAGGCCTGTCCAGGGGTGCAGAGGAGGTGAGGCCTGTCCAGGGGTGCGGAGGAGGTGAGGCCTGTCCAGGAGTGCAGAAGAGGTGAGGCCTGTCCAGGGGGCAGAGGAGGTGAGGCCTGTCCAGGGGGGAAGAGGAGGAGAGGTCTGTCCAGGGGTGCAGAGGAGGAGAGGCCTGTCCAGGGGTGCAGAGGAGGCGAGGCTTGTCCAGGGGGAGGAGAGGAGGTGAGGCCTGTCCAGCGGTGCAGAGGAGGTGAGGCCTGTCCAGGGGTGCAGAGGAGGGGAGGCCTGTGCAGGGGGTGCAGAAGAGGAGAGACCTGTCCAGGGGTACAGAGGAGGTGAGGCCTGTCCAGGGAGTGCAGAGGAAGTGAGGCCTGTCCAGGGGGTGCAGAGGAGGTGAGGCCTGTACAGAGGAGGGGCAGAGGAGGGGCAGAGGAGAAGAGGCCTGTCCAGGGATGCAGAGGAGGTGAGGCCTGTCCAGAGGAGGGGCAGAGGAGGTGAGGCCTATCCAGGGGTCTGCGGAGGAGGTGAGGCCTGTCAAGGGGAGCAGTGTCTCTCTTCGGGGCCTGTGCGTAGCACCCCGAGGCTCAGGGCAGAGTCAGAGGCGCTGTATGCAGTGGAGTGAACTCTGGGCTCCTCTGTCCTTCATGAGAATCCTTCTCCGAGAGGCCTGTCCAGAAGAGGGGCAAAGAAGGAGAGGCCTGTCCAGAGGAGGGGCAGAGGAGGAGAGGCTTGGCAAGGGGTCAGAGGAGGAGAGGCCTGTTCAGGGGAGCAGAGGAGGTGAGGCCTGTCCATGGGTGCAGAGGAGAAGAGGCCTGTCCAGGGGTGCAGAGGAGGTGAGGCCTGTCCAGGGGTGCAGAGGAGGAGAGGCCTCTTTAGGGGTGCAGAGGAGGAGAGGCCTGTCCACGGGGCAGAGGAGGAGAGGCCTGTCCAGGGGTGCAGAGGAAGTGAGGCTTGTCCAGAGGTGCAGAGCACGAGAGGCCTGTCCAGGGGTGCAGAGGAGGAGAGGCCTGTCCAGGGGTGCAGAGGAGGTGGGTGAGACCTGTCCAGGGGTGCAGAGGAGGAGAGACCTGTCCAGGGGTGCCGAGGACGAGAGCCCTGTCCCCGGGTACAGAAGAGGAGAGGCCTTTCCAGGGGTGCAGAGGAGGGGTGACCTGTCCAAGGGTGCAGAGGAAGTGAGGCCTGTCCAGGGAGTGCAGAGGAGGTGAAGCCTGTCCAGTGGTGCAGAGGAGGGGAGGTTTGTCCAGGGGTGCAGAGGAGGAGAGGCCTGTCCAGGGGTGCAGAGGAGGAGAGGCATGTCCCGGGGTGCAGACAAGGTGAGGCCTGTCCAGGGGTCAGTTGAGGTGAGGCCTGTCCAGGGCTGCAGAGGAGATGAAGCCTGTCCAGGGGGTCAGAGGAGGTGAGATCTGTCCAGGGGGTGCCGAGGAGGCGAGGCCTGTCCAGTGGTTCAGAGGAGGAGTGATCTGTCCAGGGGTGCAGAGGAGATGAGGCCTGTCCAGGGGGAGCAGAGGAGGTGAGGCCTGTCCAGGGGGTGCAGAAGAGGTGAGGCCTGTCCAGTGGTGCAGAGGAGGTGAGGCCTTTCCAGGGGTGCAGAGGAGGTGGGACCTGTCCAGGGGTGCAGAGGAGGTGAGGCCAGTCCAGAGGTGCAGAGCACGAGAGGCCTGTCCAGCGGTGCAGAGGAGGTGGGTGAGACCTGTCCAGGGGTGCAGAGGAGGAGAGACTTGTCCAGGGGTGCAGAAGAGGAGAGGCCTGTCCAGGGGTGCAGAGGAGGGGTGACCTGTCTAAGGATGCAGATGAAGTGAGGCCTGTCCAGGGAGTGCAGAGGAAGTGAGGCCTGTCCAGGTGGTGCAGAGGAAGTGAGGCCTGTCCAGGGGTGCAGAGGGGGAGAGGCCTATCCAGGGGGCAGAGGAGGGGAGGCCTGTCCAGGGGTGTAGAGTAGGAGAGGCCTGTCCATGGGTGCAGAGGAGGTGAGGACTGTCCAGTAGTGCAGAGGAGGTGAGGCCTATCCAGGGGTGCAGAAAAGGTGAGGCCTGCCCAGGGGTGCAGAGGGGAAGAGGTCTTTCCAGGGGTGCAGAGGAGGCGAGGCCTGTCCATGTTGATGCAGAGGAGGTGGTACCTGTCCAGGGGTGCAGAGGAGGTGGGGCATGCCCAGGGGTGCAGGGGAGGCGTTGCCTGTCCTGGGCTGGGGGTGCAGAGGAGTTGAGGCATATCCGGGAGTGGTGCAGAGGAGGTGAAGCCTCTCCAGGGGGATGCAGAGTGATTGAGGCCTGTCCAGGGGGATGCAGAAGAGGCAAGGCCTGTCCAGGGGTACAGAGGAGGGAAGGCCTGTCCTGAGGGGTGCAGCGGAGATGGCTTTTCAGGGGGGGCAGAGGAGGCGAGACCTGTCCAGTGGTGCATAGGATGTCAGGCTTGCACAGGGGGTGCAGTGCTGGTGAGGCCTGTCCAGGGTTCAGAGGAGGTGAGGCATGTCCTGCCTAGGGGGTTAAGAGCAGGTGAGGTCTGTCCAGGGATGCAGAGGAGGAGGTGCTGTCCTGGGCTGGGATTGCAGAGGAGGTGAGGCGTATCCGGGAGGGATGCAGAGGAGGTGAGACCTGTGCTGGGGGTGCAGAGGAGGTGAGGCCTGTCCCGGGGTGCAGAGGAGTTATGGCCCGTCTTGAGGGGTGCAGAGGAATCGAGGCCTGTCCAGGGGTGCAGAGGAGGTCAAGCGTGCACAGGGGTTGAAGAGGAGGTGGTGCCTGCCCTGGGCTGGGGGTGCAGAGGAGGTGAGGCAGATCCGGGAGGGGTGCAGAGGAGTTGAAGCCTTTCCAGGGGGATGCAGAGTGGTTGAGGCCTGTCCAGGGAGCTGCAGAGAAGTGGAGGCCTGTCCTCTGCTGGGATGAAACCTGCCCTGTAGGTATAGAAGTTGAGGCCTGTCGTGTCCTCTGGGTATTTGGAGTGTGGACCGCCTCAGCCACTTCTCTCACCGTCCAGAGATGCTCCTTTCCAGGCAATTTATTTTATTGTAATAGCTTGTAATCTGAGTTTTTTAAAAGTATCCGGAGTTACCATTGAGCCTCAGATGGCTCATGACAAAGGCATGTTAAATCAATGAGAACTAGTCTGTCAAGACGTGATATAAGAGTCAAAGCTGTATGTTGTTAGTGATAAAAAGAAAAGTCTTCTTTCTTTTTATGAAGCCCTCACCCACCAACCTAGTTGGTGGCATGCTTCATCATCGGGCCCACCTGGTGACACAGAGTGTGTCCCTGCTGTGCTACAACGCCTGTATTACAGCGGAGCAGGTATATTTACTGAGTATGCAGTGATAGTGATGTGAAAGTGAAGTTTAAAAACTGTCCAGTGTTCCCATTACCCAAAGGGATTATCTTTAATGTTTGGGCCACTGGCAGTAGCAAAAGCAAGGCAATGGATGTAGGTGGAGTAGTATTAGGGGACGCCTGCATCCAGTGGGTGGTCTACATGTTTCAGCCAGGCCTTTAGTGTTAACTGGCTTTCTTCAGGACCTAGAAATGTATGTGAAAAGTGTGATCTATGCTCACTGTTGTGTGTAGATCGAAAAATGTGTTGCACCCGCTAAGGTGCCTTATGTGTGAAAAGGGGTTTCCTTATCAAAACATTCTTGTATATACGAACACAAATATGACAAACAAACACACAGATTTGAATATTTAAGCATGGTTGGTGAAATCGCATCAATAAGTATTAGCTGTAGTGTCCGTGATTAAAACGGGAAATTAACGGCAAGGTGAAAATGTTGTGGTAATACAGAGGTGTGATTACTGGTACATGCGCTACTGTGTGTGGTAAAACACATAATGGGTGACAATAAAACAGTCAAAAAATTGTTCTCGCACTAGCGATTAGCTGTAAATGCCCAATGATATTCCGGCGGATTCTGGCTCTATGAAGGGGAGAAAGAAGAGAGGGGGCGTGGTAGCCCTTTGTAAAACCTGAAAAGGAAAGGTCTTACGATGTCTGTAGCGGGAGAGCTGGGCCTCGTGGTCAACTTACTACATGAATGCTCAGGACCCTCGTGAAAACCTGTGTTGCTGCATCGGATCTCCGTGGATAATGGACCCGAGAAAGTGTGACTGTTAAGTACCTTCGCGTTTGCTCAGGTGTTTTTCATAATCAGGTTCTGCGAGTAGCGTCTGTATGGAAAGTAGACATAGACAACAGTCCTAGCGCATCTGGAGGGGCCGGTACTGATGACGTAGGGGTTACCGTTCGCCATGGATACAATGGACTAAAGCCTCGTAAAGTTAAAAACGAGCCGTTATGTGGTAAAATGGTTTAGGAAAATCAAATGAAAAGCAAACTAAAAACAGAGCTGGAGGGGTCCACTGACAGATATGCGTGTGGATGTGAGGGTACAGGTCTGGGCGTGCCCGTGTAAATAACGTTGCGCGTTGTTAAGCCGGTCGTCATGGAGACCAAAGGTGTCCCATCATGGGAGAGTATGCCAAAGTTTGCTAAAGTGAAGCCCAGCGGTGTTGCGGCCTAAATCAGCAAGTAGTGTGATGGTCTAAAGGGCCCGTCAGGATCAGAGATGACAGTGATAAGGAGGCGCATGTGATTGTCATACTGTGTAAATGAATAAATCCATATAGGGTGGGTCTAGCAAAGAGTGATGTTGCCGGAAAAGGGTATCATCTACCCAATGGAAGATGCAAGAAACATACGTTGTATGTATGTTTAGCATAGGTGTATGGTAAAGCAGTACACACTCTCCGAGGACAGGTGATGAACAGGCATAATCTGTGCTAGTCATTTCCGTCCATAGAGGGTAGTCTTTAGGGTTTGAGACTGCCACGGGATGGAATCGTTTAGACCCTGGTGCTGGGTGGACAAACAATAGATCCATTGTTATTCCTTGGTGAGTAAGAACCTTTCATTGTTCAGGTTGTTGTGGTTAAAGTGCTCAATTGCTGTCCATGACATGTCATTTGGGGTATGTCCTTGTTGCAGATAGTGGTCTGCGAGGCGACTGATGTTTTTTTTGCACCGTATTGTGCTTCTGCGTTCGACTATTCATGTTCGGACCTTTCGTGTTGTCATTCCTATGTAGCGCAGGCCACAGGGGCACTGGATTGTACACAACATTAGATGAGTTGTAGTTTGTGTGCTGTAATTGTTTCCAGGTTTTTCCTGGTTCCAGATCAAAGGTTTTGGATGGACGTGTGAGGTGGCACACGCTGCAGACATTGCAAGGGTAGTGTCCTGTTATCCTTGGGAGACCCCATGTGGTCAGAAGTTTGTTGGTAGTGGGTTTGTGAGGTATCCTAGGACATGTGAACTCTAGTCAATCCTTTAGGCTACTGCCTTGTTTGTAGGCGAAAAGAGATAGTTCCCAATTTCTGGTCCCTGAGATTATAATGCGCCAGTTTTTCCGGATGATATTAGACTCTTTGTTTGAGGCCATTATCACTGCAGCGGCTGTGTGTGTCACGGGCGTGAGGAGAGCACCACCGTTTCTTTTGCCACCACCACCGAGACGCCTGTGTCAGCGAGGTCAACTAGGGCAAGGGGAGAGGAGACTACATCCCCCAGGTGCCTTAGCAGCGTGACTTCCGCTGACGGATCCTGAACCCGCCAGGAGGCATTTAAGAGCGGGGCAGAGCTCCCTTACCGCGGGAGCTCATTATCACTGCAGCAGCTGTGTGTGTCACGGGCACAAGGAGAGTGCTAGCGTTTCTTTTGCTACCGCCACCGAGACGCCTGTGTCAGCGAGGTCAACGAGGGCAAGGGGAGAGGAGACTACATCCCCCAGGTGCCCTAGCAGCGCGACTGCCGCTGATGGAGTCTGAACGCGCCAGGAGGCGCTTAAGAGCGGACCGAGTTCCCACACTGCGGGACGCGCGCGGGCAGCGCCCGGCGAAGCCCAGGCCAAGGGCGGGCCCGTCTGCACCCGTCAGAGACTGGAGGAGACTGGGCGGGGCCACCCCGTTTACAACCGGCGGTTTTGCTTATCGTAACCCTTCCTAGGTGAGCCAAGTATATTCTCCCATATTAATCAGATACATATGTTAACATGACTATGGGGAAGCGCGTGGGTCAATCAGCACTTTGGTCTGCTACAACAAGTATTGATAGTATGCTGGAAAGAGTGGTCAGCATTGTCAGTAATGAAATTGAACTGACCGAGAGGTGCCTCTCTCTTGGGCTGGGGGTACCACTCCAACCCATGATTCCGACAGTAGTGGGTACTAACAGAGATTCAGACATTTCTATCACTACCTGTGAGGAGGCCAGAGGCGACACCATAACCAAAGCCCCTGCACTAGGCACTAATACATCAGCCGTCCCTTCGAACTGGGGCGAAATGTAAAAGGAAGCCAGTTAAGGCATTAAGTGCCAAGAGGAAGCAACCAACTCGTCCTTGCTCAACTCGCACAACGTTGAACTCTTGGATACGCCCTCCAACCAATCATATAACTGTTGTGGCCCAGGTGCACGTTCCAGATATTAACCCCCTCTATTGTTCCATTGGAACCCAGACTGAGACTGACCAGTTTTCACTGATAGTCGCAGTAGGAGTGAAGTGGCCATAAGCCATATCGTGGGTTCTATCACTGATTGTGTTACCTATTGATCTTATCAAAAGCCACCCAGATTTTTGGGCGCTACTACTGTTAAATGTTTTTAATAATTTAACCAATTCCTCTATACCCCATACTTGGTCCTCTAGTGTTATAGTGCCGATTTTTAAGAAGGGGGACCGTTCAAACCTGAGTTGCTACAAGCCGATCTCCCTGATCGACAATACTTTGAAAATCCTGGGGAGGGTAATGTATAACAAAATCAGGTCATGGGTCGAAGAATGTCAGATTTGACATCCGTGCCAGTTGGGGTTTTGGAGTAACATCGGCACTGTGGAACAATCGGGCACATGCATCAACGTTTCAAATTGCGATTCCTTATTTGCGATTTTTAAGGAATCGCAAATAAGGAATCGCAATTTGGAATGCATGTTTTTTTTCGCAATTTTTTGGGCGATTCGGTAAAAATCGCAATTTTTACCGAATCACATGATTTTTGCAAATTCTTATTCGCGAATTCGCATTTTGCGAATTCGCAAATTGCGAAAATGCACACATGCTGAATCACAATGAGATTACAACCAGGAAGGCAGGAGAGTAATTGCACACAGCTGCTCCCAGGTGCGAATTGGCGGTTTGGCAGTTGGAAGGTGGAGCTCTGCCCTTGAGGACCTGCAGCAGTGTGTGTTTCTGCAGCTTCTAGAGAAATGGCTACTGAAAATGATGAAGCAGAAATCCAAGCCAGGAAAAGAAAAATTAAATTCAGTGACCAGGAGCTGGAAATACTTATTGAGGAGGTCACTGTGAGGCAGGACCAACTTTTTGGTAAACAATCTTTGAAGGTGCCTGAAGCCGTGAAAAGGAATCTCTGGCTTGCTATACAAGCAAAGGTGAATGCTGTGGGTGTTGCACATCGTGATATAAACAACTTACAGAAATGCTGGTATGACCTGCGCAGTCGTGCCAAGGAAAGAATAGCAACCAGAATGAAGTCTGCCAAAAGAACTGGTGGAGGAACCCCAGGGATAGGCCCAATACCCCCCTGGAATACATGGTTGAAGGAACACTTTTAACTGAGGCTGTTGTTGGAGTAATTGACATCGATACCTCAGAGCCTGTTGGACCTTCTTTAGGTAAGATCATTTGAAAATGTTTTTTAAAATGTGCAGTGATTGAAAGAGGCCTTAAAATTATCCTGTTGCTGCTTATTTTTCAATGCTCTCATCCAGTAGTTATTGTACATTTACAAAACCTGTAAATTAACCATTTTAAGTCATGAAGCAGTGCATCATGGGAGTTGTAGTTTATTTTGAAATTTAATATGCAATTGATCAGCAAATTTTAAAAAAATGAATGATAGCATGTTAGGAGACCAAAGTAGCCATGCAGCAAGTGATAGGTATTTGAAAAGCAATTTTGGAAAAAAAATCAAGTAGTGCAGATTTGAAAGTAACACACTGTTTGCACTATTTCAATCATAGATACACAACAAGAAATAATTGAAAATGAATTGACAGAGTTTAATACTCAAGATGGACAAGACACAGATGAGTCAAATGCTGCAACTTCATCAACCTCAATTTTGGAAAGAAGGCAAAGACACAGAGTGCGCCAACTGCAGCAGTCTGATAGTGATGAAACTCCAAATGTAAATGTCCCAGAACTGCAGGCTGTTGAAACACCAGCAACCTCTAACCCAATGCAGAGCAGGCGTAATAGACTCCAACAGTTTTATAGGCGCCGGTCACATGCGTCACAAAGAGGAAAAGCTGTAGAGGAGAGCAGCACCGGCAGTGTTGTTGATGATAACATTCTTAAAGTTCAGCACCTACAAGGCAAAGATATTAGAGTCATGAAGGGAAAACTTGGTCGTATCGACAAAGAGATTGGTGCAATGCACAACAGTATTAAATACATGGCAAATGTAATTGATAAAGGGCATAGAACAACATCAGATAAGCTTGACCGCATTGCAACATCTTTGGAGACACTGTGCACAGTAATACAGTCACAGCAAGGGGGAAGTGCTAAGAGGCATCTTAGATCAATGACCTGCATGCAGGGTCACACCAGGGGAATGTCTCGGCTTTCAAGCACTACTGCTCAACTCTGCAAGCAGACAGTTGCCATGCAACTGGAAATGAAACAAATTTGTGGAGAGATTGCCAGGGGAATGGGGACACTCCATAATGTTGTAGAAAGAATTCAAATAGATGTAGCACCTGCAAACCAGCCACAAATTGGGGGTAGTGATGTTGGCAGAAATGTCAGTGGCATACTTGACCCAGTGTTATCTGCGGCACGCCGTAGCAACAGGAAAAAAGACATATCAAGCTACATGCCCATGGGCAATATGATAAGTACAGGCAAAGCATTAGGGGTGCGTGGACGTAAAAAATAGTATTGTACCTTAGAAGTTATATTTTTGTCATAAAGATGACCAACTGATTTAAAAAGCATTGCTTTCTGCTTTAAAGTAAAGGCGAAGAAACGTATTATTTGATCTAAAAGCATTAACATTTTTAGAGAAAACTGCATATACTTTAATTTCTGTGCAATAAACAGTTTACAGTCAAGTACCTGAATGTTTTGTGTGTTTCTTACCTTTGTTAAAAGTAATGTTGTGTTATCTCTGCCCTTCTCCTTCTACCCTCTGCTGCTTCCGGTCCATGTAATCTTGCATGGGGTTGATGAGGCTGATTATCATTTTGAGGTAGTACATCATCCGAATCCAGTTCTATGCCTCTCCTAGTGGCTAAATTGTGCAACATTGCACATGCAGCAACTATTTTACAACAAATTTCAGGACGGTATTGTAAAGCTCCTCCAGTCTTATGTAGTATCCTGAACCTAGATTTCAGCACACCAAAGGTTCTCTCTATCACATTGCGGGTTGCTATGTGAGCATGGTTGTACTGTTGCTCTTTTCTGGTTGCTGGATTGAGATAAGGTGTTAATATGTATGACCTCACTGCATAGGCACTGTCACCTAAGAAGTAATAACAGATACAATGCATGAGTAACATGAGTCTAGAAGGCACAGGGATGTGTAAAAATTAGGACATTTATAATTACCAAGCAAATATCCATCTCCAAAATCACCAGCAAGCAGTCGTGTGTGGATGGCACTGTGTCTAAAAATATAGGAGTCATGGGCACTTCCAGGGTAACTTGCTACTAAGTCTGTGATGATAGTTTTAGAATTGCAAATTGCTTGTATGTTGAGAGAATGGTAACTTTTCCTGTTGCAGAAAATGTACTCATTTTCAGAAGATGGGCAAATGGGAACATGTGTGCCATCCACACAGCCAATGACATGTGGAAAATGTGCCATGTTGTAGAAATCTAACTTGGTTTTTAGCAATTCCTGTTGTGTATTTGGAAATTTAATGTGATGCCTTATCCTTTGCAACATAGCATTCAGAAAAGCATTAAAAAATCTTGAAAGGGAACTCTGGGAGACACCACCAGCAATGGCTATTACACCCTGAAATGACCCAGAGGCAAGGAGGTGTAGTGAACATAATACCTGAACATGGGTTGGTATGGCTTGTGTCCTGCGTGTTTGTCTCTGCAAGATTGGGTCCAATTCATCAATTAAATCAAAAATTAAAAGAGCATTAAGCCTATACTTATCATAGATTTCTGCCTCTGTCTGCCCTACTAAGGTAATGCGCACTCTGAAAATTCTCTCCTGAATAATCCTTCTCCTCCATCCTACTGCAGCTCTCAACATCTGTCTACGTGCCAAAAAAAAAAGAGTGCTGCCATTGTGAAAAACAGTTTGATGCTTTCTGGGGCACCTTATATGCACTCTTGATGGGTTGCACCTGCATTGTGCAATCTTGAGGAAAATACCACCAGGTTTGACTTCTTCTTATTTTAAGAATTCTTATTTGCAATTTCTTAAGAAATCGCAAATAACAAATTTTCATGCATACAATTTTTTCGCAAAAAAATGCGATTCGCACAAATTGCGATTTTTTTAAGGAATCGTAAAGCATTTTGCGATTACTAAAATAGCAAAAATACACTTTAAAGATGATGCATCCCAAAGCAATAAATTGCATTCGCAAACGGCCGATTTCTGCGATTCGCACCGTTTGCGAATGCAATTCACTTTGATGCATGTGGGCAAATGCCTTAACCTTAACTTGATTATTAGCAAATACAATATAGGTAAGAAAACACCTGTATACCTGGCATTCATGGACCTTACGTCGGCCTTTGATTTTGTTAACAGATCTCGGCTGTGGACCACTCTTTTAAATTATGGATTGGATGAGTCCCTCGTTTCTTTTTTAGCTTATTTGCACAAAGATCTACACACCCGGGTGCGTGTTAGGAGGGATGGTGAGGTCTCCAAAGCTATTGAGGTTGGCAGGGGGATCAGGCAGGGCTGCATCCTGGCCCCCCTCCTATTTATTCTATACATCAATGATTTAAATAAGTCTTTGGCAACACTAACTCAGGATGTCTCACTTATTAATGGCAATAAATCTCCGGCATTGTTATTTGCCGATGATGCGGTGTTGATGGGGCGTACCCCAAAAGCTCTCCGCATCTTGGTCCATGGGTTCGTAGAGATTATGGCAGCCCTGAATCTACGCACCAATTTAAAAAAAATTTTTTAATGGCGTGTGGGTCTAAGTAGTATTTTAACTCAACGATAGTTTTAAATTCGAGCTGTTTACAGAGCACTTTTCCATATCTTGGTTTGATATTTGCATCTAATGGGTTGTGGACTGGCCACGTGGTCTACTGTAGGAGGAAGTTCACAAATTCTTTTAACACTATACTTGGGCTTCCCAAGCCGAGAAATATAGAGGTGGTGTCTGCAACTGTTAAGATCTTCGATCTCCAATGTATACCAGTTGCAACTTATGGCGCTGAAGTCTGGGGGCATACTAACAGTGCTAGCAAGCAGGGTGAAGAGAATAGATTTTGTCGTAAAATCCTGGGTGCCCCCATCTCAGCATCCAAGTACGCTAGCCATAGTGAACTAAATCTCCCATACATTGAAGACTACATTAAGGTTCGCCCAACCATGAATCCGTTTTCTTAAACCCCTCAGACCTTGGCACCATCAGTAGCAAATCCTTTCAAAGGACTATGCATCGTATAAAAGTGTTAGATTGGTTACAGAGCACAAAAAAATGTTAGTCGCTAGATACATGCATATTGAGAATGTCATTCCAGCGATTTCTAGGTATTTGCTAAAACCAATTGGTTGTTGGGAAAGGGGCTTACTCTTCCGGCTGAGGACTGATACTATAACATATATGTCATCATTCCCTGTGGGTTTTACTCCTAATCTTGACCTTTCACTCTGTCCATGTAATAACCGACACAAACAATCGATGCTGCACTTTTTATTTTTCTGTTCCTATTATTTAATTCTCACCAAAAGGTTTTTGATCCCTTATTTTAAAGCTTTACCTTTGATCGATTACAAGGCAGCTTATGAGATGGTCATTGCTCTAAATGATGATGAACTAACCTTTCGAGTTGGCTCTTTTTTTAAGGCGGCGGTGCGCACCCGTAACTCTATGCGCCCCTGCTGAATTATAGCACTTTATTTCATGTTTTAACTTGAACTGTTATATATTTTTATTGATTGTTCTACTATGAGATTGTGCACTGTATCACAGGAGGTCCAATTTTAATCTTAATGGATGAATTAACTGTTTCCTTTTTGTCTGTGTACTTTTATGGATATGTACTTATATCTGAATAAAGCTTATATTGATTGATTGATTGACTTTGAGGCTGCAATATAGGTTGTGACGCAGGTCATGGGTGGGCAGGATATTTCTCGTGTTGTATCTTCTAGAAGGGCTTCGCGGTTTTGGTTGCAAGCTCGTTATTTGGTTTTCTGGATGATTTTCCAAGGGTAGCCACATTCTTGAAGTTTGGAAACTAGGGTGGCTGATTGTTTTGAGCCACAATCTTTACAATCTTTACATGGCCCACTTCGCCAGCCTGATCGAGTCATTCGATATCACCTCTACTTGATGATACACAGATCATTAGATTTGAAGAAAATACACCTGATTGAGTCATTCGATAATCGATATAACCTCCACTCGTTGATACACAAATCATTAGATTAGAAGAAAATACGCCTGATCGAGCCATTCAATATCACCTCTACCCGAATGTACACAAATCATTAGATTAGAATTAAATACAGATAAAATGCCCAGTAATTTCAGGAGCTGCCACCAGGAAGTTGCTGATTGGATGAGCCCAAACTCCCTGGCGCTAAACAGTGAAAAAATGGGAATAGTGGTATTTGGGACCGGAGCCTCATGGCACAAGGTTGGAGGCCGGTGTCTTTGGGAGATCTGTCCACCCTATTCCATCAGGTCAGCATACTGGGAGTTTTGGATTGATTTGCATCTGTCCTTAAAAGGATACATTAAAATCACCTGCTCTACAAGCTTCTGACTGCTGAAAGTTATCAGAAAAATACTTCCATTCATCCTTGCTTCATCTTGGAGGGACCTGGTACTGGTTCTGATCCTACCGAGAATGGATTCCTGCATCACTTTAAACGTAAGCATACCTGAATATCGCCTACATAGATTGTTGCTGCTACAAAAACAGCAGTTGGGCTGGGTTCTGAGGTTAATAAAATCAAGGTTGATGGGGGGCGTGTCCAAGATGGCGACGGAGTAGGACGTGTTTTCAGTCCCTCCGCCGCCGCAATTTCAACGCCTTGACCAGCGCCTTCCCCGAGGCTTTTTGAGCGCCCGCCGGCCCTGCCGCGGCTTCACTGAGCCCCTCTGCGGTGATCTGCTGTTCCCCGCGGCTCCGGAGGTGCTGGAGAAGCCCCGCTGCCGCAGCAGCGGCCTGTGCCGGGCGGTGAGGCAGAGCCGGGTCTTTGCGTGGGGCGCTGGCGGAGTGGCTGCGACCGGCTGCACGGGAGTGAAGCTTGCCGCCTGGGAAGCGGATCGGAGCCTGCGTGTGGTGGTGCGGCCCCGGTCCCGCGCTGCATAGAAGCACACCGGAGACTCTGGAGCGGAGGCGGTGAGTGAGGGGAGCTCATTGCCCATCGGCCGCCTCGAGTAATTGGGGCCGGGGCTTGAGGCCTACCATAAGACTGTCTGCAGTGCTCCTCCCGTGAGGCGGCGGCTGGAAGCGGGAGAAGCGGGCCTGCCATTATCGATCTGGGTCTATCCTGGGAACACCCTGTACCGAGCCGTGGCCTGCAGGCCCCATTGGGCGGAGAGACTGAGGGAGTGCTGTGCGGGGGTTGCCCTGGTCCGTGAGGACCGCCACTTTCCCGGTTGGGCCTGTGTAAGCGGGGGGGCATCGAGGGGTGGCAGAGCGCCCCTGACGACTCGGGACGCGACGAAGGAGGTTTCCTGTGGCCGCAACCCAAGGGTGGAGCACGATTGGGACTAAGCACGAGCCGGAAGTGGCCCGGTGAGACCCCCTGGAGTGCCCTCGGACCGGAGGCAGTGGGGCACAGCGTGGTGGGGGACGCGCTCTCCGAGAGGTGGAAGGTTGGTACCTGGGGCCCGGATGAGTGGAGGGGCGGAAGAGAAGCTGACCTCTGTGGAAGCAAGCTTTGGGGTAGCACGCACTTGGCTGTTGAGCTAGTGGAGGGAGAGTGGAGCAACTCACGATGGCTCAATGGTCTCGCAAAGACAAGCCGGGCAAGGAGGGGCCCGCGAAGGGGACTCAAGCAGCGGGATCCCCTGGTACTAGCTCGTCACCCCGGCTGCGGGACGATGAAGCACCAGCCACCAAGGCTTTCATGCTGGAGCTGTTCACCGCCATCAAGGAGGATATCTCAGAACTCCGGTCCCAGCTCGCCTCAGACCTTAAGGAGGTTAGGAGAGATGTGGACGGCATTGGTGAAAGAGTTACGACATTGGAAGAACACGACCTGGGCCTGGCGGAAGACGTGCACCAGCTTCAACAAGATGTGCTAAGGCTGACAGAACAGAACCTGGATCTTCAAGCACACGCAGAAGATCTGGAAAACCGCTCCCGGCGGAATAACATCCGTATTCGCGCGGTGCCGTGGGGAGGAGAGGCAGGTGACCTGCGTGGATACGTGGAGGTGCTCTTTCTACAGATCCTGGAGGAGGACGACCTTCGTGAAGTCAGAATGGATAGGGTGCACAGGGTCGGGCTACCGAGAGGTCTGTGTCCACGACTTTCAGCTCAAAGAACGTATCCTGCGAAAGGCGAGAAGTATCCCGGAGCTGCAATTTAGAGAGCACCGCCCCCAGCTTTTCCAAGATTTGGCTGCGTCGACGCTGCAGAAAAGACGCACTTTCAAGCCAGTGACATCGTTTCTCCGAGACCGTGGGGTGGCGTACTCCTGGGGGCATCCCTTCCGCCTCATCTTTAGGTGGCAGAATAGACTGGTCCAGGTCCGCTCTCTGCAGGCGGCCAAAGAACTTTTGGGCATGGACGATGCGGCCCCCTCCCCTGGCGCTGAGCGCTCTCCAGCGCGTGGGCGGCGGCGCTCTCCGTCTTGGCATAGAGTGGGGCGTCCGTTGACGCAGAGTGGTCCGGATCCTTCGGCTAGCCAGCAGGAGAGGAATGGAGCTGTGGCCTCGGTGGCGAGCGCGACGGAGCCGCACGGCCCGGAGAGTTCCGGTGCGGCGTGATTGTGCGGGGAAGGCTATTAGGCGGCAGGGGGACCGCCCCCCTCCGTTCAGGTACTGTGGTTCCTATGTACTTTTGGAGAAGACGACCCAGTCCCGGGAACAGGCGGGTCTCCACCTTGACCCTCGCCCGCCGTTCCCCAGGGGTTCCTGTGAACTCCTTCATGGTGACTCGCTATGTTCTTTTTCTTCTTTTGCTATGGTTCTTTTTGTTGTTGTTTAGGGCAGGGGAGGCACTCCGGTTAAGGCTCTCCGGTCCTGAGGGAAAGAGGGGGGGAGGCCGAGAGGAGGGGGTTGAGGGTGGGGGGGCGGGGGATGGGTGGTGGTGGCGAGTATGTGTGTGGCAGGGCGTTGTGGGTTCAGTCTTCTACTGTGGGAGGGCTCGACTTTCCCTGGGTGGGTGGCTGATGTGCTCTGTGCCTGGTGTGGGACATGGGTACTCTGTGGTTGAATTGGTGGAGGTGCGCTGGGGTGCCGGGGAGGACATTCTTGCTGGGGGGGGCCTGCTGGCGGGACGTGTGAGAAGGTCGGAGGGGAGTGGGGGTCAGGACTGCTGGATGAAGGGGTATTTGCTACCTTGGGGTTGGGGGATTGCTGAGACGGGGGGGTAATCTGCATGAGATGACGTTCACTGTAGGTACCTGGAACATGAAGGGGTTGAACTCCCCTCAAAAAAGACAGAAAGTGTGGAAATATATTGTTGACCATAGCTTGGATGTGGTGGGTCTCCAGGAGACACACTTAGCGAGGAAGGATGAGTCACGTCTTAAGCACAGGAACTATCCGCTTATATACAGGTCACCTGCCCTTACTAAACATAGGGGGGTGGCCCTTCTGTTTCACTCTGCGGTCCGGTTTCAGCCATTGGGGCTCCGAAGTGATAAGGAGGGTAGGTGGGTCCTGGTTAAGGGTAGGCTCCGTGGCAAACTGTGCACCTTTTTGGTATTGTATGCCCCAAATGCGGGACAAAATAGGTTCCTCCAGGACCTGCTGTCCACTGTGGAGGACTTTGTCGAAGGGGCGTTCATCGTACTTGGGGACTTTAACCTGGTGTGGGATCGCGATCTTGACTGCTCTCGCCCCCAGAGGACTGACGCGGGACTCTTTTCTGCTGAGACTCGTAGGAGGTTCACCGACCTGGGACTGATTGACGGGTGGCGAGCCCTGCATCCTCTGGTGAAAGATTACACCTATTACTCTCATGTCCACCACACCTATTCCCGTTTAGACTACGGGTTCCTGGGCCAATCCCTTCGGGGTTCACTACGGGATGCCTCGATCTTTCCCCTGTCTGTCTCTGATCATAGCCTGCTGACCTTGTGTATGAGCTGGGCCCCGGACTCCTCTGGGACCGGTAAGTGGTATTTCCCGGCCTCACTGGTCAGGGATGTCCCATCCTGTAAGGCTCTGCGGGCGGCAATTCGAGACTTTTTTGATCTCAACCCTGTAGAGGATACCTCGATCTTTGTCACATGGGATGCATTTAAGGCGTCGGTCAGGGGTAGTTGCTTGGCCCTCAATGCGGCTCTTAATAAATTACGACGTGCGGAACGGGATGGCTTGGAACTTGAGCTAGGCCATCTGGAACAGACTCATAAACTAAATCCCAATCGACAGACGCTCCGCGAGTTGACGGCGGTCCGGGGTAAGCTCAGGACCCACTATAGCAATAGAGCGGAATTCACTCTTCTTAAACTTCGCCGACTTTCCTACTCGCAAGGCAACAAGATTGGTAGGCATCTGGCGCGCCAACTGAGAGCCAAGCGGGAGAAGGAATATGTCGGGGGCATTCGGGACTCTACAGGGGAGCTGCAACATCGCGATGAAGTCAAGGCGGAACTTTTTGGGGAGTTTTACGCGGCGCTGTACGCGGGGGATGATCTAGACTTGGGGGCCCAGCGTGACTATCTTGCCGCGCTCCAGCTACCCCGCGTCTCCCCCGAGTGGAATGGGCTACTCGAGGCACCTATCACTAGGGAGGAGGTAGTATCGGCCATTAAGAACCTAAAGCCCAACAAGGCACCCGGGGCAGATGGCTATACAGCGCTCTTCTACCAGACCTTTGCTGCGGAGGTTTGTGATTCGTTAGTGCTCCTCTTCAACGCCATGGCGGAGTCAGGTACGACCACGGGCACCATGGCGGAGGCTGTTATATCGATCCTCCCCAAGCCGGGGAAAGACCCCTCCTGCTGTGCCTCATATAGACCTATTGCCCTGCTAAACCTCGATGCCAAACTCTACTCCACTATCCTGGCGTCCCGGCTGCAGGATCTTATGCCTGCCTTTATCCACCCAGACCAATCAGGTTTCATTAAAGGGCGCCAGACCCACGATAACACGCGCCGGGTAGTCCACCTCATTGAAAAAGCTAACCGTTTTCGCATTCCTGCAGTTCTAGTGGGGTTGGATGCGGAAAAAGCCTTTGACCGGGTGGACTGGGGGTTCTTGTTCCAGACCCTGACAGCATTTGGCTTCTCGCCCCGATTCCTCTCCATGATTGGAGCTAACTACAGCTGTCCCCGCTCTAGGGTCTCGGTCAACGGGCATCTATCTGCCTTCTTCCCCCACTCTCGCGGCACGAGGCAGGGGTGCCCGCTTTCTCCCCTGCTCTTCGCCCTTAGTATTGAACCGCTGGCGATTGCGATACGGGACCACCAGGGCATCCGGGGCCTTCCGTTCACGGGCGAACAGCACAAGCTCGCTCTATTCGCTGACGATGTCCTGCTCACCCTTTCGGACCCCGCGACCTCCATTCCCCAGGTCCAAGTCGAGCTGACACGCTTCGAGGCGGTGGCGGGCTTTAAGGTCAACTACGACAAATCCGTTATTCTGAACCTCACGCTCCCCGTGGCTGAGATGGACCGCCTTCGCCCACTGTCACCACTACAGTGGACCATGTCTTCCCTTCTTTATCTGGGAGTCCACCTCACTCCCACAGTGGGGAAGTTGTACGCTGCCAATTTCCCCCCCCTGCTGGCCTCTATCCGCTCAGATCTGAGGCGTTGGTTGCCTCTATACATCTCGTGGTTGGGTAGGATACACGCGATCAAAATGACCCTCCTCCCCAAGCTGCTTTACCTTTTCCAGGCACTGCCTATTGTCGTGGACGCGGATTTCTTTCGCAAGGTTAAGACGCTTATGCTCCGCTTTATCTGGCAAGGTGGGCGGGCTCGCTTTTCCTTCGCAGCTCTACGACGGCCGAAAGGGGAGGGTGGGGTTGGCCTCCCGGATATCCTTCTCTATTACAAGGCGGCACAGCTCAGGGTGTTGGTGGAATGGTCTCAGCCAATGTCGGAAAAACATTGGCTGCATATGGACAGGAGTGTGGCAGGGAGGTCGATATGGGACTTGGCTTGGAAGCCCCGGGGTGACAGGCCGAAGAACGCGTATATTAGCACCCCCACCAGCACCACCTTGAAGGTGTGGGACTCGCTAGCTGGGGATGAGAGATGGACGACGTTTCCCTCTCCCTTTACGCCAATCCATTTCAATCCGGTTTTTCCCCCGGCCCTACTTGAGGGTCCCTTTGATGAGTGGAGGAAGGGGGGTTGCTTCGCCCTTACCCACTTGTTCCACAGAGAAACACCTCTCACATTTGCCAACTGCCAACGAGACTATGGGATCCTGCCGTCGGAGCGCTACCATCATGCCCAGCTCCTACACTGGGCACTCTCTCCCGCAGTTCGGGATGCGGCTACCAGAGCGCTTAGCCCTTTTGCGACCTTCATTACCCGAGCTACCGGTATGCGAGGGGCCATTTCCTTTTTGTATCGTCACTTGCTGGCGACGGCAATCGCCCCCAGACCACGGTACATGGGCCTCTGGGAGGAGTTGTTGGACCGCGGGATCTCGGAGGTCGAGTGGTCACAATTGTGGCGAGATTTGGCGAAACACAATCACTCTATAGAACTTCGGGAGGCCCACATCAAGACGATGATGGACTGGTACCTCACCCCCGCGAAGTTACACCGAGTGTTTCCGGGCACTTCCGACAGATGTTGGAGAGGCTGTGGCCTGCTGGGTGATTTCCGCCACATCTGGTGGGATTGCCCCGCCATCCGCCCCTTCTGGGAGGAGATTCTCTCCCACATTAAAGACATTCTGGGCTACCCCGTAGCTACATCAATGGCGCATGTGCTACTGGGCCTGCGTGATCCCCTACTGGAACGCCAGACGAGGGCAGATAAGAAAATCCTTTGGTTATGCCTGGGGGCGGCGAAGACTACCCTGGCGGCGGCGTGGAAAAAGAGGGGAGCCCCAGCAATTTCGCTGTGGCATGCGCGGCTTTGGAGACTGTTAAGCATGGAACGCATGGCTGAGGTCTTTCTGGGCGACTTTAAGAATTTTGCCTTTCGATGGGGTCCGCTGGTTCGGTTCTTATCTACGGGACTTCCTTCGGCGGTGTGTCCGCCAACGGTGCGGAGCTTACACCTCTTCCAGGTGTGAAGACTGACATCTGACTGAGTGTGAATGTGGAGGGTCGCCATCACCGGGTGGGGGTGGGGGGAGGGGGAGTTTTCTGTTTGTATTTGTTTATGACATAAGTGCCGTACCAGTGATGGGGGCTCCTGGCTATTAGCCCATAAAGACTTCCGTTGGTTATAGCTATTGGTGGCTGAAAGAGACTCCACGGCCCCCTGTGACTTTGCCAGATTGCATCGAACCTGGGCTGCATCTGTGGTGCCTGCATACTTTAGCGCCCTGTTGATCCTGTTACTCGGCCGGCCCGCGGCTTTTGGAGCCCCCACCTGCTGTGCTTCTCCCTCTGTGAGGGACGCCATGCGAAATTGTCATTATTTTCTGTGTTTCTTCCTCAATAAAACAACCTTTGACAAAAAAAAAAATCAAGGTTGATCTCCAACAAACTGGTCAAATTGCATTGTCTTCCTGTCCTGAAAAGATTTCAATATAAAGCACTTTATGTCATAAACGCTCTACAATCAGGGGTTCATTCTTATATGTCCTCGCATTTTTGCCTGGTATCAGCTGCCCGAGTGGTATGATCCCATCATGCTTTGCTGCATAAACCTCTACGTTTACGAAAATCAGAATAGATGGCTGCCCTCTGCCTGTGGTGACTGCAGGTACCTGGAATGGAATGCCCTCCCACCTGCCCTGTGCACCCAAAAAAACATGAGGTCTTTCAGGAAATAAATCAAAACCTTTCTGTTCATGTTCAGGGGCTGTGCGGTTGTGATACTTATGTGCTTACATTAGGATTCACCTACTACTAAACAGGTTAAGTCTAAACACAGAACTTTTTCCAAAGGTTATTATTTGGCCACGTTACATTCTGGTGAATAGTCCATGAGAGCGGGCGCTGTGTACACCACCCCCCCCCCCCGAGGCAATGTCTATGTGGTAATCAAACTCTCGTGTCATTGGTAAGCTAAGTGTAAGATTTATTCACCACTCACCCCACTGCACCAGGAACGTAACTGCCGGGAACACTTCTAGCAATGCATCAACAACACTACTGGCAATCCATCAACATCACTCCTGGCAACACATCAACAACACTCCTGGCAACGCATCAACAACAGTCCAGGAGCCGCAGGAATTAATCTTTAGTTAAAGAAGCATCACCACAGTCTGGGCCCATTTTTAAAAGCACAGTTTTACTTACAACTTTAGGAAGGTTGTAAATACCACCGATCTTGGACATAAATGACGGGAGAGGCATACATTTACTTAGTGATTCCCGAAGCGCACTATTTCACAAATTGGTAGGTCAGGGTTAAACACAGAGTCTCCTGGTTGCACAGTTTCCTATTGCAGTAAACCACACATGGGTTGGTGGAGATTGTGATGGAGAGGCTGAGGGACTACAATCCCAGGATAAGGACCTGTATAGTGGCCCTGTCGAGAAGTAACATTTAGGGCCTGTTTCTGATGCGGTTAGGAAAGCATTCCCACCTAGGGCCTGATTCTGATGCGGTTAGGAAGGCCTCCTAATGGCATTTGCTCCTCCCAAATTGGATCGGGAACGTGTCTTCCTGACCCAGGGCCCAATTATGATGCAGTTAGGAACATATACTCCCATTGAAGCCAATCGGAGTTCAACCAAATCGAATCTGGAAGCATCCGGAGGCATCCTACTCCGTCGGTCGGACTCTCCCAATCCGAGTGGGTCGGAAACCATTTCCAAACCGATTCAGTTGGGAAGCTTTCCAACCCGCATCAGAATCAGGTCCTTGGTGTCTATTACCAGCATCTTTAGGTAAAGTGGTAAAGCCGGGATTAGATGTTATGTCTAGTGGTGGTGTGCGCGCACACACCAGTGAATTGCCCACCTCGTTAAGGGTTGTGTCAAGTTTATTTTACATCATTTGCTAGATGTATTGAGCATATTTATAAGTGCCTTCCCACCAATATTTTCATTTAATGGAAAAAGTCAGAAGAAGGTTGAGACCATTTATTTTAGCTGTGGAGCAAAAGCTGGTTGTTGTAGGGGACTACTGTCCCCACAACCAGTCCATGACACTACTAACTAGAGTAGTTAGTTTCCTGTAATGTGTCCCTGAACACCTACTAGCTCTTCCTTCTATGTTTGTGTTCTGAGCCCCTCCTTCTCCCCTCAGACCCACCAAGGATGTTTGGTCTGTACGTAAAGGCGCTTTCGTGTACTGGATTCATGTGAGGTGCAGAGCCCATTTCAGGCACCTCCCTTGTATCTACGTAGCCTCTAAAGTTGTATGCTGTTCCATAACGTTAGTGACAATCTGCATTCTCTCCTCTCACTGCATGCCCTGTCACTGCTTTTTAGAGTCTCTCCTCGTATTGAAATTCTTTGTAAAGCAGATGACCCTTGTAGAGAAGATTATAATCTCTCAGACACCACTTGGTATGTAATATCCCATACCTGGCCCAGAAACAAAACTACACAGTCAATATATCGATGCTGTAATATCGACCTACCTTAATATCGCAATTTTTATATCGAAGGTACACAATATCGAGCAAGAATATTGGTGACCAGAATATCGACCTGAAGGTAACGAATACCGTTTTATTTAAAATCGATGTAAATAAAATCAAAGTCGGTAATATCGATGTAAGTAATATCAATGTAAGTAATATCGTTAGCAAAAATATAGTTGTTAATAATATCAAGATTTATATTAGAGTTATGTATTTTACTATGTATTTTATATGTATGTGTTAAATATTTTTTGTAATGTATTTTATTTATTTCTAAATATATGTATGAAATGTTTATAAAATATTTAAATATTTTTAGGTAAATTTTGCGTTTTAGTATTAGAGCGGGTTGTGGGTTTATAGGGGAATAGGGTGGGAAGTAATTTAATTACATTGAATTTAATAATAATTGTTATTAAATATAAATAAATTTTAATAAAAATGTGCGCTTTAGTATTAGAGCGGGTTGTGGGTTTATAGGGCAATAGGGTGGGAAGTAATTAAATTATATTAAATATTAATTTTTATTAAACATAAAATATTTTAATAAAATATTGTGTGTTTTAGTTCTGTTGCGGGTTTGTGGGTTTATAGGGTAATAGGGTGGGAAGTAATTTAATGATAATTAATTAATTAATATTTGTATTTAATTTTATTTATTATTAATGTATTGTTATTTAATAATTGGTAATTAATTCTTATGAATGTGTTAGTTATTAACTATATTAATTGTAAACAATTAGTTATTTATTTATTTATTGTTATTGCTAATTACATTATTGTTTATTAATTAATAATTGGTAATTATTTTGTATTAATTGATTAATTGTTAATTATATATATTTTTTTAATTTTTTTATGTGTAGCGTGTTGTGTGTTTATAGGGGAATAAGGTGGGAAATAATTTATTATAATTAAGTAATTATTATTTTAATTAATTATTATTTAATAATAACTTATTGTGAAATAATTAATAATTGTTAATTAATTTTTTATTAATTGATAAAAAGTAATTGTGTTATTTTTTAGGTGTAGTGTGTTGGTTTATAGGGGTATATATTTGGAAGTAATGTATTATAATTAAGTGATTATTATTGTTTAATAATTAATATTACACTATTTATAATTAATTACTAATTGTTCATTTTTTAAAATTAATTTATTAATTGATAATTAAAATAATGTTGTTCTTTTTTATGTGTAGTGTATTTATAGGGGAATAGGGTGAGATGTAATGTAATGTTAATTACGTAAACATTTCTTTATTTTTATTGATATTTATTAATAATTTTTTTATGAAGTTTTTCAAATGTTATTATTTTTATTAAAATATTTAAATTATAAGTGTGTAAAGTTAACACCTAGGCTATCCAACACTTTCCCTACTGTTGCACTTACTGGAGTGGGAATAGTCATTTTAACCCCTACGCTATCCCACACTTTCTCTACTGTTGCATTTATGGGAGTGGGAATACTAATTTTAATTTCTATGCTATCCAACATTTTCCCTACTGTTGCACTCACTGGAGTGGGAATAGTAATTTTTACAGTTACGCTATCCAACATTTTCCCTACTGTTGCACTTATGGGAGTGGGAATAGTCATTTTAATTTCTACGCTATCCAACATTTTTCCACTGTTGCACTCACTGGAGTGGGAATAGTAATTGTAACCCCTACACTCTCCAACACTTTCCCTACTGTTGCACTCACTGGAGTTGGAATAGTAATTTTTACAGTTATGCTATCCAACACTTTCGCTACTGTTGCACTCACTGGAGTGGGAATAGTAATTTTTACCCCTATGCTATCCAACACTTTCCCTACTGTTGCACTTACTGGAGTGGGAATAGTAATTTTTACAATTACGCTATTCAACACATTCCCTACTGTTGCACTCACTGGAGTGGGAAAAGTAATTTTAAACCCAACGCTATCCAACACTTTCCCTATTGTTGCACTCACTGGAGTGGGAGTAGTCATTTTTACAGTTACGCTATCCAACACTTGCCCTACTGTTACACTCACTGGAGTGGGAATAGTAATTTTTACCCCTACGCTATCCAACACTTTCTCTACTGTTGAACTTATGGGAGTGGGAGTGGGAATCTCTATGCTATACAACATTTTCTCTACTGTTGCAATAACTGTATTAGAAATAGTCATTTTTACCCCTACTCTATCCAACATTTACTCTACTGCTGCATTGTTTGTAGTTAGAATAGTAATTGTATTTCCTGCACTATTTAATAATATTTGTAGGGTTTTATTTATTGTAGTATATAATTATGTTGTTTTAATATTAAAAATGATTATGTTTTTTAATTTGTTATATGTATTTGTATTTGTTAATTTAAATAATGGTTGTATGTGTATATATGTATTTATAAGTTAAAATAATTATTTTAACAATTTAGAAGTTATTAAAATAATTATTAATTAATATTATTAAGTAAGTATATATATATATAATATATATTACATGTATATATTTAATTTCTTTTTACATTATATGTACTAGTTCTTTTTAAATATTAACAAATATTTTTAAGTATGTTTCTTTTAATGATATATATTATTTAGTTATTTTACATTATTTATTTAACTTAAAAAAACAATATTTTTAACAACGATATTTTTTACATTGATTATTTTGTTTCAATATTTTTGTACTTACCTTAATGTTGATAGGATGTCGATATTCTTGACTTCGAAATTTTGGTTCCAATATTTTTGTAGGTCTATTTTCTGTCCGTTGATATTCTGTCCTATATGGTAATACTTCCTTGAAATATTGCTCATTCTGCCCATGCTTCAGTCCTAATGAAACTAGTCTTTGCCCTCCCACCCTCTTGTCCACACAGTACCCTGAATCCTGCCACCTATTACATGCTCACCTCTCTAGAGAACTTACAGACAGAATAGAACTTTTCCTGCTTGTGGACACTGAACACTTTCTGTTAGTAACTCCACTGGGTGCAATCCCATTGGTGCCTGGCCTGTGTTATTGCATTGTTTGAATCAACACTAGTGCCTGGCCCGTGTTATTGCATTGTTTGCATCAGAATCTCCTAGTGCCTGGCCTGTGTTATTGCATTGTTTGCATCAGATTCTCTTAATGCCTTGCCTGTGTTATTGCATTGACTGCATAAATCCTAGTACCTGGCCTGTATGATTGCATTGTTTGCATCAACCCTAGTGCCTGGCCTGTGTTAATGCATTGTTTGCATTAAATTCTCCTAGTGCCTGGTCTGTATTATTGTATTGTTTCGTCAGATTCTCCTAGTGCCTGGTCTGTGTTATTGCAGTGTTTGCGTCAGATTCTCCCAATGCCTGGCCTGTGTTATTGCATTGTTTGTGTCATATTCTTCCAATGCCTGGACTGTGTTATTGCAGTATTTGCATCATGTGTTCCTAGTGCCTGGCCAGTGTTATTGCATTGTTTGCATCAGATTCCCCCAAGTTCCTGGCCCGTGTTATTGCATTGTTTGCGTCATATTCTCCAAACGCCTGGCCCGTTTTATTGCATTGTTTGCATCAGATTCTCCTTGTGCCTGGCCTGTGTTATTGTATTGTTTGCGTCAGATTCTACAAGTGCCTGGCCTGTGTTATTGCATTGTTTGCATCAGATTCACCTAGTGCCCGGACTGTGTTATTGCATTGTTTGCATCAGATTCCTCTAGTGCCTGGCATGTGTTATTGCATTGTTTGCATCAGATCCTCCTCGTGCCTGGCCTGTGTTATTGCACTGTTTGCGACATATGCTTCCAATGCCTGACCTGTGTTGTTGCATTGTTTGTGTCAGATTCTTCCAATGCATGGACTGTTATTGGATTGTTTGCATCACGTGTTCCTAGTGCCAGACCTGTGTTATTGCATTGTTTGCATCACGTTTTTCTATTACCTGGTCTGTGTTATTGCATTGTATGCGTTGCTTTTGGTATGTTATTATTCTAATAGTTGCAGCTTTTCTAACAAACATGGTACCTTTTATTCCAATCAAGTGCATCTGACTGCAATGACACTGCATTCTTCCTGCAGTAGCAATGTATTTCCTATTCATGTAGCAACAGGCAGCACACCATGTCTGCCAGAGATGTTGTAAGGTCAGAAACAGTACTTATGTAAGTAGTTATGATGCAAAACAAACTGTTGAGTAAAATTTTAAACGAAGATGCTGCAGTGATAAACGGCAAAACATCCATGTCAAAACATCAGCAGTAGGACAATGGTACATGGAACGATAATAGTAGATTTATTTACACTTCTGTGCAGTGCGTGTCACTTAATGTTCTTTTCTTCCACTCTCATGAGATGGTTTTACAAGGCAAATCTGAGCTCACTGAGTGTAGAGCGTCCACGAATCTCAGAGATGGGCTGTTCCAAAGACGGTAACAGAGAAGGTTGAAAGATCTGAGTCTTGATCCTGGCAGATGGACTGGTAATCCCTAAGGGGGTGTAGTTGGTGTGTGTGTTGCCATGGCTGTCCATGGGGTGTAAGACAGTGTCAGCAATTTGTGGAGGGTCCTATTTTGGGTGAGAACCACCCAGCTTCATTCAATACGGACTTGAGGGTTTGTGTGTGCGCAGTATGAGCTACATTCTGATAGCAAAATCGAGGACCCTGCCCAAAGGCGATAGATGTTACCAAGGTTTAACATCTTCAGTTACGACAGATAGAGAAAGTCTATGTACCTCGAGGTGCTTCAAAAGCTTTCTGCACTCTGCTGGTGCAGGCTGGATGTTTTGTTCTCTAGTTGGTATTTGCCAGGGGATGTTCAGATACAGTGGTTAAATTAAACCTTGGAGCAGCACTTGTAGCGTTGACTCTTGGAGTCTTGTAGTATGTGCTGGATGCGGTAGAACTGTCTTAATGTTCCACGGAGCTCAGAAAATCCAGACTCTCCGTCCTCTCAGAGCACGAGCTCTGTGGCTTGACCAGTTGAACGCCAATAAAGATGACCTAGACCAGTTCTACCTCTCCCTACCGTTGAACTGATCATTGAAGAAAGAAGCCCTTGTCTGGAAGTAAGATCTGCACAAGGCTCAGCTAACAGAAGTCCTGCCTGGAAGGAAAATCTGCACAAGGCACAGCTGACAGACGTTCTGTCTAGAAGGAAGATCTGTACAAGGCGCATCTGACAGAAGCCCTTGCCTGGGAGGAAGATCTGCACAAGGCACAGCTGACAGAAGTCCTACCTGGAAGGAAGATATGTACAAGGCACGGCCAACAGAAGCCCCTTCCTGGAAGGAAGATCTGCACAAGGTGCAGCTGACAGAAGTTCTGACTGGCGGTGACCTCAAAGCAGTGAGAGAGCCAAAAACCACAAGATCCTTCAAGCCCAGCTAGCCACACTGGACACAATGTACACCAAAGGCATGATTTAGATTTCAGCGGGTGGTTTATTCCAACACAAATGTGACAGGTATCCTGCCCACCCCATTAAAAATGCATTGCATCCTGTAGCAATTATAATAAGGCAGACAGGATATCTGTCACGTTTTGATAATGCCTTGGTGTAGTTTGCAGAGTTTTACTCCGCGGACCTCCACGAAGTGCCAGGGAAACTCCGCCGCACTCTGCAGACTTCCGCTAGGGGCAGAGGTTGTTAAGTTGCACTGCGCTCACTGATCTTTAGTGCCAGGAGTTTAACCCCCACTGTAAAATCAGCACAAACAGCAATACGCGTCGTGCCAGAAGGCGATGCTGCATACTGCCGCTCTAATTGACATTCTAATCGAATGGCAGCTTCATTAACGAGAATGGCAGATTTTAACACTCGATAGGTCGCGACCTGCCGTGACCTCCCGCAATGAGAAATCTCACCAGGAGGAGGTCTAGCGCATTATATTTTCTCACAAGTGTTCGCCACCTTACCGTTGGCGTACCCGCTTGAGAACAGAACTCCGTTCTGCATGGAGTTTTTTGGAACAACTCCGCACAGAGTGCAAAGTGGGCAAAACTTCGTGAGCTCCGCCGGCAGAGCGGAATTCTTCACCCACCCCTAGTTTTGAGGCAATAATCTGTTGGACAAACTCCTAACTAGGCCCTATGTCTGCAATAAGTGTTGTAGAAGAATTGAGATCCATGGCCTTGTGACTATCAGGCCGTTATCTAACTTCTGATGAACCCCACAGAGTGAGTGCGCCGAAGGACAGGAAATTAGGTAAACTTGAATATGAGAAATATGGAAAGGTAGAAATGCCGCATCACCTGTGGATAACTGACACCTCCCCCCGCTCTGCCAAATGCCCATCCAGTCACAAAGTGGCATCCTGGGCCCCAAACGGACAATGTCATGCCAGATGCTATGTAATGGTGGAAAAGGGGGAAAAAAGATTAATATGCACACATCTGCTGCGGGGATATGTCAGGTAAATTATTGGTTGTGATGGAGTCTCTATAAGTACTAAATGACTGATATTGTTGAATATTAAATTATATGAATAAACGTTTGTTTGCCTTATCTGCGTGTATAATGTAAAGGACGGGCCTTACAGTGAACCCATCGCTTTGTTTTACACAAAAGCCCCCGAAGGAGCTGCTTCTTACAGAACTTTATCTACTTTAGGAAGAACTAAAGACTTGCTTTTTAAAGTTGTCTTTCAGAGCCAGAACCAGGTGCTGTAAGCTGCACTAGTTTCAGGGAGATGGACAGATGTTATGGCGATAGGAAACCCCCTCAACTTACAATAATCTTCCAATCTTCCAGGTTAGAAGAAACTAGAAATGCTTGAACCAAGGGAGCTGTTGAAAGTGTCAAAGGTGACTTATGAACAGCAAGGTAAAGACAGGAGTTGGTATTTGAGATGATCCTAAGTGAATAGGAAAGGAACGAGAAGAAGTGTGTGAATGGAGTTACTTTCGTTGTATACTTCGTAATGAGTTACTGGAAATTTTGTAGCACAGCCTGATCCACCTCTTTTTCTAAAATCTATTGTTGTTTCAATGAAATCTTGACCATCTGCATCTATCTTAAGCTATACCTCGAGCACCCTTACTTTGATAAGTTACTCTGTGAACACTGGTAAATCACCTCCTTTTCAGACATCAATAAGATGTCACCTGATCAACAGAACTTTTAGTTAAATATCTGTGTGTTATGAAATATTCCTTGCCAAGTTTCAAGGGCGGTAAAGAAGAAGGGGAGATTTACTAAGATTTTGCACTGTGTTTGCGTCACAAAAGTGGCACAAAACAGTGCAAAATCATTTCTTCCAAATGTTCTTTCCAGTAAATAATAAAAAAGTAATATGAAGCATTGCATAGCACTGCTTCGCATTACTTTGCACCAATGGGGCCTGCCAATCAATCAATCAATCAATCAAGAGTATTTGTAAAGCGCACTACTCACCCGCTAGGGTCTCAAGGCGCTGGGGGGGCTGCTACTGCTCGAAAAGCCAGGTCTTGAGTTGCTTCCTGAAGGAGAGATGGCCCTGGGTGAGTCGTAGGTGGGTAGGGAGGGTGTTCCAGGTCTTGGCCGCCAGGTAGGTAAAAGATCTTCCTCCGGTGGTGGTTCAGCGAATCCGTGGGACGGTGGCGAGGGCGAGGCTGGCGGAGCGGAGCTGGCGGGTTGGCGTGTAGAACGTGAGGCGATTGTTGAGGTATTCGGGGCCCAAGTCGTGGAGAGCCTTGTGTGCGTGGGTGAGGAGTCTGAACGTGATCCTTTTGCTGACGGGGAGCCAGTGCAGGTCCCTCAGGTGGGCGGAGATGTGGCTGTGTCGGGGGATGTCCAAGATGAGTCGTGCTGAGGCGTTTTGGATGCGCTGGAGTCTTTTCTGTAGTTTGGTGGTTGTCCCAGCGTAGAGGGCGTTCCGGTAGTCCAGGCGGCTGGTGACGAGGGCCTGGGTGACCGTTTTCCTGGTTCCAGTGGGGATCCAGCGGAAGATCTTACAGAGCATGCGGAGAGTGTTCAAGCAGGAGGAGGTAACAGCGTTACCTTGCTTGGCCATCGTGAGGGAGGAGACAAGGATGTAGCCCAGGTTGCGTGCGTGGTCCGTGGGCTTGGGTGGGGGGCCCAGAGCAGGGGGCCACCAGGAGTCGTCCCAGGTGGAGATGGATGGGCCGAGGATGAGGACTTCCGTCTTGTCTGAGTTCAGTTTCAGACGGCTGAGCTTCATCCAGTCTGCGATGTCTTTCATTCCGTCCTGGAAGCTGGCTCTGGCGGAGGTGGGGTCGTTGGTGAGGGAGAGGATCAGTTGGGTATTGTCAGCGTAGGAGATGATGTTGAGGCTGTGCTTGCGTGCGATGTCTGCGAGGGGGCTCATGTAGACGTTGAAGAGGGTGGGGCTGAGCGAGGAGCCTTGAGGTACGCCGCAGATGATCTTGGTGGCTTCTGCGAGGAAGGGCGGGAGACGGACTCTTTGGGTTCTGTCGGAGAGGAAGGAGGTGATCCATTCCAGGGCCTTTCCTTGGATCCCGGCGTGGCGGAGGCGGGTTGTCAGGGTTCGGTGGCAAACCCTGTCGAACGCAGCCGAAAGGTCGAGCAGGATGAGGGCGGCAGTTTCTCTGTTGTCCAGCAGGGTCCGGATGTAGTCGGTGGCCGCGATGAGGGCGGTCTTGGTGCTGTGGTTCGCTCGGAATCCGGACTGCGATGGGTCGAGGGAGCTGTTCATCTCCAGGAAGGCTGTCAGCTGTTTGTTGACGGTTTTCTCGATTACTTTTGCAGGGATGGGGAGGTGCGAGATGGGGCGGAAGTTCTTCAGGTCTGAGGGGTCTGTGGTGGGTTTCTCCAGGAGGGCGATGATCTCTGCGTGCTTCCAGCTCTCGGGGAAGGTGGCGGATATGAAGGAGTTGTTGATGATGTCCCGAAGTTTGGGTGCGATGATGGAGTCGGCTTTGTTGAAGATATGGTGTGGGCAGGGATCGGCTGGGGAGCCCGAGTGGATGGTGTTCATCGTGTGGGTGGTATCTTCCGTGCTGACCTGAGTCCAGGCGCACATGATGGTGGTGGGGGTATAGGTTTGGTGGTGGGGTACGTGTTCTGAGCGCCGAAGCTGTCGTGTATGTCGACGATCTTACGGTGAAAAAAGGTGGCCAGAGAGTTGCAGAGGTCTTGAGAAGGCGTGATGTCGTTGTTGCTGGCGTTGGGGTTGGAGAGCTCTTTCACGACGTTGAAGAGTTCCTTGCTGTTGTGGGTGTTGTTGTCCAGTCGTTCTCTTCTCTGAAGGATGACCTTTTGGTGGTGTGGATCAGCTGGTGGTGTTTGCGGGTGGCGTTCTTGAGTGCTGTCATGTTGTCCGATGACTGGTTGTGGTGCCAGGCTTTCTCGAGGTCACGGCAGGATTTCTTGGGGGGTGCATGGGCATTCCCGTGCAACCACCCATGGTTTCTCATGCTAAAACAAATTTATCTAATACAGTAGATTGAGTTTAGCATGAGAAAACTGCACCCTTTTAAACTAGACACAAGGAAGGAGAAATTATTTAATTTCTTCTTCCTTTTCTAACTTTGCATGCGTGGTGCACTGTGCAACACGCATACAAAGTGGGAAAAGCTTTTCCTCATGTCTAGGCATAGTATTTTCTATAGGAAGTGTGTCTATCCTGTACAAAACCTATGCTGGACTCACACACACACCATAGCACTCTGGTGCTAAGGTGTGTGAATTGCGCATGCCCGCTGTAATCAGTGGTGGTCCAAGGGAAAGGGAAGGTGAGAGCCATATCTTTGAAAATATGGTGCTCTCCTGCTCCCTCCCTGTCGCGCAATGCAGCGCAGCTTCGCACGGGGGGGGGCTGCTCTGCATTGCATGGAGATTTAGTAAACCACTCCCAAAATGTCTTTTACAGCCAGTTAAACATTGTGAATTCTCATTCAATTATGTTTCAATTTAGTAATTTTAAATATCTTTACATCCAACAGAAAACAAGCCTTGAATGTATGAAATGAACATCAATAATGAAGCGAATGCTGTAAATCTTCAATAATAGCAGAAATAATGAGCTTCAGTATTCAGGAAAACATCAGCGCAGTCGGCGACAGAGGAACCTGCACACAAACTGACAGATCCCGGATGAAGCATCAAGGGCAGTTCAGTGATTGTAAGAGTCTGAGCTGTGCACCTCCATGCCACGAGATGAAGAAATGACCTTAGGAAAATTAAGGCAACAACAATAACAAACCGCCTCTTGTATAAACAAATTTCCAACCCAAGATTTGATCATGGTATAGGTATGATGTGATTACCACACTGCTCTGTTTTCTAAAATGATTACAAGCCATCATTCCGTGCTCTAGGAGAATTGTAAACTCTTTTTGGCTAAACCACAGTAACCAGAGAAGAGCACAACAGAGCAGAGCCATACAATTGACGGGTAAAGGAAAGAGGAGTTTGTCTACATTTGTCTATCTACAATACAACAGACTGACCCAATTTGCATCGGCCAAAAGGAAGATACATCTTTACCCGCAAGCGTGTATAGTCATAATCAAATCTAAAGGCACAATCGCCTACAAAGACACCTTCTACGTATTAGGAGTGTGGCAAATATTTGCGGGTTATTGCATTTTATTGTTAAAACAGAAATCAAACGTGCAAAATACTGCACACATATAAAGTGTGTGAGAAAAACACAAGTGCTTTATCAGCCATGTTGGCCCATCAGGAAATACCGTCATGGGATGTAGACAAATATATACCCGACCCACAGACACTAACCAAGAAAGAAAAATCATACACATGCAGCAAGAGCTTTAGTTTGTCATCACTACTCAAGCTTCATCAGCACACGTACACAGGACAAAAACCATTCAAGTGCAATGAATGTGTAAAGTGCTTTAGTCACTTATCAAGCCTTCAAAGTCATCAGCGAACTCACACAGGAGAAAAACCATTCAACTGCAATGAACGTGGGAAGAGCTTTAGTCAATTATCAAACCTACAAAGACATCAGCGAACACACACAGGGAAAAAGCCATTTAAATGCAGTGAATGCGTGAAGTGCTTTAGTCACTTATCAAACCTCCAAAAACATCAGCAAACACACACAGGGGAAAAGCCATTCAAGTGCACTGAATGTGCAAAGTGCTTTAGTCACTTATCAAGCCTTCAAAGACATAATCAAACACACACAGTGGAAAAGCCATTCAACTGCAGTGAATGTGGGAAGAGCTTTAGTCGATTGTCAGAGCTACAAATTCATCGGCGAACACACACAGGGGAAAAATCATTCAAGTGCACTGAATGTGCAAAGTGCTTTAGTCACTTATCAAGCCTTCAAAGTCATCAGCGAACACACACGGGGGAAAAACCATTCGAGTGCACTGAATGTGCAAAGTGCTTTAGTGAGTTATCAAGCCTTCGAGGACATCAGCGAACACACACAGGAGAAAAGCCATTCAAATGCAGTGAATGTACAAAGTGCTTTAGTCAGTTATCACACCTTCAAAGTCATCAGCGAACACACACAGGGGAAAAACAATTCAAGTGCAGTGAATGTGCAAAGTGCTCTAGTCATTTATCAAGCCTTCAAAGACATCAGCGAACACACACAGGGGAAAAGCCATTCAAATGCAGTGAATGTGCAAAGTGCTTTAGTCAGTTATCACACCTTCAAAGTCATCAGCGAACACACACTGGGGAAAAACCATTCAAGTGCAGTGAATGTGCAAAGTGCTTTAGTCAGTTATCATACCTTCAAAGTCATCAGCGAACACACACGGGGGAAAAACAATTCAAGTGCAGTGAATGTGCAAAGTGCTTTAGTGAGTTCTCAAACCTTCAAAGACATCAGCGAACACACACAGGAGAAAAGCCATTCAAGTGCAGTGAATGT
The DNA here is from genome assembly GCF_964261635.1 of Lissotriton helveticus. Taxonomy (NCBI): domain Eukaryota; kingdom Metazoa; phylum Chordata; class Amphibia; order Caudata; family Salamandridae; genus Lissotriton; species Lissotriton helveticus. The sequence goes on along the minus strand of NW_027611651.1, from coordinate 589,160 downwards.
GCAAAGTGCTTTAGTCAGTTATCATACCTTCAAAGTCATCAGCGAACACACACGGGGGAAAAACAATTCAAGTGCAGTGAATGTGCAAAGTGCTTTAGTCAGTTATCACACCTTCAAAGTCATCAGCGAACACACACGGGGGAAAAACCATTCAAGTGCACTGAATGTGCAAAGTGCTTTAGTGAGTTCTCAAGCCTTCAAAGACATCAGCGAACACACACAGGGGAAAAGCCATTTAGATGCAGTGAATGTGTGAAGAGCTTTAGTCAATTATCATCCCTACAAAGTCATCAACGAACACACACAGGGGAAAAACCCTATCATTGTAGTGAATGTGACAGTAGTTTTCGCAACTCTTCAGCATTAAGGTATCATCAGCGAACTCACACAGGAGAAAAACAATTCAAGTGCAATGAATGTGGGAAGAGCTTTAGTCGAATATCAGAGCTACAAAGTCATCAGCGAATACACAGGGGGAAAACATAGAAGGGCACTGAAAGTGTGAAGGACTTTTGCCAATTTTTGATCCCACAAAGCCCTCAGTGAATACACTTCTCCATTTAACTCACATGGAAATAATCCTAGAGATGCAGGGACTCTGGAATGAACTTAAGAACATCAAAAATAATATTGACCCATCTGAGGACATAGCCAAGAGCAGAACAGTGCAGTTATTGTGAGAGGAATGAATTACAAAAAAAGATAAAATTCAAATTATGTGGGACTTTGAAATACCAAATGATAGAAAACCCGACTAGCAGTAAAGAAGAAAAACAGATAACAGTATTTGCAGAATTATAAAAGTGTGCGTTTACAGTGATTGTTCACTTCCGTACACATAGCAGAGTGACATGATGTACCAGGATACACAGTGAGAGACAAGCACAATGTGGATTAAAAGAAAATAAACATTGTTGATTTTTATTTGGTGAAGAAGAGATACAAAGAAAAACATTAAATCACACCTGACCACACTACCTGTAAAAGCAACACTGAACAATACTGGGACTAACAGCAGTATTTTCAGCTAACTTGTCAGATTAGTGATAAAACCTATAAACCCAACACACCCAGAGCGGACATGTTGTCAGGGCTCTGGAAATGGGAAACGTCATTGGTAAAATGTCTGTATTACTATTAACAAATGCCTCTGCAGTATATGTAATGAACTAAAGCGAAACACAAGTGTTCAAGAAATAACCTATTTTTAGATATAAAAGAGCATATACCTTGTTTTTAAGTAACATTTGCTGCATCTTTTACACACTGTTATCGGTTGATGGATCAGCTTGTGCCTCGGGCCTTATAACTAAGTGTGACCTGTGGCTCCTCTCCGACTTGGCTCTCCCTATTCATTTTGTGACTTGCCAAACTCTACTTTTTACCATAATTGTGCCATAGTAAGCAGTAGACTCTGTTTGAAGAATGTGGTGAAATAGTGAAATCCCACATCAAAAGCATATATGTGCCAGGACAATCCGTTGCATTCCCAGCAACTCGTCTTCCACACTAGATTGTCCCTTGTCCTCAAATGTTCTAAAGGATTTGTCGTATGAATGCCAGAAGTGGCAGTGACATTCATGAAGCTAACCCTAATAGGAGTGTGTGGGAGATAGATAGGGGGAGAGATAAAGGGAGCGAGAGAGACAAAGAAAAGGGGAGATAAATGGAAGGAGGGGGAATGGCATGTTATTTGTACTCACCTAAAACTAGAAGAAGCAGTCGAATACATGTCAATGTGTGACATCACCAGAGAAACGGGCTAAACATCTGTGAATTTATATATTTATTTTTAATACCTATAGACCCATGTCATGCCAATAAACATGGCACAAGTAAGGAAAATAGTGAAGGAGCCCATTATCATTTGCAAAGCACAGTGATGTCACATGTAGTGACATTACAAGGAGTGATGTCAGGCCCTAATAATAATTTTCACGTGAAAGGTTGACGGCCTGTTCTAAAAACAAAAAACAAGAAACATAGAATAATTACAACATCTGTTTTTCCCACTATTAGTTTGTAACTAAACTCGGAAATGAAAGTGGAAATATTTTTTAACAGATATGTGGAACTTGGAAATTACTTTTTTAAACAGTTTTCAGCGAATAAATAAAATGTGCTTTTAATTTGCATTTGTTTCCTGACATCATTCTTTATCCAGCCCCTAAGCCCCAAACTGTTTCACATTTTCAGTGTATTAAGCAATAGAAGGGCTAATTTTGTCAAGTTCTCTGTTCCTCTCTTGCGCCACTCACACAAACAAACACTCAGAGGCCTGTGTCTGCAGTGCTGGGGTACAAAGTAACAATTATCAGTCGCAGGCTAAGGAGCTAGGTGGAACTGAGTTCCGTTTCTAGATAATAGTGGGGGGACCCCTTCAAACTGTGGCTACCCCCGACTTGTGCCATACTGATAAAGCAATAGTGAATTTTAATAATTTATGATGAATTGAAATGAGAGAAAGAGAAGAAGAGAGCGAGGTGCAGGATATATTAAAGAAAATGAAAAAAAGAGACGCAAGACTTTACCCTGTTCTGTGTACAAGCACTTTACGTAAAGAAGTTGTGCTGTGCGTTGTGAACAGGCTGTCACCCCCTTTGTATGTAAATGAGCTTCTGTGACCAGACACCCCAGGCTACCATCTCTTCAAGTGCGGATGATAATGTGAGCACTGTAAGGTAATCACAAACTAGGGCTATATTGAGAAACACTCGGCTTCCAGGTCACACAGCTGTGGTTATGTAGTTCTTTATTAGTTTTTGTAAAATATTTTAATTTGCAGCAACTCTCCAGGTTACTTTTTCTCAGTATTACGCTTCAGGTCGCTCATAGCTCTCCATCAGTTAAACGTGTGGTTTGATGTAGGATTTGTTGTTTGTGTCCCTAGACCATGTCCCAATCCCTTTGTCCTTGATTTGTCGGCATGGGTTTTGTCCACACACTGGTCTAAGACGGGCCTTCTCAAGGTAGAAGGCGCTGTAATAAGAATAATAAATCAGACATGTATGAAATTGTATGTAAACAAATATGTGCCTTTCAGTTATCAGGCACCACCAGACTCACATCTACACATGTAATTGAGCACCAGACTAAAGTGACTCCTCCCTATATAAATATGTGCCATCAGTAATCGGGCTGATGGTTCGGCTGATGCGCCCAGCAAATTAGGTTTCTGGGACTGTACGCATTGGCCTAAATTTTAATTGCTGAAGTTTGACATAGTTTCGCTGATGCGCACAGCTTATAATGTTTGTGGATATTGTGCAATGTACGCAGATCAATGAAGTTCACCCTTAAGTAGTAACTTAACCGGTCAAAACATAGTACATACATAATGCAAAATGCCATTGCCCCTCCTTTTTGATATCTCCAGGAGTTCCTCCTCTCTCAAGAAAGAAGGTTTTCACACATTATGCTCGTGTCTTTGGCACTTCCTTAAGTGCAGGGGGGAAAGCCTCCTGGTTAATGCATTGTTTGGGCTCTCAGGGACAAGAATTCTTTGAACACCTTCCTGAACTCTCTGATAGTGAGTCTGACACTCTTAATGAATACGAGATCTGCTTCAAAAAGTTGGACTTGCACCACCTCCCCAAAGTGAGTACAGTCCTTGAACGATATTACTTGCAAAGGCAGGATGAGTCGGTCGAACAGTACATAACTACTTTGCGCAAATTGGCTTCCACGTGCAATGTTGGTGCAGCTTTAGAGGAGCGCTTAAGAGATCAGTTTATGTTGGGATGCGCCTCAACAAAAAGAGACACGCCCTGTGGCAAAAAGACACGCCATCGCTTCAAGAAGTGCTGACCATAGCCAAAAGTCATGAGCATTCAAAACCGTGTGTTGATATTATACGTAAAGACAGTTCAGGTGAAATTAATGTTAAAGTGCTGGTGGATAGATTTGTTAAACCCAAATCGAGCACCACTTAAAAGCCCTTTAACACAAAGTATTGTCAGGGAAAGTGCTTCAGGTGTGGTAACTCTGGCCATATGGCCAACTTTAACCCGCTGTGTGCGTCGGACGGCCCCAGGCCATCCGACGTCACAGTGAGCATGTGCGGAGGATGGCCGGAAGCCGTTCGAACCGCGCCAGCTTATTAAAATGCCTGCACAGCGGCGAAAATCATGCCGCAGTCAACAGGTTAAAGACTGCCCAGGCTGGAAGGCCATGTGCAAAACTTGTGAGAGAAAAGGTCACGTCTCAAAGAGCTGCAGAATGTGCAACGAGCATAAAAAAGTCAGGGAAGTTGATCTTTATGAAGAAGATTTGGAAGGAATCAATATTCTCCCAGTCACAGGGAATGCTAGTGATGACCCTCAGGAGCTAGTTTTGATCAATGATGCTCCGGTGAGCATGCTCTTCGACTCTGGGGCCAAGATACCGCTAGTCCCCAAAACATTTTATGAGCGTATTCTGCTGGGCAAAGTCACCCTTTTGAAGCCAGACATTAGACCAATAGGTTAAGGTGGTGTGACTATTGAGTTGCTGGGTTATTTCTGGGGCACGATTGACTTCAAAGGGAGAGTCATCCCTGGTAAAATCTATCAGCCAGATTCATGAAGCCAAATTGCGATCGCAATAGCTGCGAATTAGCAATTGCGATCGCAAATCAAGTAAAAGGAATTCATGATAGAGAAAATAGCAAAATAGCGAAATCGCTAAATCAAAATTGCGAGTTCGCAAATAAAATCGCAGAATCCTGGAACAAGCCCATTTGCGATCTAGAAATAGCGAGAAACCATGGATTCTGCTAAATCATTTGCGAACTCGCTAAATATTCGCTATCGCCATTCAAGAAAGATCGCAGATTGCGAAAAACACGATAATCGCTATTTGCGACGCGCAATTTAAGGAGAACCCAAACCAGGTGGTAACCAGCAAAGAAAAAAAAAATTCAAACTTTAGCTAACTACAAACAGGTGCAGGCCTGACCAAACACACTTAAGGACATGCAGCTGGAGCCTGAGGACTCTCACAATACCAGGACTCTACATGGTGGTTAGGCGGCGTAGGCTACAGCGAGCAGCATGGAACAGACGTAGGATCCTGGAGCGGATATTCCGTCAGCGGGTCACCCTTCTGGGCCACACCAGGGAGCAAATCTATGCTAAGTACCGCCTAAATGGTCCAATGATCATTAAGCTGATCCAGGACCTAGACCGTTTGATGCAGCATCCAACAAGGAGGACCAATGCCGTTCCCACCCATGTGCAGGTATTGTGCAGCCTGCACCTACTGTGCTCCGGAAGCTTCCAAGGGATAGTTGCTGTTGCAGGGGGGATATCCCAGCCCACCATGTCCCGCTGCCTAAGGAGTTTCCTGGATGCATTGCTGACCCGGCTACACCACTACATATCATTCCCCACCACCCAACAGGACTTGAATGACACCAAGCTGAAATTCTACAACATTGCACATTTCCCGCATGTAATTGGATGCATTGACTGTACCCACATCCACATCTGCCCACCAGCACAAACGAAATACATATACCGCAACCGCAAGTCCTACCACTCCCTCAATATCCACATGGTGTGCAACGCCAAGAAGTACATCACGGACATAATGGCACAATATCAGGGCAGCACACATGACTCCTTCATCTTCCGGCACAGCGGCATTCACACACGACTGGCCAGGGGAGACTTTGGCGAAGGACACCTACTAGGTAAGTACACATGCCCCCAAATAGTACACTGTGATCATGTATCTGCGCAGAACAGGCACTCGCCCTGTGCTTCTTACCCTCAGGTGACAGCGCCTACGGTCTACGTGAGTACCTCCTCACCCCATACCTCAACCCTGCCACACCACAGCAACGGCGTTACAATGCTGTACACATACGAACAAGAAATTGCATTGAGAGGACATTTGGCCTATTGAAGAGCCGTTTCCGCATACTGCATAAGACTGGTGGGGCCATGAAATACACACCTGAGGTCTGCTGCCGCATCGTGGCCGTGTGTGCAATACTCCACAACATTGCTACCAAGCGCAGGATACCAGTGGAGATATCTGGCAGTGAGTCGGAAGGGGACAACCGCCCGCCTCCACATGTGCGTCATGCACGGGGAGAAAATCCTGCTGAAGGACACGGATGCCGCAACCACATCACTATAAACTGTTCCTAGTGCACCCATTCTCCTCACTGCACTCATGCATGACAAATGTAATAATGACATGAGTGTGCATCAAGTCAGACCAATAATCTTTATTGTTCATGCACAATAAATTGGCCTTTAATAATTCTGGTGTCTCATGAAGAGAGTATTACTCCATACCTCCCCATGCTGGGGTAGTGGGCTTGCAGGGGTGTACTGCATGGCCTCCCTGAGAGTGTCAGAGTCCTCACTGTCGGTTACGACGAGATGCCCCAAGTCGTCTATCCGTGTCCTGAGGGACGGTGTTGGCCCTAGTTGCTGCTGTTGGCCTGCTGCTGCGGCGACGTACAGGCATTGGTGGCAAGGATGCACTGCTGTGGTATACAACCTTTAGCACGCATTTTTTACAACGCACTACCATTACCACGCATCTGTTACAACGCATACCATTACAACGCATAGCGCTTTGAGGCAATCTGACATAGGGAATGGCTAGTGAATAGGTTAATTTACTATCCAATAACCTTCCTAGTGTCAACGGGGACTGGTGTTGGAATAGTAAATTAAACTATTCACTATCCAGCACCTAAAGCACTTTGCGTTGTAAAGGTATCGCGTTGTAAAAAATGCGTGGTAATGGTATGCGTGGTAAAAGTCTGCGTGCTAACATCATACATCCCACTGCTGTTAGTTGACGCTACCTCACTCACGTCGTCAGGCCCCTCTGCTTCTCCATGGGCAGTGGACTGGCTGCCGAGCACTGCTGCCGTAAGCAGATCTAGTGACCTGGCCACATCCTGGCAACACTGCACCATCTGGCCCTGCATGGCAAGTGACCTGCGTGCCAGCTGTGATGTTGCATTCCCAACTACATGGTTTGATCTTGTGTAGGCCGATAGGCGGGCCAGTAGTTGGCGGAGGCGTCGGCGGGTCATGTCCTGCTGGGCTACCAGCAGCTGGATGTTCTCTCGGACAGCAGCGGTCAATTGGGCAATGTTTTGGCCTGTCGCCTGCAGCTGGGTGCGAATAGCTGCCAGGTGATGCGCCTGTGTATGGTGCACCGCCAGCATTCGGCGTTCAATGGCCAGGCCAGGATCAGGTAGTAGGAGTGCCCTGCCCGTGCCTGCTGAGCCCTTACGCTGCTGGCGCCTCAGTGCGCTGGTGTGTGATCTGGCTCCAGCTGTGCGCCTCGTCTGCCTCCTAGGCGCTGGTGGTGGGGCCTGTACCACTGCTGTGGCTGTTTGTTGTGGTGTTGGCTGCACACCTGTGGCTGCAGGGGTGGCCCTGTCTGCACGGGGTGGTGGTGGTGGAAGAACTGCTGGTGGCTGTGATGGGCTGGGTCGTTGGGTGGACTGGCCCTCACCCTCAGTGCCCTCCTGGGTCTCGGCGATGTGCAGGGCCTCACTATCTGTGCTGGCTTGCTCAACTGCACCTGTAATGTGAAAGGGTGCATGATTAATGTTATGTATCTTGCACAAGCAATGTTGATACATGCATGCAGGCTTGCTTTCCCTGACTGGCTTTTGGATTGACTTTGAATTTACTGCTCTGGCTGTGTTCTGCTAACTGGGGGGATATGATTTCACTACAACTACCACAATGCAATGGGGCATTTCAGGTGTGCATGGGTTGCATTGTTGGGGATGTCATATTGCTAGCTCAGGAGTCATGGGCATTGTTGGGGGACAGGGTCGCAGTCGCATGGCACTTACCTTCAGATTGTTGGCTGGGTCGAGACGAGTCCAGCTGCATGACCCCCACGCAGGCTTCTGGTGCAATGGTGTCCTCTCTCAGGTCCTCCAATGGGGTGTTCGGTGTGGCTACAGGTTCCCCTCCACCGGTGGCCAGTCGCTCCCCAAGCCTCTCGGCGATACGCTCCTTAGAACGACCTCTCAGGTCGTACCAGCGCTTTTTAAGGTCATCAATTGACCGCTGGGTCACCCCAACCGAATTGACTTTAGCACGGATGCGCTGCCAGATCCTGCGCTTATCTGCCTCTGGCACCCTCCGGTAGTCTTTGCCAAAGAGCCGGGCATGGTCCTTGGAGACCCCCTCAATCAGATGCTCCAGTTCAAGTTCTGAAAACTAGATTTTTCGCTTTCTCTCTTGCCCACTGCTCCCTGCTGCATCCTGGGACATCTTGGTGAATTTTGTCCTGCTGGGGTGCTGCACAGTCTGGGGCTTTGGAGCTCTTCAGTATCCTGCTACCACTCTCTGGCTCTGTGTTCTGTTTGTGGGTGTGGTAAGCCTACTTCCTGGTTGTGATGTCATCAGTGGGCTCGAAATGCGACTTCCCGTTTTTGCGATCTCGCAGTTAGCGAGATCGCAAAATGCGATTTCGCTAATTGCGAGGTCGCAATTTCTACATGGAAAAAAGCCGATTCTGCAATTTATGTGCGATTGTGGCAAGATCGCAATCGGCAATTGCGATCAATTGTGAATCGCTTTTTTGCATCGCATTTCTACATGAATGCCATTCTGCGATTTTCAAATTGCGATTCGCTATTTTTCGCAATTTGCTAATCGCAGAATGGCACCTTCATGAATCTGTATGTAAGTCTTGATGAAAGGAGACCAGCTCATAAGTTGGTTCCATCAACGTGATCTACATATCTGCCTTGATCCCAATGAGATATGTCTGTCTAAAATAATTACCACCAGTTAGGGTTGTTAGTAATGCTAATCGAGACTGGATCAAGGAATTCGCCTGAGGTCTTTGCTGGTGAACTGGGTTTGTCTCAAAAACTATGTACATTGGATAAAGGTCAAATCTAACGCTGTCCAAAAACAGCTAAGGTCAGGAATGCACTACTGTAAGTAAGGGAGAGCATGAAAGTTGAATTAGACAATCTCTTAGCCAAGTGCAATATTCACACTGACCCCAACACCACCCTCAGAGGAACCCTCACCTACAGACCCCCCGGACCCTGACCGCAGTTCAGAAACTCTATCGCCGACCTCGTCAGCACCCATGCCCTCACCTCCACGGACTCCATCCTCCTCGGGGACCTGAACTTCCACCTCGAGAACAACGACGCCAGCTCCACCACCCTGATCGCCAACCTCGGCCTCAGACAACTCGTCACTGCACCCACCCACGCCGCCGGACACACACTGGACCCCATCTTCCCCGCAAGCCCCCACGTCTCCTTCGACCATACCATGGAACTCCACTGGACCGACCACCCCTGCATCCACCTCACCTTCAGGAAGCCAACCACGCACCACCGCACCCAACAGATGCCTCGCCTTTGCTGGAGCACAATCACCGAAGGCCAGCTAACCACCACGCTCTCCCAGAAACCACCAGCCGACACCACCGACCCCAGCACTGCCGCACACAACCTCAGACGATGGATCGACAACTGCGCCAACACCCTTGCCCCAGTCAAGAAACCCTCCAACAGCCGCACCAACAAGAAGCTGTCATATGGTTACTGCGTTTCTATATATTGTGTTAAGTTAGCATGTGTTTATTAAATGTTTAAACGACATATTTTCCTTCGGCTTCAGTTTGCACACGGCGCCTAATTGTTATTGTAGCTTTCAACCTAGACGAATGATGTGATTTATTTGAGAATAATATGTCATTGCTCTGATATCAGTTGTGCTGGGTACATTTGGTACAACTGTCTGCACACTGAGAACTGCACCCTCTAAGGATAACCTAACACAAGGTTGCTGGAGGCCTGATCCTCGCACCACGTTAGACATAACACAAATAATGTGGCTGCCAACATTGGGCTCTACGCGGGTTTAAGATAGAGTTACAGGGAATGAATCAACACACTTGATGCTTCGCATGCAGAGAGCTGGTAGCTGTTGATGTGATCTTCTACTACTGAAATTTAGAGGTATGGGCCCGCCCTGCTAGAACCCAAATGAGACCTTCTTAGATATAATATAATATGCTAAATAGGGTGCGCGAAATATAGGTGATATAAACTTGATATAGATTTTGCATTATAATATGCTATCACCATTCGCTTACTATGGATTAGTGACTATGCTGATAACTCTGATTTTTATAATATGTATGTTGGTATTATATAAGATACTGCGTTTGAGAACCTTGCATTGAAAAATAAACATTTCAAACTTGCACGTGTGTTCTTTGGCTCCCAGTTTTGGTTTGTGATGATTATATAACGAAAGAGTGTTCATGTGTTCCACGATACCTGAGGTACCCTAAGTTCATGTTCTGGATTGTCTAAATCATTGGGAAGTTGTTTGTACCAATGAGACACTGTAGCTAGCTCGGTAAGGGGATTTCTGATACTAAGGTGAGTTTTGGGTCACCCTAACTCACCCAGGTTCTAGATCTCTGTGCACAGTTCTGTGGGAGAACGGAAACCCTGCTACATGGCGCCCAACGTGGGGCCTTATATCATGACACTCGAGTAGTCATTCAAACCTTAACCCCTTCATTCCCGTTTCCGGAAAACGGTAGTGTCGGACAACCTACCTATTTTTGAAATAGGTCTTTTCAAGCTTGAATTTATCTAAAACGGTTTCTTTGAATTACTACCCAGTTGTGCTACAAAGTTTCTTTGTTTTTTCTCTTTCCTGTGCTGACATGGCACAAGCCGTGGACATCCCGCAGCATAGTCGCATTGCGGTGCGTGACCATTTGCGGGCTTTTAATGTCCCAGTGGAAGGCTTGGCTGTGGTTCTAGTGGTGAGTGCGGAACATGCTTACCCGTACGAATTGTTTTATTCGTGGGTGACATTTCCGGCGGTGGACGCTAATTCTGGGGTGTTCCATTCGTACACTGCTTCGGCTGTACCGGTTGCGTATGCTCCGTACAGAGCACTGGAAGTTCCTATTGATGCTTGGCAGCATGGAGTTTGGTTTGGTGGCGCCCTACCACACGCTTTAGCCGCTTCGAGGTTAGGTCCTTTGTCCATTCCGGGCACACCAAGGCCCGCTTTGGCTGGATTCACTCCTCACCCTCAACGCGCCACTTGTAACGTGGCTGATCAGCGGCGGCTTCATGAAGTCGCTGTGTCCGTGATTAGAGCGCTTGTTCATTACACTAGCCGTAATGTTCAAGACGTAGCCCCTAGGGGTGCGCAGCTTCATGCAGAACAGGCTGGTTTGAAAATCAACCCTGTCATGGTGAATTCCGTGATGGGGAACAAGCCCAAGTACAAGGATGATTTTCCGTTCTGGCTTGCAGAGAAATTCGGCCAGCTAGAAGCTGTGTTTCCTAATACGAATCCTGGTGACAAACACTGGATTCTTACGCTGAGTTTACCGAAAGATTTGGCCCCTGAGCTTGTTGACTGTGAGACCTGGGGTAAGACTTTTGCAGCGGTCTATTCGAGGTGCTATGGCACCCCGTCTGTGACCAATCTGGGTGCGGTCCTTAAACGTGTTCAAAATGAACACGGACCGGAGTCGGCGGTTGAATTGGGTATGCGCCTGTGTGGCACCTTCGATGTAGTTTGCGATCTAATCCTTGCGAATGTCAAGGGGGATGCAGTGAACTTTAAGGTTGCTAACGCTTTAGCGTTAATTCCCGAGGCCGAGAAACCCCGTCAGTTGGCAAGGATAATTGTGGCGGCTTATAAAACAGTTGGCCGCAATGCAAAGGGACTTAAGGCTTTTTCTGATAAAGAGAAAAAGCAACCGCAGGGTCAGTCCTCGGAAACTAGTGGTCAACCCAAGTCCAAGAAACAGAATTGGCCAAAAAAGCAGAATCAGGGTAAGCAACAACAACAACAAACACAGGTTTCTGCTCCTGCGTCACCGTTGCCTGCGCAGTCAGATAGAGTTTATGATTTGCGCGATCGCGCGATGATTAAATCGCCTGAGAGGTTTCAGGCTTCTGACCAACGCTCTCCTCGTTCCTTTCAGGACTCATCGGCTCTGTCATCCGGTGGTGGAGGGGGCGGCAGGGGCCGGGGTGGCCAGCAAGGACGTGGTCAGCCCCGCCCGCGTAACGGAGGAGAACAGCAGGAAGGCACTACGCCCAAGAGACCACAGTTTGCCACGAAGAAAGTCGCCGCCCTGACAGCGCATCGATATGCCCCAGATAGTGAGAACGCGGCTTCGGAATCTGACGTGGGCTCTGACCTTGCTGGACAGCGCGGCAGAGATTACCATAGTGAGGGAGGCCCTCCGTCCACTGTTGAAGGTGACAGCGACTGACAAATATGTTGTAATTGAAACAGCTGACACACATGTTGCTCCCCCTGAAAGGCTTTTTGAAATTGTCCTGTTAATAGAAGGTGACATGCAGCGAACTGTAAAAGGGGTATTTTGGGAAAATCTTTCGTCTACGTATGATATTTTGCTTTCGGAGGCTGACTGGCCCCCACCTTTTGTTCTCGCAGCTCCGCGAGGGGAGGAGGTGATCCTCCCCAGTTTCGCGCACACTGTATCGAGAGTGGAGGCGCTGCATTTTGCAGAAGAGTGGGCTCTGGCGCTTGCGCCGGCTGTGTACCGCAATCAGTGTGGCTGGGATAAATTGTCTCCAAGCCATGAGATTCCGTTACGGTCTCAGCCGCAGCCTCAACCTCAATATCCCATTCGGCGTGAAGCCAAAGCTTCGGTCGCAGCTATCCTTGAATAATTGGAATATCAAGGTGTAATTGAAACGTGTGTGTCACCGATGAATAACCCCCTTTTTACTGTAAACAAGCCGGACGGCTCATATCGTTTGGTTTTGGATTATAGGCATTTAAACTCGCATTGCCGTAACTGCGCAGTACAGAATACTCATGGCTCTGCTTTAGTGAATAGTCTTGAGCGTAAACGGTTTAAAACCACGCTTGACATTTCCAATGGTTTTTATGCCCACAGATTAGATGGTCTAAGTTCCCAGTGGACCAGCTTTACGTGCGGTGGTGTGCAAAAAATGTTCCGACGTCTCCCGATGGGCTATAAGAATAGTCCTGGAGTTTTTTCCGCCCGCATAGTCTCTCTCTTGGAGGGGATCGACCCAGTTGCTTGTTCGTATGTGGATGAAATTTATCTCACAGACGAAGATCTTTGGGAGCATCTGTGTCGAGTCAATAGCATAATTTGTAACTTTGCAGATATAGGTTACAAGTTTAACTTTGCAAAATCGCACATTGCAGAGTACACAGTGTTGTTTCTGGGCTACGAGCTTAACCACGAAGGGAAGGGGTTGGCTCCTCATTTCCTGGAGAAATGCGCACAGTTGCGATCTCCGACAACGCTGAAAAAATTACAATCTTTACTGGGCTTTTTGAATTTTGGGAGGACATACATTCCGGAATATGCCCGGCGTATCAAGCCTTTGTATGCTTTGATACAACTATCTTTTTCCAAATCATGCTGGCTGCCTGAGCATTCAGCCATTCTGCAGTCTTTGCAGGCTGATTTGCTCGCTTCTGAATACTTACAGACTCGTGATAACCAGACCAACCTTGTGATAAGAATTATCCCTGGGACGGTGGGTTTCACGTACCTGACTTTTAATGAGGGGGATACAGTACCTATTGCTTACAAGTCACACTTGTACACTTCGGCTGAACTGCGTTTTTCCACTGTGGAGAAAGTTTTAACGGCTGTGCAGATGGCAATTCTTAAGGAACGTGCCCTGTCTCAAGGGAAACGCATGTTGGTTGTTACCCCGTGTCCTGCCTTGGAGGCAGTTACGAAAGCCAGTGTACCTAATTCCAAAGCTTTGCACCCTAGGTGGATTCAGTGGGCTGCATCCTTGAAATCCCAGGATGTCACGTTCATTTTTTACGCCACTTTACGGTCGCAGGAGTACTTACAGTATGAATTTGTTCATCCTGCTCCTTTAGCAATGCGGCCGTTGGAGGATTTCCATTGCATCATTTACACCTATGGATCGGCGCAGGTTGCGCATGGCTCTAAACATGCCTACGTTTCCGCATGCGCCATTGTGGTAGGTGCCATGGTGAACGATGAGTTCAGGTCCAGTGTCGTGCACACGCAGACGCTTGGGGACTGCACCACACAATTAGCAGAGCTTCGTGCTCTGATGCTTGCATTGGAGTACGCAGATCCGAGTGTGACGACTTTGATCGTAAGTGACTCTTACTACTGTGTCCAGTCTTACAATGAAAACTTGTTCTTTTGGATTCAGAATGAATTTCGTGATTCCAAAGGTAGCACAATAAAACATAAAATGATCTGGGTCCGAGTGGCGGAACTTAAAGAGAAGTTGCCGCTCGTGTTTGTAATTCATACTCTCGGCCATCAGCGCGTGGGAGTCCACGCTGTTGGTAACTCGCTTGCTGATGAAGCAGCGAAGTCAGCGGTATCAAAATACTTAGTTGCAGCAGTCACGAGGTCCAAAAGCAAAATTGATGATGACATCTTGGCAGCTGTGGCTGCAACGGAGAAGGGAGGTAAATATCCTGCGGGGTTCCCTTCTAAATACACATACCACTTAAGTCCCGATAAGGTTCCTTATGTGAAAATTCCTGATGTTGGCGAACGTCTAGTTCCTAACTCGGATCGCAGAGCTACTTTGATTACAGCGGCTCATGAAGGTGTGGCGTCTGGGCATGCGGGCGTCTCAGCCACTGTAACTCAGCTACAACAGAGGTTCTGGTGGCGGGGACTGTACAAACAGACGCGCGATTATGTCCTTCAATGTGACATTTGCCAGCAGATTAAGCCTTCAACTGCTACGCGTCCGCCACAGACACAGTTGTACATCTCTAATAAACCGCTTGGATGCGTTTATTTGGATCACTGCGGCCCTTTTTCTTCTGATACTGCATACAAGTACATCTTGGTAGCAGTTGATTCATGCACACGCTTTGTGTGGGTATGGCCACATCGGAGCGCTGATTCACGAACTGTCATTAAGGATTTGCGAGTCTTTGTGGGAATTTTTGCCTGTGGTACCTTCCATTCGGATCAGGGTCCGGCTTTCACCTCTAAGGAGTATAAGGATGCTATGGTTTCGTTGGGGGTCCAAGTCAAGTTTTCGAGTCCCTACAGGCCCGAGGGCAATAGTGTAGTTGAACGAATGAACCGTGACTTAAAGCAATCTTTGACAGCTCGAGTTATAGGCACTGGCAGAAACTGGCTGGCCCACCTCAATGGCGTGCAGCGTGCGCTTAATAATCTCCCTAGAAGGTCTCTGCGTGGGCGGACCCCATACGAAATGCTCTTTGGTATCAAGATGTATGTCCCTGAGCTCGATGGGCTAGACTGCAAGGCCCAGGCCACGGCCTTTGACGTAGATGAACATTGCAATGTTTTACAGGATCTACAAAAGACCAGAGACAGTCTAGCGAAGGAACATTTGCCCTCCACATCGGATGATGCGTTGCAGATCCCGGTAGTTGGCTGGCTACCCCAAGTTGGAGAACTGGTTCGAGAGAAGATCGATAACAAGAAAGAGTTTGATTCTTCATATCGTGCACCGGTTCGAGTTCTTGGAGTGAAGGGCACAAGAACAGTCATTTTACCACCACTTCCAGGTCGTAAGGAAAACAGATTTATTTCTATTGACAATGTCAAGACTCACAGGGTGGCCGATTCTTCATAGCATGACACCGGCTGTATCCTGTCCTTCCATGGTGAGGCACTCTGTGCTGGCAATAACTTCTGGTGCAGAACAGGAGGTGTCCCTCGAGATGCCTGCCATATCCAGTCCTTTATTAAATACTATTCCTGTTACTAACATCGATGAGATGACCTATACCTATCCTGCTGATTTGTCGATGCCTGATTTACAGACTTGTTTGGCCAACCAGTCCAGATTCTCTTTTGACTCTGTTTCGGAACTTTCAAAGAAACCCTCAACTATTGCGAAATATGCCACGTTGTTTAAAAAACATTTTTTAATTCCCCCTTGGACATACATTTGGTTGCTCCTGTTATCATTTTACCTTTTTATGTCAATTGGTTTTGTGTTTTATTTTTTCCGCCTGATCGATGGTCACTACGTTAAAGAAAGAACAGGAATTCGGTACCTTAATGGAACATTGGCCCCTCTTTCCTCTTCACATTCAGCACACAGACTGAAACGAAACTTGAATACAGTCAACATTACTGCTTGGCCTGTCCTTGATGGGATTGTGTGGGATGCGGTTAGATTTCAAATACATGGGCCCACTGAAGTGATTAATGTTCCGAATGTGCTTAGAGTAAACATGGGAGATGTGATTAAACAGAATTTACGTTCTGATGATTGGGATATTCAGGCCGTAGAAGCATTATTCTCTGATTTAAAATACTATGCGGCTTTTGATGCTGAAGACTTATATTTAGATTCCATTAATTATGGTGATTTGTTTTGCTTCCAACATTATGGTAATAATTTTCTCCATAAGACGAATTCCAGGAGGGTTGCTGTGAATTACACGCAGTGGGAGCACTGCCCAGCTCCTTTAATTGGAAGCTCCAGTACATCTCTGAAAAAATATAGTTATTTTACAGATTTCAATCAATCAAATCCTGAGTCATTTTATTTCAGGGTGACGGAAAAGTCCAAGTCCAAAGTTAGACTTACCGATACAAAGTTGTTGTATTCGAAGTCCTTTCTAGACAAATTGGCTTTAGATGGCTACGAGTTCTGGAAGGGAATAATTGACCTTAAATCGATTTGGGGTACCAAAGATTGGCAGGTACGAGGCACTGAGGCTTTGCACCGTGCATGTCTCATCCCGAATCACATGTTGTTTCTAAATTCTACTATTTCCCAAACAACATGCTTTGGATTGGCTACTTCTAAGAAATTGAATATACCAATTATACCCGAATTGGAAGAATATTCAGGTTGGGGTAATTTTTCTGAATTATCTATTCGTGAGATACAGTCTCTACTACACAATTCTTCCTTTAATGTATCCAGTTTGGACCCAAAGGGTTGGCTATTGTGGCAAAAGAGTTCTGATTCTTGCCAACGTCGATTTATGGGGTTGGCTGAAGGGTTCACACAAGTACGACCAGATCCCCGTTTTGAAACTGATTATACTGTCACCACTTACTCTGTGGGGAACCTGTGTCAGAATTGGTTACAACATTCCACATTGGCTGCAGTTAAACTACATCTGTCTCAGTTGAATGAAAATGTGGATTTAAATGATTTCATAAAAGGCCCAGCTAAAGGTAGATCTAAACGATGGCTTTATGCGGTATACAATGAAATTTGGAAAGTTTCTCAAATCGAAGCTGCTAAGCGCCTAAGGGCAATTGATCAAGCAAATTTAGAAAAGGTGCTTGCAGTTGTCGATAACAGTATTAACACGCTTTCCTCCCGAATTTACACGTTGAACAATATTGTTTCTTCTGTTGTTGACATTGTACATGATGAAGTGTCCGTATTGTATCATGGTCAAAATCAATTGCGTTCTGTAATGCAGTTTGCTTGGACACTACAGACTCTGAAGGCTGGTCGAGTGCCTTGGAGTTATATGAACGTCACATCAATATTTGCCCCTTTTAATTTGACTGACAAACAGCGCATGCTTTCCATGCGGGATGCATCATTTTCTATGTTACACATTGAAAAGTTAGAACCTTTGCCATTTTCTGTGGCTGAGGCAACCGCTGCTACATGGCTTATCCATGGTATTATTACTTTGCCATTTGCTCTGTATAAATTTACAAATTGTATGCGATATATTGCTATAGGGAGATATGAAACTATAGGCAGTGCTTTCCTACATGAGACCTGGTCTTTACCATACACATACAGATGTCTGAAAGAAGGAAAGGAGGTGAATCTGAATGGTGAAGAATGCACACAGTCGCCTGACCGTTCACTGATATGCAGGCACATCCAATTGCATGGTTCTTGTAATCAGGACAGGCCAAATTTAGCCTGTGTTTTAAAAGGCACACCGGTTCCTGCGATAGTTCCCACATTCACTTTATTATCAAACGGTAGTTATTTACTTTTGAATAACGAGATGTGTTGTGGGTTAATGGTCGGTATCGCTTATGTGGTTACTGTATCCGAACGTGTGGTGTGTTGCAAGAACGTGTTATATCCACCCACGCATGGAATTCAGATGTCTCCATCTGGCCACGAATACCAACCTTGAGAGCGGAGTTCAGCGGTTTGAGCCGCATAAGAGCTCTTTTGTCTCAAAAAGAAGTGGTCCTGAGCTCGGCCCGTGAAACTTATGTCCTTCACATAGCTAACACACGCACAGAGGTGCAGGCACTTTTAAATACTGACTTGCCATTTCATTTCTGCGAGCTGGTTCATCAAATCTTTAATGCCTCCTCCACGTCTGGGCTGGCAAATTATTTTAAATTGGTTAGCAGTGGTCTCGTGACTACGTTTGAAAAAGTATTTGGTATTGTCTCTGCGTTTTTTCATTCTATATTCGCAAGCTTATTTGGCGGATTCCCTGTTTTGCTGGCTTTGGCTGCAGGCGTTTTGTTGATATTTTGCTTTATAAAACATGGATGCCCATCCTGCGCAAGGAGCCGCTCAGCCCCTTCTAACACTGTTTCGCAACCGGATGCTTAATTGCTATGGAACCTTGCCGCTTGCGACTTTAAGCACGGGATTTGGATTATCATTTCGGTTTTCCTATTTCACATGTGTCCAGCCTGTGTTTCATTGCCTGAGCTGCGATTTCGACTGGGCCATTGATTTGTGTCTCTGCTTGACGACTTCTCCTGACGTCAATTTTGATCGGCTGATGAGCCCCGTAGTTGCTCACGAGTTGGTTTGTTCTGGCGAAAGGGTTATGGCCGTGGCAGCGATGCATGGACTAATGGGTCAGTGGGACGTGTCCGCAGCGGCGCATGACTTTCTGGCACATAGTGTTCTCGACGCTGACAATAAACCTTTGCCATCAAGTACCACACCTGCAAGAATTGCGACTGGTGGGTATGTATATGATCCAACACCTCATTACACTCTATGAGGGTCAACATTCTGATCCAGGTCCATTACACGATGTCCTGAACGAGTTACTCCAGTATAAATGGAAAGGTCTAGGTACCGACTTAATTAGTGTCATTCTAGAACAGCGCCACAAATATAGAACGTTCCTGAACCCGCATTTTGTTCATGTCTCACCTCCAGTAAGTAAACCATTCTACATAGACAGACAGAATCCGTTGCGAGAAGTACACCCAGTTATGACACCGGGTGGTGAAATGCAACGAGTATTTGTTTACACCCCTATTACAAAGATGGAACTCTTAGAGATGAAGAAGTTAATTGCCTGTCACGACAAAGATCCAGCAGGGTTCCATAGAGAATTAAAAGACATGCTCCGTATGGGAGAATACACGTATCCTGATATAATTAAAATGCCCTTTTGAGGCCTAGAAACGGGGGCAACCATCCCTACATTCCCGCGCCGGCCAGCCTTTTTAGTCAAAGCTGAGGTGGACTCTAAGACTGGTGCATACATTATTCTACATGTAGTCCGTGTGCGGGGAATATTCTATTAGCATTAATACAGTATTTCTCTTACATGGAGACGTAAAGGCTAGACAATGACTGAAACTATTGATGCGATTCAGTAGCTTTGGAATGCAGAGAAGGAGAGCTGGACTGATAACTAGAATCATAACATACTCTTGGCGGACTCATACGCAGAGCCAGGCTGAGCCGGGCACTGTGAGGCAGGAAGTAAGTGAAGGGTCAGGGATACAGGTGGGGGCTGTATCGCTCCTCAGCGAGGGTGCAGGAGACAGGAGCTGAATCTGGTGTCCGGGCCCTTTTGAGGCCTAGAAACGGGGACTTTTCAATGCATTAACGTGCACACTGTAAAACGTGGCAACTTAACTTTACATAGGCCTGATATTCGTTGTAATCACGAAGACTGGAGACTGGCATACTAGAGATGGACACAACTTGAATTGCGTCTTTAATCTATCATGGGGAATACATATGCATATTAATCATGCACATATAACATAACATGGGGAACACGTAGGGACACAGAACATGGCAAAATTTACTTTTCCACATTCCCTCCTTGTCACTACGTTTCCATCAGGAAACATCAATATTCATAATACCATCTATCATTTCAGACAGCATCAATTGCTCGTCTCGAATTGTCTTGGAACGGGATCTAGAACTGGGCTTAGGACTAGGAATACATGATGTAGCACAAATGCCGCAAATCGCAGGGCCACATTGTATACAGAGGCAGCAACTGAAAATGATCATTACTGCAATACCTAGAAATGACAATACTTTCCATCCCCAGGCAGAAATAATACTCCAGAGCCAACCGGACCATGTCCAGGTGCCTGGATCTTGGTGTAACTGATGGGCAATTTTATGAAGTCTGGTTATAGCTGAGTAAACAGACGGCGCGTTATTTGGAATGAAAATGCAGCAACTAGATCCGATGACTCTACAAGCCCCGCCCCTATCGGCCAGTATGACGTCAAGGACGAGACGATTCTGCAAAACGACAAATCTCATAGCAGATTGCTCTTCAGTTAAGTTACCTAGGGCAGAAGTAGTCTCATTCACTACTGCTTCAAGGGTTCTGGTTAATCTACGGATTAGCTTACTATTCTGGACAGGACCTAAAAAGAAGAAGAAACCTTTATTGAAGTCTTGATATTGTTCTAGAGCAGTTTCAGTTTGATCGACAATTGGGGACTCAATCTCCCTTCTATGTCTAATGTGTACTAGATGTGTGTTTCTATGATAATCAGATGGGGCTAGGAAAACTGGTGGCAGTAGGAAGGAAATGTAACATGTACCATCCCAATCGGGGGGCAGACGAACATATGCGGTCTGACCACAAACAAAATACGAATGACGTGAGGCTTTGAAAATAGATTTCCCACTGTCACTATACTCGACAATAGTAGTACAATCACTATGTCCTACATGTGTGGAACCATTCTTTCTGACACATAATTCGCCTTTAACTGGTAACACTGAAATAGCAGGCAAGTCTGGAGTAGTATCAGATTGAACATTCAGGACCATGAAATTCGAAGAATAATTACCTAAATCATAAACTTCATTTTCTAGATCTGACCCTGTTCTATGGGAGAGACCTTGCTTGTCTGGAAAACATGTTCGATTCAGAAGGGACATATCAGTTGAGGATGACGTTAACGTGGACCATGCTCCACACGAACCATTATGTGAAAACGGATAAGGAAAGAGTGGCAGAACTCCCTTCGGTGTCTGGAAAGGGGGGAGTCGACCACACACCCAACAATTAGTGGCATTGCTGGTCTGGTGTGAATAATGTAACATTCTTATAAACGTATTGTTTCGCATAGCAAGACGATAGGATAGCTCGTGAGGAGGAAGATCACTAAATGTGTGCTCTACTGTAGCATTAGCAAGCTTATTTACATGAGAAACTGGAAAACATAAATGCAATGCATAGCTTGTACAGGTAATCATGAGGGTGAGATATAGCAGGAAACATAAAATAATAATGCAACTTTTAGAGTTCTCACTAACTCTCTCTCTGTGGGGGTCTATTATATACATGTCAGAAACCGGTCTAACCGTTTCACCTAGGGGAGGACTTAGACAATCAAACTGGCTGACTTATTTTACTAGACCTTAATTTCAGTTTATACTCCTGCTGCGGAGTTTTCTCTAACAGGGAGGGCTTGGTATCAATGTCTTTTGCGGGACAGTCCTTGAGAACAGTATTTTGGCAGTCTTTAGAATCGGAAATGTTTTTCAAAAAAGATTTAGTTCTGAGTCCATAAAATTTCTTGACGTGTGACAGGTGCACCCACCCCTTACGGCCTTCCAGCTTCACGGCCGTACGGGTGGTGAGAAGGACCAACTTCGGCTCCTTCCAACGAGGTTCCAGCGGACTTGAACGATCAAAGTTCCTCACAAGAACCATGCATCCTGGAACGATTTCATGCGGTTTAACCTCGGTATTGTCTGGAAATGCAGCGGCAACCTGTGAACGACAAGAGTGTAGGGCAGACATCAAGGAAGCTAGGTAATCTGTCAGCATATTACTTGAAACATCGGTAATACTTCGGGGTCTAGGTGTACCCCACATGTTCGGGGGGCGGCCGAATACGACCTCATAAGGGGACAGACCTGATCTGGAATGTGCGACCATGCGCATATAGAATAGGGCGACTGGCAGAGCTACTAGCCAGTCTATACCTTTCTCTTTACATACTTTGGCGATGCGGATTTTCAGGGTCTGGTTATGTCTCTCTACGAGACCTGCTGCTTCAGGATGGCGTACACAATGGAACTTCCACTGGTACCCTAACAGAAGGGAAACGTGCTTCATTAACTCAGACGAGAATGGCTGGCCGTTGTCTGAATACACGACCCTAGAGAGTCCATAGCGGGGGAAGAATTCACGAACCAACTGCTTGGCAGTGGTCGCGGCTGTGTAATCTGGAACTGGATATGCCTCTGTCCATCTGGACAAAGCACATACAACTACGAGAACATACTTGAAACCTCGACATCGCTCCATCTGAATGTAATCCATCTGGAGGACTTCAAAAGGGTGGTCAGGAGGCTGGAATCCACCTTGTTCCACCGGGACACTTTTACCTGGATTGAACTGACAACATATCATACAGGTACGGACTTTCTGCTTGGCTGCAGCTCGTAAATGCTTGTTGAACCATATGTTCTGGATACTGTCTAACATAGCTTTCTCTCCTAGATGTGCAGGACTATGTGCGGTATTAATAATGACTTGAACCATTGAGTCGGGGAGGAACCATGTGGTTCTTCCCTTCGTCAACCATCCCTGATCTGTCTGGATCCCTCCTTGTTCAGACCATTTCTTGATTTCCTCGGGAGTAGCATGTAACTGTATATCTATGACATCTTGTGTAGGGTCCTTCACTGTCATACATGTAGTCGGATCTGGTATGCGTGTCAGTGTCTTGCTAACTGGAATGTCTGGTGTCTGAGCTGTAAGCTTGGCTGTTCGATCTGCTAAATCATTACCTTGGGAAATAATGTCAGAGACTTTCGTATGTGCCTTGCACTTCATGATAGCGATAGCTGTCGGTAAATGTATTGCTTCTAACAGAGCTTGAATGAGGAGACCATGCTGAATCTTGGTTCCATGAGAAGTCATAAAACCTCTCTCCTGCCAGAGTACTCCAAAGTCGTGTACGACTCCGAATGCATAACGGGAATCTGTGTAGATATTAACTTTCAGGTTCTTGGCACGTATGCAGGCTTGGGTCAGAGCGACTAGCTCTGCTGCTTGAGCGGACAGAGTGTCAATACGATGTGTCTCAATAACTTCGGTGTCAGTAGTCACTGCATACGCGGCTGCTAGTTCTCCTGTATTGGTTCTCATACATGAACCGTCCACATAAAGTGTCAGGTCGGGATCTGGTAACGGAATATCTGTCAGGTCTTGTCTTGGCTTTGTCATGGTGTTAACAACTTCTACACAATCATGTGTGGCAGAATTGGAAGTAACAGACGGTAACAGTGTAGCAGGATTTAAAACGTTGCAGCGTCTGATTTCTATGTGTGGCTGGAACAGTGTCAATTCATAACCTGTTAAACGTGCAATTGTCAAGTGCTGAGTCTGTGTTCGGTTTAAAAGAACTTCCACGGAGTGTGGAACTTGTACTGTCAGGGAGTGTCCTAACACTATGGAATCACTTTGTCTGATAGCTAGAGCTGTGGCTGCAACTGACTTGAGGCACGCAGGCAAAGCCTGGGCGACTGGATCTAATGTGCTCGAAAAATAAGCACAAGGCTTGTATTGTCCTGCTTGATCTTGTGTGAGAACAGATAATGCAGTACCATCACGTTCTGTGACAAAAAGTGTAAAAGGCTTACTGTAGTTCGGTGTTGCTAGAACAGGTGCTTGGCATAAGGCTTTCTTTAACTCATTAAAACTAAGTGTATGTTCAGATGTCCAAGGGAGGACAGTCGATACGGCTGCCTCCTGTGTCGTTAACTGTATCAGTGGCTTGGCTAGAAATGCATACTGAGGAATCCATTGTCTGCAATAAGAAGTGAGGCCAATAAAAGCTCGTACCTCCTTCTGGGTCTTGGGCTGGGGAAGACTCGCTATTAACTGGATACGGTCAGGTGTCAACTGCCTACCCCACTTGGACAGTAAGTGTCCCAAGTAAACCACTTGCTGGACACAGAATTGGAGCTTTGAAGGGGACACCTTGTGCCCCATCTCGGCTAGGAAATACAGAACTGTAAGTGACGCTCGCTCGCAGTCACGTTCAGAACGGGCTGTAATCAATAAATCATCGGCATACTGGAGTAGGGCAGTGTCAGTTGGCATGTGAATATTGTCTAGTTGTCTCTTGAGTGCTTGACTGTAAATACTAGGACTTTCTGTGAAACCTTGAGGAGCTCGTGTGAATTTATAGCTTTTTCCATTTAAACAAAAACCAAAAAGGAACTGGCTGTCTGGATGAATGGGGACACTGAAGAATGCGTTCTTGAGGTCGATTACAGTAAAGAACGTGGCTTCGGAATCAATAGCTGTCAATAGTGACGAAATAGGGGGCGTGGCTAGCAGCCAACGATGGTGGCCGCTGCTTAGGGAGGCTCCCACAGTGAGGCGGCATCCCACTTAAATCCGTCACTATTATCCGATAAATTTATTGTTCTGTTGGGGCGGACCGGGTCTGGTGACCGTGCGGCACCAAATGAAGCAATTTTGAGGCAGCGGCAGCCCGGCGGTCGGCGCACAGGACAGGCGAGAGGAGGGGCCTACTGTCCGCCTCGAAACAGCGGAGTGGCTGGCAGTCTGACCCCGGGCGGAAGTGGAGGCTTGGCGGGTGGCATTCACCGGAAGTGTCGGACCTCCGACCGACTTGCCGACATCGAACCGGGGAGCTCCAGCAACGTTTAATTGGACTGGCGGATGGTTCGCATGACAGGCGCTGCCAAGAGAAACGTGCGCAAGATATCTCCACGGAAGACGCCGCAGCTCGAGGGGCGGGACCGCCATCTTGGGCGGCGGACTTGACCAGACGACACTAACAAGTGCGGGTCCCCTGCGCAGGTACGCTGGAGGTGCTGGGACCGGGAGGAGGACTTCGGGGATGAAAGGAGGGGTCACCGACCTCAGCAGACCTGCGGGGCATACTAACAGTGGGACTCAGTGGATACCGAGCCGATGAACCGCGAGTGACTGCCCCCCCCCCCCCATCCTATGGCTGGAATAGGGACAGCACACGACAGCTTGAGCAGTTACCACACGGAGCTGACAGGGTGCGCTCCGGCCCTGTAGTGCACCAACACACCGGGTAGCACCGGGGCCACTCCGGACTCTCGATAGAGCGGACATTAACCTGTGCCTCCTCAAAGAGCGGGAAACGTTGCTACGCAGTGACACTGCACGCGGGCAGTAGGAAAGGGTGAATGGCAATTAACACTTGAGAGAGGGCGGAAGGGACACCCCGATTACCGCGAAACTCCCTTCCCGTTCACCCAAGCACACGGGAGCACAACACCCCAGCCCGGCGGAATTCCCCGGTCCCGCACGAATCCACCGGTAGCGCGAAAGGAGAGGCGCAGGCTTGACCCGGTGCCGCCATTACCCGGTCACAACAGCGGACTGCCCCAAGCCCCAGCAGCGGCCAGCGAAGCCACACAACAGCAGATACAGCTACACAGCGACCGCTGCGGGCGAGGGCTGTGGAAATTGAGGACCTCCCGACGGGAGACCGGGAGCCACACGCTAGCTGAGCCACCAAGAGGGGCGGACGCCGGAGCAGCACCTACATCAGGGAGACACGGAGGAGAGGCGCACTACGGCGGCCACAGTTGGTGTGGGTCACACAGTGCAGCGCACCGCCAAACACCCCGTTGAACCATTGCTAAGGGGCGACGCAGCACCTGGCCTGCCCGCAATCTCTAAAGGGAGCATAACACGATGGCATAACGGCGAGAGGATCCCGCCCCCCACTGCGGTGACCGTATCCCGCAACGAGGTCCGCCGCCGGAGCGCACAGAAGCGGCCCGGCGCAACCCACGCACGATCGTTCTAACCATCTGGCAGTCTACTTCGTGGCGACGCCATGTCCAACAGGGGCCCCAGAAACTCCTCCACCCAGGCCAAGCTGGACAAATTCGCATATGAGAGGCACTCGCCGCCCCAAGAACAACGCAAGACCGCCGGGAAAACGGCCGAACCCGAGGGGGTGAGGAAGGCCACGCTTGAAGATGTCCTGGCAGCGCTGGCCCAAGTACAAACGACGGTGGGGGCCACAGCAACGGAAGTCACCTTGATAAGAGCGGATCTCCAAAAAATGAACGAGAGGGTCAAGCAGGTCGAGGTGGTCACTAAATCATTGGTTGAGGATGTATCTGAATTGCAAATAGCAGTTGAACGCCTGCAAACCGATAACAAGCTGCTTCGGGACAAACTGGATGACCAGGAAGGGCGCTCCCGACGCAACAATGTCAGAATTTTAGGCGTGCCGGAATCAGAAGACACGGGGGCAATGGACCTCTACGTGGAGGACTTGGTCAAATCTAGGCTCAAGCCAAAGGGACTTTCAAACTTCTTCTCCATCGAGAGGGCACACCGCGTCCCGGGAGGAAAACCCAAGTCGGGGGCCGCACCGCGACCGATACTGGCTAGATTGTTCAATTTCCGAGATCGGGACGCCATTCTACAGGCCGCTAGAGTGGCACCGGTCATCCAAATCCAGAACTCGAAAATTGCTTTCTTCCCGGACTATACGGCAGAGGTGTCTAGGAGAAGGAGAACGTTCCTGGAAGTAAAAAAGACCTTGCGGGAAAAAGAACTGCCGTACTCAATGCTCTTCCCGGCCAAACTGCGGGTGGTTGCGGACAAAAAAGTGTGGATTTTCGACACCCCTGGAGCGGCCCGGGAGTGGCTGGAAGGATGGCACACCGTTGGACGACAGCGCAGACCACACAGAGCGGAACGAGACCGTGGAGGAGGCAGCCGAACTGGCTCGCAAACATCGGGTCGGGTGGAAGAAACGGAACACTCGCCCTCCCATGGACTTGGAGGAGGGGGCGAGGAAGACTGAACCCGAACTCAGACTCTGGACAATAATGCAGTCGCCGACTGCCGCTATGACTTATACTCTCCACAGCTGCACGTAGACGCTGGCAGGGCTGCCCCAAAAGCCTTCAGGGAGGCCGCCTGCCTGGGGAGACGCTCTCCCCCCTACACGCAAGTACTCTGGTTTTGGGATGGGTAAAGCACTCTGCTCAGTTGGGGTGGCGGGCAGTTGAAGGTCCGTTAAGCAGGGGGGCAGGGAGGGGGGTTTGTTTTGAACTGTTTCTGTTGGGAATGTACATACTGGGTCAAGGACAATGTTTCAGTACCTATGGGAATCAGAACGCATTGCTGGGAACGGACAGTGATACTATGCCCCCATGATGCTTAGGAACGCTTTGCTGCGTTACAACGCAGCCGATGGGCTGGTTACATCCCTGGGACACTGCATCATGCACCTACTACCCCCCGATGGCTAGCACTCCAGAACCGGCAGAGGGGGTGACTCACGCTGACACGCAATGCCCACCTATGACCTTGATGTCCTGGAATGTGAGAGGTCTGGGGGACAAGGTTAAGCGGGGATTGGTATTAACTGCTATTAAGCGCTTGCGGCCTACGGTGGCCCTGTTGCAAGAGACGCACCTAGTGGGGGGAGCTACGAAGGCCTTGGATAGGCGAGGCTACAAAATGTGGGCCCACTCTGCTTTCACGTCCGGCTCCAGGGGGTCTGGCATTCTAATACAGAAGAACTCACGTTTCATGCCCCTATCAATTAAAACGGATGATCAGGGCTGCTTCGCGGCCGTGCAGGGGCAATGGGAGGGGAAACTCTTTAATTTGGTATCGGTGTATGTCCCACCGGCTCTACATTCAGTCCACCTCCCAAGACTAGGGGACTTCCTATTAACTCTACCCGAGGGTGTGACTATCCTAGGGGGGGACTTCAACGCGGTCATCGACCCACAACTAGATAAACACCCCTCCCCCAACCAGATAGGGGGGGAAACTTACTTTCGACGATTTGCCACGGCCATGGGCATGACAGACATCTGGAGACACTTACACCCGGGCAGGCAACAATACACGTTCCACTCCGCGGTGCATGGCAGTCTGTCTCGCATCGATTATTTCCTGTCATTGGGGGAAGCCCTTTGTCATGTAGACACCTTGGTAATTCACCCTCGCGGTATTTCGGACCACTCACCGCTCATACTGACGCTATCCCTACAGACGAGAGCACGTAGGCGCACATACCCCATGCACGCATCTTACTTCAAAATCCCACAGGTTCGCAAAGCACTCACACACGCAACGAAACACTACTTTCTTGAAAACACCCACTCAGTGCGTTCCCCGGCAACGCTCTGGGAGGCCTATAAAACGGTTCTGCGGGGCCAAGCCATTAACACCATAACCGGTCATAAGAAACAACAGTCTCAGGAACTAGCTGACCTAGAGATTAAGTTGAGGGAACTGACCGCGGCACATGAGTCTCACCCGTCACCCGCTGCCCTGCACGCACTCACTCTTCAGCAACAGCTGTATAACGATCACCTACGGGTGGTAGTCAAGGGTCTCTTAACCGTCACTCAGAACAGGATCTATGAAGTGGGGGACAAAGCGGGGAAAATGCTGGCGTGGCTCGATAAACGCGACGGTAGCTCCAGGGGGGTCCAACGACTAAAAGATGACCAGGGAGTGGCACACACTGATCCGAGGCGTATAACGGAACTACTTGCGACCCATTTTGAACGAGTGTACACCCCGGCGCGGAAAATTACACCTGAGAGTGCCAGGGCGATACCCATAGAATGGTATCAAGTAATGCCGGACACCCTCAGCGGGCATCTGCTGGGGATGTTCAAGGACAGTTTGGAGAGGGGGTCCCTCCCGCCGGACCAGCGTGAGGCTACTATAATACCAATCCCCAAGCCGGGTAAACCCCCAGAGGACTGTTCCTCCTATCGACCAATTTCATTGTTGAACGCGGAAGTGAAAATCTTGGCCAAGCTTCTGGCACAGAGGATCATGCCCCATCTGCCCTCGATTATACACCCGGATCAGTCCGGGTTTATGCCGCATAGGAACACAGCACTGAATTTGCGGCGACTACACTGTATCCTGGCCAGAGCTGACATCATCACCACGCCAGCAGTAATCCTGGCACTTGATGCCACAATGGCATTTGACCTGGTGGAGTGGGAGTACCTGTTCGAAACGCTGACACATATGGGGTTCGGGCCTCGCTTTCTAGCGTGGGTCAAACTGCTGTACACAGCCCCGGTAGCTCAGGTGGTGGCGAACGGCCACATTTCCCGCACTTTCCCGCTGGGACGGGGTACGCGACAGGGTTGCCCCTTGTCGCCCCTGTTATTTGCCATCTCATTGGAACCCCTCGCGACTCTCATACGAGCCTCTCCCCTCCTCAAGGGTATACCAGGGACCGGAGGTTGGGAAGACCGTCTGTCCCTCTATGCGGACGACATGCTACTGTATCTAACGGACCCCGAGGAGGGAATACCGGCCTTGTTACACATTTGTGACACGTACGGCAGGATTTCCGGCTACACGCTAAATTGGTCCAAGTCGGAGATATATGTGCTACGGGGGCCGGTTCCGGACCTCGACGATAACTGCCCGCTGCGACTGGCGGGATCCTCTTTTAAATATCTAGGCATACACGTCACTAAGGACCCGGCTGAATTCATAGCTAAGAATCTGAAGCCGCCCCTGGATAGACTCAAACGGGATGTGGAGTTCTGGTCCGGACTGCCGTTAACACTCCTCGGCAGGGCGGCGCTTTACAAGATGATGGCGTTACCACGCTTCTTGTACGTCCTCGAAAATTCTCCATATCCTGTGCCACCCAAATTCTTCCAGAACGTAGCGGCTCTGGTCTCTAACCTACTTTGGGGTAACCTACCAGCGCGAGTGGCACAATCCAAGCTACACAGAGACTGGTACAGCGGGGGCATCGCGCTACCGAATTTAAAACTGTATTACTGGGCTGCTCAATTGAAACCCATTAATCAGTGGATACACGCACCGCAGGCCGAGCCCGCATTTCATTCGGACAGGGAGCAGTTGGGCGCTGATAGTCTGTTGGGTCCACTGTATGATCGGCGCAAGTTGCGCACTCTGCTCGGCCCCACCAAGTTAACGGTGCAGATATGGCACGCAGCCACGGCAGCTCTGGGCTGGAAGGGGAGAATCACGAGGATGACTCCGCTGTGGGACTCTCGCGCATTGGGCAACCTGAGGAACACCAAGGGGTTCGCACAATGGGACACAATAGGCATTTCCGTGGTGGGTGACCTATGGGAAGGGAGTGCAGTGATCCCCTTTGCCCGACTAAGAGAACTCTATGAGCTCAACGACAGGGAACTCTACAGATACATTCAGATCCGTCACGCATTGCTTGCAGCCATTCCAGCAGATACGCTACTCCCAGAGTCCTCACCCCTGGAGGATCGCCTACTCACGGATCACATGTTAGAACGGGCGACATCCCTCACCTACCGCAAACTACTTAACAACAGCCCCGAACCCACAGCACACCTGAAAGAGAAATGGGAGGGGGAGGTTAACGACATGGATGAACACGAATGGAACGCAGCACTTGGGTCCCCTAAAGAAGTAGGCATCTCGGCACGCATGAGATTAGTGCAATTCAAGATCCTGCACAGGGTTTATTATACACGGACAATGTTACATCACATACGCAGGGCGCCTCATCCCTATTGTCTGCGTGGGTGTGGGGAGGAAGGCACATTCTTCCATACTATATGGGACTGCCCCAGGATTCAGGCATACTGGGCACAAGTACTCCGCACAATTTCTCAGGCATTAGAACACTCCATACTACCTGACCCGAGGAGATGTTTGCTAAATATATGGGAATCTACTGACTTGACCCGATACGAGCAACTTTGGGTCACGGCGGGGCTTATGGTAGCGAAACGTGACATAGCACAGCGCTGGGGGTCAGCAGAACTACCGACTAAGTCCCAGTGGTGCTTGAACATGGATCGGGTGATGTTGACCGAGCGGGCAGTATACATCAACCGTGCCTGCCCCGGGAAATGGAATAAGATATGGCTGAAATGGAATGAGTACAGGGGGGTCATCTGCGAACCCTTGCGAGAGGAGGATCTGGATGTCTCCGACGATGAAGGGGAAGGGGGCTAAACCTGGGTAGGAGGGGGGAGTGAAGTGTAGGCCTGGGCTGCAGCAGAGGGTGGCCTCATAAAGTGTAGACTGGTGAGCCAAGGAGGTAGGGACGGGCGGGGTGGGTGGAGGCATACGCGCGCTGTATAGGGCTGTCAGATTCCCGTACATCAGAGAGGCACGAAAAACTTGAAATGCATTGATTCATGTCAGACCACACTGTCATTCCTAACTGTTCTTGTTACGAGTTTGTTATTTTTCACAAAAAGGAACTAAAGAAAAAAAAAAACTCCATCAAAACCTCAATTACTGCATTGAATAATTGCTTAAACGGCACTTTTATTGTTTCAGTACACTCCGTCACAAATTCCTTGTCACTGTGGTATTGCTATCCTTTTTGCTGAAAGTCTGTGTACACAACGATCCTTGGATAGCGGCCGGCCCGCAGGGTTGTAGGCATTCCGCTGTGTACTATGCAAAGTGCAATAAAGGTTTTGGAAAAAAAAAAAAAAAAAAAATAGTGACGAAATATCTGGGACAACTGGGTACTGAGGAATGATACATTTATTAAGTTCTCGTAGGTCAATCACTAATCGATATACTGGAGGTGCATTTGGATCAGTACGCTTCATGACTGGAATGATAGGAGAATTACATACATTGGAGTCAGTTTCTACAACCACTCCTTGAGCAATGAGCTCGTCAATAATTTTGGATAAGGCTGCTACAGCCTCAGGCGGTAATCTGTACTGTCTGATTCGGGGTAACACTACACCTGGTTTGAGAGTCACACGATGGGGTGTGATTTGCATGTAACCTACATCAGTTGGACCTTGCGCCCATAAATGCTGAGGGACATTAGACAATCTTGGATCAAAATCACGTAATACATAGTGACCCTTGAAGTCACGTAAGAACAGACGAACTCCCTCTGGGGAGCAACAAATTACTGCACCTAATTCTTTCAATGTTTTAATGCCTAACAAATTTTCTGAACCGTGAATGTGGCCTGGGATCGCTAGATCTCCAGGACTCCGGTGCGCACTACTTTTGTTCGTTATAACAAATGAAACCAATAGTCCATGTTAAACTGTTGTTTTTACATCAAACAAGTTTTAGTCAATGTGAATTCATTCATATCATTTTTTCATCAAAATAATTGTATCAGAGTAATCCAAGATTCATGTACAATTATAAAACACAAATCAGTAAATTGTAAAACACAAATCAATACAACACAATTACACTTGTAACCCAATGCATTTCGGGGTTGGCACCCCTTCGTCAGGGGTCTAAAGAAAAAAGAAGGAAAAAGAAGAAGAAAAAAGAGAAAATAGGAAGCTCTTATTAGTATTGATGTTATTACAAAAAGGAATCTGTCAATTACGTTTAGAGTGATATATAGATCACCTTACCCTGGTAATTGGTTGTCTTTGGTGTGTAAGTGTTGTGGATTGAAATTTTTAAATCTAGAGGATCAAAGAAACGAAAGAGTAAGAGTGTATGCTAAACCAATATATACCTATATGTTATGTTAAAATATAGGTCGCAGTAAATACCTGTATTTCCGGATAGAACCAGATAATCTGTAAATGAATCGAAGGCATATAAGTAAGAGAAAATTCCTCTTCATGCTTATTTTTTGGGTATTTACATCAAGACACATGGCTCACCTGTTCGGTTTAAATCACGTAGCCAAAATGATGGAATCTATTGGGTTTAAACGGGTGAAAATAGTATCATGAACTATTTTACACATAGATTGTTTGCAATTGAATTGTGCTATGTAAAGTAAGCATTTACCTGCGAGTTCAGGGTTTTGTGTCTAATGGCTCGCTAGCGTCTTTCTAATCCTTCTCACGCTAAAAGAGAAGTGAGATAATACATGTTTTAGCGGATAGTCATAGAGTATTATTGTCAATCCCGTATAGCGCGGGTTAACATTTAGGGCTTACCGGACGGCGTTATGATCAACTCCATATACATTCTGTGACCGGCGAGTTGTGGTGATTGCGCGTTGGCGCCCATGGTCCTTTAGCTATGTCGAGCTAGCTTAATCAATATAGAAGAGGGACTAAGGGCGAAGAAGGAATTTTGGCGGCCATAGTGGAATGGTGTAGCTCGCGATTATAATAGAGGGAGGTTGTTAATAGTGAGTTAGTATTCATTGCTAATAATGCAACTTGTGAACTAAGTGAGCGAAAAAATTAGAATGAATGGCGATGGATTGGGGTTTAGTGATACCCCAATTATAATGTATTTACTTATCGAATTAATTCCTGGAATTATTAATTGCCAGTGTTGCGGTTATGTGTCTACATCGAGATTGCAAAACTGCATTTTGTGGACAGTCAGAAAAACAGATTATGAGAAAAGATAAAAAACAGGAAGAATAGAAAAAAGTAAAGATGATCTTCATGTTTAGCACATATGGAATATTCGTTTCATATCAACTTTTGGTGCCTATAGCAATTCATATACTCATTGTACATAATAATAAATTATAGTATCAAAAAAATATTCATGGTGCACATTATCACGACCTGTGATTGTGTAACACTGTGTTAGTTTCTCCTTTGAAGATTATAGCTATCCACGTTTATACGTAGGATGAAGTATTGTTACTAGCTACTTGTAGTGGCTCTATATTAGAGTTCATGTCTGGAACTTTGATTGTTTAGAGTCTTATTAAGATCATAGGTCATAAAAAACATATCATATCCAATTTATCGTTGAGCCCATTCGGGGCCACAGTCTTAAGCTTGCGGATCCAGTAAATTTCCCAAAAAATAAGCATGAAGAGGAATTTTCTCTTACTTATATGCCTTCGATTCATTTACAGATTATCTGGTTCTATCCGGAAATACAGGTATTTACTGCGACCTATATTTTAACATAACATATAGGTATATATTGGTTTAGCATACACTCTTACTCTTTCGTTTCTTTGATCCTCTAGATTTAAAAATTTCAATCCACAACACTTACACACCAAAGACAACCAATTACCAGGGTAAGGTGATCTATATATCACTCTAAACGTAATTGACAGATTCCTTTTTGTAATAACATCAATACTAATAAGAGCTTCCTATTTTCTCTTTTTTCTTCTTCTTTTTCCTTCTTTTTTCTTTAGACCCCTGACGAAGGGGTGCCAACCCCGAAATGCATTGGGTTACAAGTGTAATTGTGTTGTATTGATTTGTGTTTTACAATTTACTGATTTGTGTTTTATAATTGTACATGAATCTTGGATTACTCTGATACAATTATTTTGATGAAAAAATGATATGAATGAATTCACATTGACTAAAACTTGTTTGATGTAAAAACAACAGTTTAACATGGACTATTGGTTTCATTTGTTATAACGAACAAAAGTAGTGCGCACCGGAGTCCTGGAGATCTAGCGATCCCAGGCCACATTCACAGTTTATAAAGAGTTTAGCAGGCACTAATCTGGTGCTGCACACATACCGATTAAATGTAAAAGAGATTTGCAGAACCTGAGTGCATTACCCTCATCCATATACATAACAAATTTTCTGGACATGACTTCGTAAGTAACAGATCAGTAGTACGGGACAATGGACCTACTTCTAGAGTAACTGGTTTTGATATCTCGTTAACAATTGGCTTTCCTGAAAATCCAAGGGAAACATTACTAGAGCCTGAGAGCGGAGCCCCTGGAACCTCGGCGTGACTTATGGTAGTCCTACTTGCCCCTGTATCAATAAGAAACTTTCTGTCTTTCCCCAATACTTGACTGTGTACATAGGGACCTTCTTGATCTACAGGTATCTCGAAGAGTCGTTTTATTTCTCGCTTACTTGTACTGCTTTACGTTGTTCGTGTAACCTTATTATTTCCTTACGAATTTTCTTGTACATACTCTCTATACTACTGAGTGTCTTGTGTCTTCCCTCGGCTATATGATCACTCCATTTCATCAGAGCTCTCATTTCGTTCTGGTCTTTGGTCGGATAATCTTGTACCCTTATTAAACAATTAATCAGAAACTTTAATATCATGAGCTAGATCTCAGCTTTCCTTAATGACATGATCTCGCCAATACTTTCTGGATCATTCCCTGTACGGATGAAACGATAGATTCTGTCTAGATCTTCCTTCATATTCGGTAGGGTGTCCAAATACTCGGTCACCCGTCTTACACGCAATGAATATATAACCATATTATCATCACCTGGGACTGGATCATAACGGCATTCGGTAAGGGCTTTCCTGATATCTGCTACTGACTGGGACTTGGGCGTACGCTGTGACGCTCGGGCATGTAACTCGACTAACGTTATACGTTTGTGCGGCGGCGGGGTTCCAGGAGGACCTGCCCCCGCGGCTCCTAAACTGGAATCATCGACGGATACTCTCCGTGCCGGCAGAGTGACTGATGTAGCCGGAACTTGTATTGCGGGCTGGACCGGGGGTACCGTAGCAGGAGCTGTAACCGGTGCCCCGGTGTCTGGAGGACCATGAATTACATTATTTCCAGGGGCAGGCGGAACAGGATTTGCATATTCAGGGACAGTGTCGTCCAAATAGGACGAGAGAAAAATATCAGCTGCGGTCGGTTTGTGACGTAGCTTAGTCGGAACTAATGGTGGCGGAAAATTACTAGATGCTTCTGGGGTTGCTTTTGGCAAGCCCTCGGCAAGGAGAGGGTACATACCCTTAATGAGGGCATTCCTCTGTCTGTCTGACTGTTCGGTTTTAACTCGTTCACCTATTTCGATCAGTCCTCTTTCTTGGGCTCTCTCTGAAAATTCTCTACTTAATTCTGACTTTCTGATTTCTTTCTCGGTTCTTCTATGAGATTCCTTGCGCCATAACTCGATGGCATCTTTCTGTGACTGTCTGGCTTTCTTTTTCCATAATGCTTCTTCTACTCGCATGATGCACTCGGCATCCCATGTGCCTGATACAGGCCATCTATACTTTTCTTCTAATTCCTTGGTGTACTCGACCCATAAATCTAGATATAATATGGCACTTATGCCATGCTTGTGATACATGAAATGACCTGGACTGTCCCTAGGCGGGACAGGAACTGCTTCCTCGAGCAGACCCTTTCTAGTTTTTAACTGACGTAATTTCGAAAACATGATTAGACTGGGACCTGGACACAATACAGTACGTAATGAACAATGAACACAGTGAATAACAGATCATTCATACCACGACATAAAAATACATAAACGACATTTAGGATAACAGTTTGGGCACAATACTACCTGGAATACTGAGAACAAAAACACATGAATTTCTCGAGAACGGAACAGACTAGGGTTACTAGATGCACTGCTGAAACAGTACAGAACTTACCGGTCTCATAAAGAGACACGTCAGGACCCGCACTCACCTAGGTGGACACTTCGTGTTGGATCTGCGTACCCCAGACCCACGGACCAGAGACAAATCAATTGACCCTGTCTAGATACTACCCCAGCAACGGTACTCACCGGGCAGCAAGAACGGAAGGCCTCGGACTGGACTGGACTGCTACGACGACGGACGACGGACTTCGACTTCAGTTACAGGTGGACCTCCGGATACCTCGGACCTTGGACTCTCGGCTTGGGCTCTGGTCGGGACTTGCCGCGTTCCTCCACCGCCTCGTCTGGATGCTGGACCGCAACCTCCGTCTCCTCCGTGGGCCTGAGGGATACTTGAAGCAGAAATATCTGCACGTGCACGGTATGGTTCCGTCACGGCTGCAGAGGGTCAGGGGGCATACGTGGCTTCTCCGGCGCGTGGGGAAAGGGCAAGTCCCTGTTCGGGCGCCATTATGTGGTATATAAATAAATAATACCGGATCTATTTTTGACTAGAAATACAATTAACAGATAGCTCAATAAATAAGAGTCAAGATTCGAGGTAGTAGGAGTTTTGCAGGTTTTAATACAGCATAAAGGACAGCAACAGGACAACCTGCACGGGAATAGGATGGCAGCTGCCGGGGGCAGGATCTGAGATGGCTAGCAACTTTTAATAACAGTGCACAAGCATATATACATAAAGCAAACACATAGAGCTCAATTACAGTAGGCGTAGCAGTGGGTGGAGTCGCGTAGCAGTCGCGAAAGATAAGACATAAAGAGGCGTGAACAGGGCGTGTACATAGACATGTGATGCAAACGTAACAGAATATGTCATGAATGGGGCGGAAACATGGAGGGCACTGTGAGGCAGGAAGTAAGTGAAGGGTCAGGGATACAGGTGGGGGCTGTATCGCTCCTCAGCGAGGGTGCAGGAGACAGGAGCTGAATCTGGTGTCCGGGCCCTTTTGAGGCCTAGAAACGGGGACTTTTCAATGCATTAACGTGCACACTGTAAAACGTGGCAACTTAACTTTACATAGGCCTGATATTCGTTGTAATCACGAAGACTGGAGACTGGCATACTAGAGATGGACACAACTTGAATTGCGTCTTTAATCTATCATGGGGAATACATATGCATATTAATCATGCACATATAACATAACATGGGGAACACGTAGGGACACAGAACATGGCAAAATTTACTTTTCCACAGGGTGGAACAAGCGGACTCGCAGGGTGGAACAAGCGGACGGAGATGCCGGTATCTGCACCTAGGTACGCGCTTGTTAGCCGGTACGCTTTTCAAGATCTAATGACCGCTCTATCTAATTGATTGGTTTTAATAGTGATGTTCGTCATCCATTTGCATTTGCACTTGCACTTTACATCAGATCATGGATTATGCGCAAAGTGTAGTATTTGTATGAACTGTGCTTAAAGTCGTTTTAAATGAACAAGAATTGTGATTGTTTTATTATGTGCTGTAAATAACGCTGACAATAAACCTTTGCCATCAAGTACCACACCTGCAAGAATTGCTCAGTGGGTTGTGCGCTGCTAGATTTAACATGGACGTCTGTGGAAGTGTGTCCCTCCAGAAAGCAGAGTAGATCATACGGGGGTCAAGAAAGGTTTATTTAAGTATCACAGCTACAGAGACCCCATCCTTCATCAAACTAAGACCAACTGACAAATGTCTCTATTCCAGCCCAACGCCTAGCAACCATCCCTACATTCCCGCGCCGGCCAGCCTTTTTAGTCAAAGCTGAGGTGGACGCTACTGAGTTCTGCGGTGCTAGAAGACACTTTTTAATCTTGGATCTGCGTACCCCAGACCCACGGACCAGAGACAAATCAATTGACCCTGTCTAGATACTACCCCAGCAACGGTACTCACCGGGCAGCAAGAACGGAAGGCCTCGGACTGGACTGGACTGCTACGACGACGGACGACGGACTTCGGACTTCAGTTACAGGTGGACCTCCGGATACCT
Source organism: Lissotriton helveticus (assembly GCF_964261635.1). NCBI lineage: Eukaryota > Metazoa > Chordata > Amphibia > Caudata > Salamandridae > Lissotriton > Lissotriton helveticus. The sequence goes on along the minus strand of NW_027611651.1, from coordinate 550,670 downwards.
CGGACCTTGGACTCTCGGCTTGGGCTCTGGTCGGGACTTGCCGCGTTCCTCCACCGCCTCGTCTGGATGCTGGACCGCAACCTCCGTCTCCTCCGTGGGCCTGAGGGATACTTGAAGCAGAAATATCTGCACGTGCACGGTATGGTTCCGTCACGGCTGCAGAGGGTCAGGGGGCATACGTGGCTTCTCCGGCGCGTGGGGAAAGGGCAAGTCCCTATTCGGGCGCCATTTAATAGTGATGACGTGAGGCTTTGAAAATAGCTTTCCCACTACATTAGTACAGTAGACGGCATAATGTGGAAAAGTAAATTTTGCCATGTTCTGTGTCCCTACGTGTTCCCCATGTTATGTTATATGTGCATGATTAATATGCATATGTATTCCCCATGATAGATTAAAGACGCAATTCAAGTTGTGTCCATCTCTAGTATGCCAGTTTCCAGTCTTTGTGAATACAACGAATATCAGGCCTATGTAAAGTTAAGTTGCCACGTTTTACAGTGTGCACGTTAATGCATTGAAAAGTCCCCGTTTCTAGGCCTCAAAAGGGCCCGGACACCAGATTCAGCTCCTGTCTCCTGCACCCTCGCTGAGGAGCGATACAGCCCCCACCTGTATCCCTGACCCTTCACTTATTTCCTGCCTCACAGTGCCCGGCTCAGCCTGGCTCTGCGTATGAGTCCGCCAAGAGTATGTTATGATTCTAGTTATCAGTCCAGCTCTCCTTCTCTGCATTCCAAAGCTACTGAATCGCATCAATAGTTTCAGTCATTGTCTAGCCTTTACGTCTCCATGTAAGAGAAATACTGTATTAATGCTAATAGAATATTCCCCGCACACGGACTACATGTAGAATAATGTATGCACCAGTCTTAGAGTCAAGTAGCCTTTCCCCTCCTGACTTCTAGTTTATATCAACATGTTCTCTAAACATCAGATACCAGATATGCCTAGGTACAAGTCGCTCTGACTCTCCAGACTTTCGTCTCCTCTTCTAGCGCAGAGATCATAGCCCCCAGCTTCTCCTAGTAACACGTCATTGCCAGCTTGCGCGCACCACTAGGTTAGAGGTCCCGGCTCCTTAGGTAGCCCCCTCCATGTTTCCGCCCCATTCATGACATATTCTGTTACGTTTGCATCACATGTCTATGTACACGCCCTGTTCACGCCTCTTTATGTCTTATCTTTCGCGACTGCTACGCGACTCCACCCACTGCTACGCCTACTGTAATTGAGCTCTATGTGTTTGCTTTATGTATATATGCTTCTGCACTGTTATTAGAAGTTGCTAGCCATCTCAGATCCTGCCCCCGGCAGCTGCCATCCTATTCCCGTGCAGGTTGTCCTGTTGCTGTCCTTTATGCTGTATTAAAACCTGCAAAACTCCTACTACCTCGAATCTTGACTCTTATTTATTGAGCTATCTGTTAATTGTATTTCTTGTCAAAAATAGATCCGGTATTATTTATTTATATACCACATAATGGCGCCCGAATAGGGACTTGCCCTTTCCCCACGCGCCGGAGAAGCCACGTATGCCCCCTGACCCTCTGCAGCCGTGACGGAACCATACCGTGCACGTGCAGATATTTCTGCTTCAAGTATCCCTCAGGCCCACTGAGGAGACGGAGGTTGCGGTCCAGCATCCAGACGAGGCGGTGGAGGAACGCGGCAAGTCCCGACCAGAGCCCAAGCCGAGAGTCCAAGGTCCGAGGTATCCGGAGGTCCACCTGTAACTGAAGTCCGAAGTCCGTCGTCATAGCAGTCCAGTCCAGTCCGAGGCCTTCCGTTCTTGCTGCCCGGTGAGTACCGTTGCTGGGGTAGTATCTAGACAGGGTCAATTGATTTGTCTCTGGTCCGTGGGTCTGGGGTACGCAGATCCAACACGAAGTGTCCACCTAGGTGGGTGCGGGTCCTGACGTGTCTCTTTATGAGACCGGTAAGTTCTGTACTGTTTCAGCAGTGCATCTAGTAACCCTAGTCTGTTCCGTTCTCGAGAAATTCATGTGTTTTTGTTCTCAGTATTCCAGGTAGTATTGTGCCCAAACTGTTATCCTAAATGTCATTTATGTATTTTTATGTCGTGGTATGAATGATCTGTTATTCACTGTGTTCATTGTTCATTACGTACTGTATTGTGTCCAGGTCCCATCCTAATCATGTTTTCGAAATTACGTCAGTTAAAAACTAGAAAGGGTCTGCTCGAGGAAGCAGTTCCTGTCCCGCCTAGGGACAGTCCAGGTCATTTCATGTATCACAAGCATGGCATAAGTGCCATATTATATCTAGATTTATGGGTCGAGTACACCAAGGAATTAGAGGAAAAGTATAGATGGCCTGTATCAGGCACATGGGATGCCGAGTGCATCATGCGAGTAGAAGAAGCATTATGGAAAAAGAAAGCCAGACAGTCACAGAAAGATGCCATCGAGTTATGGCGCAAGGAATCTCATAGAAGAACCGAGAAAGAAATCAGAAAGTCAGAATTAAGTAGAGAATGTTCCGAGAGAGCCCAAGAAAGGGAATTAATCGAAATAGGTGAACGAGTTAAAGCCGAACAGTCAGATAGACAGAGGAATGCCCTCATTAAGGGTATGTACCCTCTCCTTGCCGAGGGCTTGCCAAAGCAACCCCAGAAGCATCTAGTAATTTTCCGCCACCATTAGTTCCGACTAAGCTACGTCACAAACCGACCGCAGCTGATATTTTTCTCTCGTCCTATTTGGACGACACTGTCCCTGAATATGCAAATCCTGTTCCGCTTGCTCCTGTAAATAATGTAATTCATGGTCCTCCAGTCACCGGGGCACCGGTTACAGCTCCTGCTACGGTACCCCCGGTCCAGCCCGCAATACAAGTTCCCGGTACATCAGTCACTCTGCCAGCACGAAGAGTATCAGTCGATGATTCCAGTTTAGGAGCCGCGGGGGGAGGTCCTCCGGGAACCCCGCCGCCGCACAAACGTTTAACGTTAGTCGAGTTACATGAACGTGCGTTACAGCGTACGCCCAAACATCAGTCCGTTGCAGATATCAGACGAGCCCTCACCGAATGCCGTTATGATCCAGTCCCAGGTGATGATAATATGGTTATATATTCATTGCGTGTAAGACGGGTGACCGAGTATTTGGACACCCTACCGAATATGAAGGAAGATCTAGACAGAATCTATCGTTTCATCCGTACAGGGAATGATCCAGAAAGTATTGGCGAGATCATGTCATTAAGGAAAGCTGAGATCCAGCTCATGATATTAAAGTTTCTGATTAATTGTTTAATAAGGGTACAAGATTATCCGACCAAAGACCAGAACGAAATGAGAGCTCTGATGAAATGGAGTGATCATATAGCCGAGGGAAGACACAAGACACTCAGTAGTATAGAGAGTATGTACAAGAAAATTCGTAAGGAAATAATAAGGTTACACGAACAACGTAAAGCAGTACAAGTAAGCGAGAAAGAAAACGACTCTTCTAGTGAAGAGGTAGATGATGAGAATACCGACAGAATAGCTTATGTAGGTAAAACTAGATTCCCAGACCGACATTTACGCCAAGAACACAAGAAAGTTTTCTTCCCTCTAGTACCAGAACAAGAGAATCTAGAACAAGTATTTTAAGCTACCGATCACATTCTGAAATCACGAATCGGTTATAGTGAACTCAGTTCCATGCATGAACAAGAACTAGCCCGATCAGCAGTCCGATGGATTACTGATTCTACCACTTTTCCAGACGAAATAGTGGCACAAATGTTTCTGAAACTACCCCCAGCCGAGCAGCGACTGGTGGGTATGTATATGATCCAACACCTCATTACACTCTATGAGGGTCAACATTCTGATCCAGGTCCGTTACACGATGTCCTGAACGAGTTACTCCAGTATAAATGGAAAGGTCTAGGTACCGACTTAATTAGTGTCATTCTAGAACAGCGCCACAAATATAGAACGTTCCTGAACCCGCATTTTGTTCATGTCTCACCTCCAGTAAGTAAACCATTCTACATAGACAGACAGAATCCGTTGCGAGAAGTACACCCAGTTAGGACACCGGGTGGTGAAATGCAACGAGTATTTGTTTACACCCCGATTACAAAGATGGAACTCTTAGAGATGAAGAAGTTAATTACCTGTCACGACAAAGATCCAGCAGGGTTCCATAGAGAATTAAAAGACATGCTCCGTATGGGAGAATACACGTATCCTGATATAATTAAAATGTTAAGGGTCCTGTTGCCCACAGGGGTATATGAAAAACTCAAGGAAAAAGATTGGGAGGTGGGAGAGAAAAAGATAGATTGGACAGCTCTAGAAGCTGAAGATAAAGCACGAGTACCAGGTACCGGCCTAGGGCCGACAGTTAAAGAATTACCCGAACTGTTAATACAAGTTTTGCCAAGATTATTAACCACGAAAAAGGAAGACTGGGATGCAATCTCAGCCTGTAAACAGAAACAAGACGAAGATACTAGTGATTTTTATTCTAGATTCGAGAAATGTTTTAGTATAAACAGTGGTCTCAAGATGAGTAGTGAGTCATACCCTCATCTTTTTGTTACTAAACTAGTCGAGAATTCAAGTCCACAAGTTAGCCTTTCCCCTCCTGACTTCTAGTTTATATCAACATGTTCTCTAAACATCAGATACCAGATATGCCTAGGTACAAGTCGCTCTGACTCTCCAGACTTTCGTCTCCTTTTCTAGCGCAGAGATCATAGCCCCCAGCTTCTCCTAGTAACACGTCATTGCCAGCTTGCGCGCACCACTAGGTTAGAGGTCCCGGCTCCTTAGGTAGCCCCCTCCATGTTTCCGCCCCATTCATGACATATTCTGTTACGTTTGCATCACATGTCTATGTACACGCCCTGTTCACGCCTCTTTATGTCTTATCTTTCGCGACTGCTACGCGACTCCACCCACTGCTACGCCTACTGTAATTGAGCTCTATGTGTTTGCTTTATGTATATATGCTTGTGCACTGTTATTAAAAGTTGCTAGCCATCTCAGATCCTGCCCCCGGCAGCTGCCATCCTATTCCCGTGCAGGTTGTCCTGTTGCTGTCCTTTATGCTGTATTAAAACCTGCAAAACTCCTACTACCTCGAATCTTGACTCTTATTTATTGAGCTATCTGTTAATTGTATTTCTAGTCTAAAATAGATCCGGTATTATTTATTTATATACCACATAATGGCGCCCGAACAGGGACTTGCCCTTTCCCCACGCGCCGGAGAAGCCACGTATGCCCCCTGACCCTCTGTATGCAGTGACTACTGACACCGAAGTTATTGAGACACATCGTATTGACACTCTGTCCGCTCAAGCAGCAGAGCTAGTCGCTCTGACCCAAGCCTGCATACGTGCCAAGAACCTGAAAGTTAATATCTACACAGATTCCCGTTATGCATTCGGAGTCGTACATGACTTTGGAGTACTCTGGCAGGAGAGAGGTTTTATGACTTCTCATGGAACCAAGATTCAGCATGGTCTCCTCATTCAAGCTCTGTTAGAAGCAATACATTTACCGACAGCTATCGCTATCATGAAGTGCAAGGCACATACGAAAGTCTCTGACATTATTTCCCAAGGTAATGATTTAGCAGATCGAACAGCCAAGCTTACAGCTCAGACACCAGACATTCCAGTTAGCAAGACACTGACACGCATACCAGATCCGACTACATGTATGACAGTGAAGGACCCTACACAAGATGTCATAGATATACAGTTACATGCTACTCCCGAGGAAATCAAGAAATGGTCTGAACAAGGAGGGATCCAGACAGATCAGGGATGGTTGACGAAGGGAAGAACCACATGGTTCCTCCCCGACTCAATGGTTCAAGTCATTATTAATACCGCACATAGTCCTGCACATCTAGGAGAGAAAGCTATGTTAGACAGTATCCAGAACATATGGTTCAACAAGCATTTACGAGCTGCAGCCAAGCAGAAAGTCCGTACCTGTATGATATGTTGTCAGTTCAATCCAGGTAAAAGTGTCCCGGTGGAACTAGGTGGATTCCAGCCTCCTGACCACCCTTTTGAAGTCCTCCAGATGGATTACATTCAGATGGAGCGATGTCGAGGTTTCAAGTATGTTCTCGTAGTTGTATGTGCTTTGTCCAGATGGACAGAGGCATATCCAGTTCCAGATTACACAGCCGCGACCACTGCCAAGCAGTTGGTTCGTGAATTCTTCCCCCGCTATGGACTCTCTAGGGTCGTGTATTCAGACAACGGCCAGCCATTCTCGTCTGAGTTAATGAAGCACGTTTCCCTTCTGTTAGGGTACCAGTGGAAGTTCCATTGTGTACGCCATCCTGAAGCAGCAGGTCTCGTAGAGAGACATAACCAGACCCTGAAAATCCGCATCGCCAAAGTATGTAAAGAGAAAGGTATAGACTGGCTAGTAGCTTTGCCAGTTGCCCTATTCTATATGCGCATGGTCGCACATTCCAGATCAGGTCTGTCCCCTTATGAGGTCGTATTCGGCCGCCCCCCGAACATGTGGGGTACACCTAGACCCCGAAGTATTACCGATGTTTCAAGTAATATGCTGACAGATTACCTAGCTTCCTTGATGTCTGCCCTACACTCTTGTCGTTCACAGGTTGCCGCTGCATTTCCAGACAATACCGAGGTTAAACCGCATGAAATCGTTCCAGGATGCATGGTTCTTGTGAGGAACTTTGATCGTTCAAGTCCGCTGGAACCTCGTTGGAAGGAGCCGAAGTTGGTCCTTCTCACCACCCGTACGGCCGTGAAGCTGGAAGGCCGTAAGGGGTGGGTGCACCTGTCACACGTCAAGAAATTTTATGGACTCAGAACTAAATCTTTTTTGAAAAACATTTCCGATTCTAAAGACTGCCAAAATACTGTTCTCAAGGACTGTCCCGCAAAAGACATTGATACCAAGCCCTCCCTGTTAGAGAAAACTCCGCAGCAGGAGTATAAACTGAAATTAAGGTCTAGTAAAATAAGTCAGCCAGTTTGATTGTCTAAGTCCTCCCCTAGGTGAAACGGTTAGACCGGTTTCTGACATGTATATAATAGACCCCCACAGAGAGAGAGTTAGTGAGAACTCTAAAAGTTGCATTATTATTTTATGTTTCCTGCTATATCTCACCCTCATGATTACCTGTACAAGCTATGCATTGCATTTATGTTTTCCAGTTTCTCATGTAAATAAGCTTGCTAATGCTACAGTAGAGCACACATTTAGTGATCTTCCTCCTCACGAGCTATCCTATCGTCTTGCTATGCGAAACAATACGTTTATAAGAATGTTACATTATTCACACCAGACCAGCAATGCCACTAATTGTTGGGTGTGTGGTCGACTCCCCCCTTTCCAGACACCGAAGGGAGTTCTGCCACTCTTTCCTTATCCGTTTTCACATAATGGTTCGTGTGGAGCATGGTCCACGTTAACGTCATCCTCAACTGATATGTCCCTTCTGAATCGAACATGTTTTCCAGACAAGCAAGGTCTCTCCCATAGAACAGGGTCAGATCTAGAAAATGAAGTTTATGATTTAGGTAATTATTCTTCGAATTTCATGGTCCTGAATGTTCAATCTGATACTACTCCAGACTTGCCTGCTATTTCAGTGTTACCAGTTAAAGGCGAATTATGTGTCAGAAAGAATGGTTCCACACATGTAGGACATAGTGATTGTACTACTATTGTCGAGTATAGTGACAGTGGGAAATCTATTTTCAAAGCCTCACGTCATTCGTATTTTGTTTGTGGTCAGACCGCATATGTTCGTCTGCCCCCCGATTGGGATGGTACATGTTACATTTCCTTCCTACTGCCACCAGTTTTCCTAGCCCCATCTGATTATCATAGAAACACACATCTAGTACACATTAGACATAGAAGGGAGATTGAGTCCCCAATTGTCGATCAAACTGAAACTGCTCTAGAACAATATCAAGACTTCAATAAAGGTTTCTTCTTCTTTTTAGGTCCTGTCCAGAATAGTAAGCTAATCCGTAGATTAACCAGAACCCTTGAAGCAGTAGTGAATGAGACTACTTCTGCTCTAGGTAACTTAACTGAAGAGCAATCTGCTATGAGATTTGTCGTTTTGCAGAATCGTCTCGTCCTTGACGTCATACTGGCCGATAGGGGCGGGGCTTGTAGAGTCATCGGATCTAGTTGCTGCATTTTCATTCCAAATACCGCGCCGTCTGTTTACTCAGCTATAACCAGACTTCATAAAATTGCCCATCAGTTACACCAAGATCCAGGCACCTGGACATGGTCCGGTTGGCTCTGGAGTATTATTTCTGCCTGGGGATGGAAAGTATTGTCATTTCTAGGTATTGCAGTAATGATCATTTTCAGTTGCTGCCTCTGTATACAATGTGGCCCTGCGATTTGCGGCATTTGTGCTACATCATGTATTCCTAGTCCTAAGCCCAGTTCTAGATCCCGTTCCAAGACAATTCGAGACGAGCAATTGATGCTGTCTGAAATGATAGATGGTATTATGAATATTGATGTTTCCTGATGGAAACGTAGTGACAAGGAGGGAATGTGGAAAAGTAAATTTTGCCATGTTCTGTGTCCCTACATGTTCCCCATGTTATGTTATATGTGCATGATTAATATGCATATGTATTCCCCATGATAGATTAAAGACGCAATTCAAGTTGTGTCCATCTCTAGTATGCCAGTCTCCAGTCTTCGTGATTACAACGAATATCAGGCCTATGTAAAGTTAAGTTGCCACGTTTTACAGTGTGCACGTTAATGCATTGAAAAGTCCCCGTTTCTAGGCCTCAAAAGGGCCCGGACACCAGATTCAGCTCCTGTCTCCTGCACCCTCGCTGAGGAGCGATACAGCCCCCACCTGTATCCCTGACCCTTCACTTACTTCCTGCCTCACAGTGCCCGGCTCAGCCTGGCTCTGCGTATGAGTCCGCCAAGAGTATGTTATGATTCTAGTTATCAGTCCAGCTCTCCTTCTCTGCATTCCAAAGCTACTGAATCGCATCAATAGTTTCAGTCATTGTCTAGCCTTTACGTCTCCATGTAAGAGAAATACTGTATTAATGCTAATAGAATATTCCCCGCACACGGACTACATGTAGAATAATGTATGCACCAGTCTTAGAGTCAAGTAGCCTTTCCCCTCCTGACTTCTAGTTTATATCAACATGTTCTCTAAACATCAGATACCAGATATGCCTAGGTACAAGTCGCTCTGACTCTCCAGACTTTCGTCTCCTCTTCTAGCGCAGAGATCATAGCCCCCAGCTTCTCCTAGTAACACGTCATTGCCAGCTTGCGCGCACCACTAGGTTAGAGGTCCCGGCTCCTTAGGTAGCCCCCTCCATGTTTCCGCCCCATTCATGACATATTCTGTTACGTTTGCATCACATGTCTATGTACACGCCCTGTTCACGCCTCTTTATGTCTTATCTTTCGCGACTGCTACGCGACTCCACCCACTGCTACGCCTACTGTAATTGAGCTCTATGTGTTTGCTTTATGTATATATGCTTGTGCACTGTTATTAAAAGTTGCTAGCCATCTCAGATCCTGCCCCCGGCAGCTGCCATCCTATTCCCGTGCAGGTTGTCCTGTTGCTGTCCTTTATGCTGTATTAAAACCTGCAAAACTCCTACTACCTCGAATCTTGACTCTTATTTATTGAGCTATCTGTTAATTGTATTTCTAGTCAAAAATAGATCCGGTATTATTTATTTATATACCACAGTCAGTTGGTCTTAGTTTGATGAAGGATGGGGTCTCTGTAGCTGTGATACTTAAATAAACCTTTCTTGACCCCCGTATGATCTACTCTGCTTTCTGGAGGGACACACTTCCACAGACGTCCATGTTAAATCTAGCAGCGCACAACCCACTGAGCAATTCTTGCAGGTGTGGTACTTGATGGCAAAGGTTTATTGTCAGCGTTATTTACAGCACATAATAAAACAATCACAATTCTTGTTCATTTAAAACGACTTAAGCACAGTTCATACAAATACTACACTTTGCGCATAATCCATGATCTGATGTAAAGTGCAAGTGCAAATGCAAATGGATGACGAACATCACTATTAAAACCAATCAATTAGATAGAGCGGTCATTAGATCTTGAAAAGCGTACCGGCTAACAAGCGCGTACCTAGGTGCAGATACCGGCATCTCCGTCCGCTTGTTGCCTACTCAGAGCAAGTAAACCCCTAGCAACCCTGACAGCTGTCTTATAAACAACAAAAATAAAAGAAGAACACAAGCCTGCTGCGCAGACGTTACCTAGTGTTTTAAAAAAGCAAGGATTGATCAAATATTTAGTTTTGCTGACAGCCCGATGGAAATTAAACCCTCCGATATGGGCCATAGACGCCAACACCTAAGCAAGCATTTTCTAAAGTGCAGGTACAAGTAGAAATGTGCAACAATACCTCTCGATGCTCTGTCTAGTCTATGAGGGGCTCCTGGTCGTCCATTGTGCCCTAGTGCCTTTAATGCCGGAGTCGAGCCACACTCCAGTTTATGAGGACAGATATGTCAAAGGACGAGCACAGCCCTCGGAGACAAATGGAAAATGTCAAAACCATCAATACAGTTGGTTTATGGTTTGAACCCACTTCCTTCGCTGCTGTCCATAGCAGGGCTGCATGTACGAAGCAACTGCCTTACACCGACCACCTCCATTGGCAGCTAGAAGCAGCTCTGATTCCCCTTTCAATCTGCAGACAAGAAGGTGGAGGCTCTGCAGGGGGAGGTGCCGGTCCCGCCCCTCTCGGTCTCCAGACATGAAGGTGGAGGGTCTGGAGAGTGAGGTGCGTATCCTGCCCCTCTCGATCTCCATACTTTCCAATCTGCCTCTCAGAGTGGACCTTGAGAAAGAAGGTCCACTCTGAGAGGCAGATGTAGAGGGTGGCACAAAGAGAGGTGCAGATGGTCCACGTACCACAGCCTTTTGACCAGTCATGGGTGGTAAGAATTGCTTTGCACCAGTCATGGTGAATCTTCTGACAACTGGAGGAATTAAGGATATGGGAAGAAAGGTGTAGTGAAGAACTCCACCTCAACCAAAATGTGTCTCCCCAACATTTCCCATAGTGTACACTGGAGGGCACAGAATTGTGGACAATGGACGTTATCACAAGTTGCAAATCAGTCAACCTGAGGGGGACCCACAGGGCTAACATGTTCTTCACCAGAATCCAAAAGGAGATGCCTCTCGTGGTCGGCAAGATGAAGCCAGCTCAGGCTGAGAGCTGACCAGATGGTTGGCACCTAGCCAGGTCCCATGCTGGTGCAAGTCGTACCCAGAGACTGGCACTTTTGCGTCCCCGGAACTTAATTTTTTGATGTTCCAGTGGCGCAATGTGCCACTGCATATTTATAAGGCCACGTGAAGCCACCTGATTGTAGCTTGCATGAGGCATGCTGGACAGGGCCGCAATGAATCCTTCATCTACTGCTCAACTCTGCAGGACCAACGACAGAGCACAATGGAAACCTTCTGAAAGGAGAGCCTTCGAAGGGTCCATGTTTTGATCAACACGCCAGACGATGTATGATTTTTACCTTCCAGAATAGACTGACTAGGTGGAGGGGCAACAAGCTGATACAATTAAATCAACCACCTCCATTGGCAGCTGGAAGGAGCTCCGATGCCCCTCTCAATCTCTAGAAATTAAGGTGGAGGCTCTGGAGGGTGAGGCGGGGGTCCTGCCCCTCTCGAACTAAAGACATGAACGAACCATTAATCCATCCATCCGTCCATCCAGCCATCCATCCACATTCTTCCAACCCATCTGCCCAGCCATCCACCCACAGATCCATCCATCCACCCATACGTCAATCCATCCACCCACCCACACATCCATCCATCCATCCATCTATCCATCCATCCACCCAGACACATCCATCCATCCGTCTGTCCATCCATCCATCTCACCCATCCGCCCATCCATCAACCCACACATCCATCCATCCATCTCGTCCATCCGTCCATCCATCCATCCACCCACCCATCCATCCACTTCTTTCCTCTCTCTCTGATCGCTTTCTCTCCACCTCTCCTCCCTCTGTTTCACCCTCTTCCTCCTCCCAGAGACGTTTTAAGGCCTTGGCAAAGTGGGCTCTGGCCCCGGGCCCCCGGCCTTTCAGGGTCCTAAGATATTTATTTATTTATTTATTTATTTATTTATTTATGCATTTTCATATAGCGCGGACTTTACCCGAAGGCGTCAGAGCACTTCACAATAGGAACACAAATGGAACATGATGAGAACATTACACAGGAACCGATTACAAAAGTAGACGTTACATTACATAAGGTAAAAGTGACAATTGTGAGCAAATAAAACACATGAGGTAGTAAAAATTGTGAGCAACCAAAAATACATGAGGTAGTAAAAAGTGCACAAGAGGAAAAAGTGACAAGTGTGCAGGATATAAGAGAAAACAAGGTATAGTTAGAGGTATAATACTGCAATATGAGCTAGACACTCAGGCACAAGAACAAGCATTACATAGGCAAAGGTGGCCCTTGTGCAAGTATCAAAGGCAGAAACATGTGAGAGGTAGCAAACCGTGTGTTACAAGGGCCAAGTGGTGTGTGCATGTTTCAAAAGGGTACCAAACACAAGTATATGGAAAATACTGCATAAAAAACAGACAGGCATTCCAACCACAAGAACACACTGGGAAAGCACTTCCATGGTCATGGAGAGTAGAGTTTTCAGTAGTGGAAGTCTTCCTTCAAATAACAAAGAGGACGTGAATTACTTTTGGAGGTGTCTCTGGAGGAGGAGAACTTTGAGGTCCCTTTTGAAGGCCTGGGAGGAGGCGGTGGTCCGGAGCTGAGGCGGTAAGGAGTTCCAGATTCTCACTGCGTTGCCTGAGAAGGATTGGGCCATCGTTCTTTCCTTCTTGAAAGTGGGGGGTTTAAGCAGTAGGTTCTCCGCATTCCGTGAAGGTCTAGAGCCTTCAGAGAGTTTCAGTTTATTCGCCAGGTAGCGAGGAGAGGAGGAGTGCAAGGCTTTGTGGGTGATACAAGCGGTCTTGTAGATAGCTCTAGCCTCGAAGGGAAGCCAGCGGAGGGTGGATAACATCGGTGTGATGTGATCGCTTCTTTTGGCCCCATAAATGAACCGAGCTGCTGAGTGGAAAACAGACTTAAGTGGAGACAGGTGAGATTTGGGGAGGCCAGTAAGAAGAGAATTGCAGTAGTCAAGTCTAGTCTGGAGAGGACCAGCGATTGCACCAGGGTTATGAGGTCCTGCTCCGGGAAGAAGCGACGGATTCCCTAAAGAAGGCGCAGTTGGTATCGAGCAGATTTTGCAATGGAATTGATGTGGGGAGTTAGATTGAGTTTTTTGTCTAGTATGACACCAAGGGATTTTGCGCTGTCAACAATGATGGGTTTATTGTTTAGTAGATTCATCTGATCCATCCATGATTGAACCGGGGGAGGAGAGAGTGAGGAGGAGAAGAGGATGAATTCAGTTTTGGAGGGATTCAGAATCAGTTGATGCGTTGACATCCAGTTTTGAATGGAGTCGAGAGTCGAACTTAGGATGGAGAGGTCATGAGTGGAGGCAACCTTGAGGTAGAGTTGAGTGTCGTCTGCATAGAGATGATAGTGAATCCCGGATTTGCTTAGGAGATTTCCCAGTGGTTCTAAATAGAGATTGAACAATGTGGGCGCAAGTATAGAGCCTTGGGGGACACCTTGACCTACCGCCACAGGAGAAGAAAGACTGTTCTCTATATTGATCATTTGAGATCTGTCAGCGAGGAACGATGCAAACCATTTAAGCACAGTGCCCTCCATGCCCATTCTCTGTTGAAGAATATTGAGGAGGGTATTGTGATTGACAGTGTCAAAGGCTGCAGCCAGGTCAAGGAGAATTAGAAGACAGGACGCCCCTGAATCGAGTATCCTCAGCGCGTCATCAACCACTTGCAGTAGGGCTGTTTCAGTGCTGCAGTTTTGGATGAATCCGGATTGACAGTTGTCAAGAAGATCATTGTCCTTGATATGACGATAGAGTTGTTTTGCTACACATCTTTCTGTGATCTTCGCAAGAAAGGGAAGGTTAGTGATGGGGCTGAAGTTGTTGAGGTAATTCGCATCAGCAGTGGGTTTTTTAAGCAGAGGGGTGACCTGCCCAGTTTTGAAGGAGACAGGAAGGTGTTGTGTCCTCCCACCCAGGAACTCACGCATGACACGATGTGCATCTTGCAGGTATGCCTTTATTTGTTGGTTCACATCATGCTCGGATCATGACCTCCTGTCTCGAGGTCCAGCATCAGAAGGCCCTTTTCCTCCGCCCCCTGACCGGATGTGGTGTCCGGTGTCCCCTCGCCCCTGCGCTGTCCCAGGGTCCTAGTGCCCTTGTCCTGGACACGATATCTCCCCCCTTGTTGCAAAACAAACATTTTCCTTTTGAAGAAAGAAAGAAAGAAAGAAAGAACGAAAGCGAGAGAGAGAGAGAGCGAGAGAGAGAGAGAGAGAAAGAGAATTGATGATGTGCGATGGCCCATAGGCCCCTTCCTTTACACCTCTTCAATTGGTTTCTTTGGTTCATCTGTTTCCTTCTTGATCGCTGTTTTCTGATCTCCGCTTGAGCTTCTTCCTTTGTGTGTCTTTCTACAGTTCTTGCTTTTACCTCTCCGCTTCTCTTGCTTCTGCCTTGCTGATATGCGAAAGGTGCCCTGTGACGTGACACTGTCCAAGCTGCCGCCTTTGCCATCCGTTCTTTTGCTTTTGTCATCTTCACTTTGCCTCCGGGATCTCGTTGCCACATTTCCTCGCTTGTCCTTCTTTGCCCATCGCGATTTCTCCTTTCTTTTATTGGTAAGTCTCTTCGGTCTGCACTTATTTTCTCTTCCACTGGTGGCCGTCTCGTCTTGCTCAGTCTGTCGGGTGTTACTATCCATGCCTCTTCCATGGTGTTGTCTTTCTTTGTCTCTTGTTCTAGCTCTGACGTTGTTGCTGATATCGGTGCGTTGTTCTCTAGGATGTAGTTTAGGTGATCTTCTGCCCTTATTCTTGCGTCTTTTTTTTTTTGTATGGCCGTGGATGTCTGGACATGTAGTCTGCTAGATTTTGTTCTCTTTCATGCTTGTTAATTATTTTCACTTCGTAGTCCATCCACCTTCTTCCCCACCTTTCTGTCCTTGGTGGTACATTTGCTTTTCGGTTGCCATAAATCTTTCTTAGCGATTGGTGGTCCGTCACTACTGGTGATCTTGGTGATTCTTTTTCTGCTTTGTACTCCAGGTGATCTACCATTGGTGTTACCCAGGCTGTCGGTCCGTCTGCCGGCGCGATGATTTCTTGACTCATTAGTGATTTTCTCCCTTTCAGCTTTCCTAGTCCTCTTATTTGTTTCTGATATTCTCTTGAGATGTTCGTGGCGCTGCTGTCGAGCACGAGCGTCGCTTTGTGGGGCCCCACCTGTTCTTCTTTTCTATTTCTAGCACTTGTTCACTGACTCTTCGTACTTTCTGTCATTTATTTTGTCCTTTTGCTATTTTTGGCACTTATTTTCTTCCTTTGTTTTACTTTATTTCGCCTCTTCTGGGCTTTCTTCGTCCTTTTTCCTTATATTCTCCTTTTCTCTTTGTGATCCTTTGTCCCTTTTTCTTCCTTTGTTTTACTTTATTTGGCCTCTTCTGGGCTTTCTTAGTCCTTTTTCCTTATATTCTCTTTTTCTCTTTGTGATCTTTTGTCCCTTTTTCTTTCTTTGTTTTACTTTATCTTCTTTCTCTTATTCTCTTCTTTTTCCTGGTATGCACTTGTATTATTTCTTTGTCTCTTTGTTTTAATTCTTTGTCTTCGCCTTTTCTTTATTTCTCTTTTTTTAGGTGCGCCTTTCTGGCACTTATTTCTGTGACACCACGTGTCCTTGGTGCTGTTTCTGTACCTCTTCTGTCCATTTGGGTCACTTCTGTGACTTATTTCCCTTTAACTTTACTTTAAATCACTCCTTTTTGTCACTTCTTTTTCACTTTTCTTTTATCACCACTTGTTGTTCTTGTCTTCTTTCTTTTCACTTCTTTTGTCTCTTTATGTTACTCATTGTTGCTTATTTTCCTTTAATTTACTTTAAATCGCCCTTTTTGTACCTTCTTTTGCACTTTTCGTGCTTTCTCGCGCTTTGCCTGGCCTCAAAATGGCCGCCGCGCTGTTCCTCGCTTCCTATTGGCTCCCGCGCCTGGCTTAAAGATGGCCGCCATTGTTCTCGCGTTGTTTCCCGTCCAATCAGGACTCTGCCTGGCTTTAAAATGGCCGCCCGTCTGTTCTCTGTTCCTATTGGCTCTCGCGCCTGTTTCTAAGATGGTCGCCGAGACTCTTGCGAGAGCTCGTGCCGATTCTTTCACGTCTTCGCGCTTTTCCTCGGCACTTACCGCTTCACTTGGTCTTCTCTGCAGCGCTTGGGGTGGGCTCCCACGTCGCGGCACGTCTTCTTTCAGCACTTCCTTCTTCTTCTTCGCTGCACTGTGATCCAGGGTGGGCTCCTGGTTTCAAATCACGATCTTCTTCACGTCGCTGCTGGCCTCCTGATGATGCCGCACCTCTACCTCTTCTTGCGCTGGACACCGCATCCCACCTCTCGTCGCCAGTTGTCGTGTCCTCCCACCCAGGAACTCACGCATGACACGATGTGCATCTTGCAGGTATGCCTTTATTTGTTGGTTCACATCATGCTCGGATCATGACCTCCTGTCTCGAGGTCCAGCATCAGAATGCCCTTTTCCTCCGCCCCCTGACCTGATGTGGTGTCCGGTGTCCCCTCGCCCCTGCGCTGTCCCAGGGTCCTAGTGCTCTTGTCCTGGGCACGATAGAAGGGAGCCTTGCCAGAGGGAGAGGTTGATCAGAGTGGTCCAATAGGAAAGGGAATGGGTATAGAAGTCAATGGCAATGGCACTGGGGATAGGGTCAAGAGAATGGTTGGAGGCCTAAACGATGCAGCTGGCACTACTTGCTGCGCAGCCGTAAAAAGGCCTAAACGGTGCAGCTGGCGCTATTTGCTGCGCAGCTGTAAAAGGCCTAAACGGTGCAGCTGGCACTACTTGCTGTGCAGCTGTAAAAAGGCCTAAACGGTGCAGCTGGCACTACTTGCTGCGCAGCTGTAAAAGTGTACAAGATAAATACCACACATTTAAAGTGTTAAGCGGATAGCGTTTAAGATGGAAAAATTCATTACTTGCAGACGCCCGCAGGGCTGACTAGTTGCTGCAGGAGGCACTGGTCGCAAAAATGAAACAACTGGAAGACAGGCTGTGAGCTCACTAAATACAGCTCAGTAGTAAGGCGCGCAGGTGGACGCTGTAGATAGACCTGGCTCTGTTCTCCACACAGCCCTGCCCTGATGACCTCGAATGGTTTTTAAACATAGTTTGTTTTCGTATATTTGTGTTACAGGTGGGTGGCAGGGATTGTGCACAGTGACGTCAGTGAGCTGCTGCCGAGTCATTGGACACACTTTAGAGTCTGGAGCAGTCTGATTGGATCAGGAATTCACAACTGGTCTAAGCAGGGGCCCCAAAATGTTCGGTCCAGGGCCCCCAAAATCCTTGAGTTGTCCCAGCCTCCCCCTCCTCTTCCTCTCTTTCCATCCATCCATCTAACTTCTCCCCCATCCCCCCAATCAGAAGCAGAGGGGCCCCTTCCAACAAGAAGAAGCAGGGGGGACCCTCCCTCAAGGAGCAGTGAGGGGCCCCTCCCACAGGAGCAGCAGAGGGGCCCCTCCCTTATGGAGAAGCAGAGGGCCCCCTCCCACAAGCAGAGGGCCCGTCCACAAGAAGCCGCAGAGGGGCCCCTCCCAACCTCCTTCAGGGGCCCCCAGGAGGAAGCAGCAGCAGTCCCCCAGGGAGGGGTTTATTCTGTATTTATTTTAGGATGTTTATAAAGCGTGAAGGAGGCGGGGGGGGGGGAGGAGTCAAGGCACCTCGGATTAAACATTTATTATGACAAGTTGTGCCCAAGAAGAGATACACACAGTATAACACCCCCAGAGGGACAGACATCAGCAGTGGGGTACAGTGGGGTGCAGTGTCAGCTGCACAAGACACGATCACCACCACAAGTCAGAAATACCCCCGGAGATCTGGGAGCAGTGTCTCTCTTCAGGGCCTGTGCATAGCGCCCGATGCTCAGGGCGGAGTCAGAGGCGCTGTATGGGGTCGAATGAACTCTGGGCTCCTCTGTCCTTAATGAGAATCCTTCACCAGAGGCCTGTCCAGGGGTGCAGAGGAGGAGAGGCCAGGTGAGGCCTGTCCAGGGGTGCAGAGGAGCTGAGGCCTGTCCAGGGGTGCAGGAGGTGAGGCCTGTCCCGGGGTGCAGAGGAGCTGAGGCCTGTCCAGGGGTGCAGAGAAGGTGAGGCCTGTCCAGGGGTGCAGAGGAGGGGAGGCCAGGTGAGGCCTGTCCATGGGGTGCTGAGGAGCTGAGGCCTGTCCAGGGGTGCAGGAGGTGAGGCCTGTCCAGGGGTGCAGAGGGGGTGACATCTGTCCGGGGGTGCAGAGGAGGCGAGTCCTGTCCAGGGGGCGGTGCAGAGGAGGTGAGGCCTGTCCAGGGGTGCAGAGGTGTAGAGACCTGTCCAGAGGTGCAGAGGAGGAGAGGCCTGTCCAGGGGGGCAGAGGAGGTGAGGCCTGTCCAGGGGTGCATTGGAGGTGAGGCCTGTCCAGTTGTGCAGAGGATGAGAGGCCTGTCCAGGGGTGCAGAGGAGGCGACGCCTGTCCATGGGTGCAGAGGAGGAGAGACCTGTCCAGGGTTGCAGAGGAGGAGAGGCCTGTCCAGAGGGGTGCAGAGGAGATGAGACCTGTCCAGGGGTGCAGAAGAGGTGAGGCCTGTCCATTAGTGCAGAGGAGGAGAGGCCTGCCCTGGGGTGCAGAGGAGGTGAGGCCTCTCCAGTGGTGCAGACCTGAGGCCTGTGCAGAGGAGGTGAGGCCTGTCCAGGGGTGCAGAGGAGGAGAGGCCTGTCCAGGGGTGCAGAGGAGGTGAGGCCTGTGCAGAGGGTGCAGAGGAGGAGAGGCCTGTCCAGGGGTGCAGAGGAGGTGAGGCCCGTCCTGGGGAGTGCAGAGGAGGAGAGGCCTGTCCAGGGGTGCTGAGGAGGAGAGCCCTGTCCATGGGTGAAGAGAAGGAGAGGCCTGTCCAGGGGTGCAGAGGAGGAGAGGCCTGTCCAGGGGTGCAGAGGAGGTGAGGCCTGCCCATGGGTGCAGAGAAGGTGAGTCCTGTCCAGGGGTGCAGAGGATGAGAGGCCTGTCCGGGGGTGCAGAGGAGGTGAGGCCTGTCCAGTGGTGCAGACGAGCTGATGTATGTCCAGGGGTGCAGGAGGTGAAACCTGTCCAGGGGTGCAGGAGGTGAGGCCTGTCCAGAGGTGCAGAGGGGGTGAGGCCTGTCCAGGGGTGCAGAGGAGGTGAGGCCTATCCAGGGGTGCAGATGTGTAGGGACCTGTCCAGGGGTGCAGAGGAGGAGAGGCTTGTCCAGGGGTTCAGAGGAGCTGCGGACTGTCCAGGGGTGCAGAAGAAGAGAGGCCTATCCAGGGGTGCAGAGAAGGTGAGGCCTGTCCAGGGGGGCAGAGGAGGAGAGGCCTGTCCAGGGGTGCGGAGGAGATGCGGCCTGTCCAGGGGTTCAGAGAAGGTGAAGCCTGTCCAGGTATTCAGAGGAGGAGAGGCCTGCCCAGGGGTGCAAAGTAGGTGAGGCCTGTCTCGGGGTGCCGAGAAGGTGAGGCCTGTCCAGGGGTGCAGAGGAGGAGAGGCCTGTCCAGGGGTGCAGTGGAGGGGAGGCCTGTTCAGGGGTGCAGAGGAGGCGAGGCCTGTCCAGATATGCAGACAAGGTGTGGTCTATCCAGGGGTGCAGACAAGGTGAGGCCTGTCCAGGTATGCAGACAAGCTGAGGCCTATTCAGGGGTGCAGAGGAGCTGAGGCCTGTCCAGGGGTGCAGAGGAGGTGAGGCCTGTCCAGGGGTGCAGAGTTGGTGAGGCCTGTCCAGGGGGTTGGAGAGGAGTTGAGGCCTGCCCAGGCATGCAGTGTCTCTCTTCGGGGCCTGTGCATAGCGCCCGAGGCTCAGGGCGGAGTCAGAGGTGCTGTATGGGGTGGAATAAACTCTGGGCTCCTCTGTCCTTAATGAGAATCCTTTGCCGAGAGCTCCTGAGAGAAGCACTGAGAAACCTGTCCAGGGGTGCAGAGGAAGGGATGCCTGTCCAGGAGTTCAGAGGAGGAAAGGCCTGTCCAGGGGTGCAGAGGAGGTGAGGCCTGTCCAGGGGTGCAGATGAGGAGAGGCCTGTCCAGGAGGTGCAGATGAGGTGAGGCTTGTCCAGGGGGCACAGGAGGTGAGGCCTGTCCAGGGGTGCAGAGTAGGTGAGGCCTGTCCAGGGGTGCAGAGGAGCAGAGGCCTGTCTAGGGGTGCAGAGGAGGAGAGGCCTGTCAGGGGTGCAGAAAGGGAGAGGCCTTTCCAGGGGTGCAGAGGAGGATAGGCCTGTCCAGGGGTGCAGAGGAGGTGAGGCCTGCCCAGGGGGGCAGAGAAGGTGAGTCCTGTCCAGGGGTGCAGAGGATGAGAGGCCTGTCCGGGGGTGCAGAGGAGGTGAGGCCTGTCCAGTGGTTTAGTGGAGCTGAGGCCTGTCCAGGGGTTCAGAAGGTGAGGCCTGTCCAGTGGTGCAGAGGAGGCGACTCCTGTCCAGGGGTGCAGAGGAGGTGAGGCCTGTCCAGGGGTGCAGCAGAGGAGAGGCCTGTCCAGGGGTGCAGAGGAGGCGAGTCCTGTCCAGGGGTGCAGAGTAGGTGAGGCCTGTCCAGGGGTGCAGATGTGTAGGGACCTGTCCAGGGGTGCCGAGGAGGAGAGGCCTGCCCAGTGGTGCGAAGGAGCTGAGGCCTGTCCAGGGGTGCAGAGGAGGTGAGGCTTACCCAGGGGTGTAGAGGAGGTGAGGCCTGTCCAGTGGTGCAGAGGAGGTGAGGCCTGTTCAGGAGTGCAGAGGGGGAGAGGCCTGTCCAGTGGTGTAGAGGAGGAGAGGCCTGTCAAGGGGTGCAGAGGAGGTGCGGCCTGTCCCAGGGTTCAGAGAAGGTGAGGCCTGTCCAGGGATTCAGAGGAGGAGAGGCCTGTCCAGGGATGCGAAGGAGGTGAGGCCTATCTAGGGGTGCAGAAAAGGTGAGGCCTGTCCAGCGGTGCAGAGGGGGAGAGGCCTGTCCAGGGGTGCAGTGGAGGTGAGGCCTGTCCAGGGGTGCTGGAGGCGAGGCCTGTCCAGGGGTTCAGAGGAGCTGAGGCCTGTCCAGGGAGCAGAGGTGGTGAGGCCTGTCCTGGGGGGTTGGAGAGGAGGTGAGGCCTGCCCAGGCGTGCAGTGTCTCTCTTCGGGGCCTGTGCATAGCGCCCCGAGGCTCAGGGCGGAGTCAGAGGCACTGTATGGGGTGGAATAAACCCTGGGCTCCTCTGTCCTTAATGAGAATCCTTTGCCGAGAGCTCCTGAGAGAAGCACTGAGAAACCTGTCCAGGGGTGCAGAGGAGGTGATGCCTGTCCAGGGGTTCAGAGGAGGAGAGGCCTGTCCAGGGGGTGCAGAGGAGGTGAGGCTTGTCCAGGGGGCACAGGAGGTGAGGCCTGTCCAGGGGTGCAGAGTAGGTGAGGCCTGTCCAGGGGTGCAGAGGAGCAGAGGCCTGTCCAGTGGTGCAGAGGAGGAGAGGCCTGTCCAGGGGTGCAGCAGAGGAGAGGCCTGTCCAGGGGTGCAGAGGAGGCGAGTCCTGTCCAGGGGTGCAGAGTAGGTGAGGCCTGTCCAGGGGTGCAGATGTGTAGGGACCTGTCCAGGGGTGCCGAGGAGGAGAGGCCTGCCCAGTGGTGCGAAGGAGCTGAGGCCTGTCCAGGGGTGCAGAGGAGGTGAGGCTTACCCAGGGGTGTAGAGGAGGTGAGGCCTGTCCAGTGGTGCAGAGGAGGTGAGGCCTGTTCAGGAGTGCAGAGGGGGAGAGGCCTGTCCAGTGGTGTAGAGGAGGAGAGGCCTGTCAAGGGGTGCAGAGGAGGTGCGGCCTGTCCCAGGGTTCAGAGAAGGTGAGGCCTGTCCAGGGATTCAGAGGAGGAGAGGCCTGTCCAGGGATGCGAAGGAGGTGAGGCCTATCTAGGGGTGCAGAAAAGGTGAGGCCTGTCCAGCGGTGCAGAGGGGGAGAGGCCTGTCCAGGGGTGCAGTGGAGGTGAGGCCTGTCCAGGGGTGCTGGAGGCGAGGCCTGTCCAGGGGTTCAGAGGAGCTGAGGCCTGTCCAGGGAGCAGAGGTGGTGAGGCCTGTCCAGGGGGGTTGGAGAGGAGGTGAGGCCTGCCCAGGCGTGCAGTGTCTCTCTTCGGGGCCTGTGCATAGCGCCCCGAGGCTCAGGGCGGAGTCAGAGGCACTGTATGGGGTGGAATAAACCCTGGGCTCCTCTGTCCTTAATGAGAATCCTTTGCCGAGAGCTCCTGAGAGAAGCACTGAGAAACCTGTCCAGGGGTGCAGAGGAGGTGATGCCTGTCCAGGGGTTCAGAGGAGGAGAGGCCTGTCCAGGGGGTGCAGAGGAGGTGAGGCTTGTCCAGGGGGCACAGGAGGTGAGGCCTGTCCAGGGGTGCAGAGTAGGTGAGGCCTGTCCAGGGGTGCAGAGGAGCAGAGGCCTGTCCAGTGGTGCAGAGGAGGAGAGGCCTGTCAGGGGTGCAGAGAAGGAGA
This sequence comes from Lissotriton helveticus, assembly GCF_964261635.1. Lineage (NCBI taxonomy): Eukaryota > Metazoa > Chordata > Amphibia > Caudata > Salamandridae > Lissotriton > Lissotriton helveticus. The sequence goes on along the minus strand of NW_027611651.1, from coordinate 528,013 downwards.
GGCCTGTCCAGGGGTGCAGAGGAGGAGAGGCCTGTCCAGGGGTGCAGAGGAGGTGAGGCCTGTCCAGAGGTGCAGAGAAGGAGAGACCTGTCCAGGGGAGAAGAGGAGGAGAGGCCTGTCCAGGGGTGCAGAGGAGGTGGGTGAGGCCTGTCCAGGGGTGCAGAGGAGAAACCTGTCCAGGGGTGCAGAAGAGGAGAGGACTGTCCAGTGGTGCAGAGGAGGTGAGGCCTGTTCAGGAGTGCAGAGGAGGAGAGGCCTGTCCAGGGGTGCAGAGGAGGCAATGCCTGTCCAGGGGTGCAGAGGAGTAGAGGCCTGTCCAGTGGTGTAGAGGAGGAGAGGCCTGTCAAGGGGTGCAGAGGAGGTGCGGCCTGTCCAGGGGTTCAGAGAAGGTGAGGCCTGTCCAGGGATTCAGAGGAGGAGAGGCCTGTCCAGGGATGCAAAGGAGGTGAGGCCTATCTAGGGGTGCTGAGAATGTGAGGCCTGTCCAGCGGTGCAGAGGAGGAGAGGCCTGTCCAGGGGTGCAGTGGAGGTGAGGCCTGTCCAGGGGTGCAGAGGAGGCGAGGGCTGTCCAGGTATGCAGACAAGGTGAGGCCTGTCCAGGGGTGCAGAAGAGGCGAGGCCTGTCCAGGTATGCAGACAAGCTGAGGCCTATTCACGGGTGCTGGAGATTTAGGCCTGTCCAGGGGTACAGAGGAGGTGAGGCCTGTCCAGGGGTGCAGAGGAGCTGAGGCCTGTCCAGGGAGCAGAGGTGGTGAGGCCTGTCCAGGGGGGTTGGAGAGGAGGTGAGGCCTGCCCAGGCGTGCAGTGTCTCTCTTCGGGGCCTGTGCATAGCGCCCCGAGGCTCAGGGCGGAGTCAGAGGAACTGTATGGGGTGGAATAAACTCTGGGCTCCTCTGTCCTTAATGAGAATCCTTTGCCGAGAGCTCCTGAGAGAAGCACTGAGAAACCTGTCCAGGGGTGCAGAGGAGGTGAGGCCTGTCCAGGGGTTCAGAGGAGGAGAGGCCTGTCCAGGGGGTGCAGAGGAGGTGAGGCTTGTCCAGGGGGCACAGGAGGTGAGGCCTGTCCAGGGGTGCAGAGTAGGTGAGGCCTGTCCAGGGGTGCAGAGGAGCAGAGGCCTGTCCAGAGTGCAGAGGAGGAGAGGCCTGTCAGGGGTGCAGAGAAGGAGAGGCCTGTCCAGGGGTGCAGAGGAGGCGATGCCTGTCCAGGGGTGCAGAGGAGGAGAGGCCTGTCCAGTGGTGCAGAGGTGCTGAGGCCTGTCCAGGGGTGCAGAGGAGGTGAGGCCTGCCCAGGGGTGCAGAGGAGTTGAGGCCTGTCCAGGCGTGCAGAGGAGGTGAGGCCTGTCCAGGGGTGCAGAGGAGCTGAGGCCTGTCCAGGGGTGCAGAGGAAGTGAGGCCTGCCTAGAGGTTCAGAGGAGGTGAGGCCTGTCCAGGGGTGCAGAGGAGGTGAGGCCTGTCCAGGGGTGCAGAGGAGGAGAGGCCTGTCTAGGGGTGCAGAAGAGGCGATGCCTGTCCAGGGGTGCAGAGGAGGAGAAGCCTGTCCAGAGGGGTGCAGAGGAGGTGAGGCCTGTCCAGGAGTGCAGAAGAGGTGAGGCCTGTCTAGGAGGGCAGAGGAGGAGAGACCTGTCCAGTGGTGCAGAGCTGAGGCTTGTCCACGGGTGCAAAGGAGGTGAAGCCTGTCCAGGGGTGCAGAGGATGAGAGGCCTGTCCAGGGGTGCAGGGGAGGTGAGGCCTGTCCAGGGGGCACAGAAGGTGAGGCCTGTCCAGGGGTTCAGAGGAGCGGAGGCCTGTCCAGGGGTGCAGAGGAGGAGAGGCCTGTCCAGGGGTGCAGAGAAGGAGAGGCTTGTCCAGGTGTGCAGAGGAGGATAGGCCTGTCCAGGGGTGCAGAGAAGGCGAGTCCTGTCCAGGGGTGCAGAGGATGAGAGGCCTGTCCGGGGGTGCAGAGGAGGTGAGGCCTGTCCAGTGGTGCAGTGAAGCTGAGGCCTGTCCAGGGGTGCAGGAGGTGAGGCCTGTCCAGGGGTGCAGGAGGTGAGGCCTGTCCAGGGTTGCAGGAGGTGAGGCCTGTCCAGAGGTGCAGAGGGGGTGAGGCCTGTCTAGGGGTGCAGAAGGGTAGGGACCTGTCCAGGGGTGCAGAGGAAGAGAGGCCTGTCCAATGGTGCAGAGGAGCTGATGCCTGTGCAGGGGTGCAGAGGAGGTGAGGCCAGTCTAAGGGTACAGAGGAGGAGAAGCCTGTCCAGGGGTGCAGAGGAGGAGAGGCCTGTCCAGTGGTGCAGAGGAGGTGAGGCCTGTCCAGGGATGCAAGTGAGACACAACCTCTACACAGACTTGCTCAGTCAGGGAGACTAGGGGACCCTGGTCACTTCACAGGACTTCTCAGCACTCTGCCACATTTCCTCTGTTGATTCTGGGCCGATCCTCACAATGGGCTCTGCTGCTGGTCTTCCTCAAAGCGGTACAAAAGGGGGTGGTGATGGACGGAGCATCTGAATAAATCAAACACTCACACCCAGTCAAAAGATCTGAGTTTAATCCATCACTGTTCTTTAGCCCACTCTGCCACCCCAGTTCAGACATGGCTATATGCAAATCAGTCTGACCCTGTGCCTCATGGGAACAGTCCAGCCCGAACTGCCAAGCCATGTCTTCCCTGGACCGGAAAGAAGCTTCCGAGGACCGGTTTCTGGCATTCCAGCCGTCTTCAGCCCGGCTTGCATGAATCCAGTGGCAAAGTGAGCAAGGGACTCACGTCTGAGCATACCCTGCCACACTTATGGCGGCCAAAAGCGGTACAAAAGGGGTGGTGATGGACGGGGCATCTGAATAAATCAAACACTCACACCCAGTCAAAAGATCTGAGTTTAATCCATCACCGTTCTTTAGCCCACTCTGCCACCCCAGTTCAGACATGGCTATATGCAAATCAGTCTGACCCTGTGCCTCATGGGAACAGTCCAGCCCGAGCTGCCAAGCCATGTCTTCCCTGGACCGGAAACAAGCTTCCGAGCTTTGTTTCCTTGTCCTCTGGTGGCTGATGCTGGTCCCGTCAGCTTCTTGCAATCAATCGATCAGTAGATTTGTAGATTTATAAAGCGCTTCTTGTCACCCGCAAGAGACTCCAGGCGCTTCGTTCCCTTGTCCCCTGGTGGCTGATGGTGGTACCAGCAGCTTCTTTCATTTAATCAGTAGATTTATAGAGCGCTTCTTGTCACCCGGGAGGGTATTCAGGCGCTTCGTTCCCTTGCCCTCTTTTGGCCGATGCTGGCCCCGTCAGCTTTTCTCAATCAATCACTAGATTTGTAGATTTATAGAGCGCTTCTTGTCACCCATGAGGGTATCCAGGCGCTTTGTTCCCTTGTCCTCCGGTGGCTGATACTGGTCCTGGCAGCTTCTTGCAATCAATCAATCAATAGATATATAGATTTATAGAGTGCTTTTTGTCACTCGTGAGGGTATCCAGGCACTTTGTTCCCATGTCCTCTGGTGACTGATGCTGGTCCCGACAGCTTCTTTCAATCAATCGGTAGCTTTGAAGATTCATCGAGCGCTTCTTGTCATTAGTGAGGGTATCCAGGCGCTTCGTTCCCTTGTCCTCTGGTGGCTGATGCTGCTCCCAGCAGTTTCGTTCAATCAATAGGTAGATTTGTAGATTCATAGAGAGCTTCTTGTCACCCGTGAGGGTATCCAGGTGCTTCCTTCTTTTGACCTCTGGTGGCTGATGCTGTTCCCGGCAGCTTCTTTCAACCAATCAAGGGGTTGATTTGTAGATTCGTAGAGCGCTTTTGTTACATTCTTTATTTATAACATTGTTTTCTATGTTTATTAATATGATTCTGTGCTGGAGCCTGGAATGTATTGATGCGTGCCTGCATCTTACAGATCAGGTTCCAAGTTCCAGGTTGGACAGTTTACTGGATACCTGGACCTTTCTAGACGTGCTGTGCTCTGTCTTACCATCTACAATTAAATGTATTTATTTTATCATCTACTTTTGGATATCATCATTTAATATTGGCGACGAGGATGGGATCCGAACCCACGCGTGCAAAGCAACGTGTGGCATGAGGTACTATTTTTACACGCTTTCCTTTCCTTGCGTGTTGTTCATTTTCGGTAAACGTTGTGCACATTGTGGATTATTCTAGGATTGAGCTACATGTGATTCTCTAGAAAACTAAGCCACAAATATCTCATTTTTTGACAATTCGAACGCTAAGAAGCACAACGTTTGGACTGTGATATTTACAATCTTCAGCTGGATTGATTTTTTTTTTAATTGTTCCACGCATTGAAAATTGTACTGAACTCTTCTCTACCTATGTTACATCGCTGCCATCTAGTGGAATCCATAGAAAATTGCAGTGAAAATACTTACATTTTGAGATTATTTAAGTATTTTAAATTTTAGAAAGAAACTACTTTTAGGATTTGTCTAGGTTATTTATTATTGTATTTTCTTTTTTATTAATTCATTTATGTTATTATTTTCATATTTTCATTATTCAGTTTCTACAGTTAAATTGATATTGTTGCATTCTCCAGTCTATTTTTGCGTATAGCAACATGCAATTTGATCCTCCATCGAAATTTTTACAATCAAAAGGCGATCCGCAGATTCCTTGGACAAGATGGAAAGAGGAATTTATTACCTACCTCAAAGCAATGGATGGAGAAAGGATGTCTGCAGAAAGGAAAAAGAATATATTTTTACATTGTCTAGGTTCGGAAGGGCAATTAGTTTTTAGAACTTTACCACCTGTTAGGTCTGGGGGTGACGCCAATGTATATGATGAAGCTGTATTAAGAATTGAGGGTAGATTTAAACCTGTTACTATTGTGGCACTTAATAGGTTTAAGTTCTATACTAGGGTCCAGGATGATAATGAGTGTTTTGATGATTTTCTTACGGCTTTACGTGCACTATCTCTACATTGCAACTTTGGTCTCATGACTGATGAAATGATTAGAGATCAAATTGTCGTGCATGTAAAGAGTAAGAAAGTGCAAGAACAGCTATGGATTCTGGGGGATCCTAGTTTAGAAACAGTGTGGTTCTGAAGAATCTGGACCCTGCTATAACATGGTACCGAGGCCCAACACTCGTGTCACAAAATATCATCATACCATGACAAATTTGGTATCAGCAGACCGGTAATTATTGGGACATTATACCTGCGCATTTGCGTCGTGATCGAGCAATGCAATCACCCTAAAACAGCAGTTTCTGTCTCGAACCCTCGCGGTTCCATGTTGTGAGCGGCATCCATCTTGTGATTGCCCTTACATAGTCAATTGATCAAGGCCGAATTCGAGCTGAAAGGACACGTCCACCTTTCCATGACTCTTCTCTGACCTGGGCGAGCTGCCTTTACTGCCTCCAGCCAAACCTGTTCGGGCAGTCCCCATCCCACTGGCCGAGCGAGATTAGCATCAAGGCACAACATGTCATAAACCATTTACCGCATACAAACCACGCTTTATCATACACACACCTGTCCCCGTGTCTTCTTTATGGCTAGTTTTACGATGAGGAGGTGCCCAATTTTATTGGGGTTTCATCGATATCTGATGGGAGTTCTGGGCCTGGCTGGGTAATCTATCACAAACTGGACACACGAAAATGTAGCCTGGCCATCATGACTTTGCTTTTCTATTGTTGTGAAAATATGTGTATGACCATACTGTAAACTAAGGAATTCTTGCCCGAAGGTAATATTTTTGTATAAAAGGAGAAGGCTGGTTCTGTAAAAACGAACAGTCTCCTGAGAATCTACACACCGTGCTGTTGTACTTCTAGGACGCTTGTTACTTGGTTGCAGCCAATAAAACTCGATCCTTGACATCACCTAGAAGACTCTGTGTTTCTGTGGTCCAGAACAGGAAGAACCAAGAGGTCTCTGGGTGTTGTTCCCCTGGCACCACCGGGTTCCTAAAAACCCGGTACCTCAGTTTGGCGCCCAACTCGGGCGGTATCAAGCGGTGTCGGTCCAAGCCAGATGTTCGTGAGGAGCTTCGTGTGAAAATTCCAGAGGACGGCCAGCCACTTCAGCGACCCCTGTATGTCGACGTGGTTCCGAAGGTCTTTGCTGCGAGGTTCCCCGCGTCCCGATGGCTACAAAGGACTGCTGCCCTGACTATCGCCCTGTTTTGGACCCATCGATACTTGGTAGAGCGAAACGATAGACGAGTCTTCTGGTGACGTCATCGATCATCAATACTTCAGTTAAGTATAAGTGGAGCTTCTCCCAGTCCTTAGTTTTGTTCTTAGTTTTGGTATCCTTGAGATACACTTTGATTTGGAACTTGCAAGCGCCAAAGCCGAGGGACTTGTGTATTCACGAGAATATCGTATTCGATAATCCTTTGAAGTTTGAAGCTAGACTAGTGAGCAAAGATGCCTGGTTTTAGCAGACTTGGAAACTTGTTTTGTCTAGGTTGTAGTAAGGACTCCCGATTAGAGGATTCATGTCCGGTTCCTCCGATTGGAACTCCAACATATGAGCTCTATATAAAGCACGGAGTAGGCCCCATCACATATAATGTGTGGATAAAATACACCAGAAAAGATGGTGTTTTAAAATGGCCCCAATATGGTAGCTTTGACACAGAAATCTTAGATAATCTCGAGGTCAAACTGTTCGAAAAGAAAGCCCGGCCGGCGATGTTTGACTCTTTTCGCCTATGGCGCAAGGAAGCCAAACAGAAAGAAATAAAATTAGCAAAGAAGAATAAAAGAGGTATGTCAATGGTGCAAGCTGCCGTTGCATACAGGGATAATGAGAAAGAGCAAGAGAGTGAACAAATGCTCAGAAGCAAGAAGTTAGCAGTAGACAAATGCTACCCAATGTTGCCACGTAAAGGACAAGAATCAACGGATAAACGTGATAGCGATCCTCTAATGTCCCACTTATTGAGTTCTCCACCTCCCTATGCACAAAGTGTTACCGCACCCCCACAACGCTTTGTCATACCGCGCCCTGGCGCACGAACTCCAGTTCTTACACAAGCACCAGCTCCTCTCCAGCTGGTTTCTACTTCTCCGGCGCAGCCCTCTCAAGGGCCGCCGCCTTTGCTACATACTCCATCTGCTTTTTCTACAACTTCACCTACTGCTCCAATTGCTTATACTGATACTATTTCTGCTACTGCCTCGACTTCTACTTTACATCAGCCTGTCTTTTCTGGCATTTCTGCCCTTCCACTAGCTTCTCCTTCTGTTCGACAGAGAGTGACAAACACTGTCACTGGTCTTTTCTCACCTTTCTTTGGGTCGCCTAAAACGACCCCTAATACAGAACGTAGACAGTTGCGAAGTCGACTGCCTGACTATCAGGAAAGAGAAGTGCTGAATGAGTTGGCACGTAAATGGGTAACCGATACTGTAAAGTATGATGTTCAGTCCGTTATGGAAGTTTTTAGTCAGTGGGAAGCATCTACACAGCGATATGTATTTGAACAGATGTGTATATATCTCTGTGAAGATTTGAAGGGAAATGATCCAGAGTACAATATGCAAAAATTATTCTGTGTGCGATTCAACTTTGCAGAAGGCATGATTGTGGGTGCCGATGTTGAACCAGCAATTGAAATGTTGTTGTCTTATAGGAGTAAAGGAAGTAATTCTAGATCACTGTATGAGCAGGATATGCCAGGTAGGAAGAAAGCGCGACAGTATCCCATGAGATAGGTTCCTCCAGTTTGGAGGGAAGGCGATGCAAATGCGAATCCAGCAATTCCGCCACATTTCCAGCGTGTATGGGTACATGTCCCCTGGAAAAGATCTGAAGTTTTAGCGCTCAAGCAGACGTTACCTGATCCTCGCAAAAATCCTGAGGGGTATTATAAAGAATTATCACAGACTGCCAGTTCATGTATAATGAATCTAGCAGATGTAGACATGTTGTTTGGAAATGTTGTTCCACAGCCTTTATGGGGAAAGATTCGTCATACGGACCATGACCATGAGTTAGGTGATACATGGGTCAATATTGCTGCTGCTGATTCTAGGCAAGTTGGTGGTGCTAAACCTGAGCCTTTGGTAGCAGAACTCCCTGGTAGAATTACCGCGTATATGAAAACTTTAATGCCTGAACTACGTGTAAATTGGGACAAATTGTCTGCATGCAAGCAGAAGAACGATGAGAATGTGTCTGACTTTTTCACGAGGTTTGAAGAGACTTTCGTCGATCCTAGTGGTCAGGATATGGCTACAGAGGGTGGCCAAAGATTGTTTGTTGAAAAGTTTGTACATAATTTGCTTCCTGAACTGTGTAATAAATTGAAAGATTCAGAGAGCGCTTGGGCTGTTTCCACGTCAGCGCAGATTTTAGCTACAGCCCAGTACTACGAAAATAGGCGCAAGGACGAGCTAGAGAAGGCCGACAAAAAGACTAAAGATTTGAAAACTAAAGTCCTTCTCCAGCAGGCTTATCCGCCTCGTAATAATAATCAGCAAGATTATCAGCAACCACAGCAGTATTTGAGAAACTCGCAAAGAAATGAGTCTTCTCGACAGCGTTTACAGTATGGTCCGAATCAGTGTGCATACTGCAAGGAAGAGGGTCATTTCGAGAACAATTGTCCGGCTTTGTCGCGACGATTGAATGGTGTTTCTGGTGCAAGAGGTAGAGGTGTTCAACAGGCTCCTAGAGGTAGGGGCCGTGGAAATGTCCCCCAGAATGCCCCTTCTTTTCCACCTCAGAAATCTATGAACAGCTAATGTAATAGAGTAATGGGTTCTCCAGGACAGCTCAGTACTATGCTGATGACTACTATATAGAAAACGAGAGTGAGGGTAATGATTACTAGGACAGCCATGGACAAAGAGAGGGAGTTGTTTCAGTTCCAGTAGATCAGAATGGACCTTATGTTGAGGTGATTACATCAGGTGTGTCAGAACCCTTTCTGCTGGATACTGGTGCTACAAAAAGTTCTATTATGCACTCAAAACTTCCTGGCGCACCTTTGTCTTCGAAATGAACGTTTCAGTAGGTTTTTCTGGCGCCCCGGTTAAGAACCCGATCTCTAGTCCTATGCCCCTTTCTGTTGGGCCATGTGAATTGGAAGCACCCCTCATTCTTACAACAGGTTGTGGTGAAAACTTATTGGGATTGGATCTGTTAAAGAGATTATACGCGACTTTATACTGTTCTCCTTCGGGAGTACAACTTACCCTAGGTAAGAAGGTGGTTTCTCCAATGTATTTGTCAAAGGAGAATATTCCGACAGAATTGTCGTCTCTTCCGGATATACTTTGGGCTACTGGTTCCAATGATGTGGGTCTTCTGGAGATAGCGCCATATGCCATAACATTGAAAGCCAATGTTAGGTTGCCACGTATTCCCCAATACAAGATCTCTAGCGAAGGTGAAAAGGCGTTGTTAGCAATCATTTATGATCTGATTGAGAAAGATGTCATTGAAGAGACAACAGGCAACGTTTGCAATAGTCCTGTTCTGCCAGTTTTAAAGCATACTTATCCGTCTCAACCACATGTGTACAGGTTTGTGATTGATCTTAGAGAGGTCAACAAGATTGTTGTACCACAGTTCCCGGTTGTGCCTGATATCACTGCCTTATTGACTATGATCCCAGCTTCAGCCACTTGGTTCTCGGTGATTGACTTGAAGAATGCGTTCTTCAGCTTCCCGATTGCCGAGGAGAGCAGGGATATTTTTGGCTTCAATTTAGGAGGACGAAGCTTCCGCTTCAAACGCGCTCCTCAGGGCTACTGTGAAAGTCCATCTATATTCAGTCAGGCCCTGAAATCACAGCTTGACACAATTATTCTACCTGATGGTGTGACACTTGATCAGTATGTAGACGATTTACTACTCGCTGCAGATGCTGAAGAGATTTGCAAGCAAGCCACTCTATCATTGTTGCACCATTTATGTGACATGAAGCACAAAGTCCCTCTTTCGAAATTACAATTTTGTCGACAAGAAGTGACCTACTTAGGTCACATCTTATCGAAGGAGGGAAGGAAGCTGACCCCAGAGAGAATACAGGCAATTGCAAAATTAGGTGTCCCAAGGACACAGAAAGAAGTGCGTGCTTTCTTGGGCATTACATCATATTGCAGGCAATGGATACCAAATTTCTCATTATTGGCCTAACCTTTGGTGGCATTAACTTGCAAGGATACACCAAAACCCATTCCATGGTCTGAAGATTGTCAGAAAAGTTTTCACGAATTGCGCGATGCATTGTGTTCGGCTCCTGTGTTGGGTAACCCCGACTACAGTAAGCCTTTTACATTATATGTGCATGAAAAGGAAGGTTGTGCATTATCAGTCCTGACACAATGTTTTGGGGGCAAGCAGCGTCCATGCGCGTACTTTTCTGCAACTCTAGATCCCGTAGCTCAGGCATTACCAAGTTGCTTGAGGGCCACTGCTGCAGTGGCTGTCTGTATTCGACAGTCTGCTGGGATAGTAATGAATAACACACTGATAGTTATGGTCCCACATGCAGTAGACATTTTGCTGAACAGAACAAAGACACAGCATTTAACTAGTGCTCGTCTGTCAAGTTATGAGCTGACACTGTTAGCGAGTCACATACACATAAAGAGGTGTGATACACTCAACCCAGCAACGTTATTGCTTAGTCCAGCAGAGACAGAGGAGGTCGAGAAACATGATTGCTGCTTTAAGACATAAGAAGAGACAAAAGGGAGAGTAGACTTACAGGACACTCCCCTTCCTGAATGTAATGATGATTTATGGGTTGATGGTTCATGTTTCAAGTTGCCGAATGGTGATACGACTGCAGCATATGCTGTGACAACATTGCACACGATTGTAGAAACTGCACGTATCCCACACAATTCTGCGCAAGCAGCTGAGTTAATTGCACTTACAAGAGCATGTGTATTGGCAAAAGGAAAACGAGTGAATGTGTACACGGACAGCCAATACGCCTTTGGCGTGGCTCACAGTTTTGGACGATTGTGGCGTGAACGTGGATTTCTGACTTCGCATGGAGCCAAGATCCAGCATGGTCAGCTGGTAAATGAGCTTCTTGAATCACTGACTTTGCCCTTACAAGTTGCGATTGTAAAATGTAGCGCTCACAAGAGGGTGACTGATGATGTTGGTCGTGGCAATGCATTTGCTGACGAAGTCGCGAAAGAAACAGCCAGGAACGTGGTGAGCCGAATGTGTGTTGCAGGCCCCGCAAGATGGGTAGGTGATGTTGGCATGTGTGAGGACACTATTGAGAGTGTGAAGTCTATTCAATCCGACGCCACAGAGAAAGAGGTGAATGAATGGAGAGAAAGCAAGGGCAAATTGGATGCGACTGGTTGTTGGGTTGAATTGTCAGAGCATCAGAGATGGCTGCTACCCAATGCGTACGTGCTTGCAGTGGTGACAATGGCTCATGGAATGGCTCACATCAGTGTGAAAGGGATTTGTAAGTTGTTGGCCCCAGTATGGCAGAATAGTGGCATCCCAAAATGTGCAGAGAATGTGGTCAAGAACTGTATGGTGTGTCTGAAGCACAATCCTGGTAGGGGAACCCCAACTCCAGCTGGTCATTTTGCGCCTCCAACATATCCGTTCAAGGTTTTGCAGCTAGATTTCATTCACATGGAGAGGTGCCACAACCTAAAATACGTACTCGTTGTTGTTTGTGCCTTTTCCAGGTGGGTGGAAGCATATCCTCTTAAGGACAACACTACCTTGTCCACAGCCAAAGCCCTGGTCAAGGAATTCTTCCCCAGATTTGGAATGCCTAGAATGGTCTGGAGTGATAATGGGAGTGAATTTGTGGGACGAGTGATGAAGAGAGTGTGTTAGAGTCTAGGTATACACCAGAAGTTCCACGCTGCAAATCACCCCAATCAGCTGGATTAGTAGAATGCTATAACGGCACTTTGAAGTTGAAGCTTGCCAAGATCCAAGCAAGCACAGGCCTTACATGGCCTGACGCTCTACCCTTAGCACTCCTATCCACCAGAATGACTGTGCACTCTAGAGTGAAACTCAGCCCCTATGAAATTGTGTTTGGCCGTCCGGCCAACATATGGGGAGTGCCCAGACCCAAGAAGCTTAGTGAGGTACAGCATCCTGTGCTGCTTGACTACTTGTACGAATTGACAACTAAATTACGTATTTTGCATCAACAGGTTCACAATTCCCTACCACCAGCTCCTGATGATCCAGGCCACGCTATTGAACCCGGCACATGGGTTCTAGTGCGAAACTTCCAGCGAACGAAGAATGAACAGCCTCGCTGGACGGGACCCCACCAAGTACTGCTGGCAACCCGCACCGCGGTCCGTGTGCACGGCAAGAAAAGCTGGGTGCACGGCGTGCACGTGAAACGAGTACCTTTACCTTTGCCCTATGACCGGTGGGTCCAGGAGGGAGTTGCCGACTCTGAGGCCGAGACTGTGCCTCGCTTCGTACCCTTCAGTGATGCACGTTTGAAAGGAACTACTACAGAAAAAGAGAGTGACAATATTCTGCAAGGACTTGTGCCACCATCAATGCCGTTGGACACTACAGAACCAGAAATCTTGTTCAAAGACCACACCATACCAGGAAAACAGCGGTATAACCTGAGGCCAAGAAAAACGAACTAATAAAAACGAACTAATAAAGTTTCCTTTTCCCCCACGAACTATTTTTGATTGCGCAGCTCTCTCATCCAGGAAGCTTGCTCATTTTTGATTTTTGAACCGCCAGCCGGTTCTGCTGCTAGGGTCGCGGTTGCCACAGTCTTTGGAGTGCAGCTGGAGACGGTTAGGTCGACAGTTCTGGTTGGTCTAAGGGAATTACCCTGGACTGAACAGAGGCACTCCTTAGCAGAATCAATCTCCCACCACGGGCAGCAACATAGAGGATGGAGTTTCCAAAGATGGAGAGACCTGCCAGATCTATGAATTTTAAGAGAACAATATGCACTGTAATGGCCAGAAAACAATTTTTAGTAATATGTATTCTAATATTGTGTAGCATAATGATGTTTTTGGTGGGCTATACTGATGAAGCAAAGCTTCGCATATTTTGCGGCTTGCTGAAGTCATGAACCTCATTTATGTGTAACGAGGTAATTTGTGCGTCCTACTAACGTTTATTTTATGTTTGAGTGATGTTCCCGAAGCTTGCCTATGTGTATTCTAACACATTTGATCCGTGTCTTTAATATGGCCGCCGCTTGTCTTTTAGTTACTGCGCATGCGTTAGTCACACTCACGTGTCCTGACGCGTCTGCAAATTGGAGGGAAATTCCTGCGCATGCGTAATACATAACTTAAACTGCTCGTGCAGTTCGCATATGTCATCGTTTCTATGTAGCTAACATATAAAATGCATAAGTATATTTTTGATAATAAATTAGAAGTGCAAAACTTTGTGATGTGTTTTCATAATGACATTATTATGTATTAATTTGTTTTCGCTTACTTTTCATGTACCGCGGGGAATGGGGTTCTGTCTGTACCGAGAACCATCTTGGAGGTCCCTTCTGCGCCTGCGCGACTTGCCGAGGCACAGCGGACCTTGACTGATGGAACACAGCCAGTTGGCAGTGATGAGCAAGATGCTCCTGAGAAACGACCTGAAAAGTCGGCTGACCCAATCACATGTCCTCGCGGCGCAACATTGTTAAAATTGCCATTGTATTTCTGCACAGTTTCTCATGGGCACCCCAATCTTACTAGGCGGTACCCAAGTATGCTAATGAAGGCTTGAAATGTTATGTTGTGATTGGTGTGTTACCCAAATCCTACCTTAGGACCAATCCAAATTGAGGGATTCTGACACTTTGCAACATTGGGGGGTGGTACACTGCCCCAAAACAGTATATCTACCCTGGGTTCACCTAGGGAAATTGTCCGACTTGTCTGGTTTAGCTGACCTGTCACTGACCCAACGCACTCAATAGGTGACTGAAGATACAGAGAGCTGCGGAGCACTCTGTCCGAATTTGACCATAGACTAAGGTTCTACTGAACCTTAAAGTGCTGGCGGAGCACTTGGCTGGGAGTTCGCTGACCCAATCGGGGTCTTGATCGATAGCTGCAGAGAGGGTGGAGCGCAGGCGTTGCTTCCGAACTGTGGGTTCCGGTCCTGTCCTGAGCGGTCCTGTCCTGAGGGTTTGCTGTCCTGTCCTGATTCCTATTCCGAGGGTATCCTGTTCTGTCCTGGGTGTCCATTCTGCACCTGCTGTCCTTTGAGGGGTATCCTTCCTTGAGGGTTTCCCTGTCCTTAAACTGACCCGTGGCCAGGGTTTGGTTTCCACACCAGTCTAGGTAAATACTGCTCTAAGTTACTTAAAACTTGCACCTTTCTATATTTCTACCTTTTGCTACAATAAAGTTACCCATTGCATATGTTATTTTTCCATGCCTTTCCGCAACTATTGAAAGTCATTTGCATTTTTCTCATAAATTTGTTCCTATGTCTTCGCACTGGTTAGAAATTATATTTTGCATTGCAGTTTGTAATTTTCTGATATGGTCTAGAACTTCATTGCCTAGGTTGTTCAAAGGCCCCTTTCTTTTAAGTGAAGCGTGCTACTCTTTATAGGCCCTCCTATAGTTATACGTGCATAGTCTGCCCATGCTTAAACATTTTTGAAATTGCATAGTATTTTTCCCCGTTACCATTTATGATTACCCTGTCATTATTTCTCTATAGCTATATCATCTACATTATCCTAGTTATTGAATGTTTTATTCTTGTATTTCTCATGCACGAAAACAATGAACTTTAGATAAACATTTTAAAACTTCCAGTTGTCCGTGGTCATTTCAACAGTATTTGAATGTTATTGGTTGGGTTTGTATTTTGTTGCCTTTCCTTTACAGCTAGCTCCCTGATTCATTGTGGTCATTAGGTACCCGTGTAAGTGGATGGTAAGTCGGGTACATCGAAAACCAAATAGTAGGGAACACACACAAATTGGTAGAGCTCGTGAAGTCACCTGGTCAATGTATATGGTGATTTGAAGTATATGGGCCCGAAGCCGGAAACGGCGTAATTATTGGTCGGGTGGCCTCGCGCGCTCTATCAGTTTTTCTGGTAGCCAGAGGATGGTTAGGGACTAGTTGAAAGTAAGGCAGGGACTAGTTAGTCTAGTCAAGTCAGAAGCTGCTAGTATATCGATGCTGCTACAAGAGCGGCTGTTCTAGGGGAACTGATCACTTTCTTGTGAATACGCTGCTGAAAAAAATGTATGAATTGTTGTATTGTTATTATTCTTGTTCTGATATTGTTATATGTACTAATTCATGCGTTTGTCAACCGTATAGTTTCATGTTGTCCGAACTCCCCGGGGAATTGAAAGGGCAAGTGGTGAATAGAATCCATTGTCCTGAGGTCACAGGCTCGAGGAAAGTTAGGTGCAGGTTAGGATAACCGGGAAGCACTAACTAGGGGTTTTTCTGAATACATGTGTGAATAAATGTTAGTAACAAGGTTCATTGGCAAAATTCCCATAGTGGCGTAACCTAGTAAGGGTCACATCGGAAGAGTAGCAGGTTCCTTGGAGCTTAGGTGAAAAGCAAAGGGGTCCGCTGGGAAACCTTAGACTCGGAACATATCCCGGAAAGAAGTGGATGAGTTTAGGGGAATAACAGGTTCAACGATGCTAGAGTGAAGGGTAGGCGGAAGAGATCTACTCGCAGCATGTGAAAAGTAAATGGAAGTAGTTTACTTGCAGTAAGAGAAAGCTATCCTGTCTAGACACTTGAGCACTGTGGCGAATGTGTATTCGTTGTAAAATAACCAAGCACTGAGCACTTTAGAAAGAAATAAAGTTTCCGTTACCTTGTGAAGGGAGGGAGTCAGCCGCGAAGCGTCTCTGACGTCACTCTGTGCCGCGCTGGGATTGGTAGAAGCAGCGGGCGGGTAGCGGAGCTGAAATTGTAAAGGAGGGGTGAGCGCCGGAGCGTGAGAACTGTCTCACGAAGGGGCCGCGCACCCATTGGCGGAGATTATTTAGAGTCGCGCACCCATTGGCCAAAAATATTTGAAGCCGCGTACTCATTGGTCGAGGCTATTTGAACTCGTGCACCCATTGGTCGCACGGTTTTCTGAAACGCATTCTGATTGGAGGTAATTTTGTAAACAAAGTTAAGCGTAGAAGTCGTATGTGGCACTCGCAGACTACAGGAACTAGACCTGATCCAAGGGATCTAGGGTTTGAAAGGGATCAGTGGAAGACAAATAGATACGATATTATGTACGGAACTAAGAGAAAAATGTCCCTTGTAAGTAAGGTGAAAAATTATTTTAAAACGGACAAACCGATTAAATCTAGAGAAGGTGTTCTTGTCCCACCACCCAATACTCCCGCCTCATTCATGATGTTTGACCGCGGGTACAACACCTGTGTGTGGTTGGAAAATTGGGTGAAGTACACAAAAGATGACGGAGTATTGGCTTTTCCGTTAGAAGGTACCTTCAATGGTAGGATCTTGTTTAATTTAAGAACCCGAATGAATGAACTGCATCCCAGACCAAGACTAACGCAGTATGAGGCATTAGAGGAATGGGAGATTGAGGCTTTTGAAAGAGAAAGACCCCGAATGGACAAGGGATTGACCAAGTGGTACCCCAGGCTGAAACAGGAGTCCAGGGATAAAAGGATGAAACAGTGGAGGCAGAGCATGATTGTTGAGGGTCTGTTTCCTATGATGCCAGCATGTCATAACCCTGCCGCGGGTGAAAAAAGTACCGAAAAGTGTAGGCATTGGGGGGCTCCTGGGGAGTCAGACGATGAGTTGATAGACGACATCTGTACTCGAAGTCCGCCACCTTATAATGAGGGAACTCGACCTTCCAGTGTAGGAGATGCTCCCCGACGCCCCTTCCTTAAAGAAGAGGACAGGTCCCTAGGATTGGGAGGGGGTGGTCAGGTATTACCTTATTTTGAAAAACCCGAACCAGCGGAAGCAAGGGACATATATCCCAGAATGCCCACAAACGAAGAAGAAAAATATTCACGTACGAAAGATTTCCTTCCTAGACCCCAGTATGAAAACAAAGAGAAACAAGCGAGTTCAGGACTGCCTTTTGTTCAACCTCCATACGAGGAAGAGCGCAGGTCCTTTAACACCGGAACTGTATTCCCGAAACCAAATTATGGTGGGGGACCAAGTGAAACGCATCCTACTGCCCCGAGTTTTACTCCTCCCTTGACCCCACAGATATTACATGACACGACCTTAAGAAGGATATTAGTGGAAAAGGAGCAAGAGGCTCTAGCTAGACAAAGGACAGAAATAATTCAGAAAATCTCCCAGTTAAACACCAGTCCTGAGGCGTTAACTATTCCAGTAACTATTGGACCAGTGGTTCCGTTGTACGGCAATGGTCAGGGAAATCCGATTACTCCAGTTATTACCCCAGTCCTGGCACCCCCGAGACAGGAACTGATAATCATAGATGATCAGTCCAGCGAGTGTGAGTCTGAAGTTGCGTTCTTGGATTTGCCAAATAAACAGACAGGAAAGGGAATGCCGCAGAGGCATAACCCTTTTAATACGAAAGAAATTAAATTAGAATCAGCAACAGGTACTAGGAGTGTCTCCCTGGTAACTCCGGATGAAATTGAGAAGTGGAGTCGCGAATTAGAGAAACAGACTCCGCAAACGAAACCTTTAGACCTCTACAAGCTGAGGGTAGAAATAGAAGAATTAATGGCAGGAAATGTGGGGTTGGATCGATTGAATACCTACTCAGAGGAAGAATTGTCGTTTATGTGTAAAAGCCTTACAAGAAACACCCGAGTGCTCCATGAAAAGCTGACAGACACCGCAGCTAGTATGGGGGTAGATATTTCAAAATCCAAGCCCTTGCAGAAACCGTACAGAGCCGACTTCTCAGACAAGGATATAGAACACCTGAATGTAGCAGGGAAAAAGTTGCAGATTAAAGAATTATTGGCGGTACTGCAAAAATGGGGAGATGTGGAAAGATGGAGAAGCAGGTGGGCGAGAAAAAAGGAAGAGGCTCGCTCCCGACAAGCGACTCCTGAGTTTGCTTTAAGGGAGGTAGAAAAACCTGAGCAGTTATGCCCCATGCGCGAAGTACCAGGAGGGAAATATGTGCATGTTCCCTGGTCCAGACAGGATATTGTGTCCTTTACGAACGATTTTCCAAAATTGCGAGAGAAGCCAGTTGACTGGTACAGGCAAGTGGAAAGGTTCGTCAAAGTACAGAAATGCCTGTGGAAGGACCTGGATGGGTTCTTCGACATTGTGGTCCCGGTCGATCTATGGACCGAGTGTAAGATAGCCATAGCCTGGCCAAGTGAGGAATACACCAGAGACGAGAAAACAGGGGAGCCATCGAAAGAAGTGATGAGAAAATATGAGCAGGTAATTCAGCATCTGAAACTAAAGGTGCCAGCAAAGGAAACTGATTGGACCAAGATAGATAGAACCACACAGGAAAGAGACGAGACAGTGCACTCCTATTATGAAAGGCTGTTGCAGGTGTTTAAAACATACAGTGGTATAGATAACATCGAGATGAAAGACATGACGCATTTTATTTACAGGTTTGTAAATGGTTTAAGACCCGAAGTATGTCAGTGGATAAAAGATAACAAAATATGTTGGCAGTCCAAAAAGATAGACGAAGTCCTGCGGTACGCAAAGTACTGCGAGGACGAGATGGCAGAAAAGAAAAAGGCCCTTAAGGAGAAGGTGATGTGGGCTCAAGTTAAGCTCGCAGAACAGCAGGAAAAACAGTTGAGTAACCTGGTTAAAAATGCTGAGAACAAAGGTCCTGGGGGAGGGGGTGGAGGAAAGCCCCGGCCCAAGTTTAGCAGGGAGGAGGCTATGAAGAAATTTCCCTGCCATCAGTGCGGCGAAATTGGACACTGGCGCAACGAGTGTCCTTACTTGCTCGAAGATAACCCCAAAACTCCTGATTTAATTCCACAGACGCAGAAAGAAAGACCAAGAAAGACGCAGCCACAGGTAAAAACAGTTCAGGTGCCTCGGGCACCAAAGCAGGTATACAAGGGAAAACAGGCGGAGGGTGAGGAGATAGAAGTTTGGGAAAGCAGTGAGAACAGAAATGCAGCAACTACGCAGTATCTGTTGAATGATACCTTCCTTTGTAATGACCAGTACTGACGGGGCCTGAGAGGGGAGGACGAGGAGTGCGTACTTGGCGCTTCCTTGCCGGTAGACCAGTCCGGACCATACATTGAAGGAAAGGTTGACGGAAATGATGTCACCTTTCTGTTGGACACTGGCGCTACCCGCTCTACTGTGAGAACAGTGGACGTTCCAAACCTACCCCTCTCGGGAGAAAATATCCAAGTAGTAGGTGTATCTAATCAATTGATTAGTACTCCTGTTACCGAGCCCATGGAGATCTCAATTGGAAATTTCAAGCAAATGCATAGATTTGTCGTCTGTGACACCAGCCCAGTGAATCTGCTGGGGCGTGATTTGTTGTGCAAAATGAACTGTACCATCTTTTGCACACCAAAGGGTGTTGAAATACAGACCCCAGATGAAGATGGCATTTATAAATTATTGTTACTCAGACCTGACTCAGAAATTAAAAGATTGACCCTGCAGGACTTGCCCAATGAACTCCAAGAAGCAGTGAAGCCAGATGTGTGGGATTTTACTGGAAAAGATGTAGGATTAATGAAGGATGTAGACCCCATACAGATAGCCATCAAGGATAATGCAGTATATCCTAATACCAAGCCCTACCGAATGAATGCTGAAGTGAAAGCAGGGGTGACACTGGAGATACAAAAGTTACTAGAAGGACAAATCATGCAGGAAGTAATGAGTAGCCCATGCAACTCACCGATTATGGGCATCAAGAAGCCTAGAGGACCTGAGAAAGGTAAACAAAATTGTAGTTCCCTGTTGCCCTATTGTCCCGAACCCTGCAGTGATTTTGTACCAGATTCCCTGGGATGCTGAGTGGTTCACTGTGATTGATTTGTGCCATGCATTCTTTTCGATACCCTTGCACCCCGACAGCAAATTTCTTTTCTCATTTGCCTTCGAAGGTCACGTGTATTGCTGGAACCGGGTCCCTCAAGGGTATACAGAGAGCCCCTCTATCTTTAATCAGATCTTGAAAAAATGTCTAGAAACTTTGACCTTACCTGGGAATTCTGTCCTAGTGCAGTACATAGACGACCTTCTACTGGCGTCTAAAAGTCATAGGGACTGTGTAGTTGACACCATTGCCCTACTAAATCACCTGTGTGAGAAAGGACATAAAGTGGCCCCTGACAAATTACAGTTCTGTGCAAAATCAGTGAAATATCTAGGACACCAGATAGAAAAGGGTGTCAGAAAAGTAACATCAGAAAGAGTGAGAATAATTCAAAAGATGCAGTTGCCCCGTACCCAAAAAGAGATCAGAATGTTCCTGGGTGTACTAGGATACTGCAGGCAGTGGATTCTGGGATTTGAAGTCCTAGCCAGGCCTTTGATAAAAATGACCAAGAGAGGAATGCCAGACATTGTAGAATGGGATGATGAAAGCCTAATGGCCTTCACCAAACTGAAAAATTGTCTGTGTACAGCACCTGCGTTGGGAATGCCAGATTATTCCAAAGAGTTTGCCCTATTCTGTGACACTCGCGATAATTGCGCATTGTCAGTCCTGACCCAAGAACATGGCACGACCAGAAGGCCTGTGGCCTATTTCTCTGCCACCTTGGATCCAGTAGCTGCTGGGTTACCAGGCTGTTTGAAAGCAGTAGCAGCTACATGTGCAAGTTTGGAACAAAGTGAGTCCATTGTCATGGGACATCCTGTGACTGTGTATGTTTCACATGGAGTGGTAATTTTATTGACCAGAACACAGACTCAGTATCTCACCCCTAGTCGGCTGACTAAATACGAGAGGATTCTTGTGGGTGCAGCAAATGTAACCATTGTTAGGTGTGGTGTGGTATTCTGAACCCTGCCACTTTACTCACCGACCCCGTTGATATGGAAGATGGGGATGAGGATGAACATGACTGCATCGATCTAACAGAGTTCAGTACCAAGCCACGCCCAGACATTAAAGAAACTCCATTGCCTGTGCATGACATGGAAGTATTTGTGGATGGTTCCTGTCTAAGACATGAACTAGGAGGCCTGAGCGCTGCCTATGCTGTAGTCTCCTTAACCAAAATTGAAGAAGCAGGTTATCTATATAACATAAAGTCTGCACAGGTAGCCGAATTGATTGCTATGATAAAAGCTTGCCAAATTGGGAAAAACATACGCATAACAGTGTACACTGACAGTCAGTACTGTTATGGTGTTGTGCATGACTTTGGCCAATTATGGCTACAGAGGGAATTCCTGACTTCTTCAGGTACTCCCATTCGAAATGCAAAAGTTGTTCATGACCTTTTAGAGGCCATCCAGTTACCAAAGGAGCTGGCAGTGGTAAAGTGCGCTGCTCATAAGAAGAGCATGGACAAAGTATCACTGGGAAATGATTTTGCTGATCGAGTGGCTCAATGGTGCGCCAGAGATCGCTATATCATTAATCCAAAACGAGGGGGAATCGGAGCCAGCTGCCAACTTCAAGTGTTTGAAGAAGTGCCTACATGGGATGAAGTGAGAGAGTGGCAGGAGTCGGCCCCATGGCAAGAGAGAGAGAAGTGGAAGGAGGATGGGTGTAGACCGAGACGTGTGGATGGTGTCATTTTGGGCCCAACTGGTATGCCTGTATTACCCAGACACTTGCTCAGCGCAATGGCAAGATTAATACACGAGGGATCACACATTGGTAGGGATGCCATGATTCTGGTATTTCAACAGACTTGGTACAGTAAAAAGTTCAGGAAAGTAGCAGAATCCCTCTGCCAGAGGTGCCTGTCATGTCAACAGATGAACCCAGGCAAGAGGACAATGGTGGAACTGAGCAAAATTGGGAGATCAGGGGGTCCCTTTGTAAGGATACAGATTGATTTCATCACCATGCCCCGTTGTGAAGGGAAGCGATATGTCCTTGTCATTGTTTGCGTATTTTCAAAGTGGGTAGAAGCTTACCCTACTCCCCAAAGTGACGCACTGACTGTAGCCAAGTGTTTACTAAAAGAACTGATACCTAGATTCGGGGTACCATCCATTATTGAATCAGATAAGGGTGGACATTTTCAGAATGAAATAATGGCTGAACTCTGTAAGGCTTTTGGAATCAGACAAAGACTTCACTGTGCATATCATCCAGAGGCTTCTGGAGTAGTGGAGCAAATAAATGGAACTATCAAAAACAGACTAGCAAAGCTGTGCAATGCATCGGGCATGAACTGGGTAAAGGCCCTGCCCCTGGTCCTGATGGGACTGAGAAGTGTTCCAGACCGCAAGACAGGCCTAAGTCCCCATGAAATCATTATGGGAAGAGTGATGAGACAAGCATGGGTGCCAGGAAGCAAACTGTTGAGTATTACTGATGATTTGGTACTTGAATACTGCAGAAGATTGGGTGACCAAGTGCGTTCTATCTCTCGCCAGATCGGAGACGACGGCATCCTCAATCCAACGACTCCTCTCCACAACTTGGTTCCGGGAGACTGGGTCAAAATAAAGAAGCATACCAGGTCAAGCTGTTTGGCACCAAGGTGGGGACAGAAACGCCAAGTAATCCTGGTAACAACCACTGCAGTGAAGTGTGCAGGTGTTCCCCAGTGGATCCACGCCGGCCACACCCAGAAGGTATTACCAGACGAGGTACCTGGAGAAGAAGGGCGTCCAGCAGAGGACTCTGCAGGAGCCAGACCAGAAGTAGCTGACACCGTACAGCCCAGTACCAGTCAGGCTGCAGGAACAGCAGACGTTGGCCCAGGAGTAGTTGACTACGAACTGCCAAGAATCCAGCCTGCTGAAGAGGTCCAGGAAACTGAGCCAGGAGTAGCTGATGACGAGCTGCCAAGCATATGGCCAGAAGAATGGATACCATTGATTGATCTCACCGAAGATCCCATCCGAACAAGAGAACGACTTTGTGAAGGTAGAGAGTGGACTAGTCAGGAAAAGCAAGGCACAGGCGAAGAACCTCAGCCTCTTGAGATTCACATCAAAGCTGAGGAAGGAGAAGGTCAGACAGGGACAGAGCACGTGATTGATACAAAAACAGTGAATAATACTGAACAAGTGCCCGATACAGAGCAGGTGAAGGAAACAGAGCAAGTAATTGATACTCCTCCACTGACTCCTGATATCGAGAAGGGACAGATTAAACATAGTGTGATAGTTCAAGCAGAAGAAAATCAAGAGATCGAAGTGCTTGAACAGGATCAGATAGGGTTAGAAGAACAAGTTCAGGAAATAGAAACAGAGACATTTGAAAGCCAAACACAAAATATTCCTGAACAAGGCCAGAATAGTAACCAGGCAGAAGAAATAGATGAAAGCCCTGGAACTAGTCAGATAGGAAGTGGAGAAGAAGAAGCAGAGTTACCACAAACTAATGAAAATAAAAGAGCAAGAGAAGGAAGTGAAATAGAAGTGCCAACTAAAAGACTTAAGAAAAGAAAGCACCTTGAGCCTAGGTTTGTAAAGAAATTGAGACTAAGGATAAAAACGGTGGAAGAAAAGCGTGCAGAGGAAAGAAGAAGTGCTCGCATAGCTGAACAACAAAAAGATACTTCTGAAAGAAGGAGTGACCGGATTAAGAAACAAAACAGGAAGTACAAGTCTCCTGAATGGACACTCGTTTTGGAAGAACTTGAAGATCTTGATATAACTGATGTAAGCGACGGAGAGCCCGTCCCTGAGTACTCTGCTGAAGAAGAAGACGAACCACCGTGAATTTGCACAAAGTAAGCTAGTTGTGTAAAGCCACAAAGAGGGGTCAAGAAACTTCTTCTGAGCCAAAAAAAAAAAATGTCTGATTCAACAGTGAATGGTAGACCTAGTTGCAGTCGTTTCAAGACGTGCTGCAAGGTGTGTATATGTAGTATAGTAGTACTGATAGTCATCTGGATAGGACTAACAATTTTCATTCCCTTTGCTGTAAGTAAAGATACTAACATTGTCCCTACTGAAGTTGTAAATACTGACAATGAGGAGCTAACAACACAGAGTGTAGCAAGACATGAGAGAGCACTGAGACAGACAAAACAAGACTTAGAAGCATCAGAAGAGGGAGGACTACATTATCATGGAGTTAAGAACAGGACACACTTAAATGTTTTCGCGAACTTGTTAATACACTATGTAGAGACTATGGAAATTGAAGATTGCTATGTCTGCATGAAGCTACCTACTTCTGTGGCTGAAGGCGTGACATACCATCACTTGCCGTTGACATATGGAATATCCTGTAGCATTTTAGCTAGTTTATTTTACAAAAGAGGACCGTTACAGTACTATTATTCTAACAATGACGTGATCTTTTCTGAACTTCCTATACGTGGGAACTTGAATCCTGTACATACCAAAACTGACACCATAAGATATATGGGAGACTACTTTCTGACTATAGGTAACATTGACATAGCAGACGCACACAGAGATAACTTGACTTGTTCTTTACGTGAGCAGGAAAAGATGTTCCTGAACATGGCAGAGAAAAGGAGAATTAAAATTCAAAAGAAGGCTAATGACGAAAGTCAGAAAAGGCCTAGATGGGCAGAGAACATGGAAGGCACCTCATTTGGTGGAGCGGGTCCTGCTCTGTTGCTGGATTTTGAAAAGAAAGGCAAGCTATGTCTTCACCGCGAGAAGACTAGCTATTATAATAATGTTTTCATTGGTTCCAGTGAATGCGAACACAATTACAAGGTAATTGGGGGTTGGGGTTTCAAAAATGGGTCAGAGCCTGTGTTTCCTGGAATTTATTATATTTGTGGGGACAAGGCTTATTTCAAATTGCCGGATCACTGGTATGGAAGCTGCTACTTTGGCATTGTCTTCCCGAAAATATACCATGTGAATGGAAAAACTGGAAGCAATGAAAATACTAATGGCTTAGTGCGTAGTAAAAGAGAAAGTATAGGTGAAATTATGGGTAGTATTTTCAGTGCACTGATACCTGGAGTGGGAGTGGTTCTGAACACTCACAGAATTTGCAAATTGTCTACTATAGTGGATGTGTTGTCTACTGACACAGCTCATGGCTTTCTGCTGGTCAATACCGAAATGGTTGCGATTAGGTCTATGGTTTTACAAAACAGACTTGCTCTTGACACCTTATTAGCGAAAGAGGGCGGAGTCTGCCGGATGTTGAAGTCGCAACATTGTTGCACTTATATTCCGGACAAAAGTGTACAACTGAAAAGATATGTGAAAAATATTACTAATTTGACAAAGGAACTCAAACCACTCGAGGTTGATAGTGCCTGGAAGAGACTGGTAGATGGTCTCTCAAATGTAGGTCATTGGCTTGCTAGCTTAGGTAAAAGCTTATTGTTCAAGATACTGATGCCAATTGGTATTATAGGTCTTATCATATTCATCATCTTTGTCTGTTGCAAATGTCGCAAGCACACCAGAAAACATCAACTGAATGCTAGAGGAGTGAAACGAAGTGTGGATGAGATCGAATTAGAAGAAGTGAATGATCAGATATACAAAAAGGTGAAGACTTCTCACCCTACCAGAACTGAAAGAGAAAAATTAGAACGATTGCTGGAAGAGATAGAGCTGTATAAAGTGTAAAAGATAAGTTGGCATCTGGTTCCATTTATTTTGTGATGATAGTAAATATCATCAAAGAGGGGATTGATGAAGCAAAGCTTCGCATATTTTGCGGCTTGCTGAAGTCATGAACCTCATTTATGTGTAACGAGGTAATTTGTGCGTCCTACTAACGTTTATTTTATGTTTGAGTGATGTTCCCGAAGCTTGCCTATGTGTATTCTAACACATTTGATCCGTGTCTTTAATATGGCCGCCGCTTGTCTTTTAGTTACTGCGCATGCGTTAGTCACACTCACGTGTCCTGACGCGTCTGCAAATTGGAGGGAAATTCCTGCGCATGCGTAATACATAACTTAAACTGCTCGTGCAGTTCGCATATGTCATCGTTTCTATGTAGCTAACATATAAAATGCATAAGTATATTTTTGATAATAAATTAGAAGTGCAAAACTTTGTGATGTGTTTTCATAATGACATTATTATGTATTAATTTGTTTTCGCTTACTTTTCATGTACCGCGGGGAATGGGGTTCTGTCTGTACCGAGAACCATCTTGGAGGTCCCTTCTGCGCCTGCGCGACTTGCCGAGGCACAGCGGACCTTGACTGATGGAACACAGCCAGTTGGCAGTGATGAGCAAGATGCTCCTGAGAAACGACCTGAAAAGTCGGCTGACCCAATCACATGTCCTCGCGGCGCAACATTGTTAAAATTGCCATTGTATTTCTGCACAGTTTCTCATGGGAACCCCAATCTTACTAGGCGGTACCCAAGTATGCTAATGAAGGCTTGAAATGTTATGTTGTGATTGGTGTGTTACCCAAATCCTACCTTAGGACCAATCCAAATTGAGGGATTCTGACACTTTGCAACATTGGGGGGTGGTACACTGCCCCAAAACAGTATATCTACCCTGGGTTCACCTAGGGAAATTGTCCGACTTGTCTGGTTTAGCTGACCTGTCACTGACCCAACGCACTCAATAGGTGACTGAAGATACAGAGAGCTGCGGAGCACTCTGTCCGAATTTGACCATAGACTAAGGTTCTACTGAACCTTAAAGTGCTGGCGGAGCACTTGGCTGGGAGTTCGCTGACCCAATCGGGGTCTTGATCGATAGCTGCAGAGAGGGTGGAGCGCAGGCGTTGCTTCCGAACTGTGGGTTCCGGTCCTGTCCTGAGCGGTCCTGTCCTGAGGGTTTGCTGTCCTGTCCTGATTCCTATTCCGAGGGTATCCTGTTCTGTCCTGGGTGTCCATTCTGCACCTGCTGTCCTTTGAGGGGTATCCTTCCTTGAGGGTTTCCCTGTCCTTAAACTGACCCGTGGCCAGGGTTTGGTTTCCACACCAGTCTAGGTAAATACTGCTCTAAGTTACTTAAAACTTGCACCTTTCTATATTTCTACCTTTTGCTACAATAAAGTTACCCATTGCATATGTTATTTTTCCATGCCTTTCCGCAACTATTGAAAGTCATTTGCATTTTTCTCATAAATTTGTTCCTATGTCTTCGCACTGGTTAGAAATTATATTTTGCATTGCAGTTTGTAATTTTCTGATATGGTCTAGAACTTCATTGCCTAGGTTGTTCAAAGGCCCCTTTCTTTTAAGTGAAGCGTGCTACTCTTTATAGGCCCTCCTATAGTTATACGTGCATAGTCTGCCCATGCTTAAACATTTTTGAAATTGCATAGTATTTTTCCCCGTTACCATTTATGATTACCCTGTCATTATTTCTCTATAGCTATATCATCTACATTATCCTAGTTATTGAATGTTTTATTCTTGTATTTCTCATGCACGAAAACAATGAACTTTAGATAAACATTTTAAAACTTCCAGTTGTCCGTGGTCATTTCAACAGTATTTGAATGTTATTGGTTGGGTTTGTATTTTGTTGCCTTTCCTTTACAGCTAGCTCCCTGATTCATTGTGGTCATTAGGTACCCGTGTTAGTGGATGGTAAGTCGGGTACATCGAAAACCAAATAGTAGGGAACACACACAAATTGGTAGAGCTCGTGAAGTCACCTGGTCAATGTATATGGTGATTTGAAGTATATGGGCCCGAAGCCGGAAACGGCGTAATTATTGGTTGGGTGGCATCGCGCGCTCTATCATACTCTGTTCACCTTT
This sequence comes from Lissotriton helveticus, assembly GCF_964261635.1. Taxonomy (NCBI): domain Eukaryota; kingdom Metazoa; phylum Chordata; class Amphibia; order Caudata; family Salamandridae; genus Lissotriton; species Lissotriton helveticus. The sequence continues at coordinate 500,297 of NW_027611651.1, read as the reverse complement.
CGAATCACATTTGTACACGACACTCAGCCCGCACCTCCTCCTACTGTTTCCCTGCACTCTTTTTACCCCCTACCTGAACACGAGTCTGCCAGAAGATTAGAGTTCGTAAATAACTCATTCGTCCAGCTCCTACACCAGCACCAGTCTGTGGTGAACACCACGAATTGTTGGGTATGTGGACTTATGCCACACACCACAGATAAGGGTATCCCGTATTTTGTCCTGCCATTTAGTTACTATGGTTCTCTGTGGGCTTTCCAGACCATGTTCCTGTTTGCCATAGAACCATACCCCCCGCGTCCCACAGGAAGAAATTCAAGCAACAAGGCACTAGTGGCAGGAATCAGAAATATGAGTGAGGATATCGACACGGTTAGAATGATTCCAAAAGATGAGCTTATACCGTACAGTCGATGGAACATGACTAAGTATGGGATTTCCGTAGCCGAGAGCCAGAAAGCAAAAAGATCCTCCCCAATCTGGATAGTACCCCATCAAGGTCGTCTGTGTCTGCAGGGAAATGGCAAAAACCCTAGAGCTCAGTTAGGGAAGAGTGTCTGTACTCAGACTTACGTTTTCTCGTCTCAGACCTCTCCCTCATTTCTAGCAGCTGAGGGTACCTACTTCGTCTGCCACGACAGAGCATATACATGGTTGCCCCCTGACTTCTCGGGCACATGTTTTATCTCGTTTCTGCTGCCACCCACTTACACGGCGGAGGCAGATTACCACCAGACAAGGACAGTTAGAGGTGTTGTGAGTAAAGACGACACTGCGGGACAGGAGTTTGGTGATTTCGCAAAAGGTTTTCTGCCATTTTGGGGGCCTATGGTGAACAGCAGGAACATTCACCAGTTGACGAGGGTGGTTGAATCCGCTGTGACTGAAACGGCTGGTGCCCTTGGTAACTTGACTGCAGAGCTCCAGTCGAACCGCCTTATGACTCTTCAAAACAGAGTTGCCCTAGACGTCATACTTGCAGACCGTGGTGGGGTATGTAGAGTGATCCAATCCAGTTGCTGCATTTTCATCCCTGACAATGCTCCGACAGTGTACCAGGCCATCTCCAACCTGCACAAGATCTCTGAGTCCATTCATGTGGACAAAGGCGAATGGTCCTTGCTGGGGTGGTTCTGGGAACTGATATCTGCCTGGGGATGGAAAATTCTGATGTTCATTGGAGTAATCTTAGCCATTCTGTTCCTGTTCTGCCTATGTGTGCAGTGCGCTCCTGCAATGTGTGGCCTCTGTGCTGCATCATGTGTAAGGAAGCCTGTGCCCAGGGACGAACTGAGCAACAGGATGATGCTACAGCAGCATCTACGTGACTTCATGAATACAGATTTGAACTCAGATTAGCATGACTTATTGCCTATATAAGGGCAAAAGGAGGGTCTGTGGTCCTGAAAAATCTGGACCCTGCTACAACATGGTACCGAGGCCCAACACTCGTGTCACAAAATATCCTCGTACCCCGACAATTTGGTATCAGCAGACCGGTAATTATTGGGACATTATACCTGCGCATTTGCGTCGTGATCGAGCGATGCGATCACCCTAAAACTGCAGTTTCTGTCTCGAACCCTCGCGGTTCCATGTTGTGAGTGGCATCCATCTTGTGATTGCCCTTACATAGTCAATTGACTAAGGCCGACTTCGAGCTGAAAGGACACGTCCACCTTTCTATGACTCTTCTCTGACCTGGGCGAGCTGCCTTCACTGCCTCCAGCCAAACCTGTTCGGGCAGTCCCCATCCCACTGGCCGAGCGAGATTAACATCAAGGCACAACATGTCATAAACCATTCATCACATACAAACCACGCTTTATCATACACACACCTGTCCCCGTTTCTTCTTTATGGCTAGTTTTACGATGAGGAGGTGCCCGATTTTATTGGGGTTTCATCGATATCTGATGGGAGTTCTGGGCCCGGCTGGGTAATCTATCACAAACTGGACACATGAGAATGTAGGCTGGCCACCATGACTTTGCTTTTCTATTGTTGTGAAAATATGTGTATGACCATACTATAAACTAAGGAATTCTTGCCCGAAGGTAATATTTTTGTATAAAAGGAGAAGGCTGGTTCTGTAAAAACGAACAGTCTCCTGAGAATCTACACACCATGCTGTTGTACTTCTAGGACACTTGTTACTTGGTTGCAGCCAATAAAACTCGAACCTTGACATCACCTAGAAGACTCTGTGTTTCTGTGGTCAAGAACAGGAAGAACCAAGAGGTCTCTGGGTGTTGTTCCCCTGGCACCGCCGGGTTCCTGAAAACCCGGTACCTCAGTTCTGGGTTCCTGAAAACCCGGTACCTCAAGTCCTTGGTCTATTTTGTAAGACCAGGCCACCAATAGCGATACTTCAGTAAACAAACTGTATCCGCGACCCGTGTGTGTGCTGACCCCAGACCCTCGTGAGCAGCTAGTATTAAACCCAATATACGAGCAATGTTTGGTATTACTCTATCCCCCAGTCCTGGAATTTCAATATACGGAATATTTGGTGCATCTAACTTGTAGGAGTACTTGAGTGGAAAGCCTTTCGGCAAGTGTCATTGCGAGCAGCATTGACAGCCACGAAGATGTCTCTGTCTATTCTCGTACTCGAACCAGTGATTTCAGCAACGGCAGTAGTGCAAACTGCTGCTTTAGCAGCTTCATCATCCATGGAATTCCCTGCAACGTGAAAGCCAAACACATTGATGACTCAATGTATGAATACAACCCGTGGCAGGACGTCTTTCAGCATTGCGACCTGTTCCCAAAGCAGCTTGAGCTTGATAGTACAACCTTTGGAATCTCAAAATCCATTCTGGCCCCAATAGTGAAGGTATTAATTATAGGACTGGACACAGTAGAATGAATCACACACTATAAGTGTGGGGAGTCCATGATCCGTAGTTTGTAGTGCCATAATCAAAACTTTTAGTTCTGAAAGCTGCGCTGTACAGTCCCCTAAGGACTGAGTGTGTGTTTTTTCAGGACGCAACTTTCCGTCATGCATGCGCCCCTTTACGATTGCGCATGCCGCAAAATATTGCTATTGTGTTTCTACGGAAGGCTGGGCCATTGGTATAAATGATATATATAAAGCGATATAGATGCATTCTTTCAATCAGCAGAGGATATCATTGTTCATTCTGCAGGAATGCTTGTGTTTGTAATGTAGAATTAAATCTGTAATCTACATATGTTGCAGTGAGAGATTTAGGCCATTGTATCCATCAAGGATTAATGCTTTGGCATCTTAAATGCTTGCTTTGGTAACGGCCTATAAGGTCGGTACTGGGTCAACGATTACGATTATCCTGAGCCAGTGCAGCAGTCTGTACCACGGTGAGGATTTCCTCAGTATGTTCAAAACGCAATTCAGCGTTGGTGTACAAACGTGATTTGTATACAATCTGTATGGTATAACCTTCATTGCAAGTTATATATGTGTACCCAGTGGGTCCAGCGACTATGCGGATCAACAGGTTAGTTGTGTTTGTGTGCAAATGTTTGGAAGCTATCATATCAGCTTGTACGGAACGTAAAATGTTTGTATGGTCCTATGTACAATGGTTGATTGAAAAATCAGGTCTAATTAGGTCATAGAATGGTTTTACTCGTTCTGCGTAATCCAAAATGTATGCTCTGCCCAAATTTAAAAAAATCCTAAAATGGATTGTAATTTTTCTTAGTTGTTGGAGGTTGAAGCAGTGCACATTTTTCAGAAAAATGTGCTATCAGGCTTTTGGCTTCACTTGACAACTCATTTCCCAGAAACAAGAGATTGAGGTGGGCAATTTTAGATCTTTTTAAATTAAATTTGTAACCCAGGTGAGCGAACCCAAGGGTTATGTGGTTCACTCTAGCCAAGTGTTCCATTAGCTCATCGTCCGTCAGATAAATATCCTGTACATAGGACAATGCTTCCTCATCTAAATTTTGAGGTAACTCAATTACCCTGGCTGAAACAGCCCAGGGTTGTTCCTATACAATTGAGGTAAACGACAAAATTGATGCTGTGAAACTTGCACTGAAAATGTGGTCAAATATCTGCTTTCAAGTGCTATATTCTGGCAGAAAAATAAATTTGAGATATCTAGGGTTGTTTTGTATTTATTCCGCATAATGTTATTCTTAGCATGGCACTATGTGCATTTTGTACGGTAAATGTGCGTGTGGAAGTGTTCAAATGTCTATAGACTAGACAATATGAATTTTCCAGTTTCATTATTGGAAACAAGGGATTATTCATGAGGGAGGTTTAATTTTCTATCCACCCTGATACTCAAGTTGTTCTAGGATTTCCCTAACTTGGATTTTAGCTTCATGTTTTATTGGGTATTGTCTCTGCAGTTGAGGACCAGATTTTAATGGTATTTTGTGATGAGGAGACTCATCATCCCACCAAACACAAAAGCGGTAAAATGCAGGAGCTAGCGCAAATGCCCACTCCTGCACGTATGACTGTTTAACTGATTCTGGAACGAAGTCGGAGAAGGCAGGTAAAATAACCTTTTCTCCAACTGGGCATTCCATTACGAACTCAAGAGGCCAATCCGTTCAAACAAAAGAAAGTCATAGCCCTGTAGTGGGTTCTCCCAAAAGAGAGCCTTGATCTTCCTCGGTATGTCCCCCTCCATTTGGAGCTATATTTTGTATAAACGATGTGGGATATTTACCCTTGTGTCAGGCGTTTCCACCGTGATATGCTCATTCAGTGTTACTATCATCAGAAAATCCATCAGGTTACAGCAACCTATTGCGACTTCTGCTGCGCTGTCCAGCATTGTCACTTCTCATTCCCCATTTAGGAGCAGAGTCATCAGGAGTCTTCTACGTTTTGAATGGAGATTTTTTAGTCTTTTGTTTGTCCTTTTTCAGGATGCAATCTGAAGTGTGATGCGTTCCCCTTTTTGGCTTCACATGCTCTTCTGATCTGCGCTCTGACCGTCCACCTCTCTCCGAACCTCTATCCGATGAATCCCGAAAGGAACGAGAGGATTGTGTATCGGTATCCTGATACCTGTCAGGTTTTTTAATGTTATCACAGTTTCTCAGATTGTATTTTGTGTCAGTGGATTCCTCCTCTATTTACAGACATTGTGTGAAGAGAGTAGAATTTTATGGAGATGAATTTACGGAGATAGTGTTTGCACAATGTGTGAACATTTTATCCTACAAGCTTGAATAAGCTACAATCAATAAATAGGGTATACCTACTCAGCTGAGGCAGATTTTCCTTATCACCATGTATGCCTCCGGTTTGGAGGTGAGTAGTATTCACTGAGAAAAGCACAACTGAACTACACAGATAGACTGTTAAATAAGAGCCCAACCAACATTGGTGGTACCATGTCGTGCAGTTCCCACTAATCCGTAGTACCTGCACATTTGTTTGGACAACATGAATTTTGAGCGAGGTGCCTAGACTGATTCCAGGCATCCCCGCACGATGTGTTGGTCTAGAGACCAGCTAGCTCACAGTGCCACCATAAGCCCCCAAACCTTACCTGGGAGTGAATAGTTTCTGGCAACCCCTGAACGTGACAACCCTGACCCCTCAGGGATTGTGGAAACAGATCAGAACCTTTCACTCAATTACTTGTGCTTACTCGTGCTCAGAGAAATATACAGAATACACAGTGGGACGTTTTCAATATATTTATTGAACGAACGTTATTCTTGTATGGAATACATGTGCTACAAAATCAGTTGGAAGTGATTACAAGCACCAAAATAGTAAATAGTAGGTACAGCTCTACCATGGTGCTAAAACAGTGTATATAAGTAGGCATATAAACAAGGCAGTAATCAGGCGCAATCCTTGTGTGCAAAACCCTACTCTAAGTGTACCTAGTGTCCATGTAGGTGTAGAGCCAAGAATCTTCCCAAGGAACGATCCAACCCCATTACCTGGAGGGAGAGAGTGAAGGACCCCTTCTTGTTCATGAACTGGAAACCCCTTACGAGATGTCAGGCTGCTGAGCAGATGAAGTCTCAACATGCAGGGACCCTCGATATCAGATGAAGTGCGTTCCCTGCTAATCTATCGGGATGCTAAGTATTTATAATAGAAATCAGCCTTGCTATGCATGTTGTAGATTAACGATGTTTTGAATATGTAGATAGCTCTGTCCCCCCGTGGATGAAGATAGAATCACATTCGTACATAATAAGTAAAGAGGCCTTGTACATGATATACGAGGCATCGGGATAATGTAGTGCAAAGATAGATGTGTAAAAAAAATAGTTTCATAGACGCTAATCCAACTTTGTCTTGTATGCAAATATTTGGAAAAGTTCTTGACGGAAATGTTATTGTTAAAAAAGTGGACAATGTAAGCAATGAGCAGCTTCGCTACATGGGCCTATTCCAGGAACGTAACATAAGGTGTTACATTATTTATTGCTCCCTTTACTCCTGTATCGGGTGAGGATCAGACTAGATACAACTTGCACTCCCTCATAAGGTGGCAATACCCTGTTGTGTCATATACACTACTATGAGGTGAGGGTGAGAGTAGACACAACTTGTTACCTCTTAAGGTGGCAATACTCTTGTTGTACTACTTACTCCTATACGGGTTGAGGCTCAGACTGGACACACCATGTGCCCCCCCCAATACTGGACGAGCTTCACAATGGAGCTATCATGCCAGAAGTCACCTCAGTTTGCAGTGACAATCAGTCGGAGACAGGCTCCAGAAGTAGTGCCGAAAAGTGCCTTAATTCTTGCCCTGTTTATCATACCCAGGCAAAGCTGTGATAGAGAATAGCCAAACACAGAGCGAAGGTGATTACAAGCACCAAAATAGTAAATAGTAGGTATAGCTCTAAAGCAGTGTATATATGCAGGCATATAAACAAGGCAGCAATCAGGGTCAATCCTCCAATGCAAAACCCTACAAAGTCCAAGACTCACCCGCAACCAGTGCGCCCAATGGTTCCAGCCCCCAAGAGATTTTGACCACCCGGAGTACCATCACCTATGAAGACACCCTAAGGATCATGAAGAGCATCCACTCCAGAGCCCCCTCAGATCCCTGCCCTCACCACATCTTCAACAGAGACTGCACCTCCATCGCACACAAACTCTGCCACACCATCAACTGCTCCTTTGAGTCTGCCACCTTCTCAGAGTTTATCAAAATGAACAACATCCTGGAACTCACCCAATCGGGCTTCAGAAGCAACCACAGCACCAAGACCACTCTCCTCACCACTACAGACGGCATCCATACACTCTTCAACTGAGGCAAGACTGCTGCCCTCATCCTCCTAAACCTCTTGGCCACCTTTGACACCATCTCCCACCACAACCTCTGCGCACGACTCCAATACACCAGAATCCGCACCAAAGTCCTAGAATGGATCCCCTTCTTCCTTACCGGCTGAACGCAGAGAGTCAGGCTTCCGCCGTTTGACTCAGAAGAACCAACAGGGATCAGCTGTGAAGTGCCTCAGGGATCCACCTCTTCAATATCTACATGGCTCTGCTTGCAGCCATCGTCAGAAGCCACAGACACTATAGTCTCCAACGCCGACGACATCCAGCCGATTCTCTCCCTCACAGATGAACCCACAGCCGCCAAGAGCAACTTCCACAACGGGGTGAATGCAGTCGCCACCTGGATGAAGGACAGCTGCCTTAAACGTAACTCAGACAAGACAGAAGTCCTAATCCTGGGCCGCTCTCCCTTCACCTGGGATGGACCTTGGTGGCCCGCAGCTCTCGGAAAGCCCCCGCACCCACGGACCACGCACAAAACCCCAGCATCATCCTGGACTCCTCGCTTTAAATGAACCACAAAATCAACGCTGTTTCATCCTCCTGCTTCCACACGCTCCTCCTCCTTCATATGATCTTCAAGTGGATCCCCATTGAGTCCAGGAAAATGTTCACTCATGAGCTCATCAGCAGCAGACTAGATTACGGCAACACATTCTTCGTCGGCACCACCCAGAAACTCCCCAAAAAACTGCAAACCTCCCAGAACGCCGCCGCCAGACTCATCCTGAACATCCCATGCTGCAACCACATCACCGGCCACCTGTGAGTCCTTCACTGGCTACCTGTCAATAAAATAATCATCTTCAAGCTTCTCACACATGCCTACAAAGCCCTCCACAACACTGGCCTGCATACCTCAACCACTGCTCCTCCTGCTACGCTCCCTCTAGATATCTACGCTCTGCCCAAGTGGCCCTGGCAACCATTCCACGGATCCGCAAGCTGAAGTAAAATCCTTCTCCTACCTCGCTGCGAAGACCTGGAGCTCTCTGCCTCTGCTCATCAGGCAATCACCATCGCTGCCGCAAATCAGGAATGTCCTCAAGACTTGGCTCTTCGACTGAATTGCAGACCGACCCCCCACATCCACACTCAGCGCCTTGAGACCCAGACTTGTGAGTAGTCATGCTTTATAAGATTACTGATTGATTGATTGATTGATTGATTGATTGATTGATTGATTGATTAATATCATACCTGGGCAAAGCTGTGATAGAGAATAGCTAAACACGGAGAGAAGGTACGTCGTGCGATCCATCTCAAGAAACTCGATTCACAGGGTTTCTATGTACTGCTTATGCTACGTTTTAGCATAAAGCTTGGAAGTAGATCAAGGGTGGTAGGAAGAAAGAACTTTCCTACCATATTAGAAATGTTCATGTTATTTTCCCTGACCATGTCATGCACTACTACATTTATTTTGGCATTCTGTGTGGCTACCGTTCATATTTTATGACTACAATTAGGCTTTATAAGTTCATATTTTAAAGCATATCCCCTGCTTCTTAATGCAATTTTGAGTGTGTTATTCACTTATGAAAGAGGTTTCAGAGTTTCACTTTGTCCCTGAATCACCTAGTGGGAATGATAACAACCAGAAAACACTTCCTGCACAGCACTGCTCAGTGGGTGGTGTATAAAGACAGTTCAATATGGTTTCCAATTCATATTGGTGCACTGAATTGAGTCCGTGCACCAGGGGGCTGGAAATTCAACACTTGCTAGTCATGGGAGGGTGGGGGCAAGACTGTGACACTTTCATCCTTGGAGTTTTAACTTTGAAACCATCACTTGACTACGCTTTCCGACCCACACTAAAGCACATTGATCTGTCCAGCCAATGAGTCATAAATTAGAAAATACTCTCTGCTGTGCATTAAAAGGATATTTCAAGTCTCCTCTTCGTTACATGACCTTAGGACGGAGCTCTGATTTAGCTTAGATGGCGACTGAGCAGGGCGTGGAGTGAAGAAGCTTCTTGAGGAGAGCCCATCTGACATCATCCTGACAGCTCCCTACACACATAAAAGGCACCGACTCACATCAGGGACCATACTGATGCTGCGGAAGTGCAACCGGAGTGTCCCCACTATTGTGAGTCTCTCCTGTGTGCCATGACTCACCTCAACAGAGAGCAGTGGACTGCATGCATCTGGAGCTGTGGTCTCCCATGGATTGCTCTGGGCACCTGAGGCCGGGGCTGGTCGGCAGTGATAGAGGGGGAGATAGCGCAGAGACTTGCCTGGAGGGCTTCTGGTCTAGATAACACTGGTCAGGCATGGCCAGCAGGAGATTCCCACTAAGAGAAGGGCACAGGCAAGAGGCACTCTGTTTGATCACAGGATCCAGGCCTAGGATACATGTCGAGCAGGTCGTCCCCAGCCACCACCACAACAGGGTGCACCACCCTCCCTTGGCCCTAGGGGGCTATTATGTGAAACAGAGGACCCTGATCATTAGAACAGGCACGGAAGGCTGGGCATGATGCTTTCCCATAGCATAGCTGGTGAATAAAAATTGTTGCTCTCTTTCTCAGTGCAGACTATTACCTTGGGATTAACCCTGGCCGTAGTTTGCGTAGTAGCACTACACGTAGCTACGCAAAGTATACTTTGAACTACGCTCAGCTACATAGTGCGTAGCTGTTAGCACTGTGTGCTTGTCTGCTCTGAGCAATAATTGCAAACAGCATCTTGCACAGTGCAAGTTATATATATATATCTGCCTTTATATGCTAAAATGCATATAGTCATTTCACAAAAGTGAAAATGATAAATGAACAAGCAGTGAGAGAGGTGATGATTTTGGGATCCTCCCCAACCGAGGGAGAGAACCAAGCAGATGCATTGAAAACAAAAAGCACATCTTCGTGAACAATTTGGTGGTGGTCCCATCCTCTTAGGACCACCTCAAGCACAGTTATCGGCAAAAATACAATCCCAACCAAAGGCCCTGCAAAGCATAATGGGATGAGATTAGCAGTGGGCAGTGAATATTATAGTATCCAATATCAAAATAATTCTACAAAGAGCTGCAGTTCAACTAGTCGTTACTAGATGTCCCTCACAAGTCAAATGCAAAAACATTTAGGGGCAGATCTACAGAAAGTGCCGCAGCGTGGCACCGTAAGCCCTTTGGCTGCGCCACGCTGCAGCAATTTCAGAGCACAGGAATGCAATATATCTACAATGATATGTCGCATTCCTGTGAAACAATAATGTGCGTCATGGTCTTTAGAGGGGTGAGAGGGTTCCGACTGGAACTCTGAAAAGACAGAAGAAAAACGTGGTTAATTGCCATTTTTCAAAGGAGATCCTTGTGGGGTGAGAAGAGTAACCGGTAGCGCTGTGGGAAAACTTCCCGCAGTCCGCTCGATTTTCATTTGTTTCCTGCAACAGTAAGTGACTTACTTGGTAATCTTCCTCTCGGTCAGTGAACCTGTATTCTGTCCCTCGAGACCGCACATTGGTATGTCTCTGTCGGGAGCTGGATTTTAAGGAAGTGTTTCCGCTCAGTCATGGTAGGAGGACTGGATCATTAATGAGGTGCCGGGTTTTAGGACCCGGTGTTGCCAGGGGGTACAACACCCGAAGACCTCTAGGTTCTCCCTGTTCTGGACTTACAGAAACACAGAGTCTTCTAGATGAAGTCAAGGATCAAGGTTTATTGGTTGCAACCAAGTAACATGCGTCCGAGAAGTACGACAGCACGGGCCGTAAGTTCTCAGGAGACTGTTCGTTTTTACAGAACCAGCCTTCTCCTTATATACACAATTTACAGCTTCAGGCAAGAATACCTTAGTTTATGATATGGTCATACACATATTTGCTAAACAATACGAAGAGCGAAGTCATGCTGGTCAGCGCATATTTAGATGTCCAGTTTGTGATGGATTACCCAGTTGGGCTCGGAACTCCCATCAGATATCGATGAAACACCAATAAAGTAGAGCACCTCCTAGTCATAAAACTGGCTATAAACAAGAAACATGGACAGGTGTGTGTGTATGGGAAAACATGTTCTGTAGGTGGTAGATGGTTTATGGCCTGTTGCGCCTTGATGATATCTTATTCGGCTACTGGGCGAGGAGCTGCCCAAACAGGTCTGGCTGGAGGCAGTGGAGTCAGCTTGGGCCAGGTCACGGGGAAGTCAGCTAAGGTGGACGTGTCCTTTCGGATCAAGCACGTCTTTAATCCATTGACTTATATGAGGGCAAGCCCTAAGATGGATGCCGCTCACAAAATGGCGTCCGAGGGTCCGGACGGAAACCACGATTTAAGGGTGTCAGCATCACTCGATCGTGACGCAAATGCATAGGAATGATGTCCTAATCATTACCGGTTTGTAGATACCAAATTCGTCATGGTACGATGATATTTTATGACACGAGTATTGGATCTCGGTACCGGGGGGCAGCAGGGTCCGGAATTACAGTACCACAGACCCTCCTTTTGCCCTCATATTAGGCAATGACTCATGTTAATCTGAGTCCAGATCGGTATTGATGAATTCATGGAGATGCTGCTGTAGCATCATCCTGTTGCTCAGTTCGTCCCTTGATGCAGGCTTCCTTACACATGAAGTAGCACAGAGGCTACATATTGCGGGAGCGCACTGCACAAATAGGCAGAACATAAACAGAATGGCTAGGATCATCCCAATGAAGATCAGAGTTTTCCATCCCCAGGCAGAGATCAGTTCCCAGAACCACCCTAGCAGAGACCAATCCCCTTTCTCCACGTGAAGGGAATCAGAGATTTTGTGCAGTTTGGAGATGGCCTGGTACACTGTCGGTGCATTATCAGGGATGAAAACGCAACAACTAGATTGGATCACTCTACACACACCACCACGGTCTGCAAGTATGACGTCTAGGGCAACCCTGTTTTGAAGTGTCATAAGTCGATCTGACTGAAGTTCAGCCGTTAAGTTGCTAAGGGCACCGGCCATTTCAATCACGGCGGACTCAACTATCCTCGTCAATTGTCGAATGTTCCTGCTGTTCACCATAGGCCCCCAAAATGGCAGAAAACCCTTTGCAAAGTCTCCAAACTCTTGACCTGCGGTGTCGTCTTGACTCACGACACCCCTAACTGACCTTGTCCGATGGTAGTCTGCCCCGGCCGTGTAGGTGGGTGGCAGCAGAAACGAGATAAAGCATGTGCCCGAGAAGTCAGGGGGCAACCATGTGTAGGCTTTGTCATGGCAGACGAAATAGGTGCCTTTAGCTGCCAAGAATGGAGGGGAAGTTCGGGAAGCGAACACGTACGTTTCCGTGCATACGCTCTTCCCCAACTGTGCTTTGGGATCCCTGCCAATACCTTGCAGACATAAGTGACCTCGGTGGGGCACTATCCAGACTGGGGAGGATTTCTTTGTTTTCTGGGTTTTACTCAAAGAGATCTCAGATTTAGTTACATTCCAGCGACTGTAGGGAGTGAGTTCATCTTTAGGAATCGTGTGATACGTGTCAATATCCCTACTCATGTTTCTTATTCCTGCCACTAGTGCCTTGTTGCTGGAATCGCTATCCGTGGAACGGGGCGGGTATGGTTCTAGGGCGAACAGAAACATGGTTTGGAAAGCCCACAGAGAACCGTAATAACTGAATGGCAGGATGAAGTATGGAATGCCCTTATCTGTTGTGTGTGGCATGAGTCCACATATCCAACAGTTCGAGGTGTTCATTATAGACTGGTGCTGGTGGAGGAGCTGGATGAAGGAGTTATTTACAAATTCTAATCTTCTAGCCGACTCGTGTTCAGGAAGGGGGTGAAAGGAGTGTGTAGAGACAGTTGGAGGAGGTGTAGGCTGGGTGTTGTTTACAAAGGTGACTTGAAACGTGAATAAAGTATAACCAGTCAAGAATATCGTTATGCTACACATCATCAATATACATGTTATCATGAATTTCTTCTTCGACATCACATTACATATTTTCTTTTCAAAGTTCATGTGTCTGGCAGGTCTCTCTACCCTCGGAAACTCCATCCTCTGGTTGCTGCCCACGGTGGTTGGTTGCTTCTGCCAAGGTGTGCGCTCTGTCCAGCCAGGGGCAACTCCCTTCGACTGACCAGAACCGTGGACCTAGGCGTCCCCGGCTGCACTTCTCAGACTTCAACCGCGGCCTTAGCAGCAGAACCGGATGGCGGTTCGAAAATCAAAAATGAGCTAGTTCCCTGGGCGAGAGAGCTGTGAAATTAAAAATAGTCCATTGGAAAAAGGAAGATCACACTAAATCGGATATATCAGTTTCTTGGTCTTGGCCTCAGGTCATAACGTTCTTTCTCAGGCACAATGTGATCTTTGAACAATGTTTCAGGCTCGGTAGTGTCCAACTGCATAGCCGATGGCACAGATCCTTGTAAAAGGCGATCGCTCTCTTTGTCGGTACAAGTTCCTTTCAATCGCGCATCACTGAAGGGGACAAAGCGGGGTACTGTTTCATGTTCAGAGTCAGCGATACCTTTCTGGACCCACCGGTCATATGGAAGGGGCAACGGGACCCGTTTACAATGGGTGCCGTGCACCCAGTTTTTCTTTCCGTGGACACGTACTGCAGAGCGGGTGGATAGTAGGACCTGGAAAGGTCCGGTCCAGCGGGGCTCCTCGTTCTTTGTTCTCCTGAAGTTCCGAATTAGTATCCACGAGCCGGGTTCGATGGCATGGCCTGGATCATCAGATGCCGGTGGAGAGGAGCTGTGGACCTGTTGATGTAAAGTATGCAGTTTAGTTGTCAATTCGTGCAAATAGTCAGACAGTACGGGATATTCTATCTCGTTAAGTCTCTTCGGTCTCGGTACTCCCCATATATTTGCTGGGCGCCCGAACACGATTTCGTGCGGGCTAAGTCCCAGTCTAGAATGGACAATCATCCTGGTAGACAGGAGTGCTAAAGGCAGAGCGTCTGGCCACTTGAGACCTGTGCTAGCTTGGATTTTGGCGAGTTTTAACTTTAACGTGCCATTATAGCACTCTACCAAGCCTGCCGATTGGGGGTGGTTTGCAGCGTGGAACTTCTGGTTGATGCCTAGACACTCGCACACTCTCTTCATCACACGTCCCACGAATTCACTTCCGTTATCACTCCAGACAATCCTAGGCATGCCAAATCTAGGGAAGAATTCTTTGACAAGGACTTTGGCAGTTGACAATGCAGTGTTGTCCTTAAGGGGGTACGCTTCTACCCAACGGGAGAAAGCGCAAACAACAACCAGGACATACTTCAGGTTATTGCACCTCTCCATGTGGATGAAGTCAAGCTGCAGGACCTCGAACGGGTACGTTGGAGGTGCAAAATGACCAGCTGGAGTCGGGGTTCCCCTACCGGGATTGTGCTTCAAACACACCATACAATTTCTGACCAAATTCTCGGCACATTTTGGAATACCACTATTCTGCCATACTGGGGCCAACAACTTGCATATTCCTTTCACACTGACGTGTGCCACTCCATGGGCCATCGTCACCACTGCGAGCACATAAGCATCAGGTAACAACCATCGCTGATGTTCTGACAGTTCGACCCAACAACCATTCGTATCCAACCTACCCTTGCTTTCTCTCTATTCATTCACCTCTTTCTCGGTCGCGTCAGCTTGTATACATTTCACGCTTTCGATAGTGTCCTCACACATACCCACATCAGGGGTCCATCTAGCAGGACCTGCAACATACATCCGACTCATTGTGTTCCTTGCAGTCTCTTTCGCGATCTCGTCTGCAAATGCATTCCCTCGACCAACATCATCTTGAATCTTTCTGTGTGCACTGCATTTCACGATCGCAACTTGTAGGGGCAAGGTCAGTGACTGGAGGATGTCGTGTACTAGTTGGCCATGTTGGATCTTTGCACCATGTGACGTCAGGAACCCACGTTCACGCCACAATCTTCCAAAACTGTGGGCTACGCCAAAGGCGTACTGACTATCAGTGTACACATTCACTCGTTTTCCTTTCGCCAACACGCATGCTCTTGTAAGTGCAACTAACTCCGCTGCTTGCACAGACTTGTGGGGGATGCGAGCTGTCTCTACAATTGTGTGTAGTGTTGTCACGGCATATGCTGCAGTCGTATCACCATTTGGCAACTTGAAACATGAACCATCAACCCATAAGCTATCATTACATTCAGGAAGGGGAGTGTCCTGCAAATCTACTCTCCCTTTTGTTTCTTCTTCTGTCCTAAAGCAGCAATCATGTTTTTCGACCTCATTTGTCTCTGCTGGAATGGGTAATAATGTAGCGGGTTGAGTGTATCACACCTTTTTATGTGGATGTGACTTGCTAACAGTGTCAATTCATAGCTGGACAGTCGAGCACTAGTTAGGTGTTGTGTCTTTGTTCTGTTCAGTAAAATATCTACTGCGTGTGGGACCATAACGGTTAGGGTATTGTTCATAACCAACCCAGCAGACTGTCGAATACAGACAGCCGCTGCAGCAGTGGCCCTCAAGCAACTTGGTAATGCCTTAGCTACAGGATCTAGAGTCGCGGAGAAATACGCACATGGGCGTTGTTTGTCTCCAAAGTGTTGTGTCAGGACTGATAACGCACAACCTTCTTTCTCGTGGACATATAATGTAAAAGGCTTGCTGTAGTCGGGATTGCCCAACACAGGAGCCGAACATAATGCCTCACGCAACTCATGGAAACTCGTCTGACAGTCTTCAGACCAAGGTAAAGGATTGGGTGTGTCTTTACGCATTAACGCCAGCAGAGGTTTGGCCAACAGTGAGAAGTTTGGTATCCATTGTCTACAGTACGATGTGATGCCCAAGAAGGCACGCACTTCTCTTTGTGTCCTTGGGACACTCAGTTCTGCAATTGCCTGTATTCTTTCTGGGGTCAGTCTCCTTCCCTCCTTCGACAAGATGTGGCCTAAGTAGGTTACCTCTTGTCGACAGAATTGTAATTTGGAAAGCGAGACTTTGTGCTTCATGTCACATAAATGACGTAACAATGACAATGTGGCTTTCCTGCAAATCTCTTCAGTATCTGCAGCGATCAGTAGGTCGTCTACATACTGAATTAGAGTCGCGCCACCAGGTAGAACAATCGTATCGAGTTGTGTTTTCAGAGCTTGACTGAATATTGATGGACTCTCGCAGTAGCCTTGAGGAGCGCGTTTAAAGCGGAAGCTTCGTCCTCCTAAATTGAAGCCGAAGATATCCCTGCTCTCCTCGGCAATCGGGATGCTGAAGAAAGCATTCTTTAGGTCAATCACCGAAAACCAATTGGCTGAAGCTGGAACCATTGTCAATAAGGCAGTAATGTCGGGGACGACTGGAAACTGCGGTACAACGATCTTATTCACTTCCCTTAGATCGATCACAAATCGGTACACAGGGGGCTGTGAAGGATCGGTACGCTTGAAGACAGGCAAAACAGGACTGTTACAAATGTTGCCTGTTGTTTCTTCAATGACATCTTTCGCAATCAGATCATGGATGATCGCTAACAAAGCCTTTTCACATTCGTTCGATATTCTATATTGGGGAATGCGTGGTAACCTAACATTAGCTTTCAATGTTACGACATACGGTGCTATCTCTAAATGACCCACATCGTTGGAACCATTCGCCCAAAGTTCATCAGGAAGGGATGACAACTCAGTCGGGATTCTGTCTTTTGATAAATATATTGGTGTAATCACTCTCTTACCAAGCGTCAGTTGTACTCCAGAAGGAGAACAGTACAAAGTTGCATATAGTCTCTTCAGCAAATCTAAGCCTAACAAATTTTCGCCACAACCTGTTGTAAGAATGAGGGGTGCTTCTAATTCGCATGGGCCAACAGAAAGGGGCATGGGATTGGAGATCGGGTTTCTAACAGGGGCGCCAGAGAAACCTACTGAGACATTCATTTCGCCAGACAAAGGTGCGCCAGGAAGTTTTGAGTGCATAATCGAACTTTTCGTAGCACCAGTATCCAGCAGAAATGGCTCTGACACTCCTGATGTGATCACCTCGACATAAGGTCCATTCTGATCTACTGGAACTGAAACAACTCCCTTTCTCTGTCCATGGCTGTCCTAGCAATTACTACCCTCATTCTCGTTTTCGGCATAATAGTCATCTGCATAGTATTGAGCTGATCTTGAACATGCATTATTCTGTTGGTCGAAGCTGTTCATGGAATTTTGAGGCTGGAAAGAAGTGGTGTTCTGAGAGAAATTTCCACGGCCCCTACCTCTCGGAGCCTGTTGAACACCTCTACCTCTCGTGCCGGAAACACCATTTAAGCGTCGCGCAAGAGCTGCACAATTACTTTTGAAATGTCCCTCCTCTTTGTAATAGGCGCATTGATTCGGGCCATACGGAGAACGCTGATGGGAAAACTCGTTCCCTTGCGAATTCCTCGAATACTGCTGTGGCTGTTGATAATCGGGCTGACTCGCAGTGCGAGGCGGATACGCTTGCTGGAGAAGAGCCTTAGTCTTTAAGTCTTTAGTCTTTTTGTCTGCCTTGTCGAGCTCGTCTTTGCGCCTATTTCATAGTACTGGGCTGTGGCTAAAATCTGTGCTGACGTGGAAACAGCCCAAGCACTCTCTGAATCTTTCAGTTTATTGCACAGTTCAGGAAGTAAGTTATGTACAAATTTATCTACAAACAACCTTTGACCACCTTCGGTAGCCATGTCTTGACCACTATGGTCGGTGACAGTCTCCTCGAATCTCGAGAAGAAATCAGACACATTCTCGTCTTTCTTCTGCTTGCATGCGGACAGTTTGTCCCAATTCACGCGCAATTCAGGCATTAACGTCTTCATGTACGTAATAATCCTACTGGGAAGGTCTGCTATTAAGGGTTCGGGTTTAGCACCACCAACTTGTCTAGCATCTGTAGCAGTAATATTAGCCCACGAGTCACCTAGTTCTTGATCGTGATCTGTATGACGAATTTTACTCCATAAAGGATGCGGAACAATGTTCCCAAATAGCATGTCTATATCCGCTAAATTCATTATACATGAGCTGGCAGTCTGTGATAATTCCTTGTAATATCCGGCTGGGTTTTTACGTGGATCAGGTAGTGTCTGTTTTAGTGCTAACACTTCGGATCTTTTCCAGGGGACATGTACCCATACACGCTGGAAATGCGGCGGAACAGGTGGTTGTGCATTCGCATCACCTTCCCTCCATACTGGAGGAACCTCTCTCATGGGGTATTGTCGCACTCTTTTCCTATCTGTCACATCATCTTCGTACAATGATCCAGAGATATTTCCCTTACTCCTACAGGATAACAATAGATCTACGGCTTTTTCAACATCGGACCCTACAATCATACCCTTATAAAACCTATTACGCATTCGGAATAACTCATTTATTTTGTGTTTGGGATCGTTCGTCTCCAAATCGTCGCAAAGGTATACACACATTTCCTCAAATACATATCTTTGAGTCGGTGCATCCCATTGACTGAAAACGTCCATAACGGACTCGGTATCATATTTAACAGTGTTGGTAACCCATTTGCGTGCTAACTCATTCAGCACTACTCTTTCCTCGTAATCGGGCAGTTGACTACGCAACTGTCTACGTTCCGTTTTAGGGGTCGTCTTAGGCGACCCAAAGAAAGGTGAAAGCAGACCAGTGACAGTACTTGCCACTCTCTGTCGAACGGAAGGAGAAGCTTGCGGAGAGGCAGATGCGCCAGAAAAGACAGGCTGATGTAAAGAAGAAGTCGAGGCAATAGCAGAGGAAGTTGATGCAGTAGCAGACGTAGTATCATAGCGAACAGTTGGAGCAGTAGGCAAAGTCATAGGAGTAGATGGAGTATGTAGCAAAGGCGGCGGCCCTTGAGAAGGCTGCGCCGGAGAAGTAGGAACCAACTGAAGAGGAGCTGGTGTATGTGCGAGAGCTGTATTGCGTGCACCAGGGCGTGGTATAACAAAGGGCCTCGGTGGACCAACAATACTGGATGTATATGGGGGTGGTGAGTTCAATAAATGGGACATTAATGGATCTTTATCGGATGTTCCCTTTGGACCTTGTCCCTCGTGAGGTAACATCGGGTAGCATTTGTCTACTGCTAGTTTCGTGCTCCTAAGCATTTGTTCACTCTCTTGCTCTATCTCATTATCCCTGTATGCAATTGCGGCTTGTATCATTGATATACCTCTTTTATTTTTCTTTGCTAATTTTATTTCTTTCTGTTTGGCTTCTTTGCGCCATAAGCGAAAAGAGTCAAACATCGCCGGCCGGGCTTTCTTCTTGAACAATTTGACCTCGAGGTTGTCTAATATTTTTGATTCAAAACTACCATATTGGGGCCATTTTAAAACACCATCCTTGCGGGTGTATTTTATCCACACGTCATTATACGTGATAGGACCTACTCCGTGCTTTATATATAACTCATATGTTGGAGTTCCAATCGGAGGAACCGGACACGAATCCTCTAATCGGGAGTCCTTACTACAACTAAGACAAAACAAGTTTCCAAGTCTGCTAAGACTAGGCATCTTTGCTCACTAGTCTAGCTTCAAACTTCAAAGGATTATCGATTACGATATTTCTCGTGAATACACGAGTCCTTCGGCTTTGGGGCTTGCAAGTACCAAATCAAGGCGTATCTCAAGGATACCAAAATCTAAGAACAAAACTAAGGACTGGGAGACGCTCCACTTATACTTAACTGAATATTGAAGATCGGTGACGTCACTAGAAGACTCGTCTATCGTTTCGCTCTACCAAGGATCACTGGGTCCAAAACAGGGCGATAGTCAGGGCAGCAGTCCTTCGTAGCCGTCGGGACGCGGGGAACCTCGCAGCAAAGACCTTCGGAACCACGTCGACATGCAGGGGTCGCTGAAGTGGCTGGCCGTCCTCCGGAATTTTCACACGAAGCTCCTCACGAACATCTGGCTTGACCGTCGCCGCTTGATATCGCCTCGAGTTGGGCGCCAACTGAGGTGCCGGGTTTTAGGACCCGGTGGTGCCAGGGGGTACAACACCCGAAGACCTCTAGGTTCTCCCTGTTCTGGACTTACAGAAACACAGAGTCTTCTAGATGAAGTCAAGGATCAAGGTTTATTGGTTGCAACCAAGTAACATGCGTCCGAGAAGTACGACAGCACGGGCCGTAAGTTCTCAGGAGACTGTTCGTTTTTACAGAACCAGCCTTCTCCTTATATACACAATTTACAGCTTCAGGCAAGAATACCTTAGTTTATGATATGGTCATACACATATTTGCTAAACAATACGAAGAGCGAAGTCATGCTGGTCAGCGCATATTTAGATGTCCAGTTTGTGATGGATTACCCAGTTGGGCTCGGAACTCCCATCAGATATCGATGAAACACCAATAAAGTAGGGCACCTCCTAGTCATAAAACTGGCTATAACCAAGAAACATGGACAGGTGTGTGTGTATGGGAAAACATGTTCTGTAGGTGGTAGATGGTTTATGGCCTGTTGCGCCTTGATGATATCTTATTCGGCTACTGGGCGAGGAGCTGCCCAAACAGGTCTGGCTGGAGGCAGTGGAGTCAGCTTGGGCCAGGTCACGGGGAAGTCAGCTAAGGTGGACGTGTCCTTTCGGATCAAGCACGTCTTTAATCCATTGACTTATATGAGGGCAAGCCCTAAGATGGATGCCGCTCACAAAATGGCGTCCGAGGGTCCGGACGGAAACCACGATTTAAGGGTGTCAGCATCACTCGATCGTGACGCAAATGCATAGGAATGATGTCCTAATCATTACCGGTTCGTAGATACCAAATTCGTCATGGTACGATGATATTTTATGACACGAGTATTGGATCTCGGTACCGGGGGGCAGCAGGGTCCGGAATTACAGTACCACATTAACCTTCACAAAATGGCCGCCGTGTTATGTGCTAATGGACTCACCTTCTTAGTGTAGTCAATAGTAATTTGAGTCTAACATGCTTGATAGATGACAAGAATTACACTCATGCGAAAAGACACATACAGTGAGACTGAACCAGGATTCACAGGAAACAGTGAAACTTGTGTTTTGGGCGATTGTATTACGCAATGTATTTATAATAACGGCGATGAATAATGAAGTGTATGTAAAAAATGGTCATCAGTTCTGACGCAACAGCTATTTACAAAGCCCTTATGTGGTATTGGCTAAGAGCGTTTAAGGTGCTCATCATGTATTGCGGTTTCATGTGGCCCTCATCTGGTATTGGCTAAGAGCGTTTAAGGTGCTCATCATGTATTGCGGTGTCATGTGGCCCTCATCTGGTATTGGCTAAGAGCGTTTAAGGTGCTCATCATGTATTGCGGTTTCATGTGGCCCTCATCTGGTATTGGCTAAGAGCGTTTAAGGTGCTCATCATGTACTGCGGTATCATGTGGCCCTCATCTGGTATTGGCTAAGAGCGTTTAAGGTGCTCATCATGTATTGCGGTTTCATGTGGCCCTCATCTGGTATTGGCTAAGAGCGTTTAAGGTGCTCATGATATATTGTGATTATATGACCCAATAGGTAATGAGTGTCGATGTTTCTTATCATTAGGAAGATTTATGTAGTGATAGTTTTCCATGTGCAGTGCACAAATGTATGAAAACTAGCAATTTGTAGTATATGTGCTGCTTATGTTGTAGTTTCAGTAGTTAATTGAGATCTAGAGGAGGCTGAGCCATCTTGGTTATCATTTTGTAAATTGGCCCCACGGGATATTATCATTTAGACCTTGGCTGTCGGACCGTAATTTAAAAACCTAGCGTTGCTCTTTTTCATGAAGTCTACTTTGTAGAATCTCACAGTTTTTGATGTGTGCCAAAACCACCCACTTCATATAATTTGGTGCATGTTTAGTTTCTATGTAGTGTGATGTAATTTTTGTGGTTGCCCTCTGACACCTTATGTTACCACGGTGCTCAACTAATCGGGTGCCAACTTTTCTTGTAGTCATCCCGACATAGTGAAGGTTGCAAGTGCAGGTCATCAGGTATACGACACCAGTGGTGTTACAATTGGTGAAGTTGCGTAGTTCCCAGGTCATTCGGTTATTCAATTCTACTTTCTTGGTGGCTGTAGTTAAATGGCAAACGCTGCAATTACTGCCAGGATAATGTCCACCAGGTAATGGTTGTAGTATCCCTTGCGGCCCACCTGTTTTATCTGTATCTTTAGGGCGTGTGCGGACAAAGTAATTTCTCAGTTTTTTTCCTTTTCTGTGGCTAAACATGGGCTTAGGTATGTCTAAATTTCCACTGTTGAGTGTGCACCAATGTTTTTTGACTATTTTGGTCACTTTGTTTGATGAAATGTTGAAATTAGTTATGCAAATCAGTCTTTTTTCTTGTGCTGTTGGTTGTCATGGTTCAAGTTACGCTTCTCTATGGTTATTAGAGGATCTTTTTGGGACTTTTGATACTAGTTGCTTCGGATAGTTTCTTGCTATTAGTTTTTCCGATAGGTCTTTTGCTTGAGTGTTATAGTCTTCCCTCTCAGTGCAATTTCGTCTCAATCGCAAGAATTGTCCGAAGGGAAGATTCTCTTTCAGTTGTCTCGGGTGAAAACTGTTGTAGATTAGTAGGCAGTTTCTGTCTGGAGGTTTGAAATGGGTGGTGGTTATTAGAGTGCCGTTGTTGGCTTTGATATTCAAATCCAGGAAGGCCAGTTGAGATCTACTCATAGTGAAGGTAAATTTTAGGAATGGGTCTTGGAGGTTCAGCCAGTTGATGAAGGCTGTAGCTTCTGACTCATTCCCTTTCCAGATCAAGAGCACACCATCGATGTAGTGTTCCCATAGTTGGAGATGTTTGATACGTGGATTGGAGTTGTGCAATATTTTTTGTTTCTCTAGGTGATGGACATAGAGTCCTGCTGCACTCGGCACAAATGTGCTGCCCATGCTGGTACTGTGTTGTTGGCAGAACAGTGTATTTTCAAACTTAAAGTAATTCTCAGTTAGAGCCAGCCGGCAGCATTCGAGAACTACATGTTTTGGCGTGTGGTACTTCCATGGTTCTTGGAATAGTATTTCTTCAAGAATCTCTAGTGTTTCTTTATGCGGTAGACTAGTATAAAGGCTTTGCACGTCTAAGCCTATTAGGATATCGGTTGTGGGGTCAAAAGGTAAGTCTTGGAGAAGAAAGAGGACTGCTTTCGTGTCCTGCAGATATGTACTGGTGCCTTGTATTAAGGGCCGTAGGAAGGCGTCACCGAATTTAGAACACAAGTTTGTCTGTGCGACTCTCTTGGGTGTATCTGATGTGATTGTAAACCTGGTGAAACTGTCCTTAGCAGATGAGAAGCAGGTTCCATTTGTAGCAAAAAGAACATGGAAAGAGGTCAATCATGTGGATATTTGTAATACGCGGCTGTGTCCCCTCGGAACAGAAGTCATTAGGAATATCTAGGGTGGAGCCAAGAATGGTTTCCATATGGTTGGCCTTGTCTGTAGTGGTACAAAGACTAGAGAAAGATGTGGTGGGATGTTACTGAGATCAACTACCAGTCCATCCATCACCTTTAGTTTTTCTCAATGATCAACTACGTGGCACAGACATGAACAGACGTTGGTCTCATAGAGACCTATGACAAAGGGACTCCTGCTGCAGCTTCCTGGGGAGGCTCATTAAGGATGGAAACAGTTTGAAGTTACCTGGATTCTAGATCCTAGGGGCGTGGCTCAAAGTTCAGGATCAAATGGACTTTGTGGGTTGGAGCCACAGCTTATAAACACTCAGGGGAAAGAAAACACACTGAATGGAATGAGGCCACAAATAGTTACTGAGGAATGAAGTTAGTTCAAGCTGAAACTTTTCCAGCATTGAGAGAGCTAATAAGGTGTTTGTCCAGTGTGAGTTCTCTCATGTCTAGTGAGAGTTAGTTTCTGACTGAAGCTTTTCTGGCATTCAGAGCACTGATACGGTTTGACCCCGTGTGGGTCCGTTCATGTACAGTAAAGCTGGATTTATGACTGAAGCTTTTCAGGCATTCAGAGCACTGCTGAGGTTTTTGTCCAGTATGGATTACCTGATGTAGAGTTAAACCGGATTTGTCGGTAGAAACATTTTTGGCATTCAGAGCACTGATACAGTTTGTACCCAGTGTGGGTTCTTTCCTGTACAGAGTGGGATACCTTTAAGGGTGTCACATAAGGCCTCTGCATCAAGATGTAGCACAGTGTAAAACATGCCTTGCAAACCCAGAACTTCTCCCTTGAACAAAAGATATGAACAGCAGAAATATATCTGGGGTAGCTGCATGAAACGAGAACACAATCACCCCTCTCTGAAAGGAGTAAAGGGAGCCGGTGGTCAGACTAGGAACACTACACTATCAGATACTAGCATAGCTACTAAGGTCGTTGACCCCAAAGACCCCCAGAAATGGCAGTAGATCCCCGGTAGGAGAGATATTGAATGTACAAGCAGATATAAACCAGGCTTTCCTGTAGAACCACACATCTGTCTACTGGGCCGAGGAGAGACTGCAAACTCCCCAATTAGATGAGTATTTGAATAGACTGTCGATTCCCAGACTTAACCCCCTTCAGGGACATACACCAGATGAAACCTTGACCACTGAGGAAATTGGCTTCATGATTGACTAGATCGCACGAAACAAAACTCCTGGTGCGAGTTTCCCAATTAGATGAGTATTTGAATAGACTGTTGACTCCCAGACTTAACCCCCTTCAGGGACATACACCAGATGAAACCTTGACCACGGAGGAAATTGGCTTCATGATTAACTAGATCACGCGCAACAAAACTAATGGGATGGATGGGTTCCCTGTAGACTTTTACTTCACCTACAGAGCAACCCTCTCTCCAAAACGACTCCAAATGTACCAACAGGCCCGGCAGGAGGGCACATTGCTGGGATCCCTATGGGATACTGTTGGAAAACGAGGCAGTATCTGTGAGGCCTGCACAAATAACATGACTACATTTGTCCTTCACTGGGAACCAAACATCCAATTGTAGCGCCTGACTCTCAGAGGGTCGCGTTGCAGAGCAGTCTGAGGCTTACCCAAGGGAGGTGGTGTGGGCTAGTAATCACTATTACAGGTGCGCAGCAATAACACTCCATAATTGATTGTTCAGTCTGTACTTTGCTTTATAAAAGTAAGAGTACATTTATTAAACACACACTACTCAATACTATTGTTAGATTTGGGGGTCTCTAGTTGGCACAGGTAGGTACTTGTGACAAATAGGGACCCTCTCCTCTAGTCAGGATAAGGGGATTACACTCCTAAAATAACCCCTGGTCACCCTCTAGATAACGTGGCGCGATCAGTCAAGGCTTATTTCAGAGGCGTTGTAAGTTAAGCAGTTGTGACCACATACAGTAACCCAGTGACAACACTACAAATGGATACCACGCAGGTTTTATATAAAAAATTTGTGGACTTTATATAGAGTTACCACAAGACCATAAACGACAAAAATACACACTATGATTACTTTAAGATGGTAGATTTGAGCTTAGTTCAGTTCAGTTCTTAGATGCGACACTCTGCGTCAATGTACCTTAAGTTGCGTTGCGCTTCCACGACAAGCAATATTGCAGCGATGGGAAATGTGGCAAAGTTCAGATACAAAGAAATAAAGACGTGAAGATTTTCCAGATGAGGTACGCTTCTCGGGGATGCGAGAAGTTCCCGGTTTAATGTGTGGACTGCAGTGGCGACACCCTTAAGATGCGATGACAACAGCTCCAGTGGCGACGCTCTTCTCCCACGATGCGTGAAGCTTCCGCTCAATGCGACAACTATAGCGGCGACATCTACGATGCAACGGCAGCAGCTCCGACTACGGTGTGCTTCTCGGGGATGCGAGGTGCTCTTGGTCGATGCAGTGCAATGCGACAGTTTCAGCGGCGACACCCTCCTTCGGATTTGCGACGGCAGTCACAGCAACGGTGACACGCTCCAACCTCGTTGCAAGATCCTACTCCTGATGCGGTGCAGTGCGACAACTACAGCGGCGACACCCTCCTTCGGAGGTGTGACGGCAGCAGCAGCGACAGCGACACGCTTCCTCTTCGTTGCGGTGCACTTCTCTCTGACGCGGTGCAGTGCGACAGTTCCAGCAGCGACACCCTCCTTCAGAGTTGCGACGACAGGCACTGCGATGGCGACACGCTTCTTCTCGTTGAGTAACGCTTCCAGCTCCTTGCGACACACAGTTCCTCAGAAGGCCCAAAACAGCAGCAGGCACTTCCACAGGAACTCTGGGAAGCTGGGGGGTGAAGTCTGTACCAATACCAAGCTGGGTTCAGGAAAAACACCTCCACCAAGGACCAAATATATAGATTTCAGCTTATCAGTTGGAAAACGGTATCAATAGAGGTTGGCAGCCTCTATTTGATCTTTGTGGACCTGAAGACGGCTTTCGATTTGGTGCCCAGACCCAAACTCTGGAGGGTACTAAGGGAACTAGGGATTCCTATATATTTACTCAACCTGCTTATTAATACATCAATTTACAATGCCACTTCAATCAATCAATCAATCATAGGCATTTATAGAGCGCTCTACTTACCCGGAGGGTCTCAAGGCGCTACTGCCCGAACAGCCAGGTCTTGAGCTTCTTCCTGAAGGCGAGGTGGTCTTGGGTCAGGCGCAGGTCGGTCGGGAGTGAGTTCCAGGTCTTGGCGGCCAGGTAGGAGAAGGACCTTCCTCCTGTTGTCGTTCTTCGGATGCGGGGGACGGCGGCGAGGGCGTGACTGGCTGATCGTAGGTGTCGTTTGGGAGCGTAGAAGTTGATGCGGTTGTTGAGGTAGCTCGGGCCTTGATCGTGAAGAGCTTTGTGTGCGTGGGTAAGGAGACGGAAGGTGATTCTCTTGTTGACCGGGAGCCAGTGCAGGTCTCTTAGGTGTCCGGAGATGTGGCTGTGTCGTGGGATGTCGAGGATGAGTCTGGCTGAGGCGTTCTGGATCCGTTGGAGTCTCTTCTGGAGCTTGGCGGTGGTTCCGGCATAGAGGGCGTTGCCGTAGTCCAGTCGGCTGGTGACGAGTGCCTGGGTGACAGTCTTCCTGGTCTCGGTGGGGATCCACCGGAAGATCTTCCGTAGCATGCGCAGGGTGTTGAAGCATGACGAGGAGACGGCGTTGACTTGCTTGGTCATGGAGAGGGAGGAGTCCAGGATGAAGCCCAGGTTGCGTGCATGGTCTGTCGGTTTGGGTGCGGTGCCCAGGGCGGGGGGCCACCAGGAGTCGTCCCAGGCGGAGGGCGAGGATCCCAGGATGAGGACTTCCGTCTTGTCCGAGTTCAGCTTCAGGCGGCTGGTCGACATCCACTCGGCTACCTCTTTCATTCCTTCGTGAAGGTTGGCTCTGGCGGCGGCGGGGTTGTTGGTCAGGGAGAGGATCAGCTGGGTATCGTCGGCGTAGGAGATGATGTTGAGGTTGTGTTGGCGTGCGATGGCCGCGAGGGGGCTCATGTAGATGTTGAAGAGGGTTGGGCTCAGCGAGGATCCTTGAGGGACGCCGCAGATGACTTCGGTGGCCTCTGACTTGTACGGTGGTAGACGGACTCTCTGTGTTCTTCCGTCGAGGAAGGAGATGATCCATTCCAGCGCCTTCTCCTGGATTACGACATTGCTGAGGCGCTGCACTAGGGTGCGGTGGCAGACGGTGTCGAAGGCCGCGGAGAGGTCTAGTAGGATGAGGGCTGCTGTTTCTCCGTTGTCCATCAGGGTTCGGATGTCATCGGTGGCAGCGATGAGGGCGGTCTCGGTGCTGTGGTTGGCTCGGAAGCCAGACTGTGAGGGGTCGAGGGATCCGTTCGTCTCGAGGAAGGCGGCCAGCTGCTTGTTGACGGTCTTCTCGATGACTTTGGCTGGGAACGGGAGCAGCGAGATGGGGCGGTAATTCTTGAGTTCGGTGGGGTCCGCTGTTGGTTTCTTGAGTAGAGCGCTGAGTTCGGCATGCTTCCAGCTCTCAGGGAAGGTGGCGGTGGTGAAGGAGGTGTTGATGATGTCCCGCAGGTGGGGTGCGATGACGGCGTCGGCCTTGTTGAAGACGTGGTGAGGGCAGGGGTCGGTCGGAGATCCGGAGTGGATGGAGTTCATCATGCGGACGGTTTCTTCGGTGCAGATCGGAGTCCAGGCGCGGAGGGTGGTGGTGGGGGGCGGTGGTTCGGTCGAGTTGGACGTGGCGTTCGTCGGTTGGGTGTTGAAGCTGTTGTGTATGTCCGCGATCTTGTTGTGGAAGTAGGAGGCGAGGGAGTTGCAGAGTTCTTGCGATGGGGTGATGTCGTTGTTTCCGGCATTGGGGTTGGAGAGCTCTTTCACGATGTTGAAGAGTTCCTTGCTGTTGTGTGCGTTGTTATCCAACCGGTCCTTGAATGCAGTTTTCTTGGTGTCGCGGATCAGTTGGTGATGCTTCCGGGTGGCAAGCTTGAGGGTGGTCATGTTGTCCGGTGTTGGCTCCCTTCTCCAGGCTTTCTCGAGGGCTCGGCAGTTCTTCTTGGAGCTCTTGAGTTCGTCGGTGAACCACGGGGCCTTCTTGCTGCCGGGTCTGCTGGGCGGGGTCCTCAGTGGGGCGAGTTCGTCCGTGCAGTTGCTGATCCACTTCGTGAGGTTGTCGGCGGCCTGGCTGGGGTTCGCTGAGCTGGAGGGAGGGTGCTGGCTTAGGGAAGCGGCGAGCTGGTCGGCTGTGATCTTGCTCCAGCTTCTGCGGGCGACCTGTTGCTGGTGGTGGTGGGTCGTCGTTCTTCTGAAGGTGAAGTGGACGCAGCTGTGGTCCGTCCAGTGGAGTCCTGTGGCGTGGCTGAAGGCGATGTCTTTGCTGGATGAGAAGACGGCGTCGAGTGTGTGTCCGGCGAGGTGGGTGGGGGTGGTCACCAGCTGCTTGAGTCCGAGGTTGGCGAGGTTGTCGAGCAGGGTGGTGGTGTTGCGGTCGTTGTTGTTCTCCAGGTGGAAGTTGAGGTCCCCCAGGAGGATGTAGTCAGCGGAGGGGAGGGCATGCGGGCTGACGAAGTCGGCGATGTCCTCGCTGAATTGGGTGCGT
Organism: Lissotriton helveticus; assembly: GCF_964261635.1. NCBI lineage: Eukaryota > Metazoa > Chordata > Amphibia > Caudata > Salamandridae > Lissotriton > Lissotriton helveticus. The sequence continues at coordinate 471,048 of NW_027611651.1, read as the reverse complement.
GGTCCCGGGGGTCGGTAGATCAGGGTGCCTCTGAGGGTGGTCTGCGGGTCGGTGTGGATCTGGAAGTGTAGGTGTTCGGCGGTAGTCAGGATGTCGTCGGTGTAGGTCGTGATGCGGATGGTGTCCCTGTGGATGATGGCGATGCCTCCTCCTATCTGGTTGGCGGTGCGGTCCCTCCGGGTGATCTTGTAGCCCTCTGGGATGGCGATGGCGATGTCGGGCGCTGAGGAGGCGTTCATCCAGGTCTCCATGAGGAAGGCAACGTCAGGAGCAGTGGTGTCGATGAGGTTCCAGAGTTCGATGGCGTGTCTGTGGACTGAGCGGGTGTTGAGCAGGATGCACTTGAGGTGGTTGCTGCTGGTGTTCGTCTTGGCGGGTGCTGGTGCGAGGCAGGTCCGGATGCAGGTGAACTTGCAGGAGGTACAGCAGAAGGGTCCGTGGGTGCGTCTCGGGGTGGCTCGGTAGCATCCTGGGAATCGGCCGGTGTTGAGTGCGTTGAGGGTGGCGGCGTCGTACGTCCGGCGGGTGGGCTGGGAACTGCGGGGGCCAGGGGTCCTGGCACTGGGCGCGGTCCAGGCGCGGACGGGCGCAGACGGGCTTACCTTTGGCGCACCTTCGGCGCTCAGTCGGTGCTCCCGCTGCGCGCGTCCGCTGCGCGGTCGCTGAGGGGGCGTCATAAGAAGGGATCCGTGAGGGCGGCTCAGCTGTGAGGCGGGGAGCGCGTTGTCCTATCAGCAGGCGGGGGGGGCGGGGTCACGGCAAAAACCGGCGCGAAAATTGAGTCGGGCGGCCCTAGGGCGGCTGGGGCGCCGGGCTGGATCGGCGAACGAGGCGGGCGGCCCTGCGGCGGCTTGGGCGCCGGGCTGGAATGGCGTCAGCAGGCAGCAGGCAGGCAGCAGGTAGGAGGCAGGCAGCAGGCGGGGAGCGTGGGGGCAACCAGGCCGAGGGCACAGTGGTCGCTCAAGTAAGATGTGTTAGGGGGGAGAGCTAACAAACAGGCTCCCAGTTGGCAGAGGGGGGAGACAGGGTTGTGTGCTCGCACCAACCCTGTTCTGCCTCTTTGTCAACGCACTTATTGCACATCTTACGAAGGTTGAGGACAGTGATGCCCCTAAGTTAGTGAAATCAAAGGTACCCGCTCTGATGTTTGCTGACGATACCCTTTTGCTGTCTAAATCGCAGATGGGTATACAAAGGATATTGGATAGCTTTGAATCATTCTGCAACAGGAGGGGCCTGGTCATTAACACTAACAAAACCAAGTTTATGATAGTCAATCCACTTAACAAAACACGTCCTGACCCCCATTTAAATGGAACAATATTAGAAAGGGTCTCTCTGTTCGATTATCTGGGTGTCACCCTAACAGAAGATATGGAGTGGAAGTCCCAAATAGCCAAAGCTAAGCTTAGGCTAGCGCAGATCACGGGGGGCATAGCTAAAATGGTAAGGGAGTCAACAATTAAACCCATTGGTCCAGCTATTGAGATCTATAGGGCGCAAGCGAGGGGAGCTAAAATATACGGAGCGGAACTCTGGGGTCACTGTTCTTCTGCATCTCTAACAACTGTGGAGAACAGTTTCCTTAGACAAATCCTGGGGCTTCCAACTAGTACCAAGACACAGCACTTAACTAGTGCTCGATTGTCAGGTTATGAGTTGACACTTTTAGCGAGTCATGTGCACATAAAGAGATGCAATACGTTGAATCCAGCCACGTTGTTGCCGATTTCAGTAGAGACAGATGATTCTGAACAGCATGATTGTTTTCTGAGGACAGAGGAAGAAACGAAAGGGAGAGTAGATCTTAGGGATACTCCTCTTACGGAATGTGATGGTACCTTATGGGTGGATGGTTCATGCTTCAAGCTTCCAAATGGTGATACGACTGCGGCATATGCGGTTACGACTTTGCATACGAATGTTGAAGCTGCACGTATCCCACATAATTCAGCCCAAGCAGCAGAGTTGATTGCACTTACGAGAGCGTGTGAGTTATCAAAAGGAAAGAAAGTGACCATATACACCGATAGCCAATATGCGTTTGGTGTGGCCCATAGTTTTGGACGTTTGTGGAGGGAACGTGGGTTCCTCACGTCTCATGGAACGAAGATTCAGAATGGTCAGTTGGCGAATGAGCTACTTGAATCACTTACCTTGCCGTTGCAAGTTGCGATTGTGAAATGCAGTGCACACAAGAAGATTACCGATGACGTTGGTTGCGGTAATGCGTTTGCAGATGAAGTTGCGAAAGATGTGGCGAGGGATGTGATGAGTCGAATGTATGTTTCAGGCCCTACAAGATGGATTGGTGACGTTGGAATGTGTGAGGATACGATAGAAAGTGTGAAGTCTATTCAAGCTGAAGCTACAGAGAAAGAGTTGAGTGTGTGGAGAGAGAGTACGGGTAAATTGGATTCAAATGGTTGTTGGGTTGAGTTGTCAGAGCATCAGCGATGGTTGTTACCCGATGCGTACGTGCTTGCAGTGGTTACGATGGCGCATGGAATGGCTCATATCAGTGTGAAAGGGATTTGTAAGTTGTTGGCTCCAGTATGGCAAAATGCTGGAATTCCTAAGTGTGCAGAGGATGTGGTCAAGAATTGTATGATTTGTCTGATGTACAATCCTGGTAAGGGAACTCCAAATTCAGCTGGTCATTTTGCGCCTCCGACGTATCCTTTTGAGGTTTTGCAATTAGATTTCATTCACATGGAGAGATGCAACAACCTGAAATACGTACTCGTGGTTGTTTGTGCCTTTTCGAGATGGGTAGAGGCATATCCCCTAAAAGATAATACTGCCTTGTCCACAGCTAAAGCCCTTGTCAAGGAGTTTTTCCCTAGATTTGGTTTGCCAAGAATGGTCTGGAGTGATAATGGGAGTGAATTTGTGGGTCAAGTGATAAAGAGAGTGTGTGAAGGGTTGGGAATTCGCCAGAAAATTCATAGTGCAAATCACCCCCAATCAGCTGGTCTAGTTGAGTGCTATAATGGCACTCTCAAATAGAAACTGGCCAAGATACAGGCGAGCTCTGGTCTTAAATGGCCTGATGCTTTGCCATTAGCACTTTTGTCGACAAGGATGACTGTGCATTCTCGGAGTGGGACTTAGTCCCTATGAGATAATTTTTGGTCGCCCGGGAAACATATGGGGAGTGCCGAGGTCGACGAAATTCAGCGAGATTGAACACCCTGTACTGCTTGACTATCTGTATGATTTGACGGCTAAATTGCGTGTTCTAGAAACTACAAAAATAACGGAAGCTTTTAGTCCGACCGATGAAAACTGCAATAATTAATAATAAACGAGCACCCTCCCTAAAGACTTGAGGTATGGAATTTTTACTATATAACGTAGTAGTGTAGAAGGGTTGATGAGATTGTTCAAAATCCTCCCTCATGCCGAAGCTTAAGAGTAAGGATATGTTTCTCCTTTTAGGCAGGTTCATACAGAAAACAAGGTAAAATACCGATAAAATAAACCTGTTCACTTCAGGGTTATAAGTAGACCATTGGAGCAATTTCACATGAGGCTTTTTCACTCAATTTGCATGAAAATGTATTAGCTGATCAAAATCACCGATGAGGTGTATGATGGGATTGTATCTTCACTTGAATTTTGATGATATGAATTCGACTTAATGTTGCCATAATATGATGATGATTTGATGTGCATGTATTCACCATAGAAAATGTGGCACAGGTTTCTTTATGGACCGTGTGGGGCTCTATCCTCTTCTGATTTATGATGAAATATGTACATAATGGTAAGACAGCATTGTTTTGTATTATTTCCAGCCCTGATGAAGCCGATAGGTGTTTATTAACCTCGGCGAAACGCGTTGGTTTGGGATTGGATGTGGACAAAAGAAGAAAAGAAGAAAATCTTCATGAAACTTTCCTGGATGATTTCATAATATTCAATGAACTTAGCTATTTTTAGCTGTTATAAGTGGAGTGCTTCAATTTGTGTGAAATTCTAAAGTGTGCCTAATCATTCTGATTACGCAGGGAGGAGTTGGGTGTTTTCCTCCCCTGATCTTTGTAAGCACCCGTAGTGAACAGTAATTACAGTGGTAAAATATAGGTGTATATTATTTCTTGAGCGCTTTGAAAACTCCTGGAGCACCCAAAGTGTAATCTATTTGCAGTGGAGGGCAGCTCAGAAGGCACTGTATAGATTTTGACAAAATGAGTGACAACAGTGAAAGGGATAAAGTAGCAGCAGAGCTTTTTGAAAACCTGTGTAAGGGTAGTACAGTCACCCAAGCAATGAGAAGCGTGACGCAACCACAAAAAGACATAGGACTACGTGCAAAATTCATCAAATTAGAGAGATTTAAAAAATCTGAGATGTCCAAATGGTGGGACGGAGCTACCTTAAAACAATATGTGAAACTCAATAGGATACCGAGGGGCCTTCGCTCCCAAATTATGCCTACTTTTGATGATCTTGACGATGATCTCTTGGGAGTGTGGGAGAAAGAGCTTACATCTAGCTCAATGAAACTAATGGATATATTGATTGAGAACTCTGTCAGATAAGTGGCAAAGTTTCAAGCTGAGATTGCTCAACTAGAGACAGAGATAATGGATCTCAATCTTCCTGACCCAACCGCAAAAAATTATGAGATACTAAAAGGTGTTTTAAATAACCATCAAAATGACATAAAGCAAAGGAAGGCGCGTAAGCTTAAGCGCGATAAGGTGGATTATACTAGTGGAAGGATTTTCACATTTTCTAAGAAATATGATTATTTGATGCAAGGCGATAAAAATAAGCAGCAGCAACAAACTGTTTCTTTGAGTTCCAGCAGTACTCCTTGAGTAGTATCCCTACTAGTGGAAGTGAGAATGAAGGAGCCTCGGGCTCGACGGTAGGACAAGCTCACCCTTTAGGGAATTCATCGTTCTCTCTAGAAGTAAGCAGAATGAAGAGAGGGAATCGCGAACAGGCGAGACGTCCGGGGCTCCAAAAACAAGAAGAGGAGGGAAAGCAGGCAGGCGCAGTAGGACGGGCAGGAATGAAATTGAGATCTTGGGACAAAAAAGCACAATAATAGAAACCAGTAAGGAGGTGGAGGTGGTGAATTTATCTAGGATTCCTCTGACTAATCATATGACTGACCTACTTACTAAGGGCTTAAGTTTTTGCCCGGTTGAGAAGGGTGATATTTGTGATGTGAAAATTGACTTATTTAAATATATCAGAAGATTGAAGTTGAAAAAGCATTTTGCTTTGAACCCGAAGACCAATAAAAATGTGACTATGCAAATAACTAGCGTTGTGTCTGACTCTTGTACAATAAGCAATATCCAAGATACAGTATCTCTCCTATCAATCACAGAATTGGAGGAGGATCCTGTAACGATGGCTAAAGTATTAGAAGATCTAGAGATTAGGCCGGATTTATCAATATCAAGTGGTCTCAAGAGTAAATCCAAATGGTCACCTAATTTAGCAAGTGGCAGTAGTATTGAGATATTCCATAAGTTAGTGACTTCTGATTTGGATAAACGAACAAAAGGAGCTTTCCCAGGAGGCCATTTAACAGACAATTTGACATGATCAGAAAGAGATGCCTTGAATACTCTAATGAATAATACAGATCTAGTTATCAGAAAAGCTGATAAGGGAGGAAATATAGTATTAATGAACAAGGATGATTATGAGCGTGAAATTTATTTGCAGTTAAGTGATAAAACATGCTATGAGAAGGTAGCTCATAACCCAATATTCTCCCTTAGCAACAAGATAAATATTCATCTAAAACAATGGCATGATACAGGTTTACTGGACAATGACGAATATTTCTTTTTGAGAGTGAATCGTCCGAGATACCCGTGTCTATACACTTTACCAAAAATTCACAAAGGCCTGCCTTTTCCACCAGGGAGGCCAATAGTATCGGGCATAGGAGGACCAACGGAGCGACTTCCACAGTTTGTGGATGTCTTCCTTCAACCGATTATGGTTAACTTGCCCTCTTTCATAAAAGATACACAACATATTTTAAATGTCCTGGGTGATATCAAGTGGGAACCAGGCATGACATTGGTAACCCTGGACGTAGTCTCGTTATATACGAGTATCAGGAATGAATTAGGATTGAAAGCTTTGGACCACTTTTTTTTAAAAAAAAACAGCCACCCATTGGCACCATACACAGATGATTTTGGCTATGACAGAACTAATATTGGACAACAATTATTTTTTGTTTAAAAATGAGTGGTATAAACAAAAACAAGGGGTGGCCATGGGCTCCAAATTTTCTCCAGCGTATGCAAATATCTTTATGGGTTGGCTGGAGGAGAAGGTTGTTTGGGGTCCAGGAGCAAGTGAATGGACCGGATCTATCCTATTTTGGGGAAGGTTCATTGATGACTGTATAATGGTGTGGACTGGATCTAAGCAGTCCTTAAATGAGTTTTATGAATATCTCAACAACAATGATATGAACATTAGATTCACCACCAACGACAGTACAACAAGTATTGTTTTTTTAGACGTGGAACTGTACATAAAAAATGAGTGTATTGAAAGTAGATTGTATCGGAAGTCGACCTCATGTAATACAATTCTGCATGCGAAAAGTGCTCACCGGCCCCACCAGATTAAGGCAATTCCGTTTGGTGAAATGTTAAGAGCAAGGCGGAACTGTAGTGAAGCTCAAAATTTCAATGATTGTATTCGTGATATGGAGACAAGATTCATTAGAAGAGGATATGATAAAAGAAATGTTCTGACAGCTAAACAGAGAGTGATGAATGTGGAAAGAAATATGACATTGAAACCTAAGATGAGAGAGAATAAGGATGAGCAACCGGTTAGACTAATCACTAATTATACCCCCATGAGCAAGCTACTACAGCAGAGTATGATTAAGCACTGGAGTGTCTTAAGAATGGATAAGACGCTTTGTAAATATGTGGGAGGGAGACCTCAGATAACTTACAGAAGAGGGAAGACTCTAGGAACACTATTAAGTCCAAGCTATCCGAGAACCGATCAAACTGAAACTTGGCTAGATGTGCATTCGAAGGGGTTCTTCAAATGTGGACATTGTGGGATGTGTAGACATGCTTAGGACAAGACTAGACATTTTCAGGTATCAAATGGAAAAAGATATGAAATAAGAATGAACATAACCTGTAGTACAAAATATGTAATTTACATTATTGAGTGTAAATGTTTAAAGGTGTATGTGGGCAGCACAATTCGCATGCTGAAAGACAGAATGAGTGAGCACTGGAGAGCGGTGAAGAATAATGACATGCGGTACCCAATAGCAGAACATGTATACACATGTGAAAAGCAGGATCAGAGTAGAAGCTTTAAATTCTATGGAATAGATCATGTATGTAGTGATCCGCGAGGGGGAAACAGAGAACTGAAATTAAGGCGGCAGGAGGCAAGATGGATTATGAAACTGCGGGCTGTGGAGGACGGCCTAAACTTTGATCGGGAGTTGATCGGGAGTTGGAATTCTTTCTAGGAGACTAAGAAGCATAATCTGAACTTTATAAGTTCATTAAATACTCTTATATCTGATGAAAGCCAATAGAGTATTAGAGGTGGTGCTTACTGAGATAGTGGTAGGTCTGTCATGTGAACCGTCTTTGTGGAAACTGCATAAAGAATGCTTAAATGATTTTTAACCTAAGTGAAACACAAACCCCACCTTTAGTTGGGTACCTGGTGAATATCAGGGGCTTACCGAGACAATGTTAGGTTTGTCATGTGGACCGTCTGTATAGAAGGTGAATAAAGAAAGCTCAAATGTTTTTCAACCGGAATGAAATACAAATTACAATTTTAGATGGGGACCTGGTAAATATCGGGGTAAATTCGTACCCTATTTAAAGTGATCCCGATAAATATGAGCTTAAAACTCATGAGCATTGATATTATATTGTGTCTTAATTATTGTGAGTATAAACGGAAAAAGAAACAGGAATTGTTTTGGGTATTTGGGTTATTTCGTGCTTTACCCGGTTACGAGCACAAACGTTAAAGTAAACAATAACCCATGTAGTGATAGATAAACCCCACTCCAAGATGGCGCCCGATATTGTGCAGAGTTAGTCCGCTTTCAATTTTGAGTAATTCAATTTAATGGGTCCGAGCCAGGCTGATGGTGCCGCCTGTACACGGGACGCCAAGACAGCGTGGGAGGTAAGCGCCCGAAAACGAGTGAATGGAGCTCACAAGGGTTAGTTGTAGTAGCGTCGTAGTAATGGTACGTTTTATTTAACAGGGAAAGGTGCAAGTCGAAGTAGGCGGCGGAGTGAAAGCTGGCAGATCTAAACGGAGCAGAAATCTGAGATATTAAAATGTAACTAGGTACAGGGACGCAAAGTCGGTAGTATCAAGGCATTAGTGGCAAAGGAGATGTAGACGTAATTGTGAATCTTTATTTTCAGGAAAAGGTGAAGTTTGGAATGATCTGAAATTTGTAAGGAAGAAAGTGGAATTCATATAATTCTCTTGATATAAGTTCAGGTGAGACTTATAAAAGTTGTACCTGGCAATTGATGTTGATGTTTAGAATAGGCCAACAGAAATGGAGAATATATTGGTTTTGAGACATAGTTATGCCTTATTAATCTAGAAACTACAAAAATAACGGAAGCTTTTAGTCTGACCGATGAAAACTGCAATAATTAATAATAAACGAGCACCCTCCCTAAAGACTTGAGGTATGGAATTTTTACTATATAACGTAGTAGTGTAGAAGTGTTGATGAGATTGTTCAAAATCCTCCCTCATGCCGAAGCTTAAGAGCAAGGATATGTTTCTCCTTTTAGGCAGGTTCATATAGAAGACAAGGTAAAATACCGATAAAATAAACCTGTTCACTTCAGGGTTATAAGTAGACCATTGGAGCAATTTCACATGAGGCTTTTTCACTCAATTTGCATGAAAATGTATTAGCTGATCAAAATCACCGATGAGGTGTATGATGGGATTGTATCTTCACTTGAATTTTGATGATATGAACTCGACTTAATGTTGCCATAATATGATGATGATTTGATGTGCATGTATTCACCATAGAAAATGTGGCACAGGTTTCTTTATGGACCGTGTGGGGCTCTATCCTCTTTTGATTTATGATGAAATATGTACATAATGGTAAGACAGCATTGTTTTGTATTATTTCCAGCCCTGATGAAGCCGATAGGTGTTTATTAACCTCAGCAAAACGCGTTTTTTGGGATTGGATGTGGACAAAAGAATAAAAGAAGAAAATCTTCATGAAACTTTCTTGGATGATTTCATAATATTCAATGAACTTAGCTATTTTTAGCTGTTATAAGTGGAGTGCTTCAATTTGTGTGAAATTGCGTGTTTTACACCAACAGGTTCACGATACATTGCCTCAGGCGTCTGACGATCCAGGACATGTCATCGATCCTGGCTCATGGGTGTTGATCAAGAATTTCCAGCGAACGAAAAACAATCAGCCCCGCTGGATTAGCCCCTACTTGGTCCTGTTATCTACACGATCTGCAGTGCGAGTGCAAGGAAAAAAGAACTGGATCCACGGCGTACATTGTAAGAGGGTTCCTTTGCCTCGGCCGTACGACCGGTGGGTCCAGGAGGGTATTCCTGATTCTGAAACTGAGACTGTGCCTCGTTTTCTGCCTTTTAGCGATGCACGTTTGAAGGGGACAAGTTCTGAGCGTGAAAGCGACGATCTTTTGCAAGGAGCTGTGCCACCGTCAGTTTGATTGGACACTACCGAGCCTGAACTCTTGTTCTGTGACCAGACATTGCCTTGAGAAAGGCCGCTATAATTTACGACCAAGAATCATGGGACAAATGAAATGAAATTCTTTTCTTTGCTATTTTTGAAAGTCCAGCTCTCCCATCTGAGAAACTGTTTTGACTGATTTTTGTTTTTCGAGCTGCCATCTGGATTCAGCTGTAGGGTCGCGGCGTCAAGTCCTTGGAGTGCAAGCCGAAGACACAAGGTCGACGGTTCTGGTTGGTCCTTGGGCGTTCCCTGGACTGACAGACGCATTCCTTAGCACGGAGCACCCTACCTCCGCGAGCAGCACGGTTAGAGGATGGAGTTTTTCAAGATGGAGAGACCTGACGAAGAAATAAGTTTTAAGAGCAAAATGTGTCGAATTATGAGTAGAAAATGTTTTTTAATATTATGTCTTTTTATGTTACTTAGCTTAATGATGTTTTTGATGGGATATATTATATTCTCTTTCCAAGTGACGTTTGCACCTACTACACAACCCATACCTCCTGCTACCGTTTCTTCGCATTCTTTTCATCCTCTGCCTGAACATGAATCCATAAGAAGATTGGAATTTGTTAATAACTCCTTTGTTCAGCTTCTGCACCAACACCAATTAGTAGTGAACACAACTAACTGTTGGTTGTGTGGTCTTATGCCTCATACTACTGATAAAGGTATTCCTTACCTGGTCCTGCCATTCAGCTACAATGGTTCTGTGTGGGCATACAGAACGATGTTCATTTATGCTCGTGAAGTTTACCCCCTACGTTCTGTGAAGGATAATCCAAAGAATAGTGCTCTAGTTAAGGGTATAGTCGACATGATTAGAGGAGCTAGTTCCTATGAGACTATCCCGAAAGATGAGACACTAGCGTATATTGGATGGAACGTGACCAGATATGGAGCGAGTCTGAGTGAGAAACAGCGAGCGAAAAGATCCTCTCCGATTTGGATTGTACGCCATCAGGGTCATCTATGTCTGCAAGGTAATGGAAAGAATCCGAGAGCTCAGTTAGGGAAGAGTATCTGCACTGAGACGTATGTTTTTGCGTCCCAGACTTCCCCATCATTTCTAGCAGCTAAGGGTACCTATTTTGTCTGTTATGACAGAGCGTACACATGGTTGCCCCTGATTTCTCGGGCACATGTTTTGTCTCGTTCCTGTTGCCTCCCACCCACATAGCTGCGGCAGATTACCACAAGACAAGAGTTGTTAGAGGTGTCTTCAGTAAGGAAGATACTGCAGGACAAGAATTAGGAGATTTCTTGAAGGGTTTTCTGCCATTTTGGGGACCTATGGTTAACAGCAGGAACATACGGCAATTGACGAGAGTGGTTGAGTCCACCGTAGTTGAAACCGCCGGTGCCCTTATTAACTTGACTGCTGAGCTCCAGTCGGATCGCCTTATGACCTTCAGAACAGAGTTGCGTTAGATGTCATACTTGCAGATAGAGGAGGGGTAAGCAAATTGATCCAATCGAGCTGCTGTGTTTTCATTCCAGACAATGCTCCGACAGTGTACCAGGCCATATCCAAACTACATAAGATCTCCGAATCTATACACGTGGATAAAGGAGATTGGTCGTTGATGGGATGGTTCTGGGAACTGTTATCCACGTGGGGATGGAAGATTCTGATGGTCATTGGGATGATCTTAGCAATTCTTTTCCTGTTCTGTCTTTGTGTACAGTGTGCTCCTGCTATATGTGGCCTGTGTGCTACATCGTGTGTAAGGAGACCTGCATCAGAAGACGTGCTAAGTAATAGGATGATGCTACAGCAACATCTTGATGATCTGATGAGTATAGACTTGGATTCAGACTGACGTGAGTTTAGGTGATTGCCTATGTAAGGGCAAAAGGAGGGACTGAGGTTCCGTGAATCCGTTTCATAAAGATCGTCGTATCGTGACGATTTTGGTATCAGCAGACCGAAAATGGCGAGTATAATATGTACAAGTGTTTTCGTCATGTTCGAGTGACGAGATCATCATGGAATCAGGGATTTCGTTCTGAACCCTCGGGTTCCATTTTGTGTATGGCAGCCATTTTGTGGTTGCCCTCACATAGGCCGATGACCACGGCCGAACAAGTCTTTTAGCACACGTACACTTTAGCGGACTTCTGAATGACCCGAGCGAAGGGACCCTCCTGCCTGAAGGCAAACCTGTTAGGCCAGTTCTTTTCCCAGTAGCTGATCAAGATTAAGCATCAAGGCACAGGACATCATAAACCTTTATTGCACACAACTATGTCTTATCTTACTCAAACCTGTCTCTGCTCCTTTCTTTATGGTCCGTTTACGATGAGGAGGTGCCCGGTTTTATTATGGGTTTGATCGACCTGTCTGATGAAGAATGTTGGGTTCGACCAATAATTGATGGTGGGCTGGACAATGAAATGTGGGTTTGCCATGCAATGCTTTTTGTCGTGTACACATGGGATTGGTCAACTGTAAATAAGGAATGTTTGCCTGAAGCACAATATTTGGTATAAAAGGGATGACTTGCTTTGTAACAAAGAGCAGTCTCCTGAGAACTCATACCGTGCTGACTTCTAGGACTTCTGTTACTGGCTGCAGCCAATAAATTTGATCTCTGACGTCACCAAGAAGTATCCCGTGTCTCTGTATGCCAAGACAGGTGGACTCGGAGACTTCGGGCGTTTTCCCTGGCGCCGCTGGGTCTTAAATAACCCGGTTCTTCAGGAGGCTTTCAGAATTTTGAAGTATGACACCTCCAAGCCCATTGTTTTTGCTGTTTCCCGATTCCTAAACGCAAAGTGGCGGAGGAGGTGGGTTTTCTTAAAAAAAGGAAAAACAAACTAAACTCAGTTTACAGTCCTAATAAAAATGTCCAGCGTATGCTTATCTTATTATGGGCTAACGGGATGCAACTATTTTAATATTTGAATGTTTTTTACTGTACATAGATTTAATTTTTTAGTTTTAAGTATTTATTAGGGAAATATTGCTGCTACCCAATGTTTACATTCTCAGTTAAACAACAGCAGTTGACTTGTAAATTGACATTACTGGTTCAAAATTCTGTATATGTTACTCCCCTTGTCCTAATAACATTGTACTGCCTGTTAGAATTACTAAGCCCACTCTTTTCCTTGGCAACCTAACACCTTTGGAATGGATGTCTATGTATCATGGTATGTTCTATACTTAATGCCAGTTCTTTCATATGTGTATTCTTTTATGGTCCTAGTGACCGAAATAAAGGTTTTTGAACTGAACTGGAAGGGAGACCAAAGCCAATGGTGCCAGGCCTAACAACTATGCATCAATTTACAAATATACATAAGCTGTTGTAATTACTTTGTGACATTCCGTAACATCTCCACCCCTCCCGCAGGGGGGTGGGTCTAGTACCACCACTCCCATGTATGCATCTTACCCCCAAATGCAGTTAGTTGAATCTTATCTGGAGCGAGGGCTCTGCGCACTGGTATCATCCCAGCTGCGACCCACCCCGTTAGCTCAACAAGCATTTAAAATAGGTTTAACTGCCTTGGTGACACACAACCCTGACGGAGCATTTCCTACTGACCATGAAGTATACACCTCTACATCTTAAGGGCTACCAGTCTGGGTTCTTCACCAAAGCGTAGCAGCAAGAACACATGTTTAAGCATCACTTTTAAATGACAGTACTCATCACTTTTCTTGGACGTTAGAATGTGTTGGAATTACAGCTCCTAAAGGCATCTTAGATTAAATCACAGGATTAAGCATATACAGCCAGACACCCTAACAGGAATGCCTGGCAACATAACCCCACTTTGCTTATGACATCGCCATGACATCACCAAACACATACTTGACATTACACATGTGACCTTCAGTCCCTCTGAAAGAAATTACTAACATTAGTAAATGCACTACAGGTGCAATTACACCTCTTCACCTCCAGGGGATGCCCTTCTCCAGACATCCCCCCCACTCAGCATTTCACACCTTGAGGCAGTCCCTAAAGCTCCCCCAGCTGAAGAACAAAAGTTCCAGCCATGGGGTTGCAGATGACTCCTTGCTGAGCCCTTGAGGGGTTATTCTTCTTAGTCCCCATGAGACTTAGGTGGGAACATCTCTTTGTGCAGGATGGAGACTGCACTTCTCCAGCAGTTCCCCCTGCACCTTTGCACACGTCCTCCTGGGGCCACAAGTAGAGCAAATGCGGTTTGCCCTTGCAGGCCAGTCCTGGCCTGCAAGGCATTATGGGCACTCTTGAATATCATAGTAGTGGCTCACCCACTGCTCCGGGGAGAGCTGCGATATGGGCCTCAGGCCGAGTCCGTGCTGGGTTGGAGGGTCCGGACCCCCAGGTGAGTGTTACGGTTCAGGGAGCCCCCCCCCCGGCCGATCTGTGCATTTTCAGGGGCCCGGTCCCACTGGGCACCGTGCACACCTCTCGCTCCATTCGAGGTCCCGGTCCCACCCGGGACCCCTCATGCCTTCCCGTTGGAGGGGAGCCCAGGGAGACCACCCTGGCTGCCCCCACCAGCTCCCCGCACGGCCAGCACCCTCACTTGCTACCATGGGAGCTGGCACCACATTTCTGGTCTGCCCGATCCTGCAGGTAGGCCAGAAGACTCGCTCTGGCCCGGTCAGTCCTCGGGGGAGTGCGGCTGCACTCTCCCGGCCTCCTCCTTCTCTCCGGAGCCCAGGGATGGGGTCCCGGGCTCCCGAACCAGCTTCAAGGGGAGCGCCGGGGGCCAGGGTGGGCTCCTGGTACCCCACGAGCACCACTTCCTCATCTTCTGGGCATATTTTCTTAGGGACCGAGATGGCTCTCCCTGATTTTCGTCTTCGTGGGGGAGTGGGGGGGGCAACTGCGCTCCCCAACTCTTCCTCCACACACGGTGCCCGGAGTTGGGATCCAGGGCCCCTCTCCCTCACACATCTTCATGGGGAGCACGACGGCACTCCCCGGCTTCATGTTCAGCAGGGGCCAGGGTGGGCTCCTGGCACCCCACGGGGGTACCTTCATAGGGTGTGCGACGGTGCACCCCAACTTCACTTCGTTGGGGGGCATCCCCCAGGACCTGACCCTCCTCGGGGGCATCTTCTGGACCGGAGGCGGAGCCCCATGCGCTTTGTCGGCGGTCATGGCAGAGATCAAAAGTCGCCTACCTTTTGAGGGGATATCTTAGCCCCAGGGGTCAGATCTTAGTGATCTTGGCCTCTTCTTGCTCCTGGTGGCGCACCCCAGCCAGTGGGAGCACTTTCCTTCCCACTCCTGGTCTCCAAGAGGGTGGAATCAGCAGGGAGCTGTCTTCACTGGCTCCCTGCAGCCTTTTGCCTGGATCTCCTCCTGGGCCACTCTTCTCACTGCTCAGAGGCCCCTGCTTCTGTGCACTGGGCCTGGTCTCTTCTTCTGGCACTGTTCAGGATCCTGGTACAGTCAGGGGGTTCCTCCTTCCAAAAACCCATTGCGCCCGGCTCCAACACTCTCTGCCTCAGCAGACCACACCCCAGAGAGAGCTTCTCTTCCTGTGCAAACACTTTTAAAGAATTGGGGAGGGGGCTGTCGGGAAGTCTCTGTTTGCCCTATCACACAGCAACACATCACTTCTCTGCCCCTTCCTTCCTGCCCAGGCCTCTGGGTTTGTTCAAAATGGCGTCATCCAGGGTCTCCTGGCACATGGTCGCTGAGAGCCCCTTCCCCCAGGCTTCCTTCCCTCCAGAGCGGCCTGGTACCAGGTACCAGCTGTCAGCTACTGATGGATGAGCCTGTAGCTCCACCCACCTTCTCTTTTTGGGGTGGAGGCCCTCGCCCTTAGCCTGGCAGAGTTAGCCCCCAGCCAGGCCCTGGTTATGAGCTGACTCAGAGAAATATAAAATTTCTGGATGACCCAGAAGCAATACAAATATGACTTTGGAATACTTCTCACACAAGTTACAGTGGACTTTAGTGCGTGTCTGAAATTTGTAGGTCTTAGGAAAGTGTCACTAGCCCATGGGCTCCACACTCCCATAGCAGATTAATGAAGTGAAAACAGTAAAACACACTGACTTTCCCTGGCATGTTTCTTCCCAGTATATAAAGCCTATTCCATATCACCACCCAATTCTGCATAAGTCCTGCCACACCATTCACTTTGTAGCTGCTCCTGGACTGTGCACGCCAGGAATCTCCTCTGTGCAGCCCGTAAACGTGTGCACAAGCAAGTACACTTGTGTCTGCATGTAATCAGCCTGGTGCCCCTTGGTCAAGCTAGGGAGACACTAGTAAAACCCACATGCAGTCTCTTTCAGCATGAGTTCACTGTGTCTGTGAGTTAGTAGTGGCTCACCCACTGCTCCGGGGAGAGCTGCGATATGGGCCTCAGGCCGAGTCCGTGCTGGGTTGGAGGGTCCGGACCCCCAGGTGAGTGTTACGGCTCAGGGAGCCCCCCCCCCCGCCCGATCTGTGCATTTTCAGGGGCCCGGTCCCACTGGGCACCGTGCACACCTCTCGCTCCATTCGAGGTCCCGGTCCCACCCGGGACCCCTCATGCCTTCCCGTTGGAGGGGAGCCCAGGGAGACCACCCTGGCTGCCCCCACCAGCTCCCCGCACGGCCAGCACCCTCACTTGCTACCATGGGAGCTGGCACCACATTTCTGGTCTACTTGCTCTCCCACAGTAAAAGCTCAACAAATAGGTGCTCAAAAAGCAAAAAATCCAGGCGGCCCAGAGTGTCAGAACCACCTTCTAAGAGAAGCTATGATATTGGTCCTGCCTAAGCCCAACAGGGACCCCCTGCAGCTACGCTCCTACTGGCCACGGTACACCGACCACAAGATTCGCAGGAAGTTCCTTGCAAACAGGTTGCTCCCCTGCCTCTCTACATTGGCACCAAGACCAGAATGGTTTTGTACCTGGGAGAAAAACATGTCTAAACCTATGGCGCCTCTCCGGCTGATGGAAGAGAATCTTCATGAATTTGCCTCCATAAACAGCACTCTCACTAGATATAGAGAAGGCCTTCGACACCCTGGGGTAGTTTTACTTAACGAAAGTGCTGATGTGCATGAAACTAGGCCCAGAAATACTGCACTGGATAAATCTCCTCTACACTAACCCCCCTGGCCCGCATCCGGACAGGCAGAGATCTCAGTTTCTTTTGAAGCATGCAGCAAAGATGCCCGCTGTTGATTACTTTTGCCCTAGCCATGGATCTGTTTGCTGCCTTGTTTCGTTCACAGGACCCAGCAATCAGTATACCGAGTGAGCCAAATTGAGAGGCCATATCACTGTATGCTGATGATGCATTTGTGTACCTCAGGAGCGTCCATTCGTATCTACCACAGGTGATGGATGTTCTAGACGATTTTGGTAGGGCTTCTAGACTAAGGCTAAATTGGACCAAATCTAGCTTATATCCCATGCGCCAACTCACAACTTAGAACAGGAAGTGCTGCCCCAATTAGCACTGGGGTGGCACCATGACATCTTCAGGTATTAAGCGATGAACTTACCACACCGACAAAGAACGTATACAGGGCAACTTAGGTGATGTCCAAGGTTTGCAGTTCAATGTCATTTTGGGGCTCCCTGCAACTATCGACCCATGGGTAGAGTGGAAGTTGCAAAAATGCTGTTAATACATTTATACTGCTTCTCGACCCCTCTAGTTTACCTGCCTCTGCGCTTCTTCAGGAAATTGGACTCTTTTTCTATTCTTACGGACTTAATCTGGGGAGCGGTCCATACTATACTCTACCTTGGAACGGGATGGGGGATGTACATTTAAAAGACTAATAAAGAACTACAAACTACTGTGAGACTCAGAAGACGATTATTTCTCATTACAGCCCTTGTTTGTGATCTTGTTACAGTTCTCACATTATCACCTACAATAGAAGAAATGGGGGCCTGGGGTGTCTAATCACAGAAACTCATTAACATATAAAGGGGGGTGAAAGCCTGTTCACAATGCACAACACAACTTGTTTATAAAAAAGTTTGTACATTGCACAGGGAGTGTGATTCAGGTAACAGTGTGAGTAGTGTATGACAGGAGCGAGCAGTCTTAGTTGCTGAGACATGAATCTCTGACGGGTGCATCTTTAGCTCTATAAACTGTTTGAGAGAGGGTGGTAGTCTCAAATTCTGGGGGCACAGATGCCAACAGCTTCCCTCAATCTTTAATTTTTGCATCTACAGGTGGTGCAGATGCCACCTAAGAGAATAACCTTTCCAGCTAGGTAGTGTGCTTTCTGGAGTCAGCCTGCTTTGCTTTTCCCAAACTTTGGTCATCAAAGGTAAATGTGTCTTCTACTAAAGTGTTCTTAGCTCGCTTTTGGTAACGTGGCTTGAGCAGTGTGGCCTAAGGCGCGCTCGAAGGTAAAGCAAAACAGTGGAAGTCACACATTTCAATACAGTTTATTAAAAATAGACAAGGAACTTAAAGATTCAAACCAAGTGTAGATCAAAAAGAATATTTAATAATTATTCTGAAGCAAAATCTAAAGGTGGGCTGTGATTTAAGCATTGTTAATTAGCAAAAACAACTGTCAAAACCAAACAAAAAGGTAAATGAATAAAAAACAAGCAGTTCCACTGAATCAATCAGGAAGTCACCTACAAAATTGTAGCTGACTTTGGTAGCTATGCTCGAGAGGACAAAGATAAGTTTAGTCTCTTTTGATGATTAACACTAGAATTTGATGCAAGGTTTTTGGATGAATCAGTCTCAGAAGGTGACGAGCTGCACAGAAGTGGCTTGAAGTGCAAAATTCCCACAGAGTAGAGTTGGGCTAGCAAGTTGAACCTGAATCCACAGCCATCAAAATGTGGGAAACTTCAAGCAGTTACAACAGCTGCAAAGTCATCGGAGCTTCCAAGTTATGGAGATGGTTCAAGGTTGATGATAAGAGCCAAAGCATGGAACGTGGCAGGCCAGAGGCATGGTTAAGGGGATAGCAGGTTCCATTTGAAACAAAAAGAAGATGGAAAGAGGCCACTCGTGTAGATCTTTGTAATACGAGGCTTTTTGGAACAGAAGTCATTAGGACTGTTTAGGGTGGGGCCAAGAATGGTTTGCATATGGCTGGCCTCGTCTGTAGTTACACAAAGACTGGAGAATGATGTGGCGGGATGTTGCAGAGATTAACTACCAGTCCATCCATCACCTTTAGTTTTTCACAATGATCACCCCTACGTGGTACAGACATGGACAGATGTTGGTTCCATAGAGAGCTACGATAAAGGGACTCCTGCTGCAGCCCCCTGGTGAGGCTCATTAAGGCTGGAAACAGTTTGAGGTTACATGCATTCCTGATCCTAGCAGCGTGGCTTCAAAGTTCAGGATCAAATGGACTTTGTGGGTCAGAGCCATGGCTTATAAACGCTCAGCGAACACAACACACTGAATGGAATGAGGCCACAAATAGTTACAAAAGAATGAGGTTAATTCAAGCATTTCCATCCCTCGCTGTGTTCTTTTCTCAGTAGACAGTTTGTTGGACAATCAATGGAGCGGTGTCTTTGTGGCTGCTTCATGTAAATGTTTGCGATGCTGAATGCTCCTCCTCGGGGTTGACACTGAGCACCTTTTATTCTCCCACATTGTCTCTCCTATGTGGAAAGGTTCCATTTACAACTGAAGTTTTTGTCACATTGAGAGCACGGGTCATTTTCTTTCACGTTGTGGGTTCTCTCTTGTTGAATGAAACTGAATCTCCAGCAGACCCTTCCCTGGCATTTAGAACAATGATGAGGTTTTTTTCCAGGTAAGTTCTCGCAGGTTGAGTGAGACCAGATTTCTGACTGAAACGTTTCCAGCATTCAGAGAGCTAATAAGGGTTGTTCCCCAGTGTGAGTTCTCTCATGTGTAGTGAGAGTTGTTTTCAATCTGAAGCTTTTGTGGCATTCAGGGCACTGATACGGTTTTTGTCCAGTGTGGGTCCTTTCATGTACAGTAAGGCTGGATTTCTGACTGAAGCGTTTCAAGCATTCAGAGCACTGATAAGGTCTTTCCCCAGTGTGAGTTCTCTCATGTCTAGTGAGAGTTGTTTTCAATCTGAAGCTTTTGTGGCATTCAGGGCACTGATACGGTTTATACCCAGTGTGGGTTCTTTCATGCACAGTAAGGTTGGATTTCCGACTGAAGCGTTTCAAGCATTCAGAGCACTGATAAGGTCTTTCCCCAGTGTGAGTTCTCTCATGTCTAGTGAGACTTATTGTATGACTGAAGCTTTTCTGGCATTCAGAGCACTGATACGGTTTATACCCAGTGTGGGTCCTTTCATGTACAGTAAGGCTGGATTTCCGACTGAAGCGTTTCAAGCATTCAGAGCACTGATAAGGTCTTTCCCCAGTGTGAGTTCTCTCATGTCTAGTGAGAGCCTTTTTCAGACTGAAGCTTTTCTGACATTCAGAACACTGATACTGTTTGAGCCCAGTATGGATTCTCTGATGTCGAGTTAAACTGGATTTGCCATAGAAACTTTTTTGGCATTCAGAGCACTGATACGGTTTATACCCAGTGTGGGTTCTTTCATGCACAGTAAGGTTGGATTTCCGACTGAAGCGTTTCAAGCATTCAGAGCACGGATAAGGTCTTTCCCCAGTGTGAGTTCTCTCATGTCTAGTGAGAGTCTGTTTCGGACTGAAGCTTTTCTGACATTCAGAACACTGATACTGTTTGAGCCCAGTATGGATTCTCTGATGTTGAGTTAAACTGGATTTGCCATAGAAACTTTTTTGGCATTCAGAGCACTGATACAGTTTATGCCCAGTGTGGGTCATTTCATGTACAGTAAGGTTGGATTTCTGACTGCAACTTTTCCAGCATTCAGAGCACTGATAAGGTTTTTGTCCAGTATGAGCTCTCTCGTGTTGAGAGAGATCTGATTTACTACTGAAGCTTTTACAGCATTCAGAGCACGGATATGGTTTATACCCAGTGTGGGTCCTTTCATGTACAGTAAGGCTGTATTTATGACTGAAGCTTTTCCAGCATTCAGAGCACTGATATGGTTTATGCCCAGTGTGGGCTCTTTCATGTACCGTAAGGTTGGATTTGCGACTGAAGCCTTTCTGGCATTCGGGACACTGATAGGGTTTTCGGACAGCGCTAGTTTTCTCATGTTTAGTAAGGTGGGATTGATAACTAAAGCTGTTTTCACAGTCATTGCTCTTATTCGAGTTGTTTGTTTCTCCAAGTTGGGTTTGTTCCTGGATACATGTCATCTTAAGACTGAATCTGATGCCAGTGTCTGTACTTGTTTATGTCACCACTCAGCATTAACTAAACTATGCTGCAGATGCTCTTCTTCACATTTATATTTAACTAATTATAGTTTTTTCCTGGAGATCATTTTCCTACCTTTAAAGGCACTGATCTAACTTGTCTTATTAACTTTCACTGAGGAGCCCCTTGTATTGATTAAGAGGCCTCTCATGGATTCATTATCTCCAAGTTATGCCCGGGTGAATTTTCCCAAGTTTAATTAGTCTTATTTAGTGATTCTATTTGATCACATTTGATTTAGGAGTTTTAAAAGCACTGATTAGGTCTTTGGGCTTTAGTGTTTGCCTGGTAGGTATGTTTTTTCATACAAGTAATGACAGATGATTAGGGCATGCCAGGGTGGTTTATGAATTATCAATAGTGTAACACTGGCCCCTTTTATACTTTCTGTGCCAGAATATGCTTTTTTGCTCAGTGGCTAAGACAGGTACATGATCCACTTTGAAGGTACAAGACACTTTGAAACCACTCGGATCAACCCAAGAGCCAGAGCTGGTGAGGAAAATCTTCCTATATTGGAAATGATAATCCAGCATCTTTGCTGTAACGACATCTGAGAAAGAGTATTTACAATGACTTTCTTTTAAATAATCTTTTCTCTCCTCTCATCTCCAGGAGACGGAGACAAAGATTGCGCTTGTAAACCGAGGATATAAGTCTTTTTGACAGTTCTGTCACATTACAACAGGTCTACGGATGCTGATCTGTTGGGGAGGGTTTTGGTCTCCAAAGTATTTTTCTCATAAACCATCAAACAGAATTTACAACACTGAGTTTTCTCAAGTGCACTGTGTGGGGATCAATTGTGGCCAATGTTCTCCTCAATCTCAGTTACTGGCACCTGGTAAACATTGATGGTCCTTTTACTTTAGGGATTTGACAACTTTCACATTCACCAGTTTCTTCTACTCCAACATCCTCACCATTCCTGGTACATAGAATGTGTTTCTTCTCAAGAGCTCTAGAATGTTTTAACTTTCCTTGAAATAATCCTTTTCGTTGTGTTTCACTAAATTTAAACCTTCCTTTTTCTGTTCATGCTTCAGTCACCTGTAGAAATGGAGTCAGATATTGTAAATGAAAACAAAGAAAAAATATTTATGACCTTATACTTTGCACAAAGAAAGTATGGACAAAAAGAAGCTAGGAAATCAGTTGAGTAGCATTTCTGATAGTGGTTAAACAGCTTTGGGACACTGTGTAGATCGGGAGCTTTAGATCACTGGAACTCATGGATGTGAGAGCAAACGTAAATAATATTTAAGAAAGAAACACATATATTGTGACACAGATTCTCAGCCAACACTATCAATTTACAATTTCTGTGTCAAAGGCTGGCATCATAATGAGATATTTGTAATACTTTTAATGAATAATCAGATGTTATTTACTCCCCTGCCCACCTAGACTGTTAATCTATTCCTTTTTCCAGTGATCTAGGAAAGGACATTTTATTGTACAAAGGAATTCACCTTGTAATCACTGCTTTAAATGCCACTGTAGACTGACGCTGTGAATGAGTGAATGAGCTTATTGATACACACTATGTTTTCTTATTGTTATTTCTAAGATATACACTTTTAATGATTTTCCTTTCTCCTCAATATTTTTACATTTCTTCAATACACATTGTTCTGTTTATTTTCATGAATAATCCCAATGTAATGTAAGAGAAAAGTTGTGTTTTTTATAACTTATGATTGTTTCTTCCTGTACTGCTTTTATATTTCATTCCTTAATAAAATTCAAACGTAAAAAAAAAAAAGAGATGCTGGATTCCCATTTACTTCTTCTACAAAAGAGCCACTCTGGGTGACCTCCATGACTGCACTAAGCATGCAATCCTTCTCCCGTCTCAGGCACCGTCATTGTGTCTGATTCAGTCCAGTAGAAACGCCTAGTGCAAGAGGAAGTTGTGGAAAATCCTTATTAATCTCTGAAGGATTTTGTTGAAATAATGAATTTGTTGAGAATTTGGTGTTCTATTCTGCACTGGGCTGTGGGACCATCGGGACTGAAGGCATGTTCCAATATATCTGCCTTTGATTCTGCATGCTCGGCACAGAGGCCAGTTGGGCTGGCACCATTGACTGAGACATCCCATTCTGGCCATCTGATTCATGTTCCAGTTTCCCAGGTTCCTGCAAACATCGCAAGGAGCATGTCTTATTTTGCACACTATTAGTATTCAAATTGCCACTGTCAGTAAAACCTACACCCTGAGCAGGGCCGGACTGGCCGTAACGGGCTTCAGGTGTTTCCCCGGGGGGGCTAGAAGAGTGGGGGCTGATTCTTCAGTGCTGGGAAACCTATTTGTTACTGGGGGCTGGTTTTGCTCTGGTGCTGCTATATGTCACCCCCAGCAACAAAAGAGGCAGGGGGCTGGTCCGTCAAAATTGTCAGGCCTGGTTTGGGTTCCCAGTCCGGCCCTGACCCAGAGGAACAACATTTCCTCCTTGCACATACTGAACATCATTACTCTGCACCCCAACGCCGTGCATATCCAAATTCACACCAGCAACAAACCCAGAATCAAAACGAGAATACAATCCATGAGAACCACTTTTGTCACCCGTTTGGAACTTTTTTGTCTGAGCCATCATTATTTTTTATTTGATATTTTTCTACGTAGTAACAAAATTCTCACTACAGAACTTTGCGTAAAACAAAATCTCTTCCGGAATGTTAGTCTGCAGCCCCTCACATTTTGCTGGATATGTGAACTAACCTCTGGATGCAACGCTAAAAGATGCGCCCTCTTTTACCCGGCCTTTGCCTTCGCAATATTGTCTGTAACTCTGCATTAATCTCTTGTACTATATAATAAAATATTTTGAGGCGCTTCACCCTGTGGCTCTTCAATTGGCCAGTTTACAAGCAACTTACTTCACGATTGTTAAGAATTAATTGCCTAGGTTGTTACATTTCATGTGTTACAAGCAACTTACACTCATTCCTCAAATCTCTTGGGACAACAATTAACAAACTTAAACTCAGCTCTCGACCACCCTGCCTGGACGAACAGGCCTCATCTCCACTGCATCCCTCCTGATGATGATGATGATGATGATGATGAAAGCAATTTATAATGCGCAGAACAATAACCCGCAGGTATCAAGGCGCCTAACAATACAATCAAAAATTGAATCAGACGTCCTTACATATAGGCTTGTCGGAAGAGTCGAGTTTTTAGGGCAATGCGGAATTTCTGTAAAGATGGAAGGGATCTCAAGTCAAGAGGGAGATCATTCCACCATTTGGGGGCTAGCGTGGAGAAAGCCCTACCACCCCATTTAGCTCTTCGTACGCGGGGGGCTATCAGAAGCAATTTCCCGGAGGAACGCAAGTTCCTACCGGGAATGTAATGGGAGATGATAGACCCAATGCCCGTGTCGCTGTTTTTTGCGATGGCTCTGTAGGTCATGCAAAGGACTTTGAACCGGATTCGTAGTTCTACCGGTAGCCAATGCAGCGTTTTCCTGGCCGCAGTGGCTGAGGAGCGTCTGGGGATATCCAGGACAAATCTGGCTATGGCGTTTTGGACCACCTGTAAGCGCTGTAGGTGGCTCCGGTTTAGCCCAGCATACAGCGCGTTACAGTAGTCCAAACGAGAGCCAATGAGTGCGACGGCTATTTGCTTTCTAGCCTGCAAGGAAAGATATTTCCTGATCCTTCGCAGGGTGTGAATCAAGCCACAGCAGGTGGAGACCGTTCTGCTCACCTGACTGCCCATATCAAGTGCTGGATCTATCATCACCCCAAGATTCTTAGCAGATGTTGTGGGGGAGGGACAAATTCCTAAGGAGTCAGGCCACCAGTTTGCTGACCAGATGTTTTCTTTCCCGCCGAACACCAGCACCTCAGTCTTCTCCCCATTCAGTTTAAGAGAGTTCTGAATCATCCAGTGACCAACCGCCTCCATACAAGATCTAAACTTGGAGGCGATAAGCACATCTGAATGGGGGAGAGAGACGAGTATTTGGGTGTCGTCTGCATAAGACACTACCTCCATCCCGAAAGATCTTATGAGCCTGGCTAGTGGGGTCACATAGATGTTGAAGAGGGTCGGACTAAGTGCCGACCCTTGGGGGACCCCACACAACACTGGTCGGGATGGAGATAGGAACTCCCCCAACTTGACTCTTTGTTCCCTCCCAATTAGGAAAGAGGTCAAGAGATCCAGGGCAGTGTTCCCCACCCCCACCTCCCTCAGGCGAGATGTAAGCACTGAGGGGGAGAGGGTATCGAAAGCCGCTGTTAGATCAAGTAGGACCAGGAGGGTGGTCTGGCCCCCATCTACTGTCGTGCGGATCTTATCAAGCACGATGGTGAGGGCTGACTCGGTGCTGTGTTCCCTCCTGAATCCATGCTGGGAGGGGTCCAAGCATCCCGAGCTTTCCACAAAGATGGCGAGGTGCTTGTTGAGATGTGCCTCGAGCATCTTTGCTGGAGCAGGAAGCAGCGAGATGGGACGAAAGTTTTTTAGGACCTCCGGGTCAAGGGAGGCCTTTTTTAACAGGGGTTTCACTACCGCCTTCTTCCACTCCATGGGGAAAATGCCATCTCTGATTGCTAGATTCATTATTTCTAGCAGCGGTGGTAAGAAAGTCTCCCTACACTGCTTGATGATTTTCAGTGGGCAGGTATCCAGGGGAGAGCCAGATTTGGTCTTATTGAGTAGGATCTCCAGATCTTGTAAGGCCAGCGGAGGAAAGGCGTCCAAGGTGCACAATGGGGAGATGTCTGTGATAGTCCTATTCATCTCAACCCGAGTGATGGACGCACTGATATGAACTCTTTGTTCCGCGAGAGCCAAGTGGATATCCTGAATTTTGGTGTGGAAAAAGGAGGCTATCCTGTCACAGAGGTCCTGTGAGGGAATAACAGGATCAGGGGCTTTCAGGCTGACTAAAGAGTCAACAGTTTTAAATAGCTCCTTCGGCGAGGACAGCGAAGTGGTCAGGGTCACAAAGTAGTCTTGTTTGGCCTGTGTAATCTCGGCTTTATATTTCCTAATAAGGAGTTTATGTGCTTCCTTGTTCTTGGGGTCCCAGCTAGCGTGCCAGAGCCTCTCCTTTCTCCTCACTTCCTGCCTAAGAAGTCTGAGGGAGTCAGAGAACCAGGGGGCAGATGGTCTCTTTCTGGCTCGGCGGCGGGACTGTACTGGGGCCAGTTTATTCAAGGCCTCGGTGGTGACCTGTTCGAAATGGCCGACTGCAGTCTGTACGCTGTCCAAGCCAGTGACAGAAAGGCTTGCAGCCCAGGGCGCAAAGGAGTCACTGCTAAGATTCCTGAAATTTCTGACAGTTTCTATTACGTGGTTCCCTTTTTTACAAGAATCCACCCCATGGTATTCGAGAAGGAAAGGAACCGCAAGATGATCAGACCAAGAAAGGTGCATCGGATCCTTGGTGGTCAGCCGAGGGTCATTGGAAAAGATGCCATCCAAAGTATGGCCTGCACGATGAGTGGCTCCGCTGACTCGTTGCGTGAGTCCACATGACTCCAGCGCCTCAATGAGACATGATGTGTCAAATAGATCGTGTTGTTCTAAGTGATAATTAAAATCACCTAGGATGGAAAAGTTTTGTTGGCCAAAATAAGGTTCCAGGGCCTGGAAGAGGTTGTGCGTAAAGTGAGTTCTCGAGCCGGGTGGTCGATATAGTAAGATACCATTAAAAAAGGGGCATTGTGCTTCCTTTATAGTGAAGTGGAGTGCTTGAAAGCTATCCGGGAAATCGGGTATGGGTACAAAGTGACATTGCAGGTGGTCTTTGTGAAGAATCGCTAACCCCCCTCCCACTCGACCCTGTCTATCAAGTCTGACCAAACAGTACCCTTCTGGGACCGCCTCGATTAGGTCAGGGCCAGAAGAATCCTTGGCCCATGTCTCCGTGATAAACACTATGGTAGGTGTTTTATCCAATACCAGCTCTTTAAATATTATTTTATTCTTAACAAGTGAGCGGGCATTAAGCAGGATGCCTTCTACTCCTACTATCTTATGGATAGGAGTGGCGGGGAGGTCAGAGAGAGGATTTTTAGGGACGGGATTGGAAAACCTACTCGCGGAGTAGCAGCCGCAATGAAGGGGGAGAAGAAGATCATCCGGCTCGTAGGAATGCGAGCATCGCTGTCGGCGCGGTTTCAAACCCAGCAATTGCTGGGGAGAATAGATATAAAGGGCGGGAGAGGTATCGCAGGAGTCCCGAGTCCAGCCGTCCAGCGCGTCCTCAGCGCGGACGGGCGCAGACGGGCTGGACTCTGGCGTGACTCCGGCGTCACTGTGGCGTCCACGCTGCGCGTACACGCTGCGCGCCATATCCTGCTGTCTATATAGGATTCTAATCAGCCCACGTGTGAGCTTCAGCCAATGGCTGAGTAGCGTTAGTCACCCACCCAAGATGGCGTCCCAGATCAACAAAGCGCGGGGACCGGGCCGCCCGAATGGCGGTGAAAGCAGACCTGTTTAAAGTGCAGCAGTGCGATCCGTGTCTAAGGGCACAGGTAGGGACCTCGTAAATTCTAAACAATATTTCTAGCTAATTAAAACCAGGGGATAACGAACGCCAGTCAAAAGTAAATATAAACGGGATTTTTAAAAGTCAATTACGAGTCAATTACGAGCTTCCAGCGCCTAGCGCTATGTGCAGGACGGAGTTCAGGCAAGAGTGAGGAACCCTCCTACCTGGGTTAAATACTGTCAGCAATTACAACTTCTAATCAGCCCACGTGTGAGCTTCAGCCAATGGCTGAGTAGCGTTAGTCACCCACCCAAGATGGCGTCCCAGATCAACAAAGCGCGGGGACCGGGCCGCCCGAATGGCGGTGAAAGCAGACCTGTTTAAAGTGCAGCAGTGCGATCCGTGTCTAAGGGCACAGGTAGGGACCTCGTAAATTCTAAACAATATTTCTAGCTAATTAAAACCAGGGGATAACGAACGCCAGTCAAAAGTAAATATAAACGGGATTTTTAAAAGTCAATTACGAGTCAATTACGAGCTTCCAGCGCCTAGAGCTATGTGCAGGACGGAGTGCAGGACGGAGGCCCCACCTCCTTTGAACCACCCAAACACAGGACAGGCCTCACCTCCTCTACACCCCCTCGGACAGGCCTCATTCACCTCCTCTGAGCACCTTGGACAGGCCTTGCTTCCTCTGCATCCCCCCCCCGACAGGTCTCACCTCCTCTGCACCTACCTCCAAACAGGCCTCACCCCCTCTACATCCCATGGACAGTCCTCCCCTCCTCTGCACCTGCTGGACAGGCCTCACCTTCTTTGTGCCTCCCCCTGGACAGGCTTCACCTCTTCTAACCTCCCTCTGACAGGACAGGTCTCACCTCCTCTGCACCCCTGGACAGGCCTCCCCTCCACTGCACCCTGGGACAGACCTCACCTCCTTTGCACCCCTTGGACATTCCTAACATCCTCTGCACCCCACTAGACAGGCCTCACTTCCTCTGCACCCCCCAGCTCTGGACAGGTCTCACCTCCTCTGAACTACCTTGGACAGGCCTTGCCTGCAGCACCCCCCTTCCCTGACAGGCCTCACCTCCTCTGCACGGCACCACAGCACAGAACAGGCCTCTTCTGCAACCCCCCACCTGAAAAGCATCACCTCCTCTGCACCCATGGACAGGCCTCACCACCTCTGCACCCCTGGACAGGCCTCTCCTCCTCTGCCCCCTGGACAGGCCTCACCTCCTCTGCACACCTGGACAGGCCTCACCTCCTCTGCACCCCTGGACAGGCCTCACCTCCTCTGCACCCCCTCAGGACAGACCTCATCTCCTCTGCACCCCCAACCCTTGCAGGACAAGCCTCATCTCGTCTGCCCCCACATGGGCAAATTGAGAAGTTGGCCTGGTATATGCTGTCCACTAGTTATAATGGGCACCTTGTACCAGTCTAAACAACCCTTATTAATGATAGCTATGGAGAGCAGCCTTCAGGCTAAGTCTTGAAGGAATGTAAAGCAGCTTTTTTTTACCAGTCTATAATCTCATGAATGACCAAATGAAAGGAGAACCACACCAGGTATATATATAAAATATATGTATTTATTCTAAAACACACCCCTAGTCTCTTTATGAGGCTAGAAGTCGAAGTACACAAGTTACAAGTCAAATACTACAGTAAATAGCACAATAGGCCCCAGGAAGGGACCAAACCATATTGTAAAATAGTGATATAAAAACCACAACTTGACTAGACACAAGGCCTAGAGCCCGTAGAATCACTGGGCCCCTTCGGAACCACCCAAGGTAGTGACACAGGGGACCCACGGGGGACGCTTGCAGTGTGGGAACACAGCCGCAAGCGCCGTTAGCTTCTATGGGGAAAGTCGCAGTTGGAAATTTAAAGTTTCAGGACACCTAGGAGAGGACTAGGAACAAACCCTTTTGGACTTAGATGGTTCTAGGGCCAACACCCATGGGAGCACTGGAGTACTCGTGTTACCTAACCCAGGAAAGCCGGGAGCATAGGTGCCAAATGGTGTCGGGTCGCGTCATCATTTTCAATGGCGAGTTGCTGCAAAATGCTGCTGCCATGAAGAGGAGAAGTTTCCGAAGAGATCCAAGTCTGGATTGAAGATGAGAAGAACCTGAAAGCAGAGGGGACAGAGTCTCCGTCACTAGTCACCTGTACTCCTGAGGCGGAAGCCGGGAGGGTTTTTAAAATTGTCATTTCACTTCGCAGATCTTTTTAAACTCACTGCACTTCGCCGTTTCTGACAGGACACAGCTCAGTCCTAGTCTTCACGCGCTGCTGATTACTAGCTGACGCGAGGGAAAGACTTTTATTTCCCGACGCCATTACCGGCGAGCCACGAAGACACGCCCCCTCTGAGGCCACGCCCCCCTGCTTGGGATATAAATAGACGCTGACTGCTAGCGCCTGACAGAACTCACCTGTACTCCTGAGGCGGAAGCCGGGAGAGTTTTTAAAATTGTCATTTCACTTCGCAGATCTTTTTAAACTCACTGCACTTCGCCGTTTCTGACAGGACACAGCTCAGTCCTAGTCTTCACGCGCTGCTGATTACTAGCTGACGCGAGGGAAAGACTTTCATTTCCCGACGCCATTACCGGCGAGCCACGAAGACACGCCCCCTCTGAGGCCACGCCCCCCTGCTTGGGATATAAATAGACGCTGACTGCTAGCGCCTGACAGAACTCACCTGTACTCCTGAGGCGGAAGCCGGGAGGGTTTTTAAAATTGTCATTTCACTTCGCAGATCTTTTTAAACTCACTGCACTTCGCCGTTTCTGACAGGACACAGCTCAGTCCTAGTCTTCACGCGCTGCTGATTACTAGCTGACGCGAGGGAAAGACTTTTATTTCCCGACGCCATTACCGGCGAGCCACGAAGACACGCCCCCTCTGAGGCCACGCCCCCCTGCTTGGGATATAAATAGACGCTGACTGCTAGCGCCTGACAGAACTCACCTGTACTCCTGAGGCGGAAGCCGGGAGGGTTTTTAAAATTGTCATTTCACTTCGCAGATCTTTTTAAACTCACTGCACTTCGCCGTTTCTGACAGGACACAGCTCAGTCCTAGTCTTCACGCGCTGCTGATTACTAGCTGACGCGAGGGAAAGACTTTTATTTCCCGACGCCATTACCGGCGAGCCACGAAGACACGCCCCCTCTGAGGCCACGCCCCCCTGCTTGGGATATAAATAGACGCTGACTGCTAGCGCCTGACAGAACTCACCTGTACTCCTGAGGCGGAAGCCGGGAGGGTTTTTAAAATTGTCATTTCACTTCGCAGATCTTTTTAAACTCACTGCACTTCGCCGTTTCTGACAGGACACAGCTCAGTCCTAGTCTTCACGCGCTGCTGATTACTAGCTGACGCGAGGGAAAGACTTTCATTTCCCGACGCCATTACCGGCGAGCCACGAAAACACGCCCCCTCTGAGGCCACGCCCCCCTGCTTGGGATATAAATAGACGCTGACTGCTAGCGCCTGACAGAACTCACCTGTACTCCTGAGGCGGAAGCCGGGAGGGTTTTTAAAATTGTCATTTCACTTCGCAGATCTTTTTAAACTCACTGCACTTCGCCGTTTCTGACAGGACACAGCTCAGTCCTAGTCTTCACGCGCTGCTGATTACTAGCTGACGCGAGGGAAAGACTTTCATTTCCCGACGCCATTACCGGCGAGCCACGAAGACACGCCCCCTCTGAGGCCACGCCCCCCTGCTTGGGATATAAATAGACGCTGACTGCTAGCGCCTGACAGAACTCACCTGTACTCCTGAGGCGGAAGCCGGGAGGGTTTTTAAAATTGTCATTTCACTTCGCAGATCTTTTTAAACTCACTGCACTTTGCCGTTTCTGACAGGACACAGCTCAGTCCTAGTCTTCACGCGCTGCTGATTACTAGCTGACGCGAGGGAAAGACTTTCATTTCCCGACGCCATTACCGGCGAGCCACGAAGACACGCCCCCTCTGAGGCCACGCCCCCCTGCTTGGGATATAAATAGACGCGGACTGCTAGCGCCTGACAGAACTCACCTGTACTCCTGAGGCGGAAGCCGGGAGGGTTTTTAAAATTGTCATTTCACTTCGCAGATCTTTTTAAACTCACTGCACTTCGCCGTTTCTGACAGGACACAGCTCAGTCCTAGTCTTCACGCGCTGCTGATTACTAGCTGACGCGAGGGAAAGACTTTTATTTCCCGACGCCATTACCGGCGAGCCACGAAGACACGCCCCCTATGAGGCCACGCCCCCC
Source organism: Lissotriton helveticus (assembly GCF_964261635.1). Lineage (NCBI taxonomy): Eukaryota > Metazoa > Chordata > Amphibia > Caudata > Salamandridae > Lissotriton > Lissotriton helveticus. The sequence goes on along the minus strand of NW_027611651.1, from coordinate 439,295 downwards.
TGCTTGGGATATAAATAGACGCTGACTGCTAGCGCCTGACAGAACTCACCTGTACTCCTGAGGCGGAAGCCGGGAGGGTTTTTAAAATTGTCATTTCACTTCGCAGATCTTTTTAAACTCACTGCACTTCGCCGTTTCTGACAGGACACAGCTCAGTCCTAGTCTTCACGCGCTGCTGATTACTAGCTGACGCGAGGGAAAGACTTTCATTTCCCGACGCCATTACCGGCGAGCCACGAAGACACGCCCCCTCTGAGGCCACGCCTATCCCTCCCATCCTCTGCATAAAAACATGTGTGCTCCACGGACGCGCAGCGGACGGGCGCAGCGGGCGCGCCGTCAGCGCGCCGAAGGCGCGCCAAAGGCAAGCCCGTCTGGGCCCGTCCGGGCCCGACCGGACCCAGGCCCAGGGATCATGCCGGATGTTTCTCTTGAACGTCGGGTATACTCAAGGGAAATGCTTCAAACTTTGCAACCGGAGAAAACTCTGCCCTGTTACCATACGCACATGGAAGGTAAACCTTTCTTTCACTGTGCACGCTGTAACCCAATTACCCATAGCCCAGCTAAACCTAGGCTTAAGCTGGGACTCCTTAACTGCCGCTCCCTCCCTAAGCATGCAGACGAAATCAATTTACTAATACAAGATCAGGAGTTGGATACACTGTTTCTCACTGAAACGTGGCTATCTGACTACTCTGATGCGGACATCGTCACGGCCCTCCCCCCAGGCTATCTTTGCCAAACTCTTCATAGACCCAGAGGGAGAGGTGGGGGGTTGGCCCTAATCCACAGACAACAATTCATCTGCAGAACCTTTAATGCTCACATTGATGACTGCGAGGGATGCAAATTCTCTATTCAAATCTCCCCGGTCCATACCCTGTCGGGACTCCTGCTATATCGCCCCCCAGGTACCCCTGGGAAATTTCTTAATGCCATTACTGAAGCGGTTTCACAACTAGCCTCCTCTGCTTCTAACTTTCTTATCGTGGGCGATCTAAATTTGCATTTTATGGACCCCACCGATCGGATAGCGGTCGAGCTTCTTCAAGACCTGTCGTCTTTCAATATTCGACTGATTAATAACGAGCCCACCCACGATAAAGGACACTTGCTGGACCCAGTCCTCACCAATGTCACTAATATCACCACAGGCCCACCCTTGACTTTACCATGGACCGATCATTTCCTAGTCCCGATCTCCTGGGATGTCCCCATTAAGACCCCTCAAACTAGGAAATCTCAAGTCACTGATAGACGGTGGCACAAACTTGTATCTACAGAATGGGCCACCACTCTCTCAAACTCCATTCCTGAGCTTTCCTCCGAGCCCAATATGGCCAATGAACAGTTTAACTCCTGGATTACTTCCTCACTTGATAAATTAATCCCTAAAAAGGTCACTCTTAAACACACCAAAAGAGCGCCCTTTGCTCCATGGTATACCGCAGAGCTCAAAGCTCTGCGCCAGGAGTCTAAGAGGGCCGAACGCATCTGGCGGAAAGATAAATCTATCACAAACAAAGGAGCCTATTGCACCTCCCTTGCAACCTACAAATCATCCATCCGCAAGAATAAAACCATATTCTTTCAGCAAAGAATAGAACAAGCAGTATGCTCGAGCAAAGAATCTTATGTCATTCTAAAAGAGCTACTGAAACCCCCAGCTCCTGAACCGACAAGCCCCCCAGACCCTAAGATGGATCAGGAAAAATGCCATCAGTTGGCTAATTTCTTTCAAGAAAAGAGCCAAAAAATCCTTGATTCAATCCCCCCTGCCGGGCCGTGTGAAGATAACGATCTAACGAACACACGGACATCCAGCTGTCTCCCCTCTTGGGGTCAAGTAACCACCGAAGATGTGGAAAAGACTCTAAACTCCATTAAAAGTGGATCTCCTAGAGACCCCGCCCCGCTTCGGACCCTGAAAGAAGTAACCCCCATCATTGTTCCCCCTCTTACCCACCTGATCAATGCTTCACTCCAACAGGGAATTGTGCCCCTGAATTGGAAGGCGGCAGTTGTGAAGGCTCTACTGAAGAAGCCATCCCTTGATCCCGAAAACCTGGCCAATTTCAGGCCAATCTCCCTTCTCCCTGGGATAAGCAAGATTGCCGAAAAATTGGTTAATAAAAAACTGTCTCAGTTCCTGGAAGACAATAACAAACTAAACAGACCCTCCAGGATTTCGCGATTTCGCGATTTGCAAAAAAATCGCAAAATCGGCCGTTTTGAAAAAAGTCCGCGATTTTTAATAAACTGCCCGCGAAATTTGAAAAATGCAATCCTTTTCTTTTTTACAAGGCACTCCAGTTCATTATTTCAGTGCCCTCTATAAAAACATCTGTACTCATTTCATCAAGACAAGGTTCGACTATTGTTAGAACTCGTGCCGACCTCGAATCTTGAAGAAGCCGCAGCAGCCGTCTCTCAGTGGATCAAGTTACTCAACGAGGCAGCTGCCCACTTCTGTGAAAGCCTAAGCTGGTAGATGCGCGCGCACACACACTGTAAGGATGTATTAAACTAACACTCGTGTTAATGTATGTTCATGAGAAGCAGAAAAAGAATTTGAAACTCGTTTAGTGTATGTGCGATTAAACAATGTTAGAAAATATATCGTATTTCTATGGGAATGTCTCCAGTTCACCAATACTGAGCACAACAGCATGTCCTGGGACTTGAATTATATTTTCGGCCATTACTTTATGACACATTCCTGAGACTTCTTGTTCACACTGCGTGCGTTTGTTAGTCGCATTGAATACATGAGATGCAGCCGGGCATAGAATTCCACGTGCTTCGTGACAAAAAAAAAAAAACCTGGCAAAATGTTATTGAAGGATGGTGTAAATAAAACGATCTGCAACACAATATTTATCGCATGCAAGGAATTGGCAGTGCACAAGCATGTTTTTTTTTCCATTATTTGGAGACTCAAACATCAAATACTATGTAGATGACTCAAATTATATTCAAAACCAGAAAGGGGGAAGACGCAGACCTATGATTACAGTGACTGTAATCAAGGGAAAGCATCGCTTGCATACTTCACATCTTGTAGTGAGTGAGGCAAGGTGACAGGATGTGGCGTAACAGTCAAAACTGCTGACTCTGGAACTGGAGAACTCGGTTCGAGCCTCGGCGTTGTTTCTTCATCCTGTGATTCTGGGCAAATCAAACATGAATATGTCCTTGTGTAAAGTAACTGGCACTCAGGTAAAGCTCCAATCAATACCTTCGGGTTGAATTTGCGCTATAGATATAAATTTGAAAAAGTGCAGAGTACAAAAAGACCACAACTAAACTACCCCTGCTACCCTGTGGAAACTTCGAAGAGCTTAATGATGTGAGAGGTTAAGTCTGAGGTGACTAGCAGGGTGAGAGGAATAGGTTTAGCCCACAAGGAAGACGATTTCTAGTTTTAAACAGTAACACATGTTTTATGAATAGTCAATTTCTACATTTTGTATAGAAATATAGTTGAACTTAAATGCCTGAAAAAGATAAAATACAGAAGGTAGGCTGAAGAAAAATTCACATATGATGGGCCCCTTTTCTGTGGCAAAGGTGTGACTCCTGGGGAACACCCCATGCATGGCAGAATTCCTTACATTTTTTGCTCCCATCACAACACTTCTGCCTGCATACAAATGGAATCTTGATGAGCTAATGATTACGTCTTCACCTTCAAAGGGGGAACTGAAACCAGCTTGCTTTGCAGCTCACGTTTCTACGGATCTTTCAATTTGCTCCTCTAGTCAGACCCCCCAGGATAATGCGGCATGTATTAGAAAATTTAGCGGCACAAGGAATAGTACCAGGGTGTTAGGTGCATGCTCAAGTCGACTTATGAGGACTGAACCAGGCAAGCAGGTGGTGACCTCCCTATACAGTCTGTCTAACTTATTTGGATCAGCCACTACGACCCTGCGCCCTAGGGTGCCTCAGGAAGAGGTGTCCGGCCTCACGGATCCAGGAGGCAGCGGTGCCCCGGCAGAGGTGCATACATGGGCACTAGAACATCCCAGGGAGAAATACAGCTCCCTCCCAAAGGTTAGGACTTGAGCTGTGCTTCCGTAGAACTGCAGATACTTTAAACATGTCTATTGCAAAGTGGAATACTCTGCTAAAACATTTCCATTGATTTCAGGCTAAAAAGGAATGATTATGAGTAAAATAAAGTGCCGCAAAAATGCCGCTAAATTTCCATATTTGTGCCGCTAAATTTCCATATTTGTGCCGCTAAATTTCCATATTTGTGCCGCTAAATTTGCTAATCCATGCCGCAATATCCTGGGGGGTCTGACTAAAAAGCTCTCAGACAGGTTTTCGGCCAGGGCAGGGCACTGACATCGCCCTCTTGGCGGCGGTAGAGGAGGCCAGGACACTCTTAGACGAGGGAGGATCAGTGGCAGTGATCCTCCTCGACCTGAGTGCGGCCTTCGATACCGTCAATCACCAACTCCTCATCAAACGGCTCGAAAGAGTCGGTGTGGTAGACTCTGCCCTATCCTGGCTCTCATCCTTTTTAGACCAGCGTACCTTTCAGATCTGGGAAAACAACACCTGCTCCTCCGAAACTCCCCTCCAATGTGGTGTGCCTCAGGGCTCCTCCCTGAGCCCCACATTATTCAACATCTACATGTCCCCATTGGAGGAGGTTATCACCCCGTTCGGAGTGAGCGTCGCCAGCTATGCTGACGACACACAATTAGTTGTATCACTATCCCATCCCAATCAAAAACCAGCAGATCTACTCAACTGCCTTACGCAGGTTCAAAACTGGATGAACAGTTCAGCCTTGAAACTGAACGGAGCAAAGACAGATGTCCTTCTTCTTGGCCAGAAAGGAATCACTTTCCCCCCGAATATCTGGCCTGATTGTTTGGGTCCCATTCCTGAACCAAAACAAGAAGTAAAAAGCTTGGGCGTGTGGCTCGATACAACCCTTTCATTCTCCTCGCAAGCAAAAAAAGTAGCCGGGACATGCTTTGGCCTGCTGAAATCACTGAGAAATATCCTGCCCCTCCTGCCACCCAATTCGCAAAAACTGCTTATTCAAGGCCTGATAATCTCTAGGCTTGATTTTAGCAATGTGATATACCTGGGCGCCCCGGAAGCAACACTGAACAAACTTCAGAGAATTCAAAACATAGCCGCCCGGATTCTCACTAAGACCCCTGCCAGAGACTCGGCCAAACCAGCACTGAAACTCCTCCACTGGCTTCCTATAAGGGAGAGAGTTAAATTTAAGGCCTTGTGCCTAGCTCACAAACTGTTACAAAATCAAGGCCCTCCCATTCTTCGAAAATTTATTAAACCCTATAAATCCTGCAGATCCCTCAGATCGGACACGGAGAATTTCATCAGCGCCCCTAGAATTAGGAAGGCACGCACAGGCGGAAGACGGTTTGCAGTCCACACCGCATGCCTCTGGAACGCACTCCCCCGTGACCTGAGAACTGAACCACACTACCTTCGCTTCAGGAAGCGGCTGAAAACTTATCTTTTTCCCCAATGATTCCTGCCCGTCCGAACTACTGTATCCCCGCCCCATCCCTCACTCCCCCTCCTTCCGGCCCCCTTGACAGGTTTAGGGTAGGGTTCTTAGCGCTGGGATACCTCCGGGTGACTACGCGCTCTACAAGAGTTTTTAATAATAATAATAATAATAATAGTCAGTGACCAGGGGCACGATAGTCGAATGCCCACCGATGTTGGGTACTTCAGATGAGATGAGGGGAAGCTTGACTCTTCAGCCACGAGGACCAGGAGGCGTCGACGACAACCAGAAGCAGGATTCAAGCTCGCCCACAAAGGATGTCAAACGCTGCAGCGTCGGTGCCCGGATTGGACACAACAAGCCTTGGCAACAGCAACCAACGCAGAAAGAAAACAATGGCTTTGGAGTGGACCAGCAAGGTCCAGGCAACTCACCAAGCGATGGAGAGTCAGGGCACGTCTGAAGCAACCAGGGAAGCCCAAGGAAAATCAGAATTGCTTTCTCAGGTACCCACAAGTCAACAGACAAGGGATCGTGAAGGTACCTCGAGCTGAATCACAAAATGGCAGCCCTCGGTTCACTCGGAGTGAGTAGGCCAGCAATCTTCAGTGGATTCTCCGCTCGGGGTCGGGCTACAAGTAATCCAAAGCACAGCATCGAAGAACGTCGAGAAGCTGATGTACTTGCAAATGTGCATGGTGTCCAGGGGTTCCGGTTTCACATTACCCACGATGGCTACAGGTCTCGGCTTTGCTGGGGACTCAGATCAACCATGGGGAAGTCTGGAAATCCACCTCTGGTGTTGCAAAGTCTTTGGCGTCTGGCGGGAGTTTCGGAGATGCAGACCGGTCAGATGCGTCTTTGGTGCCTGCCAAGCAGGGGAGTAACTCCTTTACTCCAAGGGAGATTCTTCAGTCATCTGGCGTTGAACAGATCGTCGAAGGTCCAGGATTCCGTTTCAGAGTTTCGTCCAGGGATATCTAAAGTTCTGGTTACAGAGGTTCCTTCATTATACCCAAGGAATGGGTTGGACTAGCTCTAGGGACCCACCTATGGGTGGGTTTGGAAAGAGGGGGGGCTACACCCATTTCCTTTGTTCAGTTTTGCACCAGAGCAGGGGCTGGTAGCCCCTGGGGCTGGTTTGAACTGGACTATGCATAGGGACACCAAATGTGCCCCCAGCGCAGACTTCAAAGCACTCTTGGAGTGCTCCCACACAGTCCCAATACACAAAAGCCTGTCTGGGAGGTGGTTACACCACCCTGTGACAGGAAAACTATTGTCAAGGCCTCCCCTGCTGGAGTTTCGGTCAGCAGCAGGAGGTCAGACTTGTGTCTGTGGCTGCAGCATCCATTTTGTGATGCCAGGGCTCTTTTAAGCTGGCACAGGGTATACCTGTGCTGTCATGTCTCTCCCTCTAGAAGGGTGGGATCAAACTCCCACACCAGTTTCTGGTGTGGGGGTATGATTTCAAGGTGTTTGACACCAAACACGACATGTTTCCATGCAGCCAGTCCAAAGTTAGCATTTACCGCAAGGTTATAATGCACTTAAGAGTAGATAAAGCAAGGCAGTGGTATTTGATGTGGGTAACAAAGCGCCACACAGAATAATTACATACATTATTTTAAGGAACCCAGTATTTGACGGTGCTAAAAGGTGAGGAGAACCACCCCACTCCTCAGGAGAGGGCTCTGGCTTCTAGAACAAATCACACTCCTTAGCACACGTCTCACTTATAAAGTAACATAAGTATGTAACACGTTTCCAAAAATTCAAAACTAAATAATGCGCAAAAGATTAGTCTTCCTTCTTCTTTGTTGGTCACTTTATTATGTGCAAGTCTTCCCAGAAATTATCTACAGCCAACACGTGTTTCGTCCCGCGACTTTCTCAAGGCTGTGTGATTTCGAAAAAAGACCAGTTTATATATTGAGAAAAACAGTCCCATTGATAACAAACAAACCATACTATAGCAGTATTGGGAGAGTCACCAATCAAGTGTAACTCATGCTTGTGGTGGGATAAGAAATCAATACAAAAATCCAACAACACAATAACACAGAATATACCTCTGTGAAACAGTAGGTCTCTGAACCTAATAGTGATCGAGAGACCAAGTAAGTGCGCTTAGGATAGTAAGAGCCAGCTAAAACTCTCCCACACTAAACTAAGTGAGAATTTTCCACTGTTAGAGTGATCGTGAGAAGTGTGAATCATTATGAGGGCTAAGGGTCATAGTAAAAGAAATCTGAAGCGTGCACTGAATAGGTAAAATAAAATAGTGATGTGAGTAAGTGAAACTTAGACACTAAAAGCAAGTCTTATTTGAGGGTATATAAATACCTATCTCCTGTATGAGAACTGATTCTGTAAAACAAGCAGAAAGATTTGTATATATCAGTCCATAATTTGAAATTCAATGTTTGAGATTAGCTTTAAAACAAGTGCCTTTAAAATGGACCTACTTATTATGCGGTGATAATTCCAAACCGCAATGGTTTTCAGGTGTGGTAGCGTCTATGATTCCGAACGGATTGGACTGGTTTCTATTTCTTCCAGTAACAATCTTCTTAGTGCTGCAAAAATGTGAAATCACTAAATAATGCTTATTTGGAACCGTATTTCCTACTTAAGTCACTAATCATTACTAGCAACAAAGTCCTTGCTATTCTTTATTAAAAAGGCTTCAGAGCAACCGACGTGTTGTTTAAATATTATAGTTTGCTTAATGAACATGCAGATTGACAACTCAATCGAAATGAAGTATCCTAACCCAAAGCCATGCCAACGCAAACCCATGCAGTATCCTGTTTGTAATGAATACCTGCATATTTGGGCCATAGTTACCAAAATCTGCCTTCTTATGCTACGTGTAAAGAAGCATATTGTGAGCGTCATAGTCTTAGTTTACCGTTGTATCGCAACCATAAGTTGGTGGATGTGAAGAGCCAGTGTAGTTAGAATGGCCGCCAAGTTAGAATAGAACGCTAAGTCCTTCCTCTCTGTTTACACCATGAGAGTAGGGAGTGAATTCACAAACAACGTGAACACACTGTTTACACTTCCGGTATTTAAACTAGTTTGGGAAACTTCTTCGCACAAGCATACTCGGCATCGAAGATACATGGTGGCATCGCGGAGGATTCTCTTAAGAGTGGAACAAGGTAAGAAATAATGCTAATGCTGAGGTGGTAGCGCGACTCTGGAATTTTAGATTCTTCTAATGTTGAGTTTGCGATAACATTAAAATTGTTACTTGTCTTCAAGAACAACTTTTAAATTTATTGTTTTTTTAAGGGGGCATACTATAGCCAGTTGGTGTTTTTGAGTCGTATACATAGGTACATTAGGAAGAATGTGTAATTTTACGTGTCACCTCTTGTTATAACATTAACAAGATGTAGCTCTCAGAGTGTTTAACATTCTAACTAAACCGGCGCTTCACAACCACCAACTTATGGTTGCGATACGACGGTAAACTAAGACTATTTTTCGGTCCCTCTTGAGATACCTTTGCGATCCCCTGTCGGTTGACTTGTGGGTCCCTGAGAAGGCAGCTGTAACTTTCTTTGGGCTTCCCTGAATGCTCCAGATGTGACCTTACTCTCCATAGCTTGGTGAGTCCCTTGGACCTTGCTGGTCCACTCCGAAGCCATTGTTCTCTTCCTGCATGGGTTGCTGTTGCCAAGGCTTGTTGTGTCCAATCCGGGCACCAATACCTTGTGGGACAGCTCGAATCCAGCTCCTGTTTGTCATCAACACCTCCTGGTCCTCGTGGCTGAAGAGTCAAACTTCCCCTCATCTCACCTAAAGCATCCGACATTGGTGGACATTCGACTATCGTGCCCCTGGTCACTGGCAAGTGACCCAGACTCTGTCCCCTCTGCTTTCAGGTTCTTATCATCTTTGATTTAGGCTTGGATCTCTTTGGACACTTTTCCTCTTCCCGGCAGCAGCACTTTGCAGCAACTCGCCATTGAAAACAACGACGCGACGCAACACCATTTGGCACCTATGCTCCCGGCTTTCCTGGGTTAGGTAACTCGAGTACTCTGGTGCTCCCGTGGGTATTAGCCCTAGAACCATCTAAGTCCAAAAGGGTTTGTTCCTAGTCAACTTCTAAGTGTCCTTAATCTTTAAATTTCCAACAGCGACTTTCCCAATAAAAGCTAACGGCGCTTGCGGCTGTGTTCCCACATTGAACGTGTTCCCCGTGGGTTCCCTGTGTCACTACCTTGGATGGTTCTGAAGGGGCCCAGCCATTCTACAGGCTCTAGGCCTTGTGTACAGTCAAGTCGTGGTTCTTATACCACTATTTTAGTATATGGTTTGGTACCCCCCTGGGCCTATAGTAAACTGTGCTATTTACTGTGAATATTTGACCTGTAACTTGTGTACTTCGACTTCTAGCCTCATAAAGAGACTAAGGGGTGTGTTTTAGAATAAATACATGTATTTTATATATATACCTGGTGTAGTTCTCATTTGGTCATTCAAGAGATTATAGACTGGTAAAACAAGCTGCTTTATATTCCTTCAAGACTTAGCCTGAAGGCTGCTTTCCATAGCTACCACTAGGATAGTTTTCAATAAAGGTTTTCTTTAATCTATCATCAATAAGGGTTGTTTGAACTGGTGCATGGTTCCCACTATAACTAGTGGACAGCATATGCCAGGCCAACTTCCCACACTCACCTCCTCTGCACCCCTGGACATGCTTCACCTCCTCTGCCCCCTGGACAGGCCTCACCTCCTCTGCACCCCTGGACAGGCCTCAACTCTTCTGCATCCCTGGACAGGCCTCCCCTCCTCTGCACCCCTGGACAGGCCTCGCCTCCTCTGCACCCCCTGGACAAGCCTCACCTGCTCTGCCCCTGGACAGGCCTCCTCTCCTCTGCCCCCTGGACAGGCCGCACCTCCTCTTCCCCCCTGGACAGGCCTCACCTCCTCTGCCCCCTGGACAGGCCTCTCTTCCTCTGCCCACTGGACATGCCTCTCCTCCTCTGCACTCCTGGACAGGCCTCATCTCCTCTGCCCCCTGGACATTCCTCACCTTTTCTGCCCTCTGGACAGGCCTCTCCTCCTCTGACCCCTGGACAGGCCTCCCCTCCTCTGCCCCTGGACAGGCATCACCTCCTCTGCACCCCTGGACATGCCTCAACTCCTCTGCATCCCTGGACAGGCCTCTCCTCCTCTGCACCCCTGGACAGGCCTCTCGAAGCTTCTCAAAGGAGCTCTCAGTGAAGGATTCTCATTAAGGACAGAGGAGCCCAGAGTTCATTCCACCCCATACAGCGCCTCTGACTCCGCCCTGAGCCTCGGGGCGCTATGCACAGGGCCCGAAGAGAGACACTGCTCCCCTGGACAGGCCTCACCTCCTCTGCACCCCTGGACAGGCCTCACCTCCTCTGCACCCCTCTAGACAGGCCTCACCTCCTCTGCACCCCTCTAGACAGGCTTCTCCTTCTCTGCACCCCTGGAAAGGCCTCTCCTCCTCTGCACCCCCTGGACAGGACTCACCTCCTCTGCACCCCTCTAGACAGGCCTCTCCTCCTCTGCACCCCTGGAAAGGCCTCTCCTCCTCTGCACCCCTCTAGACAGGCCTCTCCTACTCTGCACTCCTGGACAGGCCTCACCTCCTCTGCAGCCTTGGACAGGCCTCTCCTCCTCTGAACCACTGGATTGGCCTCACCTCCTCTGACCCCTGGACAGGCCTCACCTCCACTGCAACCCTGGACAGGACTCACCTCCTCTGCACCCCTGGACAGGCCTCTCCTCCTCTGCACCCCTGGACAGGCCTCACCTCATCTGCACCCCTGGACAGGCCTCACCTCCTCTGCACCCCTGGACAGACCTCTCCTCCTCTCCACCCCTGGATAGGCCTCACCTCCTCTGCACCCCTGGACAGGCCTCTCCTCCTCTCCACCCCTGGACAGGCCTCACCTCCTCTGCACCCCTGGACAGGCCTCTCCTCCTCTCCACCCCTGGACAGGCCTCACCTCCTCTGCACCCCTGGACAGACCTCTCCTCCTCTCCACCCCTGGACAGGCCTCGCCTCCTCTGTACCCCCCTGGACAGGCCTCTCCTCCTCTGCACCCCTGGACAGGCCTCACCTCCTCTGCACCCCCTGGACAGGCCTCTACTCCTCTGCCCCTGGACAGACCTCTCCTCCTCTGCACCCCTGGACAGGCCTCTCCTTTTTTGCTCACCTGGACAGGGCTCACCTGCTCTGCACCACTGGACAGGCCTCACCTCCTCTGCACCCCTCTAGACAGGCCTCACCTCCTCTGCACATCTGGAAAGGCCTCTCCTCCTCTCCACCCCTGGACAGGCCTCACCTCCTCTGCGCCCCTGGACAGGCCTCACCTCCTCTGCACCCCTGGACAGGCCTCTCCTCCTCTCCACCCCTGGACAGGCCTCACCTCCTCTGCACCCCTGGACAGGCCTCTCCTCCTCTCCACCCCTGGACAGGCCTCACCTCCTCTGCACCCCTGGACAGACCTCTCCTCCTCTCCACCCCTGGACAGGCCTCGCCTCCTCTGTACCCCCCTGGACAGGCCTCTCCTCCTCTGCACCCCTGGACAGGCCTCACCTCCTCTGCATCCCCTGGACAGGCCTCTCCTCTCCACCCCTGGACAGGCCTCACCTCCTCTGCACCCCTGGACAGACCTCTCCTCCTCTCCTCCCCTGGACAGGCCTCGCCTCCTCTGTACCCCCTGGACAGGCCTCTCCTCCTCTGCACCCCTGGACAGGCCTCACCTCCTCTGCACCCCTGGACAGGCCTCACCTCCTCTGCACCCCCTGGACAGGCCTCACCTCCTCTGCACCCCTGGACAGGCCTCTCCTCTCCACCCCTGGACAGGCCTCACCTCCTCTGCACCCCTGGACAGACCTCTCCTCCTCTCCACCCCTGGACAGGCCTCGCCTCCTCTGTACCCCCCTGGACAGGCCTCTCCTCCTCTGCACCCCTGGACAGGCCTCACCTCCTCTGCACCCCTGGACAGGCCTCACCTCCTCTGCACCCCCTGGACAGGCCTCTCCTCCTCTGTACACCTCTGGACAAGCCTCTCCTCCTCTGCACCCCTGGACAGGCCTCACCTCATCTGCACCCCCTGGACAGGCCTCTCCTCCTCTGCCCCTGGACAGGCCTCTCCTTTTCTGCTCACCTGGACAGGGCTCTCCTACTCTGCACTCCTGGACAGGCCTCACCTCCTCTGCAGCCTTGGACAGGCCTCTCCTCCTCTGAACCACTGGACAGGCCTCGCCTCCTCTGTACCCCCCTGGACAGGCCTCTCCTCCTCTGCACCCCTGGACAGGCCTCACCTCCTCTGCACCCCCTGGACAGGCCTCTCCTCCTCTGCCCCTGGACAGGCCTCTCCTCCTCTGCACCCCTGGACAGGCCTCTCCTTTTCTGCTCACCTGGACAGGGCTCTCCTACTCTGCACTCCTGGACAGGCCTCACCTCCTCTGCAGCCTTGGACAGGCCTCTCCTCCTCTGAACCACTGGATAGGCCTCACCTCCTCTGACCCCTGGACAGGCCTCACCTCCACTGCAACCCTGGACAGGACTCACCTCCTATGCACCCCTGGACAGGCCTCTCCTCCTCTGCACCCCTGGACAGGCCTTTCCTCCTCTGGACAGGCCTCTCCTCCTCTCCACCCCTGAACAGACCTCACCTCCTCTGCACCCCTGGACAGGCCTCTCCTCCTCTGCACCCCTGGACAGGCCTCACCTCCTCTGCACCCCTGGACAGGCCTCTCCTCCTCTCCACCCCTGGACAGGCCTCACCTCCTCCACTCCCCACTCAGCCTCAGCAGCAGGAATAGATGAGCTCTCCTGACATCATCATGAATGCCAGGGGGGGGAGGGGGAGGGGGAATCTGATCCATGGATTAATAAATTGCAGCCAAGTGAGTTAGTAGCTCACCTACCTGAGCAGAAACCTCTCCAGACTCTCTCCTCCTCCTGGGGGGCTGATGGGGGGGGATCTGGGGTCTGAGGGGGGGCAGATCTGGTGTCTGTAGATGAAGGTATCTGCCCACCAGACAGGGCTCCTTCCTCCTCTGCAGCAGGCCGGACACACCAGGAGAGGCTGGAAGTGATGTCACCACCGCTGCTGGTGCTGTCTCTGCCGCCGCTGACCCGGAAGAGGAAACCCGTCTCCCTTTCATACAATGTGCAGCTCAGTGGATTTCATCAGCAGGCCAGGAGCACCCTCTGGTGGCCGCTGACGGAACCGCTGCCTCCAGGCTCCAGGAGTGAATACATTTCACACAAACAAGCATTTATACCTGTAAAGACCTGGGATTTCAGATGTCACAGATGTGAATGTTTTTAAGGGTCAGACAGTTCAAGTACAGGGCCTCACACTTGGTTGCTGCTGTGGAAAAGTATTTATAGCTTCACTTCAGTTGAGCATCTTCCAAACACTGATGTAAAGGACTTAAGAGTATTTACAGAAAGGTGACAACTGGAAGTGACAGTCTGTATTTCAATGAATATATCTGTATTTGAATGAGTATATCTGTATTTCAAAGAATATATCTGTATTTCAATGAATATATCAGAATATCAGTCAGTTTTCCAATTACACTGGGCAGCCTATTTATTCTTTTAAATAATTTATTTGCAGTTTTTCAAATTCACAACGTGCTAGATAGCAAAGTAAACAGAGGTAAACACCATAGAGTTTTATACACCAGATCAGTGACAATGAGGCATAGGTCATGTGTCAAAGCGACAATTGAAGGAACAGCTTATTTCTAATGTTCCTATGTCTGTGGCTTATTCCTTATATTTAATACGGTTTTATATCAACAAACAAGACTGAAATGTAGGCCCTAATTAGGTTTTGAGTTTCTGGTTTAAGAGCACAACTGTCTACTAAAATATTAAGATAGCGGCCTCTTCCAGGCTTTGTTGTTTTGTTTACAGTAACCACCATCCTCTCTCAACAAGGATTCACTGACAAAAAATAAAGCAATATATCTTTGAAACAATTGATTCCTAAGATAGGGCAACCGAGTATGAACCAGAAATTTCTCACACAGTTTGCATTGTATCATAAAAATGAGTGAGTGTTACTGGTCTGAAGAACAGGGGAGGGGCATTTCATTACTCGAAAATATTCTACTCCTTCACATAGGCCCCTATATCACAGTACACTCGTCACCAGTACACCATTGATTAGTGAGTGCATCAACTCTTTGTAGCATTGTCATACAAGCAGCCTTGAGAGCCTCGACAGCAACATTAATTCAGACGTGCATACATCAGAGTCCTCAAGCCTCACTCATCACGAGTGACACTAACACATTTGGAAGTCACTCTGAAGTCTCACTCAAACCTGGCCCATTCTTCCACACTATGGGGATAAACTAGAACTTCACACATGACTATTCAGCACAGAGCAGACCATCTGTCCCACATTTTGTTGGCAAAACCTTTCTCATATTTCACCATGAGTACTAACACAGTTCAGTAGAATGTTAAATTGAATGTCTATTTTAGTGAGACTTGGTTGTCAATCGTATCACTTTACATGTGTTCTCATCATGTCTATAAATTCTGTAATGTCTCTTCCTTTGGTATTGTCAAAGTCACATGTTAAGTGACACCACTCCCTGTGTCTTTTTTAAATACCTCAATTCTCTATTGATTTTTCATATACAATGAGCATGAAACAGGTATGAAAGTTTATCGATTCAGCAGAGTCCAAGATACTGTGTAAACTAGAACTTGTGAGAAGACATTGATAACCGGAAAAACAATAAATATCATAACCCGTCCAGATAGAGGTCATGTAGCCCAGAAGATCCTGCAGATTATCAGGGAAGGAGGACGAGGGGAAACACGAGGGGAAGGGACGTGGGAACAGGAGAGAAAAGTCAGGGTGCCAGGCACCATGGTCACCCCCAAAAAAGCCAACTCCCACTACGAAGGCCGTAGCCAGAAAACTCTTACCATGGTGTGTTAAATCCTGGAATATTGACATTTCGCGAAGCAAGGTCAGACGGGCCATTAATTGCGGTGCCAGCCCTCGGTTGGTCATCAAGGTATCCCAAATGGAGCCGTAGCAGCACAAAGTGCTGTACAGTCCGCAGGAAATGCAAAATGTCACAGGCAACTGCGCCACACCATCTGCACCTCCAGCATGTGGAATAGTCTGCCATATGTGCTTTATAGACGCACTCCAACGTCCAGTGCTAGTGGTGTAGGGACTTAAAATAACTGAATTTCTACCTGACCGCCTGGAGGAAACTGCCATAGTCTTTCCAAAGGTCGTGCCTGTCCTGCTCAGAGAGTGAGAGGCCCCGCGGTACAACGGTACATGAGTGGGGAAGACACTGACTATTTTTTCAATATTTTTGAAAGGATGGCCACGGTAGCATCTTGGCCACTTGATAAATGGGTCCAGTACTTGGGACCTCTCCTGTCTGGTGACTTGCAAGCAGCCTACCAGGATAGCTCCTTATGCTGATATAAAGAGGTGCATCATGGAGAGGTTGGGTGTAGATGACGAGACCTACCGGGTAAAACTACGACAAATGAAGGAAGGACTCCAAGAGACACCTCAAGCCTTGTACGGTAAAAGATATGGCTGATCGCTGGTTAAAACCAGTCACTACAGATGAGGATGGCATCATGGCCAAAATATATTTGGAGCAATATTTGTCCTCACTTCATCCGCCCATTCAGAGGTGGGCATGTCAACAGGCTAATTTGACCCTTGAAACTGCATTAGAGATTGCTAGTGCCTACAACAGAGCTCAAGAGATTCAAAAAGGGTGAGAGGAGTCAACAGGGAAAACAGGAGGCCCAGGAGTACATCGTCATCCCCGTCCAACCCTAGCAAAGAAGCCCGAACCCGTAACCATAATTCCTGGAACCCCTATTATCAGACCTCCTACTATGGGTCCTCAATGTTTCCAGTGGTTTCCAGTGTGGAGGGATGAGACATATTGCCCGATTTTGTCCCCAAAAGGAAGACCCCATGGAAATAGATATGGCCCACGACTACTATTGCTCCCCTTCAGAAAAAAATCACCTCCCTATCGCTGTACAGTATCAGTGAATGGACACCCCGTGACAGCTCTGGCTGATATGGGATGCCTACACAGCATAGTCCGAAGTCAAGACCTGGGATCCCGCCTTGGCCTGATTGATGGACCTGTAGCTATACGTTGTGTTCATGGTGACACCAAACCGTACCCCACGGCACAAGTACAAATACAACACCCCCATGACCCAGGAACCACTTTAACTGTTGGACGTATACCCCGGTTACCAGAACCAGCTACACTCGGAAACGATTTCCCAAAGTTATCTCAGTTGTTGCACAGCACTAAACTCAAAGATGAAGAATGGTGGGCCACAGCACCTTTTTCACAGGAATACAGACAAGGAGTGGCCACCATCAAAAACTAGGACGAGTAGAAAACAAAGGAAGGCAGAAAAAGGCAGGAATCCATTGGTTTTGCCCATTCCACAAGATGAGAACCCCTGGGAAACCGATAGAAATTTCCTTGCGGCACAAGGGAAGATCCGGTGTTGGAACTAGGCCCTAGAGGACAAAGACCCACACCACCTAGGTCCATATTTCTTTAAGAAAAAGCGGTTGTTGTACAGAAAAGGGAGCCCCACTCAGAACCCCCAGCTATTGATCCCTCGTCCATTCTGGGAAAAAATGATGTATCTAGCCCACAGCCACTTATTGGGGGACATTTTTGGGCAGAAAAAACTGAAAAACAGATCATGGAACGGTTTTATTGGCCCGGCATATACCAGCATGTAAAAATATACTGCAGAGAATGCCTGGTACGCCAAAAAAAGAACAGATACCATCCTCCCACAGCACCCCTTCAACCACTTCCCATAATAAAACCACCCACAAGAAACCTTACGATCCTCAACTGCCAACCTCCTCATGATTTCCCGCACAAATAAGGTCTCCTGGGGCGACAAAAGATTCACTGTTGCTACGGCCAGACTGTGGAACACCCTACCTCAGCAAATGAAATCTTGCCCAACGCAACCGGCATTTAGGAAGCTTATAAAAACCTGGCTTTTCAACCAATGAGCATCACACCATTTGACTACTGCTTCTTCCGTCCATAGCGCAGAGACACCCACGGGTATTTGCACGCTCTACAAATTGCTTAAATAAATTAAATAAATAAATATAACCCTTCAGTCGAATATGTATGGACATAATAGGTCCTTTGTTACCTTCCCGCAGTGGATGTTGTTATGTTCTTGTTATGGTAGACTACACCACGCGTTTTCCAGAAGCCATACCCTTACGCAGACCGGATGCCTCTAACGTAGCCAAGGCCATGATAACGTTTTTTTCAAGGGTGGAATTCACAAAAGAGATCTTGAATGATCAAGGGACTCCCTTGGTGTCCCGATTGATGAAGCAAGTCTGTGTGCAGTTAGAGATCAAACAAATCAGGACAGCTGCCTATCATCCCCAGACAGATGTGTTAGTTGAAAGATACAATGCCACTATTAAAACCACCCTCAAGAAACTCCTAGCTTTGGAGTCCAGGAAATGCGAGGACATGTTGCCCCTGTCATTATTCGCCATTAGGTGCAAAGAACAAAAAAGTGCAGGGTACTCTCCCTTTGAGCTATTTCATGGTCATAAACCACGTACCTTTCTAGTGTTTGAGGTATTTAAATTGCCACTGTCAGGAAAACCAACACCCTGAGCAGGGCCGGACTGGCCGGAACGGGCTTCGGGTGTTTCCCCGGAAGGCTGGAAGAGTGGGGCCGATTCTTCAGTGCTGGGAAACGTATTTGTTACTGGGGGCTGGTTTTGCTGTGGTGCTGCTATATCGCCCCCCAGCAACAAAAGAGGCAGGGAGCTGGTCCGTCAAAATTGTCAGGCCTGGTTTGGGTTCCCAGTCCGGCCCTGACCCAGAGGAACAACAATTCCTCCTTGCACATACTGAACATCATTACTCTGCACACCAACGCCGTGCATATCCAAATTCACACCAGCAACAAACCCAGAATCAAAACGAGAATACAATCCGTGAGAATCACTTTCGTCACCCGTTTGGAACCTTTTTGTCTGAGCCATCATTATTTTTTCTTTGATATTTTTCAGCTTAGTAACAAAATTCTCACTACAGAACTTTGCGTAAAACAAAATCTCATCCGGAATGTTAGTCTGCAGCCCCTCACATTTTTCTGGATATGTGCACTAACCTCTGGATGCAACGCTAAAAGATGCGCCCTCTTTTACCCGGTCTTTGCCTTTGCAATATTGTCTGTAACTCTGCATTAATCTCTTGTAATATAATAAAATATTTTGAGGCACTTCACTCTGTGGTTCTTCAATTGGCCAGTTTACAAGCAACTTCGACTCATTCCACAAATCTCTTGGGACAACAATTAACAAACTTAAATTCAGCTCTTGACCACCTCGCCTGGACGTACAGGCCTCATCTCCACTGCATCTCTCCTGGAGAGGCCCCACCTCCTTTGAACCACCAAAACACAGGACAGGCCTCACCTCCTCTACACCTTCCTGGACAGGCCTCTCCCCCTCTGCATCCCTGGACAGGCCTCACCTCCTCTGCACCCCTGGACAGGCCTCACCTCCTCTGCACCCCCTGGACAGTCCTCACCTCCGCCACCCCCCTGAACAGGCCTCTCCTACTCTACACCCCCCTGGACAGGCCTTACTCACCTCCTCTGAGCCCCCTGGACAGGCCTTGCTTCCTCTGCATCCCCCCGACAGGTCTCGCCTCCTCTGCACCTACCTCCAAACAGGCCTTACCCCCTATATATCCCATGGACAGTCCTCCCCTCCTCTGCACCTGCTGGACAGGTATCACCTTCTTTGTGCCTCCCCCGGGACAGGCTTCACATCTTCTAACCTCGCTCTGACAGGACAGGTCTCACCTCCTCTGCACCCCTGGACAGGCCTCACCTCTTCTGCACCCCTGGACAGGCCTCACCTCCTCTGCACCCCCTGGACAGTCCTCACCTCCGCCACCCCCCTGAACAGGGCTCTCCTACTCTGCACTCCTGGACAGGCCTCCCCTCCTCTGCAGCCCTGGACAGGCCTCACCTCCACTGCACCCCTGGGCAGGCCTCACCTCCTCTGCACACCTGGACAGGCCTCACTTCCTCTGCTTCCCTGGACAGGCCTCACCTCCTCTGCACCCCTGGACCGGCCTCACCTACTTTGCATCCCTGGACAGGCCTCTCCTCCTCTGCGCCCCTGGACAGGTCTCTCCTCCTCTGCCACCCTGGACAGGCCTCTCCGCCTCCGCTCCCCTGGACAGGCCTCTCCTCCTCTGCGCCCCTGGACAGGTCTCTCCTCCTCTGCCACCCTGGACAGGCCTCGCCTCCTCTGCGGCCCTGGACAGGCCTCACCTCCACTGCACCCCTGGACAGGCCTCACCTATCTGTGCCCCCTGGACAGACCTCTCCTCCTCTGCGCCCCTGGAGAGGTCTCTCCTCCTCTGCACCCCTGGACAGGCCTCACCTCCTCCGCACCCCTGGACAGGCCTCTCCTCCTCTGTACCCTTGGACAGGCCTCACTGCCTCTGCACCCCTGGACAGGTCTCACCTCCTCTGCACCCCTGGACAGGCCTCTCCTCCTCTGCACCCCTGGACAGGTCTCACCTCCTCTGCACCCCTGGACAGGCCCCTCCTCCTCTGCACCCCTCAGGACAGGCCTCTCGGTGAAGGATTCTCATTAAGGACAGAGGAGCCCAGAGTTCTTTCCACCCCATATGGCGCCTCTGACTCCGCCCTGAGCCTCGGGGTGCTATGTATGGGTTGCAAAGAGAGACGTTGCTCCCCTGGACAGGCCTCACCTCCTCTGCACCCCCTGGACAGGCCTCACCTCCTCTGCACCCCTGGACAGGCCTCACCTCCTCTGCACCCCTGGATAGGCCTCACCTCCTCTGCACCCCTGGACAGGCCTCGCCTCCTGGACAGGCCTCACTTCCTCTGCACCTCTGGACAGGCCTCTCCTCCTCTGCACCCATGGACAGGCCTCTCCTCCTCTGCACCCCTGGACAGACCTCACCTCCTCCGCACCCCTGGACAGGCCTCCCCTCCTCTGCACCCTTGGACAGGCCTCTCCTCCTCTGCACCCCTGGACAGGCCTCGCCTCCTCTGCGGCCCTGGACAGGCCTCACCTCCTCTGCTCCCCACTCAGCCTCAGCAGCTCTCCTGACATCACCATGAATGCCAGGGAGGGGGGAATCTGATCCATGGATTAGAAATTTCAGGCAAGTGAGTTAGCAGCTCTCCTACCTGAGCAGAAACCTGTCCAGGCTCTCTCCTCCTCCTGGGAGTCTGAGGGGGGCAGATCTGGGGTCTGAGGGGGGTCTGTAGATGGTGGTATCTGCCCACCAGACAGGGCTCCTTCCTCCTCTGCAGCAGGCTGCACACACTGCTGGTGCTGTCTCTGCTGCCGCTGACCCGGAAGAGGAAACCCTTCTCCCTTCCATCTAATGTGCAGCTCAGTGGTTTTTCATCAATATGCAAGGAGCGCCCTCTGGTGGCCGCTGACGGAACCGACACCTCCAGGCTCCAGGGGTGAATACATTTCACGCAAACAAGCATTTATACCTGTAAAGACCTGGGATTTCAGATGTCGCAGACGGGAATGTTTTTAAGGGTCAGACAGTTCAAGTAAATGTAAATGTGTAAATGTAGTTGAGCTTATATAGCGCACAGCTACCCGCAGTGGGTTTCCCAGCGCTTGCTTAGGGAACCCGTCCTGATATTCCCCTGTGAGATAGCAGGGTATCCACAAGGTGAAAGTCAGGCATCCCGCCGCGAGGGGCCGTTGTGGAGATTAAGCAAGCTATTGCCCAGAGTCGCAGAGTGTGAACCCGTGAGTCGAGGAGGAACCGGGGCGAGAATTATCGAGTCCGTGGAATTTTTAGCCCAAGACCCGCCGAGGCGGGGAATTGAACCCTGGTCCAGGACCGATCTCAGCTTCCGGGTCTGCTGCCTCTAACCCCTGAGCCACACTTCTCCACCTTAGTTCAGGGCCTCACACTTGGCTGCTGCTGTGGAAAAGTATTTATAGCTTCACTTCAGATGAGCATCTCCCAAATACTGATATAGAGGACTAAAGAGTATTTACAGAAAGGTGACAACTGGAAGTGGCAGTCTGTATTTCAATGAATATATCTGCATTTCAATGAATATATCTGTATTTCAATGAATATATCTGTATTTCAAAGAACATATCTGTATTTCAATGAATATATCTGTGTTTCAAAGAACATATCTGTATTTCAATGAATATATCTGTATTTCAAAGAACATATCTGTATTTCAATGAATATATCTGTATTTTAAAGAATATATCTGCATTTCAATGAATATATCGGTATTTTAATGAATATATGAGTATTTCGGTCAGTTTTGCAATTAAACTGGGCAGCTTATTTTTTCTTTTAAATCATTTATTTGCAGTTTTTCAAATCCACAACGTGCTAGATAGCAAAGTAAATAGAGGTAAATCCCATGGAGTTTTATACACCAGATCTGTGACAATGAGGCATAGGTCATGTGCCAAAGCGACAATTGAAGGAACAGCTTATTTATAATTTTCCTGTGTCTGTGGCGTATTCCTTATATTTAATACGGTTTTATATCCTCGAACAAGACTGAATTGTAGGTTCTAATTAGGTTTTGAGTTTCTGGTTTAAGAGCACAACTGTCTCCTAAAATATTAAGATAGCGGTCTCTTCCAGGCTTTGGTATTTTGTTTACAGTAACCATTATCCTCTCTCAACAAAGATTCACTGACAAAAAATAAAGCAATATATCTTTGAAACAATTAATTCCTAAGATAGGGCAAGCAAGTATGAACCAGAAATTTCTCACACAGTTTGCATTGTATCATAAAAATGAGTGGGTGTTACTGGTCTGAAGAATAGGGGAGGGGCATTTCATTACTCGAAAATATTCTACTCCTTCACATAGGCCCCTATATCACAGTACACTCGTCATCAGTACACCATTGATTAGTGAGTGCATCAACTCTTTGTAGCATTGTCATGCAGGCAGCCTTGAATGCCTCGACAGCAACATTAATTCAGACGTGCATACATCAGAGCCCTCAAGCCTCACTCATCACGAGTGACACTAACACATTTGGAAGTCAGTCTGAAGTCTCACTCAAACCTAGCCCATTCTTCCAAACTATGGGGATTAACTAGAACTTCACACATGACTATTCGGCACAGAGCAGACCCTCTGTCCCACATTTTGTTGGCAAAACCTTCTTCATATTTCACCATGAGTACTGCACACAGTTCAGTAGAATGTTAAATTGAATGTCTATTTTAGTGAGACTTGGTTGTCAATCGTATCACTTTACATTTGTTCTCATCATGTCTATAAATTCAGTAATGTTTCTTCCTTTGGTACTGTCAAAGTCAAATGTTAAGAGACACCACTCCCTGTGTTTTTGTTTAATACCTCATTTCTCTATTGATTTTTCATATACAATGAGCATTTAACAGGTATGAAAGTTTATCGATTCAGCAGAGTCCAAGATACTGTGTAAACTAGAACTTGTGAGAAGACATTGATAACCGGAAAAACAATAAATAACATAACCCGTCCAGATAGAGGTGATGTAGCCCAGAAGATCCTGCAGATTATCAGGGAAGGAGGACAAAGAGGAACACGAGAGGAAGGGACGTGGGAACAGGAGAGAAAAGTCAGGGTGCCAGGCACCATGGTCACCCCCCAAAAAGCCTACTCCCACTACGAAGGCCGTAGCCAGAAAACTCTTACCATGGTGTGTTAAATCCTGGAATATTGACATTTTGTGAAGCAAGGTCAGACGGGCCATTAATTGCGGTGCCAGCCCTAGGTTGGTCATCAAGGTATCCCAAATGGAGCCGTAGCAGCACAAACTGTTATACAGTCCGCAGGAAATGCAAAATGTCACAGGCAACTGCGCCACACCGTCTGCACCTCCAGCATGTGGAATAGTCTGCCGTATGTGCTTTATAGACACACTCCAACGTCCAGTGCCAGTGGTGTAGGGACTTGAAATAACTGAATTTCAACCTGACCTCCTGGAGGAAACTGCCGTGGTCTTTCCAAAGGTCGTGCCCGTCCTGCTCAGACACTAAGAGGCACAGCCTCTGCTCCCACAAACAGCATAAAGTGTGGGCAGTGGTGCTCGAAAAAAGGCTGTCCATAGCAGTAACATACAATGCCACCATAGTGTCCTTGAATCCTTTCCACATCAGGATATAATGCAACATTGGGTCAGTCTCTAGAACGTAAGGGGGAGCACCCAGAATGTGTGGCAGGCTCTGCATGAGCTGTCGGTACTGTCAGTGATGCGATCGTGGCAGCCCATAATCACGCATGAGAGTAGCAAAGGGGGCCAACTCACCGTCCCCTACTATATCGTCCACAGAGCATATCCATCTGGTCCTCCACTGTGTAAGGAGAGTTCAGATCATACTTGGCCCCAAGCAGCTCCTTGAGAAGAGCAGGTGTCAGCAATGCGTTATACATCTGAGCCAGGTGAAACGTGAAGTCAGTCAACCAACGCTGTTATGTCTCACAGTGGCACTTATAGGCAGCCAAATCATTCATCAAGTTGCCTCTCAGAGGCCTTCCTGCCCTCCCACAGCACCTGTGCAGAGGAGGTGGACCCAGTGGTCTCCTCCAAGTACTGGCTCAGATATTGGCACCACCTGTGCTTGTCTTCAGGGGCTTTATACCATGCTGTATACATACGCCAATTGGCCTGAAGGGTTTGAAACAGTCGAAGATTATGGTCAAGTTGCCGAAGATCATGATCAGAGGTACTGTTTGTGAGGATAAAGACGTAAACATTTACAATGGACGCAGGAGGTGAAAGTATTGTCCGCGTCCCTCAGGTGCGTCAATCACCATGGATCCATCAAGGCATGATCATCAATAATGTCAGAGAGGATGAACCGGTCTCGGGGCTGCCTGGTCGTATGGTTTCTGGACTTGTCAAGGTGCCATATTCCAGCACCCCCCTCATGAATACCCTGGCTGTCCAAAGGAGAGCAGGAGTTTGGTCAGCCGCCGAGGCATAGAT
Source organism: Lissotriton helveticus (assembly GCF_964261635.1). Lineage (NCBI taxonomy): Eukaryota > Metazoa > Chordata > Amphibia > Caudata > Salamandridae > Lissotriton > Lissotriton helveticus. The sequence goes on along the minus strand of NW_027611651.1, from coordinate 414,698 downwards.
AAAGCCCACACACAAAGACTCATTGAGAATCTGAACCTTGGCAAAAATATATTTGCCCACGGGGGTCCCGCCATGCCTGCAGTGTGGAAACCCCCAGGGATTTGTGTCCAACCCACTCTCCCCATGTTCCAAAGGAGTAGATGGGTGTGTAAGGGTAGTCTGGATCCCGCTGGCACGTAGTACCGTACTCATCCAATCCCTTCTGAATGTATCATGTTCACTAGGTGACAGGTGTGTATCCTGGAGCAATGCTGCATCAAGGCGGTGCATCTTCTGAAATAAGAGGATTTTCTGTCTCTTGATTAAATAGGTCAGGCTGGTGACATTAAGGGGCATATTTACAAGGAAGTGGTGGAGCACGGCGTTGGCCTCCTTGGTTTAACGCCACGCTCTCCACTTCTGAAATGCAGGACTACACCATATTTACAAGAATACGGTGCAGCCCTGCATTTCTCCCTGTGCTGGTGCTGAATTTAGCTGCCTTGCGCCAATGCAGCATCACCGTACTGAAATGCAAAGTCACACATTTTTATGGCTTCCTGAACTGTCAAGTGCTGAAGCGCTGCTATAATAATTAGAAGTCAAACTGAGCAAAGCTGGCAGCGCACATTTAGGGGATCTGGTTTAGCTACGTTCGGGCATGTTATGTATGTTGTTGTGTTAAATTAATTTCTATAGCGCATGACTCACCCGGGGGCATCTCAGCGCTTGCCTAGAAATTTGACCCGAGGACTGAAAGTCAGAACAGAGTTAGAGCAGGAATGCTTTTAGTTGTTTCCTAAAGGTGCTGTAAATGGAAATTTTGTTTAGGGACAGCAGTAGTTTATTCCAGTATCTTGGGGCCAGATACGAAAAAGCTTTTCCACCAGTCTGACTCAAACGTATACGAGGAACCTGTAGAAGGCCTAGCGTACTGGATCTGAGATTTCTGTTCGGTGTATGGTAGGTGAGTTTCTTTTGTAGATAGTAAGGGCCTCTGCAATTCAGCGCATTGTAAGTGAGACAACAGATTTTGAAAAAGGATCTCTTCCTTACAGGTAACCAATGCAGCTCTCTCAGCAAGGGAGCAGAAGGGGCCCCAGCAGGGCGGCTCAGTAACCAATGCAGCTCTCTCAGCAAGGGAGCAGAAGGGGCGCCAGCAGGGCGGCTCAGTAACCAATGCAGCTCTCTCAGCAAGGGAGCAGAAGGGGAGCCAGCAGGGCGGCTCAGTAACCAATGCAGCTCTCTCAGCAAGGGAGCAGAAGGGGAGCCAGCAGGGCGGCTCAGTAACCAATGCAGCTCTCTCAGCAAGGGAGCAAAGGGGAGCCAGCAGGGCGGCTCAGTAACCAATGCAGCTCTCTCAGCAAGGGAGCAGAAGGGGAGCCAGCAGGGCGGTTCAGGAACCAATGCAGCTCTCTCAGCAAGGGAGCAGAAGGGGCGCCAGCAGGGCGGCTCAGTAACCAATGCAGCTCTCTCAGCAAGGGAGCAGAAGGGGAGCCAGCAGGGCGGTTCAGTAACCAATGCAGCTCTCTCAGCAAGGGAGCAGAAGGGGAGCCAGCAGGGCGGCTCAGTAACCAATGCAGCTCTCTCAGCAAGGGAGCAGAAGGGGAGCCAGCAGGGCGGTTCAGTAACCAATGCAGCTCTCTCAGCAAGGGAGCAGAAGGGGCGCCAGCAGGGCGGCTCAGTAACCAATGCAGCTCTCTCAGCAAGGGAGCAAAGGGGAGCCAGCAGGGCGGCTCAGTAACCAATGCAGCTCTCTCAGCAAGGGAGCAGAAGGGGCGCCAGCAGGGCGGTTCAGTAACCAATGCAGCTCTCTCAGCAAGGGAGCAGAAGGGGCGCCAGCAGGGCGGCTCAGTAACCAATGCAGCTCTCTCAGCAAGGGAGCAGAAGGGGCGCCAGCAGGGCGGTTCAGTAACCAATGCAGCTCACTCAGCAAGGGAGCAGAAGGGGAGCCAGCAGGGCGGTCAGTAACCAATGCAGCTCTCTCAGCAAGGGAGCAGAAGGGGAGCCAGCAGGGCGGCTCAGTAACCAATGCAGCTCTCTCAGCAAGGGAGCAGAAGGGGAGCCAGCAGGGCGGCTCAGTAACCAATGCAGCTCTCTCAGCAAGGGAGCAGAAGGGGCGCCAGCAGGGCGGCTCAGTAACCAATGCAGCTCTCTCAACAAGGGAGCAGAAGGGGAGCCAGCAGGGCGGCTCAGTAACCAATGCAGCTCTCTCAGCAAGGGAGCAGAAGGGGAGCCAGCAGGGCGGTTCAGGAACCAATGCAGCTCTCTCAGCAAGGGAGCAGAAGGGGAGCCAGCAGGGCGGCTCAGTAACCAATGCAGCTCTCTCAACAAGGGAGCAGAAGGGGAGCCAGCAGGGCGGCTCAGGAACCAATGCAGCTCTCTCAGCAAGGGAGCAGAAGGGGAGCCAGCAGGGCGGCTCAGTAACCAATGCAGCTCTCTCAGCAAGGGAGCAGAAGGGGAGCCAGCAGGGCGGCTCAGTAACCAATGCAGCTCTCTCAGCAAGGGAGAAGAAGGGGAGCCAGCAGGGCGGCTCAGTAACCAATGCAGCTCTCTCAGCAAGGGAGCAGAAGGGGAGCCAGCAGGGCGGTTCAGTAACCAATGCAGCTCTCTCAGCAAGGGAGCAGAAGGGGAGCCAGCAGGGCGGCTCAGGAACCAATGCAGCCCTCTCAGCAAGGGAGCAGAAGGGGAGCCAGCAGGGCGGCTCAGGAACCAATGCAGCTCTCTCAGCAAGGGAGCAGAAGGGGAGCCAGCAGGGCGGCTCAGTAACCAATGCAGCTCTCAGCAAGGGAGCAGAAGGGGAGCCAGCAGGGCGGGTCAGTAACCAATGCAGCTCTCTCAACAAGGGAGCAGAAGGGGAGCCAGCAGGGCGGCTCAGGAACCAATGCAGCTCTCTCAGCAAGGGAGCAGAAGGGGCGCCAGCAGGGCGGCTCCGTAACCAATGCAGCTCTCTCAGCAAGGGAGCAGAAGGGGAGCCAGCAGGGCGGTTCAGTAACCAATGCAGCTCTCTCAGCAAGGGAGCAGAAGGGGCGCCAGCAGGGCGGCTCAGTAACCAATGCAGCGCTCTCAGCAAGGGAGCAGAAGGGGAGCCAGCAGGGCGGCTCAGTAACCAATGCAGCTCTCTCAGCAAGGGAGCAGAAGGGGCGCCAGCAGGGCGGCTCAGTAACCAATGCAGCGCTCTCAGCAAGGGAGCAGAAGGGGAGCCAGCAGGGCGGTTCAGTAACCAATGCAGCTCTCTCAGCAAGGGAGCAGAAGGGGAGCCAGCAGGGCGGCTCAGTAACCAATGCAGCTCTCTCAGCAAGGGAGCAGAAGGGGAGCCAGCAGGGCGGTTCAGGAACCAATGCAGCTCTCTCAGCAAGGGAGCAGAAGGGGAGCCAGCAGGGCGGGTCAGTAACCAATGCAGCTCTCTCAGCAAGGGAGCAGAAGGGGAGCCAGCAGGGCGGCTCAGTAACCAATGCAGCTCTCTCAGCAAGGGAGCAGAAGGGGAGCCAGCAGGGCGGCTCAGTAACCAATGCAGCTCTCTCAGCAAGGGAGCAGAAGGGGAGCCAGCAGGGCCAGTCAGTAACATTCTGGCCGCCGTGTTCTGAATCACTTGAATTTAGTAAGCAGGGTCTCTCCCACTTCCGCCAACAGAGCATTACCATAGTCTAATTGGCTGATGACCACGCTTGAACTAAGGTTCTGCGGTGATTAGTGGGCAAGAAGGGAAGAATTTTGCAGAGTAAACGCATACTATAGTAGCAGGAGCTAGTAGTGGCAGCAATGTGGTCTTTCATGGCTAATGACTGATCTAATTTTAGGCCTAGATTTTTAACACATGTTTTAGGAACAGGAGCTAGTCCCAATTGTGAGGGCCACCATTCATCAGACCTGCTAGCTAAGGCTTTCCCCGTTAGCATGACCTCGGTTTTTCCGGGATTCAACTGGAGGCAGTTCTGTGTCATCCAGCTAGAGATTACAAGCATTCCGCTGGAGAACCGCAATTTCTCTGCTTCTATCTTTGGGCCAATAGGAAATATAAGCTGAGTATCATCAGCATATGAAATTATCTCAAAGCTAGCTGTTCTAAAAAAATTCTAACAGATATGGCCCTAGCATGATAGTTTGCGTTCTGTCTGACAAAGTTCTGCAACCACTTCAAGGCTGTCCCTTGAATTCCACAGGAAGCTAGTCTCTCCGCGAGCACTAAATGTGAGATGGTATCAAAAGCCGCGGAGAGATCTAGAAGGATCAGTATCCTCCAATGTCTATTTTCTGTCTGAGCGAGTCAGTTACAGCGAGCATGGCAGTCTCGGTACTGAAGCCCGGTTGAAACGCGGATTGTGATTGATCCAGAATTTCGTTGGACTCCAGGCATAGACTTAGTTGCTTGTTAATTATACTTTCCAGCAGCTTGTCCAATAAGGGTACCAAAGAAATAGGGCGGTAGTTGCTTAGTTCTCGGGGATCCGCAGTTGGTTTCTTCAATATTGGACGTACGAATGCTTCCTTCCATGTTATTGGAATGGTACCTGATTGTATTGAATAATTATTGATATTTAGAATTGCTGGCATGCAACGAGTGACTAATAGGGCCATTGTCTTTGGAGGACAAAGATCTTGGGGTGAGCCAGATTTTGAGAAGGAGAGAGCATTGGAAACTCCCTCAAGCGTGTTTAACTCGAAACATTCCAAGGTGCTAGCTGCCATTTTTTCTAAGCCCTCTGTTCTAGTAGAGGCTTCAAGGTCTTGAGAGGTGATCGATGAAAAGTTAGCATAAATATCAATTATCTTTTCTTGAAAATAGATTGCTAACGAATTACAAACATCTTGGGTTTCCATAGGCAATTGTCTACAGACATGAAGAGATATGAAGTCTTTTACTATATTAAAAGGGGCCTTTGGGACGTTACTGGCACGTTCAATTTGGTTAATAATAAATAGACGTCTGGCTGATTTTAAATTCAGATTACAGCTAGACAAGAATTGTTTAAACCGCAGTTTGTTTTGTGGGTCTTTACTAACTCGCCAAAGTCTCTCCAATCTCTTGCATTTGGATTTTTCAATCTTTAGCTCTGAAGTGCACCAGGGGGCTGATGGTGGACATGGGGAGAATCCAAAACTGTCACAAAGGAAGTATTACATTCTTCCAACGTCGTAGGAGCATCCTTATCCTTCTTTGGTGATTCCAGGTGAAAATCCTCATTAAAGGCTTCTACTGAAAGATTTCGCCAAGGTCTTGCGCCACTTGATTTTTCCCTGCACTTAAGTCTGAGCTCTTAGGGCATGGCTGTTGGATAGAGAACCTAATCATTGAATGATCGGTCCAAGTGAGAGAGTCTGGGAGGTTACAGGTTACATGATCAATATTAGAAAAGATTAGGCCTAGCGAGTGGCCAGCTGGATGAGTTGGGCCAGTAACTCAATTCAATTATCCTTTATTCAGCACTTAAAAAGACACCATAAAAGTACAAGAGCAGTTACATTTTAAAATTTAAAAAAAAATAAGAAACACATTAAAAATAACATTTAAGAAATAATTTTAAAAAGACAAAAGTCATTACATTCATTTTAAAGGGATTTCCGAAGTTAAGTCTCTGATTATGGAGCATTACAGTCATTCGCTTCTCTTGTGTTCCTTAGCCTCATTGCCACCTTGATGAAGCTTACTATACAAAACAATGTATGAGCATCAGAAGCTTCTAGAAAAAACATTAAAGCTGTTTTTGCATGTCTGAATTTGGCTTCTTTCAGAATCCCTACTAAAAACTTACGTCTGGGGACAGAATAAAAACGGCATAGTAGCACAAAGTGAAGGGTATCCTGCGGAGACCTACCGTCGCAGCCGCAGGTACCCTTCAACTCCAATGATGTGGTAAATCCAGAGGGAACAGAAAGTAGGTGATGTAACATATTAAATCTGAAACGAGTCATGTAAAATCTATCCTGTGCGTTATAGTGCACGGCGAGGTATGGTTCCATTCCAAATGTCTTTTTCAGTGAGCAATAGGTTAAAACTGTGGATTTACATTTTTCGACAACAGCCCTATTAGCAAGTGACCAATCGGTAAAAAGTTTTTTGACCATTGATTTGTTCTGGATATTCAAAGCTTCCGGGGCAGTAAAAAAGTTTTTGCAGCCAATTGCCTCCAAGGAATCTTTTACATACCAACCAAGGGATATGACCCCCTCTATCGAGGTTCAGGCAGTCTTTTAAAATTTGCCTCGTGAGTCCCGCTTCCGGGTTGGTCCAGATTTTAATCCAGGTCAAAAGTGGTCTGATCTTAATTCGATCTTCTATGTAGGGCTCTCCCAGTTCTTCATGTATAATAAAAGATGGGGTACTCTGTGGCACTTTCAAGATTCTTTTAAAGAATTTGTTTTCCTCCACCTGAAGCTGGTGCAAATGTTTATTTGTGAAACCCCACACTTCAGATCCATGAGTTGCTTTAGCGCAGCAAATTGACCTATACAGGTTGAGCACTTGCTCCGGTGACCATTTTCCAAGTCTTCTCCCATAGCCCATTATAGCCCCTGATGATGCCACCAGTTTCGCTGCATGTTTTTCCATCAGGGGATTGAAGTTTAAATGTTCATCAAATAACACGCCTAAATAGGAGAAAGACTTGACCTGGCCTATTTTGTAAGAGCCTATCTTATATACAAATTTCCTATTTGCTCTACCTCCCACTATCATAATGTAGGATTTATCCAGGTTAGCGGATAAATCGAGTGTGGCCATAAAGTTGACAAATCCATCTATCAGCTTCTGGAGCCCCAGCGGTGTTCTGGCTAGCAACACTGCGTCGTCCCCGTAAAGCAATACAGGCACCGCGCAGTGTCCTATTTGGGGGGAATCCACACTCTGTTTGGCTAGTTCTTTGTCCAGATTATTAATATATAACGAAAATAAAAATGGAGCTAAAATACAGCCCTGACGCACTCCGCTCGTGCATGGAAATTGATCCGTTTTGCTTCCCTCTTGGTTATAACGGACCGTTGCCGAGGTGTTCCAGTGTAGAGCCTTCAGGGTGTCAACTAACTTTTGTTCCACTCCTATATTTATCATTAATGCCCACAGTTTTTCTCTGTTTACGCGGTCGAAGGCCGCAGAGAGGTCCATAAACCCCATGTAAATGGCTCCTTTTCTGGCAATGGTATACTTGGCGGTCAAAAGATATAAATTCAAACACTGGTCAGTAGTGGATCTGCCTTCCCTGAATCCATATTGTATTTCTGTGAGAATTTGATTTTCCACTGCCCATTCTTGCAGACGATTTAGAATAACACGGCCCAACACCTTGGCCGTCACGTCGATTAAGGATATAGGGCGGTAACATTGCGGGTCATCCCGATTCCCTTTTTTATAAATTGGAACAATAGTTGCTGATGACCAAGAACATGGCAGTCCTGCCACAACTGCCTCATTGAAGACCCTCGTGAGAATTGGAGCCCACAACTCTATGTTACTCAAATAAAGATCAGGGGGTATACCGTCAGGGCCTGGTGCTTTATTTTTAGTTAACCCTGATATAGCCGATTCCACTTCTGACATGGAAAAATCTAATCGTGTGGTCAAGTTTAGTCTCTGGTCTTCGTCCTGAGGTGGTTGCCCTGTGAAGTTGTATAGACTCTGGAAGTGAGTATGCCATTGTTCAGGTAAGATTGTATTTAATAATTTGGGACCGCCAGGTTCCTGGAAGCACGGTGTATTTATAACTTTCCAGAACCCAGCCATATCTCTTCTTTCAGCCGCCTCCCTTAAATCCTCCCAGGCGTGTGTTTCTAAACTGTCTTTACGGATTTTTAGGGCCTTTTTATATTTTGTTCTGCAGTAGGCTATTTTCGAGTTGTCCCTAGGGCGCTGCTTAAGGCTATGTTTAAGGTCTTTCTGTGCCTTAATACAATCTTGGTCGAACCAACGAGATATAGGTATATTTTTTCCTCCCTTGGAGGTCTTTAATAGACCTTCTACAAGACATGCTATTTCCTCGAATGCGCTAACCACAATCCCTCCCTCCATGCTTTGATCGAGGCATACGTTTATAGCATTAAGCCCTGCTGACATTAGGCATTTATAAAAACTAACTCCGTCTATTTTAGCCCACTTGAGCCTCCTTCCCTGATCCACCGCCCTTTCTGTTATATCTGTTTTACATGGTGGTTTATTACAATTTAGACCTTTTAGTTCAATGACCAAAGGATTGTGGTCACTAAAGATACTAATTTCGATGGCCATGCTAGAAGTCCTTTTTTTGAGTGTGGGCGAAACCATAACAAAATCTATATAAGAGTGGCAGCCTCTGCCCTTAAACGTTGGGTTAGGATCTCCATTAGCACCTAACTCTATCAGGTCCATTGTATGGACCAGATTATGTCTTTTTGTAACCTTCTCTAATTCCCATCCCTCTGTGGTATGTGCAAAGTGTGGACCTTTTAATACCGTGCACCGCGACCAATCCTTATTTAGTGGTCTCAAGTTCTCACAAAGGTGACAATTAAAATCCCCCATGAGTAATATACTGGGTATGCTTTTTGTTTTATTAGATGATATCTGACCATCTAGTCTCGAGTCCAATTCTTTTACTACATTTCTTCTGCCGTTTGTGCCCACTGCGTTATACCAGTTTATCACTAGGATATTGGTCCCCTTGGCGCGGAAACCTATCGCCTGCATATTTAGTGAGTCCCAGTTGTAATTGGACCAAACCCCTTGTATACGGAGGTCTACATATATAAGTAGTCCTCCAATCGCTCTCCCCGTTGAGGCTCTTACGGCGGGAACTGGGAAACATTTATACCCCTCCATACTATACTGATTAGGGTTGACTACCCAAGTCTCCTGCAGGCATATAATTTGAAAATTATTAATGTACTCTCGCCATTCCTGGGAGTCGTATTTGGCCACCAGGCCTGCGATGTTCCATGATATAATTCTGATGCTATCCTGACTGACCCCCGTTGTTGCTCCTACCAATTCGCTTAATGGACAAGATATCCTAACTTCCCCCGCTATTGTAATATTAGTGGTTGGTGCAGATATGTTTTCTATATTCATATTGATCCTTGCCAGTTTATCTATCACCTTTGTTTTTTTGTGCTCTATCACCCTTAGTTGTTCTGGGGCATTCCTTTTATTGACCCCCCCTCCTGCCGCTTTCTTCTAAGGTGGTGGGGGTTATATTTCCTGTCCCTGGAAGCCCTTCCCCAATTGTGCTCCTATCCGTTTGTGTTATATTAATTTCTTCCCGTACGAGTCACTCCACCTCGTCCAAAACACAAAATCTATTCCAGTGTGCGTAATGTGATGTAACTGGGTCATAGATGGGTGTACCCTGCCACGGTGTTTGCCATTGTTGTGCGTAATGAACAAGAAACAATAGTCACGATGGTCTTAATGGTACTTGTCGGTGTCTTGGTTGGCTGTCCACGCAGGGGGCAATTGGGCAGGAGTAAGAGGGGTGGCCTAGTTCAGCCTCCTCTCGCCTCTGAGGGCCGTAGAGGGCCCGCCCTTTGCCCGGGCTTCGCCCGGCGCCGCCCGCGACGCTGTGGGAGCTTCCGATGTTTTAAGCGCCTCCGGGCGCGGTGCGGAGGGAGTGTGCGTCGCTGGCCGCTAGGCTTGCTGGGAACTGTAGTTTCCCCCCTCAACGCCGTTCGGTGTCACAGGCCAGGCGTCGGAGGAGGAAACAAACAGTGTCAGGGGCCCAGAAGTAGCGCTGTCAGCTGGTGTAGGGCAGGTCAGCTCAGCCCCTTGCAGGTTTAAAGATTGCCCCCGCTCCTCTGTGGGAGCTTCCGATGTTTTAAGCGCCTCCGGGCGCGGTGGGAGTGGGCGTCGCTGGCCGCTAGGCTTGCTGGGAACTGTAGTTTCCCCCCTCAACGCCGTTCGGTGTCACAGGCTAGGCGGCGGAGGAAACAAACAGTGTCAGGGGCCCAGAAGTAGCGCTGTCAGCTGGTGTAGGGCAGGTCAGCTCAGCCCCTTGCAGGTTTAAAGATTACCCCCGCTCCTCCGTGGGAGCTTCTGATGTTTCCTCCGGGCGCGGTGCGGCGGGAGTGGGCGTCGCTGACCGCTAGGCTTGCTGGGAACTGTAGTTTCCCCCCTCAACGCCGTTCGGTGTCACAGGCCAGGCGTCGGAGGAGGAAACAAACAGTGTCAGGGGCCCAGAAGTAGCGCTGTCAGCTGGTGTAGGGCAGGTCAGCTCAGCCCCTTGCAGGTTTAAAGATTGCCCCCGCTCCTCCGTGGGAGCTTCCGATGTTTTAAGCGCCTCCGGGCGCGGTGGGAGTGGGCGTCGCTGGCCGCTAGGCTTGCTGGGAACTGTAGTTTCCCCCCTCAACGCCGTTCGGTGTCACAGGCTAGGCGGCGGAGGAAACAAACAGTGTCAGGGGCCCAGAAGTAGCGCTGTCAGCTGGTGTAGGGCAGGTCAGCTCAGCCCCTTGCAGGTTTAAAGATTACCCCCGCTCCTCCGTGGGAGCTTCTGATGTTTTAAGGGCCTCCGGGCGCGGTGCGGCGGGAGTGGGCGTCGCTGACCGCTAGGCTTGCTGGGAACTGTAGTTTCCCCCCTCAACGCCGTTCGGTGTCACAGGCTAGGCGGCGGAGGAAACAGTGTCAGGGGCCCAGAAGTAACGCTGTCAGCTGGTGTAGGGCAGGTCAGCTCAGCCCCTTGCAGGTTTAAAGATTGCCCCCGCTCCTCTGTGGGAGCTTCCGATGTTTTAAGCGCCTCCGGGCGCGGTGCGGCGGGAGTGGGCGTCGCTGGCCGCTAGGCTTGCTGGGAACTGTAGTTTCCCCCCTCAACGCCGTTCAGTGTCACAGGCTAGGCGGCGGAGGAAACAAACAGTGTCAGGGGCCCAGAAGTAGCGCTGTCAGCTGGTGTAGGGCAGGTCAGCTCAGCCCCTTGCAGGTTTAAAGATTGCCCCCGCTCCTCCGTGGGAGCTTCCGATGTTTTAAGCGCCTCCGGGCGCGGTGCGGCGGGAGTGGGCGTCGCTGGCCGCTAGGCTTGCTGGGAACTGTAGTTTCCCCCCTCAACGCCGTTCAGTGTCACAGGCTAGGCGGCGGAGGAAACAGTGTCAGGGGCCCAGAAGTAGCGCTGTCAGCTGGTGTAGGGCAGGTCAGCTCAGCCCCTTGCAGGTTTAAAGATTGCCCCCGCTCCTCCGTGGGAGCTTCCGATGTTTTAAGCGCCTCCAGGCGCGGTGTGGCGGGAGTGGGCGTCGCTGGCCGCTAGGCTTGCTGGGAACTGTAGTTTCCCCCCTCAACGCCGTTCAGTGTCACAGGCTAGGCGGCGGAGGAAACAGTGTCAGGGGCCTAGAAGTAGCGCTGTCAGCTGGTGTAGGGCAGGTCAGCTCAGCCCCTTGCAGGTTTAAAGATTGCCCCCGCTCCTCCGTGGGAGCTTCCGATGTTTTAAGCGCCTCCGGGCGCGGTGCGGCGGGAGTGGGTGTCGCTGGCCGCTAGGCTTGCTGGGAACTGTAGTTTCCCCGCTCAACGCCGTTTGGTGTCACAGGCTAGGCGGCGGAGGGAACAAACAGTGTCAGGGGCCCAGAAGTAGCGCTGTCAGCTGGTGTAGGGCAGTTCAGCTCAGCCCCTTGCAGGTTTAAAGATTGCCCCCGCTCCTCCGTGGGAGCTTCCGATGTTTTGAGCACCTCCGGGCGCGGTGCGGCGGGAGTGGGCGTCGCTGGCCGCTAGGCTTGCTGGGAACTGTAGTTTCCCCCCTCAACGCCGTTCGGTGTCACAGGCTAGGCGGCGGAGGAAACAAACAGTGTCAGGGGCCCAGAAGTAGCGCTGTCAGCTGGTGTAGGGCAGGTCAGCTCAGCCCCTTGCAGGTTTAAAGATTGCCCCGGCTCCTCCGTGGGATCTTCCGATGTTTTAAGCGCCTCCGGGCGCGGTGCGGCGGGAGTGGGCGTCGCTGGCCGCTAGGCTTGCTGGGAACTGTAGTTTCCCCCCTCAACGCCGTTCGGTGTCACAGGCTAGGCGGCGGAGGAAACAAACAGTGTCAGGGGCCCAGAAGTAGCGCTGTCAGCTGGTGTAGGGCAGGTCAGCTCAGCCCCTTGCAGGTTTAAAGATTGCCCCCACTCCTCCGTGGGAGCTTCCGACGTTTTAAGCGCCTCTGGGCGCGTTGCGGCGGTAGTGGGCGTCGCTGGCCGCTAGGCTTGCTGGGAACTGTAGTTTCCCCCTCAACGCCATTCGGTGTCACAGTCTAGGCGGTGGAGGAAACAAACAGTGTCAGGGGCCCAGAAGTAGCGCTGTCAGCTGGTGTAGGGCAGGTCAGCTCAGCCCCTTGCAGGTTTAAAGATTGCCCCCGCTCCTCCGTGGGAGCTTCCGATGTTTTAAGCGCCTCCGGGCGCGGTGCGGCGGGAGTGGGCGTCGCTGGCCGCTAGGCTTGCTGGGAACTGTAGTTTCCCCCCTCAATGCCGTTCGGTGTCACAGGCTAGGCGGCGGAGGAAACAAACAGTGTCAGGGGCCCAGAAGTAGCGCTGTCAGCTGGTGTAGGGCAGGTCAGCTCAGCCCCTTGCAGGTTTAAAGATTGCCCCCGCACTCTTTGGGTGAGCTCAATCATGTCAAGAGTAGAGAGGAGCTTATTAACCTCAGGGTTCGTATGATTTTCACCATGAAAATTAAAATCCCCCAACAAAAGAAATGTATTTGAGGAGAGCACATGTATAGCAATTAGATCTATGAGTTGGTCCGTGAAATTGGTCTTATGAGAGCTCTTCCGGGGAACCCTCCCTGCTCTCAGGACCGACGTTACAGAGCCTAACAGCAACCTAGGTCTGCTGCCGATGCCAGACACAATTCTGCCCTCCTGCTGCTGGGCCATGGCCGAGCAGGAGAAGGTAGTACAATAGGTTTCCTGTCACAGGGAGGTCGCTCCCCACACTGCAACAGCACCACCTGTCTGCCCGTGTCTCCCAGCTCGCTGCTGTTGCCTCGGACACAAGTTCAAGGCCCTCCTCCACCCGCAGGCTACCACCTGTGCCTCATCCCTGGTGGCCAGTGGTAGGTTGCTTTGTGTAATTGTATTGCTTGTTGTATTGTTTATTTTGTTTGCTTCATTCCCCCTGTTACCTCTTGCGCACCTTCTGTGCCCTGTGCCTTTCTGCCTTCTCGCTGTTCCTCCTGTGGTTTCCCCGCCGCTGCGTCCCCTGCGGCCCTGCCCCCCGCTCGCTACACTTCGCCTTAGTGTATTTTGTATTGCATTTTGTTGGATTGTTAGTTGTTTTCCTTTCCATTCCTTCTTTTCCTCTTGTGCCATTTCTGTGCCCTTTTTGCCTTCTGTACCCTCGCCATTCCCCATTTTCCCGCCGCTGCGCCCCCTGCGGCCCCAACCCCCCCTCGCCCATTCATGTGCCCCCACCTCCCAGATGCTCCTCCCTCCCATCTTCCTTTCTTATGGCGGCTGCTGCACGGTGAGGAGAACGACCCTTGACCCTTTCACAGGCAGGTGGCTCCCCACGCCGCAACAGCACCACCTGTCTGCCCGTGTCTCCCAGCTCGCTGCAGCTGCCTTGGATGCGAGTTCGGGCCCTCCTCCACCTGCGGGCTACCACCTGCGCCCCATCCCTGGTGACCAGTGGTAGGTTGCTTTGTGTAATTGTATTGCTTGTTGTATTGTTTATTTTGTTTGTTTCATTCCCCCTGTTGCCTCTTGCGCTACTTCTGTGCCCAGTGCCCTTCTGCCTTCTCGCCGTTCCTCCCATGGTTTCTCTGTCGCTGCGTCCCCCCGGGCCCGCCCCCCGACTTGCTACACTTTGCCTCAGTTTATTTTGTATTGCATTTTGTTGGATTGTTAGTAGTTTTCCTTCCCATTCCTCCTTTTCCTCTTGTGCCATTTCTGTGCCCTTTCTATCTTCTGTACCCTCGCTGTTCCTCCCCAGTTTTCCCGCCGCTGCGCCCCCGCTCCCCTGCTCGCCCATTCGTCTGCCTCCACCTCCCAGCTGCTCCTCCCTTCTACCTCCCCTTCTTATGGTGTCCGCGCCTGGACCGCGCCCAGAGCCAGAACACCTGGCCCCGCGAACGCCGCGACTCCCGTCTCCGCAACTACTTTAGCTCCCTCCACGCACTCAACCCTGGACGATCATGCACCTGCAGCCTGGCTGCCCCGAAACGCACCCAAGGACCCTTCTCCTGCCGGAACTGCACCTTCACCAGCATCCGGCCCGCCAACCCTCCTACCAGGAAAGAACCCAACTACCTTAGATGCATTCATCTCAACACTCGCAACACTAGAAAGCATGTTAAGACTCACTTACCAGCCGGGATGAGATAAAAACTGTGGATCAATGTTTTGTCCACGGGGCAAAGTAACATAATTAGGAAAATTAGTTAAATTAGGATTGCTATATAAGATACAGTGCCAAAGTTCATAATGCCATCTTTGATGTAATCTTTCCTAGTTTTTCAGTGCAGGGCAGTAGAAAAACAAATTTGCAGGAAGTTGCGCTGAGTGTGGCACTTCTTTACAATCCCAAAGGGATTCTATAAGGACAGTATCCACTTGTCCTAGCTCAAATTTACATTTTGTTACAATCAGTCAGGGAACTTAGAGTCAAAGAACTTAAAGTATAAGTAAAAGATTCATATATTCATTTGAAATTTAAATGCTCCACGTTCGATTTCTGAAGAACGAATAAATTATTGTGGCTTCTCTCCGCGCTTCTGGTTAATGAAACACGGCAGAGAAGACCTACAACATAAACGGGATGCAGCTGGCAGCCGCAGCATGTGCATGCAGTCTTCAAAGGCCTCATGTAAGATGGCCGATCAGTTGAGTGGCGGTTTAGCTGCCGTTTGCTGAATGGTACAAGTGGGATTATATGAAGTATGCATCTAAGACTACCCAAGGTTACAGTCCTGTTTTTCTATCACAAACTTACTTCAAATGTTTTGTTTGATTTAAGTTATTCCTGTAACTGTTCAAAACGAAGAGATTGATCTTGAGAACACAATTTGTCACAAGGGGAGGCTGAGAATTAAGAAAAACAACAAATCTCCTGGTTTTATAGATGCCATCTTGTTTTTTAGTGGATGTCACTGTCAGTGATGGTGAGACCGGGACTGTTCTAATCATGGAAATGCCACTGAGTGCGAGCTGCCCAGACCTTGAATAGAGAGTTCTCAACCACAATATTTTGGTAAAGAGGTGAAGCCACAAATAAATGAGTGAGGTTTGTGGCTGCCCAAATCAGTGAAAACCTTGTTGGGGGGGGGGGGATTCACAAGGATTTTTTAAAGCACTCGCTACTTTAACAGAACCAGTTTCCAAGCACTCAAAGTGTTTACCGATAAGAGACTAAGGGCCAGATGTAGGTAGCTAAATACCGGTCGGTAATGACCAAAAATTGGTGAATTTTCCGTTACAGACCGGTATTTAGCCCTTTCCAATGTAGGAGTCTGTAAATAAGGATTCGGTAATTTACCGATTCGTTATTTTAAGGAATAAGTAAAATACTGATTCCTTATTTTAAGGAATCAGTAAATTACCGAATCCTTAAAACCTATGTAGGTAGCACTTAAGTGAGTGCATTTTTGCTTTAAGGATTCTCTAATTACCACCAACTACAAGTTGGTGGTAAATACCGAATACCATTAAAAAGCAATTATTTGCTTTTTTCAAAGTGCCATGTGGCAGACATACATGCCCTTAGGGCATGTATGTGCGCCACATGTGCACACAGTATCAAAAAACGTGGGAGAACCCAATAGACCCTTGTAGGCTTGGGCAATGAGTGGTTAGTGTAGATGTCTACAAGGGATTTGTTTTATATGCAATTTCTTAAATCAATATCTGTTATTAACAAGTTCATTCACAAAATTGAACTCAATGTATCCTTAGGATTACTTGAAGCATTAGTCAGCAGTTATACCAGAACAATGATAACAATCAATGTAAAAGAGAATAGACACACAAAAAGTTGATCAAGACCTCTATGCCTTCAGCATAGAGGTCTTGATCAACTTTTTGTAATTTTGATACATTCAAGATCTAATTAGCGTCTCATCAATAGGATGCGACACACACAGCATCATTTTTAGGTTAGATTTGTAGGTTTACTTGTAGAGAACTAGTTGATGCTTTTATTGTGTTTTGATTGATACATCAACTAATTGCATCTAATTGTCTTTGTATAGGGGGTTTTTATTTGATGAAAATTAGTCCTGATGATGGTCTTACAGATGAATACCCACAAGACCGAAACGTCGACATAAAACATCAACTCCTCAGCCTAGTTTTTGTTACATCGAAAGGATACCACACTTCATTTATTTGTTTGGGTCCCCTCATGAAGTTATGGAGCTGATGTAATGTGATGAACTGACGATTGAATTTATATGTATCGCTTTTCATGACTTTTTATCTATTGATTTGTTTCATTTGCCATCCCCATGTAATTTTATTCTGATTTGTGTCAATACAATTTATCTTCAAACATAACCTTTCCTGCTGTGTGTCTATTCTCTTTTACATTGATTGTTATCATTGTTCTGATATAACTGCTGACTAATGCTTCAAGTAATCCTAAGGATAAATTGAGTTCAATTTTGTGAATGAACTTGTTAATAACAGATATTGATTTAAGAAATTGCGTATAAAACAAATCCCTTGTAGACATCTACACTAATCACATGTGCACACATGCACGATTCAGGGGTGTAACAGGGTGTCAATGTGACACCCTGCCACCCTTGAATATGCTCCCACTATTACCAATTCGGTATTTACCGAATCGGTAATAGTGAATGGCTTCCTATTCATTCCAGGGCCATAGGAATAAATGGGAAGGTATTCCTCATTACCAAATCGGTATTACTGATTCGATAATAAGGAATATTACCGAATCAGTAAAATTTACCTATTTTTTACCTACATCATATTTACTGATTCTTAAATACCGAATCGGTTAAATTCGGTATTTAAGAATCAGTAAATTGAGATTACCTACATCAGGCCCTAAAGGTATAATAAGGAGATAGCGATGCCTAAGATCTTATTTCATACCAATCAAGTTACTTCCTGTGTAGACTTGACTCACCAAATGCAGCAATAGCAGGCAGAAAAGGCTTACTTTAAGGTCCAGTACCGTCTAATCTATGTTTCTTCTAAACACTAAGGGATTCAACAAACTTTATTCGGTTTTATAAATGGAAAAAACCATAAAAGTCATAGATAGGATGCTTTTTTGCAGCATGCTGCTGGGGTTCTGGACAAGGAGATTGAACTGGCTATTAGACAGTTATCTTGCTCACCTTTCCACCCTTTCCTAGGGGTTTCTTCTGTTGCTCCATATGCTGGTTCCCATACTCAGTCCCGTAAAGTAGGCTTGGTGGACATTCCTCAAGATATGCCTCAAGACCAGGCTGGGGGTATCGTCCCCCTTACACCAGTTGTTGTCACACGGGTCGGTGCCCAGTCTCCTATTTTTAGGTCAGCCCCTGACATGACCCCTGGCAATGGGTGGTGCCCAGGAGACACTAAGAGGAAGCGCCCCTCAGTTGGGGGCACTTGTAAACGAAAAAGAACATTGGATCACAGTCATCTTCAGCAGTCCACCCAGAAGTGCCTAACCTGGATGCTATTTCGTTAGACATGCTCAAAGCAGCCTTGCTGTCAGCATTTGGAACTAAATTGGACTCCATCCTACTCCGACTTTCTGCACTGGAAAGCAACCTGTCTGCACTGATAGCTACTTGCAAAGGGACCGTGTCCTTCTCTCCACAAGTATCCCTCCTAAAAGGCCTACGATCTCGACCACCATTTCCAGTCCCAGTAGTAGTGGCACAGAAGCAGGAGACAGAGCAGTGTCTATCACGAAGCAGCCTAATCAAATGGTAGGAGATACAACGGCACCTATTGCCCAGGACTGACCATCAGCACCGTCCAGCCAACCGGAGGGGGGCGGGGGGCACCCAGAACCCAGTATCTTTTCAGTCTCTGCAATCTCAGGGTTTCAAAGTGGGCGGATTGTACAGTTTTGATGATAGGTGGGAAGGGCTGTAAGCCACGCCCCTGGGGACTAGAATAACTATTATCCTAGTTTGGGCTCTCTTCATCTCCTACCAGAGTCCATCGGCTTGTTGTGGTGTTAGCTAGAGTACCATGCCTCAACCCCGGGACCAAGGAAGACTTTTACCAGCTGAACGATAAGGTGGTGCACTGGCTCAATTCCAACATTGCCCCTGGGCTTAGGGTGGAAAACCAAATTTTCATGGTGTGCCAGTCACAGTGGGTTGTTAGCGCCAAGAAATCCTGGCTGGGGGACTGCATTATCATCAATTTTAACAATCCAGTCATGGTAAGCCGAATCTTAAGCACGGTTGCCCAGTCTAACTACAGGTGTTGGAACTCAGCAATCTTGACACTCCCGCTGGGATACTTCTACAGACCCAATTATTACCAACTACGGTCCCAGCGCAGGCGGCTCCAAGAGATGAGCCATAGGGGTCGTGCAGAGGGGATGATAGGGGTAAGCACAGCAAATAGGTTTACTCCTCTGAGCTCATTGGAAGATTGCGATTGACGATGTGTGGGTCCCTCGGACCCTGTGGCACCCGCATCCCAGGGAAATGTATCGCCCCCAGAACAGGTATCAAGTGTGAATGGAGGGTGTAAATTTCTTTCTTGGAATATCGCGAGGCTGGAGAGTAAGATTGGGAACAACGAATGGTTGGCCCTTGTTAAGAGTTTTGATGTGATATGCCTCCAGGAAACTTGGGCTGGAGACAATAATTAGCACCTGGATGGCTATAAAACCCTCTATGTTCCAGCTACCCCATCCAGGTCAGGGAGAGCCAAGAGGGGGTTTATCACCTTTGTTTCTCTAGCTGTCCTTGGCATCTCCACTACCTGTAGGAAGGAAAATGCTACTTACCAGTGTGCGTCTGTTCTTGGCATGTAGAGCTGCAGAGATTCACACTCTGTGCATAGATCGCCATCTGGTGTGGGGCTCGGATGCTTGCACCTTGTTGTTGTTTCGTAAGAAGTCTTTTGTAGTCACAAGATAGGTGACTTCTCCCTTGGACGATAGTGCGCATGGGCATCAACTCCATCCTTGTTTGTCGCCATGAAGGGAAATGATGGAGTTTGTAAGAAACAGAGATGCCCATGAGAATGTATCTAAGATAACATTGGAACAGATACAGGGTCCGGGGAGGTGGGGGGGGGGCGTGTGAATCTCTGCAGCTATACATGCCAAGAACAGATGCATACTGGTAAGTAGCATTTTCCATTCGAGGCATATGAATCGCAGAATTCACACTCTGTGCATAGACTGTACAGCTGTGTCTCCCCTAGCGGTGGTTGCCTGTATCTGTTGCAGTGGTTTGAAAAAGTGTTTGCCTGCACATCTACACAATAGTGTTTAGTGAAGGTGTATGTAGTAGAACATGTTGCTGCCTTACAAATATCTTCTAGGGGAATGTTCCCTAAGAATGCCATGGAAGCCCCTAGTTGGTGTGTTGAGTGCGCTCGAGGGGGAATTGTTAACATGCATTTTGCTTTCTGATAGCATATTTGAATGCATTTTACTATCCACCTGGCAATTCCAGCATTGAAAATTGGGTTGCCTTTATGAGGTGGTGAGAAAGCCACAAACAGTTGTTTTGTTTTCCTAAAGGCTTTAGTCCTGTCTATGTAATAAAGTAAAGCTCTTTTGACATCAAGCGTGTGAAGACCTCTTTCCGCTACAGAATCAGGGTTTTGGAAAATTACTGGTAACTCTACTGATTGATTAAGATGGAATGGAGAAATCCCCTTTGGAAGAAATGTTGGGTTTATTCTAAGAACCACTTTGTTGCGATGAATTTGTAAAAATGGTTCTTGTACGGTTAAAGCCGGAATCTCACTTACTCTCCTGAGAGAGGTGATTGCGACAAGGAAAGCTACTTTGCATGTAAGGAATTGTAATTCGCATTTGTGTAAAGGCTCAAACGGGTGACTCATGAGCCTAGTAAGAACATTGTTTAGGTTCCAAACTGGAGAGGGTGGCAGTCTGGTTGGAATTATTCTTTTAAGGCCTTCCATGAAGGCTTTGATAGCAGGTACCGGAAACAATGACAAATGTTGCCTCTTTTGTAAGTAGGCTGCAAGAGCAGGTAGATGTAATCTGATTGATGAGTATGTAAGATTTCATCTTTGTAGATGTAGTAAATAGCAAATAATGTTCTGAATTGAAGCATCTAATGGGTCAATTTTGTTGTTATTGTAGTAAATGACAAATCTTTTCCATTTAGCTGCATAGCAAGCTCTAGTAGTGGAGCGTCTGGCTTCTTTAATAATATTCATACAGTCCATGGGAGGTTCAGGTAACCAAACTCTAAGATTTCAGGAGCCAGATTGCTAGATTCAGTTGTGCTGGATCTGGGTGCCTTATCTCTCCATGGTTCTGCGTCAGCAGTTTTGGGGACAGATGTAGTTTTTGGTGTGGAACTATTGAGAGTTCGAGGAGTGTTGTGAACCATGGTTGCCGTGCCCATGTGGGAGCAACCAGGATCATCTTGAGAGACTAATGTTTGAGCTTGCATACTACTAGTGGGATGAGTGGGAGTGGCGGAAAAGCGTACGCAAATCTCCCTGACCAGTTCATCCATATTGCATTGCCCTTGGACAACGGGTTTGGGAACCTGGCATCGAAGGTGTGGCATTTTGTGTTTGAGTGTGTGGCGAACAGATCTATGTCTGATTGGCCCCACATTTGGAAAAAAGGTTGAAGGACTTGTGGATGAAGTTCCCATTCGTGTATTTGTTGAGTCTGACAACTTAACAGATCCGCTATCTGATTGTTTACTCCTGGAAGATGTTCTGCCAGGAGATATATGTTTTGTGTAATGGCCCACCTCCATATACTTTGTGCTAGGTGAGACAGCTGCAAAGAATGTGTTCCTCCTTGCTTTTGTATGTAGTACAATGCTGTCATATTGTCCATCCGGACTAAGACAGCCATGTTGAGAAGATGTACTTGGAACTAGAAATATTGCCAGTGGTTCTAGGTGATTGATGTGGAGCGCTTTTTGTTGAGTGGTCCACTTGCCCTGAATTGTGTGATTTAGGAGATGGGCTCCCCAGCCGGTGAGTGATGCGTCTGTTGTTAGCACTATTTGTGAAACTGGCTCTAGGAACGGCCGTCCTTTGGAAAGGTTTACTGTGTTCCACCACTGCAGAGAGCGATGTGTTTGGCTGTCTACCAACATCAGATCTGTAAGTTGTCCCTGAGCCTGATTCCACTGAAATGCCAAACATGCTTGTAAAGGGCGCAACTGAAGTCTTGCGTGAGGTACGATGAAAATGCAAGAGGCCATCATCCCTATCAGCTGCATAAACGCTTGTGCTTAGAGGGAGTGTTGAGGCTGAAACTGGGTGATGAGGGTTTGCAAGCTGGCTATCCTGGCTGGATTGGGGTATGCTAGAGCTTTGCAAGTGTCGATTGTAGCTCCTAGATACTGAGGTACGTAGGAGGGTTGAAGGTGTGACTTGGTGTAGTTTAGTGTGATCCCTAAGTCGTGTAATAGCTGGATCATTTGATAAGTGTGATGAACACACTGACGTATGACTTGGCTTTTAAGAGTCAGTCGTCCAGGTATGGAAATGCATGGATTTGTTGCCTTCTTAAGTGCGCTGCTACTACTGCAAGGCACTTTGTGAACACCCTGGATGCTGTGATCACCCCAAATGGATGGACCTTGAACTGATAATGCTGGCCGTCCACTGTGAATCTTAGGTATTTCCTGTGAGCAGGGTGAATGGGAATTTGGAAGTAGGAGTCCTTGAGATCTAGTGTGGCAAGGAAGTTGCCTCTTTGAAGCAGTGGAAGGATCTGCTGAAGAGTGATCATGTGAAAATGATCTGATTGAACGAAGAAATTGAGAGGTCTGATGTTCAGTATTGGTCTTAGAGTCCCGTCTTTTTGGGGGATTAGGAAATACAGGGAGTAAACCCCTGTTCCTTGATGTTGTATGGGAACTGGTTCTATTGCGTGCTTTTGAAGCAGTGTATGAACTTCTTGTTTGAGGAGTGTTAGATGTTCCCCGGACATTGGAGCCTGTTTGGGTGGTAAGTTGAGGGGAGTAGCAGAAAGTTCCAGGCAGTAACCATACTGGATAATATGTCTTACCCACTTGTCCATAGTGATGGAATACCAGACAGGTAGGAACTGTGATAGTCTCCCTCCGACCGGAGTGGAATGGGCTGGAGGGAAGTCACTGCTTACTAGCGGGGGAGGTGCGAGTGTTGTTGTTACCTCGACCTCTCCCTTTGTTGTTACTTTCCCTGTATCCACCTCTAAAATATCCCCTACTGAGAGATGTTTGTGTAGTGTTTTTGTATGAAGAGGAAGCAGTGTCTGTACCAATGTACTTGGATTATCCTCTGTAGAAGGAGCGGCGAAAGGAACCACGTGTGGATTGAGACTGTAATGCTCCCATGGATTTAGCAGTCTCCGTTTCCTTTTTAATTTTTTGGTGTCTACAGCCGGTCCAAAAAGTTGTTCCTGATTGAACACCTGGTTGAGGATAGTTGTTTGTACCTCCTGTTTGAAACCAGAAATGTGCAACCAAGCACGTTGTCCGAGTAACATGCTAGTGTTAAAGGCCCTAGTGGCGGTCTCTGCTGCATCAAGGGCACACTTGATTGATGCATTGGTTATTAATTTACCCTCTTGGATGAGATCATTGGCCTTGGTCTTGTAGTGATCTGGTAAATGTTGCAATAGGGTTTCTAGTTGGTCATAGTGAGCCCTATCTTACCTAGCAAGTAATGCTTGTGTGTTGGCTATCCGCCAGGGATTACCTGCTTGAGCTGTGGTATATAAATAAATAATACCGGATCTAGGTTTGACTAGGCATAGTAATAACAGATAGCTCAATAAATAAGAGTCAAGATTCGAGGTAGTAGGAGTTTTGCAGGTTTATTACAGCATAAAGGACAGGAACAGGACAACCTGCACAGGAATAGGATGGCAGGGCCGGGCAGCTGCCGGGGCAGGACCTGGGATGAGCGCGCTCTGGGGAAAGGACTGGCGTAACATTTAATAACAATACACAAGCATATATAGTAAAACAGTTGCATTACAGTACATATGATAGGCGGAGCAGTGGGTGGAGTAAAGGGTGTGATGCGTAGCAGTCGCGAAAGATAAGGGTGAAAGTGGGTGTAACAGGGCGTATACATAGACATGTGATGCAAACGTAACAGAATATGTCATGAATGGGGCGGAAACATGGAGGGGGCTACCTAAGGAGCCGGGACCTCTAACCTAGTGGTGCGCGTAAACTGACAATGACGTGTTACTAGGAGAAGCTGGGGGCTACGAACTCTGTGCTAGGAGCAGAGACTGAAGTCTGGAGAGTCAGGGCGACATGTACCTAAGCAGTATCTAGTATCTGATGTTTAGAGAACATGTTGATATAAACTAGAAGTCAGGAGGGGAAAGGCTAACAGACTCTAAGACTGGTGCATGCATTATTCTACATGTAGTGCGTGATGAAGAATATTAAATGACCATTAATACAGTATTTCTCTAACATGGAGACGTAAAGGCTAGACTATGACGGAAACTATTGATGCGATTCAGTAGCTTTAGGAATGCAGAGAAGGAGGGCTGAACTGATAACTAGAATCATAACATACTCTTGGCAGACTCAGAGGCAGAGCCAGGCTGAACCGGGCACTGCGAGGCAGGAAGTAAGTGAAGGGTCAGGGATACAGGTGGGGGCCGTGTCGCTCCTCAGCGAGGGCTTCAGGAGACAGGAGCTGAATCTGGTGTCCAGGCCCTTTTGAGGCCTAGAAACAGGGACTTTTACAATGAAATAACGTGCACACTGAGAAACGTGGCAACGTAGCTTTACATAGGCCTGGTATTCGTAGTATTCACGAGAACTGGAAACTGGCATACTAGAGGTGGACACAACTATAATTGCGTCTTTAATCGAACATGGGGAATACATATGCATATTAATCATGCACACATAACATATGATGGAGGACGCGTAGGGACACAGAACATGGCAAAATTTACTTTTCCACATTCCCTCCTTGTCACTACGTTTCCATCAGATAGAAAGATAGCTTTGGGCGCCATCTTGGAGCGTCCTCGCGCTCGCGCTTTAATTGGCGAGCCTATTTAAGGCGAACTCAGTTTCAGGGCAGGCCTTGACAGATGCTTACCTGATTGGACACACGCTGCTGCTGGCGCTGCTGCAGGCGCTTCGCCGCGTTTTTAACTTTCCTCGTTTTTATATCTTGTTTGGATTTTATTTTCAGCACTTATTCCCTGATTTTAGTAGGGTCCTGGCCCCCTCCTCTTACTGCACATAATCGGCTCCCTCACCGCCGTTTTGGCGGGTCTGGATCCCGGGGGTGGCTCATTGTGGGCGCCATTTTGGATAGGGAATAGAAAGATAGCTTTGGGCGCCATCTTGGAGCGTCCTCGCGCTCGCGCTTTAATTGGCGAGCCTATTTAAGGCGAACTCAGTTTCAGGGCAGGCCTTGACAGATGCTTACCTGATTGGACACACGCTGCTGCTGGCGCTGCTGCAGGCGCTTCGCCGCGTTTTTAACTTTCCTCGTTTTTATATCTTGTTTGGATTTTATTTTCAGCACTTATTCCCTGATTTTAGTAGGGTCCTGGCCCCCTCCTCTTACTGCACATAATCGGCTCCCTCACCGCCGTTTTGGCGGGTCTGGATCCCGGGGGTGGCTCATTGTGGGCGCCATTTTGGATAGGGAATAGAAAGATAGCTTTGGGCGCCATCTTGGAGCGTCCTCGCGCTCGCGCTTTAATTGGCGAGCCTATTTAAGGCGAACTCAGTTTCAGGGCAGGCCTTGACAGATGCTTACCTGATTGGACACACGCTGCTGCTGGCGCTGCTGCAGGCGCTTCGCCGCGTTTTTAACTTTCCTCGTTTTTATATCTTGTTTGGATTTTATTTTCAGCACTTATTCCCTGATTTTAGTAGGGTCCTGGCCCCCTCCTCTTACTGCACATAATCGGCTCCCTCACCGCCGTTTTGGCGGGTCTGGATCCCGGGGGTGGCTCATTGTGGGCGCCATTTTGGATAGGGAATAGAAAGATAGCTTTGGGCGCCATCTTGGAGCGTCCTCGCGCTCGCGCTTTAATTGGCGAGCCTATTTAAGGCGAACTCAGTTTCAGGGCAGGCCTTGACAGATGCTTACCTGATTGGACACACGCTGCTGCTGGCGCTGCTGCAGGCGCTTCGCCGCGTTTTTAACTTTCCTCGTTTTTATATCTTGTTTGGATTTTATTTTCAGCACTTATTCCCTGATTTTAGTAGGGTCCTGGCCCCCTCCTCTTACTGCACATAATCGGCTCCCTCACCGCCGTTTTGGCGGGTCTAGATCCCGGGGGTGGCTCATTGTGGGCGCCATTTTGGATAGGGAATAGAAAGATAGCTTTGGGCGCCATCTTGGAGCGTCCTCGCGCTCGCGCTTTAATTGGCGAGCCTATTTAAGGCGAACTCAGTTTCAGGGCAGGCCTTGACAGATGCTTACCTGATTGGACACACGCTGCTGCTGGCGCTGCTGCAGGCGCTTCGCCGCGTTTTTAACTTTCCTCGTTTTTATATCTTGTTTGGATTTTATTTTCAGCACTTATTCCCTGATTTTAGTAGGGTCCTGGCCCCCTCCTCTTACTGCACATAATCGGCTCCCTCACCGCCGTTTTGGCGGGTCTGGATCCCGGGGGTGGCTCATTGTGGGCGCCATTTTGGATAGGGAATAGAAAGATAGCTTTGGGCGCCATCTTGGAGCGTCCTCGCGCTCGCGCTTTAATTGGCGAGCCTATTTAAGGCGAACTCAGTTTCAGGGCAGGCCTTGACAGATGCTTACCTGATTGGACACACGCTGCTGCTGGCGCTGCTGCAGGCGCTTCGCCGCGTTTTTAACTTTCCTCGTTTTTATATCTTGTTTGGATTTTATTTTCAGCACTTATTCCCTGATTTTAGTAGGGTCCTGGCCCCCTCCTCTTACTGCACATAATCGGCTCCCTCACCGCCGTTTTGGCGGGTCTGGATCCCGGGGGTGGCTCATTGTGGGCGCCATTTTGGATAGGGAATAGAAAGATAGCTTTGGGCGCCATCTTGGAGCGTCCTCGCGCTCGCGCTTTAATTGGCGAGCCTATTTAAGGCGAACTCAGTTTCAGGGCAGGCCTTGACAGATGCTTACCTGATTGGACACACGCTGCTGCTGGCGCTGCTGCAGGCGCTTCGCCGCGTTTTTAACTTTCCTCGTTTTTATATCTTGTTTGGATTTTATTTTCAGCACTTATTCCCTGATTTTAGTAGGGTCCTGGCCCCCTCCTCTTACTGCACATAATCGGCTCCCTCACCGCCGTTTTGGCGGGTCTGGATCCCGGGGGTGGCTCATTGTGGGCGCCATTTTGGATAGGGAATAGAAAGATAGCTTTGGGCGCCATCTTGGAGCGTCCTCGCGCTCGCGCTTTAATTGGCGAGCCTATTTAAAGCTCCCATCTCCCGCGCAGCGGGACGCGCAGGTGAGGACGCCGTCGCTTAGCCGGAGTCGTGCCAGAGTCCTGCCCGTCTGCGCTCGTCCGCGCCGAGGCAGCGCGAGGCTGGGCAGGCTCTGTATAGCAACACATCATTGTTTCGCCGCCTCTGGTTGGGATGATTTCCTACACACGGTCAGAGCTGCTGGTCATAGGGCAAACGTCCAAAGGAGATGCGTGTAAGCCGGTGGACCCTTTAATTGGCCCATACAGCTGCGCCTGTAATGGTTGGTCTCTTAAGAGCCCTACTAAAATATGCTCCTTGGAGAATGCCGCCCCAACCACACGATTACGTGTTGCATCGCGAGATCCACGTATTTGGTGCCTTAATGTTAGATCACTTGTTAAACATCACTTGTCTATCTATGACCTGATAGAGAAAGAGGATCCCGATCTTTTCTTAATGACAGAAACTTGGCTCCAGGACCCCGACTCTGCCATATTGAATCTTGCATTCCCTCAGAACTATACCATCTTCACTTCTAACAGGACCACAAGAGGTGGCGGTATTGCTATGGCAGTCAAATCCTGTTTTCCGGCGGAATGGAAGCCGTCAGGGCTACCCGCTTGTGAAAGCGCCATTTTTAAAGTTGCCTTTTCCCATCAATTTACTTTCAGTGGCCTCCTTGTATACCGCCCCCCCGGCAATGATTCGGTTTTTAGGTCTGCGTTGGCAGACATGGTCAGTCCTATAGCACTCGGCTGTGCCAATTTTAATATTTTGGGTGACCTCAACATCCATTTTGATAATGGATCTTCCACTATCGTGAGCTCTTTACTGGCGGATCTGGAAGCTCTCCAACTGACTCAGCTCGTTACCCTTCCAACCCACTCGGGAGGCCATATTCTTGACCCCTTCTTTTCCACACTAGATGGGTTAAGGTTGTCAGAACCGAGGCTGATGGGGTGGACTGATCACCTGTTAATAGAAGCTTTCTGTCCAGTCCACGATAAGCCTTTTATATCCACAGACAGGCCTATCTTTAAAAGGCCTTGGCATAAGCTTACGTTGGAAGAGTTCTACGGTATACTAGAGCGAAAACCGCTGAGTACCTTCACGAATGTGGATCAAGGATATCAACATTTCTGCGCTTGGATTACAGATGCCTTGGACGCTCTTATACCTTTGCGGTGGTCGAAAGGCCGGACAAAAACACCTAGCCCCTGGTATAATGAATCTCTCGCAGAATTGAAGAAATCCTGCCGTAAAACAGAGAGGGAATGGAGACGTTCCTATGACCCCGCGTTGAAAACTCGATATTTTACTGAGCTGAAGCTCTATCATAGAGCTATCTGCAGAGCAAGAGCTGCATTTTACGCGCAAGAATTTGCTACCAGCCCCAATCCTTCAAAACTGATTTTTAAGGTATTGAAGGATCTTATGAAAAATAGATCCTCATCAGAGGTGATTTGCACAGACTTGCACTGTGACAAATTGGCCTCCTTTTTTGTGGAGAAAGTGGCAAAAATCTATCGTGGGTTTGACACACTCCACAAGGACACACTCCACAAGGATCGATTGGCTTTTACCCCTGTCACGGTAGATTTTGAGCCTCTGGCTATTCTACCTGAATTGTCTAGTGAGGCCTTTGACAGGCTCAGCCTTAAGGTCAAGTCAGGCTCTCCTGCGGACCCGTTAAAGCCAGCCTTCATTAATACACTTTCCCCGCTTTGCCGTGACCCCATATTGAACCTTATCAATATGTCACTGTCTTGTGGAACGGTACCGGTGGCATGGAAACAGGCAGTGGTCACTCCGATATTAAAAAAAGCCAACTCTGATCCCCGACTGCCAGAGAACTATCGACCTATCTCCCTGTTGCCTTGGATTGCCAAAGTAACAGAAGCCCATGTCAACTCTGTTCTGTCCGAACATCTGGCTCGTAACCAGATTCTGGATTCCAGTCAGAACGGCTTCCGGTCAGGACACAGTACCGAGACGGCATTACTTTACATCACGGAACATCTTCGCCAGGTACTTGACTCAGGTCATACTGCAGCGCTTATACTACTAGATCTAAGCGCTGCCTTCGATACTGTGTCCCACCATATACTTATCCAACGCTTACAGGAGGTGGGAGTGACGGATGTCGCTCTCCAGTGGTTTCGGTCTTTTCTGGCAGACCGCTCCTTTAAAGTGGCTATACCACCTGGTCAATCTGCCACCTATCCTTTGGAGCTCGGGGTACCACAGGGGTCTTCGTTGAGCCCAACAATGTTCAACCTCTATGTGAAACCGCTGGCTGGTGTCGTCAAACAGTGGGGTCTTACGATGACCTCATACGCTGACGACACACAGCTAGCGGTGACACTTAGTGAAGACCCTGAGGTGGAGGCCCCCAGATTCCGTGCGGGTCTCTTGGCAGTAGCCGGCTGGCTCCGCACCAACTGCCTCCAGTTGAATGCCACCAAAACGGAGGTATTGGTTCTAGGGAAGCATGCGGAGCAATGGGGAAATCAGTGGTGGCCTTCGGAGCTTGGTGTCACTCCTATTCCAGCTACTGGAGTGAGAAATTTAGGAGTATGGGTAGACTCTGCGTTGACCTTCAGAGATCACACCATGAAGGTGGCTGCCACGTGTTACGGAATTTTGCGTGGTACTAGGCCGGTCCTAAAGTACTTTGATCCCCCTACCAGACAGCTTGTAGTCCAAGCCTCAATACTTTCTCGGCTGGACTACGGCAGTTCACTGCTATTAGGGGTGAATCAAGCGGAGGCCTCTAGGCTCCAAAGAGTACAAAATGCCGCGGCACGAGCCATTGTGGGCCTTCCCAGACACTGTTCAGTGTCTGGTACCATCACGGCCTTGCACTGGCTCCCGGTCAGACAGCGCATTAAATTCAAGGCGCTGTGTCTGGCCTTTAAAATTCTAAAATTTTCGTCGCCGCCGGCACTTGCTCCTCTTCTTATACCCTACAAGCCTTCTAGATCCTTGAGATCAGAGGGGCTTCATCTAGCCATCTGTCCACGCTTCAAGCTGAGCAGAATGGGTGGCCGATCCTTTAGGGTGCTAGCGGCAAGTTTATGGAATTCACTCCCTGTTCACATTCGAGCCCTTGAAGATTTGCTCACCTTCAGGCAGGCGATTAAAACCTTCCTGTTCCCGGCACCTAGTTAATTCCTTTTCTTTTATCATGTGTTATGTTACAGCATCTGTCAGAGCGCCAGGACGCCCCTTTGCTGGGGCAGCTGTGCGCTATAAAAATACCAAATAACATAACATAACATAACATAACATAACATCAATATTCATGATACCATCTACCATTTCATACAGCATCAATTGTTCGTCTCGAATTTTCTTGGAACGGGATTTAGAACGGGGCTTGGGACTAGGAATACAAGAGGTAGCACAAATGCCGCAAATCGCAGGGCCACATTGTATACAGAGGCAGCAACTGAATATGATCGTTACTGCAATACCTAGAAAGGACAATACTTTCCATCCCCAAGCGGAAATTATATTCCAGAACCAACCGGACCATGTCCAGGTGCCTGGATCTTGGTGTAACAGATGGGCAATTTTATGAAGTCTGGTTATAGCTGAATAAACAGACGGCGCGTTATTTGGAATGAAAATGCAGCAACTAGATCCGATGACTCTACATGCCCCGCCCCTATCGGCCAGTATGACGTCAAGGACGAGACGATTCTGGAGCACGACAAATCTCATAGCAGATTGCTCTTCGGTTAAGTTACCTAGAGCAGAGGCAGTCTCATTCACTACAGCTTCAAGGGTTCTTGTTAACCTACGGATTAGCTTACTATTCTGGATAGGGCCTATAAAGAAGAAGAAACCTCTATTGAAATCTGTATACTTTTCTAGAGCAGTTTCAGTATAATCGACAATTGGGGACTCGATCTCCCTTCTATGTCTAATGTGTACTAGATGTGTGTTTCTGTGATAATCAGATGGGGCTAGGAAAACTGGTGGCAGTAGGAAGGCAATGTAACAGGTTCCCTCCCAATCGAGGGGCAGACGAACATATGCGGTTTGACCACAAATAAAATAAGAATGACGTGAAGCTTTAAAAATAGATTTCCTACTGTCACTATACTTGACAATAGTAGTACAATCACTATGTCCTACATGTACGGAACCATAATTTCGGACACATAATTCGCCTTTGACTGGTAGTACTGAAATAGCAGGTAAGTCTGGAGTAGTATCAGACTGAACATTCAGGACCATGAAACTCGAAGAATAATTACCTAAATTGTAGACTTCATTCTCTAGATCTAACCCTGTTCTGTGGGGAAGACCTTGCTTGTCTGGAAAACATGTACTGTTAAAAAAAGGCATATCTGTTGAGGATGACGTTAACGTGGACCATGCTCCACACGAACCATTATGTGAAAATGGATAAGGAAAGAGTGGCAGAACTCCCTTCGGTGTCTGGAAAGGGGGGAGTCGACCACACACCCAACAATTAGTGGCATTGCTGGTCTGGTGTGAATAATGTAGCATGCGGATAAAAGAATTGTTACGCATAGCGAGGCGGTAAGAGAGTTCATGAGGAGGCAGATCACTAAACGTGTGCTCTACTGTAGCATTAGAAGACTTATTCACATGAGAAACTGGAAAATACAAGTAAAATGCATAACTGGTGCAGGAAATCATAATGCTGAGAAACAAAACGAAACTTAGAAAAACGATACATCGGATTGAGTTTTGACTAACTCTCTCACTATGGGGGTCTATTTTATACATGTCAGAAACCGGTCTAACCGTTTCACCTAGGGGAGGACTTAGACAATCAAACTGGCTGACTTATTTTACTAGACCTTAACTTTTTCTTATACTCCTGTTGCGGAGTTTTCTCTAACAGGGAGGGTTCAGTAACAGTGTCTTTTGCGGGACAGTCCTTAAGAATAGTACTTTGGCAGTCTTTCAAATGATCTGAAATGTTCTTTGAAACGGGCTTCAATCCATAAATTTTTTTGATATGCGATAGATGCGCCCAGCCTTTGCGTCCCTCCAACTTCACGGCTGTACGGGTGGCCAGGAGGACCTGTCGGGGCTCCTTCCAGCGAGGCTCCAGCGGACTTGAACGATCGAAATTTCTCACTAAGACCATGGATCCGGGAACGATTTCATGCGGTGCCACCTCGGTATTGTCTGGAAATGCGGCGGCAACCTGTGAACGACAAGAGTTGAGGGCAGACATCAAGGAAGCTAGGTAATCTGTCAGCATATTACTTGAAACATCGGTAATACTTCGAGGTCTGGGTGTACCCCACATGTTAGGGGGGCGGCCGAAAACGACCTCATACGGAGACAGACCTGATCTGGAATGTGCGACCATGCGCATATAGAACAGGGCGACTGGCAGAGCTACTAGCCAGTCCACACCTTTCTCTTTACAAACTTTTGCAATTCGAATTTTCAGGGTCTGATTATGTCTCTCTACGAGACCAGCTGCTTCAGGATGGCGTACACAATGGAACTTCCACTGGTACCCTAACAAAAGGGACACGTGTTTCATTAGCTCGGATGAGAATGGCTGGCCGTTATCAGAATATACGACTCTAGGGAGTCCATAACGGGGGAAGAATTCACGAACCAACTGCTTGGCAGTGGTCGTGGCTGTGTAATCTGGAACTGGATATGCTTCTGTCCATCTGGACAAAGCGCATACAACTACGAGGACATACTTGAAACCTCGACATCGCTCCATCTGAATATAATCCATCTGGAGGACTTCAAAAGGGTGGTCAGGGGGCTGGAATCCACCTTGTTCCACCGGGACACTTTTACCTGGATTAAACTGACAACATATCATACAGGTACGGACTTTCTGCTTGGCTGCAGCTCGTAAATGCTTGTTGAACCACATGTTCTGGATACTGTCTAACATAGCTTTTTCTCCTAAATGTGCTGGACTATGTGCGGTATTAATAATGACTTGAACCATAGAGTCGGGGAGAAACCATGTGGCTTTTCCCTTCGTCACCCATCCCTGATCTGTCTGGACCCCTCCTTGTTCGGACCATTTCTTGATTTCCTCGGGAGTAGCATGTAACTGGATATCTATGACATCTTGAGTAGGGTCCTTAACTGTCATACATGTAATCGGATCTGGAGTATGTGTCTGTGTCGGATTAACTGGAATGTCTGGAGTCTGAGCTGTAAGCTTGGCTGTGCGATCTGCTAGATCATTACCTTGGGAAATAGTGTCAGTAACTTTCGTATGTGCTTTGCATTTCATGATAGCAATGGATGTCGGTAAGTGTATGGCATCTAACAGAGCCTGAATAAGGAGACCATGCTGAATCTTGGTTCCATGAGAAGTCATGAAACCTCTCTCCTGCCAGAGCACTCCAAAGTCGTGTACGACTCCAAATGCGTAGCGTGAGTCTGTGTAAATATTAACTTTCAGGTTCTTAGCGTGTATGCAGGCTTGAGTCAGAGCAACTAGCTCTGCTGCTTGAGCGGACAGAGTGTCAATGCGGTGTGTCTCTATAACTTCGGTGTCAGTAGTCACTGCATACGCGGCGACTAGTTCTCCTGTACTTGTTCTCATACATGAACCATCCACATAAAGTGTCAGGTCGGGATTTGGTAATGGAATATCTGTCAGATCTTGTCTTGGTTTAGTCGTGATGTTAACTACTTCCACACAATCGTGTGTGGCAGGATTTGGATTAGCTGATGGTAACAGTGTAGCAGGATTTAGGATGTTGCAGCGTCTGATTTCTATGTGTGGCTGAAACAGTGTCAATTCATAACCTGTTAAACGTGCAATTGTCAAGTGCTGAGTCTGTGTTCGGTTTAAGAGAACTTCCACGGAGTGTGGAACTTGTACTGTCAAGGAGTGTCCTAATACTATGGAATCACTTTGTCTGATAGCTAGTGCTGTGGCTGCAACTGACTTGAGGCACGCAGGCAGAGCCTGGGCTACAGGATCTAATGTGCTTGAAAAATAAGCACAAGGCTTGTATTGTCCTGCTTGATCTTGTGTGAGAACAGATAATGCTGTACCTTCACGTTCTGTGACGAAAAGTGTAAAAGGCTTACTGTAGTTCGGTGTAGCTAGAACTGGAGCTTGGCATAAAGCTTTCTTTAACTCATTGAAACTAAGTGTATGTTCAGATGTCCAAGGGAGGACAGTCGATACGGCTGCCTCCTGTGTCGTTAACTGTATCAGTGGTTTAGCTAGAAATGCATACTGAGGAATCCATTGTCTGCAATAAGAAGTAAGGCCGATAAAAGCACGTACCTCCTTCTGGGTCTTTGGCTGAGGAAGACTCGCTATTAACTGGATACGGTCTGGTGTCAACTGCCTACCCCACTTGGACAGCAAGTGGCCTAAGTAGATTACTTGCTGGACACAGAATTGAAGCTTCGAAGGGGACACCTTGTGCCCCATCTCGGCAAGGAAATACAAAACTGTGAGTGATGCTCGCTCGCAAGCACGTTCAGAACGGGCTGTGATCAGTAGATCATCGACATACTGGAGCAGGGCAGTGTCAGTTGGCATGTGAATGTTGTCTAGTTGTCTCTTGAGTGCTTGACTGTAAATACTAGGACTTTCTGTGAAACCTTGAGGAGCGCGTGTGAACATATAGCTCCTTCCATTTAAACAAAATCCGAAAAGAAACTGGCTGTCTGGATGAATGGGGACACTGAAAAATGCGTTCTTGAGGTCTATGACTGTAAAAAATGTGGCTTCGGAATCAATGGCTGTCAATAGTGACGAAATGTCTGGGACAACTGGGTACTGAGGAATGATACATTTATTAAGTTCTCGTAGGTCAATCACTAATCGATATACTGGAGGTGCATTTGGATCAGTACGTTTCATGACTGGAATGATCGGAGAATTACATACATTGGAGTCAGTTTCTACAATTACTCCCTGAGCCATGAGCTCGTCAATAATTTTGGATAAGGCTGCTACAGCCTCAGGTAGCAATCTATACTGTCTGATTCGTGGTAACACTACACCTGGCTTAAGAGTCACACGATGGGGTGTGATTTGCATATAGCCAACATCAGTTGGACCTCGCGCCCATAGATGCTGCGGAACATTACACAATCTGGGATCAAAATCTCGTAATACATAGTGACCCTTGAAGTCACGTAGGAACAATCGTATTCCCTCTGGGGAACAGCATATAACTGCACCTAACTCTTTCAGTGTTTTAATACCTAACAAATTTTCTGGACATGACTTAGTAAGTAACAGATCAGTAGTGCGGGACAATGGACCTACTTCTAGAGTAACTGGCTTTGAAATTTCATTTACTATTGGCTTTCCTGAAAATCCAAGGGAAACATTTCTTGAGCCTGAGAGCGGAGCCCCTGGAACTTCGGCGTGACTAATTGTGGTCCTACTTGCCCCTGTATCAATCAGAAACTTTCTATCTTTCCCTAATACTTGACTATGAACATAGGGACCTTCTTGATCTACAGGTATCTCGATGAGAGGCAAGCCTACCTCCCTCTCTAGGCTGTTTCATGAATACGGTTGATACTCTGGATACTCTGACTGTGCATACTGGTACATCTGTTGTGTAACATGCTGTGTTGCAGCAATAGGCTGCGGTACTGTAACTGTCTGTGGTGCATTCTGTGGCTGAGGAGTCTGTGAAACTTGTTCTTGTCTAGGCGGACGTGGTCTTTCTTTAGTCTTACCAGTAGCTATGTTGTGTTTCAGAACTGCACACTCGTTTATAAAATGACCTGGCTGTTTACAATAATTGCAGTTTCCTTTAACGGGAGCTGTAGGATGACTGGCTTGATTCGGACCCCTCTTCTGACTGTCTTGAGGAACAGATTGCGCAACTAGTACTTTCATTTTCGTGTCTTTCATACGTTTTCTCTCGTGATCTTGCTCTTCTCTGATTCTATTCTGGTGATACTGAAGCATCTGCAACATCTGGGACGGGGTATTAGCTTGCCAGGTACTTTCGACTTTCAAAACTCGATTCTTAACTTGTGGACTTGAGTTCTCGACTAATTTAGTAACAAAAAGATGAGGGTATGACTCGCTACTTGTCTTGAGGCCACTGTTGATACTGAAGCATTTCTCAAATCTAGAATAAAAATCACTAGTGTCTTCATCTTGTTTCTGTTTACAGGCTGAGATTGCATCCCAGTCTTCCTTTTTAGTGGCTAATAATCTTGGCAAAACTTGTATTAACAATTCTGGTAATTCTTTACATTTATCTCCAAGCCCGGTACCTGGTACTCGTGCCTTATCTTCAGCTTCTAGAACTGCCCAATCGATCTTTTTCTCTCCCACCTCCCATTCTTTTTCCTTGAGTTTCTCATATACCCCTGCGGGCAACAAGACTTTTAGCATCTTAATAATATCTGGATACGTGTATTCTCCCATACGGAGCATGTCTTTTAATTCTCGATGGAACCCTACTGGATCTTTATCATGACAGGGAATTAATTTTTTCATCTCTAAGAGTTCCATCTTTGTGATCGGGGTGTAAACAAACACTCGTTGCATTTCACCAGCTGTTGTCCTGACTGGATGTACTTCTCGTAACGGATTCTGTCTGTCTATGTAAAAGGGTTTACTTTCTGGGGGTGAGACATGAACAAAATGCGGGTTCAAAAACATACTATATTTGTGGCGCTGTTCTAGAATGACACTAATTAAATCGGTACCTAGACCTTTCCATTTATACTGGAGTAACTCGTTCAGGACATCGTGTAACAGACCTGGATCAGAATGTTGACCCTCATACAATGTAATGAGGTGCTGAATCATATACATACCCGCCAGTCGTTGCTCGGCTGGGGGCAATTTCAGAAACATTTGTGCCACTATTTCGTCTGGAAAAGTGGTAGAATCAGTAGCCCATCGGACTGCTGATCGGGCTAGTTCTTGTTCATGCATAGTACTTAATTCGCTATAACCGATTCGCGATTTCAGAATGTGATCGGTAGCTTGGAATACTTGTTCTAGAGAACCTTGTTCTAGTGCTGGATGATGAAAAGTTGACTTGTGTTCCTGACGTAAATGGCGATCTGGAAATCTAGATTTTCCTACGTACGCTATTCTGGCGGGATTCTCGTCCTCTACCTCTTCCGTAGAGTCATTTTCTTTCTCGCTTACTTGTGCTGCTTTACGTTGGTCGTGTAACCTTATTATTTCCTTACGAATTTTCTTGTACATACTCTCTATACTACTGATAGTCTTGTGCTTACCCTCAGCTATATTATCACTCCACCTTGTCAGAGTTCTCATTTCGACCGGATCTTTAGTCGGGTAATCTTGTTCTCTTATTAGACAATTAATCAGAAACTTTAATAACATAAGCTGGATTTCAGCTTTTCTTTGAGACATGGCTTCGCTAATACTTTCTGGATCATCCCCTGTACGGATGAAACGATATATTCTGTCTAGATCTCCTTTCATATCCGGTAGGGTGTCTAAATACCCGGTCACCCGTCTTACACGGATGGAATATATTACTGTACTATCATCACCTGCAACTGGATCATAGCGGCATTCAGTGAGAGCTCGTCGGATTTCTGCAACGGACTTATATTTGGGCATACGCTGTAACGCACATTCGTGTAACTCGGCCAACGTTTTACGTTGGTGTGGCGGCGGGGTACCAGGAGGACCTCCTCCTGCGGCCCCTAAACTGGAATCGTCGACTGACATTCTTCGTATTGGCAGAGTGGCGGGAAGTTGTAATGTAGGCTGGATCGGGGGTACCGTAACAGGTACTGCAAGAGGTGCCCCGGTGTCTGGAGGAGCTGGATTTACATTACTTACAGGGACTGGCGGGACAGGATTCGCATATTCTGGGACTGTGTCGTCCAAATAGGACGAGATGAATATATCAGCTGCGGTCGGTTTGTGACGTAGCTTGGTCGGAACTAGTGGTGGCGGAAAATTACTGGATGCCTCCGGGGTCGCTTTTGGCAAGCCCTCGGCAAAAAGAGGGTACATACCCTTAATAAGGGCATTCCTCTGTCTGTCTGACTGTTCGGTTTTGACTCGTTCACCTATCTCGATTAATTCCCTTTCTTGGGCTCGTTCTAAGGATTCTCTACTTAGTTCTGACTTTCTGATTTCTTTTTCGGTTCTTTTATGAGATTCTTTGCGCCATAACTCGATGGCATCTTTCTGTGACTGTCTGGCTTTCCTTTTCCATAATGCTTCTTCTACTCTCATGATGCACTCGGCATCCCACGTACCTGATACGGGCCATCTATACTTTTCTTCTAATTCTTTGGTATACTCTACCCATAAATCTAGATATAATATGGCACTTATGCCATGCTTCTGATACATAAAATGACCTGGACTGTCCCTAGGCGGGACAGGAACTGCTGCTTCTAACAGACCTTTTCTAGTTTTCAACTGACGTAATTTAGAGAATAAGGGCATGACTGAACTGTAATCTAGACACAATACCATACACAATGAACACGATAATTACTTCACATTCATACCACGACATTGAAATACATGAAGAACATTTAAAATAACAGTTCGAACAGAATACTACCTGAAATACGGAAAACAGAATACATGAATTTTCTCGAGAACAGAACTGACTAGAACAGAAACTAGATGCACTGCTGAAACAGTACGAAACTCACCGGTCTCATAAAGAGACACGTCAGGACCCGTATCCACCAAAGTAGACACTTCGTTTTGTGGGTCTGTGTACCACCAACCCACGGACCAGAGTCAATTAGATTGACCCTGTCTAGATACTACCCCAGTAATGGTACTCACCGGGCAGCAAGAACGGAAGGCCTCGGACTGGACTGGACTGCTTCGACGCCGGACGGACGAACTTCGGACTTCTGTTACGGGTGGGCCTCCGGATACCTCGGACCTTGGACTCTCGGCTTGGGCTCTGGTCGGGACTCGCCGCGTTCCTCCACCGCCTCGTCTGGATGCTGGACCGCCACCTCCGTCTCCTCCGTGGGCCTGAGGGATACTTGAAGCAGAAATATCTGCACGTGCACGGTATGGTTCCGTCACGGCTGCAGAGGGTCAGGGGGCCGGCGTGGCTTCACCGGCGCGTGGGGAAAGGGCAAGTCCCTATTCGGGCGCCATTATGTGGTATATAAATAAATAATACCGGATCTAGGTTTGACCAGGCATAGTAATAACAGATAGCACAATAAATAAGAGTCAAGATTCGAGGTAGTAGGAGTTTTGCAGGTTTATTACAGCATAAAGGACAGGAACAGGACAACCTGCACAGGAATAGGATGGCAGGGCCGGGCAGCTGCCGGGGCAGGACCTGGGATGAGCGCGCTCTGGGGAAAGGACTGGCGTAACATTTAATAACAATACACAAGCATATATAGTAAAACAGTTGCATTACAGTACATATGATAGGCGGAGCAGTGGGTGGAGTAAAGGGTGTGACGCGTAGCAGTCGCGAAAGATAAGGGTGAAAGTGGGTGTAACAGGGCGTATACATAGACATGTGATGCAAACGTAACAGAATATGTCATGAATGGGGCGGAAACATGGAGGGGGCTACCTAAGGAGCCGGGACCTCTAACCTAGTGGTGCGCGTAAACTGACAATGACGTGTTACTAGGAGAAGCTGGGGGCTACGAACTCTGTGCTAGGAGCAGAGACTGAAGTCTGGAGAGTCAGGGCGACATGTACCTAAGCAGTATCTAGTATCTGATGTTTAGAGAACATGTTGATATAAACTAGAAGTCAGGAGGGGAAAGGCTAACAGACTCTAAGACTGGTGCATGCATTATTCTACATGTAGTGCGTGATGAAGAATATTAAATGACCATTAATACAGTATTTCTCTAACATGGAGACGTAAAGGCTAGACTATGACGGAAACTATTGATGCGATTCAGTAGCTTTAGGAATGCAGAGAAGGAGGGCTGAACTGATAACTAGAATCATAACATACTCTTGGCAGACTCAGAGGCAGAGCCAGGCTGAACCGGGCACTGCGAGGCAGGAAGTAAGTGAAGGGTCAGGGATACAGGTGGGGGCCGTGTTGCTCCTCAGCGAGGGCTTCAGGAGACAGGAGCTGAATCTGGTGTCCAGGCCCTTTTGAGGCCTAGAAACGGGGACTTTTACAATGAAATAACGTGCACACTGAGAAACGTGGCAACGTAGCTTTACATAGGCCTGGTATTCGTAGTATTCACGAGAACTGGAAACTGGCATACTAGAGGTGGACACAACTATAATTGCGTCTTTAATCGAACATGGGGAATACATATGCATATTAATCATGCACACATAACATATGATGGAGGACGCGTAGGGACACAGAACATGGCAAAATTTACTTTTCCACAGAGCAGCATCTAATAATTTAGACTCCTTGTCCGGAGGTAGTGCCTCACCAGAGGTCTGAGAATTAGCCCGTTTTCTAGCGTTAGCTACCACCAGGGAACCTAAAGGGAGTTGACTTTTGATGTAGGCGGTGTCATTGAGAGGAGGTTTATATTTTTTGTCAATTCTCGTATTCAGAATTCGAGCCCTAACAGGGTCTTTAAATATGTCAGAGGCATGTTTAATTAGTATAAAGTAAAGGTACCCCTTATTAAATTGAGGCCTAAGAGGAGGGGGAAAAGATAAATACAACAATAGATAACCTCTTATCTGGCCTATCTAAATTTGCAAAGTTGGCAATATCTCTATTTATAATTTTCAAAGATTGTTTTATGTGCTGTATCTTTGAAAATTGTAAATAGAGCTATTGCCAACTTTGCAAATTAGATAGACCAGATAAGAGGTCATCTATTGTTGTAGAGGCATGTTTAATTACACCTTTTAACATTGGCAGGGTTTGTACAGTCTTTAGTGACTGCTCAAAAGTGTCTATTAGAAAGGCCTCTTCTGCAGGGTCTGAATGCATTGAAACACCACAGTATGTAGCTGCCCTATTTACCAACTGACTAAAGCCAATATTGTCATCGGGCGGAGATGGCTTTGTTGGGTATGCCTGGGGATCACGGAGGTCTGGAGGGTCGACCGGGTCATCATAATCGTCCTAGTCGTCCTGTGGTACGTCTGTGTCGGTATCAGGGTCTGTAAAAGGGTCATTGTTGCCTCCCCCATCTCCTAAATCATCATCAACCTGTAGTAATGGAGAGCTTGGTGAAAGTATAGGAGAGTGTGGAGGAGAGATAGGCTTAGAAAGAAGAAAAGGAGAACAGGGTTGTATAGGTTAAGTAGCACAGTCTTTTTTCTTAACAGGCACTGCAGGAATGGTATATATAGTTTCCTCTTCTTGGGTGGAACAGTAGACATGTTTCCGGTCTAAATTTAGTATTCAGGGTCAGCCTGAACCTTCCTTCCTCAGATCCAGCAACAACAAGAAAAGAAGAGAAGGACGAGAAGCCGCACAGAGCTAACAAGAGGACGCCGCCCACTGACTTGGCCCCAGCCCTACAGGCCTGTATCCCTCGAACCCGCTCCTGGGAAACCCTGGCGTGTCCAGCAGCCAGTAACCTCACTAACCCCGGAGGACCTGCTGCCTTCACTTTCAACACTGATTCTCCTGTGAACACCGGACGTGTTTAAACTGCAGCTTCTGGTGCCTGCCAGAAACCGAGAATCCAGCCCACTCCGCACCCACCGAACCTGGGCCGAGGTAGAGTGGAAAAACACCACGAGGTGGTGTCCCCGGCGGTCCTGGCCCGAGATCCGGTGACCCCTGACCTGCTTCAAGCCTCCAGACGACGCCTGCAGCCTCAATCGAGCGGAC
Organism: Lissotriton helveticus; assembly: GCF_964261635.1. NCBI lineage: Eukaryota > Metazoa > Chordata > Amphibia > Caudata > Salamandridae > Lissotriton > Lissotriton helveticus. The sequence goes on along the minus strand of NW_027611651.1, from coordinate 373,553 downwards.
CCCCCCTACCTCAACCAGAGCGGGTAAGGAGTGTTAGATGTTCCCCGGACATTGGAGGCTGTTTGGGTGGTAAGTTGAGGGGAGTAGCAGAAAGTTCCAGGCAGTAACCATACTGGATAATATGTCTTACCTACTTGTCCATAGTGATGGAATTCAAGACAGGTAGGAACTGTGATAGTCTCCCTCCGGCTGGAGTGGAATGGGCTGGAGGGAAGTCACTGCTTCCTAGCGGGGGAAGTGCGAGTGTTGTTGTTACCTTGACCTCTCCCTTTGTTGTTACTTTCCATGTATCCACCTCTAAAATATCCCCTACTGGGAGATGCTTGTGTGGTGTTTTTGTATGAAGAGGAAGCAGTGTCTGTACCAATGTTCTTGGATGCTCCTCTGTAGGATGAGCGACGAAAGGAACCACGTGTGGATTGAGACTGTAATGCGCCCATGGATTTAGCAGTCTACGTGTCCTTTTTCATTTTTTCCAGAGTGGTGTCCACAGTCGGTCCAAAAAGGTGTTGCTGATTGAACACCTGGTTGAGGATAGTTGTTTGTACCTCCTGTTTGAAGCCAGAAATGTGCAACCAAGCACGTTGTCCGAGTAACATGCTAGTGTTAAAGGCCCTAGTGGCGGTCTCTGCTGCATCAAGGGCACACTTGATTGATGCATTGGTTATTCATTTACCCTCTTGGATGAGATCATTGGCCTTGGTCTTGTATTGATCTGGTAAATGTTGCAATAGGGTTTCTAGTTGGTCATAGTGAGCCCTATCTTACCTAGCAAGTAATGCTTGTGTGTTGGCTATCCGCCAGGGATTAGCTGCTTGAGCAGCAACTCGTTTGCCGGAAGCATCTAATAATTTAGACTCCTTGTCCGGAGGTAGTGCCTCACCAGAGGTCTGAGAATTAGCCCGTTTTCTAGCGTTAGCTACCACCAGGGAACCTAAAGGGAGTTGACTTTTGATGTAGGCGGTGTCATTGAGAGGAGGTTTATATTTTTTGTCAATTCTCGTATTGAGAATTCTAGCCCTAACAGGGTCTTTAAATATGTGAGAGGCATGTTTAATTAGTATAAAGTAAAGGTACCCCCTATTAAATTGAGGCCTAAGAGGAGGGGGAAAAGATAAATACAACAATAGATAACCTCTTATCTGGCCTATCTAAATTTGCAAAGTTGGCAATATCTCTATTTATAATTTTCAAAGATTGTTTTATGTGCTGTATCTTTGAAAATTGTAAATAGAGCTATTGCCAACTTTGCAAATTAGATAGACCAGATAAGAGGTCATCTATTGTTGTAGAGGCATGTTTAATTACACCTTTTAACATTGGCAGGGTTTGTACAGTCTTTAGTGACTGCTCAAAAGTGTCTATTAGAAAGGCCTCTTCTGCAGGGTCTGAATGCATTGAAACACCACAGTATGTAGCTGCCCTATTTACCAACTGACTAAAGCCAATATTGTCATCGGGCGGAGATGGCTTTGTTGGGTATACCTGGGGATCACGGAGGTCTGGAGGGTCGACCGGGTCATCATAATCGTCCTAGTCGTCCTGTGGTACGTCTGCATCGGTATCAGGGTCTATAAAAGGGTCATTGTTGCCTCCCCCATCTCCTAAATCATCATCAACCTGTAGTAATGGAGAGTTTGGTGAAAGTATAGGAGAGTGTGGAGGAGAGATAGGCTTAGAAAGAAGAAAAGGAGAACAGGGTTGTATAGGTTAAGTAGCACAGTCTTTTTTCTTAACAGGCACTGCAGGAATGGTATATATAGTTTCCTCTTCTTGGGTGGAACAGTAGACATGTTTCCGGTCTAAATTTAGTATTCAGGGTCAGCCTGAACCTTCCTTCCTCAGATCCAGCAACAACAAGAAAAGAAGAGAAGGACGAGAAGCCGCACAGAGCTAACAAGAGGACGCCGCCCACTGACTTGGCCCCAGCCCTACAGGCCTGTATCCCTCGAACCCGCTCCTGGGAAACCCTGGCGTGTCCAGCAGCCAGTAACCTCACTAACCCCGGAGGACCTGCTGCCTTCACTTTCAACACTGATTCTCCTGTGAACACCGGACGTGTTTAAACTGCAGCTTCTGGTGCCTGCCAGAAACCGAGAATCCAGCCCACTCCGCACCCACCGAACCTGGGCCGAGGTAGAGTGGAAAAACACCACGAGGTGGTGTCCCCGGCGGTCCTGGCCCGAGATCCGGTGACCCCTGACCTGCTTCAAGCCTCCAGACGACGCCTGCAGCCTCAATCGAGCGGACCCCCCCTACCGCAACCAGAGCGGGTAAGGAGTGTTAGATGTTCCCCGGACATTGGAGGCTGTTTGGGTGGTAAGTTGAGGGGAGTAGCAGAAAGTTCCAGGCAGTAACCATACTGGATAATATGTCTTACCTACTTGTCCATAGTGATGGAATTCAAGACAGGTAGGAACTGTGATAGTCTCCCTCCGGCTGGAGTGGAATGGGCTGGAGGGAAGTCACTGCTTCCTAGCGGGGGAAGTGCGAGTGTTGTTGTTACCTTGACCTCTCCCTTTGTTGTTACTTTCCATGTATCCACCTCTAAAATATCCCCTACTGGGAGATGCTTGTGTGGTGTTTTTGTATGAAGAGGAAGCAGTGTCTGTACCAATGTTCTTGGATGCTCCTCTGTAGGATGAGCGACGAAAGGAACCACGTGTGGATTGAGACTGTAATGCGCCCATGGATTTAGCAGTCTACGTGTCCTTTTTCATTTTTTCCAGAGTGGTGTCCACAGTCGGTCCAAAAAGGTGTTGCTGATTGAACACCTGGTTGAGGATAGTTGTTTGTACCTCCTGTTTGAAGCCAGAAATGTGCAACCAAGCACGTTGTCCGAGTAACATGCTAGTGTTAAAGGCCCTAGTGGCGGTCTCTGCTGCATCAAGGGCACACTTGATTGATGCATTGGTTATTAATTTACCCTCTTGGATGAGATCATTGGCCTTGGTCTTGTATTGATCTGGTAAATGTTGCAATAGGGTTTCTAGTTGGTCATAGTGAGCCCTATCTTACCTAGCAAGTAATGCTTGTGTGTTGGCTATCCGCCAGGGATTAGCTGCTTGAGCAGCAACTCGTTTGCCGGAAGCATCTAATAATTTAGACTCCTTGTCCGGAGGTAGTGCCTCACCAGAGGTCTGAGAATTAGCCCGTTTTCTAGCGTTAGCTACCACCAGGGAACCTAAAGGGAGTTGACTTTTGATGTAGGCGGTGTCATTGAGAGGAGGTTTATATTTTTTGTCAATTCTCGTATTGAGAATTCTAGCCCTAACAGGGTCTTTAAATATGTCAGAGGCATGTTTAATTAGTATAAAGTAAAGGTACCCCCTATTAAATTGAGGCCTAAGAGGAGGGGGAAAAGATAAATACAACAATAGATAACCTCTTACCTGGCCTATCTAATTTGCAAAGTTGGCAATAGCTCTATTTATAATTTTCAAAGATTTTTTTATGTGCTGTATCTTTGAAAAATGTAAATAGAGCTATTGCCAACTTTGCAAATTAGATAGACCAGATAAGAGGTCATCTATTGTTGTAGAGGCATGTTTAATCACACCTTTAACATTGGCAGGGTTTGTACAGTCTTTAGTGACTGCTCAAAAGTGTCTATTAGAAAGTCCTCTTCTGCAGGGTCTGAATGCATTGAAACACCACGGTATGTAGCTGCCCTATTTACCAAGTGACTAAAGCCAATATTGTCATCTGGGGGAGTTGGCTTTGTTGGGTATGCCTGGGGATCACGTAGGTCTGGAGGGTCGACCGGGTCATCATAATCGTCCTAGTCGTCCTGTGGTACGTCTGCATCGGTATCAGGGTCTATAAAAGGGTCATTGTTGCCTCCCCCATCCCCTAAATCATCATCAACCTGTAGTAATGGAGAGTTTGGTGAAAGTATAGGAGAGTGTGGAGGAGAGATAGGCTTAGAACGAAGAAAAGGAGAACAGGGTTGTATAGGTTAAGTAGCACAGTCTTTTTTCTTAACAGGCACTGCAGGAATGCCTGGTGTATCCAGTTTCCTCTTCTTGGGTGGAACAGTAGACACGTGTCCGGTTTTAGGGTCCATGTGTAGTGTTTTTTGATTTGGATCGATAGGATCCGGTAAAAAAAGTTCTTCCTCTTCCGTAGACGCTTTCGATGCTGATCTTTTCGGGTCCAAGTAAGTTTTGGATTTCTGCTCGGGATCCTTGGAAGATGTTTTTGGATCCTTGGTACCCACCCCAGGGAAGGGACCCATTGGTCCTTGCCCATTACCTACCTGTAACACCCCTAAATTTAGTATTCAGGGGCAGCCTGAACCTCCCTTCCTCATATCCAGCAACAGCAAGAAAAGAAGAGAAGAAGGACGAGAAGCTGCACACAAGAGGACGCCGCTCACTGACTTGGCCTCAGCCCTACAGGCCTGTCTCCCCTCGAACCTGCTCCTGTGAAAACCCCGGCCTTTCCAGCAGCCAGCAACCTCACAAACCCCGGAGGACCTGCCTGCCTTCACTTTCAAGACTGTTTCTCCTGTGAACACCGGACAGGTTTAAACTGCAGCTTCTGGTGCCAGCCAGAAATCGAGAATCCAGCCCACTCCACACTCGCCGAACCCGACCCAAGCTCAGGTGGAAAAACACCACAAGGAGGTCCCCCCGGCGATCCTGACCCGAGATCCGGTGACCCATGACTTGCCTCAAGCCTCCAGAAGATGTCTGTAGCCTCAATCCAGAGGACCCGACGTCCAAAGGCACCCCTACATCCGACGCCCCACGGCCTTGTGTGCCCAACCCAGCGGTGCCTAACAAACCTTCAAGATCCCAACTTACCACTCGAAGTGGTGGTCGCTCCTGGAAGATCCTCGTCCACGAGCCTGCAGTGTGTCAATGTCCCGGAGAATCTGCATTGAAATCAACAGGGCACCCGACCTCAAAACAGACCCTGCGCCCGGCCGCCCTAGTGCCGCTGAGGGTGCACCTTTGGTCCCCAACTTGCCCTGAGCTAAACCCTAGGAGCTTTGCTCCCACAATCCTGTGGCCTGCTTGCCAGCCTCCACCAAACAAAGTCCCCCTATCCTCCATAGGATAACATTGGGCCTCAACACTCTGCACTCGGCCGTCCTAGTGCCGCTGAGGGTGCAACAACAGTGCATCACTGACCCTTGGAGACCCCCTGAGTCAAACCCCAGAACCTTAACTCCCACAGTCAATTACTTCCCTGAGAACCGTTAACCTGTTTTCCCTCCATAGGATAACATGGACACTTTTTCTCCGAAATGTTTTTAAGTGTGGAGTTTTGAAATCTAAAAATATTTTTTAAATCGCACAAATAACCAAAATGTGTTTACTTACCTGTTTCTAGGGAATGTCCCAGTGCTGAATCTAGGTATCCAAAAGTGATACAAAAGGGGATGATGGACGGAGCGTTTGAGCAAATCAAACACTCACCCCCAGTCAACTGATCTGGGTTTAATCCATCACCATTCTTTAGCTCACTCCGCCACCCCAGTTCAGACATGGCCATATGCAAATCATTCTGACCCTGTGCCTCATGGGAAAAGTCCAGCCCGAACTGCCAAGCCATGTCTTCCCTAGACCGGAAACAAGTATCCTGGGACCGGTGTTGCGTTCATAACCCTCATCAGCCAGGCTATCTTGAATCAAGTGGCAAAGTGAGCAAGGGACTCACGTCTGAGCATACCCTGCCAACTTAGGGCGAACAAAGCGATACTAAAGGGGATGATGGACGGAATCTAGGTATCCAGCACTGAGTTAGAAAAGTAACCCGAAAAGTAACTTACCTGCAATTTATTGTAGAAGCCCATTTATTTCAATGTAATGCTCCAAAAAGTTTCCAAGTGTGGAGTTTTGAAAACTGAAAATATTCTTTAAAAATCATGCGAATAACCAAAACGTAATTACTTAGCTGTTTCTAGGAAATGTACCAGTGCTGAATCTAGGTATCCAGCACTGAGTTAGAAAAGTAAAGCAAAAAGTAACTTACCTGCAATTTAGTGAAAAAGCCTATTCATTTCAAAGTACTGTATTTGCTAAGTGTTGCATACTACTGCTCCCCTGTAAATCAAACAAAGTACATTTTCTACTGCCTACTTGAACTGTGTTCATACAAGTAAATTATTACTGCAGAGTATTTTTATGCTTACCTGTGCCAGGCTTGCTTAGTTCTAGAAATAAAACAATAGTATATTTATTTATACAAAAACAATTGGCCTAGAGTTTAGTTCTTGAGTGTGTGAATTCATTTGCTGACTGAGTGTGTACATCAAATGCTTAACACTGTCCTCTGATACTGCCTTACTGCTCGACGAAGCTACCACTATAAAGAGAGTAAGTTTCTATCTAACTTTAACCTCTGCCTACCTCTGGAGACCCTTGGACTCTACACACTGTACCTCACTTTGGTGCAGTATACAGAGCCAGTTTCTTACAATACCTCACTGTATGTCTCTCCCAATTTACATGTGATGTTGTTGCCCAGTGGAAGGAGCAAGCTGCTCTGGTAACTTCTTCAACGCTGGAGTTACACACCCGGATGAGGGCTATATAACTCTGCTGGGGTCTGTACTTCAGCATTGCATCTTGAAAGGTCAGAGTTATCACTACATTTTTCTAACAGGGGATTTTAACACTCATGTGTGGGGACATCAGGCAAGGAGGAGTGGAAGCTATGAGCTGTGCACGAGAAGCAGGCTTACACATGGAACATACTCCCAAGGGTTTTGAGCTTAACTCCATCTTGCTTGAATTTGATCTGACATCTGTAATGAATAAGCTGCCTCCGGGGAAAACAGACATTACTTCCACCTTTATTGGGTGAGGGTGTGAGACCGTTATTGATTTCACCTTTGTATATACCCCCCACCTCCGCAGCGGTCCGTGCAGCACACCTCACTCTCCGCAGGGGGCCCAGCAGCTCTGCATTGGGGAACTCCACCGCCCGGCAGCAGCCGTCATCACCAGTCTCCGCCGACCAAAGCGGATCGGCTGCTCTCTCCGCGGCCGCTGATCGTCCCCCACGGCCCGCAGCCACCGCCCGGCGGGGCGCCACTCCAGTAGGCTAAGGGGATGCAAGATGGCGGCCTCCTCCACAGCGGCTGCCTCCTGTCCTCGCCCGCCGATATCCCAGTAGGGCACTGTCGCTGAGGCCAAGGGCAAGGGAGTGATGACGTGTGGGGGCGTCACCAACTACTCAGTCCCCCCGGAAGGTAGGGGCGCCGCGTCCCTCTCACAGCCGGTGCCGGCATGCTCGCCTGGTCGAGGTCCCGGCGTTCTAGGCCTCACCGGACCCGTCAGGACCAGCTGCGTCGCCGGCTCGTAGAGCCGTCACCTGGGCCGCCACCCGGTCACATTCGCCACTACTTGCAGCTCAGCCGAAGATATGGGAGCCGCGTCTCACTCTCCGCGAGCGCCGGCAGGAGCGCCCTGTCTGGACAGCTCCAAAATCGAGGTCCCGGCGTGCCAGGCCTCGTCAGACACTTCCGGACCTGCTCTGTTGTCGGGTCCCAGCACCGTCACCAGGGCCACCACCAGGCCAAAACCGCTACCGATCGTAGCCCATCAGGTCCGCAGCCGAATGCAACAGCAGGGAGCCCCCTTGGATGCCCAGGGCAAGGATATGTGGACAGGATTAGTTCAGGCTGGCCGGAGCTCGCGCTTTAGACGACCGACATGATCGCCAGCTAAGCCACGCCCTTGATTCCTCCTATTTTGACGCGCTTGGGATCATCCACTCTAATCTATCCACTTCTTTGGCCTCCTACTTTTATACCACAGTCAATAAGAGGCCGCGGCAAACAAAACAGGCCCAATGGTATACCAAACCCTGTAGGATGGCCAAATGTGCACTTGTTAGGGAAGTCAAAACTGGAACTGCTGAGAGCATTAGACCAGCGAGACATTCCTACAAGAGCAGAATCGCTGAATCTAAGTCAGAATGGGAGGCTGTAAGGTGGGTAAATATAAAGGAAGCTTTGGACGGTCGTGATTACAGGGCCTTTTGGAATGTAGTTAGAACAGGCTCGGTTGAGGGTCCTCCAGCATTAGTACCTAACCTGAGCGAAGAAGTTTGGTTATCGCATTTTAAGCCTTTGTTTTCTCATAGCAATACCCAAACTGTTGCAGACTCTCCTCCCCTATTGAAGGGAATATTCGTCTCAGGATCATTGGAGGCAAATGATTATGATTGCCCACCTTGTACTATGTTGGAAATCCAAGCGGCCCTTAGGAGCTTGTCTTCCGGGAAGGCTCCGGGATTGGATAGAATCCCTGGAGACCTATTCCTGAGTGAGCTTTAATGCCATCCTTCACGGTATAGAAATCCCTCACACATGGTTGGGCACAGAGATCATCCCCATCCATAAAAAGGCCTCCCCACTCGACCCAGCTAATTACCGCCCCATTAGCCTGATTGACGTCTTGCAGAAACTGTTTGCCCACTTTTTACTAACGAGGTTGCAGTGTTGGATTGATGAACACCACATCCTGACCCCCCTCCAAGCGGGCTTTCGTGCTAAAGTCTCTACCATCAACCAACTGCTTAGACTTCAATTGGTATATTGGAAGACGATAACCATGGGAGCTGGCAGCCTGTATCTGATCTTTGTAGATCTCCGATCTGCCTTTGATATGGTACAGAGGGAGAAGCTTTGGGTCATATTTAGAAATGGGTGCTCCAGTATATCTGTGCCAATTGTTTAAACGCTTACATCAAGGCACCTTTGCGAAGGTGAGGTTCGGGAGGAATGGGAAGCTCTCGGCCCCCTTCTGTGTGGAAAAGGGTGTTAGGTAGGGGTGCGTGCTGGCCCCCACTCTGTTTGTCTTGTTTCTCAATGGTTTGATTGACCACCTTTTGGGTGCGAGGGATTTAGATTCTCCTAGTCTAGCCATACGCAAGATACCGGCCCTGATGTTCGCTGGCGATATGCTTTTGTTCTCAAAATCTTCTATGGGTATCCAGCGAACTCTGGAGGCGTTCTGCTTTTCTTGCAAATCTAGAAATCTGGCGATCAATCTTTCCAAAACCAAATACATGGTCTTCCACGCGAAATCAACCAATTGCCCGCACCCCCATTTGGATGGTGCGGTGCTGTAAAGAGTATCAACGTTTGAGTATTTGGGGTAACTCTGAATGATAGGATGGAATGGGGGTCACACATGGCCAAGGCAAACCTGAAATTGGCCCAAGCCTCTGGTGGAATATTAAATGTATACATGAGTGCTCATTTAAAATCCTGGGATCACCAGTTGAAATCTACAAAGCCCAGGCGAGGGGTGGTGAGCTCTATGGAGTAGAGTTGGGGGGCCATGTCAGTCCTACCTCATTGTCCACCACTGAGAATAGCTTCATTAGGCGCTTATTGAGACTTCCTCAGAGCACTCCTTTGATTCCACTACGTTTAGACCTGGGTTTGGTCCCTATTCAGGATGTTATGGCCAATCGACCCCTATTGTATTGGAGGCGACTCTGGACTACCCCAGAGCTGTCAAGCTACAGAGAGGACTTGAGGGATCTACTGGCTATAAGGGGAGTGGGGAAAATCCCCTGGCTAAACTTTGTGAAGCAGCTCCGCCACGTATTCGGTAGGGCAGATATGTGGACTTCCCCTGAGCAAACATGCCCCTTAATCCCTAAAAGGGCTTTGGCCAATGAACTCAAACAATACTGCATGGATCGCCTAACACTTAACCCTGCTTTGGGTAAATTGACCAATAGACTACTGGAGGTCAAGGATAACTACCCTTTTGAGCAATTCCTGAATGACATCACGCCCTTACTGGCGAAGAAACTCTATGTCCAATTTAGACATGGAACACTCCCAGTTAGGGCAGTGACTAATAAGTGGTTGAATGCACCCCTTGCAGCTAGCACATGCCCAGGGTGCGAAGGTAGTGAGGAGACGGATCTGCACGTTCTGCTCATCTGCCCTTTGTACTCTAAGGCAAGAGCTAAATGGATTGTTCAATTATGCAAGAATATGGGTCTCAGGGACTGCAGGGATGTATTTAGAATATTAAAATACGATACTTTCCCTATGATTGTATTTGGGACCTCCAGATATCTTTTGTCTATGTGGTGCACCAGAAGTGCAAAAATAAAAAATGCCAAACCATGAGATCTTTACTTCTGTGACTATTTTAACCTTTAATGAATTTTATAAAAAAAGGGAGTAGATGTGTTAAACTTTACTAGGATATTTTTATATTTTTAATGTCTTTCTTAAAATCTTTTACCTGACTGTTTTGCATCATGAGTACACTGTACTGTTTTTTAACTGGCTTGTTTTATTCGAAAAATTGTTTATATGTGCTTTTATAGCTTCTAGCCGATAATAAAGCTTTTTGACTGACTGAGATTCCATCTTGTTTGTTACACAACGTGGATGTCACTGTCTGTGATGGTGAGACAGGGACTGTTCTTATCAAGGAAATGCCACTGAGTGCGAGCTGCCCAGACCTTTAATAGAGAGTTCAAAACCACAATCTTTTGGCAAAGAGGTCAAGCCAGGAATAAATGGGTGAGGTTTGTGTCTTCCCAACTCTATGAACTAAACACCTTGTTGCGGGGTTCACAAGGATTTTTTAAAGCACTCGCTACTTTAACAGAGCCCGTTTCCAAGCACTCAAAGTGTTTACAGATAAGAGAATAAAGGAATAAGGAGATAGTGATGCCTAAGAATATATTTCATACCAATCAAGTTACAGCCTGTGTAAACTTGGCTCACCAAATGCAGCAATAGCAGGCAGAAAAGGCTTACTTTAAGATCCATTACTGTCTAATCTATGTTTCTTCTAAACATTAGGGGATTCAACAAAATGTATCCGGTTTTATAAAACAAAAACACCATAAAACTCATACATAGGATGTTTTTTTGCAGCATGCTGCTGGGGTTCTGAACAAGGAGATTGAATTGGCTATTAGACGATTATCTCGCTCACCTTTCCACCCTTCCCTAGTGGTTTCTTTTGTTGCTCCATATGCTGGTTCCCATACTCAGCCTCAGTCCCCTCAAGTAGGCTTGGTGGACATACCTCAAAATATGCCTCAAGACCAAGCTGGGGGTATCGACCCCCTTACACCAGTTGTTGTCACGTGAGTCGGTGCCCAGTCACCAATTTTTAGGTCAGCCACTGACATCACCCCTGGCAATGGGTTGGGCCCAGGAGGCGCTAAGAGGAAGCGCCCTTTGGTTGGGGGCCCTTGTAAACGCAGAAAGAACATTGGATCACAGTCATCTTCAGCAGTCCACCCAGTAGTGCCTAACCTGGATGCTCTTTCGTTAGACATGCTCAAAGCAGCCTTGCTGTCAGCACTTGGAACTAAATTGGGCTCCATCCTACTACAACTTCCTGCACTGGAACGCAACCTGTCTGCACTGATCGCCTCCTTGCAAGGGTACCATGCCCTGCTCTACACAAGTATCCCTCCTACAAGGCCTACGATCTCGACCCCCATTTCCAGTCCCAGTGGTAGTGGCACGGGGGTAGGAGACAGAGCAGTGTCTATCACGAAGCAGTCTAGTCACATGGTAGGAGATAAACACCACCTATTATGCCCAGAACTGACCCTAAAGACCGTTCAACCAACCAGAGGGGGCAGGGGTCACCCAGACCTCAGTATCTTTTCAGTCTCTGCAATCTCAGGGTTTCAAAGTGGGCAGATTTTACAGTTCCGTTGATAGGTGGGAAGACTGGAAGCCATGAAACCCCCGGGGACTTGAATAACTATTCTCCTAGTTTGGGCTCTGTTCATCTCCTACCAGAGTCCACAACACTTGTTGTGGTGTGAGTACCATGCCTAAACCCTAGGACCAAGGAAGACTTTTACCAGCTGAACAATAAGGTGGTGCACTGGCTCAATTCCAACATTGCCCCTGGGCTTAGGGTGGAAAACGAAATTCTCATGGTGCACCGGACACAGTGGGTTGGTAGCGCCAAGAAATCCAGGCTGGGGGACTGTATTATCATCAATTTTAACAATCCAGTCATGGTAAACCGAATCTTAAGCAAGGTTGCCCAGTCTAACTACAGGTGTTGGAACTCCGCAATCTCGACACTTCTACAGACCCAATTATTACCAACTACGGTCCCTGAGCGAGCGGCTCCAAGAAGTGGGCCATAGGGGTTGTGCAGAGGGGATGATAGGGGTAAGCACAGCAAATAGGTTTACTCCTCTGAGCTCATTGGAAGATTGCGATTGACGATGTGTGGGTCTCTCGGGCCCTGTGGCACCCGCATCCCAGGGTAATGTATCGCCCTCAGAACAGGTATTGAGTGTGAACCGAGGGTGTAAATTTCTTTCTTGGAATATCGCGGGGCTGGAGAGCGAGATTGAGAACACCGAATGGTTGGCCCTTGTAAGGAGTTTTGATGTGATATGCCTCCAGGAAACTTGGGCTGTAGACAATAATTATCACCTGGATGGCTATAAAACCCTCTTCATTCCAGCTACCCCGTCCAGGTCAGGGAGAGCCAATGGGGGGCTTATTACCTTTGCTTCTCTAGCTGTGCTTGGCATCTCCGCTACCTCACTTAACGTCTCTCCCAATTTACGTGTGATGTTGTTGTCCAGTGGAAAAAGCAAGCTACTTCTGGTAAACTTTTACAACGCGGGAGTTACACACTTGGATGAGGGCAATATAACTCTGCTGGGGTCTGTACTTCAGCATAGCATCTTGAAAGGTCAGAGTTATCACTACATTTTTCTAACGGGATTTTAACACTCATGTGTGGGGACATCAGGCAAGGAGGAGTGGAAGCTATGGGCTGTGCACGACAAGCAGGCTTACACATGGAACATACTCCCCAGGGTATTGAGCTTAACTCCATCTTGCTTGAATTTGATTCAACATCTGTAATAAAAAAGCTGCCTCCGGGGAAGACAGACATTACTCCCACCTTTATTGGGAGAAGGTGTGAGACCTTTATTGATTTCACCTTTGTATCTCCCCCTTATTCTCTAGTTACCGATTTTTCTGTGCAGGCGAGTAAATGTAGTGACCACAACTCTATTTGTGTCTTAACAGGCTAGACCAGAACACTCGGACATAGCAAGGTGGGCGGCTGCTGGTGTCCCCCTTAAAGCGGTGGAAGCAGGAAGGAGCGTAAAGAGGGGGTGTATTGTCCCAGAGCTACTCCACGAATCCCTTTTAACTCAGTGTCGGAGCAAGTTTGAAACCTGTCTCGATGATGAGGCAAGTGCTCCGGACATCATGGGTGCATTTTGATCCATGTCTACTGTCATAAGGAAGTTACTACGGGCCTCGGGTGGGGGCTGTAAGTACCAGGTCCACGATGGTTCGGCGTGCTCCCAGGTTTCCAGGAACCTGAGACAGGACTTGGGTGTTAAGCCCCGAGACCGGGTGGCGCTCAAAGGTCACGAAGAGCATATAAAGCTGCTCTAGCAACTCATGAGTTTGTCCTGAAGATGGAGGCCTGGATCGATTTAGTGGAGGCGAGTACACTGCGTAATAGCTCAAAGTTCTGGGGCATTATTAACAGCCCATTTCTATATGGAAATAATGCTAATTTACTAGAAGCCCATTTCACTGAGGACAATTGAGTACATTATTTTGAGGGTATCTTCCAATCAGATACCCTGCCAACTGAGGGGCAGGAAAGGGTGGAAGGCAAGTCGGAACTTATTTTCACCACGCAAGAGGTGAGAGCCGGTATTCTGGGTCTGTCTAAAAACAAGGACCCCACGCCAGATGGGAGCCCGCCATATCTCTACATCGCCCACATAGAAACCTGGGTGCCTGTCCTCACAGATGTTATCAATGCTGAAGTTCAGATTGGCCACCCAGATTCTTGTGCTTTATCGATTATAGTCCCGGTATTTAAAAAGGGAGATCGGTACAGTACCTATTGTTATAGGCCCATTTCTCTGCTGGACTCTGTGGTGAAGGTGGTGGGCCACATGATACTTGACACACTTGTATCATGGGTTGATGAAAACAACTTTTTATCCGCTATCCAATACGGCTTTCGCCCAGGTCGTTCCACTGTGGAACAGTGTTTAAACCTGTACATGGTTCTGAACAAATACACTGTGGCTCGTTCCAGCCCCATATACCTAGCCTTCATAGACAAGTCCTCAGCATTCCACTGGGTCAATAGGTCCAAGCTGTGGCAGTTGATGTCCTCCATTGGCATAGACAGTAACATAATTTTATTTCTGCGGGATCTTCACCGTGATTCAACCGCGGTTGTCCGCTGTTCAAAGGACCTGAAAGTGTCCAGTCAGCTTGACATCAAGAGAGGGGTGTGTCAAGGGTGCATTTTAGCATCCTTTCTTTTTAACCTATATATTAATTCCTTAGAGAAGACCCTTTTGGCCAACAAATGCGGATTGTCCCCAGGTAGGCAAGCGTAGCCTGCCAGTCCTATACGCAGACGACGTGGTCCTTGGGCGAGGACAGCTAGGTGCCTGCAACTTCTTCTGAAATATTTTGCCCTTTTTATGAAGGACTTGAACCTTTCGTTTAATCATTCAAGTCGTTCATTATGCAGGTGGGACCTCGTAAAGCTAAGCAGTTCACTTTTAAATTCGGACTTTCGTCAATACCGAAGACCAATGTTTTCTCCTATTTGGGAGTTGTGTTTGACGATTCCTTAAGTTGGCAGACATACCTCGAGATAGGCTGGGGGTATCGTCCTTCTTACACCAGTTGTTGTCACATACGTCGGTGCCCAGTCGCCAATTTTTAGGTCAGCCTCTGACATGGCCCCTGGCAATGGGTTGGGCCCAGGAGGCATTAAGAGAAAGCGCCCTTTGGTTGGGGGCCCTTGTAAATGCAGAAAGAATATTGGATCACAGTCAACTTCAGCAGTCCACCCAGTAGTGCCTAACCTGGATGCTATTTCGTTAGACATGCTCAAAGCAGCCTTGCTGTCAGCACTTGGAACTAAATTGGACTCCATCCTACTACAACTTTCTGCACTGGAAAGCAACCTGTCTGCACTGATTGCCTCCTTGCAAGGGGACCATGCCCTTCTCTACACAAGTATCCCTCCTACAAGGCCTACGATCTCGACTACCATTTCCAGTCCCAGTGGTAGTGGCACGGGGGCAGGAGACAGAGCAGTGTCTATCACGAAGCAGCCTAGTCACATGGTAGGAGATACAACACCACCTATTATGCCCAGAACTGACCCTAAAGACCGTTCAGTCAACCGGAGGGGGCGGGGGTCACCCTGAACTCAGTATCTTTTCAGTCTCTGCAATCTCAGGGTTTCAAAGTGGGCAGATTGTACAGTTCTGATGATAGGTGGGAAGGGCTGTAAGCCATGCCCCTCGGGACTTGAATAACTATTCTCCTAGTTTGGGCTCTGTTCATCTCCTACCTGAGTCCACTCCGCTTGTTGTGGTGTTAGCTAGAGTACCATGCCTCAACCCTGGGACCAAAGAAGACTTTTGCCAGCTGAACAATAAGGTGGTGCACTGGTTCAATTCCAACATTGCCCCTGGGCTTAGGGTGGAAAACCAAATTCTCATGGTGCGCCAGACACAGTGGGTGGGTAGTACCAAGAAATCCTGGCTGGGGGACTGCATTATCATCAATTTTAACAATCCAGTTATGGTAAGCCGCATCTTAAGCACGGTTGCCCAGTCTAACTACAGGTGTTGGAACTCAGCAATCTCAACACTTCTACAGACCCAATTATTACCAACTACTGTCCCAGCGCGAGCGGCTCCAAGAGGTGGGCCATAGGGGTTGTGCAGAGGGGATGATAGGGGTAAGCACAGCAAATAGGTTTACTCCTCTGAGCTCATTGGAAGATTGCGATTGACGATGTGTGGGTCTTTCGGACCCTGTGGAACCCGCATCCCAGGGTAATGTATCGCCCCAGAACAGGCATCGAGTGTGAATGGAGGGTGTAAATTTCTTTCTTGGAATATCGCGGGGCTGGAGATCGAGATTGAGAACACCAAATGGTTAGCCCTTGTTAAGAGTTTTGATGAGATATGCCTCCAGGAAACTTGGGCTGTAGACAATAATTATCACCAGGATGGCTATAAAACCCTCTTCATTCCAGCAACACCATCCAGGTCAGGGAGAGCCAAGGGGAGGCTTATCACCTTTGTTTCTCTAGCTGTCCTTGGCATCTCTGCTACTCACTAAACGTCTCTCCCAATTTACATGTGATGCCGTTATCCAGTGGAAAGAGCAAGCTACTTCTGGTAAACTTTAACAATACAGGAGTAACACACCTGGATGAGGGCTAAATAACTCTGCTGGGGTCTGTGCTTCAGGATAGCATCTTGAAAGGTCAGAGATTCACTACATTTTTCTAATTTTTCTAATAATGCTAATTTACTGGAAGCCCATATCACTGAGGACAATTGAGTACATCATTTCGAGGGTATCTTCCAGGCGGATACCCCGCCAACTGAGGGGCAGGAAAGGGTGAAAGGCAAGTCGGAACTTATTTTCACCACGCAAGAGGTGAGAGCCGGTATTCTGGGTCTGTCTAAAAAGAAGGTCCGCGCCAGATGGGATCCGCCATATCTCTACATCGCCCACATAGAAACCTGGGTGCCTGGCCTCACAGCTGTTATCAATGCTGCAGTCCAGGTTGGCCGCCCAGATTCTTGGGCTTTATCGATTATAGTCCCGGTATTTAAAAAGGGAGATCGGTACAGTACCTATTGTTATAGGCTCATTTCTCTTCTGGACTCAGTGGTGAAGGTGGTGGGCCGCATGGTACTTGACACACTTGTATCTTGGGTTGATGAAAACAACTTTTTATCCGATATCCAATAAGGCTTTCGCCCAGGTCGTTCCACTGTGGAACACTGTTTTAAACCTGCACATGGTTCTGAACAAATACACTGTGGCTCGTTCCAGCCCCATATACCTAGCCTTCATGGACCTGTCCTCAGCATTCCACTGTGTCAATAGGTCCAAGCTGTGGCAGTTGATGTCCTCCATTGGCATAGACAGTAACATAATTTTATTTCTGAGGGATCGTCACCGTGATTCAACCGCGGTTGTCCACTATTCAAAGGATCTGAAAGTGTCCAGTCAGCTTGACATCAAGAGAGGGGTGTGTCAAGGGTGCATTTTAGCACCCTTTCTTTTTAATCTATATATTAATTCCTTAGAGAAGGCCCTTTGATCACACATGCTGATTGTCCCCAGGTAGGCAAGCGTAGCCTGCCAGTCCTCCTATACGCAGATGACGCAGTCCTTGGGCGAGGACAGCTAGGTGCCTACAAATTCTTCTGAATTCTTTTGCCCTTTTTATGAAGGACTTGGACCTTTCGTTTAATCATTCCAAGTCGTTCATTATGCAGGTGGGGCCTCATAAAGCTAAGCAGTTCACTTTTAAATTCGGACTTTCGTCAATACCAAAGACCAATGTTTTCTCCTATTTGGGAGTTGTGTTTGACGATTCCTTGAGTTGGTGCCCTTTGCTTACTTGGAAGAAAGGGGATGCAGTGAAAGGTTTTACAGCTGTTTTTAACTTTTCCAGCAGAGTGGGAGGGAAGCCAATAGGGTCTCTTTCGAAGACATATGAAGACAAATATATCTCAAAGGTTAGTTATGGGAGTGAGATATGGGGCCACATTGGGGTAGGGGCAGTGCAAAGTGCTGAAAACTCTTTCCTGTGATGGGCCCTTTCTGTCCCACAAAGCACCCCGGTAAATGTTGTGCACAAAGAGTTGGGGATGCCTTTCCTCTCAGATGTACTGGATTTCCGTCACCTGGCTTTGTGGCTTAATATTTGGGCTAATTAAGAAAATACACTTAGCAAAGATGTCCTACAGGAATGCCTTTCACTTGACCATGTCTCAAGCATCCAATGGCTCCAGTATAGAAGAGTTGGCCTCTCCAGGGTAGGTAGGAACTATTTGCTAAACCTGAGCGCATATGTAAGAGGGACCTTTCTCTGGTCAAAGAGTGTTTTTAAAAGAATGAGCTGCTGTGATAGAGAGGGAAATGAATGTGTAAGCCTAGTGTGCGTAAGTACATTGTGTTAAAAACTGTACCAACCACCGAACCTTATCTTCTAGGGCTTAAAAGCATCTATGAGCGTTTTCTATTGATCCGGTTTCGGCTCAACATCTTCTATTACCTCATGGCACACCCCCGCGGCTTCCACAGAGGCCAGTGCCTCATGCCCTGTGGCTGCAACGGTGAGTCTCCTCAGGAAATGATTCACTTTTTTAATGTTTTGTAGTTTTTATGCTGTCCCTAGAAAGTTATTTATTATTCCAATTCTCAAAAAAGCGGGTTTTAGGCAGGTGAGACCGGCTCTTATCTTTTACAACTGCTCTCTAATGACACTGTTTTGCATACGGTTAACTTTTTATGGGTCGCTGTTAGACTCAGGTCAAGCTGCGATTAACTTCTGTACTGTAATTCATGAATTTTTGTCTTGTGTTTTGATTAACTTGGACATATTTGTCATGTATTCCTATAGGTTCTGAATCGATCCCCCTATTCCTGACCCTATTCTGGTTAGCAAACTAACAAGTTAACTAGCAGTCAGCCCATGAGGCAGAAAACCCCCATGATGCAGATACCGTTATCTGACGCAGTCACACTACGGCACAGGAACGTATTATCTGATTAGGTCATAACGCTTGCGATCTAATTAGACAAGCGATATTCCTCCAGCCCCTGATAAGGCATACGGAGTTCTCATAACAAATCAAACCTATGACAACCTGGAAAAACCGTGCGGCCATTGTTTTGATTTCACAGAGAACTTCAGCAAAAGAATGTGCTAACGAGCAAGTCGTATGACATCTTTATTGACGTATCTATGTCCATCCTTACGTCAATCTCGGCACCTTAAAGGTATAAATATTACCGATCTTGCCCTATGCAAACACACGCGTGGTGACGAGATGGAGCAGCCATACTTGCCGAAGCCCAGAGCAGAGCAGACCCCGCTGGCAGCAGCCCCGCCTTCCTGACGCGCTGAGAGACGCGCTGCTATCTCCTACCGAGAGACCCAGCACCGGCGCTTCCGGGTAGCCCTCGCAGGCAGCCTGGAATATCGAGACCAGAGAGAGAGATACCATCCCTCATTCATCCTAACTTCCAGGTACAGAACTGAATAACCCCTCACAGAGAATTCTGTAGTTATTCACTTGGCAAAAACAAACTTAACTTAAACTGTAACTTTCTATTCCCGCCCACTTATTAGGCTTAGGTCAGGTACACGGGGTAGGCGTATTTAGAAACACCAGTTGAGTACGTTTAGTCAAATGTATATATGTATGTAATCTATTTTATTCATTTTAAACATCTTATGGCTTAGAAACCATATCAATGTTTTTACAGTATTATTTTATACTTCTGCTTCTAATGTATGCACTTTACTTAACAATAAGTATTGCAATAATATCGATCCATTTCTCTTGTATGAGAAAAGAGACTGATCAATAAATAACACCTTTTTATTGAACACGCCCGTCTCTTCCTTTTCTCTACAATCTGATGAGACTAAGAATGCACGTACTGACTGAGTAAAATAAATTGCCTTTTGTTCACACGACTCTCGAGATTTACTCTTGATTAGGGGAGAGCAAAGTTGTCATGTTCTATGGTTGTCAGAAACTAAATCCCTTCTTGTCTAATCAGGGAAGTTAAGTCCTACCTGAACATTCGAGAAAGTTTCTAGTGAACTCTGAGCTAAGCTGGCAAACCCAAAACTTTAAGTCTAATATCGACAGTGGTAGACCTAGTTAACGTCTGATCTAGGCCTTTACTATTGTAGGTATTATTCCAATGCGCAGAGCCTATTGGGATGATAGGAACTACACTACATGGCGCCCAACGCGTTTGGAAAGGGCGATAAAACTAACGTAAGACATTTAGAGTAACTCAGTCGTGCTTTCTCACTCAGACCCCTTTTCCCATAATACTCCAAAGACGTCTGGAGTGGGTGAAAGGTTATATCCGCCAGACCTCGCAGGAGGGAACTCCTATGTATGGTTCTTGGTATAGTCAACGTTGAAGGATACACTGTTCCAAAATATTGTGCATCTAATCTTTGTTTCCATAAGAACCTGATCTGCAAACAAACAAAATAACCTTCTAGACAGTAAAATGTCAGACAATGAAGATGAAAGAGAGGCAGTTATATTAGCAACTGAACTCGCAGCAGCTGATGCTGCTCTACAAGATGCAGACCAGGATATAATACTCATTACGGTCATCAAAAGAAAATCTATAACCTTAAAGCTTATAGAAAATGGACTGACACCAAGAGGTGGTACAGTCATATTCGTAATTGAGGCACACGAATATCGGCAGACAGAGGTATACTATTCATGGATACATTTTCCAGCAGCAAATGCTGTAACAAAGTACTTCCACTATTACAAAATAGAGGTCCCTCCTGATATTTACACTCCTTTCGAGGAGGTGGAAGTACCACTCAAATTTCAAGAGCACCTGCTCTTATTTGATGGCGCCCTAATACACAACAATCACATTACCAGGCTCGGTCCTTTAGGTAGACCAGGAGCAACGTGGCCGGTCCTAGCCGGATACACACCACATCCAGACATTGAAAGAATGCCTGCACCAGAGCTTTTAACACAGCTAAAACAATTAATAAAAGTACATAGACAACTAGTCCAATATGTGATGCGGACTTCAACAATTCAGCCAGCAATTAAAATTCCACAGCTGACCCCTCACCAGGGGAACACAAATAAAATTACAACACAGAACATCCAGTCCTGCCTAGGTAAAGTACCGGCTAAACGGGAACAAATACCTTTCTGGCTAGCACAAAAAATCACCCAAATAGAGGCGGTGTTTCCTGACACCACCCCGCTAGAAAAACACAGGATTCTGACTATCTGTCTTCCAATGGGAATCGCACCACACATTGAGGACTGTGACACTTGGGGTACAGTCTTTGCTTCCGTCTACACAAAAACGCACGGTGTTCCATCAATCTCGGTAATACCAGATGTGCTAAAACAAATTCAAGACGAATACGGTCCAGAACCCGCTTTAACTCTTGGTATGAAATTACTAAAAGACTTCAAGCAGGTCTCGGCTATATTATTAGCCAACATAAAGGGAGAGGCAGCAAACGTGGCGATCCGCCAGAGGTTAAAAGAGACAGATATAGCAGACCAACCAGCTGAAATTGCCAGAATCATAGAAAAATCCTATGAGGAACTAGGTAGAGATAGTTTAGGTGGAATACCAATAAAACCACAACTAATTGAAGGTCCTGAAACAATATTTTTTAATAATAATTCACCGAAAAAGAACTGGGATGGAAACAAACAATCCAATCCTAAAGAAAAGAAATTCCAGTCCCGAGGAAGGTCTCCTAGGCGAAGAGAAAAGTCTCCAAACCAAAGACAAAGGTCACCTCAGAGTGACCTTTGTCGTGTATTTCTATAGGTTCTGATTCGATCCCCCTATTCCTGACCTTATTCTGGTTAAACTTACTAGCTAGTTAACTAACAGTCAGCCCATGAGGCAAGAAATCCCCCATGATGCAGATACCGTTATCTGACGCAGTCACACTACGGCACAGGAACGTGTTATCTGATTAGGTCATAACGCTTGAGATCTAATTAGACAAGCGATATTCCTCCAGCCCCTGATAAGGCATACGACGTTCTCATAACAAATCAAGCCTATGACAACCTGGATAATCCGTGCGGCCATTGTTTTGATTTCACAGAGAACTTTAGTAAAGAATGTGCTAACGAGCAAGTCGTATGACATCTTTATTGACGTACCTATGTCCATCCTTACGTCAATCCCGGCACCTTTAAGGTATAAATATTGCCGACCTTGCCCTATGCAAACACACGCGTGGTGACAAGACGGAGCAGCCCTACTTGCCGAAGCCGAGAGCAGAAGCAGACCCCGCAGGCAGCAGCCCCGCCTTCCTGACGCGCTGAGAGACGCGCTGCTATCTCAAGCCGAGAGACCCAGCACCGGCGCTTCTGGGCAGCCCTCGCAGGCAGCCTGGAATATCGAGAGCAGAGAAAGAGATACCATTCCTCATTCATCCTAGATTCCAGGTACAGAACTGAATAACCCCTCCTAGAGAATTCTTTAGTTATTCACTTGGCAAAAACAAACTTAACTTAAACTGTAACTTTCTATTCCCGCCCACGCATTAGACTTAGGTCAGGTACACGGGGTAGGCGTATTTAGAAACACCAGTTGAGTACGTTTAGTCAAATGTATATGTGTATGTAAATATATTTTAATCATTTTAAACATCATATGGCTCAGAAACCATATCAATGTTTTTACAGTATTATTTTATACTATTGCTTCTAATGTATGCACTTTACTTAACTATAAGTATTGCAATAATATCGATCCATTTCTCTTGTACGAGAAAAGAGACTGATCAATAAATAACATCTTTTATTGAACACGCCCGTCTCTTCCTTTTCTCTACATTCTGATGAGACTAAGAATGCACGTACTGACTGAGTAAAATAATTGCCTTGTGCTCACACGACTCTCGAGATTGACTCTTGATTAGGGGAGAGCAAAGTTGTCATGTTCTATGGTTGTCAGAAACTAAATCCCTTCTTGTCTAATCAGGGGAGTTCATCCTTCCTTGAACATTCGAGAAAGTTTCTAGCGAACTCTGAGCTTAGCTGGCAAACCCAAAAATTAAGTCTAGTATCGACAGTAGTAGACCTAGTTAACGTCTGGTCTAGGCCTTTACTGCTGTAGGCACTATTCCAATGCGCAGAGCCTATTGGGAAAATAGGAGCTACACTACATGGCGCCCAACGCGTTTGGAAAGGGCGATAAAACTAACGTAAGACATTTAGAGTAACTCAGTCGTGCTTTCTCACTCAGACCCCTTTTCCCAAATACTCCAAAGACGTCTGGAGTGGGTGAAAGGTTATAATATCCTCCAAAACCTCGCAGGAGGGAACTCCTATGTATGGTTCTTGGTCTAGTCAACGTTGAAGGATAAAACAGTTCCAAAATATTGTGCATCTAATCTCTGTTTCCATAAAGAAACCTGATCTGCAAACAAAAATAATACCATCCTGTCAGTAAAATGGGAGACAGTGATGGAGAAAGAGAGGCAATTAGATTAGCTACTGAAATAGCAGATGCTGATGCTACCATGCAAGCAGCAGACGCGGATATAATACTTATTCCGGTCATTAAAAGGAGATCTATAACCTTAAAACTTATAGAAAATGGACTGACACCTAGAGGTGGCACAGTCATATTCGTAATTGAGGCACACGAATATCGGCAGACAGAGGTATACTATACATGGATACATTTTCCAGCAGCAAATGCTGTAACAAAGTACTTCCACTATTACAAAGTAGAGGAACCTCCTGAAACGTACACTCCTTTCGAGGAGGTGGAAGTACCACTCAAATTCCAAGAGCATTTGCTCTTATTTGATGGCGCCCTAATACATAACAATCACATTACAAGGCTCGGTCCTTTAGGAAGACCAGGAGCAACGTGGCCGGTCCTAGCCGAATACACACCACATCCAGACATCGAAAGAATGCCTGCAGCAGAGCTGTTAATACAGCTAAAACAACTACTAAAAATTCACAGACAATTAGTTCAGTATGTAATGCGGACTTCAACAATTCAGCCAGCGATTAAACTTCCACAGCTGACCCCTCACCAGGGGAACACAAATAAAATTACACCACAGAACATCCAATCCTGCCTAGGTAAAGTTCCAGCTAAACGGGAACAAATACCATTCTGGTTGGCACAGAAAATTACCCAAATAGAGGCGGTGTTTCCTGACACCACCCCATTAGAAAAACACAGGATTCTGACTATATGTCTCCCAATGGGAATCGCACCACACATTGAGGACTGTGACACTTGGGGTACAGTCTTTGCTTCCATCTATACAAAAACGCACGGTGTTCCATCCATTTCGGTGATACCAGATGTGCTAAAACAAATTCAAGATGAATACGGTCCAGAACCTGCTTTAACTCTTGGTATGAAATTACTGAAAGACTTCAAGCAGGTCTCGGCTATATTACTAGCCAACATAAAGGGTGAAGCAGCAAACGTGGCGATCCGCCAGAGGTTAAAAGAGACAGATATAGCAGACCAACCAGCTGAAATTGCCAGAATCATAGAAAAATCCTATGAAGAACTAGGCAGAGATAGTCTAGGTGGAATACCAGTAAAACCGCAACTGACTACAAGTCCAGAAAAAATATTTTTTAATAATAATTCACCAAAAAAGAACTGGGATGGAAATAAACAATCCAATCCTAAAGAAAAGAAATTCCAGTCCAGAGGAAGGTCTCCTAGGCGAAGAGAGAAATCTCCTAACCCGAGACAAAGGTCACCTCAGAGTGAACCCTCTGGGAATAGATATAACCTTAGAAATAGGGATAATATTAAAAAACCTGATAGATATCAAGACATTGATACACGTCCCTCTCAATCTTTTCAGAATTCCTCGCAGAAATCGGAAAGAAGAGGACGATCAGAAGAGCACGCCAAGTCCAAAGACAAGGAACCTGCTCAACTGAAAAAGAAATCACAATTTCCAAAAAAGAAGGTAGCCAGTATCAAGGTAGTTAACAATGCCGAGAATACTGAGGACACAACTGAAAAACGGAGAATGGGCTCAGACAATGCTAGACAGCGCAGCAGAGGTGAGCATAGCTCGCAAAGTCCTTATGGATCATCTGGAGACAGTGGACACGAATGAATACCTTCAAGTGGAAACTGCAGATACCAGAGTTAG
Source organism: Lissotriton helveticus (assembly GCF_964261635.1). Lineage (NCBI taxonomy): Eukaryota > Metazoa > Chordata > Amphibia > Caudata > Salamandridae > Lissotriton > Lissotriton helveticus. The sequence goes on along the minus strand of NW_027611651.1, from coordinate 348,837 downwards.
CAAGCCCCACAAAATATACGAGATAACATTACGTATAGAGGGAGATAAGACTAGGAAAATAAGGGGACTATTTTGGGATAACCTATCCAAGGGCTATGACATCCTTCTAGCTGAAAAAGACTGGCCACCAGAGTTTGTCAGGGAGTGCCCTCATGGCGAAGAAGTAATTATGCCTGCCTTCTCGAATCAAATACCGATTCATAAAAAATATACACTTGCTAGAAAGTGGGCAGTGGCCTTAGCACCTGCTTTATATAAAAATCATGTAGGATGGGATGAGGATTCTCCTCCTCACAAAATCCAGTTAAAATCACAACCTACTGCACAAAGGCAGTACCCAATTAAGCAAGAAGCTAAAAAACAGGTAAATGAAATACTAGATCAGCTAGAATACCAAGGGGTGATTGAAACTTGCACCTCACAAATGAACAATCCTTTATTTCCGGTCTCCAAACCAGACAATTCATACCGTCTAGTTTTGGATTACCGACACCTTAACACATGTTGCAAAACTTTTGCAGTGCAAAACTCACACAGTGCTGCACTAATGAATAACATAGTGCGCAAAAAATACAAAACAACCTTGGACATCTCCAACGGATTCTTTTGTCAAAACATAGCACCAGAGAGCAGATATTTAACTGCATTTTCAGTAAATGGCACTCAAAAACAATTCTGTCGGTTAGCCCAGGGGTACAAGAACAGCCCGGGGGTATTCTCAGCGAGAGTAACAGAATTACTACAACTATATGATGATGAAGCATTATCTTATGTCGATGACATTTACTTAACAGATGATGACTTGGAAACTCACTTGAAAAGAGTGAACACCATAATACTTGGTTTCGCTGCAGAGGGTTACAAATTCAACTTCAAAAAGTCCAGAATTGCCCATCTGACGGTCCTATTCTTAGGATATGAGTTATCAAGTGAAGGCAAAAGCCTGGCAGACAATTTCCTAGAGAAATGTGCCGTAATCCAAGCTCCTAAAACACTAAAAAACCTACAGTCAATTCTAGGCTTCCTAAATTTCGGAAGAACATATATTGCAAATTACGCAGAAAGGGTCAAACCCCTTTACGATCTAATTAAACCAGACTTTAAAAGATCCAGTTGGACTCAAGCACACACAGAAATTTTGAGATCCTTACAAACAGACATGCTAATTAAAACAAAATTAGAAACCCGTGATAATACACGCAACCTTGTGATCCGAGTCATCCCAGGGAGATGCGGATTCACATACCTAACCTCTAATGAGGGAGATAAGGTACCAATTGCATTCAAATCACATTTGTACACAAAAGCTGAACAGAGATTCAACAACAAAGGAAAAATTGTTCAAGCAGTTCAAACCGCAATAGCTAGAGAAAAAGACATAGCTGACGGTAGACATATCACAGTCAGAACAGCAGAATCAGCCTTTGAGGCATTAACAACACCGTGTAATTTACCAACAACAACATTAGATCCAGAATGGTTACAATGGGTAAATTCAAACACAACGGACAAAGTATATTACTTCTTTGATCCAGAGCTAGAAGAATTAAAAAATCTAAAATATGAAAAAACGTATCCTCTGCCAATCGACATTCTGCCTCTACGACATTACGCCTGTGTAATCTATACAGACGGACATGCTCAACCCTCCGTTTGGGGAGAACATGCATACAATCCCACATGTGAGATTACAAAAGAAGTGTGGCACGGAGGTAAACTAAGACCTCTATTAACAAAATCACACTCAGTAGAAACTAATTCAGAACTACAAACTGAAATATTAGCTTTGAAAATGGCGCTAGATAATGCGGATCGCGAATTCCCGACACTTATAGTGTCAGATTCATATTTCTGCGTCAAAGCATATAACAAGGATTTGCAGACCTGGATTCAGAACGATTACAAAGATGACACGGATGCACCAATAAAGCAGAGACTGCTCTGGGAACAGGTAGCTCTTTTGAAAAAAGAACTACCAAAGACTCACGTGACACACTCACTGAGTCACCAGCGTGATGGCGTTCACGTTGTAGGGAATTCATTGGCTGAAACAGCCGCAGCGGCAGCCAGTAAACCGGCTCCCGTAGATCGAAAAAAGCGTACATTAAAATACATTGACGGCGAAACAGTGCTGGCAGTAAAAACGTAATCAAAAGGCGACTGCTCGGCGTTACCGATCAACTATCCACTCAATTACACATACATCATAGATGCAAACTCCATTCCTTTTGCTCGAATCCCTGGAGTGGGGGATAGAGTGATTCCAAACATGGACAGGAGAAACTTGTTAATCGCAGACGCACACATGGGCGAGGGTCTCAGACACCTTAAATTAAAAGATTCTCTGGAAGAATTACAATCACGGTACTGGTGGCCAGGCATGAGCCTGCACTACACCATGTTTGTAAAAAACTGCCCAAACTGCAACAGAGATCGCAGTGGGGAGAGAAGCAGTTTAATACCTCGTCGTATCAAGGCAGATAACATCACCACTAAAAAGAATGGCTTGCGATTAACATATACAGGCTAGTTCCCACTTATAATGTAGATCCACAGCACTCGGCTGACGTCCGGACTGTTATACAAGATTTGCGAGTCTAAATGGCATATACGCTAAGAGCATGCTACGTTCGACCATTTTTTTTTCCTTTTCTCAGGCAATCCAGCCTGGGGGGGGGAAAGAATGGCCAAATGAGCACAGCCCAGCGGGAATCTTCTCACTTCCTTCCTGAGGGTATGGGATGGTGTAAAGAAAAAACCAAGACAGAAAGCAATCTATAATAGAAAGGATATTAGGTTCGGGAGCTGGGTGGGTCAAACATCTAATAAGTGTCCAACGTAGTCTAAATAACTTGCCAAGAAATTCTCTGAAGGGATTCAGTCCGTACGAATTATTATTCGGAACTAGGATGTTGATCTCTGACCTTGATAGTCAGACTTCAGTGGTAACAGAAAAAAGCTTTGATGTCAAAGACCGTTTGGCTATTTTGCAGGACTTAAACAAAACAAGAAAAGACCTGAGCAACATACAGTTGAAACAACAGCCAACAACCACTGAAGAATCACCACCTGTCCCAGCAAGACCTGTCTGGATTCCAAAAGTCGGGGATCTAGTCAGGGAGAAGATCGCGGTAAAGAAGGAATTTGGGCCTTCTTACAGAAAAGCAGTTCCTGTATTGTCTGTCAACGGGACAAGATCAGTTGTACTACCGCCACTTGCTGGAAAAAAGGAGAACCGAGTTGTATCCATCGACCTGGTAAAACCACAACATGTGGCCGATAACAAACAGTAGGCCAAGTGGACTCCCAATAAGTAGCAGAACACCAAGGTTTGCTACCAGTACAGAGGTCCTATCAAAGAGGCTCATCACATTCGAAACGCCTACAGAAGAACAACAAGGACTATGCAACAATGCAATAGAACTTAGACCTCTGAAAACCCAAATAAAGACATTTAGCAGAGACACACCAATCTATACAGAAGTACCAAGTGAAAATGCAAAAAACAAAAATCCTGAACCAATTGGAACAATTGATAGAACTGCATCCGGTTACTTCATCAACTTCGATGATTCCTCTGACGGCTTCAGCGAACAAAAGACACAGCCATCATCAAAATCCTTTAAAGACAAAGCTAAGGAACTTTTGAAACAACTGAAAGAAACATATCTGGTTTCTCCATGGATTGAATTTTGGGTGGGTTTTGGTGCATTTATCCTCATACTTTGGCTCATCATGGTATTTACTTTGGGACGCTTCATTGAGGGAAAATATGCTAAAATGGACACAGCAAGTCAGAACATCAACTTGGTCCTCAAACCACAGACATCTTCACACGTCGAGAAACGAGAACTTTCTTCAGAACTTTCTTCAGCCAATTTCACAGCAATTCCAATACCTGGTGGGGTAGCCTGGGACAACACTGACTATGAAATTTATGGTCCGGTCGAGATCCTGAAATATCCACACCAAATCAAGATCTCCTTGAGTGACTTTGCAAAACCAAACTCATTTGCTGATGATTGGGACTTTGAAAGTATAAACAATATGATGTCTGACTTAGTAATGTCTGCTAAATTTACAAAACATGATTATTTGCAGGGTTCTACAAATTATGACAGCATGTACTGCTATAACCATTATGGTAACCATTTCTTGCATAAATCTGCACAACCTAGAAATGTTTTAAATTTTAATCAATGGGAACATTGTGCTACACCTCCAAAAGGGAGCTCTAGAACCGTGTATGGCAAATATTCATATTTTTCAGGTTTTAACATAACTAATGCTGAAACATTTTATTACAAATTGTCAAACAAGACAGGGATGAAAACCATGATAACCAACACAAAATTGATATATTCAGATTCTTTCTTTGAAAAAATGAATACTTTTGGATTTGATTATTGGGACAAACATGTTGATTTGAAAAGTGTTTGGGGCACAAAAGAATGGCAAGTACAGGGCTTAGAAGCTTTGTTTAGAGCCTGCATGATCCCAGAACAAATGATATTTTTAAATGACACCGTTCAACAAACCACCTGTCTTGGCTTAGCCAAAATCAAAGATTTAAATAACCTGTCTATTCCAAAGCCAACAATGTTTAGCAATAACTCTGAAACAGATGAAGAAATAGACATAAACCATATACTTAACCAAAACAGAACACATCCTGATTGGAAACAATGGTTGATCTGGCCCACAGATACAAATAACTGTCAAGATAGATTCCTGAATAAAACACAGGGTTTCAAAATGAACAGGCCAGACCCTAGATATCCCCAAAGACATCACCCAGGGATAATAACAACCTACAGTGTGGGCAAATTATGCCTTCAATGGCTACAAACTTCCACACTGCCTGAAATTAAGCAACACCTAACTTTACTTACTGATGGTGCTGACTTGCGTGATTTCATAATGGGACCACGCAAACAGCGTCAAAAGCGTTTCATAGCAGCCTCTGTATATGCAGCATACAATGAGGCCTGGAAGGTTACTCAAATTGAGACAGCAGAAAGAATACGGGAAATTGACCGTATTAATTTGGAAAAATCACTTTCTGTAGTGGACAATGGGTTAATGACTCTGTCCTCCAGAATTTTTTCATTGGACAGCATTGTGTCTTCAGCAATCGATATATTATCGCAAGACTTACTGTTATTACAACATGGTCAGTCACAATTGCGTTCTATTGTACAGCTTGGCTGGACGTTACAAAATCTGCGTTCAGGCTATGTGCCTTGGCGTTTAATCAACACAACGTCACTATTCCAAATCTTTAACCTTACTGATAGACAAATCGGTATGGCGCAGAAGGGTGCTGATTATACAATCTTGAGCATTGAAAAACTAGAAAGATTACCGTTGACAATGTCAGAACGACCTGTCAGTGAATGGATAATCCATGGAATCATAAATATTCCAATCTCAACCTTCAGGTTTCAATACTGCCAAAAATATATACAGGCTGGCATGTACGAGAAATTGGGAAAGGGGTACCTTAAAACAACATGGAACCTGCCCTATTCACATGCATGTATCAGTAACAAAGGACAGAAAGTGTTTCTTAGTGGCATCAATTGTGCTATGTCACTAAGCGGCACGCTTCTGTGTAACGGTATTAGTTTGCACGGAGCCTGTGAAGGGAATTCATACAACCTTTCATGTCACCAGCAAGGCGCACCTGCAACTGAAATAGAACCATTCTTTCAAAGACTCTATAATGGGAGTTACATTCTTATTGTAGACCGCAGATGCTGTAGTCTTATGCCCGGGACTCCTTATCTCGTCACTACGACGGCGAAGGTCAAGTGCTGTGGACGTTCTTTGTTTCCCAGCTCCTTTCCAGACAGGGAGGCGAGGGCATGGCCCAGTTTGAAAATTACTTCTATTCGAATAGACACTTTAAGCAGAATGAAAACAGTGCTTCTTCAGACGCCTACAAGGCTCACGTCATCTAAAGAAACGTATGATCTACAAGTCGCAAGGACGACTGCAGAGATACATACATTATTATCAACTAATTCCCCCGTACATTTCGCGGAAATCCTGAGCGAAATCTTAAATATTTCTGATACCACAGGGGTCTCAAAGGTATTTAAGACAGTATTTTCGATGGCATTAACACCATTCAAAGCCATACTGGGTATTTTTCCAGACTTCGTCCATTCGATTTTTGGCGGACTTCCCCTGATCCTAGGACTAATTGCAGGAATCCTATTCCTAGTCCTTATTTTTCGTTATGGCAACCCATGTCACAGATCAAACTCTCGCGACAATGGAAGATACGATCCTAGCCATTGGATACCGGGACCGGATATCAAAAATCCTGGGACTATCCCGGCTTAGAGACCTAAACATGACTTGGTTTCTATCATTTCGACCAATGTGGCAAAGGTGTGTTTTACCTGTACTAAGGTGTCTGCTATGCGGAGAAGAATGCGTGTTAGACACCTGTCTGACGCTACAATCGGATGCGCCGGTGGATGCAGATACACTGTTGGTTCCTACCAAGGTTCACGCACTGTGCTGCCCTCAAAGGCTGCCAATTCTGATGACGGCATTCCTGGAATCTTCACCACTGCGATTGAAGAGTAGTGAAGTTCAAGATGAAAGCAGCATCGAACAGGTACGACCTTCTGTCAGCAATGCAAATCAGAATGTCAATGGAGACAATCATGCGCATGAATGCATGGTTACCCCTATTTCCGACTTAGAGGAACTTTCCCATGAAGCTGTTGACAGTTTTTTCGAAAGCCTGAATGATATGATGTTCTCTCCGGAACAGAAATAGAGACTTTTGAGTAAACTCGCACACGGCGTTCCCTGAATTCGGCCTTCAACTTTAAAAATAAAGTCACATGAACAATTACAATCCAGTTCACGGACAGCAACTTTTTTCAGCAAGCCCCTAAAATATTTTTCTATATATTTTTTCCCGGGACACTGATTTTCTGCTTAAAGTAAGAGACTATTCCTAGAGAACTAAGATTTCTATTTTAGATAATTTATAGACTTTATAGACTTCAGCTGCCCGCTGGTATGTTCGCAATAGATTTTATGTGATGAAATGGTTTCGACTTTTTTTCTGTATAGCCATATTAAGAGCCATTTCATGTGTATTTCTCATATACCAACAATCAATAATGCATAACAATGCGTGTTCACTTTTGCATCTAATTCATAGCTTAAGTGCATACAATATATATGACTGCAATTTTTCAGTATATTTGAAAATTTCGAAATGCATTTATGTATTTTGGGGTGGTAAGGTATACACTATACTCTATAGTATGTTGTACTATGTTATACTATGCATAGATTAGTAGATATGACCATAGTTAGCGTGGAGTGGGTGTCGTGTATTTCTATAGGTTCTGATTCGATCCCCCTATTCCTGACCTTATTCTGGTTAAACTTACTAGCTAGTTAACTAACAGTCAGCCCATGAGGCAAGAAATCCCCCATGATGCAGATACCGTTATCTGACGCAGTCACACTACGGCACAGGAACGTGTTATCTGATTAGGTCATAACGCTTGAGATCTAATTAGACAAGCGATATTCCTCCAGCCCCTGATAAGGCATACGACGTTCTCATAACAAATCAAGCCTATGACAACCTGGATAATCCGTGCGGCCATTGTTTTGATTTCACAGAGAACTTTAGTAAAGAATGTGCTAACGAGCAAGTCGTATGACATCTTTATTGACGTACCTATGTCCATCCTTACGTCAATCCCGGCACCTTTAAGGTATAAATATTGCCGACCTTGCCCTATGCAAACACACGCGTGGTGACAAGACGGAGCAGCCCTACTTGCCGAAGCCGAGAGCAGAAGCAGACCCCGCAGGCAGCAGCCCCGCCTTCCTGACGCGCTGAGAGACGCGCTGCTATCTCAAGCCGAGAGACCCAGCACCGGCGCTTCTGGGCAGCCCTCGCAGGCAGCCTGGAATATCGAGAGCAGAGAAAGAGATACCATTCCTCATTCATCCTAGATTCCAGGTACAGAACTGAATAACCCCTCCTAGAGAATTCTTTAGTTATTCACTTGGCAAAAACAAACTTAACTTAAACTGTAACTTTCTATTCCCGCCCACGCATTAGACTTAGGTCAGGTACACGGGGTAGGCGTATTTAGAAACACCAGTTGAGTACGTTTAGTCAAATGTATATGTGTATGTAAATATATTTTAATCATTTTAAACATCATATGGCTCAGAAACCATATCAATGTTTTTACAGTATTATTTTATACTATTGCTTCTAATGTATGCACTTTACTTAACTATAAGTATTGCAATAATATCGATCCATTTCTCTTGTACGAGAAAAGAGACTGATCAATAAATAACATCTTTTATTGAACACGCCCGTCTCTTCCTTTTCTCTACATTCTGATGAGACTAAGAATGCACGTACTGACTGAGTAAAATAATTGCCTTGTGCTCACACGACTCTCGAGATTGACTCTTGATTAGGGGAGAGCAAAGTTGTCATGTTCTATGGTTGTCAGAAACTAAATCCCTTCTTGTCTAATCAGGGGAGTTCATCCTTCCTTGAACATTCGAGAAAGTTTCTAGCGAACTCTGAGCTTAGCTGGCAAACCCAAAAATTAAGTCTAGTATCGACAGTAGTAGACCTAGTTAACGTCTGGTCTAGGCCTTTACTGCTGTAGGCACTATTCCAATGCGCAGAGCCTATTGGGAAAATAGGAGCTACACTACAGGAAAAGATATAACCTTAGAAATAGGGATAATATAAAAAAGCCTGATAGATATCAAGACATTGATACACGTCCCTCTCAATCTTTTCAGACTTCCTCGCAGAAATCGGAAAGAAGAGGACGATCAGAACAAAGAGAAGAGCACGCCAAGTCCAAAGACAAGGAACCTGCTCAACTAAAAAAGAAATTACAATTTCCAAAAAAGAAGGTAGCCAGTATCAAAGTAGTTAACAATGCCGAGAATACTGAGGACACAACTGAAAAACGGAGAATGGGCTCAGACAATGCTAGACAGCGCAGCAGAAGTGAGCATAGCTCGCAAAGTCCTTATGAATCATCTGGAGACAGTGGACACGAATGAATATCTTCAAGTGGAAACTGCAGACACCAGAGTTAGCAAACCTCACAAAATATACGAAATAACATTACGTATAGAGGGAGATAAGACTAGGAAAATAAGGGGACTATTTTGGGATAATCTCTCCAAGGGTTATGACATCCTTCTAGCTGAAAAAGACTGGCCACCAGAGTTTGTCAGGGATTGCCCTCATGGCGAAGAAATAATTATGCCTGCCTTCTCAAATCATATCCCGATTCATAAAAAATACACACTTGCTAGAAAGTGGGCAGTAGCTCTAGCTCCTGCTTTATATAAAAATCACGTAGGATGGGATGAGGACTCTCCTCCTCACAAAATCCAGTTAAAATCACAACCTACTGCACAAAGGCAGTACCCAATTAAGCAAGAAGCTAAAAAACAGGTAAATGAAATACTAGATCAGCTAGAATACCAGGGGGTGATTGAAACTTGCACCTCACAAATGAACAACCCTTTGTTTCCGGTCTCCAAACCAGACAATTCATACCGTCTAGTTTTGGATTACCGACACCTTAACACATGTTGCAAAACTTTTGCAGTGCAAAACTCACATAGTGCTGCACTAATGAATAACATAGTGCGCAAAAAATACAAAACAACATTAGACATCTCTAATGGATTCTTTTGTCAAAACATAGCACCACAGAGCAGATATTTAACTGCATTCTCAATAAATGGCACTCAAAAACAATTCTGTCGGTTAGCCCAGGGGTACAAGAACAGCCCGGGAGTATTCTCAGCGAGAGTAACAGAATTACTACAAATATATGATGATGAAGCATTATCTTATGTCGACGACATTTACTTAACAGATGATGACTTGGATACTCACTTGAAGAGAGTGAACACCATAATACTTGGGTTCGCAGCAGAGGGTTACAAATTCAACTTTAAAAAATCCAGAATTGCCCATCTGACAGTCCTGTTCCTAGGATATGAACTATCAAGTATAGCCTGGCTGACAATTTATTAAAGAAAACATTGTTCATGCAGTTGTGGTATATAAATAAATAATACCCTATTTTTGACTAGACATATATCATAACAGATAGCTCAATAAATAAGAGTCAAGATTCGAGGTAGTGGGAGTTTTGCAGGTTTATTACAGCATAAAGGACAGGATCAGGACAACCTGCATAGGAATAGGATGACAGGGCCCAGCAGCTGCTGGGGCTGGGATGAGCGCGCTAACTTTTAATAACAATGCATGAGCATATATACATAGCGCAAACACATAGCATTACATTGCAGTAGGCGTAGCAGTGGGTGGAACAGAAGGCGTGACGCGTAGCAGTCGCGAAAGATAAGAGTAAAAAGAAGGTGTAACTCAGACATGTGATGCAAACGTAACAGAATATGTCATGAATGGGCGGAAACATAGGAGGGGGCTACCTAAGGAGCCGGGACCTCTAACCTGATGGTGCGCGCAAACTGGTAATGACGTGTTACGAGGAGAAGCTGGGGGCTATGAACTCTGTGCTAGGAGCAGAGACTAAAGTCTGGAGGGTCGGAGCGACATGTACCTAAACCCTATCTGGTATCTAATGTTTAGAGAACATGTTGATATAAACTAGAAGTCAGAAGGGGAAAGGCTAACTGACTCTAAGACTGGAGCATGCATTTATTCTACATGTAGCGAGTGATGAAGAATAAATGACCATTAAATACAGTATTTCTCTTAACATGGAGCCGCATAGGCTAGACAATGACGGAAACTATTGATGCAGTTCAGTAGCTTAGGAATGCAGAGAAGGAGGACTAAACTGATAACTGGAATCATAACATATTCTTTGGCAGACTCAGAGGCAGAGCCAAGCTGCACCGGGCACTGCGAGGCAGGAAGTAAGTGAAAGGTCGAGGATACAGGTGGGGGCTGGATCCCTCCTCAGCGAGGCTTCAGGAGACAGGAGCTGAATCTGATGTCCGGGCCCTGTTGAGGCCTAGAAACGGGGACTTTATAATGAAATAACGTGCACACTGAGAAACGTGGCAACGTAGCTTTACATAGGCCTGGTATTCGTAGTATTCACGAGGACTGGAAACTGGCATACTAGAGGAGGACACAACTATAATTGCGTCATTAATCGGACATGGGGAGTACATATGCATATTTAATCATGCACACATAACATATGATGGATGACACGTAGGGACACAGAACATGACAAAATTTACTTTTCCACATTCCCTCCTTGTCACTACGTTTCCATCAGGAAACATCAATATTCATGATACCATCTATCATTTCATACAGTACCATTTGTTCATCTCGAACTGTCTTGGAACGAGATTTAGAACGGGGCTTGGGACTAGGAATACAAGAGGTAGCACACATGCCGCAAATCGCAGGGCCACATTGTATACAGAGGCAGCAGCTGAATATGATCGCTACTGCGATACCTAGAAAGGACAGGACTTTCCATCCCCAGGCGGAAATTATATTCCAGAACCAACCGGACCATGTCCAGGTGCCTGGATCTTGGTGTAACAGATGGGCAATTTTATGGAGTCTGGTTATAGCTGAATAAACAGACGGCGCGTTATTTGGAATGAAAATGCAACAACTGGATCCGAGGACTCTACAGGCCCCGCCCCTATCGGCCAGTATGACGTCAAGGACGAGACGATTCTGGAGCACAACAATTCTCATAAAGGATTGCTCTTCGGTTAAGTTACCTAGAGCGGAGGCAGTCTCATCTACTACAGCTTCAAGGGTTCTTGTTAACCTACGGATTAGCTTACTATTTACAACTGTGCCTAAATAAGGGAAAACACCTTTATCAATATCAATGAATTGCTCTGCAGCAGTTTCAGTATAATCGACAATCGGGAGGTTTCTCTTGTGTCTAGTATGTACTAGGAAGGAATTCCTATGGTAGTCAGGTGGGGCTAGGAAAACAGGTGGCAGTAGGAAGGCAATGTAACAGGTTCCCTCCCAATCGAGGGGCAGACGAACATATGCGGTTTGACCACAAACGAAATAAGAATGACGTGAAGCTTTAAAAACAGATTTCCCACTGTCACTATACTGGATAATAGTAGTACAATCACTATGTCCTACGTGTACAGAACCATTATTACGGACACATAATTCGCCTTTGACTGGTAATACTGAAATAGCAGGTGAGTCTGGAGTAGTATCAGACTGAACATTCAGGACCATGAAATTCGACGAATAATTACCTAAATTATACACTTCATTTTCTAGATCTAAGCCTGTTCTGTGGGGGAGACCTTGCTTGTCTGGGAAACATGTACTGTTAAGAAAAGACATGTCTGTTGAGGATGACGTTAACGTGGACCATGCTCCACACGAACCATTATGTGAAAAAGGATAAGGAAAAAGTGGCAGAACTCCCTTCGGTGTCTGGAAAGGGGGGAGTCGACCACACACCCAACAATTAGTGGCATTGCTGGTCTGGTGTGAATAATGTAACATGCGGATAAATGAGTTATTGCGCATAGCGAGGCGGTATGAATATTCGTGAGGAGGCAGATCACTAAACGTGTGTTCTACTGTAACATTAGAAGGCTTATTTACATGAGGAACTGGAAAACACAGGAAAAATGCGTAACTAGTGCAGGAAATCATTATGCTGAGAAATAATATGAAACTTAGAAAAACGATACATCGGTTTGAGTTTTGACTGACTCTCTCACTATGGGGGTCTATTTTATACATGTCAGAAACAGTCTAACCGTTTCACCTAGGGGAGGACTTATACAATCAAACTGACTGACTTATTTTACTAGACCGGAGTTTTTGCTTATACTCCTGCTGCGGAGTTTTCTCTACCAAGGGAGGGGTTGTATCAATGTCATTTGTGGGACAGTCCTTAGGAACAATGTTTTGACAAGTCTTGATATCCTGGGAAATGTTTTTAAAGACCGGTTTTAATCCGTAGAATTTCTTGACGTGCGAAAGATGCACCCAGCCGCGGCGTCCTTCCAATTTCACGGCTGTACGGGTGGTGAGGAGGACCTGTCGGGGCTCCTTCCAACGTGGCTCCAGCGGACTTGATCTGTCAAAGTTCCGGACGAGCACCATCGAACCTGGAACGATCTCATGCGGTGCCACCTCGGTATTGTCTGGAAATGCGGCGGCAACCTGTGAACGACATGAGTTGAGGGCAGACATCAAGGAAGCTAGGTAATCTGTCAGCATATTACATGAAACATCAGTAATACTTCGGGGTCTAGGAGTACCCCACATGTTAGGGGGGCGGCCGAAAACGACCTCATACGGGGACAGACCTGATCTGGAATGTGCGACCATGCGCATATAAAACAAAGCAACTGGCAGAGCTACTAGCCAGTCCACACCCTTATCTTTACATATTTTGGCAATTCGAATTTTCAGAGTCTGATTATGTCTCTCGACTAGACCAGCTGCTTCAGGATGGCGTACACAATGAAACTTCCACTGGTACCCTAACAACAGGGAAACGTGCTTCATCAACTCAGATGAGAATGGCTGACCGTTATCAGAATATACGACTCTAGGGAGTCCATATCGAGGGAAAAACTCACGAACCAACTGCTTGGCAGTGGTCGCGGCTGTGTAATCTGGGACTGGATATGCTTCTGTCCATCTGGACAAAGCGCATACAACTACAAGAACATACTTGAAACCTCGACATCGCTCCATCTGAATATAATCCATCTGGAGGACCTCAAAAGGGTGGTCAGGAGGCTGGAAACCACCTTGTTCCACCGGGACACTTTTACCTGGATTAAACTGACAACATATCATACAGGTACGGACTTTCTGCTTGGCTGCAGCTCGTAAATGCTTGTTAAACCAAATGTTCTGGATACTGTCTAACATAGCTTTTTCTCCTAAATGTGCTGGACTATGTGCGGTATTAATGATGACTTGAACCATAGAGTCGGGGAGAAACCATGTGGCTCTACCCTTTGTTAACCATCCTTGATCTGTCTGGACCCCTCCTTGTTCAGACCATTTCTTGATTTCATCGGGAGTAGCATGTAACTGGATATCTATGACATCTTGAGTAGGGTCCTTAACTGTCATACATGTAGTCAGATCTGGAGTGTGTGTCATGTTAACTGGAATGTCTGGAGTCTGTGCTGTAAGCTTGGCTGTGCGATCTGCTAGATCGTTACCTTGGGAAATAATGTCAGTAACTTTCGTATGTGCTTTGCACTTCATGATAGCAATAGATGTCGGTAAGTGTATGGAATCTAACAGAGCTTGAATAAGGAGACCATGCTGAATCTTGGTTCCATGAGAAGTCATGAAACCTCTCTCCTGCCAGAGCACTCCAAAGTCGTGTACGACTCCAAATGCGTAGCGTGAATCTGTGTAAACATTAACTTTCAGGTTCTTAGCGTGTATGCAGGCTTGTGTCAGAGCAACTAGCTCTGCTGCTTGAGCGGACAGGGTATCAATACGGTGTGTTTCAATAACTTCGGTGTCAGTAGTCACTGCATACGCGGCGACTAGTTCTCCTGTACTAGTTCTCATACATGAACCATCCACATAAAGTGTCAGGTCAGGGTTTGGTAACGGAATGTCTGTCAGGTCTTGTCTTGGCTTTGTCGTAATGTTGACTACTTCCACACAGTCGTGTGTGGCTGGATTTGAATTAACTGATGGTAACAGTGTAGCAGGGTTCAGAACGTTGCAGCGTCTGATTTCTATGTGTGGCTGGAACAGTGTCAATTCATAACCTGTTAAACGTGCAATTGTCAAGTGCTGAGTTTGTGTTCGGTTTAAAAGAACTTCCACGGAGTGTGGGACTTGTACTGTCAAGGTATGTCCTAAAACTATGGAATCACTTTGTCTGATAGCTAGGGCTGTGGCTGCAACTGACTTGAGGCACGCAGGCAGAGCCTGGGCTACAGGATCTAGTGTGCTCGAAAAATAAGCACAGGGCTTGTATTGTCCTGCTTGATCTTGTGTAAGAACAGATAATGCTGTACCTTCGCGTTCAGTGACGAAAAGTGTAAAAGGCTTACTGTAGTTCGGTGTAGCTAGAACTGGAGCTTGGCATAAAGCTTTCTTTAACTCGTTGAAACTAAGTGTATGTTCAGATGTCCAAGGGAGGACAGTCGATACGGCTGCCTCCTGTGTCGTTAACTGTATCAGTGGCTTGGCTAGAAATGCATACTGGGGAATCCATTGTCTGCAATAAGAAGTAAGGCCGATAAAAGCACGTACCTCCTTCTGGGTCTTGGGCTGAGGAAGACTCGCTATTAACTGGATACGGTCTGGTGTCAACTGCCTACCCCTCTTGGACAGTAAGTGTCCTAAGTAGACCACTTGCTGGACACAGAATTGAAGCTTCGAAGGGGACACCTTGTGCCCCATCTCGGCTAGGAAATACAGAACCGTCAGTGACGCTCGCTCGCAGTCACGTTCAGAACGGGCTGTGATCAGTAGATCATCGACATACTGGAGCAGGGCAGTGTCAGTTGGCATGTGAATGTTGTCTAGTTGTCTCTTGAGTGCTTGACTGTAAATACTAGGACTTTCTGTGAAACCTTGAGGAGCGCGTGTGAACATATAGCTCCTTCCATTTAAACAGAATCCGAAAAGAAACTGGCTGTCTGGATGGATGGGAACACTAAAAAATGCGTTCTTGAGGTCTATGACAGTGAAGAACGTGGCTTCGGAATCAATGGCTGTCAATAGGGAAGAGATATCTGGGACAACTGGATACTGAGGAATAATACATTTGTTAAGTTCCCGTAAATCAATCACTAATCGATATACTGGGGGTGCATTTGGATCAGTACGTTTCATAACTGGAATGATCGGAGAGTTACATACATTGGAGTCAGTTTCTACAACTACTCCTTGAGCCATGAGCTCGTCAATAATTTTGGATAAGGCTGTTACAGCCTCAGGTGGCAATCTATACTGCCTGATTCGTGGTAACACTACACCTGGTTTGAGAGTCACACGATGGGGTGTGATTTGCATGTAACCTACATCAGTTGGACCTTGCGCCCATAAATGCTGCGGAACATTAGACAGTCTGGAATCAAAATCTCGTAAGACATAGTGACCCTTAAAGTCACGTAGGAACAGACGTATTCCCTCCGGGGAACAACATATAACGGCACCTAACTCTTTCAGTGTTTTAATGCCTAATAGATTTTCTGGACATGACTTAGTAAGTAACAGATCAGTAGTGCGGGACAATGGACCTACTTCTAGAGTGACTGGCTTTGAAATCTCATTAACGATAGGCTTTCCTGAAAATCCAAGGGAAACATTTCTTGAGCCTGAGAGCGGAGCCCCTGGAACTTCGGCGTGACTGATTGTGGTCCTACTTGCCCCTGTATCAATCAAAAACTTTCTGTCTTTCCCTAATACTTGACTGTGAACATAGGGACCTTCTTGATCTACAGGTATCTCGATGAGAGGCAAGCCTACCTCCCTCTCTAGGCTGTTTCATGAATATGGCTGGTACTCTGGATACTCAGACTGTGCATACTGGTACATCTGCGATGTAACATGCTGTGTTGCAGCAATAGGCTGCGGTACTGTAACTGTCTGTTGTGCATTCTGTGGCTGAGGAATCTGTGAAACTTGCTCTTGTCTAGGCGGACGTGGTCTTTCTTTAGTCTTACCAGTAGCTATGTTATGTTTCAGAACTGTACACTCATTTATAAAATGACCTGGCTGTTTACAATAATTGCAGTTCCCTTTAACGGGAGCCGCAGGATGACTGGCTTGATTCGGACCCCTTCTCTGACTGTCTTGAGGAACAGATTGTGCAACTAGTACTTTCATTTTCGTGTCTTTCATACGTTTTCTTTCGTGTTCTTGCTCTTCCCTGATTCTATTCTGGTGATACTGGAGCATCTGGAGCATCTGGGACGGAGTATTTGCTTGCCAGGTACTTTCGACTTTCAAAACTCGATTTTTAACTGGTGGACTTGAATTCTCGACTAATTTAGTAACGAAAAGGTGAGGGTATGACTCACTACTTGTCTTGAGGCCACTATTGATACTAAAGCACTTTTCAAACCTCGAATAAAAATCACTAATATCTTCATCTTGTTTCTGTTTACAGGCTGAGATTGCATCCCAGTCTTCTTTTCTCGTTGTTAATAATCTGGGTAAAACTTGAATCAATAATTCTGGTAATTCTTTACATTTCTCTCCAAGACCAGTACCTGGTACACGTATCTTATCTTCTGCTTCTAGGACTGCCCAATCTATCTTTTTCTCTCCCACCTCCCATTCTTTTTCCTTTAGCTTTTCATACACCCCTGCGGGTAGCAGAACCTTTAACATTTTAATGATATCTGGGTAAGTGTATTCTCCCATACGGAGCATGTCTTTTAATTCTCTATGGAACCCTGCTGGATCTTTGTCATGACAGGGAATTAATTTCTTCATTTCGAGGAGTTCCATCTTTGTGATCGGAGTGTATACAAACACTCGCTGCATTTCGCCACCCGTTCCTCTGACTGGGTGGACTTCTCGTAACGGATTCTGTCTGTCTATGTAGAATGATTTACTTTCTGGGGGTGGGACATGAACAAAATGCGGGTTCAAAAACGTTCTATATTTGTGGCGCTGTTCTAGAATTACACTAATTAAATCGGTACCTAGACCTCTCCATTTGTATTGGAGTAACTCGTTCAGGATATCATGTAACGGACCTGGATCAGAGTGCTGACCCTCATACAGAGTAATGAGGTGCTGAATCATATACATACCCACCAGTCGTTGCTCGGCTGGGGGCAATTTCAGAAACATTTGTGCCACTATTTCGTCTGGAAAAGTGGTAGAATCAGTAATCCATCTGACTGCTGATCGGGCTAGTTCCTGTTCATGCATAGTACTTAACTCACTATAACCGATTCGTGATTTCAGAATGTGATCGGTAGCTTGAAATACTTGTTCTAGGGAACCTTGTTCTGGTGCTGGATGATGGAAAATAGACTTGTGTTCTAGACGTAAATGGCGATCTGGAAATCTAGATTTTCCTACATACGCTATTCTGGCAGTATTCTCATCGTCTTCCTCTTCAGGATCAGAGGTACTTTCTTTCTCGCTTACTTGTGCTGCTTTACGCTGTTCGTGTATCTTTATTATCTCTCTACGGATTTTCTTGTACATACTTTCCATGGCACCAATGGTATTGTGCTTTCCTTCGGCTATATTATCACTCCACTTTGTCAGAGTTTTCATTTCTTCCGGGTCTTTAGACGGATAATCTTGTTCTCTTATTAGACAGTTAATTAAAAACTTTAATATCATGCGCTGAATCTCGGCTTTCCTTTGAGACATGGCATCACTAATACTTTGTGGATCATCCCCTGTACGGATGAAACGATATATTCTGTCTAGATCTTCTTTCATATTGGGTAGGGTGACTAGATACTCGGTCACCCTCCTTACGCGTACGGAATATAAAACCATATTAAACTCGCCTGGAACTGGGTCATAGACACATTCGCCAAGGGTTTGCCTGATTTCTGCAACAGACTTATTACTCTTGGGAGTACGCTGTGATGCTTGAGCATGTAATTCGAGTGCTGATAAACGCTTGTATGGCGGCGGGGTTTGAGGAAGACCTCCTCCTGCGGCCCCTAAACTGGAATCATCAACTGATGCTTTCCGTCCTGGCAGGGTCGGTAATTGTAACGTGGGCTGGACTTGTATGGCGGGCTGACCCGGGGGGGCTGTTAAGGGCACCCCGGTGTCTGAAGGAGCAGGAATTACCTGATTTACAGGGACTGGCGGAGCGCGAACAGGATTTGCATATTCTGGGACTGTGTCGTCCAAATAGGACGAAATAAAAATATCAGCTGCGGTCGGTTTGTGACGTAGCTTGGTCGGAACTAACGGTGGCGGGAAATTACTGGATGCCTCCGGGGTCGCTTTTGGCAAGCCCTCAGCAAGAAGAGGATACATACCCTTAATGAGGGCATTCCTCTGTCTGTCTGATTGCTCAGTTCTAACTCGTTCACCTATCTCGATTAATTCTCTTTCTTGGGCTCGTTCTTGGGATTCTCTACTTAATTCTGATTTTCTGATTTCTTTTTCAGTTCTTTTATGAGCTTCTTTGCGCCATAACTCGATGGCGTCTTTCTGTGACTGTCTGGCTTTCTTTTTCCATAATGCCTCTTCTACTCGCATGATGCATTCGGCATCCCATGTACCCGATACGGGCCATCTATACTTTTCTTCTAACTGTTTGGTATACTCTACCCATAAATCTAGATACAATATGGCGCTTATGCCATGTTTCTGATACATAAAATGACCTGGACTGTCCCTAGGCGGGACGGGAACTGCTGCTTCCAGCAGACCCTTTCTAGTTTTTAACTGACGTAACTTGGAAAATATGGGCATGACTGAACTGTAATCTAGACACAATACAATACACAATAAACACGATACTTATTTCCCATTCATACCACGACATTAGAATACATAAAAAACATTTAAAATAACAGTTCGGACAGAATACTACCTGGAAATACTAAGAACAGAACACATGAATTTTCTCGAGAACAGAAACTGACTAGAACAGAAACTAGATGCACTGCTGAAACAGTACGGAACTTACCGGTCTCTTAAAGAGACACGTCAGGACCCGCATCCACCGAAGTGGACACTTCGTTTGTGGGACTGTGTACCACCAACCCACAGACCAGAGTCAATTTAATTGACCCTGTCTAGATACCACCCCAGTAACGGTACTCACCGGGCAGCAAGAACGGAAGGCCTCGGACTGGACTGGACTGCTACGACGATGACGACGAACTTCGGACTTCGGACTTCAGTTACGGGTGGACCTCCGGATACCTCGGACCTTGGACTCTTGGCTTGGGCTCTGGTCGGGACTCGCCGCGTTCCTCCACCGTCTCGTCTGGATGCTGGACCGCCTCCTCCGTCTCCTCCGTGGGCCTGAGGGATACTTGAGCAGAAATATCTGCCACTGCGCAGAAGAGTTCCGTCACGACTGCAGAGGGTCAGGGGGTCGGCGTGGCTTCACCGACGCGTGGGGAAAGGGCAAGTCCCTGTTCGGGCGCCATTATGTGGTATATAAATAAATAATACCCTATTTTTGACTAGACATATATCATAACAGATAGCTCAATAAATAAGAGTCAAGATTCGAGGTAGTGGGAGTTTTGCAGGTTTATTACAGCATAAAGGACAGGATCAGGACAACCTGCATAGGAATAGGATGACAGGGCCCAGCAGCTGCTGGGGCTGGGATGAGCGCGCTAACTTTTAATAACAATGCATGAGCATATATACATAGCGCAAACACATAGCATTACATTGCAGTAGGCGTAGCAGTGGGTGGAACAGAAGGCGTGACGCGTAGCAGTCGCGAAAGATAAGAGTAAAAAGAAGGTGTAACTCAGACATGTGATGCAAACGTAACAGAATATGTCATGAATGGGCGGAAACATAGGAGGGGGCTACCTAAGGAGCCGGGACCTCTAACCTGATGGTGCGCGCAAACTGGTAATGACGTGTTACGAGGAGAAGCTGGGGGCTATGAACTCTGTGCTAGGAGCAGAGACTAAAGTCTGGAGGGTCGGAGCGACATGTACCTAAACCCTATCTGGTATCTAATGTTTAGAGAACATGTTGATATAAACTAGAAGTCAGAAGGGGAAAGGCTAACTGACTCTAAGACTGGAGCATGCATTTATTCTACATGTAGCGAGTGATGAAGAATAAATGACCATTAAATACAGTATTTCTCTTAACATGGAGCCGCATAGGCTAGACAATGACGGAAACTATTGATGCAGTTCAGTAGCTTAGGAATGCAGAGAAGGAGGACTAAACTGATAACTGGAATCATAACATATTCTTTGGCAGACTCAGAGGCAGAGCCAAGCTGCACCGGGCACTGCGAGGCAGGAAGTAAGTGAAAGGTCGAGGATACAGGTGGGGGCTGGATCCCTCCTCAGCGAGGCTTCAGGAGACAGGAGCTGAATCTGATGTCCGGGCCCTGTTGAGGCCTAGAAACGGGGACTTTATAATGAAATAACGTGCACACTGAGAAACGTGGCAACGTAGCTTTACATAGGCCTGGTATTCGTAGTATTCACGAGGACTGGAAACTGGCATACTAGAGGAGGACACAACTATAATTGCGTCATTAATCGGACATGGGGAGTACATATGCATATTTAATCATGCACACATAACATATGATGGATGACACGTAGGGACACAGAACATGACAAAATTTACTTTTCCACACAGTTCAGACCGCAATAGCTAGAGAAAAAGACAAAGCTGATGGTAGACATATCACAGTCAGAACAGCAGAACCAGCCTTTGAGGCACTAACAACACCGTGTAATTTACCAACAACAGCATTGAATCCGGAATGGATACAATGGGTGAATTCAATCACAACTGACAAAGTATACTACTACTTTGATCCAGAACTAGAAGAATTAAAAGATCTAGAATATGAAAGAACATTCCCTCTGCCTGTGGTAAATAAATAATGAATTACCGGTACTATTTTTGACTAAAACAGACAACAGATAGCTCAATAAATAAGAGGCAAGATACGAGGTATCCTGAGTTGAACAGGCTTTAATCAGGCATAAGGGAAGGGACAGGAACGGGACAGCCTGCAAGGAATCAAGCGGATGGCAGCTGCAACGTTTAATTAACAGTACATTATATATATATGAAAACGTTGCAATTACATTACATACAGTAGGCGGTATGAGTGACGAACATGAGATAAGAGACACATGGGCGTGAAAAGAAGGCGTGTACAGAGACATGTGGTGTAAACGTCACAGAAGTGTCATGAAAAAGAGGCGGAAACATGGAGGGGGCTACCTGGGCAGCGTGTACCTTTCACCTAGTGGTGCGCGCAAACGGACTATGACGTGTGACTAAGGAGAGCTGGGGGCTCTGACTTCTGTTCTAGAAGAGGAGACTAAAGTCTGGGTGTCAGGACGACATGTGCCTATGGCATATCTGGTATCTGGTGTTTGGAGTACATGTTGATAGAATCTAAAGGCTAACAGGGCAAAAGTTACTCGACACTAAGGCTGATGCATGAATATATTCTATATGTATTGCGGGTAAGCTAGGGATCTTCTATGGATATTAATACAGTAATTCTCTTGCATGGAGACATAAAGACTAGACTCTGACTGAAGATGTTTATATGGTTCGCTAGCTAAGGAATGCAAAGACGAGGAGCTGAACTGACAACTGTAGGCATAACATATTCTTGGCAGGCAGGCAGAGCCAGGCCGGGCATCTCGCTGCGCGGCTGGAAGTAAGTGAAGGGTCAGGGATGCAGGTGGGGGCTGCATCGCTCCTTGCAGAGGGTTCAGGAGACTGGAGCTTGAATCTGGTGTCCGGGCCCTCATGAGGCCTAGAAACGGGTGCAACTCGACAAATAACGTGCACAATGTAAAATGATGGCAACATAGCAACATAGGCCTAATACTCGTTGCTTACATGGGAACTGGATAACTGTCATATGGACGTTGGACACAACTATAAGTGCGTCTTTATTCGGACATAGGGGGATATATGCATATTAGTCATGCACATATAACATAGGATGGGGAACACGTAGGGACACAGAACAAGGCAAAATATAATTTTCCTCATTCCCTCCTTGACCCTACGTTTCCATCAGGAAACATCAATATTCATGATACCATCTATCATTTCATATAGCATCATTTGTTCATCTCGAATTTTCTTAGAAGGGGACTTTGGACTAGGAATACAGGATGTAGCGCACAAGCCGCAAATCGCAGGGCCACATTGTAAACAGAGACAGCAACTGAATACGATCATTACTGCTATACCCAGGAATGACAATACTTTCCATCCCCAGGCAGAAAGTATACTCCAGAGCCAACCGGACCATGTCCAGGTGCCTGGATCTTGGTGTAACTGATGGGCAATCTTATGAAGTCTGGTTATAGCTGAATAAACAGACGGTGCGTTATTAGGAATGAAAACGCAACAACTAGATCCGATGACTCTACAAGCTCCGCCCCTATCGGCCAGTATGACGTCAAGGACGAGCCGGTTTTGAAGAACGACAAAACGCATAGCAGATTGTTCTTCAGTTAAATTACCTAGAGCAGAAGTAGTCTCATTCACTACTGCTTCAAGGGTTCTGGTTAGCCTACGTATTAACTTACTATTCTGGACAGGACCTATAAAGAAGAAGAAACCTTTATTGAAATCTTGATACTGTTCTAGAGCAGTTTCAGTTTGATCGACAATTGGGGACTCGATCTCCCTTCTATGTCTAAAGTGTTCTAGATGTGTGTTTTCTGTGATAATCGGATGGGGCTAGAAAAACTGGTGGCAGTAGGAAGGCAATATAACATGTTCCGTCCCAATCTAGGGGCAGACGTACATATGCGGTCTGACCACACACAAAATAAGAATGACGTGAGGCTTTGAAAGTAGATTTCCCACTGTCACTATACTCGACCACAGTCGTACAATCACTGTGTCCTAGATGTACTGTACCATTCTTTCTGACACATAATTCGCCTTTAACTGGTAATACTGTAATAGTAGGCAAATCTGGAGTAGTTTCAGACCGAACATTCAGAATCATGAAATTCGAGGAGACATTACCTAAATCATATACTTCATTCTCTAGATCTAACCCTGTTCTATGGGAAAGACCTTCCTTGTCTGGGAAACATGTTCTATTCAGAAGGGACATATCATTTGAGGATGACGTTAACGTGGACCATGCTCCACATGAACCATTATGTGAAAATGGATAGGGAAAGAGTGGCAGAACTCCCTTCGGTGTCTGGAAAGGGGGGAGTCGACCACACACCCAACAATTAGTGGCATTGCTGGTCTGGTGTGAATAATGTAACATTCTGATGAAAGTGTTATTACGCATAGCCATACGATAGGATAACTCGTGCGGAGGCAGTTCACTAAAAGTGTGCTCTACTGTAGCATTAGAGGAAGAATGTACATGTGAAACAATAGGAGGAAAATACATGTGTAAAACATAACTTATGCCTGTAACCATAAAACTCAGAAACAATAATACGATCAAAGTAATAATACAGCGACTTCGGAGAGACTTGCAATAGGACATTTTCTTGAGCTTTCGTCTATCTCTCTCACTATGGGGGTCTATCTCATACATGTCAGGAACCTGTCTAACCGCTTCACCCGAGAGGGACTTAAACAATTAAACTGTCTGACTTGCTAGACCTTAGTTTGGCTTTATACTCCTGCTGCGGAGTTTTCTCTAACAGGGGGAGTTTAAATTCAGTGTCTGTATCTGGGCAGTCCTTGAGAACGGGGCAGTCCTTGAAAAAAGTCTTGGGCTTGAGTCCATAAAATTTCTTGACGTGACTGGAATGTACCCAGCCTTTCCTCCCTTCTAGCTTGACTGCAGTCCTTGTTGTTAACAAAACGAGACGGGGCTCCTTCCAGCGGGGCTCCAACGGACTTGAACGATCAAAGTTCCTTATAAGCACAAAATCACCAGGAACGACTTCATGCGGTTTCACCTGGGTGTTGTCTGGAAAAGCAGCGGCAACCTGTGAACGACAAGATTGTAGTGCAAGCATCTAGGAGGCCAGGTAATCTGTCAGCATATTACTTGAAACATCTGTAATCTTTCGGGGCATCGGTGTACCCCACATATTTGGAGGACGGCCGAATACGACCTCGTACGGGGACAGACCTGATCTGGAGTGTGCAACCATTCTCATGAAGAAAAGGGCAACTGGCAGTGCTACCAACCAGTCTACGCCTTTCTCTGTGCATACTTTCGCAATGCGGATTTTCAATGTCTGATTATGTCTCTCGACGAGACCAGCTGCTTCGGGGTGTCGTACACAGTGGAACTTCCACTGGTACCCTAACAGAAGGGAAACTTGCTTCATGAGTTCAGATGAGAATGGCTGGCCGTTGTCTGAATACACGACTCTCGGTAATCCATAACGAGGGAAAAACTCACGAACCAACTGCCTGGCAGTGGTCGCGGCAGTGTAATCTGGGACCGGATATGCTTCTGTCCATCTGGACAAAGCGCATACAACTACGAGGACATACTTGAAACCTCGACAACGATCCATCTGAATATAATCCATCTGGAGGACTTCAAAAGGGTGATCAGGAGGATGGAATCCACCTTGTTCCACCGGGACACTTTTACCTGGATTGAACTGACAACAGATCATGCAGGTACGCACTTTCTGCTTGGCTGCTGCTCGTAAATGCTTGTTAAACCAGAGGTTCTGAATACTGTCTAACATGGCCTTTTCTCCTAAGTGTGCTGGACTATGTGCGGTAGTAATAATGACTTGAACCATAGAGTCGGGGAGAAACCATGTGGCTTTCCCCTTCGTCAACCATCCTTGATCTGTCTGGACCCCTCCTTGTTCAGACCATTTCTTGATTTCATCTGGGGTAGCATGTGACTGGATGTCTAAGACATCTTGTGTAGGGTCCTTAACTGTCATACAAGTAGACTGAACTGGAACGTCTGTCTGTGTCGTGTTAGCTGGAATGTCTGGAGTCTGAGCTGTAAGCTTGGCTGTTCGATCTGCCAGGTCGTTACCCTGGGAAATAATGTCAGTGACTTTCGTATGTGCCTTGCACTTCATGATTGCGATAGCTGTCGGTAAATGTATTGCATCTAACAGAGCTTGAATGAGGGGGCCATGCTGAATCTTGGCTCCATGAGAGGTCATAAAACCTCGCTCTTGCCAGAGCACTCCAAAGTCGTGTACGACTCCGAATGCATAACGTGAATCTGTGTGAATGTTTACTTTCAGGTTCTTGGCTCGTATGCAGGCTTGGGTCAGAGCAATGAGCTCTGCTGCTTGAGCAGACAGGGTGTCAATACAATGTGTTTCTATAACTTCGGTTTCAGTAGTCACTGCATACGCGGCTACTAGTTCTCCTGCACTTGTTCTCATACATGAACCATCCACATAAAGTGTCAGGTCGGGATCAGGTAATGCGATATCTGTCAAGTCTTGTCTTGGCTTTGTCATGGTGTTTACAACTTCCACACAGTCATGTGTGGCAGGATTTGAAGTAACTGAGGGTAACAGTGTAGCAGGATTTAAAACGTTGCAGCGTCTGATTTCTATGTGTGGCTGAAACAGTGTCAGTTCATAACCTGTTAAACGTGCAATTGTCAAGTGCTGTGTCTGTGTTCGGTTTAAAAGAACTTCCACGGAGTGTGGAACCTGTACTGTCAGGGAATGTGCTAACACTATGGAATCACTTTGTCTGATAGCTAGAGCTGTGGCTGCAACTGACTTGAGGCACGCAGGCAAAGCCTGGGCTACTGGGTCTAATGTGCTAGAAAAATAGGCACAGGGCTTGTACTGTCCTGCTTGGTCTTGTGTGAGAACGGATAATGCAGTACCATCACGTTCTGTGACAAAAAGTGTAAAAGGCTTACTGTAGTTCGGTGTTGCTAGAACAGGTGCTTGGCATAAGGCTTTCTTTAACTCATTGAAAACTAGTGTATGTTCTTGGGTCCATGGGAGGACAGTCGATGTGGCTGCCTCCTGTGTCGTTAACTGTATCAGTGGCTTGGCTAGATATGCGTACTGAGGGATCCATTGTCTGCAGTAAGAAGTGAGGCCGATAAAAGCTCGTACCTCCTTCTGAGTCTTGGGCTGTGGAAGATGGCTTGGCTTTGTCATGGTGTTTACAACTTCCACACAGTCATGTGTGGCAGGATTTGAAGTAACTGAGGGTAACAGTGTAGCAGGATTTAAAACATTGCAGCGTCTGATTTCTATGTGTGGCTGAAACAGTGTCAGTTCATAACCTGTTAAACGTGCAATTGTCAAGTGCTGTGTCTGTGTTCGGTTTAAAAGAACTTCCACGGAGTGTGGAACCTGTACTGTCAGGGAATGTCCTAACACTATGGAATCACTTTGTCTGATAGCTAGAGCTGTGGCTGCAACTGACTTGAGGCACGCAGGCAAAGCCTGGGCTACTGGGTCTAATGTGCTAGAAAAATAAGCACAGGGCTTGTACTGTCCTGCTTGGTCTTGTGTGAGAACGGATAATGCAGTACCATCACGTTCTGTGACAAAAAGTGTAAAAGGCTTACTGTAGTTCGGTGTTGCTAGAACAGGTGCTTGGCATAAGGCTTTCTTTAACTCATTGAAAACTAGTGTATGTTCTTGGGTCCATGGGAGGACAGTCGATGTGGCTGCCTCCTGTGTCGTTAATTGTATCAGTGGCTTGGCTAGATATGCGTACTGAGGGATCCATTGTCTGCAGTAAGAAGTGAGGCCGATAAAAGCTCGTACCTCCTTCTGAGTCTTGGGCTGTGGAAGATGTGCTATTAACTGGATACGGTCTGGTGTCAACTGCCTACCCCTCTTGGACAGTAAGTGTCCAAGGTATACCACTTGCTGGACACAAAATTGCAGTTTCGAAGGGGACACCTTGTGCCCCATCTCTGCCAGGAAATACAGGACTGTAAGTGACGCACGTTCGCAGTCACGTTCAGAACGGGCTGTGATCAGTAGATCATCGACATACTGGAGCAGGGCAGTGTCAGTTGGCATGTGAATATTGTCTTGTTGTCTCTTAAGTGCTTGACTGTAAATACTGGGACTTTCTGTGAAACCTTGAGGAGCTCGTGTAAATTTATAGCTTCTTCCATTTAAACAGAAACCGAACAGGAACTGGCTGTCTGGATGAATGGGGACACTAAAGAATGCGTTCTTGAGATCTATAACAGTAAAGAACGTAGCTTCGGAATCAATGGTAGTCAATAGGGAAGAAATATCTGGAACCACTGGATACTGGGGTATGATACATTTATTAAGTTCTCGAAGGTCAATCACTAATCGATAAACTGGAGGTGCATTTGGATCTGTACGTTTGAGAATCGGAATGATAGGAGAATTACATACATTGGAGTCAGTTTCTACAACTACTCCTTGAGCGATGAGCTCGTCTATGATTTTGGATAAGGCTGCTACAGCCTCAAGTGGCAACTTGTACTGTCGGATTCGTGGTAATACAACACCTTGCTTCAGAGTGACACGATAGGGTGTAATGTGCATACAACCTACATCAGTTGGACCTTGCGCCCATAAATGCTGTGGTACATTCAATAATCTTGGATCAAAATCACGTAATACATAATGACCTTTGAAGTCACGCAAGAACAATCTCACGCCTTCTGGAGAACAACAAATGATTGCACCTAATTCTTTCAATGTCTTAATACCTAGTAAGTTTTCTGGACATGATTTTGTGAGTAACAAATCTGTAGTTCGGGACAATGGACCAACTTCTAGGGAAACTGGTTTCGATATTTCATTAACAATCGGCTTTCCTGAAAATCCAAGGGAAACATTTCTAGAGCCTGAGAGCGGAGCCCCTGGAACCTCGTCATGACTGATAGTAGTCCTACTTGCCCCTGTATCAATCAGAAACTTTCTGTCTTTCCCTAATACTTGACTATGTACATAGGGACCCTCTTGATCTACAGGAATCTCGATGAGAGGCAAGCCTACCTCCCTCTCTAGGCTGTTTCATGAATACTGCTGATAGTCTGGATACTCGGACTGTGCATACTGGTACATTTGCTGTGTAACATGTTGTGTGGCAGCTATAGGCTGCGGTACTGTAACTGTCTGTTGTGCGTTCTGCGGTGTTTGAGAATTCTGTGGAACATGTTCCTGTCTAGGCGGACGCGGTCTCTCTTTTGTCTTACCGGTAGCTATCTTGTGTTTCAGAACGGCACATTCGTATATATAGTGACCTGGCTGTTTACAGTAATTGCAGGTCCCTTTAACAGGAGCTGCAGAATGACTAACTTGATTCGGACCCCTCTTCTGACTGTCTTGGGGAACAGATTGTGCAACTAATACTTTCATTTTCGTGTCTTTCATACGTCTTCTTTCGTGTTCTTGCTCTTCTCTAATTCTGTTCTGGTGATACTGGAGCATCTGGAGCATTTGTGACGGAGTATTAGCTTGCCAGGTACTTTCGACTTTCAGTACACGATTCTTAACTTGCGGTAAAGAATTCTCAACTAATTTGGTAACAAAAAGATGTGGATACGATTCACTACTTGTTTTCAGACCACTATTAATAATGAAACATTTCTCAAATCTAGAATAAAAATCACTAGTGTCTTCGTCTTGTTTCTGTTTACAGGCTGAGATGGTATCCCAGTCTTCCTTTTTCGTGGCTAGTAATCTTGGCAAGACTTGAATTAACAGTTCGGGCAAAGCTTTAGCTTTATCCCCAAGACCGGTACCTGGAACTCGTGTGTTATCTTCGGTTTCTAATGCTGTCCAATCAATCTTTTTCTCTCCCACCTCCCATTCTTTTTCTTTAAGTTTTTCATATGTGCCCGCAGGCAACAGGACCTTTAACATTTTGATGATATCAGGATACATGTATTCTCCCATACGGAGCATATCTTTGAGTTCTCGATGGAACCCTGCTGGATCTTTATCATGACATGGTATTAACTTTTTCATTTCTAGAAGTTCTATTTTTGTGAGAGGGGTGTAAACAAATACTCGTTCTAGTTCACCCCCCGTTCCCTTAACTGGATGTACTTCTCGTAACGGGTTCTGTCTGTCTATGTAGAATGATGTCCTTACTGGGGGTGGAACTGGAATAAAATGCGGAGTCAGGAACGTACTGTATTTGTGGCGCTGTTCCAGAATGACACTAATTAAATCGGTACCTAGACCTCTCCATTGGTTCAGGAGTAACTCGTTCAGGACGTCATACAAAGGACCTGGATCAGAATGCTGATCCTCATACAGTGTGATGAGGTGCTGAATCATGTACATACCCACCAGTCGCTGCTCGGCTGGGGGCAGCTTCAGAAACGTGTGAGCCACTATTTCATCTGGAAACGTGGTAGAATCACTAGTCCATCGGACTGCTGATCGGGCTAGTTCTTGTTCATGCATGGTACTGAGCTCACTATAACCTATTCGTGATTTCAGAGTTTTATCGGTAACTTGGAATACTTGTTCAAGGGAACAGTGTTCTGGTTCTGGAGGAGGAAAAGCTTTCTTGTAATCTGGACGTGAATGCCTGTCGGAAAATCTAGTTCTACCTACATACGCTATTCTGTCGGGATTCTCGCTGTCGACCTCTTCACTGGAAGAGTCATTCTCTTTCTCGGTTACCCTTGCTTTCTCTCTTTCGTGTATATCTAGAATTTCCTTACGGATTTTCTTGTACATGGATTCTATCTTATTCTGTGTCTTGTGCTTACCCTCGGATATATTATCACTCCACCTTGTCAGGACTTTCATCTCGTCTTTGTTTTTACCAGGATAATCCTGTTCTCTTATTGTACAGTTAATCAGGAACTGTAAAATCATGTCTTGAATCTCGACTTTCCTGTGTGCCATAGCTTCGTGAACACTTTCTGGATTTTCCCCTGTACGGATAAAACGATATATTCTGTCTAGATGTTCCTTCATTTCGGGTAGAATAACCAAGTAGTTGACAACTCGTCGTAAACGTACTGAATATAACAACATACGACCTTCGCCTGGAACTGAATCATATATACAATCGGTATTGAGTCGCTTGAGGTCTGTATATGTATTTACCTTTGGCGTGTGTTGTAACGCTGCTTCTCTCAGCGTCAGTCGGTTTACTGGAGGCGGGGTGGTAGGCGCACCTCCCCCCGCTGCTCCTAAACTAGAATCGTCAATTAATACTGACTGTGCTGGTAAGGTGACTGGCAGGACACGTGACATGGACTGGTCCGGGGGTACTGGCACATGGACAGGGTTCCCAGGACCAGTGTCTGGAGGAACAGGAATTACGTTATCAACGGGATGTGGAAGTGGAGCAGGCGGAATGGGATTTGCATATTCTGGAACTGTGTCGTCCAAATAGGACGAGAGAAAGATTTCAGCTGCAGTCGGTTTATGACGCAGCTTAGTCGGAACCAAGGGTGGCGGTAAATTACTGGGTACTTCCGGGGTTGCCTTCGGCAAGCCCTCGGCAAGAAGAGGATACATACCTTTAATAAGGGCATTTCTCTGTCTGTCCGACTGTTCTGCTCTAACTCGTTCACCTTCTTCTAGAAGTTCCCTTTCTCTGGCTTTTTCTGAGGACTCTCTACTTAATTCTGCTTTTCTGAATTCTTTTTCGGTTCTCTTGTGCGATTCTTTACGCCATAACTCGATGGCATCTTTCTGGGACTGTCTGGATTTCTTTTTCCATAATGCTTCTTCTACTCGCATGATGCACTCGGCATCCCATGTACCCGATACGGGCCATCTGTACTTCTCTTCGAGATGCTTGGTATACTCGACCCATAAGTCTAGATATAAAATGGCGCTTAAGCCATGCTTATGATACATAAAATGACCTGGACTGTCCCTAGGCGGGACAGGAACTGACTCCTCTAGTAACCCTTTCCGGGTTCCTACCTGACGTAATTTGGAGAACAGAGGCATGTCTTACCTGGACTTGAACACAATACAAATACACAATAAACACAATAATGAATAGCAAAACAGATCACTCATACCACGACATAGAGATACATTAATAACAGTTCGAACAGAATACTACCTGGTACATTGAAAACATAACACTTGGACTTTTCGAGAACAGACTTACTAGAACTTACTGATTTACTAGATGCACTGCTAAAACAGTACAGACCGGTCTCATAAAGAGACACGTCGGACCGTATCCACCTAAGTGGACACGTAAGACTGGATCTGTGTACCCACACCCATCGGACCAGAGACAAATTAATGACCCTGTCTAGATTCTCCCCCAGCAACGGTACTCACCGGGAAGCAGAAACTTGAAGGCCTCGGACTGGACTGGACTGCTACGACGTCGGACGACGAACTTCGGCTTCGGTTACAGGTGGGCCTCCGGATACCTCGGACCTTGTTCTCTCGGCTTGGGCTCTGGTCGGGACGAACCGCATTCCTCACCGCCTCGTCTGGATGCCGGACCGCAGTCTCCGTCTCCTCCGTGGGCCTGAGGGAGACTTGAAGCAGAAATATCTGCACGTGCACGGTATGGTTCCGTCACGGCTGTAGAAGGGTCAGGGGGCTTGCGTCGTATCTCCGGCGCGTGGGGAAGGGGCTCGTCCCTATTCGGGCGCCATTATGTGGTAAATAAATAATTAATTACCGGTACTATTTTTGACTAAAACAGACAACAGATAGCTCAATAAATAGGAGGCAAGATACGAGGTATCCTGAGTTGAACAGGCTTTAATCAGGCATAAGGGAAGGGACAGGAACGGGACAGCCTGCAAGGAATCAAGCGGATGGCAGCTGCAACGTTTAATTAACAGTACATTATATATATATGAAAACGTTGCAATTACATTACATACAGTAGGCGGTATGAGTGACGAACATGAGATAAGAGACACATGGGCGTGAAAAGAAGGCGTGTACAGAGACATGTGGTGTAAACGTCACAGAAGTGTCATGAAAAAGAGGCGGAAACATGGAGGGGGCTACCTGGGCAGCGTGTACCTTTCACCTAGTGGTGCGCGCAAACGGACTATGACGTGTGACTAAGGAGAGCTGGGGGCTCTGACTTCTGTTCTAGAAGAGGAGACTAAAGTCTGGGTGTCAGGACGACATGTGCCTATGGCATATCTGGTATCTGGTGTTTGGAGTACATGTTGATAGAATCTAAAGGCTAACAGGGCAAAAGTTACTCGACACTAAGGCTGATGCATGAATATATTCTATATGTATTGCGGGTAAGCTAGGGATCTTCTATGGATATTAATACAGTAATTCTCTTGCATGGAGACATAAAGACTAGACTCTGACTGAAGATGTTTATATGGTTCGCTAGCTAAGGAATGCAAAGACGAGGAGCTGAACTGACAACTGTAGGCATAACATATTCTTGGCAGGCAGGCAGAGCCAGGCCGGGCATCTCGCTGCGCGGCTGGAAGTAAGTGAAGGGTCAGGGATGCAGGTGGGGGCTGCATCGCTCCTTGCAGAGGGTTCAGGAGACTGGAGCTTGAATCTGGTGTCCGGGCCCTCATGAGGCCTAGAAACGGGTGCAACTCGACAAATAACGTGCACAATGTAAAATGATGGCAACATAGCAACATAGGCCTAATACTCGTTGCTTACATGGGAACTGGATAACAGGCATATGGACGTTGGACACAACTATAAGTGCGTCTTTATTCGGACATAGGGGGATATATGCATATTAGTCGTGCACATATAACATAGGATGGGGAACACGTAGGGACACAGAACAAGGCAAAATATAATTTTCCTCGACATTCGACAATCGACATTCTGCCCTTACGACACTACGCTTGTGTAATCTATACAAACGGACATGCTCAACCCTCCGTTTGGGGAGAACAAGCATACAACCCCACATGTGAGATTACAAAAGAAGTGTGGCGCGGAGGTAAACTAAAACCTCTATTAACAAAAATACACTCAGTAGAAACTAATTCAGAACAACAAACTGAAATCCTAGCTTTGAAAATGGCGCTAGATAGTGCGGATCGCGAATTCCCGACACTTATAGTGTCCGATTCATATTACTGCGTCAAATCATACAACAAGGATTTGCAGACATGGATTCAGAACGGTTACAAAGATGGCACAGATGCACCAATAAAGCAAAAACTGCTCTGGGAACAAATAGCTCTTTTACAAAAAGAACTACCAAAGGCTCACGTGACACACTCACTGAGTCACCAGCGTGATGGCGTTCACGTTGCAGGGAATTCATTGGCTGAGACAGCCACAGCGGCAGCCACAAAATCGGCTTCCGTAGTTCGAAAAAAGCGTACATTAAAATACATTGACGGTGAAACATTGCTGGCGGTAAAAACGTCATCAAAAGGCGACTGCTCAGCGTTACCGATCAACTATCCACTCAATTATACATACATAATCGATGCAAACTCCGTCCCTTTTGCTCGAATCCCTGGAGTGGGGGATAGAGTGATTCCAAACATGGACAGGAGAAACTTGTTAATCGCAGACGCACATATGGGCGAGGGTCCCAGACACCTCAAACTAAAAGATTCTCTGGAAGAATTACAATCAAGGTACTGGTGGCCAGGCATGAGCCTGCATCACACCATGTTTGTAAAAAACTGCCCAAACTGCAACAGAAATCGCAGTGGGGAGAGAAAAAGTGTAATACCGTGGAGTCTGACTCCGGATAATATCACCAGTAATGAGAAAGGCTTGCGATTAACCTATACAGGCTAGTTTCCACTTATAATGTAGATCACCAGCACTCGGCTGACGTCCGGACTGTTATACAAAGATTTGCGAGTCTAAATGGCATATACGCTAAGAGCATGCTACGTTTGACCATTGTTTTCACTCAAGCCCTCCGGCCGGGGGGGAAACATGGCCAAATGAGCATAGTCCAGCGGGAATCTTCTCACTTCCTTCCTGAGGGTACGGGATGGTGTAAAGAAAACACCAAGGCAGAAAGCAATCTATAACGGAAAGGATATTAGGTTCGGGAGCTGGGTGGGTCAAACATCTAATAAGTGTCCAAACGTAGTCTAAATAACCTGCCAAGAAATTCTCTGAAGGGATTCAGTCCGTACGAATTATTATTCGGAACTAGGATGTTGATCTCTGACCTTGATAGTCAGACTTCAGTGGTGAAAGAAAAAAGCTTTGATATCAAAGATCGTTTGGCTATTTTGCAGGACTTAAACAAAACAAGAAAAGACCTGAGCAACATAAAGTTGAAACAACAGCCAACAACCACTGAAGAACCACCACCTGTCCCAGCAAGACCTGTCTGGATTCCAAAAGTCGGGGATCTAGTCAGGGAGAAGATCGCGGTAAAGAAGGAATTTGGGCCTTCTTACAGAAAAGCAGTTCCTGTCTTGTCTGTCAACGGGACAAGATCAGTTGTACTACCGCCACTTGCTGGTAAAAAGGAGAACCGAGTTGTATCCATCGACCTGGTAAAACCACAATCATGTGGCCGATAACAAACAGTAGGCCAAGTGGACTCCCAATAAGTAGCAGAACACCAAGGTTTGCTACCAGTACAGAGGTCCTAACAAAGAGGCTCATCACATTCGAAACGCCTACAGAAGAACAACAAGGACTATGCAACAATGCAATAGAACTCAGACCTCTGAATACCCAAATAAAAACATTTAGCAGAGACACACCAATCTATAATGAAGTACCAAGTGAAAATGCAAGAAACAGAAATCCTGAAGCAATTGGAACAATTGACAGAACTGCATCCGGCTACTTCATAAACTTCGATGATTCCTCTGAAGGCTTCAGTGAATCAAAGACACAGCCATCATCAAAAACCTTTAAAGATAAAGCTAAAGAACTTTTGAAACAACTGAAAGAAACATATCTGATTTCTCCATGGATTGAATTTTGGGTGGGTTTTGGTGCACTTATCCTCATACTTTGGCTCATCATGGTACTAACTTTGGGACGCTTCATTGAGGGAAAATATGATAAATGGACACAGCAAGTCAGAAAATCAACTTGATCCTCAAACCACAAACATCTTCACACGTCGAG
This sequence comes from Lissotriton helveticus, assembly GCF_964261635.1. Taxonomy (NCBI): domain Eukaryota; kingdom Metazoa; phylum Chordata; class Amphibia; order Caudata; family Salamandridae; genus Lissotriton; species Lissotriton helveticus. The sequence continues at coordinate 313,212 of NW_027611651.1, read as the reverse complement.
AAAAGAGAACTTTCTTCAGCCAACTTCACAGCCAATCCTATACCGGGTGGGGTAGCATGGGACAACACTGACTATGAAATTTATGGTCCGGTCGAGATCCTGAAATATCCACACCAAATTAAGATCTCCTTGAGTGACTTTGCAAAACCAAACTCATTTGCTGATGATTGGGACTTCGAAAGCATTAATAATATGATGTCTGACTTAGTAATGTCTGCTAAATTTACCAAACATGATTATTTGCAGGGTTCTACAAATTATGATAATATGTATTGTTATAACCACTATGGCAACCATTTTCTACATAAATCTGCACAACCTAGAAATGTTTTAAATTATAATCAATGGGAACATTGTGCAACCCCTCCAAAAGGAAGCTCAAGAACCGTTTATGACAAATATTCATACTTTTCAGGTTTTAACACAAGTAATGCTGAATCATTTTATTTCAAAATGTCAAATAAGACAGGGATGAAGACCATGATAACAAACACAAAATTGATATATTCAGATTCTTTCTTCGAACAAATGAATACTTTTGGTTTTGATTATTGGGACAAAAATGTTGAATTGAAAAGTGTTTGGGGTACAAAAGAATGGCAAGTACAGGGTACAGAAGCTTTGTTTAGAGCCTGCATGATCCCAGAACAAATGATATTTTTAAATGACACTGTTCAACAAACCACCTGTCTTGGCTTAGCCAAAATCAAAGACCTAAATAAACCGTCTATTCCAAAGCCAACAACGTTTAGCAATAGATCTGATACAGATGATGAGATAGACGTAAACCATATATTAAACCAAAACAGAACACATCCTGATTGGAAACAGTGGTTGATCTGGCCCACAGATACTAATACCTGTCAAGACAGATTCCTGAATAAAACACAGGGGTTCAAAATGACCAGGCCAGACCCTAGATATCCCCAAAGACATCACCCAGGGATAATAACCACCTACAGTGTGGGCAAACTGTGCCTTCAATGGCTACAAACTTCCACACTGCCTGAAATTAAGCAACACCTAACTTTACTTACTGATGGTGCTGACTTGCGTGATTTCATTATGGGACCACGCAAACAGCGTCAAAAACGTTTCATAGCAGCCTCTGTATATGCAGCATACAATGAGGCCTGGAAGGTTACTCAAATTGAAACAGCAGAGAGAATACGGGAAATTGACCGTATTAATTTGGAAAAATCACTTTCTGTAGTGGACAATGGGTTAATGACTCTGTCCTCCAGAATTTTTTCTTTGGACAGCATTGTGTCTTCACACGGTCAGTCTCAATTGCGTTCTATTGTACAGCTTGGCTGGACGTTACAAAATCTGCGTTCAGGCTATGTGCCTTGGCGTTTAATCAACACAACGTAATTATTCCAAATCTTTAACCTTACTGATAGACAAATCAGTATGGCACAAAAGGGTGCTGATTATACAATCTTGAGCATTGAAAAACTCGAAAGATTACCAGTGACAATGTCAGAACGACCTGTCAGTGAATGGATAATACATGGGATAATAAATATTCCAATCTCAACCTTCAGGTTTCAATACTGCCAAAAATATATACAGGCTGGCATGTACGAGAAATTGGGAAAGGGGTACATTAAAACAACATGGAACCTGCCCTATTCACATGCATGTGTCAGTAATAAAGGACAGAAAGTGTTTCTTAGTGGCAATAATTGTGCGATGTCACTAAGCGGCACGCTTCTGTGTAACGGAATTAGTTTGCATGGAGCCTGTGAAGGGAATTCATACAACCTTTCATGTCACCAGCAAGGCGCACCTGCAACTGAGATAGAACCATTCTTTCAAAGACTCTATAATGGGAGTTACATTCTAATTGTAGACCGCAGATGTTGTAGTCTTATGCCCGGGACTCCTTATCTGGTAACTACGACTGCGAAGGTCAAGTGCTGTGGACGTTCATTGTTCCCCAGCAACTTTCCAGACAGGGAGGCAAGGGCATGGCCGAATTTGAAAATTACTTCTATTCGAATAGATACTTTAAGCAGAATGAAAACAGTGCTTCTTCAGACGCCTACCAGGCTCACGTCATCAAAAGAAACGTATGATCTACAAGTCGCAAGGACGACTGCAGAGATACATTCATTGTTATCAACTAATTCCCCCATACATTTCGCGGAAATCCTTAATGAAATCTTAAATATTTCTGATACCAATCGGATCTCAAAGGTATTTAAGACAGTATTTTCGATGGCATTAACACCATTCAAAGCCATACTGGGTATTTTTCCAGATTTCGTCCATTCGATTTTTGGCGGACTTCCCCTGATCTTGGGACTAATTGCAGGAATCCTATTCTTGGTCCTTATTTTTCGTTATGGCAACCCATGTCACAGACCAAACTCTCGCGACAATGGAAGAAACAGTCCTAGCCATTGGATACCGGGACCGGATATCAAAAATCCTGGGACTCTCCCGGCTTAGAGACCTGAACATGACTTGGTTTCTATCATTTCGACCAATGTGGCAAAGATGTGTTTTACCTGTATTGAGATGTCTGCTATGCGGAGAAGAATGCGTGTTAGACACCTGTCTGACGCTACAATCGGATGCGCCAATTGATGCAGAAACATTGTTGGTTCCTACCAAGGTTCACGCTTTGTGCTGCCCTCAAAGGCTACCAATCCTGATGACGGCATTCGTGGAAGCTTCACCACTACGATTGAGGGGTAGTGAAGTTCAAGATGAAAGCAGCATCGAACAGGTACGACCTTCTGTCAGCAATACGAATCAGAATGTCAATGGAGACAATCATGCGCACGAATGCATGGTTACACCTATTACCGAGTTAGTGGAACTTTCCCATGAAGCTGTTGACAGTTTTTTCGAAAGCCTAAATGATATGATGTTCTCGCCAGAACAGAAATAGAGACTTTTGAGCAAACTCGCACACGGCGTTCCCTGAATCCGGCCTTCAACTTTAAAAATAAAGTCACATGAACAATTTCACTCCAGTTCACGGACAGCAATTTTTTCGACAGCCCCAAATTATTTTTACAATTTTTCGGGACACTTATCTTCTGCTTAAAGTAAGAAACTATTCTTAGAGAACTAAGATTTCTATTTTTTAAATACTTTATAGACATTAGCTGCCCGCTGGTATGATTCATTGTTATATTCTGTGATGAAATGGTCTCGAACTTTTTTTCTGTATTAACTACATTAAGAGCCATTTCATGTGTATTTCTCATATACCGAATAAGCAATAATGTATACAAATGCGTGATTACTTTAGCATTATTATACAGCTTGAGTGCATACAACACATATAACTACAATTTTTCCGTATATTTGAAAATTTCGAAATGCATTTATGTATTTTGGGGTGGTAAGGTATACACTATATTCTATAGTATGTTGTACTATGTTATACTATGCCTAGATTAGTAAATATGACCATAGTTAGCGTGGAGTGGGTGTCATGTATTCCTATAGGTTCTGAATCGATCCCCCTATTCCTGACCCTATTCTGGTTAGCAAACTAACAAGTTAACTAGCAGTCAGCCCATGAGGCAGAAAACCCCCATGATGCAGATACCGTTATCTGACGCAGTCACACTACGGCACAGGAACGTGTTATCTGATTAGGTCAGAACGCTTGCGATCTAATTAGACAAGCGATATTCCTCCAGCCCCTGATAAGGCATACGGAGTTCTCATAACAAATCAAACCTATGACAACCTGGAAAAACCGTGCGGCCATTGTTTTGATTTCACAGAGAACTTCAGCAAAAGAATGTGCTAACGAGCAAGTCGTATGACATCTTTATTGACGTATCTATGTCCATCCTTACGTCAATCTCGGCACCTTAAAGGTATAAATATTACCGATCTTGCCCTATGCAAACACACGCGTGGTGACGAGACGGAGCAGCCATACTTGCCGAAGCCCAGAGCAGAGCAGACCCCGCTGGCAGCAGCCCCGCCTTCCTGGCGCGCTGAGAGACGCGCTGCTATCTCCTACCGAGAGACCCAGCACCGGCGCTTCCGGGTAGCCCTCGCAGGCAGCCTGGAATATCGAGACCAGAGAGAGAGATACCATCCCTCATTCATCCTAACTTCCAGGTACAGAACTGAATAACCCCTCACAGAGAATTCTTTAGTTATTCACTTGGCAAAAACAAACTTAACTTAAACTGTAACTTTCTATTCCCGCCCACGTATTAGGCTTAGGTCAGGTACACGGGGTAGGCGTATTTAGAAACACCAGTTGAGTACGTTTAGTCAAATGTATATATGTATGTAATCTATTTTATTCATTTTAAACATCTTATGGCTTAGAAACCATATCAATGTTTTTACAGTTTTATTTTATACTTCTGCTTCTAATGTATGCACTTTACTTAACAATAAGTATTGCAATAATATCGATCCATTTCTCTTGTATGAGAAAAGAGACTGATCAATAAATAACACCTTTTTATTGAACACGCCCGTCTCTTCCTTTTCTCTACAATCTGATGAGACTAAGAATGCACGTACTGACTGAGTAAAATAAATTGCCTTTTGTTCACACGACTCTCGAGATTTACTCTTGATTAGGGGAGAGCAAAGTTGTCATGTTCTATGGTTGTCAGAAACTAAATCCCTTCTTGTCTAATCAGGGAAGTTAAGTCCTACCTGAACATTCGAGAAAGTTTCTAGTGAACTCTGAGCTAAGCTGGCAAACCCAAAACTTTAAGTCTAATATCGACAGTGGTAGACCTAGTTAACGTCTGATCTAGGCCTTTACTATTGTAGGTATTATTCCAATGCGCAGAGCCTATTGGGATGATAGGAACTACACTACATATTATAATTGTCAATCTGTAACTTGGAAGATGTTTTATCATTTTTTGTATGACTTTTATGGTTTTCTATTATGAAACAGAATAAATACAATAATCACTAGGGGTCACAGTCCACACAATGGACATGCGTTGTTCCCCCTACTTCCAACCTTACATGTATCCCCAATCACCTGCCCAAACCTCTCCCTGCTGATGCCAATGTGGTCCTCCGTCATCCCACAGACCATATTTTTGGCCCCTTTCAAAGTGCCCCTACAATAAAAATGCTGCAGTTGTAAATACATATCAACTGCCATTTGTTGTGATTGAAACATTTTATTGAATAATAAAACCTAATAAACATAAGCTGGTTATTAAAGCAAAACAAAGCATCAGTTGCCATACACATAAGAGACAAAAGTAGTACATAAAAATCAACATACTGTAACACAGCAAAGTTATGTAGAGCACAATTCCTAATTTCGGGCAATCTTTAAAGTTCAACGATAGAAACGTTCATAAAGAACAGGAAAGGAAAGAAAGAAGGTGGGATACAGTGATTTCATTAATGTAATGCTTCCTAAATATAGAAAAACAAATACTATTATTTTCCTCAAGCAATAAAGTCCGCACAATAAAATACTAAGAGATAAATATTGAACAATGAATTCAATTTGAATATTGTAACCTCCTCAGCATTATTTGACTCATGATTACAACCTGAATGCTTTCTGGAAAGGAACCGCCTCATGGGGTTCAAAATCACATATTTTCCAACAACAGGATTCAAATGTTAAACTTGAATTTCAATTCAATTTATTGATTTAGGCCTTTTTGGAGATCAACAATTTTAAATATATACAAAATCCACACGCTTTTGCAAAATTGTCACCTAAACTTTAATTCAATCCACTTTCTGATTAAACACTTCTCATTCTAGCGAGCATCACAGGACCACTTGTTGTTATCTTCCTAATTAGTGATAATGTTTCTGATGATTTTGAGGGAGGAGATTATCCCGGTCTGGCTATAACTGTTTAATGGGATCTTAGAAGGTACATCTCGCCTGCCTGACTATTGGAGTGATGCAGTTATTGCCCTGATTTTAAAGCCAGGGAGGAACCCAACTCAATGTCTGGCTAGCATTTGTAGTGATGCCTTATGGATGGGTTCAAAGGGCCCTTTCATCAGTTCTGTTAGGACTAAATTTAGGTTCCATGCCGGCGGCGGCATCCTTTTAGGTGGTGCGATCCTTTTCACCCCCTCTAGAATCTCTTTACTGCTTGTGAGGTAAAGAAACTCCTTCCTGTCTCTCCTCTAGTGTAGGCCACTATCGCTACTAGGTGTACCCTCAGCGAGGATGAACTCAGCTTTGCTTTCAGCAGGTGGGTGAGATACCTTAGCACCGTTGATTCCTTTGTCATCTTTCTGTGCAGTTTTCCCTTATTGCACCATAGTGTTTATCTCCTCCATTTTGCCATATAGCACTTTCGTGTTGTAGGTCTTCTCGCCTCTCGTAGCACCCGCAGGGTGCTCTCTGGTAGTCTTAGATGTGCAAATTCTAAGTTTTCAGGAGCCATGCAGCTAGTCTGAGGCTCTCTGGCTCTGGGTGCAGTACTTCTCCGTTCTGCATGAAGAGTAAGTCTTTTCTTTTCCCGAACTTGTGGGGTGGCCCCTGTGTCATTTCCATTATTTGTGAGTACCACATCTGCCTTGCCCACTGTGGTGCCACCAGGATCAGTGTCATGTTGCTGGTTCTACACTTGTTGAGTACCCTGGGTATCAGTGGTATCGGGGGGAAAAGCGACAGCAAATCTTTTTGACCAGCTTATCGATAGGGCATTCCCCTGGGATTGTTCCCCTGGTTGCCTGGATGCGAAGTGTTGGCATTTTGCATTCCAGTGTGTTGCAAATAGGTCTATCGTCAGTGATCCCTACCTTCTGAATAGCCTTTGCGTTTCCTGTGCATTGAGCTCCCACTCATGGGATGCTGATGTCTGTCTTCTGAGCCAGTCTGCTTCCACATTGTCCTTCCGTGGTAGGTTTATGGCTAGCCGGTCTATCTTGAGTGGGATGGCCCATCTCCATATCTCCTGTGCTAAGTTTGATGGTGGTGCTGATTGTGTTCCTCCCTGCTTGTTGATGTAGAACATCGTTGGTGTGTTGTCAGTTTTTATCAACACTCTCTGGTTGTACAGTTTTTTTTCTGGAAGGCCTTCAGGGCAAGGAACACGGTCTTCAGTTCCAGGTAGTTGATGTGTTTGACCGCATCTGCTGGAGTCCACAGACCCCTCACCCTGAGCTTGTTCATGTGTGCCCCCATCCCTTCTAGGATGCGTCAATGGTGATGGTCACTGTTGGGCTTGGTGGTGTTAAAGGCTTCCCTCTTGTTATGTTCTCCTTGTTCCACCATGATATCTCCTCCTGCACTGCGTGCGTTACAACCACTAGATCTTCCCAACGTCCTGTAGCTTGTGACCATTGTTCTTGCAGTCATTCCTGGAATGGTCTCATGTGGAGCCGTACATCTCGGACTAGGTGTATGCAGGACGCCATCATCCCCATGATCTTGCTCGCTGTCCTCACTGTCAGAGCTCGCATCTTCTGGTAAAGGCGTGTCTCCTTCAGTAGAACCAGTGTTCTCTTGTCGCTGGGGAACACTTTGCTCTGTATGGTGTCGATCTGTGCACTCAGGAAGATCTTCACTTGCTCTGGTTCCATTGACGATTTCCCCCAGTTTGTCAGTGTTTCCCCCCTAGATTTGTCAGTGTTTCTGTCAACCGATGTGCGTGTTCCTTGCACGTCCTGTGTGAACTTGCCTTAAATAGCCAGTCGTCGAGGTAAGGGTATACGTGAATCCCTTCCCTCCGTAGGTGCGCTGCCAATGCTGCAAAGCATTTGGTGAAGACCCTTGGTGCAGATTTTAGTCCAAAAGCTAGGGCTGTGAACTGGTAGTGTTCTTTGTTGATTTTAAATCTTAGTAGATGCTTGTGCCGCCTGTTCATGGGAATGTGCAGGTAGGCATCTTTGAGGTCTATGGTGGACATAAAGTCTCCGTACCTTATCTGAGGGTTGACCTCTTGTAGGGACGTCATTTTTAATTTTTGTGCCTTCATGTACTTGTTTAGGAACCTTAGATCCAGGATGGGTCTTAGCGTTTGGTCCACTTTTGGTACTAAAAAATAGGTTGAGTACACTTCCTTGTTCCTTTCTCAGTATGGGACTGGTTTGATGGCCTCCTTCTGGAGGAGTTCTTTCACTTCCTCTAGGTGTAGCGCTAGCTCTCTCCCTGAATACGCCTTTCTTTTTGGTTTTCTGTTTGACTGTCTCTTTTCCAGTTCTATGCAGTATCCGAACTGTATGATGCTGAGTATCCATTTGTCTGTGGTTATCTTCTTCCACTCCTGGAGGAAGTGACTTAGCCTGCCTCCTACTGGTGTTACATGATCTTTGATGTTTTGTCCGTGTAACCCTTTATTTGTCTTGTTTTGCCCCACCCTTGGAGGTGCTGTGTGGGTGGGCACGTCTTGCGTGACAGAGTCACTTTGAGGTGGGTTGTTGGCCCCCTCTTCTAGTTTGTCCGCGTCCATTCGCCCTCCCGCGAAAGGACTGGCCCCTAGGCTGGTACTGCCAGGTTTGCCTTTGCTGTCCCTGTTGTGCTTGGCTGTCTCCCTGGTGGGACTGCTGGAATGTCTGGTGTGACGTTCCTTGCTGGTTACCCTCTCTTCCGTTCGGTCTCCGTGCAGGGTACCCCTTCTCATCCCCCTGAATTGTAAGGCCCCCATGGACCTTGCAGTTTCGTTTTTTTTCTTCAGCTGGGTGAGCTTTTAATCCACCGGTGCCCCAAACAGTGTCTCTCCATTGAAAGGGGTGCTCAGAATGTTGTGCTGTGCCTTTGGTTTGAAGCCTGAGATCCTGAGCCAGGCCTGCCTTCACTCCGTGATTCCCAACATCATCAGCCTGCTGGACGGGTCAGCCCCATCCAAGGCTGTTTTGAGGCAAGAAGTCGCTATATTCTTCCCCTCCTCCACAAGGTGTGATGCTCTTTGTTGGTACTGGTCTGGGAGGTGCTTGAGCAGCTGTCCGATCTCATCCAGAATTTGGTACTGGTGCCTGTTAAGTAGGGCGTTTGAGTTAGCCGTGCGCCAGTGCACCGCTGCATTTCTTCAATCAATCAATCAATCAGAGTACTTGTAAAGCGCGCTACTTACCTGTGAGGGTCTCAAGGCACTATGGGGAGGAGGGGTGCTGCTACTGCTCGAAGAGCCAGGTCTTGAGGAGTCTTCTGAAGGCGAGTAGGTCTTGGGTCTGCCGTATGTGGGTAGGGAGGGTGTTCCAGGTCTTGGCGGCGAGGTAGGAGAAGGATCTGCCGCGGGAGGTCGTTCGTTGGATGCAGGGGACAGCGGCGAGGGCGATGGAGGCAGAGCGGAGCTTGCGGGTGGGGGTGTAGAAGCTGAGTCTGCTGTTCAGGTAGGCTGGTCCGGCGTTGTGGAGTGCTTTGTGTGCGTGGGTGAGGAGCTTGAAGGTGATCCTCTTGTCGACGGGGAGCCAGTGTAGGTCTATCCGGTGGGGGGTGATGTGGCTGCGGCGGGGGACGTTAACGATCAGTCGGGCAGAGGCGTTTTGGATGCGTTGTAGTCGACGTAGGTGTTTGGCTGGGATTCCTGCATAGAGTGCGTTGCCATAGTCCAGTCTTGTTCTGACGAGGGCTTGTGTCCCCGTTCTTCTTGTTTCGGTAGGGATCCACTTGTAGATTCTGCGGAGCATGCGGAGGGTGCTGTAGCAGGAGGAGGAGACGGCGTTGACCTGCTTAGACATGGAGAGGGAGGAGCCAAGGATGAATCCTAGGTTGCGTGCATGGTCAGTGGGTGTTGGTGCTGTTCCCAGTGTGGTCGCCCAGCAGGAGTCATCCCAGGCTGAGGGGGTGGGTCCGAGGATGAGGACCTCCGTCTTGTCCTAGTTCAGCTTCAGACGGCTGCTCTTCATCCAGTCGGCGACGGCATTCATTCCCTCATGGAGGTTGGTTTTGGCGGTGTGTAGGTCCTTGGTGAGAGAGAGGATGAGCTAGGTGTCGTCGGCATAGGAGATGATGTTGAGGGTGTGTTGGCGGGCCACTTGTGAGGGGGGCCATGTAGAAGTTGAACAGCGTTGGGCTGAGAGATGAGCCTCGGGGGACGCCGCAGATGATGTCGGTGGCTTCGGTTTGGAAGGGTGGGAGGCGGATGCTCTGGGTTCTGCCGGAGAGGAAGGACGTGTTCCAGTCAAGGGCCTTCTCTTGGATTCCGGCTTCTAGGAGGCGTGTCTTTAGAGTGCGATGGCAGACCATGTCGAAGGCGGCTGACAGGTCCAGGAGGATGAGGGCTGATGTTTCGCCGTTGTCTAGTTGGCACCGGATGTCGTCTGTGGCGGCGATGAGGGCTGTCTCGGTGCTGTGGTTTCGTCTGAATCCGTACTGGGACGGGTCCAAGATGTTGTTGTCTTCCAGGTGGCGGGACAATTGCATGTTGACGATTTTCTCGATGACCTTTGCCGGGAACAGGAGCAGGGAGAAGGGCCGGAAGTTCTTGAGGTCCTTGAGGTCCGCCTTGGGCTTCTTGAGGAGGGCGTTGATTTCGGCATGCTTCCAGCTTTCCGGGAATGTCGCTGTTTCAAATGAGATGTTGATGACCTTCCGTAGTTGGGGTGCGATGGCTGCGTCTGCTTTGTTGAATACGTGGTGTGGGCACGGGTCTGCGGAGGTCCTGAGTGGATGGAGTTCATGACCTTGCGTGTCTCGTCGTCATTGACGTTGGACCAGGAGATCAGGCGGTTGGCGCTGGAAGTGTTTACAGGGGAGGTGGAGTCTGGCGTAGTCGGGATGGTCGTGGTGTTGAAGCTGTCGTGGATGTCAGCGATCTTTCTGTGGAAGAAGATGGCTAGTGAGTCGCACAGTTCTTGTGAGGGCGGGATGTCGTTGGCACTGGGGTTGGAGAGTTCCTTTACGATGCTGAAGAGCTCCTTGCTGTCGTATGCGTTGTTATCCAAGCGGTCTTTGAAGGAGGATCTCTTGGCTAATCTGTAGAGGTGGTGATGTCTGCGGGTGGCGTGCTTGTGAGCTGCATGGTTGTCCGGTGTGCGTTCGTGGAGCCATATCTTCCCCAGTTTCCGGCATTTCTTTCTATCTTCCTTCCGGTTAGGTCGATCCTCCTGCTTTCTTTGTCTGGTGGTGGGCCTGATGTTGTTGGCACAGTTGCCCTTTTTCTAGTAGTTGCCGCAATATTGGAGTCTACTGTGACGGATCCTTGGATGTACGGGGTTCTTTGGAGGAGTGCTTGTACTTCTTCTCCGTCCTTGGCATGAAGGACCTGCATGTTACTGGGTCTTTGAAAGCCTCCCTCCCTTGGTCCACGACACTCTGAAGCATGGGGAGGAACTAGCTTCTGGTCTGAGTGGGGAGCACGGTCTCCAAGAGGAAGTCTGCCTTTGGCTTTTCCTCCTCTAATCTGACTCCAAAACCTGTTGCCGCGTTCCTGATGACCATATTATAGGCTCCAATGTCATCTGGCGGCGAAGGCCTCGAAGGGCTCATGTCCACGGCCTCTTGTGGCCTTTCGGTGTCGAGGTCCGGCCATTCCAGGTCCTGTTTTCCCGAGGATGCCGAGCCGAGGGTTGTCCGCTGGTCATCGTCCAGCTCCTCCTCGTAGTATAGGGCCTCCTCCTCTAGGTGTTCTTGGGGCTTGGGAGTTTTGGGCGGCCCTTCGGCGTCAAACTCCTCTTTTTCTTCTATTTCGACGATCGGCGTCTACGGCTTCGACAGAACCGTGAACCTCTTCATTTTTTTGTCAAACTCTTTTTTCCTTTGCAGGTGCTATCCATTTCGGCCTCGAGCCGTCTCTTCCTCCCCTGGAGCTCGGCGGCCTGTTCGGCGTCGAACGTTTCCGCCGATCTTTTCCTCGCCACCATCAGCGTCGGCGTCGACCCGGTCTTCGGGTCATTCTCCCTCGACGTTGAGCGGTCCTTTTCGGGGACTTGCTTCGACGACCTTGGCATTTCACCGGTCTTCGCTGCCTGGGAGTCCTTTTCGAAGGATCCACTGGGCTGTTTGTCCTTGGATGCAGCTGCAGCCGTCGAAATTTTCGGCGCCAGTGCTCCCTTTGAGGACTTAAGACTCTGTTTCTTGAGAGTCTGACTCAGACCTTCAAGGGTCTGTCAGGGGTTTGGGGGTCAATGACTCTCCTACCTCTTTAGAAGTGTTCTTATCGGACTCTCCGACCGTGTAGTCATTGGCTTCACCTGTGACGTTATCCTCCTCATTGCTGGAGAGTCCCAGGTCCCGAAGCGATGGCGGTTGGCCCTTGCCTTGCATGTTGTAGTTGGCCTTTCTGTGTCTCTCTCTAACCCGGAGAGTCTTCGGTGAGAAGGCGGAGCAGGCGTTGCAGTCCTTGCTTTCATGGTCGACAGGTAGGCAAGGTTATAAACCGGGTGCTGCTCCTTCTGTGCGTATTTGTGGTGGCAGTTATGGCAGAATTTAAAGGGTGTCTTGTCCATTCCGTGCTCAGGGGGCCCCCTGTGTGCGCATTCTCCGTTGGACGTCGAAGTTCTCCTTCTTCTTCGTCGTCCCGGCTTGGTGGTCTAGTCCCTCGTTGTCTTCTCCAAAATTTTCTGTTGAAAATTCGCCTTTTCTGCGTCTTCTTTCCTCCAAAAATTCTGGAGCTCTTCGGAGACGATCCAGACCCAACGGCGGAAAATAGAATCTGAAGATGGCACGCAAAGGTGGGAGCTTCCGCAGGAAGCAGGCCGACGTCACAGGAAGTAACACCAAGAGGTGGGACGTCAACGCCCACCTAGGCTACAAAAAAAAAAAAAGAAAGAAAAGACTACGATTCCAGACCCAACCACTAGACCGCGGAATAATGCACAGCATAGTGAATCCAGAAAGATTCACGCTGCAAAAATTGTAGTTACCAGACAGCTCAAGGGAGACCAAAGGAGTATCCACCAGAAAGAGCGTTACCGAAGGCAACTAACTGGTTTGTTATGTTTTCCTGCTGTTGTATATTATCTAATTCTGGGTGGTGAACTCCGCTTGCAGAGTTTCCGTATTCCACGGAGCTACCGGAGTTCCTAAAAACTCTGCACCGTGGAGCGTAGCGAGGTTTTTTTCCACGCTCGCGTTTTTCAACATCATGTATTGGAGCGAGGAAAATCCACCTCCTGATGAGATTTTTCCTTGCTCGCGCTCGCCAAGGTCTAGTTGGTGATCAAAATCAACTTCCTGGCGAGATTCGTTGCCGGATTTCTCAATGCGAGTGGTCGTGCCAGGTCACAACCACTCGCGTTGAGAACCTTTCCTTCGCATTGATAAAGCTGCCGCTCAAGTAGAAGCAGCTGCACCCTCTTGCGCTACACATGGTGCCATTCACGATAAATTTTACAGGGCGGGACAAACAATCGGAGATCAAAATCACCACGAACGGCATGACCCTAACGCACTCCGCTGCTCGTAGAACTCCGTATAGTGCGGCGCAGTTTTTTGACACTTCACGGAGTTCTTCATTGAGGACCACCACCTAGGCTTAATCTTATCATGAAAATCTAGATTTCAGTCATATGTTAAGAAACAAGGGTGAGTAGAAACCTTTTGGGTGGAGAAAATTTAAGACATTAATATAGTGAATTTTTTGGTAATTAGTTGATTTTTGCAAGTACTAACACTTCTCTGTGTAAAATAAATACCTTGAGATTTTTTAAACTTTCAGATACTCAAATTGTGGATTTTGTTGCAATTAAAACATTTTCGAGGCCTGAAATGTCTTTGGAGGTTGCATGCGGGCAGCCTAAGTTATCCTGCAAGAGTTTCTTGATTAAACCACAATATGTGCTATCTCATGTAGTCAGGTTGTTAGAAGCTTTTCTGCAACTCAAGATATGCCTTACTTTTCGCCTGGTTTGGATGCATTTCTCATGTTTAGTGAGATTTCCTTTCTGAGTATAACGTTTCTGGCTTTCCCCTCCTGTAGAAGGCTTTAGTCCAGTGTGAATTCTCTCATGTTAAGTGACATTGTATTCGTGATTAAACCTTATCTGACATTCAGAACACACATAAGGCTTTTTTCTCCCGTGTGAGTTCGCTCATGACAAGTGAGAAGTAATTTGTTAACAAAACTTTGCTTGCATTTCGAGCACTCATAAGGTTTTTCCCCAGAGTGGGATCTCTCATGAAGCATAACACTGTCTTTCGGATACAAGCTTTTATGGCATAAGGATTCTCTCCAGTGTTGAGTTTCTCATGGTAAGATAGCGTTTTTCTCTGCAGCTTTTCTGGCATTCAGAGCACTCGTAAGGTTTTTCATCAGTATTGAGTCGCTTCTGGTTAGCGAGGCTGTGCCTATCAAATAGGAATTTCTGGCATTCACAGCGTTGGTAATGTTTTTCCCTGTGTGCGTCTGCTCATGTAGTGTGAGATTGCATTTAAAATGTATGCTTTTCTGGCATTTGGAGCACTAAATTATTTTTGATGGGGAGTTTTCTTATGGTGCATGTAACCATCTCTACCTCTGAATCTTTTCTGACATTTAGAACACTGATAATGTTTTTCCCCAGTGTGGATTCTCACATGTGCAGTGAGATAATATTTGAAACATTTTTGGCATTCGGAGCACTGATAAGGTTTTTCCCCAGTGTGGGTTCTTATATGCTGAATGAGACGTCTTTTTTCACTGAAACATTTCTGGCATTCCGAGCACCTATAAGGTTTTTCCCCAGTGTGGGTTCTTATATGCTGAATGAGACGTCTTTTTTCACTGAAACATTTCTGGCATTCAGAGCACCTAAAAGGTTTTTCCCCAGTGTGGGTTCTTATATGGTGATTGAGACTGATTTTTACACTGAAACATTTGTGGCATTCAGAGCACTGATAAGGTTTTTATCAAGTGTGGGTTCTGATATGCTGAGTGAGATAGCATTTTTCACTGAAACATTTGTCGCATTCAAAGCACTTATAAGGTTTTTCCCCAGTGTGAATCCTTGTATGTTTAGTGAGTCTTCTTTTGTCACAGAAACATTTCTGGCATTCAGAGCACTGATAAGGTTTTTCCCCAGTGTGGAATCGCACATGTGCCATTAGAAGTGATTTAACTTTGAAATCTTTTGGGCATTCAGAGCACTGATAAGGTTTTTCCCCAGTGTGGAATCTCACATGTGCATTTAGAAGTGATTTAAGTTTGAAATCTTTTGGGCATTCAGAGCACTGATAAGGTTTTTCCCCAGTGTGGGTTCTTATATGCTGAGTGAGACTGAGTTTGTTTATGAAACATTTCTGACATTCAGAGCATGAATAAGGTTTTTCCCCAGTGTGGGCTAATGTATGTCGAGAAAGTCTTCTTTCGTCACTGAAACATTTCTGGCATTCAGAGCACCGATAAGGGTTTTCCCCAGTGTGGTAGGGGCAGTGCAAAGTGCTGAAAACTCTTTCCTGTGATGGGCCCTTTCTGTCCCACAAAGCACCCACAAAGTTAATGTTGTGCACAAAGAGTTGGGGATGCCTTTCCTCTCAGATGTACTGGATTTCCGTCCCCTGGCTTTGTGGCTTAATATTTGGGCTAATTAAGAAAATACACTTAGCAAAGATATCCTACAGGAATGCCTTTCACTTGACCATGTCTCAAGCATCCGATGGCTCCAGTATAGAAGAGTTGGCCTTACCAGGGTAGGTGGGAACTATCGGCTAACCCTGAGCGCATATGTAAGAGGGACCTTCCTCTGGTCAAAGAGTGTTTTTTAAAGAATGAGCTGCTGTGATAGAGAGGGAAATGAGCTGTGTAAGCCTAGTGTGCGTAAGTACATTGTGTTAAAAACTGTACCAACCACCGAACCGTATCTTCTAGGGCTTAAAAGCATTCATGATCGTTTTCTATTGATCCGGTTTCGGCTCAACATCTTCTATTACCTCATGGCACACCCTCGCGTCCTCCACAGAGGCCTGTGTCTCATGCCCTGTGGCTGCAACGGTGAGTCTCCTCAGGACATGATGCACTTTTTATTGTTTTGTAGTTTTTATGCTGTCCCTAGAAAGTTATTTATTATTCCGATTCTCAAAAAAGTGGGTTTTAGGCGGGTGAGACCAGCTCTTATCTTTTACAACTGCTCTCTAATGACACTGTTTTGCATACGCTTAACTTTTTATGGGTCGCTGTTAGACTCAGGTCAAGCTGCGATTAACTTTTGTACTGTAATTCATTAATTTTTATCTTGTGTTCTGATTAACTTGGACATATTATAATTGCCAATCTGTAACTTGGAAGATGTTTTATCATTTTATGTATGACTTTTATGGTTTTCTATTATGAAACCGAATAAATACAATAATCACTAGGGGATTCATTTAGAGGGTAGCATGGTATCCCTCACAATAACTCCAGGAGTTACAGTTCACACAATGGACATGCTTTGTTCCCCCTACTTCCAACCATACATGTACCCCTAATCACCTGCCCAAACCTCTCCCTGCTGATGCCAATGTGGTCCCCCGTCATCCCACAGACCATATTTTTGGCCCCTTTCAAAGTGCCCCTACAATAAAAATGCTGCAGTTGTAAATACATATCAACTACCATTTGTTGTGATTGAAACATTTTATTGAATAATAAAACCTAATAAACATAAGCTGATTATTAAAGCAAAACAAAACATCAGTTGCCATACACATAAGAGACAAAAGTAGTACATAAAAATCAACATACTGTAACACAGCAAAGTTATGTAGAGCACAATTCCTAATTTCGGGCAATCTTTAAAGTTCAACAATAGAAACGTTCATAAAGAACAGGAAAGGAAAGAAAGAAGGTGGGATACAGTGATTTCATTAATGTAATGCTTCCTAAATATAGAAAAACAAATACTATTATGTTCCTTAAGCAATAAAGTCCGCACATTAAAATACTAAGAGAAAAATATTGAACAATGAACATTTCATGTGTAATTTGAATTCAATTTGAATATTTTAACCTCCTCAGCATTATTTGACTCATGATTACAACCTGACCCAACCACTAGACCGCGGAATAATGCACAGCATAGTGAATCCAGAAAGATTCACGCTGCAAAAATTGTAGTTACCAGACAGCTCAAGGGAGACCAAAGGAGTATCCACCAGAAAGAGCGTTACCGAAGGCAACTAACTGGTTTGTTATGTTTTCCTGCTGTTGTATATTATCTAATTCTGGGTGGTGAACTCCGCTTGCAGAGTTTCCGTATTCCACGGAGCTACCGGAGTTCCTAAAAACTCTGCACCGTGGAGCGTAGCGAGGTTTTTTTCCACGCTCGCGTTTTTCAACATCATGTATTGGAGCGAGGAAAATCCACCTCCTGATGAGATTTTTCCTTGCTCGCGCTCGCCAAGGTCTAGTTGGTGATCAAAATCAACTTCCTGGCGAGATTCGTTGCCGGATTTCTCAATGCGAGTGGTCGTGCCAGGTCACAACCACTCGCGTTGAGAACCTTTCCTTCGCATTGATAAAGCTGCCGCTCAAGTAGAAGCAGCTGCACCCTCTTGCGCTACACATGGTGCCATTCACGATAAATTTTACAGGGCGGGACAAACAATCGGAGATCAAAATCACCACGAACGGCATGACCCTAACGCACTCCGCTGCTCGTAGAACTCCGTATAGTGCGGCGCAGTTTTTTGACACTTCACGGAGTTCTTCATTGAGGACCACCACCTAGGCTTAATCTTATCATGAAAATCTAGATTTCAGTCATATGTTAAGAAACAAGGGTGAGTAGAAACCTTTTGGGTGGAGAAAATTTAAGACATTAATATAGTGAATTTTTTGGTAATTAGTTGATTTTTGCAAGTACTAACACTTCTCTGTGTAAAATAAATACCTTGAGATTTTTTAAACTTTCAGATACTCAAATTGTGGATTTTGTTGCAATTAAAACATTTTCGAGGCCTGAAATGTCTTTGGAGGTTGCATGCGGGCAGCCTAAGTTATCCTGCAAGAGTTTCTTGATTAAACCACAATATGTGCTATCTCATGTAGTCAGG
Organism: Lissotriton helveticus; assembly: GCF_964261635.1. NCBI lineage: Eukaryota > Metazoa > Chordata > Amphibia > Caudata > Salamandridae > Lissotriton > Lissotriton helveticus. The sequence continues at coordinate 295,380 of NW_027611651.1, read as the reverse complement.
TTGTTAGAAGCTTTTCTGCAACTCAAGATATGCCTTACTTTTCGCCTGGTTTGGATGCATTTCTCATGTTTAGTGAGATTTCCTTTCTGAGTATAACGTTTCTGGCTTTCCCCTCCTGTAGAAGGCTTTAGTCCAGTGTGAATTCTCTCATGTTAAGTGACATTGTATTCGTGATTAAACCTTATCTGACATTCAGAACACACATAAGGCTTTTTTCTCCCGTGTGAGTTCGCTCATGACAAGTGAGAAGTAATTTGTTAACAAAACTTTGCTTGCATTTCGAGCACTCATAAGGTTTTTCCCCAGAGTGGGATCTCTCATGAAGCATAACACTGTCTTTCGGATACAAGCTTTTATGGCATAAGGATTCTCTCCAGTGTTGAGTTTCTCATGGTAAGATAGCGTTTTTCTCTGCAGCTTTTCTGGCATTCAGAGCACTCGTAAGGTTTTTCATCAGTATTGAGTCGCTTCTGGTTAGCGAGGCTGTGCCTATCAAATAGGAATTTCTGGCATTCACAGCGTTGGTAATGTTTTTCCCTGTGTGCGTCTGCTCATGTAGTGTGAGATTGCATTTAAAATGTATGCTTTTCTGGCATTTGGAGCACTAAATTATTTTTGATGGGGAGTTTTCTTATGGTGCATGTAACCATCTCTACCTCTGAATCTTTTCTGACATTTAGAACACTGATAATGTTTTTCCCCAGTGTGGATTCTCACATGTGCAGTGAGATAATATTTGAAACATTTTTGGCATTCGGAGCACTGATAAGGTTTTTCCCCAGTGTGGGTTCTTATATGCTGAATGAGACGTCTTTTTTCACTGAAACATTTCTGGCATTCCGAGCACCTATAAGGTTTTTCCCCAGTGTGGGTTCTTATATGCTGAATGAGACGTCTTTTTTCACTGAAACATTTCTGGCATTCAGAGCACCTAAAAGGTTTTTCCCCAGTGTGGGTTCTTATATGGTGATTGAGACTGATTTTTACACTGAAACATTTGTGGCATTCAGAGCACTGATAAGGTTTTTATCAAGTGTGGGTTCTGATATGCTGAGTGAGATAGCATTTTTCACTGAAACATTTGTCGCATTCAAAGCACTTATAAGGTTTTTCCCCAGTGTGAATCCTTGTATGTTTAGTGAGTCTTCTTTTGTCACAGAAACATTTCTGGCATTCAGAGCACTGATAAGGTTTTTCCCCAGTGTGGAATCGCACATGTGCCATTAGAAGTGATTTAACTTTGAAATCTTTTGGGCATTCAGAGCACTGATAAGGTTTTTCCCCAGTGTGGAATCTCACATGTGCATTTAGAAGTGATTTAAGTTTGAAATCTTTTGGGCATTCAGAGCACTGATAAGGTTTTTCCCCAGTGTGGGTTCTTATATGCTGAGTGAGACTGAGTTTGTTTATGAAACATTTCTGACATTCAGAGCATGAATAAGGTTTTTCCCCAGTGTGGGCTAATGTATGTCGAGAAAGTCTTCTTTCGTCACTGAAACATTTCTGGCATTCAGAGCACCGATAAGGGTTTTCCCCAGTGTGGTAGGGGCAGTGCAAAGTGCTGAAAACTCTTTCCTGTGATGGGCCCTTTCTGTCCCACAAAGCACCCACAAAGTTAATGTTGTGCACAAAGAGTTGGGGATGCCTTTCCTCTCAGATGTACTGGATTTCCGTCCCCTGGCTTTGTGGCTTAATATTTGGGCTAATTAAGAAAATACACTTAGCAAAGATATCCTACAGGAATGCCTTTCACTTGACCATGTCTCAAGCATCCGATGGCTCCAGTATAGAAGAGTTGGCCTTACCAGGGTAGGTGGGAACTATCGGCTAACCCTGAGCGCATATGTAAGAGGGACCTTCCTCTGGTCAAAGAGTGTTTTTTAAAGAATGAGCTGCTGTGATAGAGAGGGAAATGAGCTGTGTAAGCCTAGTGTGCGTAAGTACATTGTGTTAAAAACTGTACCAACCACCGAACCGTATCTTCTAGGGCTTAAAAGCATTCATGATCGTTTTCTATTGATCCGGTTTCGGCTCAACATCTTCTATTACCTCATGGCACACCCTCGCGTCCTCCACAGAGGCCTGTGTCTCATGCCCTGTGGCTGCAACGGTGAGTCTCCTCAGGACATGATGCACTTTTTATTGTTTTGTAGTTTTTATGCTGTCCCTAGAAAGTTATTTATTATTCCGATTCTCAAAAAAGTGGGTTTTAGGCGGGTGAGACCAGCTCTTATCTTTTACAACTGCTCTCTAATGACACTGTTTTGCATACGCTTAACTTTTTATGGGTCGCTGTTAGACTCAGGTCAAGCTGCGATTAACTTTTGTACTGTAATTCATTAATTTTTATCTTGTGTTCTGATTAACTTGGACATATTATAATTGCCAATCTGTAACTTGGAAGATGTTTTATCATTTTATGTATGACTTTTATGGTTTTCTATTATGAAACCGAATAAATACAATAATCACTAGGGGATTCATTTAGAGGGTAGCATGGTATCCCTCACAATAACTCCAGGAGTTACAGTTCACACAATGGACATGCTTTGTTCCCCCTACTTCCAACCATACATGTACCCCTAATCACCTGCCCAAACCTCTCCCTGCTGATGCCAATGTGGTCCCCCGTCATCCCACAGACCATATTTTTGGCCCCTTTCAAAGTGCCCCTACAATAAAAATGCTGCAGTTGTAAATACATATCAACTACCATTTGTTGTGATTGAAACATTTTATTGAATAATAAAACCTAATAAACATAAGCTGATTATTAAAGCAAAACAAAACATCAGTTGCCATACACATAAGAGACAAAAGTAGTACATAAAAATCAACATACTGTAACACAGCAAAGTTATGTAGAGCACAATTCCTAATTTCGGGCAATCTTTAAAGTTCAACAATAGAAACGTTCATAAAGAACAGGAAAGGAAAGAAAGAAGGTGGGATACAGTGATTTCATTAATGTAATGCTTCCTAAATATAGAAAAACAAATACTATTATGTTCCTTAAGCAATAAAGTCCGCACATTAAAATACTAAGAGAAAAATATTGAACAATGAACATTTCATGTGTAATTTGAATTCAATTTGAATATTTTAACCTCCTCAGCATTATTTGACTCATGATTACAACCTGAATGCTTTCTGGAAAGGAACCGCCTCATGGGGTTCAAAATCACATATTTTCCAACAACAGGATTCAAATGTTAAACTTGAATTTCAATTCAATTTATTGATTTAGGCCTTTTTGGAGATCAACAATTTTAAATATATACAAAATCCACACGCTTTTGCAAAATTGTCACCTAAACTTTAATTCAATCCACTTTCTGATTAAACACTTCTCATTCCAGCGAGCATCACAGGACCACTTGTTATTATCTTCCTAATTAGTGATAATGTTTCGGATGATTTTGAGGGAGGAGATTATCCCGGTCTGGCTATAACTGTTTAATGGGATCTTAGAAGGTACATCTCGCCTGCCTGACTATTGGAGTGATGCAGTTATAGCCCTGATTTTAAAGCCAGGGAAAAACCCAACTCAATGTCTGGCTAGCATTTGTAGTGATGCCTTATGTATTGGTTCAAAGGGCCCTTTCATCAGTTCTGTTAGGACTAAATTTAGGTTCCATGCCGGCGGCAGCATCCTTTTAGGTGGTGCGATCCTTTTCGCCCCCTCTAGAATCTCTTTACTGCTTGTGAGGTAAAGAAACTCCTTCCTGTCTCTCCTCTAGTGTAGGCCACTATCGCTGCTAGGTGTACCCTCAGCGAGGATGAACTCAGCTTTGCTTTCAGCAGGTGTGTGAGATACCTTAGCACCGTTGATTCCTTTGTCATCTTTCTGTGCAGTTTTCCCTTATTGCACCATAGTGTGAACCTCCTCCATTTTGCCATATAGCACTTTCGTGTTGTAGGTCTTCTCGCCTCTCGTAGCACCCGCAGGGTGCTCTCTGGTAGTCTTAGATGTGCAAATTCTAAGTTTTCAGGAGCTATGCAGCTAGTCTGAGGCTCTCTGGCTCTGGGTGCAGTAGTTCTCCATTGTGCATGAAGAGTGAGTCTTTTCTTTTCCCGAACTTGTGGGGTGGCCCCTGTGTCATGTCCATTATTTGTGAGTACCACGTCTGCCTTGCCCACTGTGGTGCCACCAGGATCGGTGTCATGTTGCTGGTTCTACACTTGTTGAGTACCCTGGGTATCAGTGGTATCGGGGGGGAAAGCGACAGCAAATCTTTTTGACCAGCTTATCCATAGGGCATTCCCCTGGGATTGTTCCCCTGGTTGCCTGGATGCGAAGTGTTGGCATTTTGCATTCCGGTGTGTTGCAAATAGATCTATCGTCAGTGATCCCTACCTTCTGAATAGCCTTAGCGTTTCCTGTGCATTGAGCTCCCACTCATGGGATGCTGATGTCTGTCTGCTGAGCCAGTCTGCTTCCAAATTGTCCTTCCGTGGTAGGTCTATGGCTAGCCGGTCTATCTTGAGTGGGATGGCCCATCTCCATATCTCCTGTGCTAGGTTTGATAGTGGTGCTGATTGTGTTCCTCCCTGCTTGTTGATGTAGAACATCGTTGGTGTGTTGTCAGTTTTTATCAACACTCTCTGGTTGTACAGTTTTTTTTCTGGAAGGCCTTCAGGGCAAGGAACACGGTCTTCAGTTCCAGGTAGTTGATGTTTTGACCGCATCTGCTGGAGTCCACAGACCCCTCACCCTGAGCTTATTCATGTGTGCCCCCCATCCCTTCTGGGATGCGTCTATGGTGATGGTCACTGTTGGGCTTGGTGGTGTTAAAGGCTTCCCTCTTGTTATGTTCTCCTTGTTCCACCATGATATCTCCTCCTGCACTGCGTGCGTTACAACCGCTATATCTTCCCAACTTCCTGTAGCTTGTGACCATTGTTCTTGCAGTCATTCCTGGAATGGTCTCATGTGGAGCCGTACATCTCGGGCTAGGTGTATGCAGGACGCCATCATCCCCATGATCTTGCTCGCTGTCCTCACTGTCAGAGCTCGCATCTTCTGGTAGAGGCGTGTCTCCTTCAGTAGAACCAGTGTTCTCTTGTCGCTGGGGAACACTTAGCTCTGTATGGTGTCGATCTGTGCACTCAGGAAGATCTTCACTTGCTCTGGTTCCATTGAGGATTTCCCCCAGTGAATGGAGAAACCTAGGTTTGTCAGTGTTTCTGTCAACCGATGTGCGTGTTCCTTGCACGTCCTGTGTGAACTTGCCTTAAATAGCCAGTCGTCGAGGTAAGGGTATACGTGAATCCCTTCCCTCCGTAGGTGCGCTGCCAATGCTGCAAAGCATTTGGTGAAGACCCTTGGTGCAGATTTTAGTCCAAAAGCTAGGGCTGTGAACTGGTAGTGTTCTTTGTTGATTTTAAATCTTAGTAGATGCTTGTGCCGCCTGTTCATGGGAATGTGCAGGTAGGCATCTTTGAGGTCTATGGTGGACATAAAGTCTCAGTCCCTTATCTGAGGGTTGACCTCTTGTAGGGACGTCATTTTTTTTTTGTAGACCTTTATTGCACATAATACATATACACAGCGGTGTGCCTACAACACCCACTGGTAGGGCCGGCCGCAATCAGTGCACCACCTGAAGTAGCTGAATTCGCATATAGTCATCATTAGCACAAGTGCACAGCATGAAAAGGCACAGCACGGAAAGGCACACCAAGTCGTCAAGAGGCAATGTTCAGTGTTCATTATAAGACTGCAGCCACATCGCTCTTATAGAATCTCGGTCTCATTTTACAGTTTTTTTTAAACAAACTCAAGTAACAACAATCCCCAACTCCCACCTAGTCGATCCTAGTTCCCGGTCCTAGTGAGTATTCCGAGTCTGTGAGGTAGAATGACAAAGATACACTCAAGCCTTGAGTGGCAAGAAAGTTATCAGACAGGGCATACAGACTTGTCAAGTACTCCCATCATTTTACAAGAAATAGCAGGTACACAAATGGCATTTGGGCTGTGATAAACTCTCAAGGCCCATGTGGACCTCCTAGACAGACACGTGGATCGCTCGGACTAAGCACGACACACGGCATTCATATTCGCAGGAAACACTCACTTAGGTTCACCCCCTCTGCCCAACGATCCGGTACTCCCACTCCCGGCGCTATCATCATCAGCTAGGGAAAGCATATATTGCGTATATGGAGCCCATATATCTCGTGGTCGTGCCTTCGCTGGCAGTCCCTCATAGTAACAATTCAATTGATCTCTGCAGTAAGCCATGTCATTCAGCCACAATTGTACATCAGGTGCTCTCCCCCCCCCCCCACTCCATAGCAACCCTTCGTTTAGCCAATTGGAGCGCCAACACAATGAGACGTCTCGATGTTGCAGCTATACCAGAGGCTATTCCCAGGAGGCATAGGCGTATATCCAACACAACCTCAGTCGACGTCATGGCAGTGAGCGCCTCAGAGACAGCCCCCCAGAAGGCATACACACGTGAACAGCCCCAGGCCAGATGTACAAAGTCAGCGCCATCCTCTCCACACCGGACACACTGAGCACTCACTCGGAGGCCATATCGAACCAGCTGGACCGGCGTGTAATACCACTGATGCACAAACTTATAATGAAGAAGACGAAAATTGCCATTGGCCACGTATCCTCCAGTCATAGAGCAACATTCGGTCCATTCATCATCACTCAGTGGTTCTGGGAGACTCCTATCCCATCGAGCCCTGGCCAGAACAGCACCACCCCCCTCATCTTCCTGCACAGCCTGGTACAGTTTAGAAAGCAACTTAGCCCTGTCCGTAGTGGTGTAAAGCAATTGCAAAGCTCCAAGTGTCAACGGTTCCTCCGGATATGTAGGATACAGAGCATGAACAGCAGCCCGAAGCCTGACGTATGTAAAGGTAGACATAACTGCATTAGCCGAGTGGTCTGTCATAGCCTGTAAGGAGAGGAACGAGGCCCCAGGGAAGAGGTCCCCCATAGTATGTAGCCCAGCTCCCTGCAAAATCTGTAAACCTCCAATCTCGCCCGACACCGAGATTTCTGAGTGATAGAGAAGTGGCATAGCAGGCGCATATAACGGCATCCTGGCTGCTCGTCTGCCTAGTTCCCGCCAGGTGGTCGCCGTGACTTTCACTGTGTCAACCTCTCCTTCATCAAACACTGAATGATCATTAACTATCATGGCCCTCAGCGGCTTCGGCAGAACAGCACTGGCTTCGTGTGCCACATGCGGGGTATATGGAGGAGCATACAGCCAGTAGGTTGCAAAATGTGCTTGCGCACACAAATAGTATAACTTCATATCTGGTACAGCAAAGCCCCCCAGCTCGTATGGTTTGGTCAGTACCTCCCATGTTACACGCGGCTTCTTACCAGCCCAGGTTAGAGTAATCAGTAGGGACCTTAGTCTGGCAAAAAAGTACGATTTCAGCGGGACAGGGATGTTGACAAAGAGATAAAGAAACTTCGGCAACACCACCATTTTAATTAAAGACACTCGATCCGCCAGAGTCAGAGGGAGTCGTATCCAACGCGCCACCTGATCCTCCAGCTTAGAGATGGCCACTCCATAATTAGCCCTTATAATTTCTTGGCTGTCCCTATGTACCCAGATGCCCAGATACCGAACTGACTCTGTCGCCCATTCCAACGGAAATTCTAAGGGAATCTGGCAGGTAGCATCCGTGAGGGGCAACACAACAGATTTGTCCCAGTTGATGGTCAGACCGGAGTGGCGACCAAACTTGATAAACTCTCGGAGTATGGCTTCTAGGTGTAGAGCAGGTTCGCGCACATAAAGGACCATGTCATCGGCATACATGGACACTGCCAAAGACCTGAGAGGGAACTTCAGCGCCGCCTCTGCATAACTCTGCCTCAAGATACAGGCCAGCGGCTCCATCACAATAGCAAAAAGCAAGGGCGAGAGAGGGCAGCCCTGCCTCGTTCCCCTCTGAACCGGAAATGGGCTGGAGACATGACCATTGACCCTCACTCTCGCTATGGGCTCAGTGTACAGGAGAGTTACCAATGATGTAAAGAAAAAAGGCACCCCCATTCGGTGTAGTATGGCTATCATATATCTCCATGCCACTGAATCAAAGGCCTTGGCTGCGTCAAGCATGACAGCCACCGCAGCCAGCTCCGGCTTAAGCAGATGTAGCACAGCAAACAGAGCCCTCAGATTATGAGTAGTGGATCGGAGAGGTACGAATCCCGATTGATCCGGCAGCACCATGACTGGGAGGAGTAAGCGCAGTCTCGTGGCCAAAACTTTAGCTATTATTTTTACATCTGTATTCATGAGGGAGAGAGGGTGGTACGAATCACATTTATTCGGGGGCTTTCCCGGCTTAGGCAGCGCTACCAGTAGCGCCTCTCTCATTGTGGTTGGTAGCCGGCCGCAGTCAACCGCCTCTTCCAAGACCATCGCCAAGTGTGGTATCAACTGATCTGCATATTCTTTATAGAATTCAGAGGGCAAACCATCCGTGCCAGCTGCCTTGCCATTTGGGAGAGCGGCTATTGCCTCTCTAAACTCCTCCTCCGTAATATGTTGCATAAGGAATTCCTGTTGCCCCCTCGATAACCACACCAAAGCGACGTCCTCGAAGTACCTATTTATTTCCTCCTCATCTGCCGTGTCCCTGTGCTCATGCAGCTGTGCGTAGTGTTTTGTGAAGCAAGCCAGAATACCATCCGTGCTAGTCACTACGTCCTCGCCATCTTCTATTTCTTGCACAGTGCAGTGACGCGCCCAGGGATTAAGCATGGGCGTAAAATCCGCTCCGCTCGCGGATTTTTCGGATTTTCGGCAAATCCGCAATCCGCGAACGCTCGCGAATTTGTCGAAAATCCGTGAATCCGCTCGCGGCGGATTTTTTGCTTGGTTGCGGCGCGCGGCGTGGTGCACGGCGTTCACTTTCCGTCATTTTAGCGTTTGCCGAGTTGTTTTTCTTTGCGAGTGACGCGCCATTTTAGATCTTGCTGCGTGTTCCCGCGGGAGTTTGTCGCCCGCGAATACGTACTCGCGGCTTGCCACCTTGCACAGCACACCTCGCGAGAGTTCGCAATTGCGAACATGTAGTTGCGGCGGAAAGGAACAATCTCGCACTTGCGAAATAGAGATTTTGCAATTTCGCACAAGAAAATCACCAGCAAACAGGATAAACCTTCAGAAAATTATGATTTTTATCAGAATCACTCCTCAGGTTGACATTTGCATGGCCTTTTTTTTTGCAAGGAGTCCATTTTGGGGGGGGGGGGAGGAAGGAAGTGCCCCACAGTCTCCAACTTCCTGTTCCTGTCCAGCAGGCTCCTCCCAGTGCTTTGTCCATCTCCTGGTCACTTTCATTTGGATCTGGAGCTGGAAGGATTACTTTTTGTGGGTGCTGCTGGATATTTGGATTTGAGGCCTTTTTGACTGTCTTTGGATCACTTTTGGATTAGAAATCAACTTTCACAAGTAAGTTTGTTTGGGGCATTACAGTTGCTGCAAGTACAATTTTGGAACTTTTTCAGAAAATTAAATAAATTATATTGTGGGTAGCCACAGTATCCAGTAGGACCAGGGTTGGTTATGGGTGCATGATACAACTGTTTTGTTGAATTTAAACACCATTGAGGCCATGGATGGGCTGGGATTGTGCAGATTTTATTGTTTTTTGTCGTTTTTTTGGGCCTGCTGGTGTGGCCCTTTGCCCAGGGGTGGTGAGTGTTGCATGGGCCTAGTCTTTCTGTGGGGTGTCTTCTTGAATTTAAACATAATTGAGGCCATGGATGGGCTGGGATTGTGCTTATTTTATTGTTTTTTGTCGTTTTTGGGGGGCTGCTGGTGTGGCCTTTTGCTTGCCCAGGGGTGGTGGTGGTGCATGGACTGAGTGTGCCTGTGGTGTTGTCTCACTCTCTTTGATGTAAACATCATGGATGGCATTGGATTGTGGTGATTTCTGGCTGTTTTTCTGTTTTTTGGGGGTGTACTGTTGATGTGGTCTGGCCATGTGGGTGGTGGTGGTGGCCATCTTGAGTGCTGGCTGGTACAGGCAACATGTGCTTGGGGTGTAAGGGGGCCATTTTGAGGAGAGGCAGTGTCTGAGGCCTGCACTTATTTTGCCTACTTTTCATCCCTTATGCCCAGGGGTAGTGAGTGTTGCATGGGCCTAGTGTTTCTGAGGGGTGTCTTCTTGAATTTAAACACCATTGAGGCCATGGATGGGCTGGGATTGTGCAGATTTTATTGTTTTTTGTCGTTTTTTTGGGCCTGCTGGTGTGGCCCTTTGCCCAGGGGTGGTGAGTGTTGCATGGGCCTAGTCTTTCTGTGGGGTGTCTTCTTGAATTTAAACACCATTGAGGCCATGGATGGGCTGGGATTGTGCAGATTTTATTGTTTTTTGTCGTTTTTTTGGGCCTGCTGGTGTGGCCCTTTGCCCAGGGGTGGTGAGTGTTGCATGGGCCTAGTCTTTCTGTGGGGTGTCTTCTTGAATTTAAACATAATTGAGGCCATGGATGGGCTGGGATTGTGCTTATTTTATTGTTTTTTGTCGTTTTTGGGGGGCTGCTGGTGTGGCCTTTTGCTTGCCCAGGGGTGGTGGTGGTGCATGGACTGAGTGTGCCTGTGGTGTTGTCTCACTCTCTTTGATGTAAACATCATGGATGGCATTGGATTGTGGTGATTTCTGGCTGTTTTTCTGTTTTTTGGGGGTGTACTGTTGATGTGGACTGGCCATGTGGGTGGTGGTGGTGGCCATCTTGAGTGCTGGCTGGTACAGGCAACATGTGCTTGGGGTGTAAGGGGGCCATTTTGAGGAGAGGCAGTGTCTGAGGCCTGCACTTATTTTGCCTACTTTTCATCCCTTATGCCCAGGGGTAGTGAGTGTTGCATGGGCCTAGTGTTTCTGAGGGGTGTCTTCTTGAATTTAAACACCATTGAGGCCATGGATGGGCTGGGATTGTGCAGATTTTATTGTTTTTTGTCGTTTTATTGGGCCTGCTGGTGTGGCCCTTTGCCCAGGGGTGGTGAGTGTTGCATGGGCCTAGTCTTTCTGTGGGGTGTCTTCTTGAATTTAAACACCATTGAGGCCATGGATGGGCTAGGATTGTGCAGATTTTATTGTTTTTTTGTCGTTTTTTTGGGCCTGCTGGTGTGGCCCTTTGCCCAGGGGTGGTGAGTGTTGCATGGGCCTAGTCTTTCTGTGGGGTGTCTTCTTGAATTTAAACACCATTGAGGCCATGGATGGGCTGGGATTGTGCAGATTTTATTGTTTTTTGTCGTTTTTTTGGGCCTGCTGGTGTGGCCCTTTGCCCAGGGGTGGTGAGTGTTGCATGGGCCTAGTCTTTCTGTGGGGTGTCTTCTTGAATTTAAACATAATTGAGGCCATGGATGGGCTGGGATTGTGCTTATTTTATTGTTTTTTGTCGTTTTTGGGGGGCTGCTGGTGTGGCCTTTTGCTTGCCCAGGGGTGGTGGTGGTGCATGGACTGAGTGTGCCTGTGGTGTTGTCTCACTCTTTTTGATGTAAACATCATGGATGGCATTGGATTGTGGTGATTTCTGGCAGTTTTTCTGTTTTTTGGGGGTGTACTGTTGATGTGGACTGGCCATGTGGGTGGTGGTGGTGGCCATCTTGAGTGCTGGCTGGTACAGGCAACATGTGCTTGGGGTGTAAGGGGGCCATTTTGAGGAGAGGCAGTGTCTGAGGCCTGCACTTATTTTGCCTACTTTTCATCCCTTATGCCCAGGGGTAGTGAGTGTTGCATGGGCCTAGTGTTTCTGAGGGGTGTCTTCTTGAATTTAAACACCATTGAGGTCATGGATGGACTGGGAATGTGCAGATTTTATTGGTTTTTGTCGTTTTTTTGGGCCTGCTGGTGTGGCCCTTTGCCCAGGGGTGGTGAGTGTTGCATGGGCCTAGTCTTTCTGTGGGGTGTCTTCTTGAATTTAAACACCATTGAGGCCATGGATGGGCTGGGATTGTGCAGATTTTATTGTTTTTTGTCGTTTTTTTGGGCCTGCTGGTGTGGCCCTTTGCCCAGGGGTGGTGAGTGTTGCATGGGCCTAGTCTTTCTGTGGGGTGTCTTCTTGAATTTAAACATAATTGAGGCCATGGATGGGCTGGGATTGTGCTTATTTTATTGTTTTTTGTCGTTTTTGGGGGGCTGCTGGTGTGGCCTTTTGCTTGCCCAGGGGTGGTGGTGGTGCATGGACTGAGTGTGCCTGTGGTGTTGTCTCACTCTCTTTGATGTAAACATCATGGATGGCATTGGATTGTGGTGATTTCTGGCTGTTTTTCTGTTTTTTGGGGGTGTACTGTTGATGTGGACTGGCCATGTGGGTGGTGGTGGTGGCCATCTTGAGTGCTGGCTGGTACAGGCAACATGTGCTTGGGGTGTAAGGGGGCCATTTTGAGGAGAGGCAGTGTCTGAGGCCTGCACTTATTTTGCCTACTTTTCATCCCTTATGCCCAGGGGTAGTGAGTGTTGCATACTTGCATGTCCCTAGTCTTTCTGTGGGGTGTCTTCAATGTAAACATCATGGATGGCATGGGATTGTGCTCATTTTTCTGTGTTTTGTCGATTTTTTGGGGTGTATAACTGAACTGATGTTCCTCTGTCTTCCATTGCTTTTAGGTGCACAAGAAGACTCAATAGAACCACCAGTGCCAGGAAGAAGTCCTGCAGCGGTGTGTGCAGCATAACGTCACGCGACGTCACGTCTGGACACAGAACCCTCTGCAACTCGTGCAACTGCTGCCTGCTGACCTGCTCTGAAGAAGATGGCCCCAAAAAAAGTAACCCGTAGCTCCTCTAGCAAGAAAGGTGCCAGTAAGGAGCAGAAGAAGCAAGTTACCAAGGACACTGGTGTGCCGCCCGCCCCTTTTTTTGTGAGTAAAAAAAAAAGTATGCCTGCAGCAGCTGCAGCGGGATCTGCTGGGGACCAAGCTGGCAGCAGCACCCCCGCTCCATTGGGCTCAGTGCCACCACCACCACCACGCCAACTTAAGTCCAAGCCCTTGAGTGCTGCAGAGGCAGCCAGTATACTTCTTCAATCACCATCGACCAGTGATGTTGGCTCATCGCAAGAAAGCAGCAGCAATGTCCCTCAATCAACACAGGTTGTTGTAGCTCATCTGACGAGTGTTGAACAACCACAGCGGCAACAACAATCACATGTGCAAGTACAAGCCCAAGTACATGTGGAAGGAGAGGCAGCGCAAGGAGATGCGCATGCAGAGGTGCATGGAGGGTCACAACAAGTGCCCACAATAGTTGTTCCTCCCGAAGTAGGGGCACATCAGGAAATCGACAATCAAGGCGAGGTATCATTTGAGGAAGCCACTCCTCCTGATGATCCTTCATTGTCTTCCACAACCCTAGCAAGGAAGAGATCAAGGGTGGTGTCTACATCCTCTTCAAGCACACCTCCTTCTGATGATACGGATCAAACTTGGGAACCAGCACCACAGCCGTCTGAGAGTGAGGCACACCATGATCCAACAAAGGTACTTAAGCGTAAAAGGAAGCTCGTCCAAAGTCTCAGACTTATGGAGTGTGATGAGGCTCAACAAGAAGTGGCGGATACTGCTGCTGATGAAGACTCTGCCAACGACGACCCAGTCATCATAAAGGTCACTGCAGCCCCAGCGGGCATGCAGCAAACAGACATTTTGACCCTAGCCCGAAGAGCTGCTGCGCGTGATGATGATGATGATGATGTTGTCGATGAGGAGGCAGTGGAAACACCACAATCATTGGAGTTAAGTAGTACACCAACTCGTCCCGCTTCCATATTTCTTTCTGGCAAGAAGAGACCTGCGTCAACCTCGACCTTAATTAGTGGCGGTGAAAGTGGAAAACGTACAAAAGTTGGCCAATCCAGATCCTCCACTTCATCTGGCATTAGCTTCATGACCACCACCACCACCAGTATCGCCGCCTCCTCCAGGTCCCACAGACACTTCAAGTCCCCAGTTTGGGACTTCTTTACTGTTTGTCCCAAAAATCCAAGGTTTGCCATTTGTACCCTTTGTAAGCTTGCAGTTAGTCGTGGTAAGCCAGGTAGCAACTATGGTACCGGCGGCCAGAGTGGTCATCTTGACAGAAAGCACGCTGTCCAATGGTTTGCGCACCTAGCTGCGATCAAGAAAGGCCAAAATCAAGGAAACGTTGATGTTTCATCTGATGTTGACGAGCAGGAAGAAGACGTGTCAAACACTTCCCTTACACCCAGTACCCCTCTCAGCAGCACACCCAATGTGAGGCACACTAAGAGTGTTGGAGCGAGTGAGACACCAACGCACAAAAGTTCACCAGCGAGCAAAATTGGGTCAACGAAGTCATTATCAGCCCGTAAATGCTTGGTCCAGGCCAACATTAGAACAATGCTTACTTCAGACGTGCCATATGAACGCAACCACCCACTGACGCGTCTGTATAACACTAAGCTGGCTAAAATGCTAGCTGTGGACCTTCTACCTTTTTCTTTTGTAGAAGCGGTAGGTTTTCTTGAATTAGTTGCAACGCTCTGCCCTAAATGGAAGGTTCCGAGCCGGTTCTATTTTGCCAGAGTTGCGGTTCCAGCACTACATGAAGATGTGCTGCAGGCGATTGGGGCAGCTTTGCAGAAGAGTGCTGTTCACACAATACATCTGACAACAGACATGTGGACCAGTGGCCCAGGCGATGATTACATGTGCATCACTGCACACTGGGTCTCTTTTTCAGGTGTTATAGCAAAGCTAAACGCAGGTGTTGACCCGGACCAAGTTTTCAAAGCTGCTCGGAAACATGCAACACTAGCCATGTTTGCCTTGGAGAAAAGTCACACAGCAGAAAACCTTTTGGAAGAGTTTGACAAAAAGGTGTTGTCAATGCTATCCCCCCTAAAACGCAAGATTGGTTATGTTTCCACGGATAATGGCGCCAATGTAGTTAAGGCCATGTCACAGGGTCACCATGTTAGAGTGCCGTGTTTGGCGCACTGTATCAACCTGGTAGTTCAAAAATTCTTGAGTGATAAAGAGAGTCCAGCGTTCGAGGTAATGGCCACCTGCCGCAAAATGTGCAACCATTTCAGCCATTCTTTTAAGGCCCGGAAGCATCTGCGGAGACTGCTACTTCAACGTGGAATGCCAGTGAAAGCACTCATCCAGGAGGTGGCAACACGTTGGAACTCAACCTTCTACATGCTTGAGCGTCTGCATGAGCAGTATACGGTACTCGATCACTATTTCTTGACAGAGGCTACATCTCAGAAGGAGGACCTGCGGATGAGTAAGGCGCAATGGGCCATAGTTAAAAGCCTGACAGACATGCTTCGTCCTTTTGAGTTCTTCACGCGTGCAGTCAGCCAGGAGGACTGTAATTTGGGAAAAGCTATCCCATTGTTGTGCATACTGGAGCACCAACTGATGGCGGTTTCTTCTGAGTTTGAAAAAGATGAAAAAAAAAAAAAACATTTCATTTTGTCTGAGAAATTATTACATCGCCTACGTGGTGATGAACGTCTTAAAAACATCAACTCAGATCAGCATTACATTTGTGCTACTATTCTGGATCCACGCTACAAAAAGGCGCTGGCAGACAACGCATTCTTTCCTTTCGCTGATGCAGATGTTCAAAAGTACAAACATTGGTTAGCCTGGTCAGCCAAGAGGTTTGAAAAAGAACGGCAGGTTATTGAAGGAGAAGCCAGTACATCAGCATCAGCATCAGCAGGCCATCCGCAGTCACAAGAATCCACTTCTGCACCTGTGGCTGGGGCACAAGTGACCTCTCAGCCGTTAAAGACACCGGCAACTGGATCATCTGCACCACACACAATGACAACACTAACAGTGGCTGGGGAGGAGGATTGGCTAAGTTTGATGGGGTATGGTTCTCTAAAAAATGTCACAGGCACAGCAAAAAGTAAGCAAAGTGGAGGAACAGTTGATGACCTTGAGTCGATGGTGCAGGACTATCTGAATGACTCAACAGTGGTCTTTCTTAATGAGGAGCCATTGCAGTATTGGCATGGCAAAAAACAATTGTGGCCACAGCTCTACAACCTGGCTATAAACTATTTGTCTTGCCCACTCGCAAGTGTGTCTTCTGAACGTGTTTTCAGTGCTGCTGGTGGCATTGTAACTGCCAAACGGAGCCGCCTATCGCCCAAAAATGTGGAGCGGCTGACAATGATCAAGATGAATCAGCACCTCATACCACCAGATTACAAAGTGCGAGAAAGCACGCCACATGAAGACGATGAGGACAGCAACGTAGATGAGGGGATTTTTTCTCTGTTCGGTGCCACTGACCTCATCCAGCCTGAATTCGCAGAGTATGATGACGAAATCTTGTTCTTATTCCCTGACACCGAGCCCTGAAAATGAGACAATCAATCAAGAACTTTCTTTTTCGTCCTTATTCACTTTTATTCCTGTGTGCTTTGTGTCTCTCTTTCTTTGTTTTGCACAGTTAATTTAATTCAAACTTTAATCACCTAATCCCAAAAACAAGACCATCATCAGAACTGTCTTCACTTGTTTGCTTATTGATTTGAAGGTGCCGCAGTCTACATTCCTCAGGTTCACAAGTTCTGAAGAACATGCTCCTCTATCCTCCTCCTCCAGACTGCGATTTCCCTCCAAGCAGAGTGCTGGATTACGCACAATGAAGAAAGACTCAGCACTTGTGGGGGTGTTGTACTTCTTTGCGGGTGAGTTGACGGTTTTGGGCCCATTGCTGTGAAGCTCTAATAATGGACAAAAGTGTTTTGGACCAAATATGAGGTGGAAATTTCTTGCCGTTTTTGCTGACTTGCTTGCCTTTGAGGTGCTCTTTGGCGGGGTTCCGGGGGTTTGTGTGTAATTTTTGGTGTCTGTCGAAGCACTGCTGCGACAGTCTAATCTTGATTGCATTTGCTTTTCAGGAAATCCGTGGTGGAAAACAGGAGTTATGATGATTGATGATGACCTAGCTGCACAGCGCGTTACTTTGGACCGAAGGCCGAGAGATATTGTAAGTATGAGATTTAGCTTTTTCGCTGTTTGGGGGTGTTGTCGGGTGTTTTTTTGCGGGTGGGTTGGCGCCGGCGGGTCTTGCCTGGGGCATTCCTGGGAAGGTCTAATACCGGATACAAGTGTTTTGGACAAAATCCATAAGGAACAGCCTTTTTTTTGCCATTTCTTCAGACATCTTGCTCAATGTAGCGTTTTGGGGGGCTTCCTGCTGTTCGTGGGTGGGTTGCGGCCGGGGTCTCTGTCGAAGCACTGCTGCGACAGTCTAATCTTGATTGCATTTGCTTTTCAGGAAATCCGTGGTGGAAAACAGGAGTTATGATGATTGATGATGATGACGACCTAGCTGCACAGCGCCGCGTTTGGACCGAAGGCCGAGAGACATTGTAAGTATGAGATTTAGCTTTTTCGCTGTTTGGTGGTGTTGTGTCGCGTGTTTTTTTGCGGGTGGGTTGGCGGGTCTTGCCTGGGGCATTCCTGGGAAGGTCTAATACCGGCTAGAAGTTTGTTGGACAAAATCCATAAGGAAACACCAGTTTTTGCACTTTTTGTAAGTTAGGGTTCGTTAGGGTTAGCCCTAGCAGCAGGATTGCATGTGTTTAGGGGGGTTCTATTGCAACGCGGTTCTGTTGTTGTAGAGCACTGTTGGAGCGATGCTGGCTATGGATACTTTTGCTTGCAGGCAAGTGGTTTGAATACAATCCACGGTCTGTATTTGGGTCTACTGTTACTTTCAAAGTACGTTTTGTAACCATTTTTCTGCTAGGCATCGTTTTTGGAGATATGATTGGGTTCTTCTACATTTTTGCGACTGGCTTTAGTAAGGGTCTTGGTGGGAGCATTGCTGGGAAGGTCAAATTTTGTTCTAAAACACAGTAGTACACCCACCTTGAGGGGAAAGATCCGCTATAATATTTTGGCCATACTTATTGATCCTTAAAAAGGTGACTCAGACAGAGCACGCAATTTCAAAAATATTGTACTGTCTATTAGGGAAATCAAAGTGTGACTTTTTGAACCACACAGCGTACATACCTTTTATTTATTTATCAGTGGTATTGTAATAGCACTTCCTGTTTTCCGTTCAATAATTACAGGCCGGGTTTCAGTCAACATCCGCCAGGCAGGCAGTGGACAGGGTGTCTCTTCTGTCAGTGGTCACCACCACATTGATGGACGAAGCGTCAGCTGGAATGGAGGAGTGCCGCCAATAAGAGGAATTGTTTGCTGCATGCAACTTACTTACCAATTTCAACAGGACAACTCCAACAACATACGCAATACAGATACAGTATCCATTGTTGTCTTTTATTCTATGAGTGTGACTGCATGTGCTTACCTTTACTTTGTAACCAAAGATTGTCTGTAAACTCTGTATCTTCAATTATTGTTTGTCCATGCTCTGCTTTTTTTTTCTTCTCTCAACAAAACCTACCCAAAAAGAAACCCCCATTCCCATCCATTTTACAAACCCTAACCCTCTTCCCCCGGGCTGTGTTGTTTTGCTTGATGTCTGACTAAAATGACATCAATAATTCCACACACTTGCTGGGGAGGATAAGGTGATAGCAGCAACAGGCTGGTGAAGGAATACGAGGATATCTTCTAGACTTACTCAGCTTCAGTACTATATCTTCTAGTAGTAGTAGCCAATGTCAAATAAATTCAACGCAAGTACTAGTTATACTTGCAATACTTTACCATTTGTTAGGCTACATTATGGCACTGTTCTAGTGTACTGTCACCTGCTATTTTCTCGATCGTACCGTAACCGTTGTAATGCTACAGTAAGGAGTACAAACAAGGTTTCGTTTTCTTTTTTTCCATAGGCATGCAACTGCCACTGTGTCACACCACTAGTAACACCGCAATGAGGAAATGTCACCCGCCCAGGAATGACAACGTTAATCCCCATTTCACCTGGAGCCAGCCCTGGGCCTAGCCCTAATTTCTAACACAAATTACAGGTAAGATAAGCGTTTGGTGGGAGGTAGTATAATGGAGTATTATTTCGGAGTAGACAAGAGATTGACGGTTGTACTACTAAAGTCCTACGACTGTTCAGGAAAACAAAGTTACTGTTACACCCCCGCCCCCCACCCACCAGACTGAAAAGCAGTAAAAAACAGGTATGGTCAGATAAAGTAGTTAAAAAATATATTTATTTATCCCTAACAAAATAATCTCCCTCACCCACCCTAACCCCAACGATTGTCTCTGAAACGTCCCAAAACGATCCCAACTCCCAAATCCCACCCCCCAAAAGTCTATTAAAAAAGGGCAAGGGACACTCCACTACTGGAGGGTGCTGGTGCTGGTGCATGATGCGGCATGGGCATCATACTCCTTGCGGAGGGTGGCAAGCTCGGAGCGGAGGCCCTTAACCAAGGTCTTATACCTCAGGACCTCCTGCTCCAGGTTGGACATGCGGACTCGTAGGCGGTGTTGGCGTTCCTTGCAGCTCCTGTGGGGGGCAGCTGGTATTTCGGGTGCTTGGCGGTGGCGGTCGGCTTTCTTAGCCCGGCTCGGTCCCGCTGGTTTAGTCACGGAGGAGGATGCAGTGGTCACAGTCGAAGATGTTGCCCCGCTCGACTGCGTGTCCTCCTCCTCCTCCAGGGCCACCAGCCGCCGATACTCGGCGACTGTGGCCTCCAGCCTCCGTTGCCGGGCCAATCTAGCCTGCTCCCTCCTTGTTGTTGATTTGGAAGGAGCAACTATATGAAGAAAGAAAGACATAGTCTGTAACCAATGCTCCTTATTAATAACACAAAGTGATTGAGCCGAAAGTTGGGTCACAGAGTACAAGTAGCAAATTGAAAGCACAGTACATAACTATTGAGGACAGTATCTATGTAACCCTCCCACTTCTGCATCCTTGCTCTAACAGTAGTGGTAGTTTAATGAACTAATTCTACGACCACTATGGACTTCCATTACAGTCGACTATGACAGTACACCAGTCTTATTCTTCTTCTTCTCTCTTGTTTAGGGAAATGGGTACGTTATCTTATGCAAGCCGGCAGAATGACATGGACACAGCACAGTGAAGTTGCACCCGAGAAAAAAAGTTGCACACCATGATGATGGAGACAGACTTGCGTTACTGTACCGGTCCAGTACATGCAGGTGGTGAAGCTATTACTTTTCTATTACGGGTGGCACTGAGAATACTCTGTTACAAGGGCTACTGCTTAATTAATTTACCTTTCACCCTACAGTGCAAATGAGTACTAGAAAAGGAAACTGAAGAAGCTAACTAATTTGATTATCTATCACTTCACATGGGACGTATTTAATGACAGATGAGATGACTTTAGGTGCTTTGCTTAATATTGAGTGAACACAGTGATACACCCACACATGAATGACGTACTACAAGTAAACTAAAGTTATTAAGAGAGGTACGGAGTGTCCACCGTAATAACCAGATATATGCTGTGAATGCAAACGCAATACAAAGTACTGCTACTATTCATGGTAGTATTGGACACATTTACAATTTCTTTTCCTTGCCTTCCCTGCACTGGGACGGACGTGCGGGTGCGGTGGTACATGCTCTTCAAGGTAACACTTACTTCACCTGGCGACCATCTACTCTCTCTAGATACACATTTGCTATGTAAGAGTCAGAGAATACCATGCTCCAGGCATCCATTCATTCAAAGTATACGCACACATACAGTTTCTGTTTCACCCACCCAGGCTGCTGTCCTTCCACCCATCCTTGCTTCATCATTGACCCAGCCATGCACCATACCATATTCTTTCCTTCCCAGCCACCTCTGGGTCCAAGCAAACACATATCGTTCTTCTTTGCCAGCCATCATACAAGTTCGCGTCCCACTTACTTACACCCTTCTTTCGCTTTTCGTTCATCCCATCCATCACGTTCGTCTAAGAACTTATTGGGATTCTTCTCACCAAAAACTTCACAGCTAAGTCGAAGTACATTTCGAGGAGGCTACTACCTGGTTGATTTGTAATTGTAATACACCCGTGCAGAAAGCACACTATGCAGTCTTCAATCTCAATAAGTAAGGAATATATAGCTTACCTGTTTCCGCCACCACCGTTTGATCCCCCACAGGAACGGCCACCAGCTCTTCTACCGCCGCATCCTCCCCAGAGGCCTCCGAGTCCAAGTCCAACACATCAGCCACCTCCGCGCTGGCCCCGTCACCAGATGTTACACCTACAAAGTACATTTAAGAAAGTTAGAATACACCACTCACTACTATATAATATTTGGTCTAGGAGAAATGTTAAAAAAACAGAATACAATGTAATAATTTGTGACTGTCTACTCCATAGTAAAAATGTCCCATTTTCCAGGGAAGGCTGTTGTCTTGCTGCACTTTTATGCACAACTGATGAATGCTTGCTTTTGATTTTTAACACGCACCACTTTTTCTCCTAACAGACAGAAGCTTGACTCCTGAGTCCTAAGAACACGACCAGGATCAAGTTCAAAGTAGGTGAGAGTTCGGCTCGACCACAAGAAATGTGTCCAATTAATCGTCAGCACTAACCACTTTTCCGTTTACAGTTAAATAGTTTTATGACAAAGTAGATTTCAATAAATGTGTTTACTTTTAATAAAGCTTTTACACTTAAATAGACTCTGTGGTTTTTGTTCCTCTAGACTAGAGTGGATGAGCTAAAGGTTTTGGAATGTTTGCAAGCATGAGTGCCTCTGACACTTCTTGACTGTGCTGTGACTCCGTACTACTCTCTTGTCCTGCGTACGATAATCTAGAGATCATTGGGGATCTATAATCGGTGACTTCGGGAGCTGAATGACTCTGCCACACTATCTAGTCAGTAAGGAGACAGTGCATAGAGGTATTGCTGAATATAATGGGAGTCCAATGGAATTGCCAAATGTCCAATCTTAGTTAGCTACACAGACAGACTAATAAGAATAGTCTAGTAATACCACAGGGAGTCATATTCGAGGCAGGATAAGAATTTATATCCAGTCTACAAGAAGATCAAAGACGATTTAGAAAAAATCGAATGAGGAACGCTAGGAAAAAATAGGTACTGTTTAGTAAAATGTAAACTTACTGGGGCCAGCAAAGGAGCCCTCGCCTGCCCGATCCTGGCCTGCATCCTCAGCACCCTCCTCCTGTGTCCTCTTGCCCTTGGGGGGAGCTGATGTACAACATGAAAGAAAGAAAAACCATAAAACATGGATGAGATTTTTCAACCAAATCAAACATTTCAAAAGAACAATAACAACATATTTTGGAAAAATAGCAAATAGATAGACAACTATTCCACGGGATCTATCTCATGTGGTATACTACGTTATTCGTATTGCCTGATTTGCGGAACGTTGACTTAGAAAGTTCCTATGTAACTCAATAAACAGACTACTAAAGAGGTTTGCCTAGGCCTGGCACTGCAGGCAGTAGTGCGCAACACGTGACAGACAAAGTCCATCCTGCTTGCAGATCAGTGAATACTCAAACTATCAATCCACCCGCCACCACCGCCACTATTTCTTCTGATAGCCATGTGACTGTCTAAAGGAAGGACACTGGACTTCAGTCTGTTGGGGCTGATTTATAAGTCCCTTGCGGAAGTTGCGGCTGATTTTCCTCCATTGTTGCGTGCCTTTTCTGACGCAGCGGCAGAACAAAAGACTCGCCATGGTGTTGGTGCGGCGTATATATTAAAAAAAAAAACACATATGGGCATATGGGCGATGCATCACGTTGTAAAGCCCTGCGCCATCAGGGGGCGTTCCGGCGCAAGGGAGGGCGTACCTGCGCAGGAACGAATCCTAAAAGTGGCTGAGGGAAATCTACAAGATGTCAATCAGTCATTTTTATGACAATGATGCATGACTCAAACCCTGCGCGCTTGAAGCCGACGTACGGCTTGATGCAGCATTGGGGAGATAGGGTACCCCAGAGCATTGCTGGAGCTGCGCCATCGTTGGCACGCAACTCCAGCAATGCGCTGCCTTTACGGCACAGATGCGTAAGGCTTCTGTGACGTTTTGGGCCAATGGGTGGTGGTGGCATGGCACACAATTACTGCCGCATCCCTGCTACTTTGCAGGGATGCGCCGGTAATTGAAAATATGACCCTTACTGTCTAGCATTACGCAGTTCTTTTCTTTACAGTACACTGATACATAATTTCTCAGGCCAATGAAATGCTTCTGAACACAACATACAAAACAAAGAAGCATAGTAGCAAGCAAGGCTACTGAGAAGGAGAGCAGTGCACCTGAAAATGAAATGCATAGAAGATTTTGAAATATAATTTACCTCAATGTAATCGGCAGCATTATTGCTCTTGGTAAAGAACAAAGATTTGCAAATAACAGAGCAGGATAAAACAGAGTAGTAAATGTACTACTACTACTACTCACCAAGCCCGGGGACCTCTACGCCGAGCGCGTCCAGCAAGTCCCGCTCCCGGTCCATGACATCGGTCCAGCGGTGGGTGGCCTGGTTATATGTGCGCCGGACCCCAGAGATCTTGTACATGGCCCGGCACACCTTCTCCCACCGCTGGCGGCGCTCCCGGATGCCATAGCCGGTCGCGATCTTGCCGCCTCCCAGGATCGTCTTGGGGAGGCGGCGCTGGACATGGAAGATCAGTGCCGCCACTTCCTCCGCGCTGAAGATCTCCCTCGGGACCACTTGCTCCCCCCTTAAACGCCCGCACGGGAGCCGGGCACGGGGTGCGGGACCCTTCCCCTTCTCAGGGTGCTTCCCGGCTCCCTTTACCATGGTCTGGGCAGAAATAAACTTAAATGATAAAGAAGAAATAGAATAGTGAAGAAGAAAAGAAAAGAGTTTAAAAAAGTAGTTTAAAAGTAACTAAAAGCTGCAGAAAACACAAAAATATAGAGCTAGAAAAATAGAGGGTTAGATAATAAGTAAAATTAGATCAAAAAAACTTCAAACAAGCAAAGGATGGCAGAGATTGAGAGAGGATAGAGAAAGCATGCCCAGAACCATAGCAATGAATGAGAAACAAGATGGCCGCGCCCGTTCACGACCGCGTGGGTAAGTTCGCGCGAGATTTTCCTTGCGAGTACGCGCGAACTTGTACTCGCGAGCAGCACACTTTGCGAGATTACACATAGCGGGCGGAAACGGAATTACGTCACGCCAACAAGATGGCCGCGCCCGTGTACGACCGATAGGGTAACTTGGCAAACGAATAGCTAGAAGCGCCTCGCGAACACGCGCAAGATCACGCGAATATACACGTCGCAACAAAAACAATTTTGTATTCGCACGTATTCGCGGCTTCCGAAATCGATCTCGCACGGATTCGCGCCCCAAATAACGCGCGAAATTGCAAAAAAAACGATTTTAGCTAAAATGAAAGCAATGAGCAGGTGCAAAAGTTCAAACTTAACATTAGTAACATTCAAGGTAGTGCTTCCTGATGGGCCCCTCCAGAGTTTGCAACAATTCTATGACCCTGCTATGACCCAAACAGCAGGCTCATAGAATAGCACCATAAAGGTCCTGTAAAAAAAAAAATTCACTGCAACAAAAAGCAAATTACAGATAAGGAAGGAAGCAGGTGCCAGCCAGACTGGAACTTTCAAAATTACTGACACATTAATGAAACACAAATTAATTGATGGCAGTTGAAGAAGGGCAGGTGTGCTAGCTTTTTTCAACCACCATAATCTACAGTAATAAATAAACCTAATAGGTGCCTGTGAGGATGTACTAGAGGGTGGCATGGGTGTCCCAGAGGGTGGCAGTGGTGAAACAGAGGGTGCTGTGAACCTGTGATGATAAACCAGACGTAGAAACAACATAGTCGCGGCCGTTGCAAGCCGAAAAGTAAGTTCGCAATTGCGAACTTGTCCCAAAATCGGCGCGAACACGCGCCAACACAAAAAACGGAAAAATCCGCAAGTCCGCTAGAGTTCGCGGATCTTCGCGGATTGCGAATCCGTAAATACGCAAGTTCGCGGATTGCCAATCCGCAAAATCCGCCCATGCTTACCAGGGATCCCTCATCCGGTCCGCCAATCCCTTCCCCGGTCTGCCTCCCTCACCATAATATCTAGCTCTAGTGTGTTTGGACAGAAATTTCACCTCCTGTTCCGCCAGCTCGTTATATTCAGTGACTTTCGATCTAATGTCGGCTAATATTGTGTCCCCCGAGCATTCCTCCAGCTGTCGTTCCAGAACCAACAATTCTCTTTCCAACCTGGCCATGGAGTCCCTCAGTGACGTAAGCACCCCTGATCGGAGGCCAATACACACCCCTCTCACAGTCACCTTAAAGGCCTCCCACACTGTACTCACATCACCAACAGATCCCATATTGTTAGTGAAAAACTCCTCAATAATCTGACGCAATCGCTCACGCAGTACCTGATCAGACAACACACCAGGGGATAGGCGCCAGGTAAAAGGAGCCGGTGCATGTGTCGGTAATTGCATCACCAGTCGAACCGGCGCATGATCAGAGATAGTACGAGGCAGATGCTCCACATCCATTACCCATCCACTCACATCACGAGTCACCAGCCAGTAATCCAATCTCGACCATGTATCATGCGCCGAGGTGTAGCATGTTCCCTCCCGTCTGCCCGGGTGCCTCAATCTCCAGGCATCCAACAACCCTAGCCCATGCATACCCTCACAGACCGCATCCGCAGCTTTCTTTCGCACACAGGGCCTATCCTGTTTCTTGTCCAATTCAACATCCAACGTAACATTCAAATCTCCTCCGCATAACACAGCCGACGGGGGAAGCATATAGATTTTGTTCCAAAGTGTAACATAGAAGTCAGGATCATCCACATTCGGCCCGTATACATTAAGGAGGGTGACCAGCGTCCAGCATAATTTACCCTGCACAATGATATATCTACCATCCTGGTCATTCTCCTCATGGAGTACTTCAAATGGTACATTTCTCTTAATCAAGATCATCACCCCACGAGCATAAGAAGAATAGGCCATAGCAAGCCGTACCCCCGCCCACTGCTTACCCACAATTTCAGCCGCCCTTCCCCGAAGGTGCGTTTCCTGAAGAAAAACTATCTGTGCACCTTGTCTATTCAGGAACGCAAGCATCTGTCTAGTCTTTTGCGGCCGATTTAATCCCCGAACATTCCAAGTTACACAAGTGAGCTTCCCCCCCTATCCATACTTCCAGACCTTCAAGCTACCCAGCAGCCAGTAGATACCTCCCAACTCCCTCCCGATAACCCAGTATCCGCCACCCAGCAATCCAGAAATGTCATGAACCTCTTTGCAAGTTAAACCGCACACATACCTACAATGTTCCAAATATCTGTTAGTCATCACAGATCCCCCACCAGCGACCAGGAAATACAGCAACCCTACCCCAAACGTCAAACCCCCCCCCCATCCCTCCACCCACTCCAGCATTCCCAACCTGCCAAAGCTGTCCCTTTCCCCCCCTCTTACAAACCCCAACATTGTAAACAACTGTGTGTGGGGATCTCCCATATCTGGGGGCGCAGCGGCACACAACTCCCGTCAGAAACTAACGAGAGTGCAGACCATGTTCAATAATGAACAACCCTAACCCATTCACCCCATCTGCATGGACATATGAATAACAAACAGCAGGCAAGTATCAACACACCGCCATAGGACTCTTATCTATACACTCATGGCTCAGGAGAGGCGCCAACATATGTGGACAGTGGCACAAGCAGATACCACAGTGTGCATGTTCATCCCTCTTCGGCCGCAGCCACCAGGCTAGGCCCCCAACGATGTCTGTAGGATTCTTGGCCCAGTCAATAGCGCACATTGCTTAGCAAATGTCGATAACACGGGCCAGTATGTATATCACGCAGCAACATGCGCGGGGACGCCAGTTAATAACCCAGGTAGCAGGTAACGTTAGGGATGGGCAGTATATACAAGCAGGATAGCAGACTGTGTGTATCAGATCAGGATATCATGGCTGCGCCTCGCGCTCAGTGAACTATGTGCAACAAATTAGGCAACCTCGTCCTGTCTATCATCCTCCCCATCTCGATGTCCATTTGAGTCTCTTTTACGTTTTTTCTGCTGTTTGGCGTAATCCATGGCCGCCTTAGGGGAGGAAAAGATTCTGTTGTCAGACGGAGGCCCTATCCGAAGCAGTGCAGGATACAACATGGCGTACTGGATATCTTCGGTGCGTAAAAGCTGTTTCACTGTGGCAAATTCTTTGCGCGCCGTTTGGACCGCCATGGTAAAGTCAGGATAGAACTGCAGTTTGTTGCCTTGGTACTCAATGGCGCCTTTTTCCCTTGCAAGGCGTAGTATAGTATCCCGGTCTCTATAGTTCAGGATCCGAGCTATAATAGGACGTGGTTGCGCCCCAGGCACTGGACGCTTCGCCAGGGAGCGATGGGCGCGTTCCACGATGAAGACGCGAGATAACTGGTCCGCCCCAAATATGTCCACCAGCATACGCTCCATGAAGTCCTCCATCCGGCCAACATTTGTGGACTCCGGCAGGCCCGTGACGCGTATATTGTTCCTTCTGGACCTCCCTTCTAACTCCTCATTCTTCGCCTGTATGACCGCCAACACCCTCTCCATATTAAACACCTTAGTCGTGACCGTGGTGAGTCCATCCTCCGTGGCAGACACTCTCTACTCCACTTCCCCCATCCGCTCGTTTTGGCGGTCGAATTGAGTTGCCATTTGGTCAAGGCGGTGATCAACCGACTCCATGGTGCCTTCGATGGACTGTAGGGTTTTTTGCATGGCCACCAATGTAGTCTCTAAAGTCGGGCGCCCCCAACTGCCCCCCCTAGCTCAGAGTCAGGTGGCGCCTGTGAAGACGTGAGCGCCGTTTTTTTGGTTTCAAACGTTATCTTCGGTTGGTTTCTCTCAGGTCTGTCCATGGCGGCGAACAGTGCAGTACCCTATCCTAGGCACCGCAATTATATAGGAGGGATGTCGTGAAAGGCGCCCCTGGAAGTCTCAAAGCACACACGGTGGCCCCTCGCCAAATTAAGTTTCTGTAGGCCCACAACTATCCCCAGCCCGGGATAGAAGCAGCAATGGCGCCTGATGGCGAAAGTGCGTCAAAATGTCAATGCCCCCAGCCGCCAATCGTATGTGGAGAAAGCTCGTCCGGCGGTCCCTCTTTCAACTGGGGATCGCAGCGCCGCCACCCCGCCGGTATGCAGGCCTCTCCCCCGAACCCCCGCCAGCTACAGCTCGCGCGGCCCAGCGCTGCCTCCGCAGCCCCGGGCTCGCGTAGTACCCAGCCCCAATCACCGCAACCAGCAGGGCCGGGTCCGGCCGTTCGAGTTCCAGGTGCCGCACAGTGTGATCCACACAGGCGCCGCTGCCCCAGGCAACAGGCGCTGCTTTCTCCAGATTCCCTCCATAGGCAGCGGAGGAGGCTCCCAGGCCGGTCGACTTCAGGGCGGGCTCAAGACGGGAGGCCAGTTCTCCACAGGCGCGATCACCGCGCGGGACAGCTTGACTTCAGAAATGGTCGCACCAGCGTTCGGACAGACAAAAAACACCTCACCGGATCCCCAGAGACAGCGGGTGGCGTGTGGCTCGTAGATGGGGTTCAGGTTAGGCGGGTTAGTTAGGATAAATGAACAAATGTTTGATGGTCTCGGCGGAGCCTCACTTACGTGCGGCCATCTTGCTCGGCGCCCTCTAGCGCCCCCAGGGACGTCATTTTTAATTTTTGTGCCTTCATGTACTTGTTTAGGAACCTTAGATCCAGGATGGGTCTTAGCGTTTGGTCCACTTTTGGTACTAAGAAATAGGTTGAGTACACTTCCTTGTTCCTTTCTCAGTATGGGACTGGTTCGATGGCCTCCTTCTGGAGGAGTTCTTTCGCTTCCTCTAGGTGTAGCGCTAGCTCTCTCCCTGAATATGCCTTTCTTTTTGGTTTTCTGTTTGACTGTCTCTTTTTCAGTTCTATGCAGTATCCGAACTGTATGATGTTGAGTATCCATTTGTCTGTGGTTATCTTCTTCCACTCCTGGAGGAAGTGACTTAGCCTGCCTCCTACTGGTGTTACATGATCTTTGATGTTTTGTCCGTGTAACCCTTTATTTGTCTTGTTTTGCCCCACCCTTGGAGGTGCTGTGTGGGTGGGCACGTCTTGCATGACAGAGTCACTTTGAGGTGGGTTGTTGGTCCCCTCTTCTAGTTTGTCCGCGTCCATTCGCCCTCCCGCGAAAGGACTGGCCCCTAGGCTGGTACTGCCAGGTTTGCCTTTGCTGTCCCTGTTGTGCTTGGCTGTCTCCCTGGTGGGACTGCTGGAATGTCTGGTGTGACGTTCCTTGCTGGTTTCCCTCTCTTCCGTTCGGTCTCCGTGTCAGGGTACCCCTTCTCATCCCCCTGAATTGTAAGGCCCCCATGGACCGTGCAGTTTCCTTTTTTTTCTTCAGCTGGGTGAGCTTTTAATCCACCGGCGCCCCAAACAGTGTCTCTCCATTGAAAGGGGTGCTCAGAATGTTGTGCTGTGCCTTTGGTTTGAAGCCTGAGATCCTGAGCCAGGCCTGCCTTCACTCCGTGATTCCCAACATCATCAGCCTGCTGGACGGGTCAGCCCCATCCAAGGCTGTTTTGAGGCATGAATTCGCTATATTCTTCCCCTCCTCCACAAGGTGTGAGGCTCTTTGTTGGTACTGGTCTGGGAGGTGCTTGAGCAGCTGTCCGATCTCATCCAGAATTTGGTACTGGTGCCTGTTAAGTAGGGCGTTTGAGTTAGCCATGCGCCAGTGCACCGCTGCATTTCTTCAATCAATCAATCAATCAATCAGAGTACTTGTAATGCGCGCTACTTACCTGTGAGGGTCTCAAGGCACTATGGGGAGGAGGGGTGCTGCTACTGCTCGAAGAGCCAGGTCTTGAGGAGTCTTCTGAAGGCGAGTAGGTCTTGGGTCTGCCGTATGTGGGTAGGGAGGGTGTTCCAGGTCTTGGCGGCGAGGTAGGAGAAGGATCTGCCGCGGGAGGTCGTTCGTTGGATGCAGGGGACAGCGGCGAGGGCGATGGAGGCAGAGCGGAGCTTGCGGGTGGGGGTGTAGAAGCTGAGTCTGCTGTTCAGGTAGGCTGGTCCGGCGTTGTGGAGTGCTTTGTGTGCTTGGGTGAGGAGATTGAAGGTGATCCTCTTGTCGACAAGGGCCAGTGTAGGTCTATCCGGTGGGGGATGATGTGGCTGCGGCGGGGGACGTTGACGATCAGTCGGGCGGAGGCATTTTGGATGCGTTGTAGTCGACGTAAGTGTTTGGCTGGGATTCCTGCATAGAGTGCGTTGCCATAGTCCAGTCTTGTTCTGACGAGGGCTTGTGTCCCCGTTCTTCTTGTTTCGGTAGGGATCCACTTGTAGATTCTGCGGAGCATGCGGAGGGTGCTGTAGCAGGAGGAGGAGACGGCGCTGACCTGCTTAGACATGGAGAGGGAGGAGTCAAGGATGAATCCTAGGTTGCGTGCATGGTCAGTGGTTGTTGGTGCTGTTCCCAGTGTGGTCGCCCACCAGGAGTCATCCCAGGCTGAGGGGGTGGGTCCGAGGATGAGGACCTCCGTCTTGTCCGAGTTCAGCTTCAGATGGCTGCTCTTCATCCAGTCGGCGACGGCCTTCATTCCCTCATGGAGGTTGGTTTTGGCGGTGTGTAGGTCCTTGGTGAGAGAGAGGATGAGCTAGGTGTCGTCGGCATAGGAGATGATGTTGAGGTTGTGTTGGCGGGCCACTTGTGAGGGGGGCCATGTAGACGTTGAACAGCGTTGGGCTGAGAGATGAGCCTCGGGGGACGCCGCAGATGATGTCGGTGGCTTCGGATCGGAAGGGTGGGAGGCGGATGCTCTGGGTTCTGCCGGAGAGGAAGGACGTGGTCCAGTCAAGGGCCTTCTCTTGGATTCCGGCTTCTAGGAGGCGTGTCTTTAGAGTGTGATGGCAGACCATGTCGAAGGCGGCTGACAGGTCCAGGAGGATGAGGGCTGATGTTTTGCCGTTGTCTAGTTGGCGCCGGATGTCGTCTGTGGCGGCGATGAGGGCTGTCTCGGTGCTGTGGTTTCGTCTGAATCCGTACTGGGACGGGTCCAAGATGTTGTTGTCTTCCAGGTGGCGGGCCAATTGCATGTTGACGATTTTCTCGATGACCTTTGCCGGGAACAGGAGCAGGGAGAAGGGCCGGAAGTTCTTGAGGTCCTTGAGGTCCGCCTTGGGCTTCTTGAGGAGGGCGTTGATTTCGGCATGCTTCCAGCTTTCCGGGAATGTCGCTGTTTCAAATGAGATGTTGATGACCTTCCGTAGTTGGGGTGCGATGGCTGCGTCTGCTTTGTTGAATACGTGGTGTGGGCACGGGTCTGCGGAGGTCCTGAGTGGATGGAGTTCATGACCTTGCGTGTCTCGTCGTCATTGACGTTGGACCAGGAGATCAGGCGGTTGGCGCTGGAAGTGTTTACAGGGGAGGTGGAGTCTGGCGTAGTCGGGTGGTCGTGGTGTTGAAGCGGTCGTGGATGTCAGCGATCTTGCTGTGGAAGAAGATGGCTAGTGAGTCGCACAGTTTTTGTGAGGGCGGGATGTCGTTGGCACTGGGGTTGGAGAGTTCCTTTACGATGCTGAAGAGCTCCTTGCTGTCGTATGCGTTGTTATCCAAGCGGTCTTTGAAGGAGGATCTCTTGGCTAATCTGTAGAGGTGGTGATGTCTGCGGGTGGCGTGCTTGTGAGCTGCATGGTTGTCCGGTGTGCGTTCGTGGAGCCATATCTTCCCCAGTTTCTGGCATTTCTTTCTATCTTCCTCCCGGTTAGGTCGATCCTCCTGCTTTCTTTGTCTGGTGGTGGTCCTGATGTTGTTGGCACAGTTGCCCTTTTTCTAGTAGTTGCCGCAATATTGGAGTCTACTGTGACGGATCCTTGGATGTACGGGGTTCTTTGGAGGAGTGCTTGGACTTCTTCTCCGTCCTTGGCATGAAGGACCTGCATGTTACTGGGTCTTTGAAAGCCTCCCTCCCTTGGTCCACGACACTCTGAAGCATGGGGAGGAACTAGCTTCTGGTCTGAGTGGGGAGCAGGGTCTCCAAGAGGAAGTCTGCCTTTGGCTTTTCCTCCTCTAATTTGACTCCAAAACCTGTTGCCGCGTTCCTGATGACCATATTATAGGCTCCAATGTCATCTGGCAGGGAAGGCCTCGAAGGGCACATGTCGACGGCCTCTTGTGGCCTTTCGGTGTCGAGGTCCTGCCATTCCAGGTCCTGTGTCCCCGAGGATGCCGAGCCGAGGGTTGTCCGCTGGTCATCGTCCAGCTCCTCCTCGTAGTATAGGGCCTCCTCCTCTAGGTGTTCCTGGGGCTTGGGAGTTTTCGGCGGCCCTTCGGCGTCAAACTCCTCTTTTTCTTCTATTTCGACGATCGGCGTCTACGGCTTCGACAGAACCGTGAACCTCTTCATTTTTTTGTCAAACTCTTTTTTCCTTTGCAGGTGCTATCCATTTCGGCCTCGAGCCGTCTCTTCCTCCCCTGGAGCTCGGCGGCCTGTTCGGCGTCGAACGTTTCGGCCGATCTTTTCCTCGCCGCCATCAGCGTCGGCGTCGACCCGGTCTTCGGGTCATTCTCTCTCGACGTCGAACGGTCCTTTTCGGGGACTTGCTTCGACGACCTTGGCATTTCGCCGGTCTTCGCTGCCTGGGAGTCCTTTTCGAAGGATCCGCTGGGCTGTTTGTCCTTGGATGCAGCTGCAGCCGTCGAGATTTTCGGCGCCAGTGCTCCCTTTGAGGACTTAAGACTCTGTTTCTTGAGAGTCTGACTCCGACCTTCAAGGGTCTGTCAGGGGTTTGGGGGTCAATGACTCTCCTACCTCTTTAGAAGTGTTCTTATCGGACTCTCCGACCGTGTAGTCATTGGCTTCACCGGTGACGTTATCCTCCTCATTGCTGGAGAGTCCCAGGTCCCGAAGCGACGGCGGTTGGCCCTTGCCTTGCATGTTGTAGTTGGCCCTTCTGTGTCTCTCTCTAACCCGGAGAGTCTTCCGTGAGAAGGCGGAGCAGGCGTTGCAGTCCTTGCTTTCATGGTCGACAGGTAGGCAAGGTTATAAACCGGGTGCTGCTCCTTCTGTGCGTATTTGTGGTGGCAGTTATGGCAGAATTTAAAGGGTGTCTTGTCCATTCCGTGCTCAGGGGGCCCCCTGTGTGCGCATTCTCCGTTGGAAGTCGAAGTTCTCCTTCTTCTTCGTCGTCCCGGCTTGGTGGTCTAGTCCCTCGTTGTCTCCAAACTTTTCTGTTGAAAATTCGCCTTTTCTGCGTCTTCTTTCCTCCAAAAATTCTGGAGCTCTTCGGAGACGATCCAGACCCAACGGCGGAAAATAGAATCTGAAGATGGCGCCCAAAGGTGGGAGCTTCCGCAGGAAGCAGGCCGACGTCACAGGAAGTAACACCAGAAGGTGGGACGTCAACGCCCTCCTAGGCTACAAAAAAAAAAAGAAAGAAAAGACTACGATTCCGGACCCAACCACTAGACCGCGGAATAATGCACAGCATAGTGAATCCAGAAAGATTCACGCTGCAAAAATTGTAGTTACCAGACAGCTCAAGGGAGACCAAAGGAGTATCCACCAGAAAGAGCGTTACCGAAGGCAACTAACTGGTTTGTTATGTTTTCCTGCTGTTGTATATTATCTAATTCTGGGTGGTGAACTCCGCTTGCAGAGTTTCCGTATTCCACGGAGCTCCCGGAGTTCCTAAAAACTCTGCAGCGTGGAGCATAGCGAGGTTTTTTTCCACGCTCGCGTTTTTCAACGTCATGTATTGGAGCGAGGAAAATCCACCTCCTGATGAGATTTGTCCTTGCTCGCGCTCGCCAAGGTCTAGTTGGTGATCAAAATCAACTTCCTGGCGAGATTCGTTGCCGGATTTCTCAATGCGAGTGGTCGTGCCAGGTCACAACCACTCGCGTTGAGAAACTTTCCTTCGCATTGACAAAGCTGCCGCTCAAGTAGAAGCAGCTGCACCCTCTTGCGCTACACATGGTGCCATTCACGATAAATTTTACAGGGCGGGACAAACAATCGGAGATCAAAATCACCACGAACGGCATGACCCTAACGCACTCCGCTGCTCGTAGAACTCCGCATAGTGCGGCGCAGTTTTTTGACACTTCGCGGAGTTCTTCATTGAGGACCACCACCTAGGCTTAATCTTATCATGAAAATCTAGATTTCAGTCATATGTTAAGAAACAAGGGTGAGTAGAAACCTTTTGGGTGGAGAAAATTTAAGACATTAATATTGTGAATTTTTTGGTAATTAGTTGATTTTTGCAAGTACTAACACTTCTCTGTGTAAAATAAATACCTTGAGATTTTTTAAACTTTCAGATACTCAAATTGTGGAGTTTGTTGCAAGACCTCTGCAACTCCCTCGCCTCGTACTTCCACAACAAGATCGCTGACATACACAACAGCTTCAGCACACAAACAACGCCCCCCAAGACCGCACCAACGCATCCCACCACCACCCTCAGCGACTGGACCCCAATCAGCACCGAGGACACCATCCGCACGATGAACTCCATCCACTATGGATCTCCGACCGACCCCTGCCCTCACCACGTCTTCAACAAGGCCGACGCCGTCATCGCACCCCACCTGCAGGACATCATCAACACCTCCTTCGACACCGCCACCTTCCCGGAGAGCTGGAAGCACGCCGAACTCAGCGCTCTACTAAAGAAACCAACAGCGGACCCCACCGAACTCAAGAACTACCTCTCCATCTCGCTCCTCCCGTTTCCAGCCAAAGTCATCGAGAAGACAGTCAACAAGCAGCTGGCCGCCTTCCTCGAGACGAACGGATCCCTCGACCCCTCACAGTCTGGCTTCCGGGCCAACCACAGCACCGAAACCGTCCTCATCGCTGCCACCGATGACATCCGAGCCCTGCTGGATAACGGAGAAACAGCGGCCCTTATCCTCCTAGACCTCTCTGCGGCATTCGACACGGTCTGCCATCGCACCCTAGTGCAGCGCCTCAACAACGTCGGAATCCAGGAGAAGGCACTGGATTGGATCATCTCCTTCCTCGTTGGAAGGACACAGAGAGTTCGCCTACCCCCGTTCAGATCTGCAGCAACAGAAGTCATCTGCGGCGTTCCCCAAGGCTCCTCGCTCAGCCCCACCCTCTTCAATGTCTACATGAGCCCCCTTGCGGCCATCGCACGCCAACACAACCTCAACATCATCTCCTACGCCGACGACACACAGCTGATCCTCTCCCTCACCAACGACCCCGCCACCGCCAGAGCCAACCTACACCAAGGGATGAAAGACGTAGCCGAGTGGATGACGGCCAGCCGCTTGAAACTGAACTCAGACAAGACGGAAGTCCTCATCCTGGGCTCCTCGCCCTCCGCCTGGGACGACTCCTGGTGGCCCCCCGCCCTGGGCACCGCACCCAAACCGACAGACCACGCACGCAACCTGGGCTTCATCCTGGACTCCTCCCTCTCCATGACCAGACAAGTCAACGCCGTCTCCTCGTCTTGTTTCAACATCCTGCGCATGCTACGTAAGATCTTCCGGTGGATCCCCACCGAGACCAGGAAGACGGTCACCCAGGCCCTCGTCACCAGCCGTCTGGACTACGGCAACGCCCTCTACGCCGGAACCACCGCCAAGCTCCAGAAGAGACTCCAGCGGATCCAGAACGCCTCAGCGAGACTCATCCTCGACATCCCCAGACACAGCCACATCTCCAGACACCTGAAAGACCTGCACTGGCTCCCGGTCAACAAGAGAATTACCTTCCGGCTCCTCACCCACGCACACAAAGCCCTACACAACCAAGGCCCGAGTTACCTCAACAGCCGCCTCAACTTCTACGCTCCCAAACGCCATCTCCGATCGACCAGTCACGCCCTCGCCGCCGTCCCCCGCATCCGAAGAGCGACAACAGGAGGAAGGTCCTTCTCCCACCTGGCCGCCAAGACCTGGAACTCCCTCCCTCCCGACCTACGCCTGACCCAAGACCACCTCTCCTTCCGGAAGAAGCTCAAGACCTGGCTGTTCGAGCAGTAGCGGACCCCCCCCTCAAGCGCCTTGAGACCCTCCGGGTGAGTAGTGCGCGTTACAAATGCCTTGATTGATTGATTGATTGATTGTTGCAATTAAAACATTTTCGAGGCCTGAAATTTCTTTGGAGGTTGCATGCGGGCAGCCTAAGTTATCCTGCAAGAGTTTCTTGATTAAACCACAATATGTGCTATCTCATGTAGTCAGGTTGTTAGAAGCTTTTCTGCAACTCAAGATATGCCTTACTTTTCGCCTGGTTTGGATGCATTTCTCATGTTTAGTGAGATTTCCTTTCTGAGTATAACGTTTCTGGCTTTCCCCTCCTGTACAAGGCTTTAGTCCAGTGTGAATTCTCTCATGTTCAGTGACATTGTATTCGTGATTAAACCTTATCTGACATTCAGAACACACATAAGACTTTTTTCTCCCGTGTGAGTTCGCTCATGACAAGTGAGAAGTAATTTGTAAACAAAACTTTGCTTGCATTTCGAGCACTCATAAGGTTTTTCCCCAGAGTGGGATCTCTCATGAAGCATAACACTGTCTTTCAGATACAAGCTTTTATGGCATAAGGATTCTCTCCAGTGTGGAGTTTCTCATGGTAAGATAGCGTTTTTCTCTGCAGCTTTTCTGGAATTCAGAGCACTCATAAGGTTTTTCATCAGTATGGAGTCGCTTCTGGTTAGCGAGGCTGTGCCTATCAAATAGGAATTTCTGGCATTCACAGCGTTGGTAATGTTTTTCCCCTGTGTGCGTCTGCTCATGTAGTGTGAGATTGCATTTAAAATTGATGCTTTTCTGGCATTTGGAGCACTAAATTATTTTTGATGGGGAGTTTTCTTATGGTGCATGTAACCATCTCTACCTCTGAATCTTTTCTGACATTTAGAACACTGATAATGTTTTTCCCCAGTGTGGATTCTCACATGTGCAGTGAGATAATATTTTTGGCTGAAACATTTTTGGCATTCGGAGCACTGATAAGGTTTTTCCCCAGTGTGGGTTCTTATATGCTGAATGAGACGTCTTTTTTCACTGAAACATTACTGGCATTCCGAGCACCTATAAGGTTTTTCCCCAGTGTGGGTTCTTATATGCTGAATGAGACGTCTTTTTTCACTGAAACATTTCTGGCATTCAGAGCACCTAAAAGGTTTTTCCCCAGTGTGGGTTCTTATATGGTGATTGAGACTGATTTTTTCACTGAAACATTTGTGGCATTCAGAGCACTGATAAGGTTTTTCTCCAGTGTGGATTCTTATATGCTGAGTGCGATAGCATTTTTCACTGAAACATTTGTCGCATTCAAAGCACTTATAAGGTTTTTCCCCAGTGTGAATCCTTGTATGTTTAGTGAGTCTTCTTTTGTCACAGAAACATTTCTGGCATTCAGAGCACTGATAAGGTTTTTCCCCAGTGTGGAATCTCACATGTGCATTTAGAAGTGATTTAAGTTTGAAATCTTTTGGGCATTCAGGGCACTGATAAGGTTTTTCCCCAGTGTGGGTTCTTATATGCTGAGTGAGACTGAGTTTGTTTATGAAACATTTCTGACATTCAGAGCATGAATAAGGTTTTTCCCCAGTGTGGGCTAATGTATGTCGAGAAAGTCTTCTTTTGTCACTGGAACATTTCTGGCATTCAGAGCACCGATAAGGGTTTTCCCCAGTGTGGTAGGGGCAGTGCAAAGTGCTGAAAACTCTTTCCTGTGATGGGCCCTTTCTGTCCCACAAAGCACCCCGGTTAATGTTGTGCACAAAGAGTTGGGGATGCCTTTCCTCTCAGATGTACTGGATTTCCGTCGCCTGGCTTTGTGGCTTAATATTTGGGCTAATTAAGAAAATACACTTAGCAAAGATGTCGCATATGTAAGAGGGACCTTTCTCTGGTCAAAGAGTGTTTTTTAAAGAATGAGCTGCTGTGATAGCGAGGGAAATGAGCTGTGTAAGCCTAGTGTGCGTAAGTACATTGTGTTAAAAACTGTACCAACCACCGAACCGTATCTTCTAGGGCTTAAAAGCATTCATGATCGTTTTCTATTGATCCGGTTTCGGCTCAACATCTTCTATTACCTCATGGCACACCCTCGCGTCCTCCACAGAGGCCTGTGTCTCATGCCCTGTGGCTGCAACGGTGAGTCTCCTCAGGACATGCTGCACTTTTTATTGTTTTGTAGTTTTTATGCTGTCCCTAGAAAGTTATTTATTATTCCCATTCTCAAAAAAGTGGGTTTTAGGCGGGTGAGACCAGCTCTTATCTTTTACAACTGCTCTCTAATGACACTGTTTTGCATACGCTTAACTTTTTATGGGTCGCTGTTAGACTCAGGTCAAGCTGCGATTAACTTCTGTACTGTAATTCATGAATTTTTATCTTGTGTTCTGATTAACTTGGACATATTATAATTGTCAATCTGTAACTTGGAAGATGTTTTATCATTTTATGTATGACTTTTATGGTTTTCTATTATGAAACCGAATAAATACAATAATCACTAGGGGATTCATTTAGAGGGTAGCATGGTATCCCTCACAATAACTCCAGGAGTCACGGTTCACACAATGGACATGCTTTGTTCCCCCTACTTCCAACCTTACATGTACCCCTAATCACCTGCCCAAACCTCTCCCTGCTGATGCCAATGTGGTCCTCCGTCATCCCACAGAATATATTTTTGGCCCCTTTCAAAGTGCCCCTACAATAAAAATGCTGCAGTTGTAAATACATATCAACTACCATTTGTTGTGATTGAAACATTTTATTGAATAATAAAACCTAATAAACATAAGCTGATTATTAAAGCAAAACAAAACATCAGTTGCCATACACATAAGAGACAAAAGTAGTACATAAAAATCAACATACTGTAACACAGCATAGTTATGTAGAGCACAATTCCTAATTTCGGGCAATCTTTAAAGTTCAACAATAGAAGAACAGGAAAGGAAAGAAAGAAGGTGGGATACAGTGATTTCATTAATGTAATGCTTCCTAAATATAGAAAAACAAATACTATTATTTTCCTTAAGCAATAAAGTCCGCACATTAACCCCTTCCATGCTCATGACGGATTGGTTCCGTCATGAGCTACGGTTGAGCTGTGCTCATGACGGAACCGTTCCGTCATGACCACGCCCGTTTCTATTAGGGCCCAGCACCGGAGGGGGAAACGCGGTCGCACTGAAAAGGTTAAAATACTAAGAGAAAAATATTGAACAATGAACATTTCATGTGTAATTAGAATTCAATTTGAATATTGTAACCTCCTCAGCATTATTTGACTCATGATTACAACCTGAATGCTTTCTGGAAAGGAACCGCCTCATGGGGTTCAAAATCACATCTTTTCCAACAATAGGATTCAAATGATAAACTTGAATTTCAATTCAATTTATTGATTTAGGCCATTTTGGAGATCAACAATTTGAAATATATACAAAATCCGTACACTTTAGTAAAATTGTCTCCTAAACTTGAATTCCATCCACTTTTTGATTAAACACTTCCCATTCCAGCAAGCATCACAAGACCACTTTTTGTTATCTTCCCAATTAGTGATAATGTTTCGGCTGGCAACAACAATAAATATGTTTAGAATTTTACTTCCGAAAGCAAAAACATGCCATTTCTGAATCATGGTGCACAATAAAATGTAGGAACAGAAGGGCATCTTTTGGTGTAGCATTCATTAAGGTTTGACCAGGCTTGAAACTAGAATTCCTGATTTTTGGGACATTTAAATGTCATATTTTTGAAAAAGTTCTAACAGACCAGCAAGAGCTCCGTGAAAAATAGAAGATGACTGAATTGTACTTAGAGAAAATGTGCTGATAAGTAATGTATTGATTTAAAATACAGTGGTCAGACAATGCTTGTGTATCTAATCTATTCAGATTTTAACTCCATAGTTTGTTCAATAAATTGACTGAGCATAATACTTGAAGGTCCATCTCTCAGATCAGTTCTATTACAGTTTTAGTTGCGATAACACTAAAAAAGATCAATGACAAATAGATTTTAAAAGCCATGGGTGGAATTGATCCTTGGTGTAAATCTAGATTATTGTCTGCAATGGAAACCTGTACAAACAGATCAAATCTAAAAGCATTGAATATGTTTATTATAGTGGTTTAGAGTAAACCCAGAGACACACATTGTTCCTGAAACTCAGAAAATGCATCTAAAGATCATGATTACATACTATTTTATGTCCAGAGACTGCTTTAGCTGCTTTCCTGTTTAAGTGACAACATTTGCAAATATATTTAACAAAACATTAACGCTGGATGTCAGAAATGCTGTCTTTAAGTATTGTGTAAGAGTTATGTGTGATGGTTTTTATTTGATCTGAAGCAACACTAACACTAAATAGGTACATGCACCAGTTATCATTCAACTAACAATATTAGAAAACTTAATTTGGAGGGAATTGAGAAAAATTGCCTCATGTTTTATTGGTAAAAAAATCTACTGGTTCAGTAGTTCACAGAGTTTGCAAATGCTAAACCCCTTTTTGAAATGTACTAAGCCCATTTAACAATTCAGAATTTGGAAGGGGAATGTTAATGGTTTCCCTTCTGCATATTTAATACATTGTTAAGGTATGTATTGAGCTTTGAAACCATATGTGGACTGAAAAACAGTAACAGGAGGTAGTAGCCCAAGGGGACATTTGTGAATCTAAAAGTAAAATAGGGTGCATTAAAAAATGCCTTTATTTAAAAGCTATCACAGACAAAGTAGTGTGCTGACTCTACAAGCAACCACTTTTTACCAAATGGATTATTAGTACATGAGCCTCAGTATTTCCTATATTGCTGAGATTTAGTCTCTAATATTTTTGTAATGTCATGTAAATATTTGTTCCTGTTAGTTCCCATTTCAATATTGTAATGAAATGTCCCTATTCTTTTTGTCAAACATATTGAAATATCTTTCTCACAATTTTTGGAGCATTCTAAAAAGTGTTTTCACTCTCTAACTTGAAGCTTCCTAAGAAAAATACTGGCGCCATTTCCTGGTTGCTCCTAGATCATTTAGCTTTCTCACTAAAACAAGCACAATATTGATTTGTGAGAGGTGGTTATTGTAGTCCTACGCACTGGGGGTAGTTTAGAAAAGACCAAAATAGAACTTCCTTAATCTTTAGAAATAATACTTGGAAAAGTTTATGTTCAATAATTTCAGATACTTTACTGATAAAGATATCGGATAAAGATCCCCTAATTTCTTATACCGTGTGGTATCAAAAATCTGCTAGAATTAACAGACTTCTCTTCTAGATAAATCCAGGTTTGAGAAGTTATTAAATGGGATTATCAACTTTCTGTTATTGTAACACATTTTGTCAGTGCACAGAGTATTTTCCCTACATAGATCACAACATTTCATGCAATGGTCTGTGCTTAAACGTACAATGAAGGGGTAAAATGCATTTCTACCACAATCAAGAAACCCTTGGGTCTCTGACGATTACGGTTTCAAATGAAGACCTAGCTAAAATGAAATATCCCTTTAAAAGGACGATTTCCCTCACCCACCATAGTTGGCATGCTTCTTTATTGGGAATCTCCTTGCACAGTGATACAACCCCCTCACTGAGAGGGAGGAGTTCAGGCATGTTTTGTTGTAAAGAAAGGTATACTAAATACCACAATAATGAGCTCAGGGTAGTGGAGGCAGCAGAGTGAAAGTTAAAACTTGCTATAGGGTATAGGGTTTCCATTATTTGTACGCCCCTGGGCCAGGATTAAAAACAGGACACTGTGGGAGAATGTATATGCACTGTTAGAGTCAATAAAAGGTCAACATGTTTCAGTCTACTAACCCTCTGAAGAGGTGTTTGCGGTATTCTTCAGGACTTAATCAAAAGTTGTGCCGTTCAATGTACTCAATCAATAACAAGCATTGTCATAGCCAATAGGTCTCGCCTTTGGGACCTTAAGTGTTTAGCCATGCAGATTCAGTAACAATGTGAAATAATTACTATTATAAAAAAAGACTATAAACTAACTAAGCTAGACGTGACT
Organism: Lissotriton helveticus; assembly: GCF_964261635.1. Classification (NCBI taxonomy): domain Eukaryota; kingdom Metazoa; phylum Chordata; class Amphibia; order Caudata; family Salamandridae; genus Lissotriton; species Lissotriton helveticus. Next base: position 253,369 of record NW_027611651.1, on the reverse strand, counting down.
TCTGGTTAATCGAACGTTTCAGGAGGTTTAGTATATTTAAAGAACTCCTTTTTTCTATGATGTGTCATATAAAATTGATGCTCTAAATTTTGGTAAGAGTACACAACGTCAAAAAATTCAATACTGCTTTATATCAATTTACCTTTGAAAGCTTGAAGTGAAAGACAATTCTAAGTGGCATTTGCTTATGAGTTGGTGCTAACGACTATTTCCGGATGACAATGTAATTAGCATTTTTTGTATAAGATGTTTTAAAAGCATGAGTAGGGAATGTGGCTATTTTGGCCAAAGGCTGCCCTTTCTATATGCATGCTAGTTTTAATTTGTAAACAGAATCACAATTTGTTATGTGGTACACTGTAATGTTAGATGAATCTGTTTTACCCTTCTGATAAGCAACGGATGACGATGAACCGTTTTTTCGTCCCTGGTTTTAAATGGATTCAGGTTGGAACAGACGAGGTGTTGGTTGACTTTACCTCAGAAAATGGTTGTTTCCCGCATGCTGCTTTCATGCGACTTAAATCCCTTCAGTGGAAGAGGCGGCTGCATGCCTGCATATATGCATGATCAAAGGATAGGGAGGTAGAGGGAAGATCCTTTCAGTCTCCATACGGTAACTCTTATAATCAGGAAGGGGAAAGGATCACTTGTCCTGCTTAAACCTTGGGTTTCACAAGTCGAGGAACTGGTATCTCCCAACAAATATAACTCTCATACACGTGTATTTCAGATGGTTCTTTTTCAGCGGTATATACTGGGTACCCGCTTTTTTTACACGTGCGTGCGTAATCATTGAGTTATTTTTTGTATTGTGCACCCTCCACCAGGAGGTTTTGCCTTTGGTTTAAGGCAGTAGTGATCGTGGATAGTGGGGAAGGGGTTGTGGTAGTGGTATAGTTATTAAAAATCCGGATAGCCAGACAGGAGCAGTTTTAATAAGTCTGGATTCGGACTGAGTAAAAAAGTTAGGTGCACTTTTTGAGTTTGTTAGGGGTTCAAGTGCATTTCAAAGCTAAAAAGAGGTCAACATGTTTCAGCCTTTGGTAGTCAGAGGATCTTAGGCTTTCGTCAGGACCAATAGGGGTGATTAAATAGTGAGGAAACAAACGTTGTGAGAAGAAAAAAGGTAAATTGACCTGATTCTTCGCGATTCAAGGTTTCACTGTACCTGAAAAAATAAACACACACACACAACGACAACAAATAGGGAGATGGGATGCGGAAAAACACATATTATGTACAATAGTACCTTTCAAATATTAAGGAACTAGAGATTGGCAATACTTTACTTCATACTCATTTCAGGCGTCAACTCTTCCTTTGTCATTCTTCGGTAGGCAGGAGGGGCTAGTATTGTAATATTGTGCCCATAGTTTTATCATTGTACTCTCTCTGTGCGTGTTCTATAGTGAGAACTATTGTTTGTGGCCGTTTCGCGGTCGCATTCATACTACAGTCATACCATGCTTACTTTCACATATCATTCGTGTTTTTGTAATTTTTAAAAATGAATTGTAAACATGCTTTTTTTCGTTTTATCACTTAACTTATCGTTCGTGTTGTTTACTTAACGATAACATGCTGTTTTCTGGGCAAAAATGTCCGTGAGTCATTATTGCGGGGTGCGTTGTGCACGACGTTGATGGTGCCCAATGCGCTATGTGCGCTTCTCCATTACGTGCATACCTTGTTATTTATGAAGAATTACTTCATCGAGGATTGAGGTTGATCGAGAGAGGTTGCTAGGGGGATATTTAAGACAGTTAGTTACAGGGCGCAGATCTTACTTGCGGTTTTAGATCTCATGCTCCGTGCGGGATGCTCCTCGCGTTACCTGAGTGCCTTCTGCTCGGTCTTGGCCGTATGTGTAACTAACTGTCTTAAATATCCCCCTAGCAACCTCTCTCGATCAACCTCAATCCTCGATGAAGTAATTCTTCATAAATAACAAGGTATGCACGTAATGGAGAAGCGCACATAGCGCATTGGGCACCATCAACGTCGTGCACAACGCACCCCGCAATAATGACTCACGGACATTTTTGCCCAGAAAACAGCATGTTATCGTTAAGTAAACAACACGAACGATAAGTTAAGTGATAAAACGAAAAAAAGCATGTTTACAATTCATTTTTAAAAATTACAAAAACACGAATGATATGTGAAAGTAAGCATGGTATGACTGTAGTATGAATGCGACCGCGAAACGGCCACAAACAATAGTTCTCACTATAGAACACGCACAGAGAGAGTACAATGATAAAACTATGGGCATAATATTACAATACTAGCCCCTCCTGCCTACCGAAGAATGACAAAGGAAGAGTTGACGCCTGAAATGAGTATGAAGTAAAGTATTGCCAATCTCTAGTTCCTTAATATTTGAAAGGTACTATTGTACATAATATGTGTTTTTCCGCATCCCATCTCCCTATTTGTTGTCGTTGTGTGTGTGTGTTTATTTTTTCAGGTACAGTGAAACCTTGAATCGCGAAGAATCAGGTCAATTTACCTTTTTTCTTCTCACAACGTTTGTTTCCTCACTATTTAATCACCCCTATTGGTCCTGACGAAAGCCTAAGATCCTCTGACTACCAAAGGCTGAAAAATGTTGACCTCTTTTTAGCTTTGAAATGCACTTGAACCCCTAACAAACTCAAAAAGTGCACCTAACTTTTTTACTCAGTCCGAATCCAGACTTATTAAAACTGCTCCTGTCTGGCTGTCCGGATTTTTAATAACTATACCACTACCACAACCCCTTCCCCACTATCCACGATCACTACTGCCTTAAACCAAAGGCAAAACCTCCTGGTGGAGGGTGCACAATACAAAAAATAACTCAATGATTACGCACGCACGTGTAAAAAAAGCGGGTACCCAGTATATACCGCTGAAAAAGAACCATCTGAAATACACGTGTATGAGAGTTATATTTGTTGGGAGATACCAGTTCCTCGACTTGTGAAACCCAAGGTTTAAGCAGGACAAGTGATCCTTTCCCCTTCCTGCCTGCATATATGGCCAGATCAGTACTTGGCTGTTTTGGTTCTCCAGTGGGACTAACATAGAAGCTGTTAAGGGCAGGGGCTTAGCTTCCCATTGGTGCAGCAGGTGCAGTGGCACCAGGTCCCAGATGCCTTAAAGGCCCACTGAACCCTGATAACTGCTGTTTGTCACAGTTCAAACAGAGGCTTGAGGGGCCCACAGAACAATGATTATTGCTGTTTTCTGCTGTCCAAATAAAGGGCAGAGGTCACATTTCCTTTCTTGCATTGGGGCCCAGGGCACACTGGCTAGGCCACTGGTTAAGGATGCAGTGGGGAAGAGGTGGCGAGACAGGTGGATTATCTAAACAGCTCGACGATGACTTCATGCATGGGTTTTAAAGTATTCATTACAATTAAAGACTGAAGCACGAATAGATATCATAATATAGGAAGGCCTATGTACAAATGCAGCTCGATTAGCGGCTGCCTTTAACTTCTCACTTATCACCTCTCCTAATTTACAGTTTTATATTAGATGCAGACATAAATTGTGACCTATGAATATGTTTATCTATCTTTAGGTTCAAATGACCCATCTTTTCCATATGCAAGTATCAGACAGGTCGGGAACGCCTAATGGCTTTGACCTTGATAAAGCCCATTAATCACTGGTCTTGAAATGCAAATGGCAGCATTAGGCACGCAGAGGTGTATTCTACGTAATCTTATTATGTTCAGGATACGGGAGAGTGTTTAGGGCATAAAGCACTTTGACAGAAACATTTCTGCCACCATAGAAATTCAATCCTCCTTGTCCTACCCTAGTATACAAGTAGTGCCACATTCTTTGTATACATGAATTAAATAGGCACACAAAATAGTACCGTATTTAAAGGCCCAGTTCAGAATTACATGGAAGGTGCACTGTCCCAGACTACACAACGGTGCAGTTTTCAGTGGGTGCTATCATCCCACACAGGGGGAGTACACCAGATTATGCTGGAAAAAACATGTGGTGCCCCAATGTAGGCGCAGTTGTAAACCACCAGTCTGCATACATAGTAAAGCGTCTGGCAGCTATTAAGTGAGGTGGCACGTTTCCCCTGCAGGTGGGAGGGGTCTGTCACCATCCTGTCAGGTGGGGGGTATACAATCAGTGCGCCTCTTGACTGCTTGTTTGCCTTTTCACCCATGTCAATAATACAGTGGAGTCCTTGGAGGAGTAGTCAATTTGTATTCATGAAAGACACTTGTGTTTCTCGGATGTGTAATCCCCAGATGATGCCTGAACTGTTTCCCAATGGGCTATTTGTACATCGTATTGAATTGTATGGTCTTATGAGGACTGTTAATAATAATAAAAAAGATTTAGTGAGTGTTTATTGCCCTCTATGTCACTCTACTTCTAAGCACCTAATACAGCGTGTACAGTGCTTATTGTCATCTGCTCACTTACTTGCTTATTATGCTTAATATAAATAGTGCACAATTTAGGCGTTTGTGTCTGCCTACAACGTGGACATGATACAAATAGCAGTACCTACAAGGTGGATGGTACAATTCAACAAGAGTCTAAGATACTCCAGCACAGATGACTTTGCATCAACATTACGGGGCATCAGTCTTTATGGCAAGCCAACTTAAAACTTATCAGTATTGTATACAATATTATCAGAGACTATACTTGCCTCTTGGATACAACTTTACAACGGAATTTTATTAATTTGTGTACAGTTGTGTGTATACAATAAAACAACCTCCCCACCATAATTGATCTGTCTATTCATCTTGTTGGGATCTGGAGTAGCATGCTACTCGCCGAAAAGCACTTCAACACTTCATCAGGGGTAGCAAGCGCTATATAAATGCAAAACCTTCTTCCTTCTATCCCCCCACAATCTTTTTTAACCCAACTAACAGACCAACATGTCCAGCTCTCATATACATTTTATAGTTCCCTATATTAATTCACCACTAATCATTTTTGGATCCTAGAGTAGTGTGCTACTCGTCGAAAAAGCGCTTCAAAGTTCGTATGGGGTAGTAAGTGTTATGTAAATCTAAATACATTACAATTACTGTTTACATCGGGCTGCACTAACACGAGGATAGAAGTAGAGTGGGGATTAGAGTTTATCTGCCTAGAACAAAGCATACTACAGAAAGTGTGTGAACAGTCTATATGTTGTGCACCTGGCAGAGAAAAACACAGCAGAGGTGGGAAGAAGGTAGGTAATCTGATGGTCAGACCTATGTGGAAAGAGGCGATCACTTTGGGCAGAAAAGAGGGCTTACACGGAGGACTACTTTGTTTGGATGGAGAGCAAGAAAGGGAGGTCTGGAGGATAAGCCTGAAGCTCACTCATCCTGCAAGCAGAGGTGATGGCAAGCAAAAAACTAGTCTTCTAAGGAGGCGAAGAGGACAATTATGTAGGCGCTCAAAGGGAGCACACATAAGATAAGTGAGGTCAACTCCCACTAGGGTATTACGAAAGGAGAAGGAGGAAAGAGATGAGTAATGCACTTCAGAAATCTGTTAACAATAGGATTGATGGCCAAGCTCAAGAGCTCGGGGTACCAGACTTGGGACTGATCGCGTTTGATCTTCTTCAGCAATCTTGGCAGAAGTGGTACAGGAGGCCGCAACTCCACTCGCAACGAAAAGGGTAGCCGAGCGAGAGCCGCTTTGGAAACTCTAACACGCAGAACTGCTGACATTGAGCGTTCTCTTTGGTGGCGAATAGATCTAACCAAGGCTCTCCCCACTACTGAAAGAGACCTAGCACGACCTTCGAGTGAAGATGCCATTTGTGATCCATCATGCACTGGCGGCTGAGTTTGTCCGTCCTTGCGTTCAGTGAACCTGTTAAGTGTTGAACCACCAGAGATATGCCCTGATGTTCCAGCCATGTCCAAAGGCGAAGAGCCTCTTGACATATGGTCCACGACCCCACCCTGCCCTGTTTGTTGCAGTACCACTTGGCGGTGGTGTTGTCCGAGAACACCTGCACCACTCTTCCTTTGACAGAAAGAAGGAATGCCTTCAGTGCAAGACGAATCGCCCGGAGCTCCAGAGGGTTGATGTGGTGCCTGGACTCCGCCAGAGACCAGAGGTCTTTGATCTCCACCATTCCCATATGGCTGCCGCATCCGTCAATACTGTGAACTCAGGTTGGGGGAGGGAGAAGGATCTGCTGTTGACCCAATCCTAGTTCGTAAACCACCATTGCAACTGACTTGCAGTCCCCTCCGAAATCTGAACGTCATCGGAAAGATTCCCCTGTTGCTGCGCCCACAGGAACTTCAGGTCCCACTGCAGAGCATGTATATGCCATCTGGCATGATGCACCAGCAGGATTCAGGAGGCCATGAGGCCCAGCAGCCTCAGGGTCATTCTCACCGAACACCGGGTTGGAGGCTGAAAAATCGGTATCATAGCCCCAATATACTGGACTTGCTGCTAGGGAGGATAGACCCAAAACTGTGCTGTGTCCAGAACCGCTCCGATGAAAAGGAGCTTATCAGATGGAATCAGGTGCGACTTCAGCACGTTAACTGAGAACCCCAGCAAATTATGGAAGTCCGTCGTAGTCTGGAGGTGGGAGCCTTCAACAGCCAGTCGTCGAGATAGGGGAAGACTGGAACCCCTGATCTGCGCAGATGAGCTGCGACCACCGCCATCACTTTCGTGAACACCCGGGGGAGGGGGGGCTGGTAAGGTCAAAGGGGAGCGTGGTAAACTGAAAATGCGTGTGGCCTACCGTGAACCGTAGGTAATGCCGGTGGGCAGGCAAGACGAGGATGTGAAAGTAAGTGTCCTGCAAGTCCAACGCTACCATCAAATCTCCAGGGTCGAAGGCAGACAAGACCTGAGCCAAGGTTAACAACCTGAACTTCTCCTTTCGGAGGAAGCGGTTGATGTCCCTGAGGACTAAGCTAGGACGCAGGCCTTTGTCCTTCTTGGGTACCAAGAAGTAGTGGGAGTAGCAACCCCGACCTACTTCTGGCACAGGGACGCGTTTGACAAAGAGATCCATAACTTCCTGGAAGAGAAGGGCCAAATGATCCTCCGACATGGGATGAAATCACCACAAACTGCATGACCCTTATGCACTCCGCTGCTTGCGGAACTCCGCGTAAACCGTCAGAGTTTTTTTGTCACTTTGCGGAGTTCCTCACTGAGGAACTCCCCATAGGCTTAATCTTATCATGAAAAAATAGATATCAGTCATTTGTTAAGAAACAAGGGTGAGTAGAAACCTTTTGGGTGGAGTAAAATTTAAGACATTATTATTGTGATTTTTTGGGCAATTAGTTGATCCTGGTGTGGATGTATTTCTCATATTTAGTGATATCTCCTTTCTGAGTATAACGTTTCTGGCTTTCCCCTCCTGTATATGGCTTTAGTCCAGTATGAATTCTCGCATGTGAAATGACATTGTATTCAAGACTAAACCTTATCTGACATTCAGAACACACATAAGGCTTTTTTCCCCCGTGTGAGTTCGCTCATGTCAAGTGAGAAGTAATTTGTACCCAAAACATTGCTTGCATTTCGAGTACTCATAAGGTTTTTCCCCAGAGTGAGATCGCTCATGAAGCATAACACTGTCTTTCAGATTCAACCTTTTATGGCATAAGGATTTTCTCTAGTGTGGAGTTTCTCATGGTGAAATAGCGTTTTTTTCTGCAGCTTTTCTGCCATTCAGAGCACTCATCAGTATGGAGTCGCTTATGGTTAGTGAGGCTGTGCCTATCAAATAGGAATTTCTGGCATTCACAGAAATTGGTAATGTTTTCCCCCTGTGTGCGTCTGCTCATGTAGAGTGAGATTGAGTTTAAAATGTATGCTTTTCTGGCATTCGGAGAACTGATTATTTTGATGGTGTGTTTTCTTATGGCACTTGTAACCATCTCTACCTCTGAATCTTTTCTGACATTTAGAGCACTGATCATTTTATTCACCAGTGTGGATTCTCATATGTTCAGTGAGATGAGATTTTTGTCTGAAACATTTTTGGCATTCGGAGCACTGATAAGGTTTTTCCCCAGTGTGGGTTCTTATATGCTGAGTGAGACGGCTTTTTACTCTGAAACATATCTGGCATTCGGAGCACTGATAAGGTTTTTCCCCAGTGTGGATTCTTATATGCTTAGTGAGACTGCTTTTTCGAATGAAACATATCTGGCATTCAGGGCACTGATAAGGTTTTTCCCCAGTGTGGGTTCTTATATGCTGAGTGAGACTGCTTTTTTCACTGAAACATATGTGGCATTCAGAGCACTGATACGGTTTTTCCCCAGTGTGGATTCTTATATGCTCAGTGAGAGTGCTTTTTTGACTGAAACATATCTGGCATTCAGAGCACTGATAAGGTTTTTCCCCAGTGTGGATTCTTATATGCTCAGTGAGATTGCTTTTTTGACTGAAACATAGCTGGCATTCAGAGCACTGATAAGGTTTTTCCCCAGTGTGGATTCTTATATGCTCAGTGAGATTGCTTTTTTGACTGAAACATTTGTGGCATTCAGAGCACTGATAAGGTTTTTCCCCAGTGTGGAATCTCACATGTGCAGTTAGAAGTGATTTAAGTTTGAAATCTTTTGGGCATTCGGAGCACTGATAAGGTTTTTCCCCAGTGTGGGTTCTTATATGCAACGTGAGATGTCTTTTTTCATTGAAACATTTCTGGCATTCAGAGCACTGATAAGGTTTTTCCCCAGTGTGTAATCTCACATGTGCAATTATAAGTGATTTAAGTTTGAAATGTTTTGGGCATTCAGAGCACTGATAACGTTTTTCCACAGAGTGGGTTAATTCATGTCGATATAGACTCGGTTTGATACTAAACCTTTTCTGACATTCAGAGCACTGAAAAGGTTTTTCCCCAGTGTGGATTCTCATATGCTCAGTGAGATAAGATTTACGCCTGAAACTTTTTTGGCATACTTTGCACGGAGAGTGTTTTCCCCCAGTGTGGATTTTCATATGCTCAGTGAGATAAGATTTACGCTTGAAACTTTTTTGGCATACTTTGCACTGAGAGTGGTTTCCCCCTGTGTGCATTCTGTCAAATTCTGTGAGATAAGATTTATAGCTGTATCTTTTTGGGCACAGGTAACTTTTTTCCCTAACTTCGGTTATTTTGCCTCGATTTTAGAGTCGGGCTTGTTTAGATAATGTTCAGCACTTATCTCTAAAAGAAATTGTGTGTAATCTTCTCAACACTTGAATTGAGCAAAAAATGTCGGGAAGCAGTCCTGTAACACCTGTTGAAATTTTTCTAACAGATAATAGTCTTTAGGTAATAGCCTCTCCGGCAGCAACTTAATTTGTGACTGAAGTTTTTCTCAAATCTATTTGTATAGGATCTTAGCAATGCAGTAATAAGGTGTTAGTCTGATATTTAATGATTAAACTGATAAGTACCTTTTTGCACTGGTGTAATGGCAGTAACTGAGGGCGTTAGAACGTGCAGAATACTATTGTGGATCATTAGTCGCAGAACATCAGTTCCTTCTACCCTTTCTATGTTTGGTGTAAGGTTAAGGTTTGTAGTTCTGAGGATGAGGATATTATTTACATTAGATATAGCGCAACGGTGCTCCTTTAATCCATTTTTATATTTAACAGTTTTACATATCACTCCTGCACAACAGATAATGTTGAGGCGATTTACATAGAATTACAGAACAGTACACAATAAAAAGGAAACAATCTGAGATGGTCATGAACACAATATAGTGGTGAATTTTTAAGGTTTTCGCAAGAGTGAGCAGAGTGGGTCAAGGTGTCATATCCCGAGGCAGATAGTCTCAAACTTGGGTAACTGGTTAAAAATGGTTGTTGAACAAAGGTGATTTTCTAATCTTTTGGTTGTTAACGTGTCAGCTTCGGAGTCTTCTTTCAGCGTCTTTTCTTTGATGGTATCCAGAAGAAACCTTTAGTTGTAACTTTCTTTTATGTAGTGTGTGCTTCCTCTCAAGAATTACATGATGCTTTAGATTAACGTTATTCTGTCATGCTGAGGCAATTTGTCTTACTGATAATATTTCAGAAGTGGTCTTTCTACATTATTTCTGATGCTGTGTGCACAGATATGGCTTTGCTCTGTGTTAATGAAATGCAAAATTAGAGACTTCACTTACAAGTATAGTACTTTCCTCGCCACACTTAGATTTTTGGAAATTGTTTAAACGTAGAATGCTGGATGTCCTTCAGTTTTTCAAAATAATCCTTCTTATGGTGCTGACATTCAGTTGCTTAGTGCTAAATCTTGCTTTCTTCATCCGTAATTTCAATCACCTATAGTATTAAAATTAAATAGTTAATACATGTACATTTCCAAAAATATAATTTACAAGCCAAATCAATGCAGAATTTTTAAATGTTGAGCTGTTTTTCAGACAGAGCAGAGTGTAGAATGGTAGCATGAGAGTACTTGGATGGAAGAAAACAAGTTACTTACCTGTAACTTTGGTTCCCCAGTATTGGTAACTTTCATAGATTCCCATGCTTTGTATCATTCCCCGTCGTCAGAATGGGAGTCTCGGTAACAAAAATACCATAGCTGTAGGTACAAAAGACCAAGGAAAAAGGCCTAGGCCTCATTCCCTTTTGTAGCATATCACCCTCTTTGTGTAAAAGAGACCAAACTCAGGCCTCAGCCAATCAGAAGTGCCTCACCCCCTAGAACCTTCCTGAAGGAACCTCAGAGCCTCAGATTTTCGTAGCCGTTGTGTACTTAGACACCATATCTGTTGTAGGCTGAGCTTTCCTCGGGGAGGTGGGCGGGCGCATGGGTATCTATGAAAGTTACCAATACTGGGGAACCAAAGTTACAGGTAAGTAACTTGTTTTCTTACCCTAGTATTGGAACTTTCATAGATTCCCATGCTTTGTATCAGAGTAGCAAGCAGTTAGTAACAGAACCACATTTTGCATCATCACAATATAGCAATAGGCAACATGACATAAAGATACAAAATGTGAAAGACGGAAGGTGGGAAAGAATGGAAAGCTCACCACTCATTGGAAGAGGTTCCTCAGGACAGCCTGTCCTACTGCCACATCACCTTGTTGTAGGGACTCCAAGCAGTAATGCCTGGTAAATGTGTGAACTCTGCTCCAGGTAGCAGCTCTGCAAATGTCTTTGATCTGTACCCCTGCGAAGAGGGCTGTAGAAGAAGCCACAGATCTCGTGGAATGCGCTCGAACCTTTCCAGTCAGAGGTTTTCCTGCAGCAGTGTGACAATGCAGAATGGCACTCGTGATCCACCTGGAAATGCCCTGCTTGGAAAGAGGAAGGCCCTTGCTTGGACCTCCGAAGGCAACAAATAACTGAGAGGTTTTCCGAAAACTCTTAGTACGCTCCAAGTAGAATTTCAAACACCATTGCACATCGAGCGAATGTAATGCCCTCTCTGCTGGTGTAGCCGGTTGAGGAAAGAACGCCTTCAGAATGACCGGCTCATTCAAATGGAAGTCTGTGGGGACTTTAGGCATAAACCTCGGGTTAGTTCTCATGATGACAGTGTTTCTCTTGAATTGAAGGAAAGGTTCTTGGATAGTCAAGGCTTGTAATTCACCAACACGCCTAGCCGACGTGAGAGCGAGGAGGAGAGCCAATTTCCATGAAAGGTATTTCATGTCAGAACGATGGATTGGTTCAAACGGCCCTTCATGAGCTGAGAAAGGACTAGATTCAGATGCCATGTTGGAGGCGGTGGTCTCACTGATGGATAAACTCTGAACAATCCCTTTAGAAATTGTTTGACAATTCTGGATGACCACAAGGAGGGTCCAGAGCCAGTCCTCCTGAACCTCGACATTGCCGCCAAGTGGACCTTAATTGATAAATGGGCTAGTCCCGATTTGGCCAAGGACAGCAGATAAGGAAGGATCTGATGAGGCTTGGAAGCGAAAGGATCAATGCCTTCTTTCTTGCACCAGCAACAGAATCTCTTCCACTTAAGACGGTCAAGTCAAGTCAAGTCCTGTTCTTAGAAGGAGCTCTTGCCTGAGAAAGGACCTCCTTAATCTCACTAGAAATGGGTAGGTTCATAAATTCTCGCTGCTCAGGAGTCATGCAGTCAGGTGTAGGGACTGCGGATCCGGGTGCCAAACTTGTCCCTCGGACATCGTGAGCAGATGGAGTTCCGTGAACCAGAACTGCCTCGGCCAAGCAGGGGCTATAAGGATCATCCTGCACGGCTCCACCTTGATCTTCCTGATGAGTGGGATCAGAGGTATGGGAGGAAAAGCGTAGACAAATGTCCTCAACCATGCTATCGAAAGCGCACTCCCCAGAGATCCTCGATGGGGAAGCCTGCTTACATAAGACCGGCATTTCTTGTTGGTCGGAGTGGCAAAAAGATCGATCTCTGGTCTGCCCCACTGGCTGAAGACCTCCTCCAAGACTCTCTGATTCAATTCCCATTCGTGGCTGACTGAGGATGACCTGCTCAGTCTGTCTGCATTTTCGTTGAGGACGCCTGGTAAGTGTTCTGCTCTCAGCGAAACCCTCTGAAGGATCGCCCATTCCCAGATCTGCTGAGCTTCTTGCGACAATGAACGAGATCTGGTTCCCCCTTCCTTGTTCACATAGTGCATGGCCGTGGTGTTGTCCGTCCTGATAAGCACATGTGAACCTTGCAGGCGAGGAAGAAAAGCTTGCAGAGCCAGTCGTATCGCCCGTAGCTCTAACAGGTTGATGTGGAGGCGTTTCTCCTGGGGCGACCAATGACCGCTGACATGCAGGTCTTGCATCACTGCCCCCCAATCCTCCAATGACGCGTCCGTTGTTATCGCTTGCGGAGACGGGTCGCTTGCGAAGGATAGACCTTGGGACAAGTTGTCTTGATTTGCCCACTGTTAGACCTTGGCGTGAGTTTCCCTTCCACTTTTTGCTGTTGTGCCTCAGATGTTTTTGCTGGTGTCCGCTGCTCAGGGCACTGCGCCACGGCCAACCCGTGCCGCTGTGCAAGTGCTCCCTACTGTAAAGTGTATCTGTGATTGATGTCCATGATTGGTTCATTGGATTTACTGTTAGAGTCCCCAGTAAAGTGCACCAGGAGTGCCAGGGCTTGTAAATGCCAATACTGCTAGTGGGCCTGCAGCGCTGGTTGCGCCACCCACAGAAGCAGCCTTTTAAAAATGTGTCTAGGGTCTGCCATTGCAGAACCTGCGTGCAGTCTGGTACGGTCATGCTGGCTGGGCAAGTGCACACACTTGCCAGCCCCTAAACCTTCCCTTAACTTCATATTAGTCACCTCTATGGTAGGCCCCAGGGCAGGGTGCATTGTAAGTGTAAGGTAAGACATGCTCTGATGTGTGTGGCATGTCCTAATAGTGAATTACTGCCAATTTCGTTTTTCACTTTTGTAAGGCTACCTGTTCCCTTTAGGCCAGATGGGCTGCTGGAATTATTACACTCTATAATCCCAGCAGGCTCAGGGAACATGGTAGAAATTAATGTTTAGTATGCCTGAACTCAGAATAATAAAATACTTCTTTTAGTAAAGTTTATTTTAATATCCTGTGTTTGCAAATGCTACTTTTAGAAAGTTAGCCTTTGCTTGCCTAACCATTTCAGCCCGCCTCTGCTTGGATGTGTATCTGACTGTCTGGGTTGTGTGAGTGACAGGGCTGGGGGATGACAGGTGGCGAATGCCAGGATTACACTTTAGTGGGAGGTGGGAGATTCCCTGGACTATGCATCAGGCTGTGCTCTGCCACCACAATGCTGGCTCCGCCCCCCTGGGGAGCGACTGATGACTCAGCCTGCACCTGGCCCAGGAAGGGCGAAGCCTGTCAACAAAGTACTCCTGGCTGCCCCTGTCCACACAATGCTGGCTCCGCCCCCCTGGGGAGCGGCTGATGTGCCTGCCCACACACTGAAAGCAGAAGCCAGAAGTACCCCCAACAAGTGCTCAGAGGCTGAGAGCAGTTATGCAAAGGCCCCCCTGGCCTGTGAGAACAAAAGAAACTGTGTATAAAAGTAGGAGCCCTGCTCCTTGTAAATTAGAATCCTGTTTTACCACAAAGGACCTCTACCCGACTAGAAGGAGAAGAGACGCTGGGAGGACTGGCCTGCTGCTTGCCTTGCTGAGAGAGGAGAGGAGAAGACTTGCTGAGGAAAGACTTTGCTGCTTTGTGCTCTAAACATTCTCCAAGGGCTTGATTGAGCTTGCCCCCTGATCTGGACCCCAGGACTAGTGGGTCCTTGGTGCTTTTGCTCGTCCTGACATTCGAGCCGTGTGTGCATCCCGCTGGAGCCAGACCGCGCCCCTCATCGCCCCTCCTAGGGCTGTGGCACTCGGGGGCTTGCCTGCCTTTGTCCTGTGAGAGCCTCGCTCCGATCGGAGTCGCTCTCTGCCCCCAGGCTTGGCTTCCTGCTCCTCTGCCCCTTGCCTGCTACTGGAGTGCCCTGAGACGCTCTCCCCCCTCCCGCCGGAATTCCCTCTACTGATCGCGATCTACGCCGGGTCGACAGCTGCACAGACCGTGCCCTGTGACGTCGCTTTGCGATCTTGGAGGCTCGTCAGGCCGCGCCGCCCCCGCTGAGGGGACCCCCCGCACCGTCGTGCCGAGGGTCGCGGGCCGCGCCTGCCTGACTGCATACGCCCGCTGGCGTCAAGATCCAAGAGTGCCCCCAATCGCCAGGGTCGCATAAGCCTGTGCTGACCCTCGCCAACGTGAAGAAGAAGTGCTCATCAATCACCACCGGGCTCGGGGCCCGCAACTTGTGTTTTCCCCGTCATCGCTCCTTGCCTTGGAGCCGAGCAGAGAAGTCTCCGTGTGCCCGGAGCCCCCACGGGTGAGTAAGAGCTGTGTGCTCCGTCAGTACTCCCCGTCAGGGCCTCCGAGCTTGCTCCTACCTGCCGCGCTGTCCCTCGAGTCCTCCCGCACCGCTGGGCCAGCCCGCATTTGACTCTGTCCTCGAGCCGAGAGGAAGAGCCGGGCCCGGCACAGGCGTGCTCACGCCCGATGCGTGAGCCGCGGTAGGGGCTGAGTCAGTTTCACCATCAAAGGCAGGAGGGGCGCTGCAAAGCACGCCGAAGGCCCGGAGTGGGTCCCAAAGCCACCAAAGTGCGTGAGAGGCTATCTTTTAAGAGGAGAGAACACCAAAAGAACTATTCCCTGAAGTAAACAAACTATTTTTGAACTGCAACTAAGAAGAAAAGTGCCTATTTACAATCTGTGGTGCTACAAAAATGTTATTTGGTCTTGTGATAAGTCTGCTGAGATACACATATATATTTTTACATAAAGAAGCGTATTTTTTATATATTCACAGCCTGGTGTCCATTTGTGGGGGGATTGTGGAAAAGTAAATTTTGCCATGTTCTGTGTCCCTACGTGTTCCCCACCTCATGTTATATGTGCATGATTAATATGCATATGTATTCCCCATGATCGATTAAAGACGCAGTTACAGTTGCGTCCATCTCTAGTATGCCAGTCTCCAGTCTTCGTGAATACAACGAATATTAGGCCTATGTAAAGTTATGTTGCCACGTTTTACAGTGTGCACGTTAATTCAGTAAAAGTCCCCGTTTCTAGGCCTCAGAAGGGCCCGGACACCAGATTCAGCTCCTGTCTCCTGAACCCTCTTCGAGGAGCGATACAGCCCCCACCTGTATCCCTGACCCTTCACTTACTTCCTGCCTCGCAGTGCCCGGCTCGGCCTGGCTCTGCCTCTGAGTCTGCCAAGAGTATGTTATGATTCTAGTTATCAGTCCAGCTCTCCTTCTCTGCATTCCTGAGCTACTGAATCACATCAATAGTTTCAGTCAACGTCTAGCCTCACTGTCTCCATGTAAGAGAAATACTGTATTAATGCTAATAGAATATTCCCCGCACACGGACTATATGTAGAATAATGCATGCACCAGTCTTAGAGTCAAGTAGCCTTTCCCCTCCTGACTTTTAGTTTATATCAACATGTTCTCTAAACATCAGATACCAGATATGCCTAGGTACAAGTCGCTCTGACACTCCAGACTTATGTCTCCTCTTCTAGCGCAGAAATCATAGCCCCCAGTTTCTCCCTGGTAACACGTCATTGCCAGTTTGCGCGCACCACTAGGTTAGAGGTCCCGGCTCCTTAGGTAGCCCCCTCCATGTTTCCGCCCCATTCATGACATATTCTGTTACGTTGGCATCACATGTCTATGTATACGCCCTGTTCACGCCTTCTTGTTACCTCATTCTGCCCTTATCTTTCGCGACTGCTACACGACACACTTTCTGCTCCGCCCACTGCTACGCCTACTGTAATTGAGTTCTATGTGTTTGCTTTAAGTATATATGCTTGTGCACTGTTATTAAAAGTTGCTAGCCATCCCAGATCTTGCCCCGGCAGCTGCCGGGCCCTGCCATCCCATCCCTGTGCCGGTTGTCCTGTTGCTGTCCTTTATGCTGTATTAAAACCTGCAAACTCCAGCTACCTCGAATCTTGACTCTTATTTATTGAGCTATCTGTTTATTAAGAGTATCCTGAAAAATAGTTCGGTAATTAATTATTTATTTACCACATAAAATGGCGCCCGAATAGGGACTTGCCCTTTCCCCACGCGCCGGTGAAGCCACGTATGCCCCCTGACCCTCTGCAGCCGTGACGGAACTCTTCTGCGCACTGGCAGATATTTCTGCTTCAAGTATCCCTCAGGCCCACGGAGGAGACGGAGGTTGCGGTCCAGCATCCAGACGAGGCGGTGGAGGAACGCGGCAATTCCCGACCAGAGCCCAAGCCGAGAGTCCAAGGTCCGAGGTATCCGGAGGCCCACCTGTAACTGAAGTCCGAAGTTCGTCCGTCCGTCGTCGTAGCAGTCCAGTCTAGTCCGAGGCCTTCCGTTCTTGCTGCCCGGTGAGTACCGTTGCTGGGGTAGTATCTAGACAGGGTCAATCTAAATTGTCTCTGGTCCGTGGGTTTGGGGTACACAGATCCAACACGAAGTGTCCACCTAGGTGGATGCGGGTCCTGACGTGTCTCTTTATGGGACCGGTATGTTTCGTACTGTTTCAGCAGTGCATCTAGTAATTCTAGTCAGTTCTGTTCTCGAGAAATTCATGTGTTTCTGTTCTCAGTATTCCAGGTAATATTTCTGTCCGACCTGTTATTTTAAATGTTCTTCAATGTGTTTTCAATGTCGTGGTATGAATGATTTGTTCTTTTAAAGTCATTATTGTGTTTATTGTGTATTGTATTGTGTCCAGACTCCAGTCTGGCCATGCCTCTGTTCTCGAAATTAGGTCAGTTAAAAACTAGAAAATGTCTGCTCGAGGAAGCAGTTCCTGTCCCGCCTAGGGACAGTCCAGGTCATTTTATGTATCATAAGCATGGCATAAGTGCCATATTATATCTAGATCTATGGGTCGAGTACACCAAGGAGTTAGACGAGAAATATAGATGGCCCGTATCGGGTACATGGGATGCCGAGTGCATCATGCGAGTAGAAGAAGCATTATGGAAAAAGAAAGCCAGACAGTCACAGAAAGATGCCATCGAGTTATGGCGCAAAGAATCTCATAAAAGAACCGAGAAAGAAATCAGAAAGTCAGAATTAAGTAGAGAATCCACAGAAAGAGCCCAAGAAAAGGAATTGATCGAAATAGGTGAACGAGTTAAAGCCGAACAGTCAGACAGACAGAGGAATGCCCTCATTAAGGGTATGTATCCTCTTCTTGCCGAGGGCTTGCAAAAAGCAACCCCAGAAGCATCTAGTAATTTCCCGCCACCACTAGTTCCGACTAAGCTACGTCACAAACCGACCGCAGCTGAAATTTTTCTCTTGTCCTATCTGGACGACACAGTCCCAGAATATGCAAATCCTGTTCCGCCTGCTCCCGTAAATAATGTAATTCATGGTCCTCCCGACACCGGGGCACCTGTTACAGCTCCTGCTACGGTACCCCCGGTCCAGCCCGCAGTACAAGTTCCGGTCACTCTGCCAGCGCGAAGAGTATCAGTCGATGATTCCAGTTTAGGAGCCGCGGGGGGAGGTCCTCCGGGAACCCCGCCGCCACACAAACGTGTAACGTTAGTCGAGTTACATGCCCGAGCGTCACAGCGTTCGCCCAAGTCCCAGTCAGTAGCCGATATCAAGAAAGCACTTACTGAATGCCGTTATGATCCAGTCCCAGGCGATGATAATATGGTTATATATTCATTGCGTGTAAGACGGGTGACCGAGTACTTAGACACCCTGCCAAATATGAAAGAATATCTAGACAGAATATATCGTTTTATCCGTACAGGAGAAGATCCAGAAAGTATTGGTGATGCTATGAACAAAAGAAAGGTCGAGATTCAGCTCATGTTGTTAAAGTTTATAATTAATTGTTTAATAAGAGAACAAGATTATCCAGAAAAAGATTCGACAGAAATGAAAGTCCTGACCAGGTGGAGTGACAATATAGCCGAGGGAAGACACAAGACACAAGGATGTATAGAAAGTATGTGCAAGAAGATTCGTAAGGAAATAGTAAGGTTACACGAGAAACGAGAAGTAAGACAAGCGTCCGAAAAAGAAAATGACTCTTCTACTGAAGCGGTAGATAGCGAGAATACCGACAGAATAGCGTATGTAGGTAGAACTAGACTTCCAGACCGACATTCACGTCTAGAACACAAGAAAGTTTCCTTCCCTCCAGTACCAGAACAAGAGAATCTTGAGCAAGTATTTCAAGCTACCGATCACATTCTGAAATCACGAATCGGTTATAGTGAACTCAGTTCCATGCACGAACAAGAACTAGCCCGATCAGCAGTCCGATGGGCTACTGATTCTACCACTTTTCCAGACGAAATAGTGGCACAAATGTTTCTGAAACTGCCCCCAGCCGAGCAGCGATTGGTGGGTATGTATATGATCCAGCACCTCATTACACTCTATGAGGGTCAACATTCTGATCCAGGTCCGTTACACGATGTCCTGAAAGAGTTACTCCAGTATAAATGGAAAGGTCTAGGTACCGACTTAATTAGTGTCATTCTAGAACAGCGCCACAAATACAGAACGTTCCTGAACCCGCATTTTGTTCATGTCTCACCTCCAGACAGTAAAAGATTCTACATAGACAGACAGAATCCGTTGCGAGAAGTACACCCAGTTAGGACACCGGGTGGTGAACTAGAACGAGTATTCGTTTACACCCCTATTACAAAGATGGAACTCTTAGAGATGAAGAAGTTAATTCCCTGTCACGACAAAGATCCAGCAGGGTTCCATAGAGAATTAAAAGACATGCTCCGTATGGGAGAATACACGTATCCAGACATAATTAAAATGCTAAAGGTCCTGTTGCCCGCAGGGGTATATGAAAAACTCAAGGAAAAAGAATGGGAGGTGGGAGAGAAAAAGATAGACTGGACAGCTCTAGAAGCTGAAGATAAAGCACGAGTACCAGGTACCGGCCTAGGGCCGACAGTTAAAGAATTGCCCGAACTATTAATTCAGGTTTTGCCAAGATTATTAACCACGAAAAAGGAAGACTGGGATGCAATCTCAGCCTGTAAACAGAAACAAGATGAAGATACTAGTGATTTTTATTCTAGGTTCGAGAGATGTTTCATTATAAACAGTGGTCTCAAGACGAGTAGTAAATCATACCCTCATCTTTTTGTTACTAAACTAGTCGAAAATTCAAGTCCACAAGTTAAAAATCGAGTTTTAAAAGTCGAAAGTACCTGGCAAGCTAATATTCCGTCCCAAATGCTACAGATGCTCCAGTATCACCAGAATAGAATCAGAGAAGAACAAGAACACGAAAGGAAACGTATGAAAGACACGAAAATGAAAGTATTAGTTGCACAATCTGTTCCTCAAGACAGTCAGAAGAGGGGTCCGAATCCAGCCAGTCATTTTGCAGTTCCCGTTAAAGGGACATGCAATTATTGTAAACAGCCAGGTCATTATATAAATGAATGTGCAGTTCTGA
The DNA here is from genome assembly GCF_964261635.1 of Lissotriton helveticus. Lineage (NCBI taxonomy): Eukaryota > Metazoa > Chordata > Amphibia > Caudata > Salamandridae > Lissotriton > Lissotriton helveticus. Next base: position 233,431 of record NW_027611651.1, on the reverse strand, counting down.
AACACAACATAGCCACTGGTAAAACTAAAGAAAGACCACGTCCGCCTAGACAAGAACAAGTTTCACAGACTTCTCAGTCACCGCAGAATGCACAACAGACAGTTACAGCACCGCAGCCTATAGCTGCAACACAGCACGTCACACAGCAAATGTACCAGTATGCTCAGTCAGAGTATCCAGAGTATCAGTCATATTCATGAAACAGCCTAGAGAGGGAGGTAGGCTTGCCTCTCATCGAGATACCTGTAGATCAAGAAGGTCCCTATGTACATAGTCAAGTATTGGGGAAAGACAGAAAGTTTCTTATTGATACAGGGGCAAGTAGGACAACCATCAGTCACGACGAGGTTCCAGGGGCTCCGCTCTCAGGCTCTAGTAATGTTTCCCTTGGATTTTCAGGAAAGCCCATTGTTAACGAGATATCAAAAACAGTTACTCTAGAAGTAGGTCCATTGTCCCGTACTACTGATCTGTTACTTACGAAGTCATGTCCAGAAAATTTACTGGGCATCAAAACATTGAAAGAATTAGGTGCAGTAATTTGTTGCTCCCCAGAGGGAGTTCGTTTGTTTTTACGTGACTTCAAAGGTCACTATGTATTACGTGATTTTGATTCAAGACTGTTAAATGTACCTCAGCATTTATGGGCGCAAGGTCCAACTGATGTAGGTTATATGCAAATCACACCCCATCGTGTGACTCTCAAGCAAGGTGTTGTATTACCCCGAATCAGACAGTACAGATTACCGCCTGAGGCTGTAGCAGCCTTATCCAAAATTATTGACGAGCTCATTGCCCAAGGAGTGGTTGTGGAAACTGACTCCAATGTATGTAATTCTCCTATCATTCCAGTCATGAAGCGTACTGATCCAAATGCACCTCCAGTATATCGATTAGTGATTGACCTACGAGAACTTAATAAATGTATCATTCCTCAGTACCCAGTTGTTCCAGATATTTCATCTCTCTTGACAGCCATTGATTCCGAAGCTACGTTCTTTACTGTAATAGACCTCAAGAACGCATTTTTCAGTGTTCCCATTCATCCAGACAGCCAGTTCCTTTTTGGTTTTTGTTTAAATGGAAAAAGCTATAAATTCATACGAGCTCCTCAAGGTTTCACAGAAAGTCCTAGTATTTACAGTCAAGCACTCAAGAGACAACTAGACAATGTCCGCATGCCAACTGACACTGCCCTACTCCAGTATGTCGATGATTTATTGATTACAGCCCGTTCTGAACGTGATTGCGAGCGAGCGTCACTTACAGTCCTGTATTTCCTAGCCGAGATGGGGCACAAGGTGTCCCCTTCAAAGCTTCAATTCTGTGTCCAGCAAGTGGTCTACTTGGGACACTTACTGTCCAAGAGGGGTAGGCAGTTGACACCAGACCGTATCCAGTTGATAGCGAGTCTTCCACAGCCCAAGACCCAGAAGGAGGTACGAGCTTTTATCGGCCTCACTTCTTACTGTAGACAATGGATTCCTCAGTATGCATATCTAGCCAAGCCACTGATACAGTTAACGACACAGGAGGCAGCCGTATCGACTGTCCTCCCTTGGACATCTGAACATACACTTGCTTTTAATGAATTAAAGAAAGTTTTATGCCAAGCACCTGTTCTAGCAACACCGAACTACAGTAAGCCTTTTACACTTTTTGTTACAGAACGTGATGGTACTGCATTATCTGTTCTCACACAAGATCAAGCAGGACAATACAAGCCCTGTGCTTATTTTTCGAGCACATTAGATCCAGTAGCCCAGGCTCTGCCTGCGTGCCTCAAGTCAGTTGCAGCCACAGCTCTAGCTATCAGACAAAGTGATTCCATAGTGTTAGGACATTCCCTGACAGTACAAGTTCCACATTCCGTGGAAGTTCTTTTAAACCGAACACAGACTCAGCACTTGACAATTGCACGTTTAACAGGTTATGAACTGACACTGTTCCAGCCACACATAGAAATCAGACGCTGCAACGTTTTAAATCCTGCAACACTGTTACCGTCAGTCACTTCCAATCCTGCCACACATGATTGTGTGGAAGTTGTTAACACCATGACAAAGCCAAGACAAGACCTGACAGATATTCCGTTACCAGATCCCGACCTGACACTTTATGTGGACGGTTCATGTATGAGAGCAAGTACAGGAGAACTAGCAGCCGCGTATGCAGTGACTACTGAAACCGAAGTTATAGAGACACACCGTATTGACACTCTGTCCGCTCAAGCAGCAGAGCTAGTCGCTCTGACCCAAGCCTGCATACGTGCCAAGAACCTGGAAGTTAACATATATACAGATTCCCGTTATGCATTCGGAGTCGTACACGATTTCGGAGTGCTCTGGCAAGAAAGAGGTTTCATGACTTCTCATGGAACCAAGATTCAGCATGGTCTCCTCATTCAAGCTCTGTTAGATGCAATACATTTACCGACAGCTATCGCTATCATGAAGTGCAAGGCACATACGAAAGTCACTGACATTATTTCCCAGGGTAATGATCTAGCAGATCGAACAGCCAAGCTTACAGCCCAGACTCCAGACATTCCAGTTAGCAAGACACTGACACGCACTCCAGATCAGACTACTTGTATGACAGTGAAGGACCCTACACAAGATGTCATAGATATACAGTCACATGCTACTCCCGATGAAATCAAGAAATGGTCCGAACAAGGAGGGGTCCAGACAGATCAGGGATGGTTGACGAAGGGAAAAGCCACATGGTTTCTCCCCGACTCAATGGTTCAAGTCATTATTAATACCGCACATAGTCCTGCACATTTAGGAGAAAAAGCTATGTTAGACAGTATCCAGAACATTTGGTTCAACAAGCACTTACGAGCTGCAGCCAAGCAGAAAGTCCGTACCTGTATGATATGTTGTCAGTTCAATCCAGGTAAAAGTGTCCCGGTGGAACAAGGGGGATTCCAGCCTCCTGACCACCCTTTTGAAGTCCTCCAGATGGATTATATTCAGATGGAGCGATGTCGAGGTTTCAAGTATGTCCTCGTAGTTGTATGCGCTTTGTCCAGGTGGACAGAAGCATATCCAGTTCCAGATTACACAGCCGCGACCACTGCCAAGCAGTTGGTTCGTGAATTTTTCCCCCGCTATGGACTCCCTAGGGTCGTGTATTCTGATAACGGCCAGCCATTTTCATCAGAGTTAATGAAGCACGTTTCCCTTCTGTTAGGGTACCAGTGGAAGTTTCATTGTGTGCGCCATCCTGAAGCAGCAGGTCTCGTAGAGAGACATAATCAGACCCTGAAAATCCGTATTGCCAAAGTATGTAAAGAGAAAGGTGTAGACTGGCTAGTAGCTCTGCCAGTTGCTTTGTTTTTTATGAGGATGGTTGCACATTCCAGATCAGGTCTGTCCCCGTATGAGGTCGTATTCGGCCGCCCCCCTAATATGTGGGGTACACCTAGACCCCGCAGTATTACAGATGTTTCCAGTAATATGCTGACAGATTACCTAGCTTCCTTGATGTCTGCCCTACACTCTTGTCGTTCACAGGTTGCCGCCGCATTTCCAGACAATACCGAGGTGAAACCACATGAGGTCATTCCAGGCGACCTCGTGTTGGTCCGCAATTTTGATCGTTCAAGTCCGCTGGAGCCTCGCTGGAAGGAGCCGAAGCAGGTCCTCCTGACCACCCGTACTGCCGTCAAGCTGGAAGGCAGGAAGGGTTGGGTCCATCTGTCTCATGTAAAGAAATTTTACGGACTAAAGACTTTTTCCAAAAACATTTCCGAGGATTGCAAGGATTCTAAAAACTGCCAAAATACTGTTCTCAAGGACTGTCCCGCAAATGACATTGATACCAAGCCCTCCCTGTTAGAGAAAACTCCGCAGCAGGAGTATAAATCGAAATTAAGGTCTAGTAAAATAAGTCAGCCAGTTTAATTGTCTAAGTCCTCCCCTAGGTGAAACGGTTAGACAGGTTTCTGACATGTATAAAATAGACCCCCACAGAGAGAGAGTTAGTGAGAACTCTAAAAGTTGCATTATTATTTTATGTTTTCTGCTATATCTAAGCCTAATAGTTACGTGCACAAGTTATGCATTGCATTTATGTTTTCCAGTTTCTCATGTACATATGTTTTCCAATTCTACAGTAGAGCACACATTTAGTGATCTGCCTCCTCACGAGCTATCCTATCGTCTTGCTATGCGTAATAATTCATTCATCCGTATGTTACACTATTCACACCAGACCAGCAATGCCACTAATTGTTGGGTGTGTGGTCGACTCCCCCCTTTCCAGACACCGAAGGGAGTTCTGCCACTCTTTCCTTATCCGTTTTCACATAATGGTTCGTGTGGAGCATGGTCCACGTTAACGTCATCCTCAACTGATATGTCCCTTCTGAATCGAACATGTTTTCCAGACAAGCAAGGTCTCACCCATAGAACAGGGTCAGATCTAGAAAATGAAGTATATGATTTAGGTAATTATTCTTCGAATTTCATGGTCCTGAATGTTCAATCTGATACTACTCCAGACTTGCCTGCTATTTCAGTATTACCAGTCAAAGGCGAATTATGTGTCAGAAAGAATGGTTCCGCACATGTAGGACATAGTGATTGTACTACTACTGTCGAGTATAGTGACAGTGGGAAATCTATTTTCAAAGCCTTACGTCATTCGTATTTTGTTTGTGGTCAGACCGCATATGTTCGTCTGCCCCTCGATTGGGATGGAACCTGTTACATAGCCTTCCTACTGCCACCAGTTTTCCTAGCCCCATCTGATTATCATAGAAACACACATCTAGTACACATTAGACATAGAAGGGAGATCGAGTCCCCAATTGTCGATCAAACTGAAACTGCTCTAGAACAATATCAAGACTTCAATAAAGGTTTCTTCTTCTTTTTAGGTCCTGTCCAGAATAGTAAGCTAATCCGTAGATTAACCAGAACCCTTGAAGCAGTAGTGAATGAGACTACTTCTGCTCTAGGTAACTTAACCGAAGAGCAATCTGCTATGAGATTTGTCGTTTTACAGAATCGTCTCGTCCTTGACGTCATACTGGCCGATAGGGGCGGGGCATGTAGAGTCATCGGATCTAGTTGCTGCATTTTCATTCCTAATAACGCGCCGTCTGTTTATTCAGCTATAACCAGACTTCATAAAATTGCCCATCAGTTACATCAAGATCCAGGCACCTGGACATGGTCCGGTTGGCTCTGGAGTATTATTTCTGCCTGGGGATGGAAAGTATTGTCATTTCTAGGTATTGCAGTAATGATCATATTCAGTTGCTGCCTCTGTATACAATGTGGCCCTGCGATTTGCGGCATTTGTGCTACATCCTGTATCCCTAGCTCTAGATCCCGTTCCAAGACAATTCGAGACGAGCAAATGATGCTGTCTGAAATGATAGATGGTATTATGAATATTGATGTTTCCTGATGGAAACGTAGTGACAAGGAGGGAATGTGGAAAAGTAAATTTTGCCATGTTCTGTGTCCCTACGTGTTCCCCACCTCATGTTATATGTGCATGATTAATATGCATATGTATTCCCCATGATCGATTAAAGACGCAGTTACAGTTGCGTCCATCTCTAGTATGCCAGTCTCCAGTCTTCGTGAATACAACGAATATTAGGCCTATGTAAAGTTATGTTGCCACGTTTTACAGTGTGCACGTTAATTCAGTAAAAGTCCCCGTTTCTAGGCCTCAGAAGGGCCCGGACACCAGATTCAGCTCCTGTCTCCTGAACCCTCTTCGAGGAGCGATACAGCCCCCACCTGTATCCCTGACCCTTCACTTACTTCCTGCCTCGCAGTGCCCGGCTCGGCCTGGCTCTGCCTCTGAGTCTGCCAAGAGTATGTTATGATTCTAGTTATCAGTCCAGCTCTCCTTCTCTGCATTCCTGAGCTACTGAATCACATCAATAGTTTCAGTCAACGTCTAGCCTCACTGTCTCCATGTAAGAGAAATACTGTATTAATGCTAATAGAATATTCCCCGCACACGGACTATATGTAGAATAATGCATGCACCAGTCTTAGAGTCAAGTAGCCTTTCCCCTCCTGACTTTTAGTTTATATCAACATGTTCTCTAAACATCAGATACCAGATATGCCTAGGTACAAGTCGCTCTGACACTCCAGACTTATGTCTCCTCTTCTAGCGCAGAAATCATAGCCCCCAGTTTCTCCCTGGTAACACGTCATTGCCAGTTTGCGCGCACCACTAGGTTAGAGGTCCCGGCTCCTTAGGTAGCCCCCTCCATGTTTCCGCCCCATTCATGACATATTCTGTTACGTTGGCATCACATGTCTATGTATACGCCCTGTTCACGCCTTCTTGTTACCTCATTCTGCCCTTATCTTTCGCGACTGCTACACGACACACTTTCTGCTCCGCCCACTGCTACGCCTACTGTAATTGAGTTCTATGTGTTTGCTTTAAGTATATATGCTTGTGCACTGTTATTAAAAGTTGCTAGCCATCCCAGATCTTGCCCCGGCAGCTGCCGGGCCCTGCCATCCCATCCCTGTGCCGGTTGTCCTGTTGCTGTCCTTTATGCTGTATTAAAACCTGCAAACTCCAGCTACCTCGAATCTTGACTCTTATTTATTGAGCTATCTGTTTATTAAGAGTATCCTGAAAAATAGTTCGGTAATTAATTATTTATTTACCACAGGATTGGTGTATTTTACTGTGTGTGTGATTACAAATGCTTAACTGAATAACGCCTGAAGAATAGCCTTGGCTGCTCACGCCACGCACCTAGAGGGTGAGCAAGGGTCATTCTAAGGGGTCATCCTTTGCCCTGACTTAGAGGAGAGGGTCCCTGCTTGTCACAAGTGCATACTTGCGCCAACCAGAGACCCCCAATTCTAACATTGGACGCAGCGGTGAGGATTTGCGAATTTGCATTTGTAGTTTACACACAGTGAATTGCTGATCACCACATAGTGAGAGCAGACCTATAACGCAGCCACAGGTTTCCATTTTTTTCAATTTTTGTTGAGACATCTGCCATTGTTAAAGCCATGCCTAGCTCACTTGAAGGGCACCCTCTGTCATTTCTGGAATTGAAGATGTAGACTGGGAACAAGGTGGCCTGGAGGGCTACAGAGTAGAGGATTTGAAAGCCTTCTGTATAAAGTTCAGAGCTGCACACACTGGGCGCAAGAAGAAAGCCCACTACATCAAGGCGCTGAGAGCCTGGAAGGAGTCAAGAGATCCCCAGACTCCAGTGGATATCATTCCACCAGATGGCGCTGTGGAGCCCCCCAGAGGCCTGTCACCAGAGGAGCTGGCAGACAGGGCAGCAGACAGGGCGCATGCAATGGAGATGGCAAAATTGGCTGGACAAATGGAGATGGGCAAACAAAGATTGGCCATGGAGGCGCAGCAACGCCAAAATGAGCATAACCTGAGATTGAAGGAGCTGGAGCTGAGAGGTTCGGGAACAACTCCTTCTGGTGGCAGCACAACACCGGTGCAGGTAGAGTCCAGGGTGTACATCCCCAAAGATGTAGTTAAGGAGTTCTTTAGGGGGGATGACATAGGACAGTGGTTTAGGGCATATGAGGTAGCCATGTCCTCCCACCGGGTCACTGAAAAGGATTGGGGAGCGGGGTTGTGGGGGAGGTTCCTTAGCAAAGGGCGGGACACCCTGCTAGATTTGCCCACTGAAGAACAGAGTTCCTATCCACACATGAAAGAGGCCTTAATGACCAGGTATGGGCTTACCCCTGAAATGTATAGACAGAGGTTCAGGGGGTGTGCGAAGCGTCCTGGGAGTACATATGTGGAATATGTGACTTTTTTTTGCAGAGCCCTGGATGGTTGGGTGAAGGGTAACAAGGTGAATGATTTTCAAAGTCTCTTTGATTTAATTGCATGGGAGCACTTGTCTGAACACTGTTTTCCTGAGCTACGCCAGCACCTGATAGATAGCAAGCTGTCCAACCCGAGGAAGCTTGCTGAGGAGGCGGACCGCTGGCTCAGCACCAGGGTCCACAAGGGTCCAGTGGGAGACTCCGCCAAGGGTGGGCAGGGTCCCCAGCAGAAGAGTGGGGGGACAGGGGTAAACAGAAAGGGTTCCCTAAAGGCCCCCAAAGTAATCCCCGAGGGAACCAGCAGAAAGGTTCTCAGCCTCCCCCACCCCCGAAGCAGAACGGGGCCCCGACAGGTAGACCTGTTCCAAAGGGGCCCTTCAATTGTTTCAGATGTGGTGACCCGGGGCACATTGCCAGTGACCCCAAGTGTCGCCTGTTTGGTAAACCAGCACCCACTGGTGCTCCACCCCGGCAAGTGACTAGTGTTCACTTAGGAGAAGAAGTGATGGTCCCAGGGGGTGGAGATCCTGTTCAGATGACCCTAGTCTCATTAGGAGACAGTGAAATGGTCCCTACAAACTACCTGCCCTCTAACACTAAGAAATATGGGCAGGTGGTGACCATCAATGGTAGGAAAGCTGAGGCTCTTAGAGATACAGGAGCCAGTGTGACTGCAGTGAGGCAGCACCTGGTGTCTCAAGAGCAGGTTGTACCCCATGCCTACTGTAGGGTTGTCAACGCTGACAATTCAGAGAGTCAGTGTCCGATGGCTCAAGTTCCCTTCGAGTGGGGGGGGTCTCTGGTACTCTGCAGGTCTGTGTGAGGAAAACCATGCCTGTAGACTGTTTGCTAGGGAATGACTTGGAGGACTCCCCTTGGGAAAAGGTGGGGAAGACGACTCACCTGAAGATGGTGGGTCTGCCTGACTGGGCGTGCGTGACCACCCGGTCAATGGCAGCCAGTAGGGGTGATCAAGAGATCCTGGGGCCTGAAGGAGAGGAACCAATATAAAAGAACAATTCCCTTGAATAAGGTCATTCACATAAACTTCATAGTAAAGGAATAACAGTAACTATAACAACTGAATAAAGGTTAAAAAATTTGTCAAATTTTATTGTATACAATAAGGTTAAAAAAAGTAGAAAACAAGATTGACTGCTAGACACAAATTAAAACATGATAAAAGTAACAATCCGTTTCAATATTGACCAGCAATATTGCTGAAAGACAGAAACAACAGTAAGACATACAAATTATGCAATACACGGTATGTGTTCTAATGTTCTATTTTTGAAACAACGGTGTTGTGCAGATAGAATATTATTCTGTCAACAGCGATGTATGAACCATGAATCACACTGTACTGGGGCGTCGACGCGTTTCGGTGGTTGATTGCAATTTTATCCACCTTTATCAAGACAAAGATTCTTCAAAGGTTCAGGGGTGTGCGAAGCGTCCTGGGAGTACATATGTGGAATATGTGACTTTTTTTTGCAGAGCCCTGGATGGTTGGGTGAAGGGTAACAAGGTGAATGATTTTCAAAGTCTCTTTGATTTAATTGCATGGGAGCACTTGTCTGAACACTGTTTTCCTGAGCTACGCCAGCACCTGATAGATAGCAAGCTGTCCAACCCGAGGAAGCTTGCTGAGGAGGCGGACCGCTGGCTCAGCACCAGGGTCCACAAGGGTCCAGTGGGAGACTCCGCCAAGGGTGGGCAGGGTCCCCAGCAGAAGAGTGGGGGGACAGGGGTAAACAGAAAGGGTTCCCTAAAGGCCCCCAAAGTAATCCCCGAGGGAACCAGCAGAAAGGTTCTCAGCCTCCCCCACCCCCGAAGCAGAACGGGGCCCGACAGGTAGACCTGTTCCAAAGGGGCCCTTCAATTGTTTCAGATGTGGTGACCCGGGGCACATTGCCAGTGACCCCAAGTGTCGCCTGTTTGGTAAACCAGCACCCACTGGTGCTCCACCCCGGCAAGTGACTAGTGTTCACTTAGGAGAAGAAGTGATGGTCCCAGGGGGTGGAGATCCTGTTCAGATGACCCTAGTCTCATTAGGAGACAGTGAAATGGTCCCTACAAACTACCTGCCCTCTAACACTAAGAAATATGGGCAGGTGGTGACCATCAATGGTAGGAAAGCTGAGGCTCTTAGAGATACAGGAGCCAGTGTGACTGCAGTGAGGCAGCACCTGGTGTCTCAAGAGCAGGTTGTACCCCATGCCTACTGTAGGGTTGTCAACGCTGACAATTCAGAGAGTCAGTGTCCGATGGCTCAAGTTCCCTTCGAGTGGGGGGGGTCTCTGGTACTCTGCAGGTCTGTGTGAGGAAAACCATGCCTGTAGACTGTTTGCTAGGGAATGACTTGGAGGACTCCTCTTGGGAAAAGGTGGAGAAGACGACTCACCTGAAGATGGTGGGTCTGCCTGACTGGGCGTGCGTGACCACCCGGTCAATGGCAGCCAGTAGGGGTGATCAAGAGATCCTGGGGCCTGAAGGAGAGGAACCAATATAAAAGAACAATTCCCTTGAATAAGGTCATTCACATAAACATCATAGTAAAGGAATAACAGTAACTATAACAACTGAATAAAGGTTAAAAAATGTGTCAAATTTTATTGTATACAATAAGGTTAAAAAAGCAGAAAACAAGATTGACTGCTAGACACAAATTAAAACATGATAAAAGTAACAATCCGTTTCAATATTGACCAGCAATATTGCTGAAAGACAGAAACAACAGTAAGACATACAAATTATGCAATACACGGTATGTGTTCTAATGTTCTATTTTTGAAACAACGGTGTTGTGCAGATAGAATATTATTCTGTCAACAGCGATGTATGAACCATGAATCACACTGTACTGGGGCGTCGACGCGTTTCGGTGGTTGATTGCAATTTTATCCACCTTTATCAAGACAAAGATTCTATTTCTGTCGTACTTTACAAGTCTTCCTAAAGGATAGATACACAGTAAAATTAATAACATGGCAGTAGACTCGATATTAGTTTAAGCTACTTAACATTTTCATACGGACTAAGTTGTTCACATGGGTGGTTCAATCAATACATTGTATCACTAAGTGCACATTTCATGACAACATAAGAGGGCTACAAAATCATGTCATATTATATTATTCAAATTTAACATGAGCTTTTCACATAAAGGAGCTGTCTTTTATACTGGTTCTGTGGACAGACTGCAGGTTTAAGAGAAGGCCCAGGGATCTTATATACTAGGGGCTGTGGGGGTATACAAAGTTACCCGTTAATAGTTCCACGATTATTCATATTACCCTATATCTAGGCAGGACTGTGTGGAGGTTAGAGCTACTGATTTGACCAGCCTAATAAATGGGGGACATGTACGGAATACCCTTTGTTTCCTTAGAAGAGTTACTTAAACTCATTGTTTAAAAATAGTTATCGGCTCTGTTTATATCAACGGTAAAAAGAGATGATTTTCATATACCAAAAAGTGCAAAAACGTATACATTTTACCTCTATAATGTGGGTGATGGTGTAGAATATTAGTACGGTCATCCACTGTAAGGGCGTTCTTGCTTAGGCCGTGGTTTATTCATAAAGGATTTTCAGGCTTTGATTTTTGTGAATAGCCCTGATAGGAGGATACACATAATGGTATTCACGAGTAAGAAACAGATTACCCTGTTACCATATCGTGGCTATAAATTATTTTGCTTATGCTTCAATAATTCTATTTGACTTCTTTAGTATTTTTTACCTTGTCTTGGGTTTGTTTGTAGTTTGTAGCAGAGTTGATCAAATTTGGTATCAGATAGCGATCCTTCTGCCTTCGTTAAAAACGACTTCTATTCTAATGAAGATATTGAGTCAGCCTGCAATTCAATGCCATAAGGTCAATATATTATTTCCTACACTGTATGCTATTCAGTCTATCTGGTTTGTGCTGTATAATGTATCTCTATACCTGTTATGTAAATAAACAAGGTGATGCCCGACTTCTTTGAAGTACAACGCTTTATATTCTGGCGCGTTGAATCTGACCAGAGGCGCCTAAGTCTTGCCACAGGGACGTGAGTAATGATTCCCTGTAAAGTATGGGACAAGAAAATAAAAGAAAAAAGGAAAATTATTTGATGAATATCCTAGGGGGTCTTAAAGTCTAAGATTCGAGGTGCCGGGGTGTTGTCTGGCTAGAAAGCTTACCTCTCCGTCTGCTGTCGGCTGCACGCTTCTCTGGTCGTTTCCATTTGATCTAAACCAGATAGCGATTCGCCGTAGTTATACCGTCAGAGCTCACCAGTCATTGGTTCTTATAATCAGCCAATGGAAGCTTAGGGAAAAAAGCTCTGCAATTTACATAACCTGGCTCGAGATTCCTCTTTCTGATTGGTTCTTATAATCAGCCAATGGGAGCTTAGGGTGAAAAGCTCTGAAGGAGAGGCCCAGGAACCGGCCTTAGAGAGAAGGCGCAGGGGGCGCGGGAAACCGGCCCCTGTTGTTCCCACGGTCCAGGAGGAAGCAGACCTTGAGGGGGATGCCCTGGAGCCTACAGGGGAACAGATTGCTGAACTGGGGGACCTGCCTGAGCTGACCCATTGGCAGCAAGAAGGAGGCCCCTCCAGGGAGGAATTCTGCAGGGAGCAGAAAGAATGCCCTTCTCTCGTGGGTATGCGGCAGCAGGCTGCAGACCAGGCCAATGGTGTTCAGGCCAAAACACATTATGTGTACTGGGAGAATGACCTCCTGTATTCAGAGCCTAAGGCTGCTGAACCTGGGTCAGCCCGTGTGCTGGTGGTACCCCAGAAGTTCAGAGCCTTCCTACTGGGACTGGCTCATGATGTGCCGTTAGCAGGACATTTGGGGATGGACAAGACCTATGACAGGCTTGTCACCCACTTCTACTGGCCCCAAATGCACAAGAGCTCAGATGCTCATTGTAGGACCTGTCAATCTTGCCAGGCAAGTGGGAAGTGTGGAGGGAAGAACAAGGCTCCCCTCCAACCATTCCCTGTCGTCAGTACTCCATTCCAACGAGTGGGTATTGACATTGTTGGGCCTCTGGACCCCAAGACAGCCATGGGCAACAGGTTCATCCTGGTCTTGGTGGACCATGCCACCCGGTACCCTGAAGCCATCCCTCTGAGGACAGTGACGGCCCCCGTGGTGGGACGTGCACTGATGGGAATTTTCTCACAAGTGGGATTCCCTCTAGAGGTGGTGAGCGACAGGGGGACCAACTTCATATCCAAGTATATGAAGTCCCTTTGGCAAGAGTGTGGTGTAACCTACAAGTTCACCACCCCTTACCATCCCCAAGGAAATGGGTTGGTTGAGAGATTCAACCGAACCCTGAAGGGCATGATCATGGGCCTGGAAGGTCCAATGAGGCGTAAGTGGGACGTCCTCTTGCCATGCCTGCTCTTTGCATACCGTGAGGTGCCACAGAAGTCCCTAGGGTTCAGCCCCTTTGAACTGCTGTATGGTCACCCAGTGAGAGGACCTCTGAGTTTGGTAAAGGAAGGCTGGGAGCAATCTCCCAGGAAACCTCCCCAGAATGTATACAATTACATGCTGGCCTTCAGAAACCAGACCAGACGCTTCAGAAAACTTGCTGAGGCAAATCTGGAAGCCAGCCAGGAAGAAATGAAGCGGTGGTACGACCAGAATGCCACTCTGGTAGAGCTTCAGCCTGGACAAGAGGTGTGGGTCTTGGCCCCAGTGGAGCCTTGTGCACTTCAGGATAAGTGGACAGGTCCATTTGAGGTTGTGGAGCGCAAGAGTCCGGTAACCTACTTGGTGGACATGCAGTCTCCCAGGAACCCTTTGAGGGTCCTACATGTTAACCGCCTGAAGCCCCACTTGCGAAGGTCCGAAGTGGGTATGTTGTTGGCAACTGATGATGGAACGGAGGAGGAGTCTGAGCCTCTTCCTGACCTCTTGGTAGCCTCTGAGAAAGATGGGTCAGTGGATGGAGTTAACCTCTCACCCACCTTGACGCCTGAGCAACAGGAAGACTGCCGCCAATTGCTGGGGCAGTTTCCAGATCTGTTCTCCCTGGTTCCTGGTGTCACAGATTGGTGCGTCCATGATGTGGACACAGGAGACAGCTTACCTGTGAAGCATAAGGCTTACAGAGTGACTGACAGGGTCAGGGCCTGCATCAAGGAGGAGGTCTCCAAGATGCTTGCTCTTAGGGTGGTTGAGTCCTCCAGCAGTCCTTGGTCCAGCCCCATGGTCTTGGTCCCAAAGGCTGCTGCGCCGGGAGCCACACCTGAACTCCGGTTCTGTGTGGACTACAGGGGACTCAATTCAGTCACCAAGACTGACGCGCACCCTATCCCCAGAGCTGATGAGCTCATTGATCGGCTAGGGGCTGCCCGGTTCCTCAGCACGTTTGATGTAACGTCTGGATACTGGCAGATCGCCTTGACCGATGGGGCAAAGGAGAGGTCAGCATTCTCTACACCAGATGGGCATTTCCAGTTCCGGGTTATGCCATTTGGAATGAAGACTGCCCCTGCCACCTTTCAGAGGTTGGTCAACCATGTGTTGGCTGGGCTGGATGAGTTCAGTGCCGCCTACCTGGATGACATCGCAGTGTTCAGTGGTACCTGGCCAGAACACCTGTGACACCTCTGGGAAGTGTTGACGGCCCTGCGCAAGGCAGGCCTCACAATCAAGGCAAGCAAGTGCCAGATTGGGCAGGGTTCAGTGGTGTACTTGGGACACCAAGTGGGGAGTGGCAAGGTGGCACCCTTGCAACCCAAAATTGAGACCATCCTGGCTTGGGAACCCCCCAAGACCCAGACTGCAGTGAGAGCCTTCCTGGGGCTCACTCGGTATTACAGGAGGTTTGTCAAGGGCTATGGCACTATTGTGACCCCCTTGACAGAGCTGACTTCTAAGAAGCAGCCCAGGAATGTGATTTGCACTGACACCTGTCAGAAGGCTTTTGACACCCTGAAGACTGCCATGTGCACGGCGCCCGTGCTCCTGGCTCCTGATTTCTCCAAGGAATTCGTAGTGCAAACAGACGCTTCAGAGCATGGTGTAGGGGCTGTTCTCCCACAGATGACTGAGGAGGGCTGGGACCAACCTGTAGCCTTCATCAGTAGGAGGTTACTTCCACTGGAAAGTAGGTGGAGTGCAATAGAGCGAGAAGCATTTGCTGTGGTCTGGGCGCTGAAGAAGCTAAGACCCTACTTGTTTGGGTCTCACTTCCGGGTTCAGACAGACCATAGGCCCCTCAGAAGGTTGATGCAGATGAGGGGTGAGAACCCAAAACTGTTGAGGTGGTCCATCTCCCTACAGGGTATGGACTTCACGGTGGAACATCGCCCTGGCACAGATCACGCCAACGCTGACGGTCTGTCCAGGTTTTTCCGCCTTAGTGATGAGGAACTCCCTGGGGAAGGGTAGTTCCCCCCACATTTCAGCTGGAGGGGACACGTGTTAGACCTGGCACCTTGGCGTGAGTTTCCCTTCCACTTTTTGCTGTTGTGCCTCAGATGTTTTTGCTGGTGTCCGCTGCTCAGGGCACTGCGCCACGGCCAAACCGTGCCGCAGTGCAAGTGCTCCCTACTGTAAAGTGTATCTGTGATTGATGTCCATGATTGGTTCATTGGATTTACTGTTAGTCCCCAGTAAAGTGCACCAGGAGTGTCAGGGCTTGTAAATGCCAATACTGCTAGTGGGCCTGCAGCGCTGGTTGCGCCACCCACAGAAACAGCCTTTTAAAAATGTGTCTAGGGTCTGCCATTGCAGAACCTGCGTGCAGTCTGGTACTGTCATGCTGGCTGGGCAAGTGCACACACTTGCCAGCCCCTAAACCTTCCCTTAACTTCATATTAGTCACCCCTATGGTAGGCCCCAGGGCAGGGTGCATTGTAAGTGTAAGGTAGGACATGCTCTGATGTGTGTGGCATGCCCTAATAGTGAATTACTGCCAATTTCGTTTTTCACTATTGTAAGGCTACCTGTTCCCTTTAGGCCAGATGGGCTGCTGGAATTATTACACTCTATAATCCCAGCAGGCTCAGGGAACATGGTAGAAATTAATGTTTAGTATGCCTGAACTCAGAATAATAAAATACTTCTTTTAGTAAAGTTTATTTTAATATCCTGTGTTTGCAAATGCTACTTTTAGAAAGTTAGCCTCTGCTTGCCTAACCATTTCAGCCCGCCTCTGCTTGGATGTGTATCTGACTGTCTGGGTTGTGTGAGTGACAGGGCTGGGGGATGACAGGTGGTGAATGCCAGGATTATACCTTAGTGGGAGTTGGGAGTTTCCCTGGACTATGCATCAGGCTGTGCTCTGCCACCACAATGCTGGCTCCGCCCCCCTGGGGAGCGACTGATGACTCAGCCTGCACCTGGCCCAGGAAGGGCGAAGCCTGTCAACAAAGTACTCCTGGCTGCCCCTGTCCACACAATGCTGGCTCCGCCCCCCTGGGGAGCGGCTGATGTGCCTGCCCTCACACTGAAAGCAGAAGCCAGAAGTACCCCCAACAAGTGCTCAGAGGCTGAGAGCAGTTATGCAAAGGCCCCCCTGCCTGTGACAACAAAAGAAACTGTGTATAAAAGTAGGAGCCCTGCTCCTTGTAAATTAGAATCCTGTTTTACCACAAAGGACCTCTACCCGACTAGAAGGAGAAGAGACGCTGGAAGGACTGGCCTGCTGCTTGCCTTGCTGAGAGAGGAGAGGAGAAGACTTGCTGAGGAAAGACTTTGCTGCTTTGTGCTCTAAACATTCTCCAAGGGCTTGATTGAGCTTGCCCCCTGATCTGGACCCCAGGACTAGTGGGTCCTTGGTGCTTTTGCTCGTCCTGACATTCGAGCCGTGTGTGCATCCCGCTGGAGCCAGACTGCGCCCCTCATCGCCCCTCCTAGGGCTGTGGCACTCGGGAGCTTGCCTGCCTTTGTCCTGTGAGAGCCTCGCTCCGATCGGAGTCGCTCTCTGCCCCCAGGCTTAGCTTCCTGCTCCTCTGCCCCTTGCCTGCTACTGGAGTGCCCTGAGACGCTCTCCCCCCTCCCGCCGGAATTCCCTCTACTGATCGCGATCTACGCCGGGTCGACAGCTGCACAGACCGTGCCCTGTGACCCCGCTTTGCGATCTTGGAGGCTCGTCAGGCCGCGCCGCCCCCGCTGAGGAGACCCCCCGCACCGTCGTGCCGAGGGTGGCGGGCCGCGCCTGCCTGACTGCATACGCCCGCTGGTGTCAAGATCCAAGAGTGCCCCCAATCGCCAGGGTCGCACAAGCCTGTGCTGACCCTCGCCAACGTCAGGAAGAAGTGCTCATCAATCACCACCGGGCTCGGGGCCCGCAACTTGTGTTTTCCCCGTCATCGCTCCTTGCCTTGGAGCAGAGCAGAGAAGTCTCTGTGTGCCCGGAGCCCCCACGGGTGAGTAAGCGCTGTGTGCTCCGTCAGTACTCCTCGTCAGGGCCTCCGAGCTTGCTCCTACCTGCCACGCTGTCCCCGAGTCCTCCCGCACCGCTTGTCCGGCCCGCATTTGACTCTGTCCTCGAGCCGAGAGGAAGAGCCGGGCCCGGCACAGGCGTGCTCACGCCCGATGCGTGAGCCGCGGTAGGGGCTGAGTCAGTTTCACCGTCAAAGGCAGGAGGGGCGCTGCAAAGCACGCCGAAGGCCCGGAGTGGGTCCCAAAGCCACCAAAGTGCATGAGAGACTATCTTTTAAGAGGAGAGAACACCAAAAGAACTATTCCCTGAAGTAAAGTAAACAAACTATTTTTGAACTGCAACTAAGAAGAAAAGTGCCTATTTACAATCTGTGGTGCTACAAAAACGTTATTTGGTCTTGTGATAAGTCTGCTGAGATACATATATATATTTTTACATAAAGAAGCGTATTTTTTATATATTCACAGCCTGGTGTCCATTTGTGGGGGGATTGGTGTATTTTACTGTGTGTGTGATTACAAATGCTTAACTGAATAACACCTGAAGAATAGCCTTGGCTGCTCACGCCACGCACCTAGAGGGTGAGCAAGGGTAATTCTAAGGGGTCATCCTTTGCTCTGACTTAGAGGAGAGGGTCCCTGCTTGTCACAAGTGCATACTTGCGCCAACCAGAGACCCCCAATTCTAACACCCACCATAAAGCTGCTTCCTTCATGCTTGGAGTGATCATCACTCTGTCTTCGAATGAACCGTGGACCTGCTGCTACTGGTTGTCTAGTTGCTCCTGCAGAGGACGCATCCTTAGTCTGCAATGGGGAATTAGTGGGATACACGATGAAATCACCCCCAGCAGAGACTTGTAGCGGCGAACTGAAAGACACTTTTTTGTGCGCAAGTCCTGAGCCAGGGTTTGTAATTTGTCTCTCCTTTCCTGAGTAGGGAAGGCTCTTGAGAGCTTGGAATCTAAGATGGCTCCCAGGAAGCGAGCCTTCCTGGACGGGAGCAGGGAAGACTTCTCGTTGTTCAGAGTGAGCCCCAGATTTTGAAACAAATTGGTACAAGCTTGAACAGCCTCCAGCGCTGCCTCTCTGGACGGAGCTTTCAGTAACCAGTCGTCCAGGTAGGGGAAGACCTGGAAATGGTTCCTTCGCAGGAAAGCTGCTACTGGCGCCAGCACCTTTGTGAAAATTCTTGGGGCTGAACGGAGTCCAAAGGGTAAGACCCTGAACTGAAAATGTCTCTTGGCTACTGTGAATCACAGAAACTTTCTGTGTGCTGGGTGAATCGGAACGTGGAAATACGCATCTTCGAGATCGAGCGTGGCCATGAAATCCCCCGGGTTGATGAGCTTCAAGATGTCCTGGAGAGAGACCATCCGGAAGGACAGGGAGATGAGATAGGTGTTTAGCTCCCTGAGGTCTAAAATGGGGCGCCACTTTTCTTGCGTCTTCTTCACCAGGAAGAACCTGGAATAAAATCCTTGTCCTCTTTGGTTTGCAGGGACCGGCTCTATCGCTCCTTTCCGGAGCATCTGTTGGACCTCGAGCCGCAGGAGACGCTGGTGTTGCGATGGAATGGCTGCCGGGGGCTTGGGTGGAGGGACTTGCGTGAATTCCAGGGTATGCCCTTTCCGAATGATGTTGAGCACCCAACGGTCCGATGTTATCCTGGACCAGTTGTGAAGGTATTTGGTGAACCTGCCTCCAACTGATGATCTCTTGAAGGAGGGTCCAGTAGGAAGAGCCAGGAGGCCGCTATTGGCGTTTGGACGAATCTCGTCCTCGTCCAGCCTGTTTCCCCTTATTGTAAGGCCTGGAGTAGTTGGTAGACTGGCCTTTCCGCTGTTGATAAGGCTGATGGTATTGCTGGGAACCTGAGCCCGTGGTGGAATAGCGTTGCTGTTGGTGATAGGATCCTCTGTAGTTACCACCTCTACCTCGGGATCCTTTAAAAGGAGACTTTCTGTATTGAAGGGTCCCCAAGGACCTGGCAGTCTCTGTGTCCTTTTTTATTTCCTGAAGAGTGTCGTCAACAAGCTTGCCAAATAATGCTTCCCCATCAAAGGGAAGATCCAGGACCTTGTTTTGAATTTCAGGCCTAAACCAAGTAGCCTTGAGCCACCCTTGGCGGCGGAGGACTGCCGCCCCAGCCAAAGAACGAAATGCCGTTGTCGCAATATCCATTGCGCAATCAATGATTTCCATCGACGTTGCTTCTCCCTCCTGTAAGATTTTCTTTGCCTCAGTCGTAGATTCCGGAGGCAGCTGGTCAAGGTATGGAGCGACATCACACCAAAGCTGGCGGTCGTATCTACCCATGATTGCTAGGGCATTTGCCGCTCGCACCAGCAAACTTGCCATCGACGAGAATCTCTTCCCCACATTATCCAACCTCCGCCCTTCCTTGTCCGGAGGAGTTGTTAAGGGAGCAGAGGGGTTACGGGATTTCCTATGCGCAGCTTGCGAGATCACAGAGTCTGGTCTGGGATTACCCGTTAAGGCTGCCGGGCTGTCAACTGATGCCTTGTATTTTTTCTCCAGACGCAGTAGCACCGGGACCACCGTCGCTGGGTTTTTCATGGCTTTTAGGCCCTCCTTCCACACATGATCCACAATAGGAATGGACCTAGTTGATTTCATAAAAGGCTCTTTGAAATCGTATAAAAAGAAATCCGTGGCAACTTTAGGCATGGCCAATTTGAATCTCGCAGCGGCTCTCTCCATCAGCTGATGGAAGCCCCCAATGTCTGCAGGCGGGGCATCCGCCGGATCTGGGACTGGCGATGCTGGATCTGGAATGATATACTCGTCATATTCAGTATCGGGAATAGAGCCATGATCCGATTGCTGACCCTCATCCGAGGAATCATCATGGACGTCTTGTAACCCGGAGGACTCATGATGGATGGACATTTGAGGCCAAGGGGAAACTGGAGCTGGAATGGAAGGCGTCACTAATGAGGCTGACATCTCTGCAGGAGTTACTGGCGTTGACGGCACCGGAATAGGCATACTCGCCTTAGATTTAGAGTCCTGCAGCATCTTATGCAGATCTTGGAGAAAAGAAGATGGCACTGAAACCATTTCCTGCTCAGCATGATGTTGCGACTGGGCCGACTGATGATGGCCCACATCCTCGCGTCCGTAGTCGCCCTCAGAGTCAGTGTCCTGGCATTTGATCAGAATTTGGGAGGGACTATCAGCGTAGCTGTATGAGTCCTGGTCCTCCTCCCCAGAATCTCCTTCTTGCAGAAGCATGGTTGACAGTAGAGGAGACATAGCCTTCGGAGAAGTAACCTCCTGCGTGATTCGTGTCACAGAAATGGTAATTCTCTTTTCAGAGGATAAGATCGTCGACGGTTCCATCGTCGACGGTTGTATACGCGTCGACGAGATCGGGGTCGTCGAAGTCGTCGACGAGGAAATGGTCGACACGCCAGCCGGTGTCATTGTTAAAGTCGTCGTCGTCGATGCTCTCGTCGACGAGACCGTTGTCGTCGACATTGTCGTCTACACCATCGTCGACGTCGGCACCATCGTCGACGGTGAGATTGGAACTGCCGTCGTCGGCACCTTCGTCGTCGGCACCTTCGTCGTCGACACCTTCGTCGTCGGCACCTTCGTCGTCGGCACCTTCGTCGTCGGCACCTTCGTCTTCGGCGACGCCCTCGTCGGCGTCTTCGCCGTCGACGGTGAAGAAACCGCTGTCGACGGAACCTTCGTCGACGACTCCCCTGTCGACGGGATCATCGATGACATCAATGCAGATTTTGATTTTTTGTCGACGGAACCTCCGTCGTCGACGTCTTCGTCGTCGAGGACTTGGAACCCCTCTCAGAAGACTGGGATGAAGGTTTTTTGAAGGCTGTGATAGTCTTCTCACCTTTAGAAGGCGAATCTGGTCCTTCCCTCTCCTTTACACCTCGGTGAGGAGATTTGCTGGGACGTGGGCTCTCAGACTCACTGGGGGTCTTTTTTGAGGCCTTGGAAGATCTTCCATAGAAGGTGAAGGGGAACCCCTACTCCTTTTCACTGACCTTCTTGAAGAAGACAACGATGCTGCATCCTCACTGTCACTGGAGACAGTATCTTTCCTGGTGTTCAGTTTATGGAGCCATGTCAAGAGTCTTCCCTCACGGTCCCGGAGGGTCTTGGCCGAAAAGGTGCGACAGATTTTACAGTCTGCAGCCTGGTGGTCAGGATAGAGGCAGTAAATGCAGTCTTTGTGCTTATCCTCCACAAAAAGCCTTTTCTTACCACAGGTGGAACAAGGCTTGAAAAGGGCTTTTTTCTTCTCCATTTCTGACATCCTGGAAGGCAGCCAACAATCCTGAAGTGAAGTTGAAGATTTTGAAGTAGTAATCCTGAAGAAATCCTTTGTAAAAGTAGAAGTTGAGCAGAGCTCAAAGGAGACTCCCTAAGCAAAACGTGCGGTAGAAAATCTGAGGCTCTGAGGTTCCTTCAGGAAGGTTCTAAGGGGTGAGGCACTTCTGATTGGCTGAGGCCTGAGTTTGGTCTCTTTTACACAAAGAGGGTGATATGCTACAAAAGGGAATGAGGCCTAGGCCTTTTTCCTTGGTCTTTTGTACCTACAGCTATGGTATTTTTGTTACCGAGACTCCCATTCCGACGACGGGGAATGATTCAAAGCATGGGAATCTATGAAAGTTCCAATACTGGGGTAAGAGTGAGGATTTGTAGAATTTTCAACATTTTATTAAGCTCACAAAGGATACAAGTACCCTATGGAGTTGCATCATAGAATCCCAAAGGCAGATATGAAAGTCATATGGACTGGTACCAAACAGATATTAAAAAAACATATACTATTAATTAATTTGTAATGCAGATTTCTGGGAAGTGAATGATTTCTCCACGGACAACAGGCGTTTTCCCCTGCCCTGAGTTACCACCTACTTGTATCTGGTATCCTGACTTTTGAGTTCTGGTCTCTGCCGCACACAAATCTATTGTGTATTGCGAGGACTACGCCTAGACCTATCCCTCAACTATGGTCCAGAGTGTGAATCAAGGGCAATGAAATTAAGGCGTACTTTCATGTGTTCATTTTATTCCACCTGATTATCAGTTGTTAGGTTTTTCTGCAACTGGATTTACTGGGTGCAGAAAACCAGGACACAATCTTTTTCCAGACAGAAAAATTAGACTGAAAAGACGCATAAGACTCTGGGTGCAGCAGAAGCAGCCAAGACTTATGCTGTTTTTGTTTACTAACTGGGGAAAACACAAGATTCTTCCCTCTGTTGGTGTTCACAGTTGTTGTCAGCATGTGATTCGGCGTTGAGTGCAGAGCGTATCGATTAGAGCCAAGGGGACGACCCGAGGAGGAGTTGACAAGCAAGTGGAGCGGAGCCTGGGAGGACTGCCAGGGTTTGTTTTGTGACCGGTTCCCGCTTCAGCCACGTCCTGTTATACGGGCGCTCTAAGTTCTACGGATCTGCTGTGGGGGCAGGAACGGCCGCTGCCGGCACCGCGGTGCTAAGACGCTGCTGGTGCTGCTCGTGCAGCGGCTGCTGCAGGGCACAGAGGAGCACAGAGGAGCCGTGGCCTGCAGCCTGGTTTTTGTCAAAAATGTATTTATTATTTTTTTTTTTCCACAGGCAAAAATTACTTCATCACTTGGTCCCACGCAGGGGATCAGAAAGCCTCAACAGAATTATAACTGGTGGAAAAAGTGCATTGATCAATATAAACCAGCTCCTCCTCTTATTAGATAAGCCAAATGAAAGATACAGCTTCTAAATGACCAGGAGGTTTGAGAGAGAGATAAAAAAGAAAAAAAAGAAGATCATGCAACTTTGCTAAGCCAGCAGATAGGTCTAAAGAAAACTCAACAGCCTTCTGTAACGGTAATTTCTCCAGGTTGCTCCACCGAGGTGTTGTATGCGGAATAGCCTAAAAGCGTGGACAAACTCATCCTAACATGGGATAAGTAATTATGAATCTAACAAGGAACAAAGAAAAAAACACAAAAAAAAACCAACCCCCCACCCGACGTGGCGGCGTGTTCATACTAACGAGAGGTTGGTCGACACTGGAATTGTGATCAAAACTGGAAGAGATGGCGGGCTCTGATGGTGGAGGGACACACCGCAGACGGCCGGCCCTGGGAGAGGAAGGAGACAAGGGGGCCCCATTTAAATTCGAAATTCTTATAATTATCCCTGAAAATATCAGCCATACGTTCTAGGCTAAGCAGTCTCCAAAGACGAGAGTGCCATAAGGAAATAGCTGGAGCCTCCCTTCTCTTCAAGGCGGCTGCCAGGGTGACCTTAGCTGCCCCACACGCACCTCTCTTGAAGTATGGGACTCAATTCCGGGCGACGACAGGTGGACTTCTTTTCCATCCCCATTCACTCCAATCCATTTCAATCCAGCTTTCCACCCGGCCCAACATGAGGGACCCTTTGATGCCTGGAGAAGGGGAGGCTGCTTAGCTCTAATACATTTGTTCCACAATTTTGATCCCCTTACTTTTGATCAATGTCAAAGGGACTTTGAATTGAAGAACACTGAAAGATATCAGTACATCCAATTGATGCACTGGGCCCTCACACATCAGATACGGGAGGCTTCTACTCGACCTCTCACAAAATTTGAGGCCTTCCTTACCAAGACTGCTAACATGAAAAGGGTGATCTCATTTATCTATAGCTTCTTCCTTAAAATAGTGCTTTCCCCATGCCCCCGGTATATGTCTATGTGGGAAGACTTAATTCACCGTCCTATTTCCGATGAGGAATGTACGCATCTATGGTCTGACATCGCACGCTTCAATCATTCGTCAGAACTCAGGGAACTGCCGCCTGATTTTACGTATACACCAAGCATTGAGCTGAGCATAGGAGTGGAGAGAAGTGCCTACATATGCCGTCGGTAGTGGGACTGGCTCTGGATCCCGCTCCTGCTCCTGAACGATTGCCAGCATTCTCCCTTGTACTCTTGACAGCGATGAATAGCAACGAACAAGCAATGAACAGTGAGTGGTGAGTGACAAGTGGCAAGAGGTGTGTGGCATGTGGCGAGTAGTTAAGGTTGAACGGTCCGTAAGTCGCTGAGCCATTGGAGTCTGTAATAAGTCTGTAATACAAAATCTGAGAAATTTGCAAAGGGAAAAGTGACAATAGACTTTGACCCCGTTGAAGCACCCCTCGACCCCTGAATTACTCTGCATGCCTAGACTACAGCCCTACCCGGAGCCCGGATATTAATTGATTGATTAATTAATTAGTTAGTTAATTAAATAAGTAACCAGCAGCACCGGCGGATTCTGTACTGAGGTGTGCTTTGGGGGTGTTTTCCCTTGGAGGTGTTTGGAGGTGTTTTTGTCCAATCAAAGCACTGTTTGGTCTTGTCACTGGCCCGTTTGATTCTCTGAAAGAAGCAAGACTTCTTTACCTTAGAGGGTGTATTATGAGGTCAGGAAAGGAGCGGTCACCTTTCCCTCCTATCAAAAGGAAAAGAAAAATACAGCAAACACTAATATTAGATATGTTTAAAATAAAACAGGCAGGTGACATATAGTCCTTTAAATCATCTAAGGTCCATACATTTGGTAAACTGGGAAAGTCGCTGTCAAAGTTTGATTTTATGAAAGATCCAACTGGTGCTATGCTAACATTGCTAACTAACCCATGTGTTCTTCAAACTCCAATTAAACCACTGAGTAGAACAAATATTATATCCCCTAAGCAAGGAGTAAGTGAACCAGGCCACCCTGAGTCTGAAGCTGAAGTCGAACGAATGTCAAATTCAACTATGGACCAAGTCAACCATAGGGGTCAACTAACGGACCTAGAGATGTTAACTATTCCACGTACTGGTCATTCACAACAAGAGGACTCAAAATGCACAAATCTAACAATGGGAGATACTCAGCAATTACTACCAACTCGGCAGCCAATGCCAATAGAAGTGCAAGTAAAAATCAGAAAAGCTAACGGTATAGGGGAACCATCTAATTTGGGCCAAATAAATCAACCAGAGCAAGAAACTCCAAATGAACTAAATGGTGGGGTAAAAATCATAAGGGAAGCCAATACCCACTGAAATCGGATCTTACTCTGTCTAAAATAAATTCAGTTAAAAAACAGGACCAGCCGAAATGTAATCAAAATAACGGATCTCAAATGAATAAGGACGAATACAACAGCAACCCAGAAACTCTGCAGCGTTGGAGTACTCCGTATCAAAAAGATGTTTTGAATAGTAGTGTACCATTCTTTAATCCTTTTGATGAGGGACATGATTTTCAAGGAACACAAAAAGAGGAGTATAAGGACCTATCATTCATAAATGGGCAACACCATAGCTGAGGTACTCAGGTACCAGGAAGTGGGAACGAGGGATCAATTTGGGATTTATTCTTTAAAACCTCGCAATTAACTCTGGAAGCTTTAACATATCAGTCCAACAAATTGGAGGTCCAAATAGATCTCTTGAGCGCTATGGTATCCTCTGTTACCGGAATTGAGCAGAAGATAACAACGCAAAATAATCTAATAGTAAGGGCACAATCTCAGCCAATATCTAGGTATGCAGATAGTAGTTGTGCCCCAATAATTAACAAACTGGCTACCATTCCGGATATTTTAAAAATAATGATTGACAATGTAAAAGGGAATTTTCCTAATGTCGGAATTCAAAGCATCAAGACCGACTGCCCCTCTAAAGGTACAATAAAATGTAAAGACAATAATGTTGTTGTTAAAGAAAAAATAGATGATAAAACAAAAGATCAAGAAGTGATAAACCGACACAATCAACAATGACAGACGCAGCTCCGGAAGTTCATCTATCAAAAAGACACAGGAAAAAACAACGGAAAGCAAGAAATAAAGCTTCTAAAAGTATAAAAAATACAAATGCATCAGCTATAGTGAGATTGAACACTGGAAACAACCATGACCAAATATCATATTGTGAAGGTGAGGGTAAACATAAATCTCCAACAAAACCGTTTTACCCTCTATTTAATAAGGATCTATCGGAGGTACAAGCAGATATGAAAAATAAATGCCTAAACAATCAAGCTGATAGTATAAAAATGATAGAGAATGGGAAAATTCAGTCCTTTGAAATGCTGCAAGTGGAGGAATGTAATAAACAGGTAGAGAATAAGCCATCACAATTGGAAACAAATAGAGCAAAGAGGGAGAGTATCAGAGGGGATGAAATGAATAAAGATTTGTTAAGTGGTGCAGGTAATTTTTATGCCGAAATATAAATCTAGGGGTAATAAGGAAACAACTTGCAAACATCCGGACCCAACACAAGATGTCAGGAGTATGCGAAGCATGCGCATCTACAGCATACATGCCTCAAACAGAGGATTAATGGCCCCAGATCCCTGCCATGGTATCTTGTCATGTTGTGGCTGAGTGTGCCATGTGATGTAGCAGGCTATAGTGTTTGGTGTGATTTAGTCATTTTTGACAAGGTGGAGTGCTGAACGGTTAGGCAAATTTTTATTTTCTTTGTTTTTGGGATCGTGTGATATAGTGCGGTAACTACTGTATGATGTAAATAAATTACATTGCTAATATACCCACAGGATGTGGGATGAGTGTTATTATGGCCGAAGCCTTGCTGATTATATGCAGAATAACAGATCTGGGATGTCACTACTGACTAGGGCAGGTTAGCAGCTGCACAGGCCTTGGGCATTGATCCTATTGAGGATAATATGTGACGGGCACTGGTGACTGGAGCTGGCTAGCAACAACGCTCGCCTGTTATTCATTACAAGCAGGGTAACAATACATGTCAATATTGACTGGAACTGGTTGGCAGTAGAGTTAACCTCTGGTTGTGAATATTTGCAGGATTTAAAGGTACAGGGGTCACTACTGACTGGAGTTACTTAGCAGGATAATAGGTCTCAGGGAGCCAATACTGACTGAAGCTGGTTAGTATGATCACTAGTCCCAAGGTGCTACTAATGACTCAAGTTGGCTAGAATGATAACAGGTCCCTGGGCCAGTACTAACAGGAGTTGGCTAGTAGGCTTACATACAGGTCCAAGGGGCCACTACTGACTGGAGCTGGCTAAAAGAATAACAGGCCCAAGGGTGGTGGGGTGCGAGAGGCACCAGTGACCGGGGTTGGCTAGAAGCATTGACAACATTTGGTATTGATTAAATACAGGATTCCAGGTCACAGGAGGCACTGCTGAATAAAGCTGGATAGCAGCAGTGGTGGCCACTGGGAAGAAGGAATTGAGAAAGCATAACAAGATATACTGGTTTCTTTAATATCGATAATTGGTTACACATGAATGCCACAACGTGCATTGATATATTACATTACCAAATTACAATATTCTTATATTAATTTGATGTGTCTGTTCGCCTTAATATGCCTGCAAAGTTATATGATTCTATTAGGGCCCAGAACCATTATATTTAGTGATATCCATCTGTACACTTCCTGCATCTTGTAGTAAATTGAATATTGACAAACAGAAGTGTTATTTCCAGAAACAGTGAATTCTGCAGCTTGTCTGTGTATCTTTTATCTGCACCTCACGGACTCCTCACATTCCTCTCGAGAGACGATCCTGCCTCCTACTAATTAGTGTTGTTTCAGTAACTGTTTCTATCACGTGTTCATGTTTCATTGACTTCTATTAGGAGAAAAGTGTATAAAAATACATGGGTAGCATTAGCATTATATACTCCAACTTGCTTTAGGGTGGATGCTCTCGTCCATTGCAAAGACAATTGTCACTTGTTAGTTTGCTTGGCCTTTTGCTATTTTTGCATTACATGTATGATAGATGTGTTGGCCTCCCAGTGTGTTGTGTTTTATTTTACAAATCATAGGAGATAACGAGGAAAATGACAGTCCAGTATACACATTCTTCATATAAATCAATTTACAGGATACTGTTCTGGAGGTTCAGTCCCACAGACATTATCTCTAACTGAACACACTAGGAATCTAACGGCCTATTCCACGATTCCCAACACGGGTTTCGATCCGGTCATAGTACTGAGTCGGCCCTGATAAAAATGGCCGACTCAGTACGTTGGACGCTGGACAGGGGTTCGAGAGCGGTGTTGTTGCTGCTGGATCTTTCCGCAGCATTCGACACCGTCTCTCACCCTGTCTTGCTCAATCGCCTCCGATCACTAGGCATCCAGGGTATGGCACTCAACAGGATTTCTTCTTTTCTGTATAATCGCACACAACAAGTGTTTACTCCACCTTACACCTCCACTAGCCGCCCGCTCAAATGGGGGGTGCCCCAGGGCTCGCCATTAAGTCCTCTTTTATTTAATGTTTATTTTTCTCCCTTGGCCGAGTTAATCTCCCAGACAGGAATTAAGACAACATCTTACGCAGACGACATTCAGCTTCTGTTCTCATACGACGATTCCACTCTGACCACATTTGATCCTTTGAAAAACTGTCTCTGAGACATAGCTCGGTGGATGGATAATAACTTCCTGAGATTGAACGCAGGAAAGACCGAGGTTCTTTTCTTTCATCAATCTTCCCCTCTGGACTCGAACCTCTGGTGGCCGGCGGATCTGAGCCTTGCCCCCTCTCCTAGGGAATCAGTAAGAAACCTTGGGGTCAGATGGGACACTAGTCTCTCTTTCCACAGCCAAGTCCACTCAGTCTCCGCCGCCTGTTTTTCTAAAATCAGGATGATCAAAAAATTCATTAACTATTTACCTATCAATACTAGAAAAACAATAGTCCAGGCATTAATCACATCTCATCTGGACTATGCCAATGGTCTTTACCTTAGATTAACCACAAGCCTGTGCCATAGGTTGCAAATAGTTAAAAATGCCGCTGTTCGGCTAGTTTGTGGCATCTCTCTCCGAGAACATATAACACCTTATCGTCGTAAGTTACACTGGTTGCCTGTCCACATAAGGGCCGAGTTTAAAGCTCTGACTTTGGCCTATCGGGCCACAAAAGGACATGGATCTGCCTATCTATTATCATGTCTCCGTCCCTACAGCAACGTCAGAAATCTCCGTTCTAATTCCAAATTTTTACTGGTCTCTCCCAGATTTAAAAAAGCTCGTTCTGGGGGCAGACCTTTTCAAGTGTGTGCCTCCTCTCAGTGGAACAAACTTTCCATTTCCCTGCGCAAGATCCAGGAGGAACTTCCGTTCCTGCAAAGCGCTCAAAACGTTTCCCTTCTGCTAACTGCGTCCCCTGACAGAATTTAGTACTTTGAGCACAAGCGTCGGGACACCCCGTTGGGGTAGCTGCGCGCTATATAAAAGACACAAATAAATAAATAAATAAATAAGCATGTGCTTTTCAAACCAGTTGTCCTCTGATGCGGCGTCCTTGCTATTGGATAAGTCAGTTTGTCCTGAATTTTAGGAGGGTTACCTTATCTACTGCACTCTGTTAGACAGTGCTCACCTGTGGTAGTAAGAAGTTAATAGGCACCTTATCACCTATGCACGGTGCAGGGCTTTGAGTTACAGAGCTCCTCACGCTGTGGAGAAGATTAGGTCACATTTACCCATTATCCCATATTTGGTCCTGATGAAATGCCAATAGATTGCTCCATGACTACACAAGGCATGAACAAAGTTGACCTGAAGTATATATATATATAAGCAGGTCCATAGGTGATCGGCACTTTCACACAGTGATAGGGGCCATTAGTTCCTCAATTTCTCTGCCACTGTTTTTAATCTCAACATGGACCAGGATGATCACATGAACTATATTGTGGCAACTGGTCGATGGTTGATCTTATATTCAGACTTCACCAATCTCACATCTTATGACACAACATCCTCTGTCCTACTATGCTCATCCGGCGTACTTAATAAAAGATCTCCGACAAAGTGCTCTCTTATAGTGTCCGCCAGGCATTGTAGTGCCGGCCTGGTGAGGAGTATTGCCCAATGATGAAGCATGTCACCATCAGGTGAGTGAACGCAACTTGTCTTAAAAGAACATGCTTCCTAGGGTGTCTGCGTTCAGTTACAGATAATGTCTCTGGGACGAACCTCCGGAACAGTATACTGTGATTTGATTGTGTTTTATTTTAACAAATGTACATAGCAGATATTGGCGCTTGCTTGTTTCACAAAAATGATCGGATACCTGCCTCGGAGCGCACTTCTTACAGACGAGTATGGGGTTATCATGTTGCTTCCACAAGGTCCTTACCTGTGTGAGTTATCGGGAACAATGCAGGGGCAGACCCAAACCAGCCCTACACGACCAAGGCCCGAGCTACCTCAACAGCCGAGTCAACTTCTACGCTCCCAAACGCCACCTCCGATCAGCCAACCACGCCCTCGCCGCCGTCCCCCGCATCCGAAGAACGACTACAGGAGGAAGGTCCTTCTCCTACCTGGCCGCCAAGACCTGGAACTCCCTCCCGACCGACCTGCGCCTGACCCAAGACCACCTCTCCTTCAGGAAGAAGCTGAAGACCTGGCTGTTCGAGCAGTAGCGGCACCCCCCTCCCTCCCCCCCAGCGCCTTGAGACCCTACGGGTATGTAGCGCGCTTTATAAGTGTCACTGATTGATTGATTGATTGAGCCTCTTGTGGAAATCAATGAAAATACTGAATAATTAACAGAGATTCCAAACTGGTGACCATTACTTAATTGACCTTGAAAATAAAAGACACGTTTTTAGTATTCTGGTGACTCATGACCATAAAAAACAAAGGTTATAAATTCAATATTGTCTCAAATACTTAAAAAATGGAACTGGATGTGCTGAATCAGATGTTGCCCCAGGTCATGCATGACCCCTTCCGCCACTATTGCTTATGGGACTTGTAGTTTTGTTTTTCTCATTAAAAGGATGGGCTCTAAAGTCCCAGTGTTCTAAGCGATGTTGGTCAAAATCAGAGGCCTGAGTGAGGGTGAAGCATGACACTGCTCTGCTTAGCAGTGAGATGAATGACAGTTCCCCAGCCCTTCCATTCTTTGTCCTACAGAGGCTCTTCGGCCATTCATATTTTTTTGCAACGACAAAGAAACTTTTATTGCAGCTTGTGTCACTAAAGAGATAAAACCCCTGGGCGTGTTTAATTAACTACTGACAAACATCAAGAACATGAGTTTCTAGAAAACTATCCAGCACCCAATCGGAATCAGCCGCCCTTCACACCCAGGAATTCTTGAGGCTTTGGAGAGGGTGAATTGCGCGTGGTATAAGAGGAACACTACATCGACTCAAAGCTCACTTCTCAGGGATGTACTGAACTGCCAGCCTCATGGCCAGCTCTTCACCTCGTCCTCCTCCTCCTCAAACTGTTGAGCAGCTATCAGGGCAAATGAGCCTGCAGCAAAGCCTCGCTGGCTTGGTTCCACACCGGACCAGGCAAGGTGGTCAACTCAATACTCCTCCAAGTCAGCAAGCACTCTGGTCGAGCCAGTCCACACCCCAAATGAATGTTCCCCATCCCAACTATTTTAATGGTACTAAGTTATGTTTCTGCCAAATAATTGAGTCAAAAATTAAAAGGTTTTACTATGAAGTGCTGAAAGAGAAATCATGAAGTTTTTCAATATTTCGGAGTCTGCCACAGTACACAGCAGCATTATTTCTCTACAGCAGCAAATCATGTATGCGCCCTGTAGAAAGCATGTTTGAATGAAACATGGAAAGTATTGTAGCCAAAGATCATCATAGCAGAGTATAAAATAACTTGTGCTATTATTCCAGCAGAACGAAATGTCATTCCTAATGTGTACGTCATTTTAAAGACAAACCCAGAAAAATGTGTGGTCAGTGTTGTTCTTCTGCCTGTTAAAAGGCAATCCCCATTAATGTGTCTGGAAACAAAATACTATGAGAAATCCTACTTGTTGGCAGGGTGCTGCCTGCCACTATATTGCAGGTTACTTCCAACATAATCTGATTTATACATACATACTCCAGGGTGCTGCCAGCTATCGGGTCTGCACACAGCAGTCTGGAGCCACTCAGGAAGGAGGTATGCTCTTCATTTCATCTTAAGCCCTTAGGTTACAGTCACAACCTGATACACCCGGAGAACTTTATCCGCGCTCCAACTGCGCAGAGCATATAGTCGTAGCCCATCATAGTCTGTGTTGTGTGCTGTGTGATGCCTGGCATCATATTATTGTTGGCGGTTGGATGAAGCTCTGACAGGAGCTACTACAACAAGAGCAGAGAACCAGAACCACAGATCGCCACAGAGTGACAACTGCCCAGAAGCTGAAGAAAGAACTCTTGAACAGCAAACCTCCTGCACCCTGGAGATTTTCCAGGGTAAGCAAATGATGGTAATGAAATGCAAGCTGCAGCATTTAAAAAAAAGCAACAAAACTAGAAAATGCATTTCCAAATGCTGCAAAAGAGAAACAGTTAATACAAATGTAAAATATTAAACTTTGTTGGTACCTTAGTAATGTGCTTACTTCTGGGCTTTACTCCATCTGCAGCAATAACGCTCTGAAAGGAGAAATTACTGCTGTGAGTCTCAGAGTCTTCAGTGTTACTGGTCTCAGTCACAAAGACTGTGGTGTCGGAAGATAACTTTCTCTTATTTGGCTTTATAGTTCCACCAGACATGCCATCGCTTTTAGCAGACACGCTATTGTCAGCAGCATCATAACTTCAGGCAGACCAGCAATGCGGATCTCACCACTCACATTGGGTGAATATTAATAAGTACGGTCTCGGCTTACCAAGCAGAACAAAAGAATCGGGTCTCATAACCATACCCAGAGCCACAGCTAGCTCTGCCGCCACTCGAGCAAACCCAAACACCTCAACACTTAAGCACCAGTCCCAGGGGAGACCATCTGTGAAGTCCTTGTTAACTTGCACCACTCCTGGGTCAGCACAAGCAGCATCATGGACAGCGTCTAACACCGCTACCAAAACATTCATGAACATCCAAATCCTCGTCACCCAAACTACCCAAGAATGGCTTTCTAGATAAGCAACCAGCCCTGTAGTTTCTGCCTTTGTGCACTAATTTGATGCCAAAGTTGTAATTTTAAAAACAACCTTCGTTATATTACAGGGGCCTTTCTGACACCATTAAGGGTTCAAACTAAAGGGCTGTGGTCTCCCAACTGTCCAGATATACAATTATTTTACAGTCATAATTTCACAAAAACTACTGAACAGATTTACCCCAAATCACAAAAAGCACAATTTGCGGACCATGGTCTAGCTTCCTGCCGAACTTAAGGCGATTCCATTCAGCAGTTTATATAGAAGTGTTAGACCTGGCATCATTGGCATGAGTCTCTCCTCCATTTTTGTGTCTGTTTGCCTCCTCTGTTTACGGTGTTTTGCTGAAATATTGCTTTGGGCACTGTGCCACTGCTGATCAGTGCAAGTGCTCCCTATGTTAAATTGATACATTAATTGGATTGCATGTTTGGCTTATTTGGTTTACTGTCAGTCCCTAGTATAGTGCACCAGGAGTGCCAGGGCGTGTAAATACAAATGCTGCTGGTGGGCTTGCAGCACTGGTTGTGCCACCCACAGAAGCTGCCTAGAAAAATATGTCTAAGGTCTGCCATTGTAGAACCTGCGTGCAGTCTGGTAATGCCATGCTGACTGCGCAAGTGCACCTACTTGCCAGTCCCTAAAACCTTCCCTTAACTTCATGTTAGTCACCACTATGGTAGGCCCAAGGGCAGGGTGCATTGTAAGCATAAGGTAGGACAAGCCCTGATGTGTGTGGCATGTCCTAATAGTGAATTACAGCCATTTTAGTTTTTCACTATTCTAAGGCTACCTGCTCTCCTTAGGCCAGACTGGGCTAATGGAATTATTACACTATATAATCCTAACAGACTCAGAGAGCATGGTAGAAAGTTGAGTTCAGTATCCCTGAACTCAGAATTTGATAACACATCCTTTAGGATGGATGGTTTTTAGATTCTGAGTTTGAAACTAGCACTTTTAGAAAGTGACTAGTTTCTTGTCTAACTGTTTACCAGTCTCTGCTGGTTTTTGTGTGTGTGACAGGAGCTGGGTGGCTCCAGAGGTCTGGATGAGTCCGTGTGGGGTGAATGAGGCATTTGCGTTTAGAGTGGGGGAAGAGTAGTTCCTGATAGCCTGCCCTGCCTGACTCAATACTGGCTCCACCTCCTGCCGGGCGACTGATGGCCCTGCCCCTGCCAGTGACAATACTGGCTCCACCTCCTGCTGGGCGGCTGAAGACCCTGCCCTGCACAGTGAATAGGCCAGGTGCCTTGGCCTGGCAACACCCACAACCAACCCAGGATGGGGGAATTCCCCCTGCATGGACAAAGGGATCAAAGCAGAAAAGGGGTATAAGAGAAGGACCCCTGAACCAAAGAATTTAGATCACTTCTGACAAGGAAACCTATATCAAGGACAAGAAGCCTGCTGATCCAAGGACTTGCCTACCCCTTCTACCAGAGTACTGTTTGCTGGGGGGAATCCTGCAGTTGCTTCTTTATTTTTGCCAAGGAACAAGGAGAGAGGAACTGAGTGTGTACTCTCAAGCTTTGCCAAGAAAATATCCAAGGGCTGGAAGAGTGCCAGCCTCCTGTTGAACTAAACTAACAAAACAGGTGCCAGTACTGGATTGACTTCATATATAGTAACCAAAGGAGCTGTTATGAATCAAACATAGCAGTCTAATTATCACATTTATTGTGAATTTATTTGAATGATTTAGAAAACAATATTATATACTTTTCACACAAAGACCTTTTTGGTGCATATCATAAATATATACAAAATGTACAAATACAAACAGCCTTTTTTACAAATATTTACACAAAACAAGTTTGATAACACAACCACACTCAAACTTTCACTCCCCAAGCATACCATTTATATTCAAAAAACATTTATATTAGTTAACAACAAAAAACTCTGAGGTAAAGGCCTGTGTCAGAATTTCGCTATATTATATGATGACCCAACCACATATCATTGGGAGCGTAAATCACTGTGGAGTTATAAACAAAACAGATATTATGTTTCCTCTTTAAATCTTTTATGTGACACAGGACCAGTAGGGTCGACGCGTTTCGAACCCCCTCAGTACAGGGGTTCTCCTCAGGACCAAACACGATGTCTTAATTATCCTGTGTGTTGAAGCACAAGCCGATGTGACCAAATCTTGGCTTATAATTTATGTTGCCTTCAGTATCCAGGAGTTCCAAAGATTGTCGTGGACCCTGGCTGTTTCCAAGGCGTCCGTGGGCTCAGAGCGAAGTTACAAATCCTCCGGAAAGGCAAAGTCTGCAAATGAATTGCAATGCCGAGTGTTTCTAAACACGACGACGTCGTGTTTGAATAAATGTGATAATTAGACTGCTATGTTTGATTCATAACAGCTTCTTTGGTTACTATATATGAAGTCAATCCAGTACTGGCACCTGTTTTGTTAGTTTTGTTTACATTGGACTTAGCCTTACTGGTCAGGAGTCTAGACCCAGTTTCGGTTCTACAGCCTCCTGTTGAAGTCACATGGCTAAAGAACTTCACCATCTGCTAAAATTGCCTGTTGCTGGAAAGTGGGAGTCCAGCACACCTAAAGAAACCAGCAATCACGACGCTGCCGCCGCCGCCGCCGAATCCAGCTTGACATCGTGAGTACGACTCCAGTGTCCCGCACCTTCGACGCCAGCCGCCGGGCCCGATCGACGCCAGTAGCGACGCCGCTACCGATCGCCTCGACACCGCAGCTCCTCTCGACGCCGTGAGCGCTGCTCACTCTTGCGACAACGACATCGACGACGACGCCTGATAGAGGGGCCTTTTTATCGACCTTGGTAGGATGAAGGTCTGATGTGAGCCCTACTTGACAAAATCTGAAAATAGGCTCAAATGGCCAATTTTCACTATATAAAATGAGCATATGTAATCCTACGGATCCCCTGAATCCCGGGTTTGTAGGCCCAAGCCAAAGGCCCAAGAGCCCACCGTGCTTAGGCCTAAAATGTATCCAGGGGCTACCATCTTATGATGACAGAGTCTCACATTAAACTTACGTTTCGGTGCATTGAAATAAACAAGGTGAAATTAGGCCTAGGGAGGTTAGTTAGTCTCACAGGCAGCTTCAAGACCAACACCCACACATACACAGACTGGTGCACGTTGGTACAGCTTCCTGAAAATATTGCTAAAGTAATATTTTGAAACATAGCTTGCATAGAGTAAAAGCAGCAACCTCTTGCAATATTCAGCATCTATCATAAGTTTCGCACGTGCAGATGTTCTTAGAAATGTTCGTAACAAAATGTTCTTTTGTCAGAAATGTACAAAATGTTCTTTAAAGATGTCCTTCCGGTGTCCTAGAACACATGTGGTTAGACCGCCTGCACTGAATGGGCATAGGCCAGTGTGTCACCATAGAACCTGGTTCCGCATTTTCAGGTATATTAGATTCAGCCCATCAAATCTGAAGCCAGAGTTCTGCTAATGCGACTTTTGCATGCAAGCTCTCCGGCTAGTCGATTGTCTGACTTGGGATGTCAATTCCTCTCTCTCAGGTGGTGGGCGTCCTAAGCCAGATAATACTTTTGTCTTTTTAAATGTCTGTCCATGCTCTGTATTTTCCATTCACACCCAATTCCTTGCATTTTAGGTTCCCTTAAGCTATTAGGGCCTGCTGGGATAGTCTCCATGGCTGGGGTGCTTCTAGGCACTAGACTTTGTAGAGTGTTCTGCTTTCCCTAACTAATTTCAATTGTGCCTTTTTAAAAAGATCCCAGTCCTTCTGCACCTTGGATCTCTTTGGAATGTTAAACTTGCATGGGTAATAAATGCATTTTCTGATGTACTTAAGACTTAACGAATAAAATGCCACTTCAAATGTGATCTTTGTTATCTCATATCATTGTTCCTTGTCCCTCAGTGAAGTGTTGCGTCGATGACCTGTGACCACGGCTCATGACCACAGCAGGGTGGTTTGTGACTCATGACCACACCCTAGAGGGCTTCCGTTCTCCCCTCATCACGCCGTATCCTGCTTCGCCACCGTGAGCGCTGGTCCAGCTTGACACCTGTCGACGCCGCTGCAGATCGCACCGACTCCGAGGCCCGATGGACGCCGACGACTCGACGCCGGTACATCTCGACGCCATGGATCATCGTTTGCTTCATTTTCCAAGGTACTGTGTTGGTGGGGTCTGTTTCGACTCCGGGCTCGACTTAGCGCTCCTCGCGGTCGACGCCAAACCTTTGGAATAGCTTTGCCTCGACGTCGTGTGACTCCTGTGGGGGTTACATTGTTGCCTAGAACTGTGCTTAAAGAAGAAGAGTTACTTTTGTTGCTAAAGAACTGTTTACTAAGAAGAGACTTTACCTGAACTATTATTTTTCCTTCCAAAGAGTATTTATTGAGATTGTGGTATATTTTTGTCGTTATTTGGTCTTGTGCTAAGCCTTATATAAACATCCTTATTTTTATAATACCTACTGTGTTGTGTCCATTTGTGGTGTATTCACTTTATTACTGTATGTGGTCATAAATGCTTAACACACTGCCTCTGAGATAAGCCTGTCTGCTCTACCAAGCTACCAAGGGGGTGAGCGGGGGTTATCTGAGTGTGTGATCCCCTTGCCCTGACTAGAGGAGGTGGGTCCCTATTTGTCAGAAGTGTATACCTCTGCCAATTAGAGACCAGATGATTCTAACAAGAAGTCTATGGAAAATGCCTGGGGATTTTGCATTTTGGGACCCCCCTATTTTTTCCGCCATTGCCTGATGGATCACTCCCCAACTTTCTATGCAAAAACTAATGAAAAAGGAGGACCTTTTTGGAAAGTTTTGTGGAGATTCATACACCGGTCCCAAAGTTATTGGCAAGACAAAACATTATTTTCCTATGGAAGAGCAAAAGTAACTAAACCAGCCTAGTGGAATTACTGAAAACAAGCTTTGACAAAGCTAATAGGTCTCGCTTTTGGGACCTTATAAGTATTTAGCCATGCAGCACATTTTCCTGGGCCCTACACCATCTACTGTTACTTCATGTGCCAAAAACTTCCTGTTGGACACTAGCACGAGAGTAAAAAAAAAATTGAAATTGTAAATATTAAAAATCGCCAATTTAAACAAATGGAAATGATGAGACACCAACAATCAGCCTAATTATTCTAGTGAAAACACATCGAATTTTATTTTTCCAGTTTGTTCTGTGTCCAAACACCCATTTGGGTGCAAGTAGCAGGTATACCCCAACTGCTTTAGTAAATATCAGGAATCGCTAGTGGGCTGCCAACTATCAGGGCCGCACTGAGATAGAGAGTATTCACGGCCACCAAAATAAAAATGCTCCCCATTAGTAAATTAAATAGCTGAAAAAGTGGCATCTATAAGCTAATTGTAATGCACGCTATCATGCAAAAGGAAAAAAATAACAGACTACTGCCTAGAATATCTGAGCAATGCATAGATATGCCAAGTCAGATTCAGAGAGCACTATATTCATTCTATATCATGCATTACAATATTTTAGCTTTCTACCAGTGGAAACTTGCTCTGCCCAATAAAAGTTAATGTTAACATATTCATTAAAACTCTCCCACATTGTTGTACCAAAATACATTTAAGCCTTCCTTATTTATGTACATGAGGGCATACACTGCTCATGTGCGTGCTTATATTACGTGAATCACGATTCATTACCATTAAAGAGAGGTATAATAGACTTGCCATGTCCCTCTCTGTGACATTACTGCACACTGACTATGCTAATTTGAAAACCCTGCCCCTCTAAAACCTTTTTTTTTTTAATTGGGGCTCGTGCCCCCTGTACTCTGCATTTTAGTACTTGCGGTTTTGCTGTTTTCAGTATCGGTATGGACTTAAATATACAAAAGTGATGTTATTACAAGCCTTAAAATAGCAAATGTGTCACAAATTGTGACTTAAGTTTGGACGGAGGGGCAGTAGACTGACTAGTTAAGTGGTGAATTAATGAACCAGCCTTGTCGCACTCACACTTCCTTGAAGACTTGTTCAGTGTACAGCACAGTCTGTCTCACACGCTCCATTACTGAAGGGAAAACAACTGTGGCAAGCCAGGGAGGGAGCCTGCAAAGCTTGGGTAATCGTTGACTCGTAATGAAGGCGGCATATCTACAGATGAGGGTGAGGAAGCCGCCTCTGTGAGGTGAGACGGTATTGGTACTTTCAGTCCTCTAACTATTCAATATTATATTCACACAGGCGTGCATTCCTCCGGTCCCTTTTAAACCATGTCCTTCATTTTCTACCATGGAACGGATAAGGTTTTGTGTGCCCCCCCTTCCAAATACTAACCACAAAAATAATTCTATCTCCCCAGTACACCCGCTGTTTTCCGTCCCGCAGCGTCTTCCTGGAACTGCTTACTCGCTGACAGGTCCGCCCTTCTATTCCCCGAGACCTCCTCCCATTGGTTCTTTTCCTCTGGGCGTTCCTGTGGGGAAGAGGAATCCGGGTTATTTAACCCTTGCATATCCCCTGGAATCCATTCAGCCGATGACATTACGTGTGAGTCAGAGACGGGGTTTATCAAGGTAAAAAACGGGCTCCTCCTCACAGGTCCCAAAATGCGTTTTTCCCATGTTAATTTACAAATTTAGAGAAAGCTACAGCCCGAACTGCTGAACGGAATTTCACTAAATTTGGCAAAAAGGTAAGTCTTGGTCTAGAAAGTATGCTTTTTTAGGTCGAGCCTAGCGCAGCGTGCATGCGCTGCTCTAGGAGAGGGCCTCTTGGAATCACTACAGCTTTTCTTGAAGCTTGTGCTTGTGGTGCTCACACGCTATTGTGCACAAGCTTCACTCTGATTGGTTGCCAACACTCCAAACCAGGAAGTGTTCTTGTGACTCGTAACCGAGTCACAAGAAAAAGGGTGAAAAAAAGATGAAAAACAAGAAAAGGGGGCAGGGTAGAAAACCCTGTCCCCGTAGGCCTGCTCAGGGGGCCCCACAAAGACCCCAAGCCAAAAAATAAGCATTTAAAAAAAATAAAAAAAAACGGCAGAATTCACACTTGGTGTGCGAATCCTGCCAAGAAAAGTTTAAAAACGAAGCACTGACTACCGCGTTTCGTTATCTCTAAGTCCCGGGTGGGCATGGTCCTGGGGACAATGGCCAGTCAATTAGCGGGGGTCCATGGGTGCCCCCGCAACCCTGGGGACTGCCTCCTCCCCACAGTCTGCCATTGCACCCTAAAGACACGCCTCCAAGAAGCCGGAATCCAAGAGAAGACCCTCGACTGGACCACGTCCTTCCTCTCCGGCAGAACCCAGAGCGCCCGCCTCCCACCCTTCTGATACGAAGCCACCAACATCATCTGCGGCGTCCCCCAGGGCTCATCCCTCAGCCCGACGCTGTTCAACGTCTACATGGCCCCCTCGCACAAGTGACCCGCCACCACGATCTCAACATCATCCCCTACGCCGAAGACACCCAGCTCATCCTCTCCCTCACCAAGGACCCACACACCGCCAAAACCAACCTCCACGAGGGAATGAAGGCTGTTGCCGACTGGATGAGAAGCAGTCGTCTGAAACTAAATTCGGAGAAGACAGAGGTCCTCATCCTCTGATCCATCCCCTCAGCCTGGGACGACTCCTGGTGGCCGACCACACTGGGACCAGCACCGACACCCACCGACCATGCATGCAACCTAGGATTCATCCTCGACTCCTCCCTCTCCATGTCCAAACAGGTCAACGCCGTCTCCTCCTCCTGCTACAAAACCCTCCGCATGCTGCACAGGATCTACAAGTGGATCCCGACCGAAACAAGAATAACGGTGACACCGGCCCTCGTCAGCAGCAGACTGGACTACGGCAACACACTCTACGCAGGAATCTCAGCCAAACACATACGATGACTACAATGCATCCAAAACGCCTCCGCCCGACTGATCCTCAACGTCCCCCGCCGCAGCCACATCACCCTCCACCTGAGAGACCTACACTGGCTCCCGGTCAACAAGAGGATCACCTTCAAGCTCCTCACCCATGCACACAAAGCACTTCACAACCAGCCTACCTTAACAGCATACTCAGCTTCTACACTCCCACCCGCCAGCTCCACTCCGCCAGCCTCGCCCGCGCCAATGTCCCCCGCACCCAACAAACGACCTGCGGCGGCAGATCCTTCTCCTACCTCGCCGCCAAGACCTGGAACACCCTCCCTGCCCACCTACGGCAGACCCAAGACCTACTCGGCTTCAGAAGACTCCTCAAGACATGGCTCTTCGAGCAGTAGCAGCACCCCCCTCCCCTCAGCGCCTTGGGGCCCTCATAGGTGAGTAGCGCCCTTTACAAGTTCTCTAATTGATAGATTGATTAATTAAATCCGTGGAGCATGCGCCTCCCCCGCAGCCCAGGGTCAGCCACCTCCCCGGGACTTGTTTAATAAGATGTGGGGGGCCTCCTAGGCCCCCGCCCCCCAAGTTCCAGTGAAGAATTGGCTTGGTATTTTGGTCTGCCCTGTTCCCATGATGCACTGGGCCAGGGACAGACTAATTTGCATATAGCCAGGTTCTGAACTGGGATGGTGCAGTGAGCTAAAAAACGGTGATGGATCAGGCCCTGATCTGTTGACTGGGTAGGAGTGTTCTGATTAACTCAGATACTCTGTCCATCACCACCCCCTTTTTTGAAATACCCCAAGTCCCAGGGCCCGCTACTTCCCCGGGGCTTCAATAATTATAATTTCTGTGGGGGGGATCCTGCCTCTGCCCACCCTGCCCGGAGACCACCACCTCCCCAGGGCAAACTTTAATTATTGAGGCGGGTCCATTGCTGACCCCATGGCCCCTACTAGTGCCCTTGATGGCCCTGGGGACCACCACCCACCGGGCCATC
Organism: Lissotriton helveticus; assembly: GCF_964261635.1. Classification (NCBI taxonomy): domain Eukaryota; kingdom Metazoa; phylum Chordata; class Amphibia; order Caudata; family Salamandridae; genus Lissotriton; species Lissotriton helveticus. The sequence continues at coordinate 191,402 of NW_027611651.1, read as the reverse complement.
TGCAATGTCTCACGCCCTGCCATAGCAAACTCTGCTTCCAAGAAGCAAAGCAGAATTGCTTTTGGGCAAGGGGAGCTGTATGTTAGCAGCTCCCATTGCCCAAAAGCAATGCCGGCTCCCGCAGGAGGCGAGGAGCCGGCAGAGACGGTGGGGGCATTGGGGCTCCCCCGACGGTCCCCAAATTGAGAGTCGGCGCCGGGGGATGGGGTCTCCGGGGCCAGAAGTGGCACAGGAGAACGGCTGCAGCCACACGTCCCCCCTCCACAAAAAATTCCAGGCTGGCCATTCCCTGGGGGATGGGGTCCCCAGTGCCAGAGGTGGACCAGGGAAGTGGGGCCACGCAGCACCCCTCCCAGCAACATTTTTAAAAACAAGGCCAGGCCCCGGGGGATTGGGTCCCCGGGGTCAGAAGTGGCCCAGGGAAGGGGGCCACGAGGCCTCTCTCGTGCAAAACATTAAATTAAAAAAAACAAGGCCATGCCTCCCTGGGCATGGGGTGCCCAGAGCCAATAGTGGCACAGGGAAGGGGGCCACACAGCCCCCTTGCTGTTTTTGTTTTAAATGCTCAGACCTTGGGGATGGGGTCCCCAGGGCCCAATAAATGTTAAGAGAAGGCGGGCCACACAGCACCCCTCCTAAAAAAAAAAGGAAAACTGAAGCCGGCATCTCGCCGGAGGCCCAGCCCCCTCCCTGCACCATTCTGAAAACACGCCTCCTGGCGCATTTTGGGTTGGGGGATGAAGTCCCCTCGCATCCTATGGGTCCTCAGGGTCCAACTAGCCCACCAGGTACCTCCAGCAAGCCCCACACAGTGGGATTGCTGAGAGGTTGTCCGAGGCCACGCCCTTTTTTACACCACTCTAGTCGCATTGCTGATGGGGCAATGAGGTCCTGTTGTGCCCTGAGGCCCTCAAGACTAAAGAGGACTTCATCCCATGAGCAGCAGTGCGCCAGGAGTCGCATTTGCTGAATGGTGTAAAAAGGTGGCGTGGCCTTTGAACACTCCCAGTAATCCAGCTGTATGGGGCTTACTGGAGGTAACAGGAGGGCTAGTTAGCCCCAAGGGACAGGGCACTGTCAAACTCAAATGTGATCATTAGCAGTGGTCTACATTTTCTGAGACTCTGGCTTTACTGCCTCACTGATGAGTGATCCTATCCACTTCCAGTACTCACTGACACCCAATGTGCTCCTCAGCCCTTACCGCTACACTCAAAGATATCAAATTAAATAGGATCTTCCAGGTAAGCCATAGGCTAGTTAGTCAATTCTCTCTCTCTCAATCTTTGCATCCTCCATTTGTAGCTGCTTCGACTGCCTACTCCTTGGAGTGCAGCAAGTTGGCAATCAAAGTCTTGTATCAATCATGATTACTGGACTATTTATACTACACAGAATTACTTGTGTTTATTCTGTGACATACTTTTCCCCTAAAACAGCAGTCTACGGACAGTATTTCCTTGTGAAAACTAGTTGCTACTGAAAGTCGATGTACCATTCTACTGTGAGTTAACTTCAAAACTGTTCACCCTGAATTTTTTTAATAGATCAATATTGCTGATTTTTAGGTCTCGCACTGGTGAGACTTTTAGTTAGTGAGCTTTAAAAATTCAACCACATGCTTTTTGTGTGGCCTAAAGCGAGCGGTTACGAGCACAGCCGCCATCTGGCTTTCCTCTCTTGTCATGGTCGCGGGCACCCTTGCAGTCGCAGGACGCTACAGCTGCTTTCACTTTTTCCGCAGCGCGCGCACCACTGGCGTGCCTTTTTCTTTTTTCCCTTTTAGCGCACACACAACTCCCGGGCTTGTTAGGCGTGTTATTGAGTAGTAGTTCTCGTTCCCAAGCTATAAGTTAACTACAATTCTAACTGTCTGGTTGAATTTGCTACCAAATTCATTATATCTCAAAGGAATTTCAATATGCATTTTTTTAATGTAAAATGCATTTCTTTCGTAAAAAAAAAAGACAGACTTGAAGATCAACTCTTAAAATAATGGGTTAATGGATTATTGAGTAGCAATTTTTGTATCAACATGAAGCTGCCTTGTTTCTATTCCAAGACTGTGCAATCTATGTCCGTCCTCTATCTTCACCGCTACCTCCTCCTCTGTTGGTGTGCTTCTTCAGTGAGCCGGGCACAGAGGCCTCCCCCTCCCACTCCGAGATCCGGGCATTTATGTGATGGGCGTCACTTGCAGGGTGAGAGTTGAGGCTTTATTTGTAAACGTGACCCGATCCTCTGGTGTCCCTTTGTTGCCCTTTTCTTTTAGTTGCAGTGCAAACCATTATGACAAAAAGTAACCAAAAGGAACGCGAGGCAGCCCACACTGGCAGGTTGTAAACCTCGCGGTATAATTGTGTTTACATGTTTAAAATGGTGGGGTGTTTGCGCCCTTGAGAGTTAACTGTTTCTTCTATCAAGCATCCCCTTTCTTATTCAGCACACTGTACCCCTCACTACCCCAAAGAGCGTTCCTAATGTTGCCACTGCTACATACTTCGCAGTAAATCCCAGTTTTCCTGCAGAAGGATAAGTACTGCAGTAAAATCAGCAGCAAAGTATACAATGTTAAATATGCCAAACAACTGTCCCTTAAAACCAGTGGCCTTTGGTCCAATAGGATACATTTAAGAGAACAACACCCCAATATCATTGGTACATTTGTAATGTTAAATTATAATATGTGATAAAAGATAAACATGAGCATCAGTTTTACACATCTTCCTCTCCCCATAATTTCTCGACGTTCTCAACCCTTGATTTGTTTTTCTCACTTTCAAAATGTTACAGGACATATATGCAGTGTAATGATTTAAAAGTAAGCGTCTTGTAAAGAATGTTCCCCAGCCCCATTACAATGTGTTGCCTAACGATGAATTTTGACAATATTAGCTATTCCAGGAAAATGTTGATTCTTATTTTTGTCTTTTTGTGATCCCAGCCTGGTTATTTTACACAATGGGGTGCTCTGCATAGTAGGTTAGAGAACCCCTACTACAGAGGGATGCGGATGTTTAAGTAGATGTAAAGACATCTTCCAGGGCAGTGCTTCCCAAACTGTGGGTAGGGACCCACTGGTGGGTTGCGAAATGCCTGGAGCCCATTTCCTTACCACCAGTCCAGCACTGCAATACTCTAACAAACACTGCCCCGGACTGGACCCACCCGAGGCCTGCAGCCCCTATCCTTACTACCCCCCCGAGTGTCACTCCGCCACCACCGCTTCCTGGAGGGTGGGCACAGACCCTCATCTACACTGGGCAGCAATCTAGCATAGTAAAGACCAGCCAGCAGCCTGTCCCACAGAGCTATAAAAACAAGCATTGGCATAGCCAATAGGTCTCGCCTTTGGGACCTTATAAGTGTTTACCCACGCAACAGTTGATGTTGTTGCGCCAAGGATATTGTGCTGCATAACTAAATACTTATAAGGTCCCAAAAGCGAGACCTATTGGCTATGCCCACAACCTATAAGTGGTGTAATTGTTTCGATTTGAATTAGTAAATTATGTGATTCATAATGGCCGCAAAGTAGGAGCTCTATCCAAGAGCTCCTGGGTTCGGGATAACCCAAAAAGGTTTAAATCCCTGGTAAAACCACACCATCCACCTACCGGCCACTCGAATACCACGGGAATAACACCGGCCACCCGACTACCACAGGGAACGAAGATGTAATGAAGGAGAAAAGATCAGCTTACCGTGGACGACCTCTGCTCGCCAGACCCTGTTTTCCGGTGACTGCAACAGACACTGGGAGCACAGGGCACGGAGGGATTGCAGGATCTCTCGCCGCGTTGGCCATGGGCTGCTCGGTGCCCCCCTAGACTGTGCTCCCCCGGCACCCAGCCTCCGGATCCTCTGGCCACTTCGCGGGACCACGTCATTGGAGGACAAGGGGCAGAGGGGTGATCGCCAGAGCGCCGGGAGCGCTGTCCTGATCGGAGGCTTCGGGGTGCCCCCCGTGGCCTCCCCCACCCCGTTGCGGGGAGGAATGATGCTGCGGCAGCCAGGAGCACAGCAAGTTGGGAAGTCAGTGCCCGGCCTTCCTGACCCTAGAATGGCGGCCGCCATGGACTGTCTCCAGGTTCTGAATGGCGCTTTGTAGAGTGCAGACTGCTGAATGCTGAGGAACAGGAGCGGTGCTGTTGTAACGCTTAAGTGCACAATGGAACCTACGGACCAAATCACAAAGGCATTTGTGTGTACCTGGAGCAGTATTCTCTATTAGTTTTCCACGTACTCTTGCGTGCCTTTGTAGATTGGCCTCTAAACTTCTAAAATAGGAATATTCATAAATAAAAACAAGCATTTGCAATGCAATAGGTCTCGCATTATTAAAGTTTGAGCTATTGGTGTTCCATTATTAATAGCAATTCCAATAGCTCAAACGTTAATACTGTGAGACCTATTGCATTGCAAATGCTTGTTTTTAAATGTGAAAAGAAGGTTGTTTTAAGCACTGGGTGATTAAGTCATTTGCCCATAAATACAAACTGTTGAATTGAGGCTAAGGATATGATTCCGCTATATAAAACTCCCAAAAAACAAAATTAAGTCACAAGGGCTTTAGGTCAGGATGGTTTAAAGCCCAATAAATTAACAACTGAGCTACGAGGCCTAGGCCAATCCCACCTCCTCAGACAGCTCAGCGCTTCAAATGCACCCCCGTTTTGTTTGGTATTGTAGTTACCATTATATTTAAGTCATGTATTTGGTGGTAATATGAGATGTTGTTTGACCCGCAATACACTAATGGGAAACAACTAAGTCCACCTTGCACCAACTGAAACTCCTCAAAAGAACTATGCTTGTCCTCTAAACAAGAACCCTCCCCTCTATTCAAATCCTGCCTAGGTTATGGAATTGCCCTTTAGCGTGGTCTAGCTACGAGCAACATAAAGGCAACAAAAAAAACCTAAATGCAGCAGTACACCACACTTTTTGGATTCTAAAAAAACATTCCACTTCCTCACAACTTGGAACAATACGCTGAACGCTCAGAGAGGCCTTGATTGAATTCAAAATACTTTACAGTACCTACAAAGGCCTGGAATGCCATACCTGTAGGGAAAAAACACCCACTGCCAATTTGACAGCCCACTGTTGTGCCAGATTTTTTTCCGAGCACCAAATATAAATCAAATCAAGAGTGGGTGGGTTATGGAATTGTCTCTCCACCAACATTAGTAGCGGTCCCAAGCTCCTGGAATTTAGAGCAAAACTAAAAGCTCATCTGTTGAACCCAAACATGCTTGACTCAAGATTCAATGGAGGAAGTGAATGCTGTGTGGTCCCGCTTCAGCAGAACACAACACAAACGTTGTTCCACCATAAAATATGTTTGCAGCATATTATTCATAAAATGATGTGTAATCTGCTAATTTCCAAATCACCCCTCTCAGTAGAAAATAGAAACAATCGAGCCACAATAATAATATTAATAATAATAATAATAATAATAATAATAATAATAATAATAATAATAATAATAATAATAATAACAAGTGATTTACTAAGAAAAGTAAACTTTAGTATTTCAGGAGGGGTCAGTTTTAGTACACAGATCGCATATGTGGGCTACTTGCCGTGACACTTTTGCACAAAGCCTGTGACATCAGAAATCTTACAAACAGTTTATCATTTCCATTCCTCCACAGATAAAGCATTGTACACAGCTTTTCCAGGACATTGAGCTATAAACAAGATCTGATGAGCAGCACCATGGGCTACACCAAATCTTTTACGTAATGATTAGACTTGATTCCACATTCATACTATTACTGCTACCACTCCTGTAGTCACTACACAAAAATCTTAGCGTGAAGATATGCCTCACATTTTTTGCCGACTGGGCCAGAGAGGCCATGAGATAAATGCGAGAGACTGTTTGAGATGAGGGCAGTGAAAAGACAGAATGGCAATAGGTGATTAAAGGTGAAGTGAGAGGTTGAATGGGGAGAGTTCAGAAGTTGTAAAAAAGGGATGGAAGAAAATGGCCTGCAAAGAAATGGTAATTCATCAATGCTTGTAGTCATGGTGACTCTGAATTTGTTTCGGCTGTTAAGCTAATATAAGAAGCGGGTTGCATTCTCCAAGGTGCCATGTCAGATGATGAAGACATCATCTATGTGTCTGCACCACAGACATAGCTTCTGTTTAAAGGAGGTAATTATTCCATTTGTTCTGCTGTTTGAATCGGTGTACATAGAGACAGGCTATGGTATGCGTGAAAGTGCTTCCCATGGAAGTTCCATGTAATTGTAAGTAGATGGTATCTTCAAATTGAAAGAAGTACCTTGTTAGGGCGATGCACGCTAGTTGTATAGTCCACTTGACCGGTGCTTCAAAGGCCACTCCCTTTCATTTAGGATGTCTTCAATGACTCTAAGGCTTTCTTCTCGGTGAATGCTTGTGTATAAGGCTTCCACATCAAGGCACATCATAAGTTCAAAAGTCACATCAAATTCTTGATCCAAGATGATATTCAACAGGTTTTTAGTGTCTTAAATGTAGGACCTCATTTCTGAGACAAGTGGCCATAAAAACCAATCCACAAATTTGGAAAGGGGCTCGAGAACGGAACATATGCCAGAGAAAATAGTGCACCCATGTGGATGAGTTCCCTGTTTATGTATTTTAGGTATATAAAAATAGGGTATCTTAGCTTTCACTGTAATCAAAAATGTAACTTCCTTTCCAGTGATCCATCCTTCATTCTTGGCCTCTTCCACCGAAATATTAATCTCTTTTTGAAGTGTTTCAGTTGGATTTGTTTTCAATACTTTGTAATTTCTGGTGTCTCCTAATAGGGTAAGGTATGCCTCTCTGTAGGTATCTGCTGTCTGAATCACAATGGCGCCTCCTTTATCCACGTGTGAGGCTTCTTCGCCAGATCTTCCCAGGGCTTTTCTTTCAATCTTTGTAAGATTATTGTAAATGGCTTTCCTTATATCTATATTCTCAATGTGCTTTATCACAGGATCTTCAGGCCAAAACCTCAGAGGGGATACAACGTGGTTGGGAATTAAAAGATAATTCCAATTTCAAATCTGTGTACCCTTGACTAAAATACATGCTAAGGTTTATTCTTGAAAAAAGGCTTTAAGTCTTATCTTGAGGAAATTAAAATACTTGCCCGGGATCCCTTCATTTGAAACCAATTTAGGGGTCATGAGCATTATAATTAGGTTGAGTAGATTATTTGAGTCACTAGACCTGCAAGTCTTCCAACATTTTTAGGATTTTTCGAGGCCTGTTTGGGACCCGACTGTACCAAACAGGATTAGAGAGGCCCCAACACGAATAATCTCAGCTGCCTGTTAATAAATTATCATTACTACTTAAATTAACTACAGTCAGCTAACTTGGAGAGCTGCCCAGCCTGCCGCAGCACTGGGCAAACCTCAGGAGAGTGAGTAGCTGAGGTACACAGGATGTAATTTTTTCAAAAGGCTTCAGCTTAGCTGCTAGCTCCCTAAAATAATGTAAATCAATTTTACTGTAGGCAATATGCCTAATCTGTTTATTAATAAAAGCTATGGAAAAAACATATGGTGGGATGTATTTATTGTTAAAAGCATATGTTAAAAGTGCCTAGCGGTGTAATATAGGAGAATTGCTATTACACTGCATTAAATCCAGCAGAGAGTTATTTGTTATCACAATCTCACATATTACCACAGAAGACTCGTATTTGCTCTAGTTACCAGCTTTTGTAATAACAATGGTCTCAATGAAATAGGCTGTAATTGCTGTGACTTTACTCAAGCCAGTTTTAACTACAGCTTTTATAATACAAGTGACTTACGATTAAAAGTTATATATTTGTCAAAACAAAAACATGTCACTTAAAATGCTTTACATAGATTGTGTATGATGAAAATCAAATTTTGATCTTATATTTTTAGCATTGTATGAATTCAGAAGCACCAAGTAGAGAAGGACAGAATTGTTCCTTTTAAAACAAGAGTTAGCAAAAGAGACGGTAAACATGTCTGTCTTTTGGTGCTTGAGAAGAAATGATTGTAAAGGGCTGCAGGGTGTGCAAGTAGAACCGTGTGTGTGGAATGAAACTGTGAAGGCAGCTACATCGGGCCTGTGCACTGAAGCACGATAAGAGAGTATGCGTGATCTGTATCCACAAATGGGCACTTCCACAAACCGAATGGGAGGACAGAAACAGCACCAGCCCTCACTGCACCAGCTTCTGTTCATTTTAAATACAAGAGCATGGCTTTAATAAAAATATTTGCTGCAAGTCCCAGATCAGCCAAATTAAAAGATGCTCATGTGGACACTCTTGTGTCAAAAACATCATTTATAGATGCGGGCAGCAATGGGTAAAGTCTGTGGTTGCGGTGGCCCAGGAGAAAGGTAAGAATGTGCAACTTGAGATTCGGGGACTGTGGCGGCATTCAGAATCATGCCTGAATACTGCAAACACAAATTTTACGCGAGTCTCCCGTTTTTTCCTTCCTTGTAATGCATTTTACATACCAGTATATCTGACTCCCCTAGTGTTACATTTTGAGTTATTGTTGTCTTGTATCGTATGAAGCCTCCAAAAGCAGCCTGCCGGAGCCTGAGGAATTGAACAGTTCTGAGTTCCTGGCTGCTAAAATTAAATTATTAACAGTCTTTAGTCTACAGACCCAGTGAGTCCAGGCCCGCGGCAACGAGGAGTCTCCAACAGCCTGGTTGCAGGGCATTGCATTTATTTAGATTTTTTTTTATTGCGCATACTTTACCCAGAGGTGTCAGAGCGCTTTACAATAGAGTGTAGTATATAGGTTTAGATATTATGGTAACATATTTACAGAGTATAAATTCGCTAAAAATTACACAATGCAAACTAAAGTTGGAGCGATTAGGGTTCCAAAAGTACATATTCCACAGTTGAAGAGTAAGGACAAACTAGTTCTCCAATGTGGAGCATGAAACAGAGTTATTGGAAGCCGTGTCTTTGAAAGAGAAGAGTTTTAACCCCTTCACTGTGGGGCTGTTTCGCCTGTGCGACCTGAATTTGGAACTCGCTTCCTCCATACCTCAGCACTGCCACCTCTTTCCGCATCTTCCAAAAGGACCTTAACCCCTTCTGTGCTCATGACGAGCTCAGCTCGGCATGAGCTACAGCGCTCCGGTCGCACCCGTTTAATGGAACGCTCAGCACAGCAGGGGAATCAGCCCAGCGTGCGAGCGTTCCAACGGGCATAACGAGCTCAGCTCGCCATGAGCAACGGAGGGGTCGGTGCACGCAGGAAATCAAACTCAGAAACATACAGACGCCGCTCCCTATATAATGCAACGCCCCCAGTCTGGGCATGTTTGCTGTTTTGACCCCGCCCTCACATTCACTGACTCCGCCCTCACCCCCACATCCACCCCCACTTTCTCAGACCCCGCCCACCCAACATCCACAGACTCCGCCCACCCCACATCCACAGACTCCGCCCCCACAGACTCCACAACCACAGGCCCCACTCTAGACCCCGCCCCCACACTGACAGGCCCCGCCCCATACCCCAGCCTCCGCCCCCGTGCAGTTCACAACCTAACCTGTGGCGGGACCTGGTAGAGGAGGAGCATTCCCACCACAGGCCCCGCTCCCACCCGTTTGGGATTAACAACTGCGCATGCGCTCAAGGACGGGGATTAATGCAGCCAGGCTTGGAATAGTCAGTCTCACGCGCTGTGTAACTGCGCATGCGCGGAAAACAGACATGTCAACCTGTAGCGAAGCACGGGTTAAAGAGTTTAGTATTAACAACTGCGCATGCGCGAAGGGTATAGTACCAATGGAACTTGTAAACTGGGATTAGAGTGCCTCACCTGTCCTTGTACACCGCTCAGTGGAGGCTGCAGTGCCGCGGAAGAGGTGGGGCACGCCGGGGGCCCAGCTGCCTGTGAGGAGTGTGTCCCGGTGTGTTATTGCCCCCGGAGTGACGCGCGCGCTCACACGACGCAGCACGAGCCACCATCGCGCAAGAAAAAAACATCACGTCTCACGGCTGCGCACGCGCAATGCTGCACGTCACATCTGCGCATGTGCGAAGCGAGCACACTACTTCCTATCGCCGAGTTAGGACCTTGCTCGGAGTGCAACCTGTGAATTACCCCGACAGAAGTCGCACAGCCTCACTGCGCATGCGCAGAGGATAGACACACCTCCCATAGAGGAGCCGAACATACATCTCATTCATTGTGTCCCCGCGTGGACCCCGTCCCACCTGTGCTGGCACTGAGCTGTAGCCCTTTCCTGCGCTCCGTGCTGTCGGAGCCTGGGCTGTGAATCTTTATTGCAACTACTTCCGGAGTTCGATTGCCCTAACAGGGAATCTTTCTTCTGCGCATGCGCAGTTGTTCAATCATCAGACAGTCTATAACCCGCGCAGTTAATGCAGGGCCTATTTAGTCCGCGCTGTTGGAAGCAGTGTCTATCCCCGACGCATGCGCAGTTCATCTAAGGCTCCTTTAAACCGCGCTGTTGAAAGCAGTGTCTATTCCCGGCGCATGCGCAGTTGTTCATCCAAGGCCCTCTTTTTAACCCGAACCCAGCAGGGACCACAGGCCCCACATGAAACCCCAGGTGAGGTCCAGAGATACATAGATTGTCTGGTGATGGAGGGTCTCCAGCCTGCTGCACGGGATTCATCTGTTGTTGTTGTTGTCTGCATCGACCCTTAGACATGATTATTTTGTATCAACAATGCTCCTTGGCCCTCACTGCTGGAGTTGGGTCTCTTTTGAAGGCCTCAGCAAACGGGGACATTTGTTTCGCCTGAAAAGTCTGTGATGAGAAGATCGACTTGAATCCCGTTTGTGGCTTTCACCAGAGTGAAGGGGGCAGCCCCGTCAATCGAAAGTGAAAGAACACACTCCCGGGCAGCACCGACTGCGCCTCATTGCACCTGGGCTGGGCCTGCACAGCATCATCTGATGAGGCTAAAACTCCCCAAATATGACTCAACCTCACTAGGGCCTCAGTGACCAGGCAGCGGTCAGCCAATGCCCATCAGGTAAACAAGCATTGGCATCGCCAGTAGGTCTCGCCTCTGGAACCTTATAATGTTTGGTTATCCAGCACAATATCCTTGGTGCAACAACATCAACTGTTGAATGGCTAAACACTTATAAGGTCCCAAACGCAAGGCCTATTGGCTATGCCAATGCTTGTTTTCATTGGTTCCTTTTTGTGCCTTTTAGAGATGCATACTTCTGTTTCGTCCTCTTGTCTAACTACTCCCGCCTTTTGTTGACCTAGATCACGGGTACTCACATTTTCCCGGGGGCCGCAAAGTTGGGTTTATGGTGTGACCGAGGGCCGCACTGATGCCAGCGGGGGTGTTAAGTCTGGGTAGGGGTAACCCGAGTAGGACCCTAAGGTCATCAGAGGATCTTCTTATGCAACAGGGCAGAATAAAAAGAGCAAGAGGGGGAAGAAGGTCCTTCAAGCACTTGTTGCTAGGATATTATGGCATTCAAACCCCTCAATATGCAATTCTTGTGTGGCCCATGTTTCCTGAAATAAAAGGATATCTTGGTCTTTAATAAGTTGTACCCAATCTGGCTGGTGAAGTTTAGAGTACAACCTTGCAACATTCCAGCTTAAGATACGGAGGTCTGAACTTGCTGAGGCCTTCGTTAGCATAGGGGGGATAAGTGGGTTGTGGAAATAGTACACTCAGTTACTGGCAGGGCATGAGGTAACCTAATAGCAGGATCAGTATTTTCCCCAAAAGTTGATAGTCAGTCTTGGGTCTCTAATCCAGACAAGGCCTCAAACTTATTAGGGGTAGTAATTCAAGAGGGATTGTTGGTGAAAGAAGCATGACTTGGTTTGTAGAAATAACCAAGTGGTACTGCGCATATGTTAGTGCTATTATGTGTTATGAATTTGCAACCCCTTAGTAGGTGTCTCACCAAAGAAGGTCTGCGAAAGTTAATTAGAATACTGTCCCCTTCGATATTTGTTGTAGATGCACTGACTCACCCAACCCTGCGTGCCATAATAATATCCTTTATTTTGGATACATGGACTGACTGACTGACAGGGGCCCCGGATAGAAGAGCCCAGCTCAGCCCCAGGTGCCCCCAGATAAAAGAGCCCAGCTCAGCCCCAGGACCCCCGGATAGAAGAGCCGAGCTCAGCCCCAGGGCCCCGGATAGAAGAGCCCAGCTCAACCACAGGGGCACCCCGGATAGAAAAGCCCAGCTCAGCGCTAGGGGCCCCCGGATAGAAGAGCCCAGCTCAGACGCAGGGCCCCCATATAGAAGAGTCAAGCTTAGCCCCAGATGCCTCTGGATAGAAGGGCCCAGATCAGCCCCAGGGGCCCCCTGATAGAAGAGCCCAGCTCATCCCCAGAGGCCTCGGATAGAAGAGCCCAGCTCAGCCCCAGGGGCACCGGATAGAAGAGCCCAGCTCAGCCCCAAGGCCTCCAAGTAGAAGAGCCCAGCTCAGCCCCAGGGGCCCCCAGATAGCAGAGCCCATCTCAGCCCCAGGGGCCCCGGGATAGAAGAGCCCAGCTCATCCCCAGGGGCCACTGGATAGAAGAGCCCAGCTCACCCCCAGGGGCCCTTGATAGAAGAGTCCAGCTCAATCCCAGGGGCCCTGGATAGAAGAGCCTAGCTCAGCCCCAGGGGCTCCGGATAGAAGAGCCCAGCTCAGCCCCAGGGGCCCCAGATAGAAGGGCCCAGCTCAGCCCGGCTCCTGCAGAGATTCCCTCCAGGTTTATTCAGTCTATTTCTACAAACACAGCAGAAGGTGCTGACAATCTCCTACCTGAGCCGAGACCTGTGCAGACGTGTCCAGGCTCTCTCCTCCTCCTGGGGGCCGGGGGGGGGGGCAGATCTGGGGTCTGAGGGGGGAAGATCTGGGGTCTGAGGGGGGAAGATCTGGGGTCTGAGGGGGGCGGCAGGGGCTGATCTGGGGTCTGAGAGGGGTCTGTAGATGAAGGTCGCTGCACAGACAGACAGGGCTCCTTCCTCCTCTGCAGCAGGCTGCACACACAAGCTAAGACAGGAAGTGATGTCAACGCTGCTGGTGCTGTCTCTGCCGCCGCTGACCCGGAAGAGGAAACCCTTCTCCCTTTCATCCAGTTTGCAGCTCAGTGGATTCATCAGCAGGCGAGGATCGCCCTCTGGTGGCCGCTGACGGAACCGCCGCCTCCAGCAGGGAAACAAGAATTGGCGCCTGTAAACACACAGACGTTGGTGTTATGGGAAACAAGCATTGGCACCTGTAAACACACAGACATGGGTGTTTTGGGAAACAATCATTGGCTCCTGTAAAGACACAGACATGGGTGTTATGGGAAACAAGCATTGGCTCCTGTAAACACACAGACATGTGTGTTATGGAAACAAGCATTGGCTCCTGTAAACACACAGACATGTGTGTTATGGAAACAAGCATTGGCTCCTGTAAACACACAGACATGGATGTTATGGGAAACAAGCATTGCCGCCTGTAAACACCCAGACATGGGTGTTATGGGAAACAAGCATTGGCCCCTGTAAAGACACAGACATGGGTGTTATTGGAAACAAGCATTGGCGCCTGTAAACACACAGACGTGGGTATTAGGAAAAACAAGCATTGGCGCCTGTATAAACACAGACGTGGGTGTTATGGGAAACAAGCATTGGCGCCTGCAAAGACACAGACATGGGTGTTTGAGTCCATGACAGGGTCTCGTATGAGAAACAAGCATTGGCGCTGGCAAAGACACAGACATGGGTGTTAAGACACTCACAGTCGGAACACTTCTACTTCCTGGTTTCTTAAGCAAACACCAAACAGGGTCCATCTTCGACTACTTTTGAGAAATGTCACTACTCGAGGGGATTTAATTCAATGTAATCTCACGCATCCTTAGCTCTTTCAAATTTTTGTTTTTGTTTCTGTTTTGTTTCTTGTGCATCGAGGTCTGTGCATGAGAAAGCAGGGACCAGAGCTGCACACCTGTGTGTGTGTGTGTCTGTGTGCGTGTGTGTCTTTGTGTGTGTCTGTCTGTGTATGTGTGTGTCTGTCTGTCTGTGTGCGTGTGTGTGTGTGTCTGTCTGTGTCTGTGTGTCTGTCTGTCTGTGTGTGTGTGTCTGTCTGTGTGTGCGTGTCTGTGTGTGTTTGTCTCTTTGTGCGTGTGTGTGTGCGTGTCTGTGTGTCTGTGTCTGTGCGTCTGTGTGTCTGTCTGTGTGTGCGCGGCTGTGTGTGTGTGTCTGTGTGTCCGTTTGTGTGTGTCTGTGTGCGTGTGTGTGTCTGTGTGTATGTGCGTGTGTGTGTCTGTGTGTGTGCGTGTCTGCGTGTGTGTGTCTGTGTGTGCGTGTGTGTGTGTCTGTCTGTGTGCGTGTGTCTGTGTGTGTGTGTGTGTCTGCGTGTGTGTTCGTCTGTGAGATGTGTGTGGTGCTCTTCTAAGTGTGACCGCCCAGCTCTATGAGTCATAATTTGAAGGGGCTGAGAAAAGATTTGTTTTTACCAACTATGTTTGTGTATGTGTCCCAACTGTCAGGGCCTCTTGTCCCGGAACAGCTATCCCCGATAGAAGATTAATTCACACATATAAAAATGTATACAATACACAATTATTTTAAAGATGTAAAGCCAGGTTTTGTGAGCTGTAAAAGTGACGTTTATGCTGGTAAAGAAATACTATTGGTGCTTTTATGTTGAAAGAACATAGAAATCGCTTTGTAACTTGGCAAGTTTTCCAGTTGGATCAAAAGAGGGAAACTCAAGCTATGTAAATGCAGACTCGCACTATGTTGGAGAGAGAATCTGGGTCCTGGAGCAGAAATAGGGTTGCCACCTTTCCCAGAGAAAAATACCGGCCTCATGTTTTACATTCCATTATAACATAACGGGGTAACCCAATAAATATCCGTGGACCTGGGTATCAAGTGGCACAAAAACAGTTGGTCCTGGACTTATTTGTCGAGCAATAAAGTCTAAAAATATTCACGTTTTTTTTAATTTTATGCATACATCTAATCTGCAAGAATTATCAATACAAACAAATTCCTCATAAGTGCACCAGATATAAAAGACATAGGCACCTGTTGACTTTGTAAAGGTAAATTGGATTTATTATTCATAGATATACTTCTAGAACTGGTAGAAGGCACTACCTTATTTAATGATAGTCGGGAGGTTGATCCAAGATAAGGGCGTGTATGCTAGTGGTAGGGATCCTGGCCGAGTTTTCGAGAACATCACAACGTTAATTGTGTATAGGGGCAGGTTGCATGAGAAGAGTCCTACCTTGGTATCTCAGTTTCCGATGCGAGAGGTTCATCTAATATATCACCCTGAAATACCAGAGTTAACGGACCAGCCCAGTACTTTTACTAGAGCGGGTGTAGCGGCCCATTTCCAAGAGCAGTGGGCCCGATTCACAGAACTTACTTAAGACAAAATCCTAAACTTACGACCATTTTGGTATTCACAGTAGGCACTTACTCATTTCGTATACACAGAAGTCCTTTAGGAGTCCTAAAGTTAGGAGTCCTAACTTCAGGACTCCTAAACTGAGAAAAATCCTAACTTTAAGACTTTCAGTATTCACAGAAGGCATTTAGTAGTCCTAAAGTTAGGACTCCTAACTCTAGGACTCCAAAATGCCACCATTGGTCCCATAGTGTCATTGTACGATCCAGATCAGGCGAGAAATGGAAATTCATCACAGTCAGTAATAGGAGAGAGAACTAGCTCTGAAGGGAATGGCACAGTGAGCATGATAGCTCAATTGCCGAGACCCAGGGAATTGAGTACACCATTGCCAATCACTGAAGACTCATCAAGGGGACAGATGGAGATAAGGACGGCGAGGCTGAGATCCCTTGCCGATTCGAGATCAGACCTAAGAATGTGGGAGCCACCCATGAGGAATCGGAATGACAGGATGACAGTAAGTTTGGATCATGGAAGCAAAGGGAACAAACCAGTCCTTATGGATACAGCCGAAGGGAATAGGTGTAGAGAACAGAGCAGTTCAAGCGAAAAATTGAAGGGTGCATCTAGTCGAGGGACTCCGAAAGCGGACATAAGGGCAAAGATGCTGGATGTAGTGAGACCGAAAGCAGAGGTAGATGAGATAATCGAAGGAAACTTACCTCTGGAGAGAGTGGAGCATTATGAACCAGATGAACCGGCTCACTGGGTATCTTTAGCCCCAGGTTCGATTTTCAGGAATTCACATCTCCCTTACCAGCTGCCCTGTCCCCTCCTGCCCCGTTTTGGCCCTCGTGATTCTCTACCACCCAGCCAAAAAAGTAACCAGCTCTATCTTGACAGTCAGCTATTTAAACACCCGCTCGCTGGTTAAACACCAGTTAGAGATCTTCCAACTATTGGATTCAGAGAAACCTGACATACTCCTAGTGACGGAAACCTGGCTCAATGAGGAGTCAACCCCTGACATTCTGGCGGCGGTGCCCCCGGGCTACTATATCCTCCAGACTAATAGATCTTCTGGTAAGCCTGGTGGTGGGTCGCAGCCATTGTTAGACACTCACTCAGGTTCTCATCCCTAGAGGTTGCTAGCATACCATCAGTCGACTGCCTCATCCTAAGACTTGAATGTTCCCTGTCCCCTTTTATCTGTGTTCTTGTTTATCGTCCCCCCCAACACATGCCTGGCTTCCCATCGCTGTTTGGCGATATGCTCTCCCAACTGGTAATCAATAACTCAAAAGTACTGATCATCGGTGATTTTAATTACTGGCCCTCAGATGCTAGGGAGAGCACCTGCTCCTCTGCCTTTACGGATCTCCTAGTGGGCATGAATTGTATTCAACATATCCAGTCGGCAACGCATATTAAAGGCCACGTCCTAGACCAGGTCTGGACGTCCAATCTGGATATTTCCCAAACCCTTATTTCTCCTTGTCCATGGTCTGACCACTTTATCATTACGTTTTCCCTAGCCTCTATCCCCCACACTAGCCAAACACTTACAGGGAACCTCCTGGCCAGGAATTGGAACAGGGCTGATCTCAATGAATTTTGTTCCTTACTCAGCGCCTCCTCCCCTGCCGAACATGACTCCCTAAACACTCAGGCTACTAGCATGACGCACTGGCTTGAATCAGCCAGCAACATTGTGGCGCCATTTAGACGTCTCAAATTAAAGCGCCCCCACGATGCCCAGAGATGGTTTTCGGATGAGTTAAAAATTAAAAAACTTACCCTCAGGCAGGCCGAACGTAGCTGGAGGTGCAATTATGCCCCAGAGAAAAAATTGTTGTTTATGGCCCAGCTTAAAGATGATAAGCAATCCATTCTCCAGGCAAAAACCTTGTACTTCTCTAAGAGGATTACTGACTCTGCCACTAAGGCAAAAGATATTTTTTCTATAGTGAAATAATATTCCTCTTCGTACACCATTCTCCACACTCACATCTGCCACTACATCTGCCACCAGAAACCCTCACACAGTGGACCAGATACCCCCGATATCCGAGGAGGAATTCTCTGCCCTGTTGAAAAAGGTGGGTTCTGGCTCTCCCACAGACTGCTGCCCCCCATATTTTACAGGAGGCTTTTACTGGCTGTCCCAACCCCCCCGGCACTCCTTAATAATTCCCTCCGGCTTGGCCTGGTCCCTGACTCCTTCAAGACAGCCGAAGTGATACCCATCTTGAAAAAACCTAATGCGGACCCCTCCTTAATGAGCAACTTTCGCCCTATTTCCCTCCTCCCCTACCTTAGTAAAGTGCTGAAGGCCCATGTCACTAACTTTTTGAGCTCGTTTATCGAACGCACCCAGTTCTTCGACCCGCAACAGGCTGGCTTTAGGCCGGCCCATTCGACCGAGTCAGTCATCCTTTCAGTAATGGAGGAGCTGAGGAGAGGAGCGGACCTTGGGATCAGCCAGGCCTTGGTGCTCCTGGATTTGTCGGCTGCCTTCGACAAGGTCGACCATGATATTTTGGTCAGCCGTGTCGGAGACGCCGGCATCCGGGGGCCGGCCCTTGGGTGGATCCGCTCCTTCCTGAGCAACCGTCATTAGGCTGTTCGCCTTTCCAACTTCTCGGCGGATAAAGTTAAGTTGACATGTGGTGTCCCCCAGGGTTCCTCCCTCTCTCCCCTTCTTTTTAACCTATATATGACTCCCCTCATCCGCTCTTTACAGAGTAGCAATGTCATTGCATTTAACTACGCTGATGACATCCAGCTAGACTTTGACATTGACTCCTCCGATCAATCAATTTATAATTTTCAGTCTACCCTGTGTCTCATTAGTAACTGGATAGAAGACAACCACTTAAAGCTTAACCCCGACAAGACCGAGCTGGTCTTGGTCGGAGGTGCCTCCAACCCTTCGAATTCTAATTTCTGGCCTTCCGGCTTTGGCTCTCCACCCGCCCTGTCAACTCAACAAAAAGCTTAGGAGTCATTATTAGCAGGGACCTTTCCATGAAGCCCCAGATTAGTGCCGTGGTATCCTCTAGCTTTTTCCATCTTTGGAAAATCCGTAAGATCTCCCGATTTCTAACCACAGAGGCCCTGACCCTGGCTCTGTTGGCCCTTGTAATCTCTAGGATTGATTATGCCAACTCACTTTATGTTGGCATCCCTGCGTACCAGCTAAATCTCCTACAGCTGGTACAGAATCAGGCCGCGAGACTAATCTTCCATCAGCCCAGACACCTTCATGCTCGCCCCTTGGTTAAAGCCCTTCATTGGCTTCCAGTGGCTAAACGCAGCAAATTTAAACTTGGCTGCGTCATCTTTAAAGCCCTGCCTGGCCTTGGCCCTGTTTTCATTTCCTCTCTTCTTCAGCGCTCTTCTTACTTGGCCCTACTTACAATTCCTACTTTCAACCGCAAAAGACATGGTGGTCTTTTCTTTTCTTTTCTTGCCCCTTCCCGTTAGAATGCACTACCCTTGGAGCTGAGACTTACTCCTTCTTACCCTTGCTTTAGATCCCTCCTGAAAATGTTATTGTTCCGCCAAGCCCATGGATAATCACTTTCTTTCTTAATTACCTACACTGCTGAATGTTTGTTTACACTGTGCTCACAGCGCCATGAAACTGTTGGGTGTAAGTGCGCTATAAAAATATTTTTAACATAACATAACAGAACACAACATAACATGAGTTATTGTTTGTAGCAAAGGATGAGACTCGAAAGGCAAGGTGGGTACATGAGAAAATGTCTGCCTTAGCGAAGAGGTACAAGGTGGATTTGTCCAAATCAAAGATGTTACAAGGGGGTAACATGTTGCAATACAGTGAGCAGAAAATGGAAAAGAAGAGGGTCATTGACATTGAAGTTCCGAGCGATTTGTGGGCAGCTTGTAAAGTTGCTATTGATTGGCCTACGTTACGTATAAACCAGTTAGGGATTCAGTTACAAATGGTCCTTCGCCTATTGTATTTGTATTTGTATTTGTATGTGGATTTGTAGAGCGCGATTGCTGCCCGGGGGCGTCCAAGCGCTAAGAACCAACTGAGAGGGGGGTGGTGCCGGGGGCCTTACTGAGGGGAGTTGAAAAGGAATGTTTTGAAGAAGTTTGAACAGATGATCACATGGCTGAAGTCCAAGGTAGCGCCACAGGAAATTGATTGGGTCAAGATAGATCGAACGGTTCAGGAACCGAAGGAGACGGTACATGAGTATTATGGAAGACTTTTGCAAGTCTTCAAACAGTACAGTGGGATAGATACATTACACCCTAAAGACATGGGACAGTTCATTTCAAAGTTTGGTTTGGGTCTGAGACAAGAGATTAGACTTGTGATTCAGCAGCATTTGATCTGTTGGCAGAACAAGCCAGTGGATGAGATACTGCGATATGCCAGGTATTGCGGTGATGAGGTGGACTCGAAACATAGGAAGCTTAAAGATAAGCTGATGTTAGTCCAGATGAAAGCTGCTGATAAGGGACTCCAGATGCAGCCAAGTAGAGTGACATTAGGGAGAAAACAGGGAAGTAATCAGGGAGGACCACAGAATGATCAGGATCAGGGAAAGGGAAAACAAGTAGACCCCAAAATGGGAATGGATGTGGCGACACTGAAGAAGACCACTGCATGTCATCTTTGTCACCAAATCGGGCATTGGAAATGCGAGTGTCCATTGAACCCAGCAAATCAGTTGCAGCAGGAGGGAGAGACAGTGCAGGTGCCTGAAATGATTAATACTGTGACTAATCCAAGATCGATGAAAGGGGGGACATTGGTTCCACAAGTGCAGGTTCCCCAGCCACCGAGAATCCCGCAAGGGACTCGGACATACCAGCAGATGTCTCTCTTTGATGGGCTTGATGAGTACAGTCCTGACTCGTTGGTATGACGGTGCCTGAGGGGGAGGAAGACTGCACTCTTGGGGAGGTCTTGGAGGTAGACCAGAGGTGACCGTTTGTAGAAGCTGACATTGACCGGCATCCTACCACCTTTTTGGTTGACACTGGTGCTACCCGTTCTACTGTTAGATCTGCAGTAGTTCCCAACCTACCCCTCCCGGAACAATCAATCCAAGTTGTAGGAGTAGCAAACAAGAAAATGACAAACCCTTTGACTGAGCCCATCCCTGTGAGAATAGGGACTTTCCGAGATAGACATCAGTTTGTGGTATGCAACTCAAGCCCAATCTGCCTGTTAGGAAGGGATCTTTTGTGTAAGCTTAACTGCACTATTTACTGCATAACAGATAGACAATTTGATATATCTGTACTAGTCTAGTACTCATCATCATGCATGCATTTCCTTTTCCTCCCATTACAGATTCATGATGCTCGGCTGGCAAGATGAATGAGTTGTCCATGTGTGATGTTTGTCTTTGTCAAACCTTTCCCTCAAATCTCACTTTCCATCCATTCATTGAACCCCTAACCCTCTTCCTCCCGGCTGTGTGATTTATTGAGGTATGACTAAATCAAATTTACATCATTAATTAATCACACACTTGCTGGGGCGGATGTGGTGAAAGCAACACCAACTCGAGGCGGGGTGAGGACCTTCTTCTGCTATAAGTATATAGCCCACACTGGCATTATTATATATATATTAGATTGCCCACCCACCAGTATTCCATATTCAAGATTTTCCAGAGGAACCTAATCCATAATAATTGAAAGCATCCTCCTCCTTCCAGCACTAAAGGTTACACTTGTCCACTTCATAGCCCAAGTCGACTTCAGTTTGTAACTTGTACTAGCCCACCATTCTGATTTATGTTACTTTAGCATTGCTTATCATGGTTTCTGGTTTGGTAGTCTTTTTCTCGTGTACTGTACTACTAGTCACACTCTAGTCTCCCTCAGGTGGCTGTCTAATTATTTTTGTGTCAAAACTTGCATATAAAACGGCCTTAAGTCAGTTTGAAATATGTCAATTTAATTATTCCCTGCGATCAATATTCATTCCTCATCCTACAGTTTGAGTTCGGCTAGAAGGGAGTGAAGCCTCGGTGCAGGGTCTGGTGCTTACTGCTTCACTAGTATACGACTAGTCCGCTAGCATGCTGCTGCTGCTGTCTACTATCACCACCAGGGCCCCTTTGGAAACCAAACCATCACCATGCAGCCATCGCTTCGCCTAATCACAGGTAAGAGAAGAACTGTGGGGGATTCATTGAAGATGCAATAATCTGTATCAACTATGGAAATAAATTTCACACACCCACACCCCTTCCGAGTCCACAGGGGTTTATATAGTTGCAGACCGCATAGACAAGGAGGAGAGAGTAGGAGGACAAGTGAGGGTCCCGCATCTATCTGTTGCTGTGTTACACTATCGGCAGATTTAAAAAACTGTCTGCGGCCCTGCGTCAAAGGAAACAGTGCAAAGTAAAAGAGTAACCCCCAAAAAAGATTTACATCATATGTAAAACTAAAAATGTATTCCCCTAACAAATATAAACTAGAAGAAAAGCTCATAACACCTGACCCACCCCTCTCCCTAACCCCAACCAATGGCCAATGAAACTCCAAAATCCAAATTGTCCAAACAAATGTCCATAAAAAATGATTCCAAAAACCCCAATCAAATTTCCCCAACTCCCACATTCCCACCCTCTCCCCAACAGGTCCCATCCACCAAACAAACAATTTTAAAAAGGGGCAAGAGACTGAGGCCTAGCGGCGGCTATGAGTCGGATCTTCCCCTCCAGCTGGTGAAAACGCTCCGCTATCCGGCTTTCCAGGCCCGCAAACCTCAGCAGCACGCAGTGCTGAAAGGCTCGAAGTGTGCAGGGTGAGCAGCAATGGTTGAAGAATGGCAGCGGGTGGCTGCCGGACCACCGAAGGCACTACTGGGGCCTGGCAGGGGCCTGGGGCATTAGAGGCTGCAGCGGCTGCCGCCTCCTCTTCTTCTTCCTGGGCCACCAGCCGCTGATATTGGGCCCTGATGCCTGAAACTCTCATCACATCCACATATTGGGGGCTGAGGAATCGAGGATACCACACATGTTATGTACTGCTAGTGCTACTGTGCCACTATATCATTTTATTTTATGTGTTTCTGTTTTGCTAAGAGTATTGGTTACAATTTGTCTTTTTCTTTCTTGATATAGCTACTCCTGCCAATCCACAATCTGACAGGCCGGAGAGAGTAACCAGGACCTGGCAAAAGGCAGCTGGAGGCCATCAGGGCCCAATATCAGCGGCTGATGGAGTAGACAAGCATTCTTCTTCTCTCTCTCTTGTTTAGCTAAATTAATCTTGTAGGCATGCCAGTTCGGCCTGCGCCATAGACAGACATGCTCGTGTCGCAGACTTGCAATACCTTACTACTGTCTGCAGGTGGGGCAGCTGTACTACACAATTATCTCATTTTCTATTATGGCCAGGCTCTATTAAATGGCAAATGCTCAATTTCACTTTCACCCTGACTAGTCTACAACAAGGCAGATGAATAGTAACTAATATGAATGCTGATAAGCGTCACAACGCCACGTGAGGTACTGGTATTGTAATTGTTGTAACCATACAGCCGATAGGCCACCCATGGCTGACACTGTCGAAAAATGCCATGGGTAGGGAGTGGGCCTCGGAGGGAGGCGACTGATGAAGGGTGGGTTCATAATATATATGCTGTGCTTGGAAACTACTGTGAGTCAAGGCAGTAGTCCTAAATACAACCTCAAACATTTTAACAAAAACCTTGATAAAAAAAAAACATTCCTTGTTTATTCTTCCTCCCAGGGATTTTTCCATTTATAAATGCATTGTTCTTCTAGCATTATTTTATCACCCTTGTCTTTGCTACTCTGGCACGGATTATGTTTTACATTCCGTTCATCCAGTCTTCACCTATGATTGAATACCATCCATCCATCCAAACGTGGCTATCATTCTCAACAAACCTTTCAACAACATACATTTGTCCTTTACCCACCCATGCGTCCTTGCTTTGAGTTGACCCATTAAACCCCTTGGAGGATTCCTTTCACCACACACTTTCACCAACCTGGGCAGGCATCCTTCTTTTACCTTTCACCCATCCTTCAATCACCCATGCATCCTATCAGCCACCTCTATCATCCCTTCACCCACACATCCTTCTCTGTCAGTCATATTACATTTCACCCATCCTTCCTCCTTCCATCCTTCTTTTGCTTTTCCGTCAACCCATCAAGGTCTGAGTCTTCTTCATAAAAATTTCTTTGCTGAGTTGAAGATAGAAGAGGCTATTAGTTACTCAACTCCCGCTGTATATGCTGATGCTAAGTAAAGGGTGTCTTTGACTATTCACAACTTAGTCTCAACAGTACAGTGCACCTCCTTGTATTCGAGTGTATAAATTGTCAATAAGCAAGCAATAAGGCTCACAACCGCCCACCACTGCTACTGGCTCACCCCCTGCAGCTGCCACATCTGCTTCCTACTGGCTGGCATCGCCGGCTCCGCTGGCCCTGACACTGGTGGTCGGTACGGCTAGAGAAAACATTACACATTGTTTAGATGCCATATACACCTCGCCCTAATCATATTTTTTCCGTAGCAAGATTGAAAATACATACACCACACACATCACTACAATTCGGGTACAGACAATATGTCCTATCAAAAATAATAAAATATCCAGTTGGGCATTTTGTTGGTGGCAATTTTTGAAATGTCGCTCAAGAAGACAACCTGTAAAGGACTGGACTCAGTGTCTAGAGCTATTGGTGAATCTGGGTTTTTGAAAAGAAATAAGACTGGGCGGACAATCGGACTTATGGTCTTCTTGGTAGGAAAATGTAAGGGTGCCGTCCTCCTCACACTTCCTTTCAGCCGTGGTGCACGGTAATCAGTTCACCATCAACTGCTACTAATATGTATATAATACTAGGCCTAGATGACATGAAGAGCAGAAAACACAACTTTGTGATATCCAATGTGACCATGGCCACTCTCTCGTTTTACTGATTGGACATGAGATAGTAAAAGAAAGCCTTCCCATCTTAACAAACACGGGTATAATACCTTACTTGGACATGCAATCTGCACGGCAGAGTAGTAGTACTAGTGTACTAGTAGTAGTAAGGACCAATGGGTTCTCAGGGTCTTACATTACCACCACTAGGCAGTCCACAAAATAGTTAAGGGGAGAGGGAAAGCTAACTGAAAAACCAGAAGAAAGCAAGCTACAGGCAGACTAAGACAGACAGAGGCAGTTTGAGGTACAAATTTAAATACAGACACTAGAAATATTTATTTATAAAGTTTTGTATAGCGCGGACATGACCCACGGGGGTATCAGAGCGCTTTACAGTAAAAGAACATACATGGTTGAGGTGGTATACAATCAATCAAATTTGACAAATTATGCAATAGCAATACAGAATATATATATAACAAACGGTGTTGTGCAGTAAACAGTTAATGAACAATAGGAGAGTGTGTTAGCAAGCATACATATTAAAACTACTAACGGTTCAAAGTTGAAGTCCAAAAGTACAGATGACCAGGCGTACTGAAGCACAGCAGAGCTTTCGATAACCTACAGTTATAGAGCAGAGAGGGCTGAGATATAAGTCTTACAAACAGTAGAATAATCAAATCCCTATTAGATAGGTAGTGGATATTAACCTCTTCCGTGCGGCTCCGATTCCCCCCCGGTGCTGAGCCCTAATGAAAACGGGCGTGGTCATGACGGAACGGTTCCATCATAAGCACAGCTCGACCGATGCTCATGACGGAACCGTTCCGTCATGAGCATCGAAGGGGTTAAGGATGACTCAGTGACCATCAGTAATTAAAACTTAGGAGATGATTTTTTTTTTAAAGCAGTAAAGGAAGTAATCCCACGCACAAGAGTAGATAAAGAGTTCCAGATGCTAGGTGCGATCCCTGAGAAAGCTCTACAGCCTGTTCTCTTCTTATAGAAGGTTTGAGGTTTCAGAAGGAAAGTGCTCACACTTCGTAGTTGTCTGCATCCTCCAGACTTTTCAAACTTTAGTGCCAAGTAACTGGGTGTATTGTTGTGTATTGCTTTGTGCGTCATGCACGCCACTTGAAGGTGTATTCTTGCCTCATAAGGCAACCAGTTCAGTGCTTTCAAAGTTGGTGATATGTGACTCTTTTCTTTTGGTTCCAGATACCAGTCTAGCTGCCGAAATCAGTGCTGCTCTCAGCGGAGCCAACTTGTATTTAGGGAGACCACAGAGAGTGGTGCTTCCGTAATCTAATCTAGGCAGTACATGGGCTTGTACTGCAATTTTTAGATCTGCCTGAGGGAGGAAGGGTTAGAGTTTCCTTAATATACTCATCTTGTGATTAGCTCCCTAGGTGGCAATAGAGATGTGCAACTGCATATTCAAATGTTTGTCATTGGAGATTATTAGGGATTTTGCCGAGTCAATGATGAGGGGGACACTGTCAAAGAAGGTTAGGTGTTTTAACCATAGGTCTAGCTTTGGAGTGTGGTTCGGGGGTGAGATGAGAATGAATTCCGTTTTTTTGATATTCAACATCAGATGGTTGAAAGTGAGCCAGCTTTGAGTGTTCAGTAGAGTAGTGTTGAGGGCAATGAAGTCATCAGGCGAGGTGATTTTTAGATACAACTGTGTATCATCCGCATAAAGATGATATAGAATGTTCGCTGAATTCAGTGCATTCGCCAGGGGCTTCATTAGGAGGTTGAAGAGAATCGGTGAAAGGGCAGAACCCTGAGGCACACCAAGTGTGACCATGGAGGGTTGCGAGAGTGAATTCTTCATCTTAATTCTTTGTGATCTGTTATTCCTGAAGGAGGAGAACCATTGCAGCACTGTGCCCGAGAGGCCCATCCTACTTTCCAGTAGGGACAGAAGGTTGTCGTGCTTGACCGTATCGAAGGCGGAGGACAGATCAAGTAGTATCAATAGGCAGGATTCATTGGGGTCAAGCATTTTTAGTATGTCATCAATAATGTGTGTGAGTGCAGATTCTGTGCTGTGTCCTCGGTAGAAGCCTGATTGGTGAGAGTCTAAAAGGTTGTAGTTCTCAATGTGGTTGCATAATTGAATTTGTACGCATTTCTCCAATAGTTTTGCCAAGGTGGGGATGTTGGTTATAGGACGGTAGTTGTTAAGATCAGATAAAGAGGCGTCAGCCCTATTTTTAGACAGTCCGGAATGATACCTTGACTCAGAGAGCGTTTACAATTTGTGCCCATAATGGTAGGATAGATGATTTTAAAGTCTTGAACAGGGCAGGAGGCAGGGGGTCATAGAAATGATTGGAGGGGTTGATTGCTTGAAGAGTGTTGTCAATAGTTTGTTGAGAGATTGTCGAGAAGGAGTGCCAGGAGGCGTTGTTTTTGAAGACGTCCCTTGGAATACTAGAGTATACTTCGAAAAAAGCGTCCGGATTATGGTCTTGGAACATGGGTTGAGGGAGGGCCATCCTAGTTTGAATGTCTAGCTCAATGGTCCTAGTCTTTTCCTTGATAAAATTGGCAAGCTTGTCACATGTAGGAGTGGCCAGGTCATTTAACTCTCTAGAGTAAGTTGTATTGCATGATTGTTGCTTGACGATTACAAAGAGTTTTTTCGGCCGGTTGATAGCTTGGTTCAGTTGAGTTCTGGAAAAATCTGCCTTAGCCTTAAGAATATTCCTGTTGTAAGAATTCCTTAACCTTCTAAGGTGCTCAAGGTTGACAGTGTTGGGAGCCGATTTCCAAAGACGTTCAGCAGCTCTTAGTTGTCTACGCTCCACATTCAGTCCCTCATTGAACCAGGGTGTCAGAACTCGAATTACCCCCCGTCCCCCGCTTGCCTGTGTGTGGAATGACGCCGATCTTCATGGAGGCAAGAGGCGGCCGGAGACAGGACTACATTTCCCGGCATGCCGAGTTTCTCGGCGCAAGGATGACGCTGGTTTGGCGCGCACCCGGAAGTAAAGACACTTCCGGCTTCTGCGGCAGCGCCAATAATTCAGCTACATCCGGAGAAGACGGTGCGGTAAGATTGTCTGGTGGCTCTCGGATTGGGTTTGTTTCTTGATGAGACTTTATTGCTCAGTTGAACACGTACTCAGCGTGTGTACACGGACCTCTAGAAGAGTGCATGAAAACTTCGACTGTGACCTCGCTAGTTGCGTGTGTTACAGTAATTAATTCTGAGAGGGTGAACTAGACATTTATTGTGCCGATCATTCAGCAACAGTGTTGCATGCCATCATTCTGCTTTTGGAGACTTTTGACTTCTTGGAGGAGCAACACGTGTTTTACAGGGACTAAGAAAAAACATTTCCTGTTGGCAAACAACGTTAAGAAGGAATTAGCATTGTTTGCTGTCTTTTGTTTTGTTTCCACAACTTTGTTTTTGCTTTGTTTACATACAGGAGAACCGAGCGAGGGGTATCTAAAGTAAGGGATCCTTGTGCTGATAGGTGAGCTGTTTGGTATGGTGTGTTCGGATATGAATGGAGGATTGCTTTGGTCTTTCACAACCTTGGTAATTTATGCATAGTTCTTCTGTTTCTTATGCAGTGAAACAGAATCCCTGGTACCGCCTCAAGTCTCCTCACCTCGCATTTAGTCCCTATCATTTACTTCCACAGGTACGAAGGAAGGGTTATGCAAGTGCGTTATATGTTCATATGAAGGAGAGTTAAACAACGGGTACGGGGGGGTCTTCTTCTAACAGCCTGTTCCTTTGTCATTCCAGATCTCCTTCCCCAATGTTCCCCTTCCTTTCCCTCCCCGGTGGTATTGTCTTGATGGTCTGTAGTTTAACTCAGCCATTGGGGTGGTTCTGCAGGGGAAGGCTTGGGTCATTCAGCACAGTTCCGAAGAGATAGAGGAGGAGCCTGACAGAATTATCGGCCACGTAATTCCTCTCTTCTCGACTGTGCTGGAAGACGCTATGACCACATTGGACAATATGATGACCGCCCTGGTGCAGGTTCAAGCTTAGCTTGCAGCCTCCAATAGAGAGGTGGCGGCTGCTAGAGCAGAGAATGCTCAATTAAAAGCCCGAATGGACAGAACCCTATCACCTCAGGCTACAGGAGGGTGTAACCCTGCTCCTTCAACCACGGTAACCGTTGAGATGCCCGCTCAAATACCCTTAGCTCCACCCGAAAGATTTTAAGGTGAAAATAGCAAAGTACAGGTGTTTTTAACACAAGTATTGTTGCATTTCATGTGCAAACCTAAGATGTTTGCCACGAATCAAGCGAGGGTAGCGTTTCTGATTTCCCATTTAGGGGGTGAGGCTGCCCAATGGGCGGTTCCGGTTGTCCGAAGAGACGACCCATTACTATATGCATGGGATGACTTTCGTGCTGCTTTTGAGAAGACCTTTGCTAGGAGAGCAGAGACGTTATCGGCTGATAGGGACCTGCTTAAGTTGAGACAGGGCGGTTCAGATTTGGTGACGTATCTGAATAATTTCCGCCGTCTGGTAGCCGAAACGGAGTGGCCTGAAGACAAACAATCAGCACTCTTTTATCAGGGCCTGAACGACGACCTTAAAGATGTTTTGGCTCAAATCGATCCACAGCCACGTACCTGCTCTGCACTCATCGACCTTACATTACGTCTGGATCACCGGATGAAAGAACGGAAGGGGGATCATAAGGCGAAAGAAAAGCCCGTTTTACCGTATGAACACTCGGGACATGGGGAGAAGTCTACCCCGGCGCCAGAGGCGATGGATATCGGAGCTGTTCGTGCCTCTCTAACGCTGAGTGAGAAGAACTATCGTCGGAAGCAGGGTCTTTGCCTCTATTGTGGGAAAAAGGGACATTTCCTGAGGGAATGTCCGGTGAAACCCAAACCAGGCAGGAATAGAGGTGGACCCGTGGCAGCAGGTGCTACTGCAATGGAGCCGGAAAACTACAAAGCTTGAAGGTGAGCGAAGGGGAACCATCAAGCAGAATAGCCATCCCTTCTATTACCCCAGACAAAGACTCTGAGAAGACACATTTGTTCTTAAGTATGTCTATGATAATCGCATCAAAAGAAAAACACATCAGAGCTATGATCGATTCGGGTGCCACCGGGTGTTTCATGGATTTTGCAGAAGCTGAGCGTCTAGGGGCGCTGTTGATCGCCAAAGAACACCCGGAAACGGTGTATGCCGTAGATGGTAAAGAACTGAATGCGGGACCCATCCTGTATCCTACTCCGGCATACGTGTTGTCCTACAAAGGAATACATCATGAGGAAATCTCCTTCAACATCATAGAGGCGCCTCAATATGGGGTCATATTGGGACTCCCGTGGTTGAAGAAACATGAACCCCAAATCCATTGGTCCTCCGGTGAGGTGCTTTTTCGATCCGTCTTCTGTGCAGACAACTGCAGCCAAGAAAAGACGAATCCTTCAAGGGCTTTGGCTTCGGTTCTACATGCGGCGCCTGCCGCAGAGAAAGAGGTCTCTCTACCACCTTGTTATAAAGCATATGAGGAGGTGTTCAGCGATGTGAAGGCCGAAGCACTCCCTCCTCATCGACCATATGATTGTCGGATCGATTTAATACCCGGCTCTGCAGTGCCCAATGGCAGGATATACGCGCTTACCCTGCCTGAAAACGAGATCTTACGGGCCTACCTTGACAAGTATCTGGCACTTGGATATATCCGACCTTCTAGATCCCCAGCGGCTTCTCCGCTGTTTTTTGTTCCAAAAGCCAACGGCAAGAAAAGATGCTGTATAGACTATAGAGCCCTGAATACCATCACAGTAAAAAATCAATACCCGCTGCCTTTGATACCGGTCCTGTTGGAACAAGTGAGATTGGCCACCGTATATACCAAGCTTGATCTTAGAGGGGCATACCACCTTGTTCGAATACGGCACGGCGACGAGTGGAAGACCGCATTCAAGACACGGTATGGGCTTTATGAGTATCTCGTAATGCCCTTCGGATTATGTAACGCCCCGGCCGCGTTCCAATATTTCATAAACGAGGTGTTGCGAGAATATTTGGACCATCATGTTGTCGTATACATTGATGACATCCTGATCTACTCGGATTCCATGGAAGACCACAGAACACACGTCAAACAGGTGTTGGGAGCTCTGTTGTCGCATCATCTATACTGTAAGATCACTAAATGCGAGTTCCACTTTACCACCGTGGAATTCCTAGGAGTGACGCTTACCCCTTCGGGACAGGTGATGGCTGAACGTAAGGTCAAGGCGATTACAGATTGGCCACGGCCATGCAACATCAAGGATATCCAATGCCTGTTGGGGTTTGCAAATTTCTACAGGAGATTCATTCGCGATTTCTCTGGACTAGTAACCCCATTAACTCGCCTTACAAGGAAGAACGTCCCCTTCGTTTGGGATCATGAGGCGCAGCGGTCATTCGACCAGTTGAAGAAATCCTTCTCCACGGCACCGATATTGATTCGTGCCAACCCTGATTCACCGTTTGTGGTAGAGGCGGATGCCTCGGAAGTCGCGATAGGGGCAGTATTGTCTCAACGGAAGGAAGACACCGGGGTATTGCACCCTATCGCTTATATGTCCCGGAAACTGAGTACGGCCGAATGCAATTATACAATCGCCGAGAATGAATTGTTGGCCATTAGGGATGCCTTCCTGGAATGGCGACATTGATTGTTGGGTGCAAAGCAATCGGTCACTGTGTATACCGATCATCGGAATCTGCAGTTCATGCGGGACGCAAGGCTTCTAACACCACGTCAGTTGCGTTGGATGTTGTTTTTTGAGGAGTTCAGGTTTATTGTCACCTTCAGACCGGGCTCGAACAACAAAAAAGCGGACGCATTGACCCGCCAGGAACACCGACCTTGCATTCCTTGACCCCTGACCGAGCAATATTCGATCCTTCTCGAGTGGTTGGTGTCACGCGGACACGAGACTTCCTCACAGGAGTGAGAAACGGTGTACAATCGTGTGTCTGGAGGACATGGATACGGCATCATCCTGAATGGAGGATGAAACATGGAGTACCCATGAGAGGAAATCAAGTACTTGTGCCGACGACCCTGCTGAGAAAACTTGCGTACTCCTGGTGTCATGACACCCCCTGTGCAGGGCACATGGGATACGTGAAGACGCTTGAAAAGGTAACAAGACAGTTCTGGTGGCCTTCTGTGCGACCTGACGTACAGTGGTGGGTGAGAGAGTGTACGACATGTGCACTGATGAAATCGAATCGACAACAATCACAAGGATTGCTCCAGCCTCTGCCCACCCCTGAACGACCTTGGGAGAGGTTTTCGGTGGACATTATAGTCGGTCTCCCCAGAGATCAGGGTAACACTGCCATCATCGTTGTTGTGGATTTCCTCACCAAGATGGGTCACTTCGTGGCGTGTAAGCAGGTCCCTATGGCTGGTCAATTGGCTCACCTTCTTTTGGTCCACGTTGTAAGGCTTCACGGTCTCCCTCGCGATATAGTGTCCGACAGAGGGGCCCAGTTTACGGCCCGTTTCTGGAAGACCTGGTGTGCGGAGTTGCACATAGCATCCTCTTTGTCCACCAGTTTTCATCCGCAAACTGATGGGCAAACCGAGAGGCTGAACCAAACCCTAAAGCAGTACTTACGTTGTTACGTCCAGGAGAACTCGGATGCTTGGGTGGACTGGTTGTGGGTGGCGGAGATTGCCTATAATAATTCCCAACATTCTTCCACACAGCTTACTCCTTTCTTTTGCACCTATGGGCATCATCCCAGGTTTACACCCCTGCTGCTGCCTAGTACTTGCCATAAAATTCCAGACGTCAAGGAGAGATTGTTGCACTTACGTAAAGTACTTCTTGACGCCCGCAGTAACCTGGTTCAGGCCAAAGCTAAATACAAATTGCAGGCTGATAAACATCGTAGGCCGAACCCTGTGTATAAAAGCGGTGATCTGGTATGGCTGTCCACGAAGCACATCAGGTTCAAAAGGTACAGTGTATTTAATCCGAGGTTCATTGGACCCTACAGGGTTGTGAAACACATCAATCTGGTGGCGGTGCAATTGCGCTTGCCGACCCATTTCCGGATCCATCCGGTGTTTCACGTCTCCCTTTTGAAACCGTCTCATTGCCCGCGTCGCAGGTTGCCTGTACCCCTTTGGGTGCAACATGATCGGGAGTATGAGGTACGGCGGGTGCTGGACTCCAAGAGGGTGAGGGGGCGCTTGCACTATTTGCTTTCCTGGAAGGGATACGGTCCGGAGGAGAACTCGTGGGAGCCTGCTGGGGCTGTGCATGCCCCCCGGTTGGTGGCCAGGTTCCACAAGGCCTTTCCGAACCGGCCCATGTAGGTTGGGGGTTCTTGTGAGGGGGGATGTACTGAGAGAACTCTAATTACCCCCCCCCGCCCCCGCTTGCCTGTGTGTGGAATGACGCTGATCTTCATGGAGGCTCGAGGCGGCCGGAGACAGGACTACATTTCCCGGCATGCCGAGTTTCTCGGCGCAAGGATGACGCTGGTTTGGCGTGCACCCGGAAATAAAGACACTTCCGGCTTCTACGGCAGCGCCGATAATTCAGCTACATCCGGAGAAGACGGTGCGGTAAGCTTGTCTGGTGGCTCTCGGATTGGGTTTGTTTCTTGATGAGACTTTATTGCTCAGTTGAACACATACTCAGCGTGTGTACACGGACCTCTAGAGGAGTGCATGAAAACTTCGACTGTGACCTCGCTAGTTGCGTGTGTTACAGTAATTAATTCTCTCTCGGCTGAGAGGGTGAACTAGACATTTATTGTGCCGATCATTCAGGAACAGTGTTGCATGCCATAATTCTGCTTTTGGAGACTTTTGACTTCTTGGAGGAGCAACACGTGTTTTACAGGGACTAAGAAAAAACATTTCCTGTTGGCAAACAACGTTAAGAAGGAATTGACATTGTTTGCTGTCTTTTGTTTTGTTTCCACAACTTTGTTTTTGCTTTGTTTACATGCAGGAGAACCGAGCGAGGGGTATCTAAAGTAAGGGATCCTTGTGCTGATAGGTGAGCTGTTTGGTATGGTGTGTTCGGATATGAATGGAGGATTGCTTTGGTCTTTCACAACCTTGGTAATTTATGCATAGTTCTTCTGTTTCTTATGCAGTGAAACAGAATCCCTGGTACCGCCTCAAGTCTCCTCTCCTCGCATTTAGTCCCTATCATTTACTTCCACAGGTACGAAGGAAGGGTTATGCAAGTGCGTTATATGTTCATATGAAGGAGAGTTAAACAACGGGTACGAGGGGGGGTCTTCTTCTAACAGCCTGTTCCTTTGTCATTCCAGATCTCCTTCCCCGCTGTTCCCCTTCCTTTCCCTCCCCGGTGGTATTGTCTTGATGGTCTGTAGTTTAACTCAGCCATTGGGGTGGTTCTGCAGGGGAAGGCTTGGGTCATTCAGCACAGTTCCGAAGAGATAGAGGAGGAGCCTGACAGAGGGCTTGGAAATCTTAGACAAGACATTTTTTCCTGTAGGGGGACAGAGGCGTCAAGGATTTCGAGTAACGTGTCATTGTAGAAGGTTGTAAGGTCATGTACATCAGTTATGTCCGTCATACGGCTCAGAGCGGAATCACAATGGCTTACCAAGGAGATGGGATTGATATTTTGTAAATTCCGTTTCCATTGCCTTGCTTTTGATGGTTGGCTCCTTTTTTGAATAGCTGCGATATTGATGCAGAATAGGATGCAGTAATGATCAGACCAATCGCAAGGGGTGATGGATTCCAGTAGGATGATGTATGATTTTGCAATGATGAGATCCAATATCTCTCCTTTGTTATGCGTTGGTCTGTCACTGAATTGGGATAACTCATGTTCAGACAGAAACTCTTTAAGACAACCAACAATCTGATCATTTGCGTTATTCCAATGGAGGTTGAAGTCGCCTAAGAAAATATGAGGCACCGGTGAGTTGTCATTGGATGCCATGATCTCCATAACCTCGTCAATACAAGTCACGTTATCACCTGGGGGGTGGTAAAATATGTGTAACTTGCAGGCTAAGCACTTAGCATCTGAGATATTAATGCATAGGTAATCAAAAGAGGATAGCTCAACGGAGTCCGCTTTTTTGACTGAAATTGAATTACGATAAATGCATGCTACACCTCCCCCTGGTTTCCCAATTCTATCGAGTCATATCAAGTCATGGGAAGGAGGAACCAGTAAATCGAGAATGGGAGAGGAGAAACTATTTAGCCAAGTTTCTGTGAGTGCTATAATGTCTAAATCGTCTTCTAGAATGAGTTTGAATATATCAGTAGCATGTTTGCTAGCAGATCTGCAATTTAAGAGCCCACACTTCAACTTGTTAATCGAGGGGATTAAGGTAGTCTGTTCTAAATTGATATTTGTGAGGTTATCACTATTTACAGATCTGTTATGAGTGTAGGTTCTCTGAGGGGATTGGATTCAATGGTTTGAATAGCGTCGCAATGGGACTTACTGTTGTCAGACTCTAGGGTATAAGATGTAACGAAGTTGTCAATGTCACTGTCTGACAGTTCATAATTTGACCTCCTGGTCCACATGGAGGAGGGCAGACTACCCAAATTAGTGTTTATAGGGGGTGTGATTTTGGATATGGGTCTGCTAGAAGTGTGGTTGAACTGAATAATGTTGTCAGAGTGCGCATTCATGGTACTGCCATTTCTCATTTGGCGACAGATTTGATTCACAGTGTCGTTGGTGGCTCTGTGTAGACTAAGAAGATCTTTCGTGATAATAGAAAGATTATGAATTTCCCCCTTAAGATTGGATAGGCCAGTAGCTAATTCCTTGTTTTGGTTGCTCAAGATGGAGAAGGGTCAGTTAGGGAGGGCGATCTGCCCTTAACGTCATTATGCATCGAATCCAATTGCTTGGGGATATCTACAATAGGTATGATTGTGTGATCCAATATGGAGGATTTGGGCAAAAAATGAAATTACGAAACCAATGAAGGCACGCCCATAAATACATTTTCCAGGCAGATGCAGCTAAACAGTGAAGTACAGAGAATATGTTTTGATTCTTAGGCCAAGGACACACTATCTACTACTAACATGGGGGATAGGGTAGAATCTCACGGGGACCTAAAAAACAAGGTGAGCCATTGGCTTACAACCCATAGACCGATCCCCAAACATATTAATGGCCATATTGCACACGTGAGAAGAGTAGATTGGGTGGGAAACAGATTTAAATCGACCGAGGGCGACTGCATTGTGGTAACCTTTGGGTATAGTCGTGCTGCCAGTTTTATTAGTAGCTGGAAAAGTGGTGTGACAAATAGTTTGATCCACACTATGGCCATAAGCTACTTTACTCATCAAATAACCTCGGTCATTACCTAACACAAGTACAGTCAACTCATGGACAGGAGGGGTTGCTCGAGCCAATAGCTGATAACCAACCTAGGGTTTATACATGGCCTACTGGTCCACATACCCTAACAAACTTTATCGACTATAGGCAGGAACACCCATGGCTGAGTAGGCTAAATAGCCATCATAGTAGACACCAAGAAAGAAGTGAGTTTTTTACTCGCCCCCAACAGCAGCTCTACTCATACTCTTATTATCCAGACACACAATACGGGGTCCCCATCTCAAATAGATTTGATGCTTTTTATGATACTGATTACCTAGATGAGATTGATTGACAAACCGTATACCCATCCTCCCATTCTATTTCTACTGAGCCCTCAACTAGGGAAGCTCCCCCTGATAGAATATCATGCAACAGATTGGAGTGTACACATGTCTCCACTCGAGAGGCTAGTGAAGCATCCAGGGTAGCTCCCTTAGTACAATCTCATGAAAACACACTGATTGTGAATGGGTGTAGTCATTCATGTCCCTCAAATCAAACCCAATGTATAGTCCCCAGTGGAGTAAAAATTTTTTTAACTACTAGTAATGAAACGCAAGTACATTTAACAACGGGTCATGGGGCTCAAGCGATCTCTTCATTTACAAACAAGGCCCAGATAGCAGGCTTGGGCCTCACCGAACAACGTTCCATACATCTCTTATCCTGGAATGTAGCCGGTCTGGCTGTTAAGGTTAACGACCCAGCCTGGTTGGCTCATGTAAAAAATTATACAATCTTATGTTTTCAAGAAACTTGGCTAGTAGATGAAAACGTACACATCGAGGGCTTTCAAAGTTTCTTCTTACCGGCTGCCCCGTCAAATAGCGGAAGATCTAAAGGGGGCCTGGTAACTTATATTAGTCTTGCACTTAGCTGCCAGGTCTCAAACAGAGCATTGGACAACAGACATATTCAAACCTTGGTGCTCAGGAGTGGTAAAAAGGCACTGACCCTTATCAATTTCTACAATGCTGCGTCATCAAATAGGGAGTGCAATATTCTTAACCTACAAAATTTTTTACAAGCAAAAGCGGCTAATCTACCTCGAAGTATCATCATCGTTGGAGATTTTAATGCTCATCCTTGCGGCAATCCTGAAATGACACCCATTGGCCTTTTAGGCTGTAACAATAGGTCTGGTTTTCATTTTGACCACTCGCTCCGTGGCACCTGCATCAACAACTTAATTGATGACAGGAATCTAACTGTCGCAATGACCACGTTGGAGGACTCACACATATTTAATGTCCCTACGTATAAAGGCCATGGTAAAGGCTCCTACATAGACCACATCTTTCTCTCAAGTGACCTTGTTGATTTAGCCACTGACTTTGAAATTCAAATAAGTATCTTCAGTGACCATAATCCTCTGTCGATTAGGATTGGAGGCGGCCTTTTCGAACTTAGGAAGCCTCGTCCTGATCGTGGCGTTCTAAAACCTATCAATGGAAACCGTCGTCTGAAGTGGTCAAAGGTTAACAGTGACTCTTTGTACAGCTCAATCAACACCAGTTGTGGTAATGATTTAGACCTTTGTGTCTCTCCTTCCACCTTGCCTGAAGTGACCTTGATTGCCTTCTCTGCTGTTGTTGACAAAATTGGCCAATTGCTAACTGTACCAACGAAGGGTCACCATGAACACCAACCAGGGTGGTTTGATCAAGCTTGTTCATTGGCCGGACGAGATCTAAAAAAAGCACTCAAGGCTACCCCAAGAGATCCTGTCCTTATAAAGTCTCTGAGATTTAAATACAAGACAGCCCTGGCAGTCCGGAAAAAAAAGTGAAAGCTGGTATTTGGGAAACTCTATGCGACCCTGCAATTCTGGGCAATAGCTCCAAGTTCTGGAGTATCATAAACAAACCTATGTTCGATGACCCCATCAACCCTATGGCTGGGACTAACATACCCGAGGAAGAGTGGATATCACACTATAGTAGAATTTTCAAAAGTGACAAACCACAAGCAGACTTTGTTTTTAAAACTTTCGATGAAAATTTGTTGTGTTTTACAGTGGGGGAGGTAGTAAAGGGGATCCAAGGTCTATCCTGTAATAAAGCACCTGGCCCTGATGGTATACCACCCGATTTATTTAAATCAAATACCCTTTTATGGGCACCAGTTATTACCGCAGTTGTAAACGCCGGAATCCTGGCTGGTTGCCCAAAAGCTTGGGGGTCCTCGACTATCGTCCCTGTTTTCAAGAAGGGCGATCGTGGCAGTGTTACATGCTACAGACCCATATCACTGATTAATTCAGTTGCAAAGGTGGTGGGGGGCATTATCCTAAATAGATTAACAGCATGGGCCAATGAAAATAATATACTGTCATCAATACAATACGGGTTCAGACCAGGCCACTCTACGATAACCCAATGTCTGAATCTATATTTAATAAACAGTAAATGCACCCTAGCAAGAAAAGGGACGATCCATATGGCCTTTATGGATTTATCGTCCGCCTTTGACTGTGTAGACAGAGGCAGGCTTTGGGAGGTCCTGCTAAAAATGGGAGTGGAACAAAATTTGGTCAACTTTCTTGTTGACCTCCACTCGGATACAAGAGCAAATGTCCGCTACACCCATGACATGAAGGTAACAAGGGATTTTAGCATAAATCGAGGTGTTAGACAAGGGTGCATCCTCGCCCCCTTTCTTTTTAATCTTTACATTAACGAGTTGGAGGAGCACTTACTAAAAACTGGCACAGACTATCCTTATATTGGTAAGAAGGGCATACCTGTCCTATTATATGCGGACGACGCCGTTCTAATATCTAGAACGGCGCTCGGTCTTCAAATCTTGTTAGACTCTTTTAATATTTTTATGAACTCCCGTGGCCTGAGCATCAATAACTCGAAATCTTTTACAATGATGACAGGCGTAACTCCCCAAAAAATATACCCTCACTTTGTAAATGGGGACAAAATACCGACCACCAAGACCTTTTCGTATCTTGGTGTCCTTTTTGACCATAAATTAACTTGGGCACCAGCAATACAAAAGAAAAAGGGTGAGGTAGTGCGGGCCAACGCAACAATACTGGACTTCTCAAAAAAAATGGGCAATAGTCCGGTGGCGGCTGTCCTGAAGTTATATCAAGCCAAAAGCACTGCAATCGCACGTTATGGAAGTGAAATATGGGGATCAGAATCTCTAGGTGTCCTTGAAGTTACTGAGAATAACTTTCTAAAGCAGGTCTTACGGCTACCTAGGGGCACAGCCAACTTTCCAGTACATGAGGAACTTGGTATTCCATATCTAAGTGATAAGTTGGCTGTGAATCCTCTGTTATGCTGGCTAAATAGCTGGCTAAATACAGCCATACCCCTCACTAGAAATATCCTTCAAGAGGCACTAGAGTGGGACGGCAGACTCAAGATCCCATGGTTAAAATATGTAAGAAGATGGCTCTTTGAACTAGGCCGACCAGATCTATTTCTATCCCCTGAGACAATAACTAAAACTGATGTAACCTTTGTTAGGAATACTTTTATGTTGTCCAGGTGCATGGCGCGGGAGGGAAATGAGTACAAGAAAAGTAGTGTGAGACAGTACGTTCTAACTAAAACTTGTTTACACATGGAATCTTACCTGGCTTGGCCTCTGTCCGGTTATGACCGTTTTTTACTAAAAAGGTTCCGATTTAACATGTTCCATCTTTTGCTAGCTGTACCAAGTGGAGCACATAGAGGACAAGTGTTGTCAGCTTGCGGCTGCGACAATAAGTCTCCGCAAGATCTGGCACACTTTTTATTCTTTTGTCAGTTTTATACACTCCCCCGTAATCTGTTTTTAAAAAGCAGCGCAGCATGCACAGGTGTCTCCCAGTGCAGTAGGATGCGGTGTAGAATGCATGGATAGTGCAGTACAGATCAGTGCAGCGGCACTGATTCCTCACAGTGCAGTAGTATGTAGAGCAGCATGCACAGATTCCTCAAACTGCAGTAAGATGCAGTACTGTGCACAGATTCCTCATAGTGCAGTAAAATGCGGTGCAACAGTGCAAGCATCCCCTCTTTAACACAAATGATGCCAATAAACACCCCTAGGGCCGGAAGGAAAGCCCCCCAGGGCACCCAGATAGAAGAGCCCAGCTCAGCCCCAGGGGCCCCTGATAGAAGAGCCCAGCTCAGCCCCAGAGGCCCCCAGATAGAAGAGCCCAGCTCAGCCCCAGGGCCCCCGGCTAGAAGAGCCCAGCTCAGCCCCAGGGTCCCGGATAAAAGAGCCCAGCTCAGCCCCAGGGGCCCCGGATAGAAGAGCCCAGCTCAGCCCCAGGGGCCCCCAGAGAGAAGAGCCCAGCTCAGCCGCCCAGGGGCCACCGGATAGAAGAGCCCAGCTCAGCCCCAGGGCCCCCGGATAGAAGAGCCCAGCTCAGCCCCAGGGCCCCCGGATAGAAGAGCCCAGCTCAGCCCCAGGGCCCCCGGATAGAAGAGCCCAGCTCAGCCCCAGGGGCCCTCGGATAAAAGAGCCCAGCTCAGCCCCAGAGGCCCCCGGATAGAAGAGCCCAGCTCAGCCGCCCAGGGGCCCCGGATAGAAGAGCCCAGCTCAGCCCCAGGGGCCCGCGGATAAAAGAGCCCAGGTCAGCCCCAGTGGCCCCCGGATAGAAGAGCCCAGCTCAGCCCCAGGGGCCCGTGGATAGAAGAGCCCAGCTCAGCCCCCCAGGGGCCCCCAGGATAGAAGAGCCCTGCTCAGGCCCAGGGGCCCCGGATAGAAGAGCCCAGCTCAGCTCCTGCAGAGATTCCCCCCAGCATTATTCAGTCTATTTCTTCAAACTCAGCAGAAGGTGCTGACAATCTCCTACCTGAGCAGAGACCTGTGCAGACGTGTCCAGGCTCTCTCCTCCTCCTGGGGGGCTGATGGGGGGGGAGATCTGGACTCTGAGTGGGGACAGGGGCAGATCTGGACTCTGAGTGGGGACAGGGGCAGATCTGGGGTCTGAGGGGGGTCTGTGGGGGTCTGAAGATGAAGGTATCTGCCCACCATACAGACAGGGCTCCTTCCTCCTCTGCAGCAGGCTGCACACACCAGGAGAAGGAAGAAGTGATGTCACCCCTGCTGCTGGTGCTGTCTCTGCCGCCACTGACCTGGAAGAGGAAACCCTTCTCTCTTTCATCCAATGACCAGCTTAGTGGTTTCATCCGCAGGCGAGGAGCGCCCTCTGGGGGCCGCTGACGGAACCGCCGCCTCCAGGCTCCAGCAGTGAATACATTTCACACAAACAAGCATTTATACCTGTAAAGACCTGGGGTTTCAGATGTCACAGACGTGAATGCTTTTAAGGGTCAGACAGTTCAAGTACAGGCCTCACACTTGGTTGCTGCTGAAAAAAGGTATTTGTAGCTTCACTTCAGATGAGCATCTTCTAAACACTGATGTAAAGGACTTAAGAGTATTTACAGAAAGGTGTCAACTGGAAGTGACAGTCTGTATTTCAATGAATATATCTGTATTTCAATGAATATATCTGTATTTCAATGAATATATCAGTATTTCAATGAATATATAAGTATTTTGGTTAGTTTTGCAATTAAACTGGATAGCGTATTAGTTTTTTAAAATTATTTATTTGCAGTTTTTTTCAAATCCACAGCGTGGTACATAGGAAAGTAAACAGAGGAAAATACCATGGAGTTTTAAACACCAGATCAGTGACAATGCAGCATAGGTCATGTGTCAAAGCGACAATTAAAGAACATAGCTGCCAAGGTTTCATATTGCTATGTGTGACATTTTCATAATTTCAGTTTGATTATGAGTGACATTTCAATGACAATGAGTTACACTTTTCTCGCGAGAAAAAATCAAGCAATGAAGACGAGGGGAACATATTTAATTAAATAAAATTTGAGCAACAAAAAAATCTTTAAACTGCTGCGAAGCACTTGAAACTCATTAAGCCTCACTGAGGCGCAGAGAAGTCTAAGGCATAGCCAACAGCTAGTGCGCTGTAGTGTTAATAATTTTATAAATGGGACTCCCTCAACATTTACACAGTTGTTTCGATGTATTTCAAGGAATGGCTTGTTCAACTCGAGGCAGCTCAGCAAGAATTAGTAAATATACAAAATAAACTACCTGTTCTATTTTCCATCCACATGCTCCAATAATTGGTGAATTTTTGCTGCACTTTAGTTTAGCTAGCATTCATGTACCACACGTATACATCCGGGTACGAGCTGCCTCACACACATGGGCACTACCTTCGAGAGACCCCTACCAGCCTCTTGAGAGCGCTGAAATTAATTTCCCCAAGTAAAGCACAATTTTGCTGTTGGCTCACCAGGATAAAGTCAAGTGAAAACTAAGGGGGGGGGGGGACAGACTGGAGCAGTAGCACGCACCCCAGGCATTTTGGTCGAGGCAGCCTCAGGCTCTTTGAAGCACACACTTAGAGGCTCATTAGGATGGCGGGAGGATCGCCACCTCCGGGACTTGGAATCGTCTGCCGTATGTGCTTTATAGATCCACTCCGGCATCCAGTGTAGGAACCTGAAATAACTGAATTTCAACCTGACCTCCTGGAGAAAACTTCCATGGTCTTTCCAAAGGTCGTGCCTGTCCTGCTCAGACAGTGAGAGGCACAGCCTCTGCTCCCACAAACAGCATCAATTGTAGGCAGTGGTGCTCGAAAAAAGGCTGTCCACAGCTGTAACATACAATCCCACCATGGTGTCCATAGATCCTTTCCACATCAGGATATAATGCAACATTGGGGCAGTATCAAGATCATAAGGGGGAGAACCCAGCATGTGTCGCAGGCTATGCAGGAGCTGTCTGTACTGTCAGTGATGCAATTGTAGCAGCCCATAATCACGCATGAGAGTAGCAAAGGGGGCCAACTCACCGTCCCCTACTATATCGTCAACAGAGCGTATCCCTCTGGTCTTCCACTGTGTAATCAGAGTTCAGATCATACTTTGTTCCAAGCAGCTCCTTGAGAAGAGCAGGGATCAGCAATGCGCTATACGTCTGAGCCAGGTGAAGCGGGAGGTCAGTCAACCACCACTGTTATGCCTCACAGTAGCAGCTAAATTGTTCATCGAATTACCTCTCAAGGACCTTCCTGCCCTCTCACAGCACCTGTGCATAGGAGAAGGACCTAACGTTTTCCTCCAAGTTAGGGGAGAGGAGTTGGCCTAACGGCTAGGGCGGTCGACCTCGAACCTAGGGAAATGGGTAGTCTCGGCAATGACGCTGAACATCCTGTGATTCTGGGTAAATCGCTTAATCTCCCCGTGCCTAACAAAAATGAATGTGTCCTAATGTAATGCAACTGGTGCTATGTAATTCGCTCTGATACCCTATTCGGGTCAAATTTGCACTATATAAAACTCTATTAAAAAAAAGAGTACTGGCTCAGATATTGGCACCATCTGTGCTTGTCTTTGTCGTGATTTCAAATAGGTTACACTAACCTGTTCAGCCAGGTACAGCGGGAGCGATGAATGTGGCTAGTTGTCCCTATAATCTAGTGGTATCACAACCTGTGAGAATATAAATAAACTCTACCAAGCGTAACAACACCAGGGAAGGGGAAAAAAGGGACAAAGGAAACAATAAAGTCGCAGCAGCCAAATAATCTGATAGGTGCCGTTGGATACGTGTATGAAGAAGGAACATCAATGGTATCAGACTGGATTTCCTGGAGAAGGAGAGAGAAAGGGGAAATCACACACACATACAGAACCACTTAACCAGATCAATATACTATGTGTGTACAGTCACTTACAACATTATGCTGCCACGTGCTCTCCATGGAAAACAGAAAAAGAGAAAAAGAAATCATAAAAGAAAAAAGCTCTATTCCTTCCAACAGCAGCACTTGCGTTGTCCTGAAGTATGTGCCACTCATTAATTCATAGAGCATATATATCATC
Source organism: Lissotriton helveticus (assembly GCF_964261635.1). NCBI lineage: Eukaryota > Metazoa > Chordata > Amphibia > Caudata > Salamandridae > Lissotriton > Lissotriton helveticus. The sequence continues at coordinate 147,832 of NW_027611651.1, read as the reverse complement.
ACAAAAAGTCCTCTCAGTCTGGCATCAATTAAGGATAATTATCGACCATAGTGATTTCATCACACGTTAGCACTCCTGCAGTCCTGTGCTATCGTTTATCAAGTTTGTCAGAAAATGCCAGAATAATAATATGTCTGTTCTCCTGTACACAGTTTGTATTCTATTCATACAGATGACTCCGGAGTAACTGATACTTACTTACTATGTCCAAACAAGGATTGAACATGACACAGGGTTATAACTCCACCCTTCACAAACAACTCACAATCCTTTGCTTAACTTGAGCCTTCAATAGTCGCAGAGCATTTCCATAGTCATAGAGCAACAGCTCTATCACGGTGTTCGATAACTAGGTCGTGCCACAGGCGCCTTACCTCCTCTGGCAAGGAAACAAAGTCTTCAGCTGATACTAATGTACCATGCCGCGTCCTTCCCAATCCCAGCGCGTTCAGTGCACGATCGGGGAAAGCACCGTACAAACCTCCACAAAACGAAACAAATGCTCCTGACTTGCTGGCAACAGGAAAACAGTAAAAAACGGCTAGGAAATCACCGCGGCGGCTTCACTGGACTTGCGGTGCTTCCTGCTGGAACTGACTCCACAGTTCAGGTGACAAGCACCGGATGACGAAACAGGAAGAGTACAAAAAGGAAAGTAGGTAACAGAGAGGTAGGACATCGCCCCTAAGCATTCTGGGCCATGTAGTTCAACTTAATATCACAGCCATTCCTCACATACAGGACCTTCACGAGTGAGATGTGACAGAACCCCCTCTCCATGACCGACGTCCCGGCGGTCCACTAGGCTTCCCAGGGAAACGAGCGTGGAAACGCCGCAGTAGGGCAGGACACCGCAAATTGGTACGCGGCTCCCAAGATCGGTCTTCAAGGCCATACCCTTTCCAATCTACTAGGTACAGTATCCTCCCTCTCACATGCTTGGAATCTAAGAGGGCCCTCACTATGTACTCATCTTCCCCCTCTACTACCACTGGTGAGGGTCTAGACGGTAATCTAGTGTGTGGACTGCAAGGTTTTAGGAGGGAGACATGGAATACAGGGTGAATATGCCAAGTCGCAGGCAGAGTAAGTTTCATAGCCACAGGATTACCAATGCTATGAATTAGGTAAGGTCCTACAAATTTAGGCTTCAGTCTAGTGTTTCTTTTGAACCTTAAATGTTTTGTGTCCAACCACACCCTATCTCCTACTTTATACAAAGGTTCGGGTGTTCTCTTCTTATCTGCCTGACACTTATCCCTGTCTCTGGATGTCTCTAGATGTTGTGTAGCCTCCTGTAACATTTCCTTCAAATGGGCGTGATGTTCCTGTATGGATGGATGCATAGAGGTAACAGGCTGCTCAAATGGCATCATATTAGGATGATATCCATGGAGACAGTAGAAGGGAGAGCATCCTAAGGAGGAATGATTCGCATTATTGTACGCGAATTCAGCCGTCCAAAGAAGCATACTCCATTCCTCACTGTGTTGTAAGGTGAAACATCGAAGGTACTGTTCTAATGTTTGATTTAGCCTCTCTGTTTTGCCATCAGTCTGAGGGTGATAACTAGTTGACAACCTAGCATCAATTTTCATTGGCATGCACAGTGCTTTCCAAAATCTAGAGGTGAATTGAGTACCCCTGTCAGTGATTAAAACGGAAGGAAGACCATGTAGTCTAACTACCTGCTGCAAAAAGGTCGTGGCCAACTCTCCAGATGATGGTAATTTGGGTAATGCTATAAAATGCCCCATTTTAGTCAGGTGGTCTATGACTACTAAAATGGTATCATACCCTAAACTAGGGGGCATTTCCACGATGAAGTCCATGGAGACAGTGTGCCATGGCGCTGGAGGAATCGGTATGGGCCTTAATAAACCACTAGAAGGCTGATGCCTAGCCTTGGACTGAGCACAGACAGTACAGCCTTGAATATAGGTCTCTGTATCTTTTCTCATTGTGGCCCACCAGAAGTACCTAGACAGAGTTTGCAGTGTCTTTTCTTGTCCCAGGTGGCCCCCCCAAGGGAGAATCATGAGTCCATTGTAGCACCTTATGTTGCAGAGACACATGAGGAATATACAGCTTCTTGTCATGGAACAACAGAGCGCTCACCTTGGACCTCAGCAGTGGAACACCATCCAACCACTCCTGTTCGTTCAATGTCTTGTAGTGATCCTTCACCTCATCCAAGAACTCGTCGACTGTCGTCACAGCGGGAATTACCGATGGAAAAGATGCATTTTGTAATATGCTAGGAGCTTCTTCCATTGAGACCATGCTGCTCTCCACCCCACCAGGAGGTCTGGACAAGGCATCTGCTTTACCGTTCTGGGGTCCTGATCTGAATTTAATTACGAAATCGAAATCTGCAAAGAACAGAGACCAACGAAGTTGTCTAGGCATCAGGGCCCTGGCGCTCTTTAGGAACAGTAGGTTACGATGGTCGATTTAAATCTCCACTGTGTGTCTTGCCCCCATCAGATGATGCCTCCATTCTTCGCAGACCCTTTTTATCTCTAACAACTCCTTATCCGTGATGCTGTAATTAATTTAACATGGTGACAACTTCTTAGATAAGTAAGCAACGGGGTGTACTTGGCCTGTGTCAGGATTTCTCTGAGACAAGATACCACCTAAGGCATAGTGAGAAGCGTCTGTCTCCACAATGAAAGGTTGACTAGGATCAGGATGCCTCAGAATAGGTGCACTGGTAAAACACTCCTTCAATTGCTGGAAAGCTTGTTCCGCCTCTGTTGACCATTTAAACGGAACTCCTTTTCTAAGTAGAAGTGTCATAGGCTGAATGGTTTTCGAAAAATCCTTAATGAACCTACGATAGAAATTCGAAAAGTCTAAAAAGCTCTGGAGGCTCTTCACACTTGAAGGAGATTCCCACTGTACGATGGCATCAGTTTTCTTTTTGTCCATACAGAGACCTCCAGGTCCTATAACATACCCCAGGAACTCAACTTCTTTAGTGTGAACAAGACACTTCTCCAATTTGGCAAACAAGCAGTGCTTCCGTAGTCTTTCCAGTACTGCTGCTACGTGTTGCACATGCTTATCCACAGAAACGGAATAGATCAAAATATCGTCTATATAGACAATGCAACACACGTCCAGTAACCCTCTCAGTACATCATCCATAAAGTATTGGAATGCTTCGGGGGCATTGCATAGATGGAAGGGCATTACCCGGTATTCAAACAACCCATACTTGGTGCGGAATGCCGTCTTCCATTCATCCCCCGCCGCATCCGTACCAGGTGGTAAGCCCCCCTCAGGTCCAATTTAGTGAAGATGGTGGATCCCTTCAGCTGATCGAGTAAAACTGGAATTAATGGCAACGGATACCTGTTCTTTCTGGTAATACTGTTGATGGATCTGTAATTGATGCATGTGCGTAGGCCTCCCTCCCGTTTAGGGATAAAGAAAAGAGGCGACGACGCAGGAGAGGAGGAAGGACGGATGAACCCTGAACTCAACAATGTCTGCAGATAACTTTGTAGATAAGTGTTTTCAGCCTCTGAAAGGGCATAAATCCGACTGCAGGGTATAGATGCTCCGGGTTCCAAATCTATGACACAATCATATGCCCTGTGGGGAGGCAATTTACCCACTTCTTGCTCATCGAATACCCCTCTATACTCCAGGTACTCCTTAGGTATGGTGCTGACTAGACACACGGACGGTGTGCTGCAACTAGAGGCCAGGAAAGCCGCAGGTTTGTCCAGTATCTGGATGGAAGGACTTCCTTCGTGATTGCAATGTTCCGCACAAAAGGAGGAATTCAATTCAATGGTACGAGCCGCCCATTTCACTAGAGGATCATGTAATGTGAGCCAAGGCATTCCTAAAATGAGCTTGAAGTTGGGGGCATCAATGAGGTCGAATTGTATGACTTCGTAATGTGTCAACCCGACTTGCATGGTCATCTTTTGAGTGTGATAACACACGGGTCCGGAAGTCAAGGCAGTTCCATCTACCGCCTTAACAGGCTCAGGTTTGAGCTTTCTGACGCACTGGATACCTAATTCGTAGGCGTACTTTTGATCCATAAAATTTCCAGTAGCGCCGGAATCCAATAATGCATGAACTTGAACAGGTCCTGTAGCTGGAATTTCCAAGGACACGCACACATTCATATGTGCTACAGCAGATTGTATAGTGTTGGCCAGGGTAGGGAAGACCTCAGTAACATCCAGCAGCAAACAAGGGGTCTCCTTCTTGTTTGCGCTTGTTAGTTTTCCGAATGGTCTGCCAAGTGTTCAACTACAGACGCCTTTTGTAATCCAGGAGGGCTTTTATACGGAGGACGGACCCGAGACTTGCAGTCTTTAATAAAGTGACCTGCTTTGCCACAATACATACATAACCGCAACGTACGTCTGTGATTTCTTTCCTCAGTGTTCAAAGGCCCTCTTATTCCGCCCACCTGCATGGGTTTGGCTCCATCCGGACCCGAAGAACGCTCTTCTGTGGCTGGCTTGGCTCTAGAAAATAGAAACCGAGTGTCAGACCTTTGTTTATCGTCTTTTCTATCCAGGAGACGATGATCTAATTGGACCGTCAGATCTATTAATTCTTCACATGTAGAGGGCATGTTCACCACCTGGGCCAATACGTCTTTCAGTTCGCCCCTCAGTCCTTGATAGAACATTGACGTTCTCTTCTCCACTGGCCATTCCGTTTCAATTACCAACCGGTTAAATGTGGTGATATAAGTCAATAGATCCTGTGAACCCTGCTTGAGTGTAATGAGCTCCCTATCTAGGGACAACTGGTGTGCCTTTCGATCAAAGAGCTTACGCATCTCCTCACAAGAATTGTGAAAGTTGTGTATGACAGGATCATTCTTCTCTATCAAAGGAAAGGTCCAGCTAGCCGCATTCCCTCCCAGATAAGACATAACGAAAGCTGTCTTTGCTTGGTCATCAGGGAATACCGCAGGTTTGCACATAAAGTGCAGTTTGCACTGCCCCAAAAATATACCAAACTTCTTTGGATCACCAAAGTACCGCTCAGGAGGGGCGAAAGGGAGCTGTAGGGGTTGTATCACCTGAATAGAGGAATGCCCAGACCCTCCCATGGGTGCCGGTGTTGTAGTGTGAGTAACCTGAGGTGGTAAAGTTCAGTCCCTAATATAAGAAGACCCTCGCGTACCTAAAGGACCACCCCAAGAGAGACCTGCCACCTCTCTTCTCATAGTACCTAACTCGTTCTTTAATTCCAGATTTTCTCCCCTAAAGGCATCTACCTCCATACGCAAGGCTGTCAGAGTTTCTAGTACCGAAGTGAGGACCGTGTTTGTATCCATTGCTCAGGCTGTACAGTACCGTGGGCTTGTCACTCTGTCGTGATTTCAAATAGGTTACACTAACCTGTTCAGCCGGGTACAGCGAGAGCAATGAATGTGGCTAGTTCTCCCTATCCTCTAGTGGTGTCACAACCTGTGAGAATATAAATAAACTCTACCAAGCGTAACAACACCAGGGAAGGGGAAAAAAGGGACAAAGGAAACAATAAAGTCGCAGCAGCCAAATAATCTGATAGGTGCCTTTGGATACGTGTATGATGAAGGAACCTCAATGGTATCAGACTGGATTTCCTGGAGAAGGAGGGAGAAAGGGGAAATCACACACACATACAGAACCACTTAACCAGATCAATATACTATGTGGGTACAGTCACTTACAACATTATGCTGCCACGTGCTCTCCATGGAAAACAGAAAAAAGAGAAAAATAAATCATAAAAGAAAAAAGCTCTATTCCTTCCAACAGCAGCACTTGCTTTGTCCTGAAGTATGTGCCACTCATTAATTCATAGAGCATATATATCATCACAAAAAGTCCTCTCAGTCTGGCATCAATTAAGGATAATTATCGACCATAGTGATTTCATCACACGTTAGCACTCCTGCAGTCCTGTGCTATCGTTTATCGAGTTTGTCAGAAAATGCCAGAATAATAATATGTCTGTTCTCCTGTACACAGTTTGTATTCTATTCATACAGCTGACTCCGGAGTAACTGATACTTTCACAATGTCCAAACAAGGATTGAACGTGACACAGGGTTATAACTCCACCCTTCACAAACAACTCACAATCCTTTGCTTAACTTGAGCCTTCAATAGTCGCAGAGCATTTCCATAGTCATAGAGCAACAGCTCTATCACGGTGTTCGATAACTAGGTCCCGCCACAGGCGCCTTACCTCCTCTTGCAAGGAAACAAAGTCTTCAGCTGATACTAATGTACCATGCCGCGCTCCTTCCCAATCCCAGCGCGTTCAGTGCGTGATCGGGGAAAGCGCCGTACAAACCTCCACAAAACGAAACAAATGCTCCTGACTTGCTGGCAACAGGAAAACAGTAAAAAACAGGTAGGAAATCACCGCGGCGGCTTCACTGGACTTGCGGTGCTTCCTGCTGAAACTGACTCCATAGTTCAGGTGAAAAGCACCGGATGACGAAACAGGAAGAGTACAAAAAGGAAAGTAGGTAACAGAGAGGTAGGACATCGCCCCTAAGCATTCTGGGCCATGTAGTTCAACTTAATATCACAGCCATTCCTCACATACAGGACCTTCACGAGTTAGATGTGACAGTCTTCAGGGGCTTTATTATTATTTTGAATTTGTATATCAGCTCACAGCTACCCAAGAGGGTTTCCGCAGTCTATTGGCTGAAAAGCCATGTTTTCAAGGATGTGCGAAATGAAACAAGATTAGGTTGCAGACGGAGGGGCAACGGCAGGGTGTTCCATGGGGTGGGGCCCAAGTAGGCAAAAGAGCGCCCACCCATGCGAGAAAGTTTGACTTTTGGGATTCGAAATTTTTCTTGGGTGGAGGATCAAAGACTACGGGAGGGAACATAAGGGCAAACTAAAAGTTGCAAATAGCTGGGCGACTGTGAGTGCTTAATGCGGAACATGTAGGTTAGGGCTTTGAATTTGACCCGCTTTTCCACAGGCAGCCAGTGGAGGTCAACCAGCAGTCCGGCTGTGGGAGTATATTTGGGAGCGCAGCAGAGTAGTCTAGCTGCAGAGTTTTGAACTCGCTGTAGTTTTCGTATTACCTCTTTGTTAACGCCCAGGTAGAGTATGTTCCCATAGTCCAGCCTAGAGGTGACAAGGGCCTGCACTACGGTACGCTGGGCATGAGATGGGAGCATCCACACAATCCTACTCAACCATTTCAAAATGGTTAAACATGTGGCAGCAACCTTGGTGGCTTGCTGTCGCATGGAGAGAGAGTCATCCACATTGAAGCCCAGGTTACGTACATAGGTGGACGGCTGAGGAAGTGGACCCATCTCAGGCGGCCAATGTTGGGGGGCCCCAGAAGTCTCGATCTTTACCCAGGAGCAGGACCACAGTCTTATCGCCATTGAGCTTTAAAAAATTGGCATTCATCCAGGTCGCAACTTTACAGAGGCCGGATCTAAGAGCAGAGGGCTGGGTGGTGTTACCTGCTGAAAGAGAGAAGAGAATCTGGGTATCGTCGGCGTAGGAAAAAAGCGACAGACCGGACTCCTCTACCATAGCCGCCAGTGGTTTAACATAAATGTTAAATAGTAGAGGGCTGAGAATTTAACCCTGGGGGACTCCGTGAGGAGAGGGACGAGGCTTTGATTTTGATGTGGTGGAAAAGACCTGGAATGTGCGGCCAGTGAGAAAAGAGCTAAGCCACTTTAAGGCTGCCCCGGTGATACCCGACGATTCAAGGGCCTTTATGAGTACGGTATGATAAACCGTATCAAAGGCCGCACTAAGGTCAAGTAGTATCAAGGCCATGGTTTCTCCTGCGTCAATCTTATGACGCAGCATTTCTGTCACTCCAAGGAGAGTGGACTCTGTACAATAGCCAGACCGGAAACCGGACTGGGAAGGGTGTAGGAGCCCATTTGTTTCAATGAACTTAGATAAATGTCCTTTGATATGTCTCTCCAAGATCTTAGAGAGAGAAGGCAGAAGTGAAATAGGACGGAAATTGGAAGGAAGAGAGGGGTCTGCATTAGCCTTTTTTAATAATGGGACGGCAATAGCATGTTTCCAGTCAGGGGAAACAGTTGAGTTCGTAAGAGATGAGTTGAGAAACTGAAGAATATGGTCAAGAGAAGGTGATTCAATTTGTCGCAAAACTGTAATAGGCAATAGATCACAAGGAGAGCCAGATTTGATTTTGCTGAGATGTTGAATGAAAGATTCCATGTCCAGAAGTGGCCAGGAGTCAAGATTAATCGTTGTCTGTGTTGAAACAGAGCGATTATCAGGCGCTAAGGAAGAGCAGATAGCGGACTACGCAAAGGAAGGGACAGGAGGGGTGGCAGTGCTAGCCAGGGCCGAATATATAGTGTCTACTTTTTTAAGAAAGAATTGAGCAAGCTCTTTGCATTGTGTGGTATTGAGAATAGGAGGTGGTGGCAGGGTGGTAGCGCCCGATAGATCCTTGACAATGTTGAATAGGGTTTTAGCACAATTATTCGCCTGCATAATAGACAAGGAGACATAGTTAGCGTGTGCAGCCCTGCAGTGGGAATGGTAAGAACGCTTAATGGTAAGACGGTGATTATTTAGCTTCTTGGTCGAAGGTGGGAGGCAGATATCAAGGGTAGTCTATATCCAGTTGCGGAACGCTAACAAATCCAAAGTAAGATTATATAGGGCTTAGGGGCATTATTAGACAGCAATAAATTAAACTTAGTCATGTCCAGGTTTTTCCAATTCCTAAAGGGCATAGCCATGGGGCTGCTATTTGTGGGTGCAAGGTGGGGGCCAACTACATTAAAGCCCACTAAAAAGTGATCAGTCCAACTAAGTGGAATGGCCACCGGGTAATGTAAAGAAGGCAAATTGGAGAGAATAGGGTCAAGGAGATGGCCAGCTTTGTGTGTAGGCCCCCAGTTTTGAAGTAAAATGTTCAAAGCTGCTAGATCGGAAACCAAGGTATTACCAGTAGTGCAATTGGGATCCTCTAGATGGAGGTGGAGATCACCAATGATTGTGAAATTAGCTGAGTGTAACAAAAGCGGGGCGACAAAGTCAGGGAAATTAGAAGCCCATGAACCAACAGGGCTTGGAGGGCGATACACTAGTAGCCCAGACAGGGTGAACGGTGGTGTCAGAGTTAGTTTAAAAGTTGCAGCTTCACAATCAGGAATTGATAGTTCATCAAATTTGCAGCACAGATTAAAAAAAAAATTTATAGCAACTCCTCCGCCCACCCTGTCTCCTCTATCTTTTCTTACAATCACATAGTTCGGGGGCAGGGCTCTGGCCACATCAGGTCCCGAATAACTGTTTAGCCATGTCTCCGTTAAAAAGATGGCATCGGGTTGGAGATCCACCAAGAGATCAAAGATGTCTGCCTGTTGTTTGGGGAGGGACCGACAATTAATGCTAAAACAAAGAAAAATATTTGGGGGAGCTGGCTTACATTTCTTGGTAATTGGGTAGGCATGCAGGCAGAAGTGCTGGGTGTAGTGGTGTGACTGAAGTCAGTGGGGGGTGGGGGGGTTTAAGAAGAAAGTTACAGCCTGGACAGACTGAGGTGTTGGTGTTAGCATCCCAACAGACGCACATTGATCGGGGGTAAGTGCGAAGGTTGCGTAGCTGAGTGGAGGAAAACTTGATTTTGGTGTTGTTTTGAGGGTTACCAGGGGCAGGGATTTGGGCCCCAGGTCCCGGCCTGGTGCAGACGGGCGCAGACGGGCTTGCATTTGGCGCGCCCCCGGCGCGCCGCTGCGCACGTCCACTACGCTCTAGTTCCATAGGCTGTTTTTAATGAGCCCGCCAGGGCAGGGGACGCAAGCACTAGAGCGTCCCTTGCCTAAGATGACGGCAGCAAATGGCACAACCCGGAAGTGGGTAAAAAATTAGCGTGCAAAGTTTCCCCTTGGCCTCCCTCCACTCAAACAGTCCGCTCTTGACTGCGGTGGACTGGGGGGCAGAGGAAAAAGTGCACGATGCCACACCAGTACGAGGCAGCAAAAATTAAAGTCCCTCAAGTACACACAGGTAAAATATAAAAATTTCAAAGGCAATATTTCCCACAGTTTTTTAAAAGGTAACAAATCACAGAGGCATTCAAAATTAAAAGGATGCAGAGTGAAAAATGGTAGTCAGCAACAGAAGCAACTCGCAATTCTAACTGTTCAAGTTATACCAAGCTGTATGCATACGCCAATGGGCCTGAGGGGTTTGCAACCGTCGAAGTTTATGGTCGAGTTCTAGAAGATCATGATCAGAGGTACTGTTTGGGAGGATCAAGGCGTAAACGTTTACAATGGACGCAGGAGTTGAAAGTATAGTCTGCGTCCCTCAGGTGCGCCAACCACCATGGATCCATCAAGGCACGATCATCAATAATGTCAGAGAGAATGAACCGGTCTCGGGGCTGCCTGGTCATATGGTTTCTGGACTTGTCAAGGTGCCATATTCCAGCACCCCCCTCATGAATATCCTGGCTGTCCCAAAGGAGAGCATGAGTTTGGTCAGCCGCCCAGCCATAGATAGAGCCCACACACAAAGACTCATTGAACATCTGAACCTTGTAAACAAAAAGGATACTGAGTTCCCCGGGGATCAAAAGGAGGTATGGGAGAGTGGAGACAAAACTAAACTATAGTCAGGGAACTGGGTGTTCCCTTGTTGGAACTAAGGGACCTCACACACCCAGGAATCTAGGTGTCATGCTTCATCATTGGTCCCCTGCTCCTCGTCAGACTGGCGCTGCAATGTCTGACGGGCGCCGTAGGCGCTCTTTGTTGGAGATCTTTTGTTCCAGCCAATAGTTTGTATGCGTGTGAGGGGTCTGGTGGTGGTGTAGTCGTGAAGGGAAAGTGAGGTTTAAAAGGAGGTGAGTCAGTCCACAAGGGATTTTATTCGAGTGGCTGACTCCCTTATTAAAAGGGTGGGAGGGGAGAAAGAAACTGTTTAATTGACAGCGGACTGACTCAACCCTCTAAAAGGTCGACATGTTTAATCCTTTATTACACTGCCATATTTTCAATGAATGGACATGCTAATTCAACCATGCCTATCACTGTGTAATTGGGATTTAGACCTCATAGACCATTGTTGTATGGGTTATGGAGCACTTTTTCGGATCCTAGGTTTAATAGGAATTGTATCCACCTAATGTTAAAGTGGTATTCCTGTATATATTTCTTCCAGGTTCCCCCTTAGAGTAGGACCTGTTGGCTTGCTCCCTGATTGACCCAGTGAGGTTGTATCCTTTTAACTTTTTACTTTATTTTTTCACTGTGTAGTACATCTGTTTTGAGGTCCTGAAGAATTGCCAGACAGGCATGAAACATGTCGACCTTTTAGAGGGTTGAGTCAGTCCGCTGTCAATTAAACAGTTTCTTTCTCCCCTCCCACCCTTTTAATAAGGGAGTCAGCCACCCGAATAAAATCCCTTGTGGACTGACTCACCTCCTTTTAAACCTCACTTTCCCTTCACGACTACACCACCACCAGACCCCTCACACGCATACAAACTATTGGCTGGAACAAAAGATCTCCAACAAAGAGCGCCTACGGCGCCCGTCAGACATTGCAGCGCCAGTCTGACGAGGAGCAGGGGACCAATGATGAAGCATGACACCTAGATTCCTGGGTGTGTGAGGTCCCTTAGTTCCAACAAGGGAACATCCAGTTCCCTGACTATAGTTTAGTTTTGCCTCCACTCTCCCATACCTCCTTTTGATCCCCGGGGAACTCAGTATCCTTTTTGTTTACAAGTTATCTGGACATATACTCTGGACCCCGTAAAAAACTGTCCACACTGGTTCCTTCCTTTGTATTAAACATCTGAACCTTGGCTAAAATATATCTGCCCTGGGGGGCCTGCCATGTCCGCAGTATGCAAACCCTCTGGGATTTGTGAAATAAGATGTCCAACCCACTCTGCCCCTGTTCCAAAGGGGTAGATGGGTGTGTAAGGGTAGTCAGGATCCTGCTGGCATGTAGTACCGTACTCATCCAAACCCTTCTGAATGTATCATGTTCACTAGGTGACAGGTGTGTGTCCTGGAGCAATGCTACATCAAGGTGGTGCATCTTCTGAAATGAGAGGATTTTCTGTCTCTTGATAAAATGGGTCAGGCTGTTGTCATTAAGGGGCATATTTACAAGGAAGTGGTGGAGCACGGCGTTGGCCTCCTTGGCTTAACGTCACGCTCTCCACTTCTGAAATGCAGGACTACACCGTATTTACAAGAATCCGGTGCAGCCCTGCATTTCTCCCTGTGCTGGTGCTAAATTTAGCTGCCTAGCGCCAATGCAGGCAGCCTTGCACCATACTGCAACGGTGCCTGCTTTGAGGGGAGCAGGCCTGCCAAGTACCACGCATCAGGGGTTAGAGTAACACATTTCAATGTGGTGGTCCGCATCACCGTATTGAAATGCAAAGACACACATTTTGCTTTTAGTTGTTTCCTAAAGGTGCTGTATATGGAAATTTTGTTTAGGGACAGCAGTAGTTTATTCCAGTATCTTGGGGCCAGATACGAAAAAGCTTTTCCACCAGTCTGACTCAAACGTATACGAGGAACCTGTAGAAGGCCTGGAGTACTGGATCTGAGATTTCTGTTTGGTGTGTGAAAGGTGAGTTTCTTTTGTAGATAGTAAGGGCCTCTGCCATTCAGCGCATTGTAAGTGAGACAACAGATTTTGAAAAAGGATCTCTTCCTTACAGGTAACCAATGCAGCTCTCTCAGCAAGGGAGCAGAAGGGGAGCCAGCAGGGGCGTTCAGTAACATTCTGGCCGCCGTGTTCTGAATCACTTGTAATTTAGTAAGCAGGGTCTCTCCCACTTCCGCCAACAGAGCATTACCATAGTCTAATTGGCTGATGACCACGGCTTGAACTAAGGTTCTGCGGTGATTAGTAGGCAAGTAGGGAAGAATTTTGCAGAGTAAACGCATACTATAGTAGCAGGAGCTAGTAGTGGCAGCAATGGGGTCTTTCATGGTTAATTTAATGACTGATCTAATTTTAGGCCTAGATTTTTAACGCATATTTTAGGAACAGGAGCTGGTCCCAATTGTGAGGGCCACCATTCATCAGACCAGCTAGCTGAGGCTTTCCCCGTTAGCATGACCTCGGTTTTTCCAGTATTTAACTGGAGGCAGTTCTGTGTCATCCAGCTAGAGATTACAAGCATTCCGCTGGAGAACCGTAATTTCTCTGCTTCTATCTTTGGGCCAATAGTAAATATAAGCTGAGTATCATCAGCATATGAAATTATCTCAAAACCTAGCTGTTCTACAAATTTTTCTAACAGATATGGCCCTAGCATGATAGTTTGTGTTCTGTCTGACAAAGTTCTGCAACCACTTTAAGGCTGCCCCTTGAATGCCACAGGAAGCTAGCCTCTCCGCGAGCCTTAAATATGAGATGGTATTAAAAGCCGCTGAGAGATCTAAAAGGATCAGTACTACCGATCCTCCAATGTCTATTTTCTGTCTGAGCGAGTCAGTTACAGCGAGCATGGCAGTCTCGGTACTGAAGCCCGGTTGAAACCCGGATTGTGATTGATCCAGAATTTCCTTGGACTCCAGGCATAGACTTAGTTGCTTGTTAATTATACTTTCCAGCAGCTTGCCCAATAAGGGTACCAAAGGAATAGGGCGGTAGTTGCTTAGTTCTCGGGGATCCGCAGTTGGCTTCTTCAATATTGCTTCCTTCCATGTTATTGGAATGGTACCTGATTGTATTGAATAATTATTGATATTTAGAATTGCTGACACGCAACGAGTGACTAATAGGGCCATTGTCTTTGGAGGACAAAGATCTTGGGGTGAGCCAGATTTTGAGAAGGAGAGAGCATTGGAAACTTCCTCAAGCGTGGTTAACTCGAAACAATCTAAGGTGCTAGCTGCCATTTTTTCTAAGCCCTCTGTTCTAGTAGTGGCTTCAAGGTCTTGAGAGGTGATCGATGAAAAGTTAGCATAAATATCAATTATCTTTTCTTGAAAATAGATTGCTAACTAATTACAAAAATCTTGTGTTTCCATAGGCAATTGTCAACAGACATGAAGAGATACAAAGTCTTTTACTATATTAAAAAGGGCCTTTGGGACGTTAGTGGCACGTTCAATTTGGTTAATAATAAATAGACGTCTGGCTGATTTTAAATTCAGATTACAGCTAGAAAAGGATTGTTTAAACCGTAGTTTGTTTCTGCGGGTCTTTACTAACTCGCCAAAGTCTCTCCAATCTCTTGCATTTGGAATTTTCAATCTTTAGCTCTGAAGTGCACCAGGTGGCTGATGGTGGACATTGGGGAGAATCCAAAACTGTCACAAAGGCGGTATTAAATTCTTCCAACGTCGTAGGAGCATCCTTATCCTTCTTTAATGATTCCAGGTAAAAATCCTCATTAAAGGCTTCTACAGAAAGATTTCGCCACGGTCTTGCGCCACTTGTTTTTTCCCTGCACTTAAGTCTGAGCTCTTAGGGCATGGCTGTTGGATAGAGAACTTAATCATTGAATGATCGGTCCAAGTGAGAGAGTCTGGGAGGTTACAGGTTAGATGATCAATATTAGAAAAGATTAGGTCTAGCGAGTGGCCAGCTGGATGAGTTGGGCCTGTAACTCTTTGGGTGAGTAGAATCATGTCAAGAGTAGAGAGGAGTTTATTAACCTCAGGGTTCGTATCATTTTCACCATGAAAATTAAAATCCCACAACAAAAGAAATGTATTTGAGGAGAGCACATGTATAGCAATTAGATCTATCAGTTGGTCCGTGAAATTGGTCTTAGTTCCTGGGGGACGGTATATTGGTGCACTGTTCCAACTATCTGTTGGTGACGTAATAATCTTGAAAATTCCCAGTTCTATACTTTCATGCATGGCACTCAGATCCGTCACGTGAGTCATCCTGTGATTCTGGGCAAATCATTCAATATCTCCGTGCCTAACAAAAATGAATGTGTCCATCTGTAAAGCAACTGGGGCTCATATAAAGCACTATGATCCCCGATACCTCTGGGTCAAGTGCGAGCTTAATGAAACTCCGAAAAAAATGCAGGGGACATTCCTATTCCGACTCTAATGCTAACCCTATGAAGCACCCTACAACTTTAGGGCTACTTACACAAAGACGGACTGTAATCCAAGTCACAGAGTTTCAAACCCACTACTTCCTGAAGTAAGCCTAAAGGAGGTTCTGGCGGTGCCGTACCGAAAGAACCAGTGGAGGCCAAGTTGCGTGAAGTTTGGGTGGTTTCCTAGGGTCAGCTCAAACTGCAGCGGTTTAGGGAACGCAACTCTTCCCCCTTCAAGAGTTTGACATCAGCCGCTGTCCTAGTGGTTGATGTACTGTCTAATTATTTTAAGGGGCTGAGCAACCCCTGGTCATAAGCAGTGAATACCCATGCTCCTCCAGAACAAGGGCTGTCTGTCCCCTGTCAACACTCAGCATTTCTGTAAGGAACCAGTTATGTTTCAGCCCCACACAGGACCAAACTAGTCTTCGTGGATCTCTAGGACCAAACACTCTGGTCCTGTGATTGGGTCGATCAGCAGCCCTAGTTTTGTTGTTTTTGCCTGAAGTGTTCACCCCATGTCTGCTAAAGGTGGGTTTATGAGAGAGAGTTTACTGTTCACTGGCCAGCCGCCTACAGGTGCTGCTGGAGAGGGTCTAGAATAGGTTGGGTTTGCAGGTAAGATGAGGGACGGCTGACCTTTCCCACGGAGCGGCGCTGTTAGCAGATAAATGTACACACTCTTGCTGGCAGTACTAACAGTGGCACACAGGGCTTGGCATCACCATCATCGTTCCTTTGTAAAGCGTACATGTATCTATTACTTTCATGTTTTACATCTCAAACCTTGATTTCCAAACCTGTGCTGAATATACTCAGCCAGCAGCCCATCTGGACATGGTTGGAGGGGGCCTGATCCAGTCACTTATTTCGATTGTGAGGATGATTAAGTGGTGATAAACAGGTTCGACATTGAAATCCATCGGCTTTGAGTCTCTGTGTCCTTCCCTTTAAGATTTCACTAATCAACAGTGTTACATCAGGCCCCTCACACATCTCCGATGAGGAACACCCTAGACCAGTGGTCTTAAAACCTTTTAATGCCACGCCCCCAACCCCACAGCGATCGTCGGGCACCCCTCAGAATTTTTCACAATTATTCTATTCAATTGACAATGTTTAAATATGTCTAGACTTATTTAAACATTGCAGTTAAGTACTGTTTTAAGAATGCAATCAAATACGTGATTGGCAAACATACTATTCTGGTCAGGCAGGCTTTAATATAGCCTTATGGCCCGCTGACGAGGGCCTGCGTCTTGGGCCTGTAACGGGTTCAGGGCCTTTAACGACCAGTGTATCCAGAGGCAGAAGTGTAGAATATTCTAAATTAAAAAGAGAAAAAACATGAAGACAAACATTGGAATGTCGGAGCTCCGGACTTATGCCAGCAATTACAAGCCATTTAAGGGCTTTAATACAGTGAAAATGTATCTCAATACATAACTGATTGCAAATTGCCGCTTTGTTATCATTTTATCCTCCCCTCCGGAGTCAGCAACTAGGTGTTTCAGAAATGTATGACCTTTTTATTCTGTACACTGCAGTAAAAGCTAGGGGCAGTTGTCGTGTTCATCAACCAAACTACCTTTTAAATTAGTTTGAGCATACCGAGTGCCCTCCGCCTAGATTGAGAAACCAGTTCTCGGTGAACACCCACCATGCCATACAGGACAGGTAGGGAGTCATCTTTCTTTACTTGAATATCATTGGTTCGCAAAGCCTTCCATACCAAAAGTGCCATGGTGGATGGAACTCTGGCGCTGTAGATGTGCTATGCTCTTTCTAGCATTTAACAGTAACTAAAGGTTTCATTTCCAAGTTCTGACAGTGACCCAGTCCTAGTCTACCAGATATTGACCTACTATGCTATGCTGTATCTCAAACCAGCTTTATAGGTATATCAGCAAGCACCTGTTTTAAAGAGAACCAGATGCAGAAAAAGGTTTACGCAATCAAAAGAACCAAATACAACAATTTTCATATCACAATTTTTTGTGTCAAATGTTTTGGTTCTCTAAAATTTCTAAATGACTCGGCCTCACTAGTAATTATATTCAATTGTATGAATATTTAGATATGGTGTCCTGGCTTTAGAAGTACTGGAGTGAATATGTGCACAAAATGAGGACATTTTAACACAATTCCTTACACAGATTTGAGCTGGATAAACTGTGTGATGACAGCGATCCTTGTGCCAATCATCCACACTCGAGCTCATCTGGTAACAAAGACAATCATCAGTAGAGACTACTTATCCCTATCGTGGCTCAGTCCACGAGGGCTTTCAGTTCCATTATAGTCAATTATACATTTAAAGTTCAGCTTCCGTAGGACTATGGAATGATTATTCCCCAGAGGAACCCACAGAATTCTCTTTTACAAGTTACATACGACAACAGCTCAAGCAGGTGCTGCTCAGTAACACCAGCAGAGGGCTCCATAGATTGCTTTTGCTCGAACTTTAGCACTGTATGTTCTTATAGGGGCTTTGAGGAACAGCCTTCCTTCCATACTATGAAAAAAGCTTGAAACACTCGGTTAGTCCTGGACACAGGAAGACCGACATTCTGGATATGATTGTGGCATAAAGATTTCGACAAAAAGCCAACCCTTAAATAACCATAGCTTTATAACTGTTCACCCTTACAAGGTGCTCACAGCTTTCTGAGAAACTCTTTGTACTTTGGCTCCTTTATTCCACGTCCATCACAGATAGGGATGTCTAGATATAACACAATCTAACACCCAGTATATAAAGTTGCACTAAATAAGACCCTTAAAAAAAAGTCTCTTTGGAATATGACAAATCTATGTCTACATCCCTCTTGTAGTAGAATACTTACAAGTACTGAACATTTTATGACATTTTTATGAATTGTTAACAAGGGGAGTGCCAAGCCACAGACATATTTTTAACTTTCCTAAGAAATGATACATTGGTTGGACAAAAATGACTGAATTAAAAGAAGTGAAGCCCAGGTCTTTGTATCACAAGTAGCTGTTATCTCTCTATTAACACACAAGAGCTAGTCCCATCTCAAAGAAACCTTGTCAGTCATGTGAACACCGAAAGCAGAGCCATTCTGAGAGCAGTCACACTGTTGAGACAGGACCCCCCTCTAATGCCACCTGTGCCAGACTCCCTGCTGAGGGCAGTCACACTGTCGAGACAGGACCCCTTCTAATGCAACCTGTGCCAGACTCCAGGCTGACAGCAGTCACACAGTTGAGACAGGACCCCTTTCTAATGGCACCTCTGCCAGACTCCCTGCTGACAGCAGTCACGCTGTCGAGACAGGACCCCTTCTAATGCCACCTCTGCCAGACTCCCTGCTGACAGCAGTCACACTGTCGAGACAGGACCCCCCTCTAATTCCACCTCTGCCAGACTCCCTGCTGACAGCAGTCACGCTGTCGAGACAGGACCCCCTTCTAATGCCACCTCTGCCAGACTCCCTGCTGACAGCAGTCACACTGTCGAGACAGGACCCCCTTCTAATGCCACCTCTGCCAGACTCCCTGCTGACAGCAGTCACACTGTTGAGACGTGAACCCCTTCTAATGCCACCTCTGCCAGACTACCTGCTGACAACAGTCACACTGTCGAGACAGGACCCCCCTCTAATGCCACCTCTGCCAGACTCTCTGCTGACAGCAGTCACACTGTCGAGACAGGACCCCCTTCTAATGCCACCTCTGCCAAACTCCATGCTGACAGCAGTCACACTGTAGAGACAGGGCCCCCTTCTAATGCCACCTCTGCCAGACTCTCTGCTGACAGCAGTCACACTGTAGAGACAGGGCCCCCTTCTAATGCCACCTCTGCCAGACTCTCTGCTGACAGCAGTCACACTGTCGAGACAGGGCCCCCTTCTAATGCCACCTCTGCTAGACTCCATGCTGACAACACAAATTATCTTGAGTTTAGGGGCGCAATATCATTTATTTACAATCAGCAGTAAAATGCCAAAATCCAAATCATTTTTTTATTCTATTACATATCTTAAACACATGCCTTTCTTTTTAATATGTAAAACTTACTCATTATTGTGTACATTTTATAGCATCGTGGTTGGTTCTACCTTTATATTATTTTTATACAATCAATCTTTTTTTTCATTTCTTTTGTGGAACAATCATGTCAAAATCGAGCTCCATTAGCCATCAAAAAATCGTCGTCCAAGAATGTAAAATGGTGATTTTGCTTAACTATCACACAGTCAGTGTCAACTATCAGTGACTTTTATAAATGATTCCTCACACTCCTGAAGAGAAGCCGCGTGCTCACCCTGTCTATCACACAGCATGCAGGTTGGAGACTTTCATTAATATTCTGTATCTGGTGAACAGACACCGTGTGCTCAGCCTGGCTATCACACAGCTGCAGCTCTGAGACCTTCATTATTGATCCTGCACTCTTCTGAAGTGAAGTACTCAGCCTGGCAATCACACAGCTGCAGCTCTGAGACCTTCATTATTGATCTTGAACTCTTCTGAAGTGTGCTCGACCTGGCTATCACACAGCTGCAGCTCTGTGACCTTCATTATTGATCCTGCACTCTTCTGAAGTGTGCTCGGCCTGGCTATCACACAGCTGCAGCTCTGTCACCGTTATTAATGATCCTGCACTCTTCTGGGGTGAAGTACTAGGCCTGCCTATCAAACAGCGGCAGATCTGTGAGCTTCATTATTGATCCTGCACACTTCTGAAGTGTGCTCGGCCGGGCTATCACACAGCTGCAGCTCCGTGACCTTCATAATTGATCCTGCACTCTTCTGAAGTGAAGTGCTCGGCCTGGCTATCACACAGCTGTAGCTCTGCAACCGTCATTATTGATCCTGCACTCTTCTGAAGAGAGGCTGACGTCTTTGTAGCTTTGAAAGTTGACAAAAGATCTTCACACATTTACTGCAATGACATGGCTTTTCACGTGTGTGTTTGCTGGTCAGTACTTATATATACATAACATCTACTTCTACATTCACTGCATTTTAATGATTCCTGTGTGTGTTTTCTGATGCCTTTTTTGACCTGAAATATTTATGAATAGTAATAATAACCCCCCTTTTTTTTTCTTATCTTTATCTTTTTTAGAAACTTGGCTGTGAATGGAGCACAAATGTATATCACGGATAGAAGATATTGTTACAAGCACAACGCAATCCACAAAACTATATACACTAGAGATATGAGCACGGATCTATATTGAATCTTAATATAGATACCACATTTCAATATTGATTTCCCATCGGTAAAACGAGTAGAAGGGGTGATACTCTGTAGGTAAAGAGTACATTATTTTCGAAGGCCGTAGAGTTTACAACCACTAGTCTCTTTAGTCTCTGATTTCAAATGTGACACTCTCAGACTACTGACCGTAGAAAGGAATTAGGATATATAAGGATGTGGGAGTAGTGGCTAGCTAAATAGCATGCAAGACGGGTTCGTCATGGGTACTATACCTGACCGGATTAGAGCTCTCTCTCCCTCCTTTCTTATCTCTTACTATTCTTTTTCACTTAATAATTCTTTTTGTTCTACTACTCAGCATCTACTGTCTGTCACTTATGAATCGTTTCCTTCACCAGTCGGACATTGTCTCCTCCATGTTCTTTAAGTTCCTTTGAACGCAGTATGGAATTGGGGTACTATACCCTTCATTGTCTTCAAATGTAAACATTAATGTAATTTGCTGCTTTATACCACACACCTTGGAAATGTGCCCTACACTGTTAAACACAATGTTCCTTTTACATTAATTTATTTTTGTAATGGCGCATTTGGGAACTCTGTGTGGCGTTAAACACAGAGTCTCTCTTCCCTTGTTATTATTTTGCTCACTATATTGCTTGCAAAATGTCCGTGGTGGTCATGTGACCAAAAGCCCGTGTGCTCGAAACGCGTCTGTTTTTGTGCCCAATAAAGAAATTCTAAATCGTACCTGGCTGGTGTGGCTTGTCGTACCTTCGTTCAGCGGGAGGATCGAGTGTGTATATATATATATATATATATATATATATATATATATACACACACGAAAACTCCTCCACGCCACTTCCAATCCACACGGACCAGCGAGGCGTTCCCACAGGAGACGGACCACAGGATCAGTTACAGGTTTTCTTTATTTTGGCAGATACAGCTGGAAAAAGTGCATTACGCGTTTCGGGCTACGCAAGCCCTTGCTCACATGTGTATATATCCATTGTCACATTCCTTGCACTTGAATGGTTTTTACAGTGTGTATTCGTTGATATTTTCTTAATGTTAATGATTCACTAAAGCTACTTTTACATTCATGGCAATGATATGGTTTTTCCCTAGTGTGTGTCCTCTGATGCTGTTTTAGTTGTGACAATCGACTAAACCTCTTCAAACATTCTCTGCAATTATATGGTTTTTCTCCTGTGTGTGTTCTTTGATGGTGATTTCGGTCTGATAATCGACTAAAGCTCTTCATACATTCACTGCACTTGAATGTTTTTTCCTGTGTGTGTTCGCGGATGAATCCTTAATGTTGAAGATTCACTAAAACTACTTTCATATTCACTGCACTGGCATGGTTTTTCTCCAGTGTGAGTTCTCTGGTGCCGTTTTAGGCTTGATAAATATATAAAGCTCTTCCTACATCCATTGCACTTGAATGGGTTTTCCCCAGTGTGTGTATTCTGATGCTGTTTTAGGTCTGACAATCGAATAAACCTCTTCTCACATTCACTGCACTTGAATGGTTTTTCTCCTCTGTGTGTTCTCTGATGCTGTTTTAGGTGTGATGATTGACTAAAGCTCTTCAAACATTCACTGCACTTGAATGGTTTTTCCCCTGTGTGTGTTTGCTGATGAATCCTTAATGTTGAAGATTCACTAAAACATCTTCCACATTCACTGCACTGGAATGGTTTTTCCCCTGTGTGTGTCCGCAGATGTTGCCTTAATGCTGATGAATCACTAAAACTTCTTCCACACTCACTGCACTGGAATGGTTTTTCCCCTGTGTGTGTTCGCAGATGTTTCCTTAATGCTGATGAAACACTAAAACTTCTTCCACATTCACTGCACTGGAATGGTTTTTCCCCAGTGTGTGTTCTCTGATGCTGTTTTAGGTCTGATAATTGAATAAACCTCTTCTCACATTCACTGCACTGGTATGGTTTTTCCCCAGTGTGTGTTCTCTGATGCTGTTTTAGGTCTGATAATTGAATAAACCTCTTCTCACATTCACTGCACTGGAATGGTTTTTCCCCTGTGTGTGTTTGCAGACGTCTCCTTAATGCTGATGAATCACTAAAACTTCTTCCACATTCACTGCACTGGAATGGTTTTTCCCCAGTGTGTATTCGCTGATGCTGTTTTAGGTGTGATAATTGATTAAACCTCTTCTCACATTCACTGCACTGGAATGGTTTTCCCCCTGTGTGTGTTCGCAGATGTCTCCTTAATGCTGATGAATCACTAAAACTTCTTCCACATTCACTGCACTGGAATGGTTTTTCCCCAGTGTGTATTCCCTGATGCTGTTTTAGGTGTGATAATTGATTAAACCTCTTCATACATTCAGTGCAATGATATGGTTTTTCCCCTGGGTGTGTTCGTTGATGTCTTTTTAGGCCTGATAACTGAATAAAGCTCTTTACACATTCAGTGCATTTGAATAGTTTTTTCCCTGTGTGTGCTTGCTGATGGGGTTTTAATATTGATGACAAACTAAAGCTCTCACTGCATGTGTCTGAGACTTCTCTCTTGGTTAGCGTCTCTTGCTCTGGTATATACTTGTTTACATCCATTGACTGTACATCCTGAAGGGCCAACATGACTGATAAAGCACTTGTGTTATTCTTGCATTCCCTGTATGAGTCGTATTTTGCACGTTTGTTTTCCGATTAAAGAATAAAGTGCAATGGTCACCAACTACTTTCCAATCACATAACGTGTGTAAGGCTTCTTCGAGGGCGATTGTGTCTTTAGACTGGATAATGGTTCTGCATGTTTGCGGGTAAAGATTCATTGTCCTTCTGGCCGGTGCACAGTGGAACAGTGCTCTGTATTTTAGACAGCTGAACCCCTATTTCTTTTAACCTTCACTTGTCTGACTCCACTCCGTTGCGCTTTTCAATGGTTGCTGTGGATTGGTCGGAAACAGTTTGCAATAACCCTCTAGCACTGAATGGTGGCCTGGTATTATTTAAGGAAGCAGAGCACTGCTGTAACCACCTCATACCAACCTCATGATCAAAGCTGTTATTGGACATGTTTACACAAGAGGAGGTTTATCAGTGTTGTCTTAATTTTCTAGAGGTTATTTCTTTGTTTTGAGGCATGGAGGTGCACAGCTGAGACTCGTGGAATCACTGAATTTCTCGTGTCCCTTGTCTCTTCTTTCAGGATGTCTCAGTTTATGTTCGGGTTCGGCTGTCTCTGATGGCACTTATGTTTTCCTGAATACTGGAACTCAATATTTCGGACTTCGTCTTTGCAGATTTACAGTGTTATCTTCCTCATTTAGAAAAATTTCGTACAATCAAAGATTGTTTTCTGTTGCATGTAAAGAGATTTAAAATTACTTAAAGGGAAACATAACGGAATGTGCATACACAATTTTTAATTGATTGTATAAATATCTCTTGAATACCATTTCTGAAACTTATGAAGGCATATTTAACCATACACAGAAATTTACATAAAAGTTGCTTTGACTTTCACATCTTACTTATTTCAGCAAAGGTGTTCATGAGTAAGTTAGTAAAAAAAAAAGGGCGCTCGCATAGCACTCATACACTAGTTACAGCTTTAGGTAGATGCATATGGTCAAGGTTTTGTTAAAACAAGAACAGCTCTTTGAGTAAGAGATGTGAGATGGATCAGGAAGACTTGAGACAGCAGGGTGGACATCAGGATGTTGTGCCATAAATCAAATATTGCTGCTCGCAGAGGTGCCTGGCTTCATCCACTACACCCACAATATGCAGTAGAGCAGCAGTTTAATGATTGTAACTTACTTTGTGGTTTTACTTCTCTCAAATATTTGTCAATATTATCTACTGGGGAGGGAGTTCCACGGATGGACTAGCAGATTGAGCTGGGCTGCTCTGTTGTTTAGTTGTCTCACCTCTAACTTTAGAGCTCGAGATAGCACACTAGCCTGGTGGCCTACTAGTAGACAGCTGTGGTGCATCAGCGTAGCAAGAGCACAGATGGTGCGCCAAAGCCAAGCCTGTTATCGCCCTTTCACCCCTGGACCATGCCAAGCACCCCAAACACTCTCTTAAAAACATCTCTTAAGTCAAACTGCTCTGCCCATATACCCTGCACCTCTGCTGCCCTCCATACAAGGTAGGGCCTGTTCTTAAATGTATTCACCTGCATCTCACATGCATAGACCTGCTTTCAACATTCCTTTTCCAGCACAAAACCTGCGAACAAGATTTTACAACCATGTAATTCCCATGACCTTTCATGGGTCTCCCCTCCTACTCAAGCTTTTCAACATCACCTGTACAAACCACTGTGGCCACATTTAATGGAACAATACTGAGGTGCGCTCATTCTTTCCACAAGATGGAGAATGCACCAGAACAGCACACACTGTTTATTATTTATTTTTATTTATTCAGCTTATAAAGAGCACTGTCACCTTGCAGGCATCCTGGTGCTAAGCAACTCGGAGTACAGGTGTGTCGGATACATGGCCAGGCGACTTAGGGCTAGATGTAGGTAATTCTAATTTACCGATTCATAAATACCGAATTTTACCGATTCGGTATTTATGAATCGGTAAATTAGAAGGAGGCAGATGTAGGTAAATTTCATTTTACATTTACCGAATCTGTAAGATTCGGTATTTACCGATTCGGTATATACCGAATCGGTATTGCCCATTGATTCCTATGGGCCTTGAAGCCCATAGGAATCAATTGGAGATACCGAATCGGTATTTACCGAATCGGTAAATACCGAATCCTGCAAGGGTGCAGGGGGTGTCACTTTGACACCCTCTAGCAGCCCAAGTCCAGGCTTGTGTGACATGTGGCACACATGCATGCCCTAAGGGCATGTCTGTGTGTCACATTGCACAGGTGTGCATGCACAGATGTGCATGCACACCTGAATTCGGTATTTTACCACACAATAGTATTGTGTGGTAAAATACCGACTCTTAAGGGCCTGTGGCACTCTTTGAAGTGCTAGCTACATCTAGAATTACAGAATCGGTATATTTACCGATTCGGTAATTTACCGAATCGGTAAATATACAGATTCTGTAATTGTAAGCCCCCTCCATTGCAAAACCCGGTATTAGGGCTCCTACATCTGGCCCTTAGTCTTGGGGAACAGCCAGGTTTTCAAACTTCTTCTAAAAGGGAGGAGCTCCCAAATTTGTCTGATCTCCCACGGGATCTCGTTCCACAGTTTGGCCGCTGCTACACCAAAGGATCTACCCCCTGACCTGACTTTCCTAAACCTCGGTGCCTTCATCAGTCTCGCTGATGAGGAGCAGAGCCTTCTTGTAGGGATATACCAATCAATTTTTTTCCGCGTGAGCGCAGGACCCATCCCATGAAGGGCTTTAAAGACAAGGCAGAGAGATTTAAATTGAACTCTCTGTCTCAGAGGAAGCCGGTGCAGTTCTTCCAAGGCCGCAGATGTAGAGGACTTTCTAGGCAGCCCTAGGACTATCTTGGCTGCTGCTGACTGGATCCTCTGTAGTCTGTCCAAAAGGAACTTCGGGGAGTCAAGCAATAGGGCATTACAGTAGTCTAACCTACTGAGAATCAGACATCTTACCACTTGCGCACGCGCCTGAGGAGGTAGCAAAGGGAAGATTTTCCGCAGGGATCTAATGATCACAAAACAGCAAGCTGTCATTTTTGTAACCTGAGCTTCCATAGTAAGTTTGTTGTCAAACATAATGCCCAGGGTACGGACCGTTTTTACAGGCCGAACTGCGGTTGAATTACCAGAGGGCCAAAAATTGCAAGGAAGGACATGATGAATCCTGCTCACTGAGCAGGAAATCACCTCAGTCTTCCCTGCATTAAATTGTAATGAGTTGTCCTTAAGCCAACGGGCTGTGTCCCGCAGACAGTTGTGAAACACATCCACTGACGTCGAGTCCTCTCCCTCAAAGGAGAGAATAAGCTGCGTGTCGTCAGCATAGTTTACGATGTCAATATTGTATGCTTTGATGACCGCAATCAGGGGTTTCAAATAAATATTGAATAAAATAAAATTAATTGCTGAACCCTGTGGCACACCATGCGACACGTTGGAGAAGGCAGATTGAAAAGGAGGGAGTTACACCACCTGCTGTCTGTCCTTTAGAAAAGACCAAAACCATCGTAAGGCACAGCCCCTCGCCCCAACCTCGCTCAATCTTCTTAGCAGGATCTCATGGTTGACCGTATCAAAGGCGCCAGACAGGTTGAGCAGGATCAGCACTGCTGCCTGACCCCTGTCTGCCCACCTCTGAAGGTCATCCATAACGGTCACCAAGGCCGTCTCGGTACCGTGGACTGGCCGAAATCCGAACTGCACCTCCTCCCGCAAGTTATGTTGCTCCAGGTGCCTAGAAAGGGTGTTACTGACCACACGTTCCACAATCTTGGCCGGCAACGGCAACAAGGAAATAGGCCTATAATTCTTACAACACTCTGGATCAAGAGAAGACTTCTTCAGCAGAGGTGTCACCAGAGCTTGCTTCCATTGGGGAGGGACCACACCACTGGCTAAAGACTGATTACAGATCAAGCGTAGAGTTGGAAACAGTTCTTCCTCAAACTCCTTCCAAATCTTGTGTGATGCTGGGTCCAAGGGAGAACCGGAGGAAATACCCCGTGCCACCCTACTGAAATCCTCCGCCGCCAGAAGCACAAACTCAGATAGATATTTAGCGGCCTGACAAGCGGTGCTAATATCCACACCCTCAGAGTCACTCACCACAGGGGCGTCAACGCTCATAGCCTGAGAGACTACACTCCCTGCTGCCTGATGGCCACCCTCCAGATCATCAATGATCAGTTGGATTTTCTCCTGGAAGAACCTGGCCAGGTTCTCACAGAGTTCTTGAAAGGGGGTATCACATTCTTAGAATAGTCAGGGCTAGTAAGACTGCTCAGGATGTGGAAAATGTTTCTAGAGCTGTTAGAGGCATTGCAGATTAAGGAAGAGAAATAGCCAGCCTTAGACCTTCTGATCTCCTTCTTATAATCCATAATTTCGAGTTTCCCAGGAGCTTGTCCATCTCCTTGTAGCCTCTCCTCCATCTCCTCTCAGCCTGTTTGCACGCTAATTTCAGGTCTTTCAAAGTATCGTTAAACCACAGGGCCCTGCCCCTACTTTTATGTTTTTTCAGGGGGGGCACAAGAGTCCAAGGCCGAGGTGATCTCAGACACAGAGAGGCATAATTCTCCTCAACTGGCTTGTCTAATGAGAAACAATCCCTGACCTTGAACACAATATCAGAACCCCTCATCCCTGTGAGAGCCTTCCAATCTCTACTGATATATTATGTTGTGGAGTGAGATACCTGAGTATTAAGGGTAATAAAGTTAACAAAGAATTTAATCAGAAAGTGATCCGTCCATTCCATAGGCAGAATTTCGCCAATATGCAGAAGATGGGTTTCTGAGAAAATTAAAACAAGAAGATGCCCAGCATTATGAGTGGCCTTGGAGACCTGCTGAAAGAGGCCAAGACCTTCCCATGAGAGTCGAGAGAGCCATTTAACCACAAATTAAAATCACCCAAAATTACTAATCTATGATGTGTGGCTGCCATATTAGTGAGGGTATCCAAAAGTGATTGCTGCTGCTGAACACTAAAAGCCCGGGGGTCTGTAACAGATAATCCCTGTCGAAAGAAGACCAGAATCATTTTTAATGGTCATGACGAATAGTTCCAGTCCAGTAAACACATCAATATCAATAGTCCCCATCTTCAAGGTATCTTTATAAATTACCCCAACCCCACCTCCCCTCCCGTTCAGCCTGCACATAAGATAAAGATAAAGTGCGTTCTGCGACTCTCACACATGCCCGGCAAGTACACAGTCCCTACACAGCTTTTACAAAGGGCCAGATGCGTAGCACTGCTTTTCAAATACACACAAAATGCCATTGGCACAGCTCAACAATGTAAAATTAAAGTATTTCACAGTGTGAAATGCACCGCCAAATGATCCAACATGTGCAGCATGCCACCAAGGTTCTTTACTATCTCTAATGTGTTCTACAGCAGCAAAGTTTGCTGTCATCAAAGTGTTCTTCCTTTGAAAAAGGTGCTATGCATGTGGTATTTGTACAGCACAAACCGCACCAAAAAGCAGCTGAGCTCCCTATCGGTCCAAGGCAGGGACAGAGTCAACGAGTGATAGGTGAGGCGGCAGGATAATGGATTGTTACTGCATTGTGATCGAAGAGCCTGAAACTAGCAGCATGTGTGCTAATTCCTCAGCAGCTTTCCCTCTATGACATGTAGAGCGGGTGCAGGCCAAGATCTCTCAGAAATAAAACATTTACAGCTCAGTAATATTCAGAGATATAGTAGCGGAAAGTAGGATGCTGGCTTCCAATAACACAGCACTGAGCACTCCACCTCGGCCAATCTTTAACGATTGTTTGAAGAACAGAGCAACGGGAAGGTGTTTTAAATGCCGACAATCAACCTTTCACCAGCTGCACACAGGGGACAGCATTGGCTAGATGAACGCTGTGCTCCCGCAACCGCTCAAGTCATGCATACAGGCACTATGTGGGTAGATTTTGTGACCGCGACCGTAACCGCGACCGTAAACGGCTCAAAAAGTAATGTGGTCACATCATTTTTTGCAAGGAAACCTGACCCTTTTTTCGCAATGTGCCTACCTGTGGATTTTGGACCCTAGTTCAGCCGGCACGTAGGGAAACATAGGAACAGAAATTGCCCAAAACGTACTGTGGAGACTTCAAAATTATCGATCACAAAAAGACATGGTTTTGCGGGGGAGTCACCTGTGCTTTGGGTTACCGCCTTGGCAGCCATCTAGGGAAACCTACCAAAGCCAGACATTTCTAAAAAGTGGACACCCGGGAGAGTCCAGGGAGTTGTGGCTGGTGTGGATCTCCCAATGTTTTCTTACCCAGAATCCCCTACAAACCTCAAATTTTGCTAATAAAAATGATCTTTTCCTCACATTTCTGTTTGGGATCACCATGCCGGCACAAATTTCTTACCACCCAACGTTCCCTTTAAAAATTAAAAATAATACCTAACTTGTTTGGGTGTCCAATGCAGAATCGCCTAAAAAATGTAAAAACAAATAGGGTGCTTAGAGCTTTCTAGAAAAGGGGGTGGTGATGAACAGAGTGCCTGAATTAAGCAGACCACTCTTACCCAGTCCAAAGATCAGGGCTTGATCCATCACCGTTTTTTAGCTCACTGCACCATCCCAGCTCAGAACTTGGCTATATGCAAATTAGTCTGTTCCTGTCCCAGTGCATGATGGGAACAGGGCAAACCAAACTACCAAGCCAATTCTTATACTGGGAAGGAAACAAGCTACCGGGGACCGGTTTCTGGCATTTCAGCCTCTTCGGCCCGGCTTGCTTGAATCCTGATGGTGCAATGAGCAAGGGACTCACATCTGAGTATACCCTTCCACGCTTATGGTGGACAAAATGATTCAGAAAAGGGGGTGGTGATGAACAGAGTGCCTGAATTAAGCAGACCACTCTTACCCAGTCCAAAGATCAGGGCTTGATCCATCACCGTTTTTTAGCTCACTGCACCATCCCAGCTCAGAACTTGGCTATATGCAAATTAGTCTGTTCCTGTCCCAGTGCATGATGGGAACAGGGCAAACCAAACTACCAAGCCAATTCTTATACTGGGAAGGAAACAAGCTACCGGGGACCGGTTTCTGGCATTTCAGCCTCGTCGGCCCGGCTTGCTTGAATCCTGATGGTGCAATGAGCAAGGGACTCACATCTGAGTATACCCTTCCACGCTTATGGTGGACAAAATGATTCAGAAAAGGGGGTGGTGATGAACAGAGTGCCTGAATTAAGCAGACCACTCTTACCCAGTCCAAAGATCAGGGCTTGATCCATCACCGTTTTTTAGCTCACTGCACCATCCCAGCTCAGAACTTGGCTATATGCAAATTAGTCTGTTCCTGTCCCAGTGCATGATGGGAACAGGGCAAACCAAACTACCAAGCCAATTCTTATACTGGGAAGGAAACAAGCTACCGGGGACCGGTTTCTGGCATTTCAGCCTCGTCGGCCCGGCTTGCTTGAATCCTGATGGTGCAATGAGCAAGGGACTCACATCTGAGTATACCCTTCCACGCTTATGGTGGACAAAATGATTCAGAAAAGGGGGTGGTGATGAACAGAGTGCCTGAATTAAGCAGACCACTCTTACCCCGTCCAAAGATCAGGGCTTGATCCATCACCGTTTTTTAGCTCACTGCACCATCCCAGCTCAGAACTTGGCTATATGCAAATTAGTCTGTTCCTGTCCCAGTGCATGATGGGAACAGGGCAAACCAAACTACCAAGCCAATTCTTATACTGGGAAGGAAACAAGCTACCGGGGACCGGTTTCTGGCATTTCAGCCTCGTCGGCCCGGCTTGCTTGAATCCTGATGGTGCAATGAGCAAGGGACTCACATCTGAGTATACCCTTCCACGCTTATGGTGGACAAAATGATTCAGAAAAGGGGATGGTGATGAACAGAGTGCCTGAATTAAGCAGACCACTCTTACCCAGTCCAAAGATCAGGGCTTGATCCATCACCGTTTTTTAGCTCACTGCACCATCCCAGCTCAGAACTTGGCTATATGCAAATTAGTCTGTTCCTGTCTCAGTGCATGATGGGAACAGGGCAAACCAAACTACCAAGCCAATTCTTATACTGGGAAGGAAACAAGCTACCGGGGACCGGTTTCTGGCATTTCAGCCTCGTCGGCCCGGCTTGCTTGAATCCTGATGGTGCAATGAGCAAGGGACTCACATCTGAGTATACCCTTCCACGCTTACGGTGGACAAAATGATTCAGAAAAGGGGGTGGTGATGAACAGAGTGCCTGAATTAAGCAGACCACTCTTACCCAGTCCAAAGATCAGGGCTTGATCCATCACCGTTTTTTAGCTCACTGCACCATCCCAGCTCAGAACTTGGCTATATGCAAATTAGTCTGTTCCTGTCCCAGTGCATGATGGGAACAGGGCAAACCAAACTACCAAGCCAATTCTTATACTGGGAAGGAAACAAGCTACCGGGGACCGGTTTCTGGCATTTCAGCCTCGTCGGCCCGGCTTGCTTGAATCCTGATGGTGCAATGAGCAAGGGACTCACATTTGAGTATACCCTTCCACGCTTATGGTGGACAAAATGATTCAGAAAAGGGGGTGGTGATGAATAGAGTGCCTGAATTAAGCAGACCACTCTTACCCAGTCCAAAGATCAGGGCTTGATCCATCACCGTTTTTTAGCTCACTGCACCATCCCAGCTCAGAACTTGGCTATATGCAAATTAGTCTGTTCCTGTCCCAGTGCATGATGGGAACAGGGCAAACCAAACTACCAAGCCAATTCTTATACTGGGAAGGAAACAAGCTACCGGGGACCGGTTTCTGGCATTTCAGCCTCGTCGGCCCGGCTTGCTTGAATCCTGATGGTGCAATGAGCAAGGGACTCACATCTGAGTATACCCTTCCACGCTTATGGTGGACAAAATGATTCAGAAAAGGGGGTGGTGATGAACAGAGTGCCTGAATTAAGCAGACCACTCTTACCCAGTCCAAAGATCAGGGCTTGATCCATCACCGTTTTTTAGCTCACTGCACCATCCCAGCTCAGAACTTGGCTACATGCAAATTAGTCTGTTCCTGTCCCAGTGCACGATGGGAACAGGGCAAACCAAACTACCAAGCCAATTCTTATACTGGGAAGGAAACAAGCTACCTGGGACCGGTTTCTGGCATTTCAGCCTCGTCGGCCCGGCTTGCTTGAATCCTGATGGTGCAATGAGCAAGGGACTCACATCTGAGTATACCCTTCCACGCTTATGGTGGACAAAATGATTCAGAAAAGGGGGTGGTGATGAACAGAGTGCCTGAATTAAGCAGACCACTCTTACCCAGTCCAAAGATCAGGGCTTGATCCATCACCGTTTTTTAGCTCACTGCACCATCCCAGCTCAGAACTTGGCTATATGCAAATTAGTCTGTTCCTGTCCCAGTGCATGATGGGAACAGGGCAAACCAAACTACCAAGCCAATTCTTATACTGGGAAGGAAACAAGCTACCGGGGACCGGTTTCTGGCATTTCAGCCTCGTCGGCCCGGCTTGCTTGAATCCTGATGGTGCAATGAGCAAGGGACTCACATCTGAGTATACCCTTCCACGCTTATGGTGGACAAAATGATTCAGAAAAGGGGGTGGTGATGAACAGAGTGCCTGAATTAAGCAGACCACTCTTACCCAGTCCAAAGATCAGGGCTTGATCCATCACCGTTTTTTAGCTCACTGCACCATCCCAGCTCAGAACTTGGCTATATGCAAATTAGTCTGTTCCTGTCCCAGTGCATGATGGGAACAGGGCAAACCAAACTACCAAGCCAATTCTTATACTGGGAAGGAAACAAGCTACCGGGGACCGGTTTCTGGCATTTCAGCCTCGTCGGCCCGGCTTGCTTGAATCCTGATGGTGCAATGAGCAAGGGACTCACATCTGAGTATACCCTTCCACGCTTATGGTGGACAAAATGATTCAGAAAAGGGGGTGGTGATGAACAGAGTGCCTGAATTAAGCAGACCACTCTTACCCAGTCCAAAGATCAGGGCTTGATCCATCACCGTTTTTTAGCTCACTGCACCATCCCAGCTCAGAACTTGGCTATATGCAAATTAGTCTGTTCCTGTCCCAGTGCATGATGGGAACAGGGCAAACCAAACTACCAAGCCAATTCTTATACTGGGAAGGAAACAAGGTACCGGGGACCGGTTTCTGGCATTTCAGCCTCGTCGGCCCGGCTTGCTTGAATCCTGATGGTGCAATGAGCAAGGGACTCACATCTGAGTATACCCTTCCACGCTTATGGTGGACAAAATGATTCAGTAGCTTGTCTCCTTTCTGGTGAAGAATTGGCTTGGTAGTTTGGTCTGCCCTGTTCCCATGATGCACTGGGCCAGGGACAGACTAATTTGCATATAGCCAGGTTCTGAGCTGGGATGGGGCAGTGAGATAAATAACGGTGATGGATCAAGCCCTGATCTTTGGACTGGGTAAGAGTGGTCTGATTAATTCAGACACTCTGTTCATCACCACCCCCTTTTCTGTATTGTTTTTGGCCACTATAGGTGTGGCAGGGTATACTCAGACATGAGTCCCTTTCTCACTGCTCCATCAGGATTCAAGCAAGCCGGGCCGAAGAGGCTGAAATGCCAGAAACCGGTCCCCGGTAGCTTGTCTCCTTTCTGGTGAAGAATTGGCTTGGTAGTTTGGTCTGCCCTGTTCCCATGATGCACTGGGCCAGGGACAGACTAATTTGCATATAGCCAGGTTCTGAGCTGGGATGGGGCAATGAGATAAATAACGGTGATGGATCAAGCCCTGATCTTTGGACTGGGTAAGAGTGGTCTGCTTAATTCAGACACTCTGTTCATCACCACCCCCTTTTCTGTATCGTTTTTGGCCACTATAGGTGTGGCAGGGTATACTCAGACATGAGTCCCTTTCTCACTGCTCCATCAGGATTCAAGCAAGCCGGGCCGAAGAGGCTGAAATGCCAGAAACCGGTCCCCGGTAGCTTGTCTCCTTTCTGGTGAAGAATTGGCTTGGTAGTTTGGTCTGCCCTGTTCCCATGATGCACTGGGCCAGGGACAGACTAATTTGCATATAGCCAGGTTCTGAGCTGGGATGGGGCAGTGAGATAAATAACGGTGATGGATCAAGCCCTGATCTTTGGACTGGGTAAGAGTGGTCTGCTTAATTCAGACACTCTGTTCATCACCACCCCCTTTTCTGTATCGTTTTTGGCCACTATAGGTGTGGCAGGGTATACTCAGACATGAGTCCCTTTCTCACTGCTCCATCAGGATTCAAGCAAGCCGGGCCGAAGAGGCTGAAATGCCAGAAACCGGTCCCCGGTAGCTTGTCTCCTTTCTGGTGAAGAATTGGCTTGGTAGTTTGGTCTGCCCTGTTCCCATGATGCACTGGGCCAGGGACAGACTAATTTGCATATAGCCAGGTTCTGAGCTGGGATGGGGCAGTGAGATAAATAACGGTGATGGATCAAGCCCTGATCTTTGGACTGGGTAAGAGTGGTCTGCTTAATTCAGACACTCTGTTCATCACCACCCCCTTTTCTGTATCGTTTTTGGCCACTATAGGTGTGGCAGGGTATACTCAGACATGAGTCCCTTTCTCACTGCTCCATCAGGATTCAAGCAAGCCGGGCCGAAGAGGCTGAAATGCCAGAAACCGGTCCCCGGTAGCTTGTCTCCTTTCTGGTGAAGAATTGGCTTGGTAGTTTGGTCTGCCCTGTTCCCATGATGCACTGGGCCAGGGACAGACTAATTTGCATATAGCCAGGTTCTGAGCTGGGATGGGGCAGTGAGATAAATAACGGTGATGGATCAAGCCCTGATCTTTGGACTGGGTAAGAGTGGCCTGCTTAATTCAGACACTCTGTTCATCACCACCCCCTTTTCTGTATCGTTTTTGGCCACTATAGGTGTGGCAGGGTATACTCAGACATGAGCCCCTTTCTCACTGCTCCATCAGGATTCAAGCAAGCCGGGCCGAAGAGGCTGAAATGCCAGAAACCGGTCCCCGGTAGCTTGTCTCCTTTCTGGTGAAGAATTGGCTTGGTAGTTTGGTCTGCCCTGTTCCCATGATGCACTGGGCCAGGGACAGACTAATTTGCATATAGCCAGGTTCTGAGCTGGGATGGGGCAGTGAGATAAATAACGGTGATGGATCAAGCCCTGATCTTTGGACTGGGTAAGAGTGGTCTGCTTAATTGAGACACTCTGTTCATCACCACCCCCTTTTCTGTATCGTTTTTGGCCACTATAGGTGTGGCAGGGTATACTCAGACATGAGTCCCTTTCTCACTGCTCCATCAGGATTCAAGCAAGCCGGGCCGAAGAGGCTGAAATGCCAGAAACCGGTCCCCGGTAGCTTGTCTCCTTTCTGGTGAAGAATTGGCTTGGTAGTTTGGTCTGCCCTGTTCCCATGATGCACTGGGCCAGGGACAGACTAATTTGCATATAGCCAGGTTCTGAGCTGGGATGGGGCAGTGAGATAAATAACGGTGATGGATCAAGCCCTGATCTTTGGACTGGGTAAGAGTGGTCTGCTTAATTCAGACACTCTGTTCATCACCACCCCCTTTTCTGTATCGTTTTTGGCCACTATAGGTGTGGCAGGGTATACTCAGACATGAGTCCCTTTCTCACTGCTCCATCAGGATTCAAGCAAGCCGGGCCGAAGAGGCTGAAATGCCAGAAACCGGTCCCCGGTAGCTTGTCTCCTTTCTGGTGAAGAATTGGCTTGGTAGTTTGGTCTGCCCTGTTCCCATGATGCACTGGGCCAGGGACAGACTAATTTGCATATAGCCAGGTTCTGAGCTGGGATGGGGCAGTGAGATAAATAACGGTGATGGATCAAGCCCTGATCTTTGGACTGGGTAAGAGTGGTCTGCTTAATTGAGACACTCTGTTCATCACCACCCCCTTTTCTGTATCGTTTTTGGCCACTATAGGTGTGGCAGGGTATACTCAGACATGAGTCCCTTTCTCACTGCTCCATCAGGATTCAAGCAAGCCGGGCCGAAGAGGCTGAAATGCCAGAAACCGGTCCCCGGTAGCTTGTCTCCTTTCTGGTGAAGAATTGGCTTGGTAGTTTGGTCTGCCCTGTTCCCATGATGCACTGGGCCAGGGACAGACTAATTTGCATATAGCCAGGTTCTGAGCTGGGATGGGGCAGTGAGATAAATAACGGTGATGGATCAAGCCCTGATCTTTGGACTGGGTAAGAGTGGTCTGCTTAATTCAGACACTCTGTTCATCACCACCCCCTTTTCTGTATCGTTTTTGGCCACTATAGGTGTGGCAGGGTATACTCAGACATGAGTCCCTTTCTCACTGCTCCATCAGGATTCAAGCAAGCCGGGCCGAAGAGGCTGAAATGCCAGAAACCGGTCCCCGGTAGCTTGTCTCCTTTCTGGTGAAGAATTGGCTTGGTAGTTTGGTCTGCCCTGTTCCCATGATGCACTGGGCCAGGGACAGACTAATTTGCATATAGCCAGGTTCTGAGCTGGGATGGGGCAGTGAGATAAATAACGGTGATGGATCAAGCCCTGATCTTTGGACTGGGTAAGAGTGGTCTGCTTAATTGAGACACTCTGTTCATCACCACCCCCTTTTCTGTATCGTTTTTGGCCACTATAGGTGTGGCAGGGTATACTCAGACATGAGTCCCTTTCTCACTGCTCCATCAGGATTCAAGCAAGCCGGGCCGAAGAGGCTGAAATGCCAGAAACCGGTCCCCGGTAGCTTGTCTCCTTTCTGGTGAAGAATTGGCTTGGTAGTTTGGTCTGCCCTGTTCCCATGATGCACTGGGCCAGGGACAGACTAATTTGCATATAGCCAGGTTCTGAGCTGGGATGGGGCAGTGAGATAAATAACGGTGATGGATCAAGCCCTGATCTTTGGACTGGGTAAGAGTGGTCTGCTTAATTCAGACACTCTGTTCATCACCACCCCCTTTTCTGTATCGTTTTTGGCCACTATAGGTGTGGCAGGGTATACTCAGACATGAGTCCCTTTCTCACTGCTCCATCAGGATTCAAGCAAGCCGGGCCGAAGAGGCTGAAATGCCAGAAACCGGTCCCCGGTAGCTTGTCTCCTTTCTGGTGAAGAATTGGCTTGGTAGTTTGGTCTGCCCTGTTCCCATGATGCACTGGGCCAGGGACAGACTAATTTGCATATAGCCAGGTTCTGAGCTGGGATGGGGCAGTGAGATAAATAACGGTGATGGATCAAGCCCTGATCTTTGGACTGGGTAAGAGTGGTCTGCTTAATTCAGACACTCTGTTCATCACCACCCCCTTTTCTGTATCGTTTTTGGCCACTATAGGTGTGGCAGGGTATACTCAGACATGAGTCCCTTTCTCACTGCTCCATCAGGATTCAAGCAAGCCGGGCTGAAGAGGCTGAAATGCCAGAAACCGGTCCCCGGTAGCTTGTCTCCTTTCTGGTGAAGAATTGGCTTGGTAGTTTGGTCTGCCCTGTTCCCATGATGCACTGGGCCAGGGACAGACTAATTTGCATATAGCCAGGTTCTGAGCTGGGATGGGGCAGTGAGATAAATAACGGTGATGGATCAAGCCCTGATCTTTGGACTGGGTAAGAGTGGTCTGCTTAATTCAGACACTCTGTTCATCACCACCCCCTTTTCTGTATCGTTTTTGGCCACTATAGGTGTGGCAGGGTATACTCAGACATGAGCCCCTTTCTCACTGCTCCATCAGGATTCAAGCAAGCCGGGCCGAAGAGGCTGAAATGCCAGAAACCGGTCCCCGGTAGCTTGTCTCCTTTCTGGTGAAGAATTGGCTTGGTAGTTTGGTCTGCCCTGTTCCCATGATGCACTGGGCCAGGGACAGACTAATTTGCATATAGCCAGGTTCTGAGCTGGGATGGGGCAGTGAGATAAATAACGGTGATGGATCAAGCCCTGATCTTTGGACTGGGTAAGAGTGGTCTGCTTAATTGAGACACTCTGTTCATCACCACCCCCTTTTCTGTATCGTTTTTGGCCACTATAGGTGTGGCAGGGTATACTCAGACATGAGTCCCTTTCTCACTGCTCCATCAGGATTCAAGCAAGCCGGGCCGAAGAGGCTGAAATGCCAGAAACCGGTCCCCGGTAGCTTGTCTCCTTTCTGGTGAAGAATTGGCTTGGTAGTTTGGTCTGCCCTGTTCCCATGATGCACTGGGCCAGGGACAGACTAATTTGCATATAGCCAGGTTCTGAGCTGGGATGGGGCAGTGAGATAAATAACGGTGATGGATCAAGCCCTGATCTTTGGACTGGGTAAGAGTGGTCTGCTTAATTCAGACACTCTGTTCATCACCACCCCCTTTTCTGTATCGTTTTTGGCCACTATAGGTGTGGCAGGGTATACTCAGACATGAGCCCCTTTCTCACTGCTCCATCAGGATTCAAGCAAGCCGGGCCGAAGAGGCTGAAATGCCAGAAACCGGTCCCCGGTAGCTTGTCTCCTTTCTGGTGAAGAATTGGCTTGGTAGTTTGGTCTGCCCTGTTCCCATGATGCACTGGGCCAGGGACAGACTAATTTGCATATAGCCAGGTTCTGAGCTGGGATGGGGCAGTGAGATAAATAACGGTGATGGATCAAGCCCTGATCTTTGGACTGGGTAAGAGTGGTCTGCTTAATTGAGACACTCTGTTCATCACCACCCCCTTTTCTGTATCGTTTTTGGCCACTATAGGTGTGGCAGGGTATACTCAGACATGAGTCCCTTTCTCACTGCTCCATCAGGATTCAAGCAAGCCGGGCCGAAGAGGCTGAAATGCCAGAAACCGGTCCCCGGTAGCTTGTCTCCTTTCTGGTGAAGAATTGGCTTGGTAGTTTGGTCTGCCCTGTTCCCATGATGCACTGGGCCAGGGACAGACTAATTTGCATATAGCCAGGTTCTGAGCTGGGATGGGGCAGTGAGATAAATAACGGTGATGGATCAAGCCCTGATCTTTGGACTGGGTAAGAGTGGTCTGCTTAATTCAGACACTCTGTTCATCACCACCCCCTTTTCTGTATCGTTTTTGGCCACTATAGGTGTGGCAGGGTATACTCAGACATGAGTCCCTTTCTCACTGCTCCATCAGGATTCAAGCAAGCCGGGCCGAAGAGGCTGAAATGCCAGAAACCGGTCCCCGGTAGCTTGTCTCCTTTCTGGTGAAGAATTGGCTTGGTAGTTTGGTCTGCCCTGTTCCCATGATGCACTGGGCCAGGGACAGACTAATTTGCATATAGCCAGGTTCTGAGCTGGGATGGGGCAGTGAGATAAATAACGGTGATGGATCAAGCCCTGATCTTTGGACTGGGTAAGAGTGGTCTGCTTAATTCAGACACTCTGTTCATCACCACCCCCTTTTCTGTATCGTTTTTGGCCACTATAGGTGTGGCAGGGTATACTCAGACATGAGTCCCTTTCTCACTGCTCCATCAGGATTCAAGCAAGCCGGGCCGAAGAGGCTGAAATGCCAGAAACCGGTCCCCGGTAGCTTGTCTCCTTTCTGGTGAAGAATTGGCTTGGTAGTTTGGTCTGCCCTGTTCCCATGATGCACTGGGCCAGGGACAGACTAATTTGCATATAGCCAGGTTCTGAGCTGGGATGGGGCAGTGAGATAAATAACGGTGATGGATCAAGCCCTGATCTTTGGACTGGGTAAGAGTGGTCTGCTTAATTCAGACACTCTGTTCATCACCACCCCCTTTTCTGTATCGAGAATAGGACAACGACACGCATGTATGTGACTAGGTCACAAGCAGAAAAATGGAAAGACACTAGGGAAACTATTAGGGACATCCAGATGGCTAGCTCACCACACGAATTGACTGAATGGGCATGGGTGGGACTGAAAGATGATGAAGGCTGCTGGAGGACAAAAGACACGAACAAATGGTTGTTACCCAACTCGTACTTGATCCCCCTACTGACCATGGCACACTCCCCTGCACATATAGGATGTGCCCCTATGACCGAACTTGTCTCCAAGGTTTGGCACAATGACAAGATCACAGACGCAGCTAAACGTCTGGTCCAGCAATGTCTAGTATGCCTGCAACACAACCCTGGGAAAGGAACTGTCGTACCCCGGGGAGTGTTTGGGGTCCCCAATCATCCATTTGAAGTCCTGCAGATGGACTACATCCAACTAGAAAGGTGCCAAGGGCTGAAATATGTGCTTGTTGTCGTATGTGCATTTAGCAAGTGGGTTGAAGCCTATCCAACTCGCGACAACACGGCCATTGCTACTGTAAAGGTACTACTGAAAGAATTCTTCCCTCGCTACGGCCTCTGTCGAATTTTATGGAGCGACAATGGCCTCCACTTCGTAGCCGAAGTCATCCAACTCATCTTGAAGGGGTTGGGAGTGAAACAGAAATTTCACGCAGTTTTTCACCCCAATCTACTGGACTAGTTGAGCGACATAATGCCACGTTGAAGCTCAAACTGTCTAAGATAGTGGCTACTACCGGACTAAAATGGCCAGACGCTCTCCCACTGGCATTGCTGTCCATGCGTTCCACCCCCACCAAACACCACTTGACTCCTTACGAGGTTGTTTTTGGCCGATCTATGAGCATCTGGTCTGCACCAAAACCGTCCTCCATTCATGACGTCCCGGACGTCCTTATGTCTGACTATTTGTACAATTTGACCAAAACACTGTCTATTATCCATCAACAGGTGCTGCAGGCCATCCCCGATGCTTCCAGGGGCCCTGGGCATGAGATCCGACCTGGTGACTTTGTCCTGATCCGCAACTTCCAGCGTGCGAAAAGTCTGGAACCCCGGTGGACGGGCCCCTGGCAAATCTTGATCACCACCCGAACAGCTCTTCGAGTGGAGGGGAAGCGGAATTGCCTGCATGCACATCATTGTAAGAAGATCTCCTCGACCCTGACGACGACCGAAGACGTGGACACCCAAGAAGAGCTCCTGAACAAAGACCGGCCATCCCTGAGCTGTTACCCTGGTACAGAGACACTTGAACTGGCGGAATATCCCGATCCCACTGTGCCATCCAGGGAAGGGTATAACCTGCGACGAAAGGAGGGAGCTTCGGCTAAGTAGACCACTGACTAAGTTACCATTCTCAGAGCGGCGGCCTAACACTACAAAGGCTGCCAGGAGAGAAACCAAACGAAGTCTGTGGTTCTGCCCACTACCGAGCACCTTGAAGATGATGGAAGCGCCCGATACGAAGATGATGGAAGCAACCGGACATCCGAAGACCCACTACAGAAACTCGAAAACTGACAGGTTGCACAGCTCTAAGACTATTGCCCTTCTTATCGCTCTTCTCTTTTGCCTCCTCCTCATGACTACCTTCTGGATCGTGGAAGAGAGTGCACCGGCTCAAAAGACATTTCTAACGACTGCACAGCCTACCACCATGAAAGAACACTACCTGGTCTCTCTTTCACCTCAAATCCAAGAAAGGCGTAAGGAATTCTGGAACAACTCCTTCGTACAGTTGCTGCACCAACACAACCTTGCTGCCAACGCCACCAACTGCTGGATCTGTGGGTTGATACCACATGCCGCCGGGCATTCTATCCCCTTCATCCTTTCACCTTTCTCTGTTCATGGTTCCTGCCTTGCTTGGCTGATCCTCTTGCAAGAGAGCTACAGAGACAATGCCACTTCCAGCGAAACTATGTCACACATTTATCATGGAGTCTGGCTGAACAAAACCGGAAGAACTGCTGCTCCCTTTTGCCCTCTATCCTCCAATGCCTCTGTTCACATGGACATCCCCGCCAAAGAAAGGGTGGAGATGCAAGTATTCAACAATCCAGCCAGACCCACCTTCTCCTACCTCCGGAAACGAACAGCTGCCACCCTGACTGTGGCCCTATCTGTCATCAATGTCTCGGGCCTTGTATGCATCACAGGCCATGGGACACAAATGGTGGGCCACAGCACTTGCCGCATCACCAGAACTTTGGACTCAACCGACCCACCCTCTTTTGTCACCTCTCCAAACATGTACTTCGTCTGTGGTACAAAAGCCTACACCTGGCTCCCAAAGGGCTGGGGAGGTACCTGCTACATTGCCTTCATCCTTCCTCCAACCTATGTGGCTCCGGCAAACCATCACCGACAAAAACGAGCAAAGGACATTGAGCAGGCCGACTCCACTGGAGCACAATTCTTGGATGCAATAAAAGGACTTGTTCCACTTTGGGGTCCGATGGCGAACAGTCGTGCCATTCGACATTTATCCCAGGCAGTCGAAACAACGATGAACATCACAGCTGGTATCCTCACAAACAATACAGCCGAGCTTCAGGCGGTCCGTCTGGTGGCTCTTCAAAACCGCCTTGTTCTAGATGTGGTTCTGGCGGACCGTGGAGGGGCATGCCGTATCATCGGGTCCAGTTGTTGTACCTACATACCAGACAATTCGCCCTCAGTCTACAAGGCCATTGAACACCTCCACAGATTCTCCTCAGAAGTTCATCAGGAACAAGACGGATGGTCGCTTGGGAGTTGGTTCTGGAGTGCTGTAAAGGACTGGGGATGGAGGTTGTTCATGATCGTACTGATACCAATCGTCGTAATATGTGGACTCTGCCTGGGTATTCAATGCTTGCCACCTCTGTGCTCACTATTTGCTAACTGTATTCGCCCTAAGACTCCGAACTTCAAAGCTGAACGCATGACATCGAAATACGTAATATAATGGGGATAGACGTAAATTGACAAGCTGGCTAGATATGTTGAAAAGGGAGGACTGTTAAAATCTAGATTGTGGCGTAAACATTATCGGCGCCATCTTGTCCTTTTCAGATCTGTGCGTGCGCGTAAGCAGCAGCCATTTTGATTGCCATGGCCTCTCTGCCCACTACCGATAGGCAGCGCGTCTCTCCCCCCTCACTCTCTTGTTTCCCAAGCATCCCGCACGCTCCGGCAACCCCCGATCTCTCCTCCTTGAGCCATAAACACACCTCCAGCATGATCCTGCCTCAGAGCCATATCCCGAACCGAAACCACATAACCCTTTTATCCCTTTCACACGAACAAGCCTTTGATAACCTCTTCCTCCCTACCCGATTGTTCGAGCTGTTCCCAGGCCATCACCTGGCCACGCAGATGTAGTTTATTGCCCCCTACAGTAGGAATTCACCCCCATCAAAGGAACGGGGATTAATCAACGCTTTCGCACCCCGAAGATCCGACTGATCACACACATCCCCGTTCCCAGCGGAATGTCCAACTGCGCGATAGCCATCACATGCTGAGATTGGGGTGGGAACCTCTACTGTAGATATGTGTGGGAACAAGCCTGAAGCGGGGATTCCGGGGATGCCTTTCTGTACTTCAAAGCATTGACAACGTTATGTAATATGCAATCAAGCCATAAAACTGTGTATAAGAGGCCAGGCCTCAGACATGTTGTTAGAGCACCTCGAGAAGATACCCTGTTGTCTGATTTGATGTGTTCTGCTCCGTCGGAATAAAACTCTGTTTCCTGCCTTCCAGTCTCCAGCGCCTGCCTCTTTGTTTGATATTTTCGAGTGGTTTGAGAGGCGGCTAACACCGGGCAATACTTAAAGGGTAACGATCGAAATCTGCCTCACCTTTTACAATAGAAAAGCCCTCCTTCACAAGTTAAATGGCCTAGAGATGAAAGTACAACAAGAAATGACAAAGGAAAAACAATAAATGAACACATGGTTAGAAGAAAAAGGGAAGGAGACTATCTTCAACGCCAGAGTAAAACACTATGGTTTCTGCAGCAGTAGGAGCACGTTTTAGTGGATGATTTCTGCTAAAGTTTATAACGTCTCGCTCGCCCCTCCTTTCTACGCTTGTCTTGCTAATGAGAAGCAGGACAATGCGGGAGAGGGTCAGGGTCATGCGGGGAGCAGGAGGCAACAGATTCTTCATAGCAGAGGCAGGGGACTTGGGGAAAGACGGATGTAGGAGAGTAGGGTCTTCTTCCTTTGGTCACCCTCACTTTTTGCTTTGATTTTCTGGTTTTTCGACTTTAGTGTGGCTATGTGCCTGCTAATCAGACCCACAGCCCAGCTGTTCTCTCTCTAAATTGAATCCATGTACTGTAGGCACATACCAGATTGCGAAGCACTACGCTACACTCGCGAAGTTTGCGCAACTTTCTACATTCGTAGCGCAGCGGTAATTTTTTGCTTGTTTGCGGTCCTCAACGTCATGTTAGCGACCGCGAGCAAGCAAAATGACATCCCGGTGAGACTTTTTCCTCGTTCGCGATCAGCAACATCAAGTTGCCGATTGCGAGCGTGGAAAATAAACCTCCCGTGAGATTCTCAACGCGGAGAGGTCAGGTTTCTCATTGCGAGTGGTCGCGCATGCTCGCGATGAGAAACTACCAGTTCACGTTGAGAAAGCTGCCACTCGAGTAAAAATGTACTCGAGCGGCAGAAAACTACAGCTCGCACTGTGCAAGATGCTGTTTTCAATGATTGCACAGTGCTGGATGCTTGTCCGCACTGTGCAATCATTGAAAACGCATCTTGCACAGTGCGAACATGCTACTACGCAGCTCGCTTAGTGCTACGTTAAGTTTGCGTAGTGGGAAGTGCACTTAGTGTAGCTTCGCCGTGAGTCCCCATATAGTTTACCTTAGGTACCCAGGGCATAGGTGCATCCAAGGCCTACCAGGGGCTGCAGCATGTATTTTGCCACCCCTGGCTGGCCCTCTAAGTTGACACCACAGACTGATCAGTCAGCTTGGGTAAGGTGGTGTAATCACCCCTTACTTAGTTATAGTATCCCTAAATATCTGCCTATACATATAGATACATATACACCTATAAGTCACTCCTATGGTAGGCCTCGACAATCCTGGAGGCAGAGTGCTTGGCTTTATGTGAAAGGGTGCTCTGGAATGAGCTGAGCCCTTCTGCAGCTTTCGGAACCATGTCCTTATAGCTGTTCTAGATATAGCCATACCATATACTCTTAAGTGCATTATAATCCTCGCGGTTCAATGCTACCTTTGATTTGGCTTTATCAAATCATGTCGTGTAAGGTGTCAAACACTTTGGAATACTACCCCCCCCCCCGTCAATTCTGGTGGCGGGGTAGCATTCCACCCTTCTAGAGGGAAAAGATTGTGTTAATGGTTTACCCGGTTAAAGT
This sequence comes from Lissotriton helveticus, assembly GCF_964261635.1. Taxonomy (NCBI): domain Eukaryota; kingdom Metazoa; phylum Chordata; class Amphibia; order Caudata; family Salamandridae; genus Lissotriton; species Lissotriton helveticus. Next base: position 102,837 of record NW_027611651.1, on the reverse strand, counting down.
TAAACAGAGCCCCAGCATCACAAAATGGATGCTGCTGCCACAGACACGAGTCTGTCCTCCTGCTGCTGGACGTAACTCCGGCAGGGGAGGCCTGGACAATAGGTTTCCTGCCTTGGGAGGTGCTAGCATCTCCCCAGACGGCCTGCAGTGTATTGGGGCAGGGTGGGTTGAATGGAAAGATGCTTTTCCAGACACTGCCTGGGGCACACAAGGTGCTCCATGCATAGCCCGGTTCAAACCAGTGCTGGGGCACACCAGCTCCAGCTCTGTCGCAAAACTGGACAAAGGGAAGGGGGTGTAACCAGCCCCTGCCCTGGTCCCACCCATAGGAGGGACCTAGTAGTTTATCCAGCCCCTTAGATTGGTATAAAGCTAGGATCTGTGCCATAGGCATTAGATTATCCTGGAACGAAACTCTACACGGAACTCTTGGACCTTTGACGTTCTATTTCGACTAGAAGACTGAAGACATCTCCCTTGTGGTCAAGGAGTGACCACCCTGTTCAAACAGGCACCATCAGCAACTTTGCCGGTCTGCAACCTCGAGGCTTCCGACGGATCCCTGAGAGGCTGCGACTAAAAAACTGGACTTCCAAACTTCTCCAAACCCGACCCACATCCACAGCAGAGCTGAGACCCGTGGCAGACACGAGAGACGTGGGACCAGACAACTTTGATATCCTGCAATTTGCTACTTGCCGTCCTTTCCTGAAGCCTCAGTAAGTTGTGCATTGGGGTACGAGAAGCGAGAACGCGCCAGGATACTATTTTTTTAGTAATAGAGCGCGATATAAAAGCCTTTAATAATAATAATAAGAAGAAGAAGGCCCAGCCCGAGCATCATTTGACCTGAAGCCCATGCCCTGTAATGACTGATATTTTCCTACTCCTCGGGTGTTTCAGCTTAGTTAGCTATAAAGTCATTACTCATCACAATCCCTTCCCAGAATGCCTAACAACAAAACATCACATTCAGACCACCCAGACCACCCAGACCACCCATCTGAGAAAGAAATTACACAAATAACTAAAGATACTATAAGTCATAGCTCCGAGGGCATGCATAGCAACGTCTCCCGACAAATCAAATATCAAGTTAGGAACGTCTCTCGATGAATCAACGCGCACTTACACGAGCAACGCACCCTGGTGCGAATCAATATCAAATCAGCAACATCTCCTGATGAATTAATAGCAACGCACTCTGGTGCGAATCAGTAACACCTTCCGATGAAAATCGGTACATGCCTCTTACTCTATGTTGGGTTGGTCTATCAGCAATTTAGGTATACCTGCTTAGGAGCCGATTTCCCTTCCGTATCTACAATTACTCATTAGAGGGGAACTAGCACATCCCTCTGTAAGCATTTGATAAAAAAGGGGCCCGACCTTCCACCACAGAGAATAAGGACAAATTATATATTCTCCCACGTAGGCATCTCTAATTATGAGCAGCGCACCTTCCCATCATCAGTTACCTGTAAGAAGGGAATCTCCCATCTTCTATACGACAGAACCTGGTTAAGAAGAACTCACACTCCCTCTTAGTGACAACAAACAAATGGAATCAATGCAAATTGGGGTCTTTTATTACACAATGACAAAGGAACATAAGAAGAAATGATACATACACACATATAGAACCTGAAAATAAAGGAATAATTAGATAAAATTAGTCATACATGGAACACCTCACCATATTGTTCGACATCTGCAATCTGAAGACAGGTCTGTCTCTCTTTCCCTCTTCGGTTGGGTCAGGACTCTCTGTTCCACAAACACGACTGCACGTCTGCACTGTGATGCTTCACCAGACCGCCAAAACCACCAGACAATCATCTCACCCTCACTTGGACCCGCTTTCACTAATATAGAATCCAACTCTCTCTCGAGGCTTCTAGAAGAACCCGCCTACCGTTCTCATGAGATTCCTGTACCTTTCCGTACCAGGCACACAACAGCAGCGGGCCAAGCATTTGTTATGGTGCCAGCGCGAAGAGAGCACATTCCTCTGATAAGAACCGGTCCCTGCTGGTTCACTACTAGCAAACAACACATTGAAACTAAAACATTGCCTTTCAGCTAAAGAGGCTCAGCTGTATGGTTTCAGGAAAGAACATGGCATCGCTCGAGCATAGGCCTTTAGGCCCGAAAAAGAGCGAAAAACAGCATATAATGGGACATAAAGCTGTAAAGTCTATAGGCAAGCCCTACCAACTAGGTAAAATGAAGATCGGGAATGGGCAGAACACCAAATATGTTCAAACGACAACAACATATACTGAGATGGTGGGTGATGAGCAACGGTCATAACCGAGCCAGAAAGTACCAATACCTCGGTCACTACAGGCCCCCACACTCGGCGAGTGTCCCGTGGGCTCCGCCTTCACATTTGTGCTCGACACGTCTTTCTGGCTGCTTGCCCGTTGGCTAGTGAGCCCCCCGAAGATGTCATCTTAAATCAACACTGCTGGCCTGGTTTCTCTAGGCTGGATCCAGCTTCCCTCCAAAAGAGAAGCGCCACAGACCTTGCTGGTCTGAACAGAAGCCAATCTTCACTTTCTGCGTGGGTTGCGGTTACCAAGGCTTGTTGGGTCCAATCCAGATACTGATACCGCAGTCAGCCAGATCCGTTGTGGTACAGCTCGTATCCGCACCTGGTCGTCATCGACACCGCCTGGTGCACGTGGCTGCAGAGACAAGCTTCATCTTTTCACCTGCAAAGCGTCCGACATTGCCTGGTTGCTTCCTGTTTCCTTCCCGGTCCAGACTCTGTCCCCTATGCTTTCAGGTTCTTCACATCGTTGATCCACCCTTGGATCCACCCGGGCACTCTTCCTCTGGTCGCCTGCAGCATTTCTTCGCAGAACTCCATAGAAAGCATTGACGAAACCCAACACCAAAAGGCACCTATGCACCCGGCTTCCCTGGGTGAGGTAACACGAGTGCTCCGGTGCTCCCGTGGGTCTTAACTCTCGAAGTGTCCTAGTTTTGAGGGGTTTTGTCGTAGTCCATCCGGAAGTGCCCTAAATCAGTAACTTTGTAACTTCTTCGTGCACCATTGTAAGTCAATGGTAACTCGCGTGTGTGTTTAGACACTGCACACGCCTCCCATGGGCCTCTTACTTCCTAACCTTGGGTTGTTTAGTGTAGCCCCAGCGATTCCCCGGGCCCTAAGCTTACTCTCTGTTTCTATCATGGTTCTTATACCACTTACTTAGTATATGGTTCGTAAGGGCCCTAGGGATTACTGTACATTGTGCAACTTAACTTATGATAATTAAGTAACTTGTGATGTACTTCATTCTCTGACCTCATAAAGAGTGCAGAGGGGTTGTGTTAGGAATAAATACATATATATTTGATATATACCTTGTATGCTGTCCTTTCATTTTTATTATCAAGGCATTATAATTGGTAAAACAATCAGCTTCACATGCTCGTTGGAGTCTTAGCCTAAGACTGCTGGTCCATGCTACCACTAGGATAGCTTGTCTATAAGGTTGACTTCACAAACACACTACGGCCCCCCTGCGGCGGGATGCCGGGTCTTCACCGTGGGGATGCCCAGTAGGGGTAATCTCGCAGGGAAAGCCAGGACGGGTTCCCAAAGCAAGCGCTAAGAGACCTGTCGGTGATTTGGCGCTATATAAATCGAAATTAACATAACATAACAATAAGGGTCGATTTAGACTGGTGCAAGGTGCCACTAGAACTAGTGACATCATATGCCAGGCTAACTTCTCACAACGGACATGTTATGTTATGTTATGTTATGTTATATTTACTTTTGTATAGCGCACGGCTACTCAAAAAGAGTGTCCCGGCGCTTTGAGTAAGGAGGACTACAGCACAATAACATAACACAGTTAAAAAAGAAGGAAACAGCGATAAAGAGGGCAAACAAAATATATGCAGCCTACTGGGTAAACAACCAGGTTTTAAGACCTTTTCTAAAGGCAAGTAGGCTGGTGGCTCCCCGAAGTGTGAGCGGCAGAGAGTTCCACAACTGTGGCGCCAGTAGTCCAAAGGAGCGACCTCCCAGGCGAGCTCTCTTCACTCGCGGGACCACCGCCAAGAACAGAGATTCCGATCTCAGAGAACGAGCAGGGTGGTAGAATGCAAGTCTCTTTTGGAGGTACTTTGCTCCAACCGCATGGAGGGCCTTGTATGCCAAGGTCAAAGCCTTGAAGGCGATCCGTTTGCGGATTGGAAGCCAGTGCAAAGTCTGCAGCAAGCCTGCTGCACTGGCACGTCTATTCAAGCCAAAGATAGCTCTCGCAGCAGCATTCTGCACCACTTGGAGCCGCTGTAGCAGATACTCTGGCAGGCCCAAGTCGAATAATCTAGCCTAGAGCCGATCAGGGCCTGCACAGTCAGCTTCCTGTGCTCCTCAGACAAAAGAGGAAGAAACCTCCGCAGCATCCTAAGGAGGCCAAAGCACATCCCTGACACCCCGAGGATCTGGGATTTCAATGTAAGCCCCTTATCCATCTTGACCCCCAAGTTCTTCGCAATCTGGGATGAACAAGACGGAGGGAACATATTGATGGGCCACCAAGCCTGCCAGTCTGGCTCCGTGTCGCACCCAAAGAAGAGTACCTCGGACTTATCGGAATTGCACTTGAGGCTGTTCAGTTGGAACCATTGAAAAACAGCCCCAAGGCAATCCCGGATACTCTCCCCATCAAAGTCTCCTCCTCTCTTGCACGAGAAGAGGAGCTGGGTGTCGTCTGCGTAGGATACGATCTGGGCCCCGAACGACTCCGCCAACGCCGCCAAAGGGGTCATGAAGATGTTAAAAACGGCGGCATCACGGCGGAATCTGGCGAGGCCCAGACCGTTTGCCGGCGGCCAGCTAGAAAGGAGGAAAACCAGCTGTTCACCGTCCCCCGTAGTCCTATCTCATAGAGTCTTGCGAGAAGGCCATCATGGGGGACGGTGTCGAAAGCCGCCGACAAATCCAGCAACACCAGCATGGCTTTGCCTCCCGAGTCCAGAACCCCTTTAATGGTTTCTGATACCTCAAGGAGCGCGGTCCCGTGCTGAGATTTGGACGGAAGCCAGACTGAGTGGCATGCAGGATCTCATTTGTCTCCAGAAAATTGGAAAGCACAGTCTGAACGTGCTTTTCCACAATTTTCGTGAGAGCCGGCAGCAGAGAGATAGGCCTGTAGTTGACTGGGGCCTTCGGGTCCAGGCCAGGCTTCCTAAGCAGCGGGATGACTGTAGGAAGGTGGCTACCTGACTATGGTTACCCCGGATTTTTTGCCTGTGTTTAGCTGGTTTTTGACTTAGTTGACCTGGTTCCCTGCTAATCAGGGCCCCAGGCCATCTGCTCTCTCTGTAAAATGGATTCCATGTACCCTAGGTACATACCACAATTGGAAATGGACTCCTTGTCAGCCCCTGTAAAATGCACTATAGGTGCCCAGGGCATAGGGGCCACCAAGGCCTACCAGGGGCTGCAGCATATCTTTTGCCACCCCTGGCTGGTTCTTAAATTGACACAACTGGCTGATCACTCAGCTGGGGTAAGGTGGTGTAATCACCCCTTGCTTAGATATAGTATACCTATATCTAAACCTATATCTGGACACATATTAACCTGTGAGCCACTCCTATGGAAGGCCTCATCAATCCTGGAGGCAGAGTGCGTGGTTTTATGTGAGATGGAGCTCTAGCATGAGCTGAGCCTGTCTGCAGCTGTCGGGAACAACTCCCTAAGCTGTTTCAGGATAATGCCATACCATATACTCTAAAGTGCCTTATAATCCTCGCGGTTAAATAGCAACTTTGGTTTGGCTTTATCAAAACATGTCGTGTAAGGTGTCATACGATTTGGAATACCATCCCCTCGCCAGTTCTGGCGACGGGGATGGCATTCCACCCCTCTAGAGGGGTAAGACATGTTACTTCACTTAAATGCGGTTAATTTCTCCAAAGACCTTAAGATCCACAAAATGGATGCCTCTGCCACAGACAAATGTCTGGACCCCTGCAGTTGACCGAAACTCAACCAAATGGGTCCTGGACAAAGGGTTTCCTGTCACAGGAGGGTGTCACCGCCCTCCAGACAGGAGATAGTGGATTGTAGCAGGGAGGTTTGAAAGAAACCAGACACTGCCTGGGGCGCACAAGGCTGCCCCTTGCATAATCCGGCCAAACCGGTTCTGGGGCACTCCAGCCCTCGTGCCAGGGCGGCCTGGATCAAAGGAAGGGGGTGTATCCACCCACTTCCTGGGTCCCACCCATAGGAGGGGACCTAGCAGGTAATCACGCCCCCCAGATTGGAATAAGAGTGGGAGCAGTGCCAACGCACATCAGATTTCCTGGAAGAAACATTTGAAACGAAACTCTGGACCCTTGGACCTCCACCTCAACGTGGAAGCCCGAAGAATCTCCCTTGTGGTCAAGGAGTGACCACCCTGCAGCAGCAGGCACCATCCAGCCCTCGACGTCTACTTGGTTGCAGTTCCCGCCGGAACTCGAGCGACTGAGATCGACGAGATCAAGCTTGCCTGCCTTCCAACAGCCCGATCCACAGTCCCTGCAGAGCTGAGACCCGTGGAGGCGACCGGAAGCATGGGGCACGCCATCTTGAATTGACCACGAGACGCTGACCGTGCAGCCCACGAGTGATCCTCGAAGCTGTGCACCGGGGTTTGAGAAGCCCCCACCCTGAGCTGCTCCTGAGCCGAAGTTCAGCCCTCCACACTCGACGAGTGCTGCGTGGGGCCCTTTGGCTCTATTTGGCTCAACGCGTTGGCCCGGTCACTTGCCAGCTGGCTAGTGGTCCCTGTGCCAACGAACTACCTAAGAAGACTCGTGAATCTGGTTGCTCCAGATCCACACCAGCTCCCCTGAAAAGGAGCCCCGACTCTGACCTTCCTGGTCCGAGTGAGAAGCAATCTTCCAATCCCGCGTGGATTGCTCTTACCAAGGCTTGTTTGCTCCAAACTTGAAGCCGACTGCACCGACGGTGAGAGCCTGCGTGGGACAGATCGTGACCTGCTCCTGGACGTCGCAGATGCCCCAGAGCCCACGTGACAGCGGAGAGAAGCTCCTCGACGACCACCTGATTGCGCCCGACATTGCCTGGTTCCGTCCTGGTTCCACCCTGGTCACTGCTGAGTGACCCAGACTCTGTCCCCTCTGCTTTCAGGTACTCTACAACTTGAGTCCACCCTTGGACTCCACCGGACACTTCATCTTTAACCCGCCTGCAGCCCTTTCAGCTTCAAGCACCAAGAGCCTGCGAGTCAGAACCCGACGCCACTTCGACCCTGTGCACCCACTTCCTGTGGGTGAGGTAACTTTGCTCTGCCGGTGTTCCCACACTGGTGCACACCTCTAGGGTCTGTGTGTTAAGTTTTGTTCCTCTAGGTTCAGCGGAAGTGTCCTTTAACTTTACAACTTTTACGCACCATTGGTTAACATTGGTGCGTGCGTGCGCTTTCCGCACATCTCCCGAATCCCGAGGGCCATTCCCGACTTCAGCATTGCTTGTCCTGACTGCTCCCAGCGATTCCCTAGGCCCTAGGCCTAACCACTGCTCGAGTGGCATCTCTTATACCACTTGTTTAGTATATGGTTTGAGTGGCCCCCTGCCCTCATCCATAATTGTGCAACTTTGTATGTTTAAACAGTGCTTTTGATTTAACGCTTGTGCCCCTTTATTCATAAAGAATACTGGGGATTGTTTTTAGTAATAAACACATATATTTTTATAATATATACTTGTGTGGTGTCCTTTCATTTGGTATTACAGGATTGTATGTGGTAAAACAGCTCGCTTAACACGACCTCTTAAGTTAAGCCTTTAGGCTGCTTAGTCCATGCTACCCCTAGGATAGCTTGTCTAATAAGGTTGACTTACAACCAGACACCATAAGGGATTGTTTGGTCAGGTAGTAGGTGGTTCCAGAATTGGAAACATCCCCTACCAGGCCAACTTCTCACAATGACCATTGCCTGCTTCCAGGCCTGCGGGACCACCCCCCGGCTCAGCGAGAGATTCAATAGCGGGTTCGCCAGGGGATTAATCACCTCCGCAATTTTCGCCAGAAACTTAGCGGGGCACGGGTCCAGCGGCGAGCTCGATTTGAGATTGCCCATGAGTGTTAAAGAGGCTGGGGCAGAAATAGGTGGAAACACGCCCAACGTCAAACCTGGCGAGGCCAGAAGAGACCGGTTAGCCTCAGGGTTAATCAACCCCACGGGTACACCCGAGGGGAAGGAATCCTGTATCAGTTGGATCTTGCTAGTAAAAAAGTTAGCAAGATCCGAAGCCCAGGAATCAGCTGGCCTCTCATCAGAGGTATTGGACCGTGCGGATGTAAATTCTCTCACAATGGAGAAAATCTCCTTACAGGAGTTGGAGGCGGCCTCTATCCTCCCTGCCAGATATGCTTTTTTTCCCAGGCGGATGTCCCGGTGATAGGCCTTAACCGCCGTCTTATAGGTCAGCTTGGCCACTGTGTCGTATTGTGCCCGCCAAGCTCTTTCGGCCACCTTACACTGCTGCCGCGTAGCCGACAGTGCTGCGGTGAACCACGGAGCGGAGACCCGTTTCGATGTCAAGCGGGGGGTCAGTTCCGGGGCGAGATCGTTTAGCCTGACTACAAGCCACGCATGCAAGGACTCCAGATCCTTCTCTAGGTCGCCAGAGAGGGGGCAGGGGTGATCCAGGGCAGCCTGGGCCAGCATCGCAGGAGTAACTCGATGGTAAGCCCTATGGACTCGACCCTGCTGCTGTGACAGAGCAACAGCCGCTTTAACTGTGCCTTTGATAGAAAATTTAGCAAGCAGATGGTCTGACCATAGTACCGGGACGATCTCTATCACCTCAAGAGGGGATGACGAGAAAACCTGGTCAAGCGTATGCCCCTTGTCATGCGTAGGCCCCTGCAGATAAGGGATCAGTCCCAGCGGGGCCATAGCCTCTGAAAGTTTAGTAGCGGTAGGGTCCGACGGATCATCCATCTGGAAGTTGAAATCCCCAGCCACAATGCAATGTTCCGCTTTCAGGGCCAGACCCAGCAGAACGGAGTCAAGATCTTCGAAGAACGTACCCGATGGACCAGGCGGTCTATAGACCAGTAATCCCTTGACTGATTGGTGCGGTGCCAGAGTGATAGAGAAAGCAAGGGTCTCAGAGCCGCGGATGTCGTCCACTGGCAAGATAGCACAAGGCGTGCCTTTCTTCACCACCAGTGCCACTCCACCACCCCTTCCCTTAGCTCTATCCTTCCTGTAGATGTTATAATCAGGCGGGATTGCCATGGCGACATCAGGATTAGAGAATTCACCCCACCATGTCTCGGTGAGCATAAGACAAAGTGGCTTTAATGTATCAAGGAGCTCAAAAATGTCCTGTGCATGTCTACACGCCGATCTTGTGTTTAATAACATGCAGAGATATCCAACGCTGGCGATGTTATTGTTAGGGGACGATGGCAAAGCGCGGGAGGGGCACCAGCCACAAGCAGGGCAGGTGGACTTACCTCGGTGGCGACCAGGGAAGACAGTGCAACAGCCACTGGCTGGAGTAAAGAGAGCGTGAAGCTCCCCAGAAGTATATCGCCGCACAGGTGACCCTGTATGGCACATGCCTGGTGCAGAGCTCAGCCCGCTGCCCCGACCGCCTCCGGGACGCTGACGGGCGCAGACGGGCAGGACTCTGGCTTGACTCCGGCGCGAGTCAGGCGCCACCGCTGCGCGTCTCCGCTGCGCGAAGGAAAGTGAGCTTTAAATGCAGCCTCACCTGGTCTCCCAAACGGAGCACTAGAGCGCTGGATCCGGTGGAGCACTGGAAGAACAGCAGCCCCAATATGGCGGCCAGGCGCCACGAGTGAGCGACCAAAATCCAAATAACTCCGCTCTAAAAGCGGTGGGGGGCCCAATTAAGATGCAAGTGTGTGGGCGCGACGGCGATAATAAAAACAGGGGCTAAATAACATAAATCAACAAAGATAGAAAAAGCGGCAAGTTTAAAATGCAAAAGCGCTGCGCGCCTACTGCAGCATTAGACAAATAATGTAGCACGTTGGTAATGCCAATCCCTCCTTACTAGAGGTCGAGCTGCTCTAAGAGCTCGCCTTAAATGCAGCCTCACCTGGTCTCCCAAACGGAGCACTAGAGCGCTGGATCCGGTGGAGCGCTGGAAGAACAGCAGCCCCAATATGGCGGCCAGGCGCCACGAGTGAGCGCCCAAAATCCAAATAACTCCGCTCTAAAAGCAGTGGGGGGCCCAATTAAGATGCAAGTGTGTGGGCGCGACGGCGATAATAAAAACAGGGGCTAAATAACATAAATCAACAAAGATAGAAAAAGCGGCAAGTTTAAAATGCAAAAGCGCTGCGCGCCTACTTCAGCATTAGACAAATAATGTAGCACGTTGGTAATGCCAATCCCTCCTTACTCCATCACCTGCATAATCGACGGTGAGGTGCTTTTGCTATATCTACTGGAAGAGGTGAGGTGAATTGGTCTGTCACTGGGGGAGTGGTGCAAGAGAGGGCTATTTTTCACCACACCTTCTCACAGCAAAGGGCTAATTGCATACATGATCGCCCCAATTATGTCCCTTTAGGGCTCTATTCCAGGTCATTGAAGGGATGCCACCATTTTATTTTTTGGGGGGCTAACTAATAGTTGGTATGAAACTCTATCTAGCAATGCACAAAATGGAGTTGGACTAAAATAGAGATAGGACTAGTGCAAATAATAAGTTCTAGTGAACTCCATCAAGGGTTTTTGCGGAATAGGAAAAAACAGAGGACTTAATCTAATGAAGAAGGAGGGGAAACCAAAAGAGGATTGTTTCTTCAAGGAACCTGGTCCATTAACAGGGACAAAGGACTACACTCCAGTCTTTGGCTATAGGGGCAGCCATCTTGGTAGGGGCAGAACATTGCTAATAACAAATATACTGCTTTCTGAACCATGGCAGGGCATCATCTTAAACCTGAAGATTTAAATTCACTCTCAATAATTTACCCTCCCGGACTCACTAAAAATGCATCCAAAGCTTTTAAACAAAACCTTCTCAGCTCTAATCCAGAAATGCTAATACTAGACCCCCCCCCCTCAACTTAAAAAAAGGTATGATTACTACTAAATGGCCAAATGGAGAAATACGTTAAATAACTCACTGAAAGTACAGGAATCAAAAAACATTCCCTATGGAACGAAGTTGCTCATTACACCTTCCCGAAAACTGAGAGCAACATTAAATATAACATGCTATAAAAATGTCACGATTCTCATCCAAGCTGCCAACAAATATCTAGAACGCTTTGACGAATTATTCGCAACATTAAAAAACCTTGTTCACAGCGGCTCCACCTCAGGAAGTAACCAACCTAATATGACCTATCAAGTCATTGTCGCACAGGGGAACCAACCGGCTATGTCGGAAGTAGGCAGTGCGAGGGATCCCCAACAGTCAAATCAAACTATAGCACTGGATGACATTAACACCAATGAAGAGCCCTATCCATTGAATCAGGTAGACAGGATAGGGCAGGATAATACTAATGGAAGAGACAGGGCGTTAGATTACATAAACCCCAATGTTGAACCCCAATTGTTACTTATGGAATGCATTGCCCCGAGCAATGGCGAAACAGGAACTGCAAGGGCGATGGAATCCCAACAGACGGTTCTTGAGGTGGCATTAAAAGGCACTTCCACTAACGATGAGCCCCAGCAAGTGAATCATGAAACAAACAAGCCTGAAGACAGGGGCCTCAACACTCAGCTAGCATTAGTTACTTCACCCATAGATTCTAGATCCCCTGCTACGCCTGACTTTAAACCCGACCAGCTGACAGGATCGGTAAGCAGGTTGGAAAACACACAAGTCAAACAATTTAACTGGAGAGGAACGCATATGACCTGCACAGGGAATTGCAGATCTGGTTCCAGTCTCAATAATACAGGCATAGTTCCAGCAGAGATGTGCTAAGCTAGCCCTCCAATAGGGACGAAACCCCCAACCACTTTACATAATAGACTAGCCTCGGAAAAGACTAGATCCACACATACAAATGGGGATCCTAATTATCTCAGTTCACAATCTTGCAAGACGTACAAAGCCATGCATGCCGCCATCAGAGATATGAAGAACCTGCTGTGCTTTTCAGAAAATTGGCTGGCAATAATGGAGGCTCTTCAGTCTTCCTCTTTTGTAACAAATGTTAATCGCTGTTCCACCCCTATGGCGGCGTCAAACAGAATCTGCCAGCCACGCAGGCAACTCAACTATCTGACAGACAGTGAGTTAGCATCCATTCTATCTACATATGATCCTATTCACACTTCGCAAACTAAGATAGGCAAAAACGGTATCCAAACTATTGTATCAAATACGGACAGAACATCCCAGGCTAACAATAGAAGGACTAATGCGAGCAACCTAAAGATAGTGACACGAATGCCTGAAACGTTAGCTCCGCCATTGGCCAACTCCCAGAAACCTTTTCATTGCACATTACTCAACTGTCGATCAGCAAACAAACACGCGGCGGTCATAGCTGACCTCATATTAAATCCTGAAATTGACGTAACCATCTTAACAGAAACCTGGCTTTCCGACTCGTCTTTCCCATGCTTAGACCTGTTAGTCCCCCCAAACTATCAGATTATGAGACTGGACAGACAAGGCATATTGGGTGGAGGCATCGCTTGCATTCATAGGTCAGACATTAAATTTACTAAAATTCATTCGGACCCTTTAGAGTCTTGCGAATATCTAGGCATGTCTTTAAGATCAGCAAACAACCAAAACTGTAAACTCCATGCATTCTACCACCCGCCTGGTACAAAGACCAAGTTCCTAGACCAATTGATGGAAATCATCACCGTCAACTCTAGCCCCCCGTCAAATGATATCTTCTTAGGTGACTTCAATATTCACTGGGAGGATCAGGCTGACAATCAAATCACACTCCTTAAAACCTTCCTGGAAGAACAATCTTTAGTCTAGGGATGTCATCTCCCCACCCACTCCAAAGGTTCAACCTTAGACTGGATCATAGCCAAAGAAAAAGCAATCAAGATTATTATAATCACACCCTGCGATTGGTCCGATCTTCACATAATTACATTCGAAATACCCCTGAGAAAAACAAAATCAACCTCACAAGCTATTAAGCCAAAAAAATGGATCAGGGACACTAGAGGGATCAATATGGAAAACGTAGCAGCTCGCTGTGAATTAGAGTTGCAGCCACCCAAGAACATGGTTGACGTTAGTGACCTCACTCTGCATTATAACAAGTCAATGTCAAGCATCATCGAGGAATTAGCCCCTCTAAAACTGAAAAGGATCTCTGACAAAGACAAAAATCCATGGTTCAATAGTTCCCTAAATGAGGAAGGACGATCACTCAGACACTCAGAGCGCACGCAAATGGCACAAATATCCTACCTCACCCCACTTAAGCCAACTGAGACAATCCAGGAAAGCCAATAACAAAAGCATCCTTAAATCAAAAAAATACTTTTTTAGGAAAGAATTGGACAATGCAATAAATAGATCAAGGAGACTATTCGATATACTTAAAGAATAATCGAATAAATCTGCCAAATCAGCACCGGTCATAGCCCAAACAAGCTTAAATAGTAAGGATTTCTCCGTCTTCTTTACTGACAAAGCTAACGCGCTGGAGAGGGAACTCAAAAAATCAGCTGAAGACTTTGAAAGGGAGAAGTGTCCCTCAGATAAACCTCAGTTCCAACAAGAACTGGACAAACCAAAAAACAATGCTCGTTGGACAGGATTCAAACTAATCAGTGAATTAGACATCTCAAAGATCATGTCATCCACTAAACCTAACAACCTCTATAACGACCCACTACCAGCAAAGTGCTGGTCTTCTCTAAACCACCTGTTAATCCCGTCTTGGACTAAGATCATAAATGCCTCGTTATCACAAGGCCAAATACCGGACTGCCTAAAAACAAGGCAAGTCATTCCTCTCTTAAAAAAAAACAACAGAAAACCCTTCTGATCCAAACAACTTCCGACCAGTAACTAACATTCCCATGCTTGCAAAAGTTCTGGAAAAATGTGTCCAACAACAATTGAGTCTTCACATTTCGGTTTTCAATCTACTAAATGATTGCCAATCTGGGTTCAGACCGAACCTTAGTACAGAAACTGCAATCCTGCAAATAGTAGATGAGGCACTACTGGCTCTCGACCACAACGACACATGCCTCCTAATATTGGTGGACTTGTCGTCTGCTTATAACACGGTAAACCATACCAAAATTCTGGATAGGTTGAAAAACAGAATGGAGCTAGATGGTACAGTCCTAAAGTGGTTCAGCTCCTTCCTAGAGAATAGACCACAAAAATTAATTGTCAACCAAACACTATCAGGTTCTACCAGAAATACAATTGGAGTTCCACAAGGTTTAACGTTATCCCCGGCGCTTTTCAATCTTTATGTAGAACCACTAACGGTTATACAACAAAAACCAAACATTTCATTCCATATGTACGCGGATGACACGCAGCTGTATATCAAGGTGGCATCGACAGGAGATATAAAAACTATGCCCCTCATTTATGAGGCAGTGCGTCACTTTTACGCCACTGATGCGTCACTTTTTGTGACCCACTTTTTGTGACCACAATGTGCCTTGTTGCACCAAATTTACAAAGTGACGCATCTAGGTAGATGCGTCACTTTGTAACCCCCTACACTACATTATACCTGCGCCAGGTATAATGTATGCAGCGGGGCGTTCTGACGCAAGAAAAGGTCATAGAAGTGACGCAGTGAAATCTATAAGATTTCACTGCGCCACTTCTAGGACGCACATGCGTCAATTTCTTACGCCTGCCTCACAGCAGGCGTAAGACTGACGCAGGCCCTTTCACATGGGGCTTGCCCATGTGAAAGGACACATTGCTGGAGTTGCGTCACTTTTGTGACATACCCCAGCAATGCGTCACTTTTGCGCCATACAGATACATCAGAAATACTGATGTATCTGTAACTCCTTGCGCAATGATGCGTCATACTGTAAATATGTCGCATCATTGGTGTCGCAAGGAGGGCGCAAAGAAAAGTGACGCATCGCTGTTTTGACGCAGCGATGCGTCACTTTTCATAAATGAGGCCCCATGAACCAAGCCCTAACGAGAACCCTCCAATGGCTAACCATGAATCACGTGAAGCTAAATCCGCAGAAAACTGAATTCTTACTGATTACACCTCAGAAAAGTAAATTAAAGATAGCAGAATGGTTCAACTTTATGACTGCTATAAAATGTACCCCGGAGATTGTCGACTCCACTAAATCTTTGGGAATTACTCTTGAGGGAACGCATGAGCAGTTCGTACAACAACAATACAGCGAGAGAGGGATTTGTTGTCGCAACTGAAAGCAAAGGGTCTAACATCACCATTGTAAAGTCACGGAGCGGGAGCACAGGAGTCTCAGTTCACCTGAGGGATCGAAGAGCTCTTATAGGAACTGATATCTATCGCAATATGCACCCGGTATTTTAGAACAGGGATTCATGAGGTACGCAGGTGTAGAGCAGAAAGCTCTATGCCAATGCACTCTACTATACTCTTCACCACGCTATGCCACTTTACTGGACTCTACTCTGGCCACTAGTGACTCCGCACGGCACAGCTGACAGCGGCTGATAATGGCGTTTGAATACTACGCATAACTTGTGAGATTACGGCTTCCTGATGATAACATCATAGCACCACATTCATTTTTGGGCTCGTATTCATCGAGATAGGGCTTTCAATTTGAACAGTAGTACTGCATATCGAAGGGACCTTGTATTTTCCCCTGAGGAAGCTGACTTGAACGCCAAGTGAACCGGAAGTTGAGTCAGGAGAGGAAGTTCTCTGAAGGAAGTTTCCGGGAGTACGTCGGGTGAACTGAAGAGGTTTCGAAGTAAGCGGGAACAAGAAGATGCCTGGAAAACCGCCACTCTAAGTATCCTCGGAATAGCACTGAAGATGATGTCCGGACTCGGGGAGGAGGCACAGATATGCGCGCTGTGTCTTCTTCGCTGATGAGACCAAGCGCGAGTTCAGGGACGCGAGTGGCTTCAATACTCTCAGCCGCTCGTGTCAACCGATTAGAAAAATGCTTCACTTTTTGACTGTATAGACCTTTTACCAGTCCGGGAGTAGCAGAGAGAGCAAGCGTGACGATTGCCCATTAAAAGACCTTTTCCAATTGTCTGAGCGCAGGAGCGCCGTCGGACACCTCCACCACCCGCGCCGCCGCTCCGGGACTACGAATCCCGGCTGCCTCTGCGGCGGCGCGCAGCCCTGACGCGAGTCGAGCGCCAGGAGGGGCTACAAAGCCACAGAGCCCCCAGCGTCGCGGGACGCCCGGGGCGAAGCCCGGGCAAAGGGCGGGCCCTCTACGGCCCTCAGAGGCCAGAAGAGGCTGGGCTGGGCCACTCCCCTAACTCCTTTCCTGTACTGAACAAGGTATTTATATATCTACACAAATAGCCTGTTCCTTGAGTTACTCTTGCTGATACCGAGAGGTATATTACTAACGCTATTGAGGAAAGGATACTTGCCAAACATTAACAATACAAAGTATAGACCGGAGCAGCATGAGGAAGGTAACCAAAACCACTAGGATGCCAACCTTGAGATCTAACACCAAACAGAGGGTGGTTACCCCTCAACCGGTACCGACACTCACAGCGATAGACCTAATGTTAAAACAAACCATTGGGGCAGTATCTACTGCAATAGCAAATACAGAAAGGCGGATGTCCTTACCACCGACTATAATCCCCCAAGAGGCACAAGATGTAGTAGACGACCTTTCTGCTGTCACTATAGATGTAACAGATGATCTAGACATAAGCCCTGGTATTACTTCCTCTTTCGCTGAGCTCCCGTGTGCTCAGGCCCCAATAGTTCAAGTTCAAGTTCGGGCATTTATATAGCGCACTACTCACCCAGAGGGTCTCAAGGCGCTAGAGGGAGGGGTTCACTATTTCAATAGAGATCACTGGGAACACAGAGAATACCCAGCCCAATCTAGGTGCCGCACGGGGCATGGAGAAAACAAACTCAAGTAATACTGAGACAAAGAGAGCTAGTAGAGCCATTAAAGCTCATGTACATACGGAAAAAAAGGGGCAAAATAATACATCAAATCATAACTTAGTCGCTCCAATCAAGGGGAGAGGTGTGGCGCCGCGGCCAGGGCGACTGACGCTTGAATCTGGGGATCACTGTTCGATCCCCGGCTCCGGCGGCAGGTTAGCCCAGCACCATGTGACTCTGGGCAATAGCTTGCTTAATCTTCCCGACGGCCCCCAGCGCCTAGAGACCCTTACGGGTGATTGTGCGCTTTACAAATGTAGATTATTATTATTATTATTATTATTATAATCACCAATTCCACGCCAGGAATACCCTGTTGGGTGGCAAACATGGTAGCCGACCTTAAGGCTGACCTTGAAGACACGATTATTGCCCATATCAAACCATTAATGTCAAAAATTAATAGATTAACATCCTTGATAAATAATAAAGGGGTGGGTTCTACTAGGCAAGTGGGAAATGACGGTACATCAATTAAAGGGGGTGCAAAAGGAGGAACAGGTAACAACGTACCAAAAGACAAGGTAGCACCAGTTAAGGAACCTACAACCACTACACCAAAGAAAGTTATGCAAAGTAATATATCGCTGATGAAGAAAGCCCCTGTATCCCTGAATCCTAGTGTACCCACCACACCGTACAGGTCCAATCGAACCTAGGACATGGAACCCCTTTAGCCTCTAATGACAAAACTGGCCAAAAACCTAAAGAAAGTATAAGTACAAACACACTTCTACAAAAAAAACATCTGAAAAAGCAAGATCGTCCCGTTTTCAGACAATTAATTTGCCACCGGAAGCTTCGCCCTTTGTGGTTATACTGACAGGAGTACCACCCCTGAAAGAAGGAAAAAAGGAAACACACCAGGAACTAAAAAATAAATGTGTGCAATGGTTAAAGATAAATAGACCCCTACCTCCAAACATCTTTGGGGAAATACTTACGGTTAGAAGAGGGGAATGGATAGGGAGAGGTATAAAAACAATAGCTGGGGACATTATAACAATTAACTTCAGTGACGCGGCTGCAGTGAATTATATATGCAATGCACCCCCCAGTGGAACTAACTCACAAATCCACCCCCTACATTTATCATACTTCTACCCGATCACACCCCAAAGACATATGCAAACGAATAGGATAGTGATGAGCAGGGGTCACCAGTTAGCACCTCAACATAGATTTCACCAATGGCAAACACCTTGGCAAGGCACTCCAGACTTTGACCCTTTTTTATCTCAGTACGCACATTGGAACAGGTTCTGTGCCCTGGACGAGGTGGATTGACTCGCTTCTGAGGAATCCAGCACCCCACTATCGAACATAAAATCAGATGAGGAAGGGCTCACAGGGACTGGAACTTACATACCAACTGCGCCGGAAGATAGTGGGGGCAGGAGGATTAGAACAAGGAATTTTGAAAAACAGAAAGGGGGAACTAAAAAGTCAGATCTAACAGCTCATATGACGCCAGTAAAACAGATGAGGTGGAATACGGAAATTATCCATGCACCCCACATTAAGGCGAAAACAATAGGGGAAGACATGGAAACGTGCCCATTAAGGGCACTGAAAGGGACCATCATGGAGGATAACCAGGACAGTCTTCGAATCATATCGTGGAACATCGCAGGACTGGCATCCAAATATGATTCACAGGAATGGCGGAAGTACATACATAATTTTCAAATCATATGCCTGCAAGAGACCTGGGCGGTCGACCCCAACCAGTATAGCATTGAGGGGTACAAATGCTTTTCTGTCCCGGCTGTAAAATCACCATCCGGGAGAGCAATCGGAGGACTAATAATATATGTAGCCCTCCTCATTCAAGGGACGTGGTTTAATTATAATTGGGACTCACATAATATACAAGCAATAGGGTGCCGCTCCACAAGGTTCAATTTCCTTTTAGTAAATTGGTATAATGCGGTAGGTACGATGGGAAAAGGCAATGTCATAAAAGAACTGGACTCTCGACTAGATAGACAGATTTTATCTAACAAGACACCAAATTGCCCCAGTATAATACTTACGGGGGATTTTAATTGTCACCTTTACGAGAATTTGAGACCTTTTAACAAGGACTGGTCGCGATGCACAGTATTAAAAGGCCCACATTTTGCACACACCACAGAGGAATGGGACCTCGAGAAGTTAGCAAATAGGCATAATCTGGTCCATACAATGGACCTGATAGAGCTAGGCAGCAATGGAGACCCCAATCCTACATTTAAGGGCAGAGGCTGCCACTCGTACCTTGACTTTATCATGGTTTCACCTACAATAAAAAGAAGTACCAGCAGTATGACTATTGATTTAAGCATATGTAGCGATCATAATCCACTGGTCTTGGTACTAAAAGGTATTAACTATAAGAAACCATCTCATAGAAGAGCCATCATAGAAAAGGCAGTGGACCAGGGGAGGAGGATCAAGTGGGCCAGGACAGACGGTGACAAATTTTATAAAAGATTAATAGCGGAAGGGCAAAATGCTATAGATATATGTCTTGATCTCACTATGGAGGGAGTAACGGTGGTTAGTGCATTTGAAGAAATTGCACGCCACGTGGACGATTTACTTAAGTCGTCCAATGGTAGTAAAACAGCCATTACACCGCGCTGGTTTGACCAAGACTGTATTAAGGCGCATAAAAATCTTAAACTAAGTCTTAAATCGCGCCCTAGGGACAACCTCAAAATAATACACTACAGATCAGTATACAAAAAGGCTGTGAAATCCCGTAAAAAATGCTTACAAATACGGGCGTGGGAGGACCTCAGGGAGGCAGCAGAAAGGGGAGACATGTCTGGATTCTGGAAAGTTATTAATACACCATGTTTCCAGGATCCAGGCGTGCCGAAAATAACAAATACCATCCTACCAGAGCAATGGTACACCCATTTCCAAGGCCTTTATAATCATACAGGTCAACTAATACAGAACGAAGGATTAAGGCCGAACCCAATCACCCACCTAGACTTTTCCCTGGCAGAAGTAGAACTGGCAATAGCAGGACTAAGTAAAAATAAAGCACCCGGCCCCGATGGTATACCCCCTGATCTTTACCTAAGTAAGACAGAGCTATGGGCCCCACTACTCACGAGGGTTCTGAACGAGGCAGTCGTGGCAGGACTGCCTCGTTCATGGTCTACAGCAACTATTGTCCCCATTTACAAAAAAGGGAATCGTGATGACCCACAATGTTACCGTCCCATATCCCTTATAGATGTCACGGCCAAGGTGCTGGGCCGTGTCATTCTATATCGTTTACAGGAATGGGCGGAGGAGAAAAAGATCCTCACAGATATACAATATGGGTTCAGGGAGGGCAGATCTACCACCGACCAATGCCTGAATCTTTACCTTCTGACAGCCAAATATACCATTGCCGCCAAGGGAACAATATACATGGGGTTCATGGACCTCTCCGCGGCTTTTGACCGTGTAAACAGAGAAAAACTATGGGCCCTATTATCTAACCAAGGAGTGGAACAAAATCTAGTAGACCTCCTAAAAGCCCTACATTGGAACACTTCTGCATCAGTGCGATATAATCAAGAGGGTAGTAGAACTGAACATTTCTTATGCACGAGTGGAGTGAGGCAGGGTTGTATTTTAGCGCCTTTCTTATTTTCTATATATATTAACCTATTGGACAAAGAACTCCTTAAACTGTGTGTGGATTCACCCCAAATAGGACATCGAGCAGTGCCCGTATTACTTTACGCGGACGACGCGGTGTTGTTAGCAAGGACACCGCTGGGGCTTCAGAAGCTTATTAATGGATTTGTGAATTTTATGGCTAAACTTGACCTATCAGCCAACCTGGAAAAATCCTATGTCATGACAGTGGGAGGCAGGGAAAAAAGGAATTTCACCTACAAGATTGGGCCACACTAGATAGACCAGGTCAAGTCTTTTTCGTATGTAGGCGTATTGTTTGATGAACATTTGAACTTCAAACCCCTGATGGACAAACATGCGGCAAAATTGGTGGCGTCATCAGGGGCCATAATGGGCTACGGAAGAAGACTTGGCAGATGGTCCCCGGAACAAATCCTAAACCTGTATAGATCAATCTGCTGTGCTAAAGTAGTTTATGGAGCAGAAGTTTGGGGCTTCACAAATAAACAACTTCAGCAGATCCAGGTGGAAGAAAACAAATTCTTCAAAAGAATCTTGAAATTGCCCCAGAGCACCTCAGCCTATATCACCCACGAGGAACTAGAGGTGCCCTATATCGAAGATCGAATTAAAATTAGACCACTCCTAGCATGGATAAAAATTTGGGTTAATCCTGAAGCGGATCTCACCAGACGAATCCTGAAAGACTGTCTGAAACGTGATAAAGGAGACCACATCCCATGGCTGAAATATGTAAAGGACTCTTTTGAGGCAATTGGTTGTAAAAATTTCTACACCGCACCTGAATCTTTAAACAGTCAGAATAAAACAATGACAAAAAAACTTTTTTCTGAATGGACACTCACGAATAGGGCTAACGTGGAAAGGTGCAAATCCACTGTTTTATCCTACTGTTTATTAACAAAGAAGCAAGGAATGGAACCATACCTCACTGTGATGCAGAATGCCCAGGATAGATTCTATATGACTCGGTTCAGACTCAACATGTTACACCACCTACTCTCTGTTCCCTCTGGATTCACTTTAACACCAGAAATGAAGGGTACCTGCGGCTGCGACGGTAGGTCTCCGCAGGATACCCTTCACTTTGTTTTGCTATGCCCCTTTTATTCTGTGCCTAGACGCAAATTTTTAGTAGGGATCTTGAAAGAAACCAAATTAAGACAAGCAAAAGCAGCCCTAAAGTTTCTGCAGGAAGCCTCTGATGCTCACACACTGTTTTGTACAGTAAGTTTTATTAGGGTGGCAATGAGACTAAGGAACACAAGAGTTACAACCGAATAAATAATCTCATAAACAGAGACTTCTATGGTAAACCCCCCGCCCTTCTTTGTACATATAATGAATTTTAGCCTCTTTTTTTAACTCATTTTTAATTGTTTTTATATATGGAAAATTGTAATTGCTTATGTACTTTTATGGTGTCTTTTTAAGTGCCGAATAAAGTTTTGAAATACTACTCTTGACAAAAATCTGAACATGATTGCACATATCAACAAAATGGCAAAGAAAGCCCATTTCCATCTAAGCTACCTGGGGAAACTAAAACCATTCCTAAATAAAACAGATCTCCAAACAGCAGTCCGGGCACTGGTCATTTCTAGGATCGAATATGGGTGCACTACACTGGCAGGGCTTCCCAAGGTCACAACAGCCCCATTGAAAGCATGTCTTAATGCAGCCACAAGACTGATATCGGGATCCAAAAAATTCGACTATATCTCCCCTCACTTGAAAGTGCTCAACTGGCTACCCTTCGAAGCTAGAATTCACTTCAAGTTAGCATGCATCACTCATAATGCATTGCACCATAAAACGCCAGTTTCCCTTGCACAGAAACTCATGCTTTCAGGTGGTCACCGAATCTCCAGGAGCAAAGACGATCTACTTCTGAAACCAGCTTGTTTTTGTAAGAAAAGAACTTATGACCAAGCGTTCTCCGCGGCAGCACCAAGAACTTGGAACGCATTCCCCCCCTAGCATTAGAAGAATTCCATCCATCGCAGCATTAAAAAAAGAAGCAAAATCGTTTTATAGGAGAACATTTCTTCCATAAGACCATACAGCAGTACCTACAAACTTTCCATGTCTGCTTCCATGCATCCGCCAGCCTTTCACTTTCCACACGAGCGTATATATATGTAGCACATGTGGTTGGTGTGTTTTTATGCGCTTTGATACTGTCTCAATTGTTGGTTGTTATATATGTTTATACGCTGTCCTGAAGTTTACTGTTGTAAAGATTTAGTGAGTTGCAGTTTATAAGGTTCTAACGTTGAAATACTTCTGTAAAGCGCTCTGATACCCTTTGCAGGGTCATGTTCGTGCTAGAGAAAATACTAAATAAATAAATATGAAGAGGGAGAAAAATGCACCTTCTTTTTCTTTATGAAAAAAAACACAAGTTCATAAAGAAATTCAGGAGCTGATAGACGAGGAAGAGGAAAGTCAGGAAGGGACAGAAAAATGTAAAAAAGTGGCAAGAATGTTTTATGAAAAACTGTACCAAAAAGGAAATGAAAGCCAGGATTTAATTTCAGAACATGTTGACCTAATTGAAAACTGTTTGTCATCTAATGAAAGTGATTTTATGAAGAAAGAGCTCACAGGGGAAGAATTTGTGCAAGCTCTACAGAAATGTAACAAGCTATCTACACCGGGGGTAAATGGGCTCCCATGGGATTTCTACCAAGTTTGCTGGCCTATCATAGCCACCGATGTAATAGAAATTTTTATGAATGTGTAAGGAACAACTCCACCCCAGACGGTTTTTGTCATGGGATAATATCTCTGATACACAAAACAGGACCAGAAAAAAAACATTGGTAACTGGAGACCAGTCTCCCTTTTTAAACGTGGACTACAAGCTTTTCACAAAGGTTCTAGCCAACAGGATGAAGAAAGTATTACAAACCGTAATACACGAAGATCAAACCTGCGCAGTCCCAGGCAGACAAATCTGGGACAACCTTATAACACTGAGGGATACAATTGGGTCAGCCAAAGACAGGAAAGAAACAGTCGGCATCCTTGCAATAGACTTCAATAAAGCCTTTGATACGTCAAGGCCTCCCCCTATCCCCAGCCCTCTTCATATGTGCCCTGGAACCTTTACTGATACAAATCAGAAAAGAGAAACTCATCAGAGGGACACTAATACCAGGAGCCAAAGGGCTGGAGGCCAAATTCATTGCGTACATGGACGACCTCACAGTAATCTGCAAAACACCACAAGCAGTGAAGAGAACTATTTTGCATGTACAAATCTTCAGCTAAGCATCCGGACTAACCCTAAACGAGGAGAAAACAACAGTTCTCACCATGGGCCAATGGGACAACCTAACCAAGCTACCAGTCAAGACCACCACAGAGCACACGAAAATCTTAGGTATCCACTTCTCCCAAGACACAAAGGGGGAAAAAACTGGCAAGAAGCAACAAAGAAAGTCACAAACAAACTAGACCTCTGGCGCACAAGAAAGCTAAGCCTGGAAGGGAAAATCTTGGTCACAAAAGCAGATGTACTACCAATCCTTTTATACATAGCTGTGGTTTCCCTCCAACCAAAGCCATGCACAAAAACTGAACAGGCTACTTTTCCCCTTTCTTTGGAACTCTACACCGGAAAAACTGAAAAGAGAACTCATCTGCAAATCCCATGACAAAGGAGGGAAGAAAATGCCAAGTGTCGGAGACTTTTTGCTCACTAAATATTTCATGCTTTGCTACCGAAGCCTGCACAACAAGAACACAAAAAGTGCAGTGTACATCAAATTTCACGCAGGCTTTTTGTTCCACTGTTTCAAACTCTACTCAGTAACAAACAAAGTCTTTGACCTCATCACACCCCCAATGTACATACGCCTAGAACCCCTCATGGTGAAAACCAAAGCTCTACTACAAGACATTGGGGAGAAAACTACGGCAAGACAACTGACCACAGACATTGAAAATCAAACAACAATGAACACTATCGCCAACTGGCCGGAAAAAAAGACAGTTGAAATGTGGAAACAAGTAAGCTGGAAACGCCTGACCAATGAGCAAAGTGACTTAGCCTGGATGGTTGTCCACGAATGCCTCCCCACCAGACAGGTCCAACACCGCAGAGGGATGGAGAGAACACAAAAATGCCCCAGAGAAAGCTGCCTACACGAAGAAACCACAACTCATCTGATGTGGATCTGCCCCTATGCACAGAAACTATGGAAGAAGCTGGGCAAGCTCATAAAACACATCACCTCCATGACAAACCGACAACATGAAAACATTCCATTCTCTACGGCCTGGTTCTACCCTCCGCAGACAAAGAGACCGCATGGAAAATAATCAACGCGGGGAAAGAATCCCTGTGGATCTCCAAGAACGTATTACTTTTCTCGCACAAACAACTGACCACAAATGAATGATTAAAGTTGTGTTTCAATAAAGCAATGATATATGTAATGTATCACATTAAAAATGTAGGCCAGGTGGAAGCTATCCAAATATGGAAATATAAAGAGTGGGCCAAATGGCTAATAAAAGCATCATAAAAGACCCCCCAACATGGGGTAAGTCTTAATATATTAATGAATCTAGATGGAAACCACCAAAGTACATGTCTGCGAGCACCGCACTTTGGACTGGTAAAAAGTACACCACCCTACAAGGGATTGGTTAAAATATATCGTGCACCAAAATCTTTATAAAGATATATTTAAAAAAAAAATAATCTGTGGGTGCCAGTGGTTACCGAGTAGGAGATGTTCTATCACTAAAGAAGGATGGCAATGAGTGGGTGGTTGTATATGCATCTCGCACCCTGACACAAGTGGGCAGAAGATTTTCAATGATAGGGAAAGAATGTTCGGGGCAGGAAATTCAAAATCTGTGCAAACCATTACTCTTTAGTGAATATTTCAAAAACAGGAGTTGGGAAACATATAAGAGCAAAGTTAGCACGATTGGCTTCAAAGTTGCAAATGTATTATTATGTATTATTATGATATTGTATGTGTTCCAGACAAAAATACTTGTGGTGCTGATAGGTTGTCACAGTTACCAGTGGAATCGTGCAACGCACAGGAAATGGATGAGAGTGGACGTGATGTGGCGTACATGTATGAAGATGTGATGTGTTGCAGGAACAGAGATGTGGTGAATGGGTTGGAGTTGCCTGAGGTGAAGGATAGAGGAAATGAAAAAAGATGTGGTGCTGTTGGATGTAAAATAAAACAATTGCAAATGGGTGGCCATTGGACTGGGAATAGCAAGCTGAATTTAGCACATTTTGGAAGGTAAAGGAGGAATTATCCTTTTATTTTTTTTTTATTTTTATAAAGCAATTTTTTACAACATTTTTACTCCCCACCCCCCACCCCCCGCACCTGACAATATACCCACAGGGAAAAAATAAGAGGGTTAGCAACACCTAAGTATACTTTACATGACTTTTAAATATGATACCACTAAATGAGAATTTTAATAATGTACTAACATTCCACACCAA
Organism: Lissotriton helveticus; assembly: GCF_964261635.1. Lineage (NCBI taxonomy): Eukaryota > Metazoa > Chordata > Amphibia > Caudata > Salamandridae > Lissotriton > Lissotriton helveticus. The sequence continues at coordinate 76,575 of NW_027611651.1, read as the reverse complement.
ATAAGAACAACAAAAAAAGGTAAAGAAAAATAAGAAATACATGTACATTTTGTCCAATTTCTACACTTCCTATACATTCACCATCCTATTTTTCCAGTCTGCAATAGGCTTCCAAATCTGTAAGCCTAATGCTCTACCTTTCTTCCCCCTCCTAGCGTAGATAGCCTTTTCAAGATTATACATATGTAATAGCCAATGCTGCATCGAGGGTGGTAACTTATCTCGCCACGCTGAGGCTATGCATAGGCAAAGAACAGCCGTAGCCACAAAAATGAAGCAACCAAGTTGTTGTTGGGATATGTTTTCCTCCACCCCTAATAGAATTACTTCCGAAGACAACTTCAATTTATAGTTCAAAGATTTATCAAAAAATGCTTCAATACTACTTATTAGAGGGAGAAGATGTGGGCACTCTGCAAACATATGTTTCATGTCAGCCTCCAAACTATCACATCTTGGGCACCTGATCCCCTGTGTCCCTCCCCACTGAGCAATTCTGGCTGGGGTATAGTATAACTTGAACAGAGTTTTGTAGTGTTGAGCTTGTAGAGCCGATGAACAAAGAATATCCTGTCCTAACTGTAATGATTTTTCAAAGACACCTTCAGATATTGCTAATGCTTCCATCCATTTAGCTTCAAATTTTCCTAAGTCATCCTCTCTATGCTCTATAAGTTCTGCATAAAACTTTTTTATTGTGCACGAGTGTCCCCCTTCTATTATCTGTAGTATTGGATTGTCCGTGAATCCCATTGGGCCCCCTCTTTTACTACCCAGAAAACTTCTTGTCTGTAAGTATTTTAAAAAACTCCTTGTACTAACTCCGAATGTCTGCTGAATTTCTATAAATTGCCGTACCCCTGATTCCCCTATTAAGTCACCCATCCTTTTAACTCCCAATCGGCCCCACTCCTTAAATATACTGTCAGCAAAAATCTCAGGAGGTAGCATAGGATCCTCTGTAAGCCTAGTATGTGCATGATACCTTCCCAGACCAAAACTCTTTTTAAACGCCTTCCAGACTTTATATGCAGCTTCTAGCGTCTTGAATCTGGTTCGTTTAAAGTAGCTTGGTTCAGAATATCTAAGGAATGCATTATTTGTCTCGTCACCTAGAATTAATCCGTACACCTCTGTAGATCCTGTAAAGTTTTCCCTTTCCCTCTCAGCACCACCCAACAGGCCTGTCATCTGCTGTAGTGCCGCTGCCCAGTAATACATTCGTAAGTCTGGAAGTGACCATCCTCCCCTGTCCCGTGGCAAGGACATGTATTTCAAAGCTCTTCTGGTCTTGCCCTGTGACCAGATAAATCGATTCACCATACTCTCTATCTTGGTTAGCCAAATCATATTAAAAAAAAGTGGTATCGTTCTAAACAAATACAAAAATTTCGGCAGTAAATTCATTTTTACATAGTTTACCCTACCTACTATAGACATACGCAAGTTATGTACCCTATCTAGATCCTTCCTTGCTTTATTAATAATTGGATCAATATTAATTTCCACCAGCTTCTCCAATTCTGCCGTGATAGTAATGCCCAGGTACACCCCTTCACTAGTCACCCGTTCATCTGCACAATCTGTGTGGGAGTTCTTTATAATTTGAGACTTGCTTTTGTTCAGGGCATACCCTGCCACCCGCCCGAATAATTCTGCCTCTAATTCAATTTCTCCTATTGCCTCCGCCGGCCTAGGTGTAATAACCGCGATGTCGTCCGCATAAGCAAGGACTTTAATATACCCCATACCAGTAGTTAACGGCCTGATTCTAACGTTTTGCTCTAGCCTCAAAATCAGCGGATCGATGTACATAGCAAATAGGAGGGGTGAGCACGGGCACCCCTGCCTTGTGCCCCTGGTGATGGCAAAGGGTGAGGTGCGGCCTGAGTTTACCCTAACGCAGGCCATGGACTTCGTATATAATGTTTGAACCACTCTGATAAACCCTTCACCAAATCCCCCTCTCCTTAACACAGCCCACAAGAACTCCCAAGCCACCCTGTCAAAGGCCTTTTCGGCATCTAATAACATAGCAGCCATAGGGTTCCCCTCCGTGCCCTGAACATCAAATAGCGTAACCATCTTCCTGATATGCAACGTGGTACCTCTATGTGGTATAAAGCCATGCTGATTTGTACTAACAATCTGCCCTATTACCTTGGAAAATCTAACTGCCAATACTTTGGAGAATATTTTTAAGTCTGCGTTGATCAGGGTTATAGGACGATATGAGCCTGGTTCTGTTGGCTCCTTCCCTTTTTTGAGTAATATTACGATATCTGCCCCAGCCCAACTAGCTGGGGTCGATAACCCCGACTGTACTCCCCTAAACGTTCTCACTAAATCCAGAAAAATTGAGGATATGAATACCTTATAGAACTCTCCCGGTATCAGATCAGGGCCAGCTGCTTTACCAGAAGGTAAACCCAATATTGCTTCACTAATTTCCTCGTCTCTTAAGCAGGCGTCCAAGTATGCTCTATCTTCATTGTCTAGCACTTTGGCAGGTATATTCCGTAATTGACCAGAGTCCTTAGGGGCGACACCGCCGGTGTGTGAGTAGTGTGCGACCCCACCCCCATTTATATTCCGTAAGTAGTCCAATATTTCCTCACTATCCCTATCTTGCTCCTCCTTATAAAGTTTACTATAAAACTCCCTAAACACCTCAAGTGTCCCCTTATCGTCCGTGTATATATTACCACTACTATCTTTTATTTCTTTTATTTCCCCCTTCGCTAGCCTTTGTCTGGTACGCGCTGCTAGGGTCCGGCCAACCCTTTCACTACACTCATAACAGTTCTCCCTCCTTGTATCATATATTTTAGCCGCCTTAATTGCCATTCCTTCTACAGCCTCTGTCTTAGCTATCGTTACCTCCAATAATCGTTGAGCAAACTCCTGATGGTCTATCGTGGCCTGAACCAATCTTGCTTCCGCCTCTAACAGGGCAGTATTTAGCAGGTCATTCCTTATCTTTTCTTGTTTTTTGTTTAGCTATACTATAACTGAGTGCCTCCCCTCTAACCCCTGCATTGAACGTATCCCAATCATTCTCAGTACTAGTACTCCCCCTGTTGAGATCCCAAAAATCTTTAATCCAGGAATGCATGTGTGTGATATATTCTTCATCTTTCAATAATTCTTTTACAAACGTCCATGATTTTGCCCGCCTCCTAAACCCACTGCCTTCCACGATAAGCTTTAGGGGATTATGATCCGACAGGATTCGTGGCAGTCTTTCTATTTTCATATTGGCTAGTAATGACCTTGATGTAAAAAAATAGTCCAGCCGGATACATTTACGATGTGGTGCCGAAAAGAATGTAAAACCTGGATCCAAACATTTCTGTGCCCCCCATACGTCTACTAATGCGTTATTCCTAGCCATACTCAAGATTGCTCTGCATACCCTCCTCTTCCTGCCTTGATATTGTCCCATCGCATCCAAACCCAGACCTGTGGCCCGTTAATGTTAAAGTCCCCAGCTAGGATAACTCTTGATGCCCATGAAGATAATTCGATATCCAAAAACTCAAATAGCTCTGGGTCATTCTCTGTGGACCCGTAAATAGAACCGATAGTGACCCATTCCTCTCCTATAAAGCATTCAATCAAGGCACATCTCCCCCATTGATCTTCGAATTTATTCCTTGTTCTTATATCTAAATGTTTCGTTAGAATAGCAACCCCCCTGATTCTAGCCCCCTGTTTCGAATGGGCCAGCAAGCGAAACCCCAGTTGTTCCAGCATAAATGGTTTGTTCCCCTCTATATGAGTTTCCTGGAGACAAATAAAATCAGCTTGAGTGTTCTTCAGCAATAACGCTACCCTCTGTCTCTTTATTCTATCGTTCAGTCCACATACATTCATAGTAACTATTCTAATACTTGCACTCATAGACGGTTTTCGATGATTCACACATTTATTAACCCTGAATCAACCATTACAGATCTGAATCTCTTGCACCCATACTGATTACCGTATTTCGTGTTACTGTATGCCTTCAGTTCCATCTGTTTCTCCCTCCCTTGCCGTTTCCAACTGCCATACTTCCCTTCCTTTCCCTGTACAATCAAAACTACTCCCTTTTGTCCGGTGCTTCCCCCACCCCAAGAACCCCTCCCCCCCACCCCACCATCACAGGCAACTAGGTCAATCCTGACCTACGTATGACTGTTTCCCAGCCCCTAGAGTGTCGCCACCCTCCCTCTCCCCTCTCGCCTCACCTTGTTTGCAGAGTGCCGATAACATAGAAAAACTGCCCAGTGATGAAACCAGTGAGACCAACTCTCTAGTCCACCTCACCTAATTCATATAATTAAGCTTTATCTTTACCCTTAAGCCACAATAAATACCCCCGCCATGATCCCCTCGCTAATCACTCCACCGCATAGCCAGCCTAACCAAACAACGTGTTTTAAATAGAGAACCATCATTGCTGAATTATTTAGTCCATGTTTATTCCAGGTTTCAGGTTTAAAGTCTTTATTTCGATTTTTAACAAATCATAAAAGACACGTTAAAATACAAAAAGGAAATTATTAACTCCTTCAATTTCAATTTAAACAAAAACAACCGAAAAGAAGAGAACAATAAAGAAGAATTTAAATAACTAACCAAAATATGCAGATAAAAAACATTTAAGACAAATAGATAAAACAGGATTAAATTTCGATTTTTGAAGAACCTGAATATTTTGTAAAAGGATGAATTTAAGTTAGAAAAAGACATTTACAGTTCAAATTCATTATCAGTGAGCCCCTCCATAACAAAAATACAAGGGGTGCAGATGAGACAACTAAGTCATATATTAATTAGCTGATACATAATCAATCAAATTATGGCCACTAAGGCATGATGTTTTTTTAGCCTTAAGAGCCAAGCCCATCCCAAATATTTTGCCAGACTTACTACAAAGAATTCGGAGGTGTTGGTCCTAAGCACCCATATTGCTTCCTTCGATGTTTTGAAAGGTAGTTTTTGAAACAAGGGTTTTAGCCATTTCTTTCGGGGTGCAGCGTACCTAGGGCAAGCAAAAAAAAAATGTCCTTCCGATTCAATATGACCTGGGCAACATGTACAATTGGGCGACGACCCTATAGACCATTTGTTTAGAAAAGGGTTCAGAGGCAAAGAACCCACCCTAAACTGATGATACAGCTTCTTGTCTAACGGTCGGGTTATTATGTCCCAATAAGGCTCTCGCGACAGGTCAAGTTTGAATGATAGGAACCTGCCTGTGAGGCTGTTTTTGCTGGAAAGCAGAACTCTCTTAAAGCGGGTCGTGGCCCAATACAGGGATTTGAACTCATCTTTGGAAGGGAAGACATTAGATTGAGGGGATATCCAAAGGTGTTCCAAGCCCATATCATTAGGAATAGTTTTAACGGCAGAGAGCCAAGGGATTTTCCCTGAGCCCGTAATAGACCTAACTTCTGCCAGTTCCTTTGCAAATTGTGATAGATCCGGAGAAGTCCAGATCCGTCTCCACAGTGCCACCAGCCTAAATCTAGCCATCTCATTAATCGGTGGGGAACCAAGGTCCAAGCAGAGGGGGATCGAAGGTGTCGACTGTGGGAGGCCTACTAAATTACGAAGGAATCTACATTGAGTTTTAAACAAGTTAAGTGAGTCCATGTGGCCCCAAAGATCCGCGCCATATAAAATGGCGGTGGAGATTTTAACGTCATAGATCTTGAGGGCCGGAAGAACCCGCTTTGTAATTGATTCCTTTTGCTCTTTAATAAGGCAACCAGTCAGCCTAGCAAGTTTCAGCTGTTGTATATTAATCTGGTCCTTCCATCTCAGACGGCTATCAAGGGTAACCCCTAAGTAGGTCATGGTTTCAACCTGCTTGAGGTTTACTCCATTCAACCTCACGGAACTCCGAACTGGATGGTTTTTTGTAAAAACCATGAACTTCGTTTTCCCCACATTTACCACCAAGTTGTTGATGGCACAGTACTCCTCGAAGCGGTCGAGTGCCCGCTGGAGTCCGCTACGGGTTTTTGAGAGGATTAAAGTGTCATCTGCGAAGATGAGAAAAGGGAATCTCATCCCCGCCAGCATTGGGGCATCAGTGGGGGTATCCATAAAAAATTTGACAATTTGATCAATAAAGAGGAGGAAGAGAGTTGGGGCCAGGACACACCCCTGGCGGACACCTCGAGTTACGGGAAATGTCTCCGTCACTTGTCCCTGGCCCCCCCACCTCACTCTCGCAAAGTTGTCCTCATGGAGTCTAACAATGAGGTCTAATAGTTCAAATGGGCACCCCAGATTTTTCAGCACACCCCACAGTTTGTCCCTTGGCACCAGGTCGAAGGCGGACTTCAGATCAATGAATGCAGCAAAGATGGTTCCGCCACCAAGCCATACCACCTTCCAATAGATCAGGCAGAATCTAAACACCTGATCTATGGTGCTCATTCCCGATCTGAAGCCCGCCTGCATGGGAGACAGAATACCCTCTGTTTCAATCCATCCCTGGACCCGTCCCAGAACCATTCGTGCTATTATCTTTTGGATCGAATCGATCAAACTAATAGGGCGGTAATTTCCTGGGATGGACCTATCTCCCTTTTTATAGATCGGAACAATTTCTGCCCCCCTCCATGATTTCGGGACTGTGGCTCCTAGGGCTAAGGTGTTGGCTATCATTGTTATATAAGGGAGCCACAGGGCAGGATTAGATTTAAATAAATCCGCCGGGATCAGATCCATACCAGGCGCTTTCCCTTTAAGAGTCAATGCAAGGGCCAGCTCGGCTTCAGCAACTGTGAAGGTTAGTTTTTCTCTTTGTGGGGTCAGCAAGAGTGTGTTGCCTAAGGGATTCATGGTTTCGGAGTCATCGGCTCTAAATTGGGCCGAATAGAATGATACCCAATCCTCAAGGGGCACATTATTTCCCGGGGTAGAGCCGTCCGAGTTTTTCTCCCATTTAACTAAATCCCAAAACCTTTTTTGGTTGTTGGTGGAGGATGCCTCCAAAAGATCTGACCAAAACTTATCCTCCTTCTCCCGTTTAGCTTCTCTAAGGGTTTTCCTATAATTGAGCCTTGCAGCTTTCACTCTAACCATATCCCGAATTTTGATGGCTGAGATGAGAGCTGCATGTGCCTCCCTACATTTCCTATTGTACCATTTTTGAGGCAAAGGATTTACTTTTGTAGGAGCATTTCGGCACGGGAGGGAAAGAAGAGTTTTTAGATGGTCAAAGCATTTACTATGTAATCCCATCACATTATTAGCCAGTCCAGGGTCTGCCCCCGACAAATCTATTTGCGACATTTCGTTAAGCGCATTTTTTACCACAATATTGATCTTGTCCCATAGACACTTGTCCTCCAATACCCGGGACCATTTCAATCTCCTCCTATCATTAGTAAGTTGAGCGTCCCCTGTATAGGTGGCGATTGGCTCCTCCAGTCTATTTAGACCCGGTATCTTCAGAGACAATGACAGCGGGTTGTGGTCGCTTTCCGGATGCTGTAATACTGCCATGTCAATTAATAACTGCCAATGTTCCATGTTCAGCAGAATGTAATCAATGCGGCTCTGCCTTTGCCCATTGTCAAAAGTGCAATTGCCTTTAATGTCCGAGGCAGAACGGCCGTTACATGCACGAAACCCCTTTTGTAGACAAAATGCCATCCAAGATACTGCCGCCTCTGTTGCCTTTGCCCTTTTCACCCCTTTTAAATCCGGTATGCCCCAAACAAAGTCCTCTGCCATGCTCCAGGTGTCTCCCATATCAAACAAAGGTTCTATAGTGCAATTTAGATCACCAGCAAGAATAGTGAGATTACCTCTGTCCATTTCCGTGGTTATATGGTCAATGGAATTCAACAAGGGTGGGCTTCGACCACCGGGCAGACCTCTAGCATAGATATTAACAATGTTCATGATTTGCTGGTTCCCTTTGCTTAGTTTGACGTGGAGAAGATCCAGATTCTCCACAGGCAATTCAATTGGGTGGGAACCCAAGGATTGTTTCACCCAAATCAGCAGGCCACCTGATGCCCGCCCTTTAACCCCTTTAGTAGCAGGTTTAAAAAAGGTAATGTAACCCAACTTGTAAACAGGCTCAGTTGCCCACGTTTCCTGCAACAGGATGATGTCATAATTGTCCACAAAGTTCGACCAATCAGTAGAGACAAGGCGGGCCTTAATACCCGCTATGTTCCAGGACAAGATTTTCAAATAGTCTTTCGAATAGACCAAAGACGGGGGTTGCAAGGGTAAGGGCTGTACAACTCCCTGAGGGATCCTTTTATCATCCTTATCCTCTAAATGCTTAACACCATCTATTGGAGCTATAAAGTTGTTTATTCCAGTTCATTCGATGCCTGGTCTAACGACCCCATGCCTTCTATTCTCCTTTTAATTCAGTCAAAAAACTCTGCGCTTTAACTTCTGAGAAAAACATTCTTGCGTGCCCGTCTGAAATTACTTTTAATCTTGCAGGGAACAAGAGATAGGCCTTGCATCCTATTTTTTGAAAGGGGTCTATCATTTGCCTCAATCTCCATCTCCTTTCCACCGTGACGTGGCAAAAGTCGGGTCGGGCAAAGAAAGATGTCCCTTTGAAGGAACGGCGATCCTGTAATCTAGCATTATCCATTATCTCCTGTCTAGCCAGGAAATTCCCTACATATATAAGCAATGCTCTTGGTTTTACATTCTGTGAGGCCCCATAAGATTTCTTAATTGTCAAGGGGTACCTATGTGCTCGCTGTACTTCAACGTCCCAATTCCAAACGGTAATCTCTGGAAATGCCTCTTTCAACAAGGTGACCACGAAAGCTCTCGGATTTTGTTCCTCCAGACCCTCCGGAATACCCAATAATCTAATATTGTTACGCCTTTGCCTGTTCTCTGCATCCTCAGCCTTCCACTGCAAGTCCTCATTAAACTTCTCCTGTGCAGCCTTAAACTCCTTCCATTGAGATACTTCCTCCTCTAAATGTCCTGTTCTTTCTTCGACTTCAGTCACACGACCAGCCATTTCTGCGTATAATTTATTCATTTTACTCAGAGAGCCCTCTATTTTCTTACTCACTCATTTAGACCTTTTAGTCTCTGCTCTAGCTTCCCCCTGCATCTGTTTAAGGGTTGCATAGAGTGTCCCCATTGTGGGACTCTAACCTTGATTTTGTACACCGGTCGACCCATGATGTTGGGCCCTCCTTCCCCCTTCCTCTTGGTATATTTTACAGGTTGCCGAATAATCCCAAACCAACTTTCTAGACATCTCCATCTGTGTAGGGCTAATCCTGCTTTGCTGTTTTCTGGTATGCTGCAGTTTCTTCCTAATTGCGGTAGGTTGTTGCAATTTGTCGTCTAGAGAGGACTGAGTTTGGTCAGGCTCTGAGTCATGGTCTGAGACAGATGATCCGCTGAGCGCTGAACTCCTATCAGATTCATCTGATTCAGTCTCTGGTTCTGCTTCCCCACTTTTAGACATTACAGAAGCTCTGTCTGTTTCATCCGTTTCATCATTTACTGAGTAAAAAATCTCTTCACTTGGTGTGCCTGATACCGTGCCTGGTATCATGCCTAACACAAAGACTCCGTCGGTGCCAGAAACAATAGAAGCATTAGGGTTAGCAGTAGAGGTGTCGGTACCCCCTGTCTTGGCTATGTTTAGTAACGACATTGCCCCTGCCAGCCCATTTCCTAGCATGTTCCTATTTAAATTTGAGTTCCTTGTGTTATCACCTGTACCTGTGGCTGTGCCTGTGTCTGGATTACCCAGAGGTGAATTGAGTTGAGTACCTGGCAGCGCCTGTGTCCCCCCTATCCGCTGTTGCCCCATCTCTTTATCTCCCTGCCCGTTACCTTTTGTGTCCATTGAGCTGACTTCACCGCTCAGGCTCCGACTCAGACTCGGACTCTTTGATAGATCAGCCCCCACAGCCCCCGCAGCCCCCTCCGATATACTGGGTGGGTCGGTAACCGCTATCACTGCCTCAGTCGGTAGCAGAACATTGCCGTCAGACCCGCCTGGCCCAAGAGTCAAGTTAGCTGGCTGTACCTCAGTAGGGACGGGAGTCAGGTCGCCTAAGTGCTCCTCCTCGCTGAATGCTAGTCCCAGCTCAGCCTCTCGACCTCCATCCGCATTCAGCGGCTCCTTGGACGAAACTATAGTCTTGCGTAGACACTGCTCCTGCTCCATACCCTCCGGCTGCTGCTCTGCTATTCCTCCTGGTTTCGAATCCATCGAGCCGCTCTCCGCGTACTGCCTGCTCGGTGCTCCCGCTCCTGTTGCTTGTTCTGTCGCTGCCACCTCAGCCTCCTTGGCAGACTTTCCCTCCGCCAGTAACGCCATGTCTGCAGGGATTGTTTCTCGCATTACCGGTATCGCGGGCTACGCTGGGTCAACCTCTAGATTCACCAGGTCCTGACCCCGCTCCAGCGGCAGCTAATTATTGGTATTCATTAAAGTACCCGCAAAGGACTCCGCTAAGGTAGGTTGCCGTAGCGCCCCTCGCCCAGTTTTAGGGGTTGTCTCTTTTCTTAATGCAGCTTCTGTTTTCAATGCTTCTTTCCCCGCTCTCTCCGCGGCTGCTGCTGCCATTATCGCCTTGCGTTCAGCTCTTTGCTCAGCTCTGGTGTCGGCACCCCTCTCCTTTTCCTTTCTCCTTAACTCTTTCTTCCTGGATGCCGAGTCCGTATCAACATCTAGCTCTGGGTTCTTGCTTTTTACCACTTGGTTCCTGGCGGTGATCTGTGCAACAGGTAATTTTTTTGTATCACCCCCCCTGCTTCGCGCTGCGTATAGACATCCCGCTTCGAGTCAATGGTGCATCTGACCAGAACGACAACGTGAACGCCTCTAGAAATCGTATAATTCGAAGGACTCTGTGAAATGCCCTTTGCACCAGCCGCGACGATACTGAAACTCTCGCTCCTCGGTTTCTTACTTCCAGTCGCATAGGCATCTGCATTACTTTCACTCCGACTTCATTCTCAGGGAGAAGGATGACTCGGCGTCTCACTCAATGGACCGATCCGCGGCCATCTTGCCCCGACGCCATCTTGCCCCGACGCCATCTTGCCCCGACTAGGAATTATCCTTTTCTAATGGTATTGTCCTAAGAGGAGATAGGTTTGTTTCGCCTATTGGGAAGCGCGAGAACATTATCAAGTTAGGAGATGAAGGCCATTGGAGGATGTCAAGCATGAGGTGGAAAGTTTAAGAAGAAATTTGGAGGTCAGGTTTGGATGGTATGGTGGATTGCTGGGTGAGGGAATCTAATGCATGCATGTCAAGTGACAAAATGATTAAACCAGTGGTGGTACCTATGCAAACAGTACATTTATGTGATGGGCCATGGTGGAAAGTAACAATTGATATTATGGGGCCATTTACCACGTTACCATCCAAGAAGGCATATGCCATTGATCTCATTGGGCATTACTCTATGTGGGCGGAAGTTCATATGAAAGGCAGTGTGACCACGGAGGTGGTTATTTATTGATTTTTTGGAGGATGTTTATTCGAGAGAAGGTGTACCAGAGTCGTTGGTGTCTGATAATGGGGTGGAGCCTACATCAAGTAAGATGCAGTCGCTTTTGTAAAAGTGTGGTGTTAATCATGTAAGCACGTCATTGGATTATCCCAAAAGTAATGGCCAGGTTGAGCGGTTCAATGGAATTGTCAAAGAGGCAATACAATTGGCACTTAAGTTTGGGCTATCATGGAAGAAAGCTCTTCAAAGTATGTTGTTATCAAACACGATTACACCTCATTCAATAACAGGTACAATGCCATTTAAGGTTTTAAGAGGAAGGACACCTTCTTCAAAACTTGTACCTTGCTTGTTGAGCATTAAGAAGGAAGAAAAAGGGAAGTCAGAGGTTGAGCTTCTGATGAAGAAGAATGTGAAACGGAGTCAAACTCAGGTCATTAACAGAATCAAGATTATTATTATTATTATTTGAAGCTTGTAAAGTGCACAGCTACCCCCAGCGGGCGTTTCCCGGCTCTAAGACAGGCGGCAGGTGCGGGTACTCATAGAGGGCTAAGAGTGGGAAAACAGCCAGGTCTTAAAGTGGCATCGGAAAATAGATTCAGATTCAGCCATCCGCAAGGACATTGGCAGTCTGTTCCAGGCTTTGGCTGTGATCACTGCGAAAGCTCTGCCACCCATTCTGTAGAGGCAAAAACGGGGAGTCACCAAAAGGCGGAGATGGTTTGATCTGAGTGAGAGGTTAGACTGAGCATGCTTAAGTCGGGCTCTAAGGTAGGTCGGTCCCTGACCCTGCATTCCTCTAAAAGCCAAAACCAGTAACTTAAACTGAATGCGCCTGGTCACTGAAAGCCAGTGAAGCTTCTTCAGGTGGGGAGAAATTGAGTTGCAATATGGGATGGGATTGATCACCCTGACCACCGCGTTCTAAACAATCTGTAAGCGTTTGATCAGGTAGGCAGGAGCCCCAGCGTAGAGACAGGTGGCATAGTCCAGATGTGAGGTGATCAGGGCGTGAACAATGCTATGGCAAAATTCGCGAGGGAGAAAAGGGAGAATTTTGCGAATCATGAACAATTTACCGAAACACGCTGATGAAACCCGGTCAAATTGAGATTTACAGAATAACTGGTTGTTGAACCAGAATCCGAGATTCCTGGCTGAGTCCACAGGTGCCAGAGGGGGTTTAACTCCAATGGCCACCATCACAGAGGCGCAGGAGGGTTTTTTGATGAAAAAACAGCACCTCGGTTTTATCTGAGTTGAGCCTAAGCGTGTTTGATGCCAACCGGGTGGAGATGTTGCACAAGCAGTGTCTAAAATTAGAGAAAGCTGCTTCTGAGTAATGCTTAAATGAGAACACCAATTGTGTGTTGTCAGCATAAGAAATCACTCTGACACCACAAGATTCTACCACTGAGGCCAGACAAGGGAGATTTACATCAATAGCGGGCTCAGTGCGGAGCCCTGAGGGACTCCACAGTTCAGTGGATTCTCCTCGGACACAAATGGCTGAAGGGAGGCCTGTTGAGTGCGGCCATCTAGAAAGGATCTGATCCAGGATAGAGGGGTACCCTGAATTCCAGGATTGTATAGTCTCTCAAGCAAAATATCATGAGAGACCATATCGAATGCCGCGGAAAGGTCGAGAAGCACCAGCATCGCTGCTTCATTTGCGTCCAAACATTCTCAAATGGTTTCAGAAACCTCCAGCAGCGCAGTCTCTGTGCTATATCCGGATCTAAACCCGGATTGTGAGTCGTGTACATGATGGCACGTCTCAAGATAGCTCGATAATTGCTCCTGAACTACTTTTTCCCGGACTATGGCTGGTTTAGGTACCAGGGAAATGGGGCGGTAATTTTTTAAAACGGAAGGATCCGCATCCGTTTTTTTCAAAGTAGGTATTAGCATGGCCTGTTTCCAGGTCAAAGGGAAAGAGGAAAAGCCCCAGTTCACAGGGAGGTGTTCCAAATCAAGTTCAAAGTAGAGATAATGAGGGGGGCTAAAGAGCTAAATATTAATGCCAGGCAGGGGTCCTTTGTGGAGCTTGATTTACAGGCAAGCAATTTCTGCAGTGCTAAATGAGGGGAGATCGGGTGAAAGGTGGTGAATGGCTCACTATTGGTTACCACTGAGTTTTGAACCGGGCAATCCAGAGTAGGGCCGAACGTAGAGTAAATGTCTAAAATGTTATCTTGAAAGTAGTCCGATAGGGGGAATCATGCTAGATACTGCGAACGGTTTAGTAAAGTCTTTCACTATTTAAACAAGCCTTTACAATGCAATAGGTCTTGCATTTGTGAGAGTTAGAGCTATTGGCACTGAATGACAATGTATTTTATCTATGTGTTTTGGTTTGGAGTGGAGTGGATGTATGTGATTTGGAGTGGAACTATTTGGGCTGAATTGGAATTCTTAGTTGTGGAATTTTATGGGGTGGAATTGTGTGGTGTGCAGAATATTGATGTCGTGCAATTATGTCACAGGTTGAATACATGGGTGAGAGCTGTATAGAATAGATAGAAATTGAGATATAGAAGGATAAGTAGTTTATGCAAGAAGTGATGAATGAACTCTAGATGGAGTAGCAGAAAGTGTGTGAGGGAGAGAGAAAGAAGGGGAGAGCATGCTACAGATGCATAAAGAGCGAGCAACAAGTGGCAAGAAGTGTTAAAACAAGTTACCAATATTCCACTTCAACCACACCAGTTAATCAAACCCTAAAACTCCCCCCACTTTTACAAATCACGTCCTCCTCTGCTTACACAAGCCCCAGATGCTCACTTGTTAGGTTGTAGAATTTGTTTGTTTTGAGCAGTGCCGAAAGGCTCAAAATCCCCCATTGTACCGCTAGATCCATTCCAGGGCAAGTTTCTGCAGCATTGCAGCACCAAGAAAGTGCACGGAAACTGCTGAACGGACCTCACTCCTAGCCCGCCTCGAAGGTGCACTCCCACCAATGTAATTCTGACATTGGACGTATAGCCAGTAAGATGTGTACCTTGTTCCTTCACTATATTGCTGTTATTAATGCCTGCTGCCAACGTATAATTAGAAAATATGCGTCTATATTTTTTATAACTATTTATATGAATCCTTTTTATCTGGTTTAGTGACAGGTATATTGTATGCAAAAAAGTGCCATAAATCACAAAACTCTGAGGAATAAATATAAGAAATTTTTAATATGATTGTCTAAATCCTATTCATTAGGTCTCGCCTGTCGATGCGCATGCGCATCGAGCTTGCGAGACTATTGCGGCTTAAACAACCTTTAACTAACAAGCAAGGAATCGTGGCGATTCCTTGCAGTGCCCGTGACTTTTAAGCTCAATGCGCATGTGCATTGAGCTTAAAAGCGCGTGCACATCAGTTCCCTCAGCCGCAATCGCCGTCTGTTCCCTCAGCCGCATTCCTCCGACACCTTTTGAAGTGAAGCTTAGCTTCACTTCAAAGGCCCCGGCTTCTTCACACCCACATGCCGCTCTCCCCGCTCCGCCCCCTCCCCTGCCCGCCGTGTGCATTTCTCCTCGTACTTTCACTCTCGTGTCTCTCCTTGGTTTTTTTTGGGCTCTGCTCACATCTCCCCCTCCCTTCTCCCCCTTCCTTTTCGTTAGTTTCATTTGCCTGTACTTCTCACTAGACACTTATTCCGAATCGCTGACTCATGCTGCTCTGCTTATTTTATGGTAGTAGCCTGACACGGGCATTAACATACAATACAATTCTGAATTCAGCCGGCGCACACGTATAATTTGAGACGAGACACGCAATGAGCCGCTATGCTGCAGTCAGCCCGTGTAAATCATAAAACTCGTCAACCACAGATCACTCCCAACCTGCAAAGTGGCCAGCCACCCTCATTACCGTATTACTCAGAACATTGTCATTGAAAAAACACTTCAGTGCATGATATCTGGTGAAATGCTACTTTCTTTTGTGACCAAAAGAGGGCTCCCAGGAAAAAATTATAAACATTCATTTTGATGTGAAAAGGCCTCTGCAATTGAATATTTCTTAGTTATTTATATGAAGGGAATGACTTTTTGAAGCAGTTTTTTTTGTACATTCGTCACATATTTTAAACATTACACAGTCTACTAGCTGAATGTCTCTCTCCTTCTCGGTCTTTTTCCTCTTTAATTCTCGCAGTAAACAGACAACAGGCGCCACTGGGCCTGTGGGCAGACAGAGCCATCCTGCTTGATTGATGGCTTTGCATTTCCATGTGTTCACAGTAAACATGCCCGAGGCGCCAGTCGAGCACAAGGCACACGGTGACATCCTCCTTAATTGTTGTTTCCCTTCTGAGCGGAGTCACTTTATGCTCAACTGCATAAAACAAGCATTGGCATAGCCAATAGGTCTCGCCTTTGGGACCTTATTAGTATTTAGTTATGCAGCGAGACCTATTGGCTATGCCAATGCTTGTTTTTTTTATGTATGCACTTGTCCTGCTTTAGTGTTTTTTGAAAGTGAGAATATTGGCAGTTTTAAGATGACAGGTTTATTAGCGAATCACACAGTAGGGTTTGTTCTCCAAATAAGCTACAAACATTGTGCAGCTGGGATGAATTTAGATCTAATCCGGGCGGGAGGAGGTGGTGGTGGGAGGGCAGCACGGTCGAGATTAAGTGAATTGCAACAGGCACAAAAGCTTAACATGCACCCTCAGTGTAACACGAGCATGTAAAGGATTAGGAACACAAAACGAATGTAAAGCACAGCAGACTTGAAGTGTGCAGTGTGCTGAGCATGAGGCACACAAAAACAATAAGCGAAGCAGACGTGAAATGAGCGCCGCGATGAGCCAGGAGAACAAAAGGCAAAACAGAACACTTATAAGAAGTGCTTCTGGCAGTCAGAGTAGAGAACACACACCCACGGTTAAACATGAGCAGACAAGAAATAAAAAAGGAGCCCCCAAAGGAACCCATAAACACCTAAAGCATAAAGATACAGTACTTGGCCGGTGCTCCATGGGAGGAAATAAAAAAAACCAAGATATACAGGATGCTCTATTATGAGATTGCCTTTTGGATGAAAACAGATTAAGTCAGCAGAGGATCACTGAAATGATCTCTTTCTTGGCAAACCTCAATCTAAAACAAACAACATCCAAGTTAGTGTGGCACCTGGTGAACTGGATCATGTCTAAAGGATCATAAACACAGAATGTAACCATGAAACATTCATTTAGTTTAACATTTCCAGTATTGGCCATGTGTTGCATTGATTGCATGGGGTTAATGAGATTTTCTTTTAATACTTCTTAGTTCCCATGATGCCTAAATCTAGATTTTCACTGATTGCCTTGGAGATGGACTAGATGAGGCTTTTTGGCTAAACCTGTTATATGTAGAGCACGTTGAGAAGAATCAGAGGTAAAAATGCCTCCTCTCCCCAACTGGACCAAGAGACAGGATTTCAGAAATACTGTGCCTGCCTGGACTCATTCAGACTCCTCGAAATGTCCAGTGCTAGCTGTAGGCAAGCAGTTTTTATTGCAGAAGTTAGCGGGAACGTTGCAATGAACTACAGTGTGCGCAGTTTATCACAAGCAAAACGGGCAACGTCCACTATGCAAATAATATGCCTTTCATTTTTGGTTGAAGTGACAGAGTACATAAAGTGGTGAGTAAGGGAAATAATTTACGATTTTTTACCCCAATCACATTTAAGAAAGTACAAGACGGAAAAAAAACGCATTAATGCATGCAACTGTACTGAAGTAGCGGTCGGGCTTCAAGGAGCCTTCGGGGGGATGTATGTCATTACGACGCGGTGTTTACACCATGCTACCATTATAACGCAGTTATCACAATGCAAGTCGTTACAACGACTTGCGTTGGAGGGCGCTGGATTGTGGATTATTTTAATTTTCTATTCCAACTCCAGCCCACGTAACAGTAGGGAAGGTGTCGGAATAGAAAATTAAACTATTCTTTGAGCAAGAGCGCCATCCAGCGCAAGTTGTAGTAACGACTTGCGTTGTGATGGCTGCGTCGTAAAGGCACAGAGGTCACTCAGGTGCAAATGTTTGTTAGACTACTACAGAAGAAATAAAACAGCTTCTGGGATAGACGGTCTAGAACGCCAACGGGACTTCTGCACATCGATGTTGATGGCGGTTTAAAGCCCGCCAATAAAATCTTGCTACTGACAGGTGTAAAAAGAAAAACCTGATATCTCACATAAATTATTATGAAACACTGAAACATAAAGTGGCTGCCCTATCTATTCACTGGTGCAAGCTAACAAACGGCACACCCATACCTGTAATGTCTTCAGTCAAGGGAGCCATTTCTCTGGTCTCTCCCACACGTATCCCTACCGCCTATGACGCTTTTGCTCGCTGTTCCTAAAGCGACTGTGACTTTGTTTCCTGTGACAACTCTCCTAGTCACGTTCTATGCAGTGAATTAAGGGATTTAGCTTCATGCAAAAATGCCTTTCAATAACAATGGGGAAGATAACGTTGCTTAGATGAACTTAAGAGTTACTTTAAACATCTCGGGCAGATTTACAAGCCCCTTGCGTCAATTTTTAAATGTTAAAAGTGACGCAAAAGTGGTGCAAAGGGCTTGTAAATCTGCCCCGTCATCTCTGATCCATCAGACCGTTGAGGAAGTTAAAACATTCAGTACAATTGCTTAAAAAAGCTTAAAATTGCTTAGGTGTTGAAAGGTGCAGTGAAACTTGAAGATGGGAGAGTGTGGAATTTATGCCATGTGAGTGAGTGCAGGAGAGTTAGCGGACATAATGGGCAGGAGTGTGGTATGCATGACACTGTAGGTGGATGCTTTATGGGCGATGAGGTGTGTTCAAGGGTTGAAGCAAACACTAGGGTGAGTGAGATGTGTGGGAGTTGTGATGGGGCAAATGGTGGAGGTCAGAGTGATCCAGATGGGAGAGTACCTTGAAGTGCGAGAGAGAGTAAATTGCCTGCTCATATTAAAGAGTTTGTGATGGAATAATATTATATTTTAGTTACTTACAGTGTGCATATTTATTTCAGGGAAGTTGGTGTTCTAAGAGGGAAATGAGCATGTGTCATTTGTCTATTGTTGTTTTGTTGTGTTTGTTATTTGTATAGGTGTGTAGGACATTGGAATGTTGTGAGTGGAAGGTTGGTGAGGGACATGATCGGGTATTAAAATAGGAACATTGGGGGCTGTTGGCCAGGAGTAGCTGTTGTGCTGGGGCTTGCTGGCATGGCTCTCTATGTATGAGGAACCAGGAACCCATGAATAAACACTTTGAAGTTAATATTAGCTATCAGAGGTGGAGTCGTTCTTAACATGCAGTGCACCGTTTATTATCACCACAGTATGACACCGAGCCTGCACACACCGCACTCTTGTACGTGTTCAGGAAACTGTTAATAGTGTGTTTAATGGGCACCCACGCATAAGCCCGCAGCACTGCATTGCTCAAGGTGAGTGTGTGGTGGAAGAGGAGACGCAGACACGCTGTGAACATCACATTATTCTATTACTAAATGCAGGGGTAACCAGCAAACACTGCAGAGCACATACCTTGTCCTTGGTGCCAGCAGATGTATGGACAGAATGTATAGGTATGGGTGTATCAGTCACAGGGTTTATACAGTGTTTACCTACAGCTGTGGGGGACTTAAGACTTGAATGATGGATTCGGCAATATGGGGGTATAATAACAAATATGCCTGCGCTTGGGCCTCATGGTATAATCCCCTAGTTGCACCATGAATGATCAGACCAATGAGATCTTCTTCTGAGCAGCTGCAGTGCCCCCTGCCCTCTTTGACTGAGAAGTGCAGTCTGTCTCTGGCTATTGCCCTTCCATTTCTGGTGCTTTGCAGCAGTTTTAAGATCTTCTTAGAGTTTCTCGTTGCTCAAATGGGTGTAACTTCTGATATTTATATGTTTCCCTCGTCTTCATTGCTTGATTTTGCTTTTGAGTAAGTGTCACTCATAGCCGTTGAAATGTCACTCATAATTACACTGAATGTATTAATATTTTACTCATAGCGATCTGAAACCCTCGCAGGTAGGCTTGATTTGAGCGCGGGTGAAGGCCGGTGATTTCTGGGTTTAATTTTCTGATGCGGCAACTTAAAATAAAGCTGCTGCCTGGAGGTGTCTGACTCTGGTCAATCAGCCCGTGCGAGGTCACAGTGGGACGGGTGCGTTGCCGGGAACGAACAACAGGCAAGGTGCTGCCTCCAGGATCCATGCCTGGAATATTTACTGACAGAGACACCTGCCCTCTGATCGATTGATTGATTCTCCACGGGGCACCGGAGTTCCTTCATTAGGAGGCACTGCAGTGTGTAAACATTACAACAAGTGAGAAAGCATGCTCTACTAGCAAAGCGCGGATCACTGAAAGAATATCGACGGACAGAATATCGACCATCAAAAATATCGTTGAGAAAATATCGACAGTCAAAATATCGAGTCTCTATCTACAAACAGGTAAGTACAAAAATATTGAGTTAAAAATATCGTTTACAAAAATATAGTTGTAAAAAATATCGTATTTACTAAAAACAGTGTTACATTAAATTAATATTAATAATTAATTACTAAAATATACTTACAATTACTTAAATTAACTTATAATAATTAAATAATTAATGAAAGTTAAATAAATATTTTTTTATTTCATATTTATTAAACATATATATATAGTAATAAAATATAATAAAATAATACCCAAAAACTGAAAACTGACCCTGAACCCTAAAAATACCCCTTTACCCAAAAACTGAAAACTGACCCTGAACCCTAAAAATACCCCTTTACCCAAAAACTGAAAACTGACCCTGAACCCTAAAAATACCCCTTTACCCAAAAACTGAAAACTGACCCTGAACCCTAAAAATACCCCTTTGCCCAAAAACTGAAAACTGACCCTGAACCCTAAAAATACCCCCTTTGCCCAAAAACTGAAAACTGACCCTGAACCCTAAAAATACCCCTTTACCCAAAAACCCAAAACTGACCCTGAACCCTAAAAATACCCCTTTACCCAAAAACCCAAAACTGACCCTGAACCCTAAAAATAAAAACGATATTACTTCACTTACCTTAAAAACGATATTACTTCACTTACCTTAAAAACGATATTTTGGCTGTCTATATTCTGTCCTGTCGATATTTTCTCCAAACGATATTTTGGAGTCGATATTATGTCCAAACGATATTTTGTAGTCGATATTATGTCTGTGCACCGCAAAGCGCATGCCAGTGCGATCGCTCAGGGCTGTGCAGCTGAGTTCCTCGAGCACGGCTCCTACAGTGTCCCCCGAGCGCTATAATTGCGTGACTAATGCATTTTAGTCTATTGATGCGGACACCAGCAGTAAAATGTGTTAGTCTAACTCCTGATGCGTGGTACTGGGCAGGGCTAGATGCATTTCCCTATTGACTTGCATTGAAGAAGCTGCCGTGTCAGGCAGGAGACAGCCTTTTTGGCTCAAAAGTCGGGACTGTCCTGTCTGAATCGGGCCTGTTGGCACGTATGCACACGAGTATATTGTGAGAGTACCCTAACCCCACGGAGCCTATGGTCATTATTTATACATGATAATTAAGGCTCCCTTTTTTCCGTTTGACCGAGTTTTAAAGATAAATACAGACAGAAAACATTGTGATTTCTGTCTGCATTTATTTGTAAACATGGATAAATACAGAAAATTTGCTTCTTTTCAGCGACCCTTCGTGCTATCTTTCATGAATTCAGCCCAACAGCTGAGCAGATGAAAGCATAGAAAATTAAATAACTGGATGACATTTCTTGAAATAACTGCATTTCTCAACATACATTTGAGGTATAATGCTAATATTTGCCAGTGGGTGTACTTTTATGTAATATTTCGCAACTCAAATAGCTAAAACACAACAGACATTAAAGTATGACTGTGGGACTATCATTTGAATAAATATGGAAATGTACCGTTTTTCAACTACATTTATACGCAAAACACAAAATAAATATGGATAAATACAGACGGAAATGGTAAAAAAAAAATACCATAAAACCGGGAGCTCTAATGATGATAGACCCGATTCAGGCGGGAGACTACCGATTTTTCAAGCCATAAATGCCTTTATTTTAGCCGTCTCTGAAATTGCATTTTCTCCAACATAAGTCAACGGGGGATTTTCATTCTCCTGATTTTCTATTTTAAATCTCCCCCTCCCTGTCCTGAAATGTTAGCTGTGTGATTATTGCTGGATTTTGAGACTCTTCTCAGCCTGGATCCAGAGCACAAGTCACCATGGGGCTGCTGCAGGACATAGCTGTCAAGGTTTCTGATTGCTATGTGTGACATTTTCATAATTTCATTGCAATTATGAGTGACATTTCAACAACTATGAGTGACACCTTCTCACGAGCAAAATCAAGCAGTCAACATGAGGGAAACTACATATAAATATCAATAATTACACTTATTTGAGTAACGAGAACCTCTAAAAAGATCTTTAAACTACTACAAAGCACCAGAAATGGAAGGGCACTAACAGACTGTGTGCCTGCAGTTTCAGTAGCAAAAGGCAAGCAAGCACTGATGCTGCTCTGAAAATGTCATTGATTGGATCATTCATGAGCGAGCAATAGCCTAAAAAACAAAGCTCATAGCATAGCAAGTGCAACTGAGAGATTATACCCTTAATCGGGATTCTCTGAGACTTGTAAAACTGAAAAAGAAACTAACTTTTTTTTCATTTCTGTTCGAGAACTTACTGACTAGAGAAAATGCGGAACATTTAACACGGCAGACACGATCGTAAATGCATATTATAACTATGCTATACTACCGTGCACAATACTCCAGTGCTCAATGACAGAAATTCCCACAGCAGCGATAACCTCTGCCATAGATCTCTTTCATTAAATGTGGATCACGGCACTAAAACCCAGAGACAGTGGGCCCGATTCACAGAATGAACTTAAGACTCAATCCTAAACTTACTACTATTTTGGTATTCACAGAATGCACTTACTACTTTTGGTATTCACAGAAGTTAGGATTTTGTCTTAAGTTTGTCTTAAGACAAACTTAAGACAGACTTAAGACAGACTTAAGACAAACTTAAGACAGACTTAAGACAGACTTAAGACAGACTTAAGACAAAATCTTAACTTAAGTCTGTCTTAAGTCTGTCTTAAGTCTGTCTTAAGTTTGTCTTAAGACAAACTTAAGACAAAATCCTAACTTCTGTGAATACCAAAAGTAGTAAATTCATTCTGTGAATACCAAAAGTAGTAAGTGCATTCTGTGAATGCCAAAAGTAGTAAGTTCATTCTGTGAATACCAAAATAGTAGTAAGTTTAGGATTGAGTATTAAGTTCATTCTGTGAATCGGGCCCTATATTATTAACTGATACCAATAAAAAGTACTCACATAAGTGGTTAATGACAATACTCACACCTCTAACACACACAGACTTCATATCACCTACATAATGAATTTGTAAGTTCCCGAAACTAGTAATGTCAGAGTACTGGACAGTAACGTAGCTAAACATTACTCGTAAAAGTAGTAGTGAACAGCACAATACTCACAAGACGAATAGTCAATGGGGTCACCCAGAAGCAAAGCATGCGAAGAATAATGCAGAAGTGAGTTTTGAGTGTTTTCTCGGATATAAATGCAAGTTAGTTATAATCCCAGGATGATGTTAACATGGGTATTTTTATTTGCAAGAGAGCATGTAGGCAACGGTTCTTGGAGCTGCACTAAACCACAACGCAGCTCAAATATAATGGCATTATTATTATTATTATTATTATTATTATTATTTATACATCTTGTAAAGTGCTTGGTTACACTAGCAAGTATGTCCCCGCGCCGGTTGCTTTACAGCCACTTCAATTGAGTCTAATGCAGGCAGGAGAAAGAGAATACGTATTAAAGAGGCGCGTTTCAAACTTCAGCTCGTTCCAAACATGGAGATGATGTTGTCAGGGCTTAGTCTGGTCAGTAAGATTTGGGGGAACAATGCAGTGTAAAACTCACAACAGAGTGGAGCCTTGCTGTCACTGGAGGGGGTGTGGCCGGCCACCAACATTTGCATACCCAGAAGCATCTGCGGCAAACATCCGATTCATCAGTACAGGCGACACAGGCGTTTCTTTAATAGGAGAAGGAGCGCCTGTAGCTGTGCACACACAGGCATTCATGAGGGTGACTAACACGTCAACGCTGTAAAGTCACCCTACCAGTAGGAAGTGATATTATTATCGTCATTGTGGCCGACAGTATACATCACATCCTTTTTGGTATATTGCTCCGCGGTTCACGCGCACTTCGAAGGGCCGTGAGAAGCGAAAACTATTCTAATTTTTGGAGGGTTTCTGAACAAGAAACTCAGTGATTGGTTAAAATGTAAGGACTCGGGGGGGGGGCGAAGTCGGGCTCGTCGGCCGCTGAGAAGAGGAGGAGGCCGCTGCTTCCCTCAGAAAGGCGCCATCGCAGCGCGCGCAACACGGGGTGACGGGAAGGAGTCACGGGGTCACGTGACGCAGAACGAGGTGCTGTGCGTAAGGTCCCGTGACGCAGAACGAGGCGCCATGCGTAAACGCGCGAAGGAGCGGGAGGTGCAATGCTCCCTCCTGTCGCTAGAGGTCAGGAGGCTCCGGAGGAACTATCAGCGCATCACTCCTAATCTGCATACCCACAATCCTGTGCGCGCCTCATAAAGCTGCTTTACTTTCATATAAATGCAGGGCTCTTTGTGACATTGAAAACGATAAAGAGCGGACATTTAAGAACGAAGGGGCAGAGTATCAGCTCGCTAGTAGGAAGACACGAACCGTAGTTAGGCACACTACTTTACTAAGGGAAGTTTCCGGGTTATTAGAGTATTGTGCTACTTATTATTAGTAATGAAGCACTGGCAAAACCAATAAAGCCTTTTACGGAGACCTTGGTGCAATTGATGTATCTGAGCCAGAAACGACGCCTGACAAGGAAGAACAAAAAGTGTCATTTCTTTGTATTGTAAACACACTGTACAGTTAGCAACTTTGTAGATATTAAACTATAATTTTTATATGTTTTTTATGTCTATGTATGCACTGCACCATTGTGAGAAGTTGGCCTGATAGGTGATGTTTCCAATTCTGGAACCACCTATTATCAGACCAAACAATCCCTTATGGTGTCTGGTTGTAAGTCAACCTTATTAGACAAGCTATCCTAGGGGTAGCATGGACTAAGCAGCCTAAAGGCTTAACTTAAGAGGTCGTGCTAAGCGAGCTGTTTTACCACATACAATCCTGTAATATCAAATGAAAGGACACCACACAAGTATATATTATAAAAATATATGTATTTATTACTAAAAACAATCCCCAGTATTCTTTATGAATAAAGGGGCACAAGCGTTAAATCAAAAGCACAGTTTAAACATACAAAGTTGCACAATTATGGATGAGGGCGGGGGGCCACTCAAACCATATACTAAACAAGTGGTATAAGAGATACCAATCGAACAGTGGTTAGGCCTAGGGCCTAGGGAATCGCTGGGAGCAGTCGGGACAAGCAATGCTGAAGTCGGGAACGGCCCACGGGATTCGGGAGCAGTGCGGAAAGCGCACGCATGCACCAATGTTAACCAATGGTGCGTAAAAGTTGTAAAGTTAGAGTTTAAGGACACTTCCGCTGAACCTAGAGGAACAAAACTTAAGACACAGACCCTAGAGATGTGTACCAGTGTGGGAACACCGGCGGAGCAAAGTTACCTCACCCACAGGAAGCGGGTGCACAGGGTCGAAGTTGAGTCGGGTTTTGTCACGCAGGCTCTTGGTGCTTGGAGCTGAAAGGGCTGCAGGAGGGGTGAAAGAGAAGTGTCCGGTGGAGTCCAAGGGTGGACTCGAGTCGAAAAGTACCTGAAAGCAGAGGGGACAGAGTCTGGGTCACTCAGCAGTGACCAGGGTGGAACCAGGACGGAACCAGGCAATGTCGGGCGCAATCAGGTGGTCGTCGAGGAGCTTCTCTCCGCTGTCACGTGGGCTCTGGGGCATCTGCGCCGTCCAGGAGCGGGTCACGATCTGTCCCACAAGGGCTTTCACCGTCGGCGCAGTCGGCTTCAAGTTTGGAGCAAACAACACTTGGCAAGAGCAATCCACGCGGAACCGGGAGATTGCTTCTCGCTCAAACCAGGAGGGTCAGAGTGGGGGCTCCTTTTCAGGGGAGCTGGTGCAGATCTGGAGCAACCAGATTCGCAGGTCGAATTTCAAAGTTCGTCGGCACAGGGGCCACTAGCCGGCTGGCAAGTGACCGGGCCAACGCGTTGAGCCAAAAGTAGCAGAAGGGCCCCATGCAGCACTCGATGAGTGTAGAGGGGTGAGCTTCGGTGCAAGATTGGCTCAGGGTTGGGGCTTCTCAAACCCCGGTGTACAGCTTCGAGGGTCACTCGTGGGCTGCACGGTCAGCGTCTCGTGGTCTTTTCAAGATGGCATGCCCCACGCTTCCGGTCGCCTCCACGGGTCTCAGCTCTGCAGGGACTGTGGATCGGGCTGTTGGAAGGCAGGCAAGCTTGATCTCGTCGATCTCTGTCGCTCGAGTCCCGGCGGGAACTGCGACAAAGCAGACGTCGATGGCTGGATGGTGCCTGTTTGCACAGGGTGGTCACTCCTTCACCACAAGGGAGATTCTTCGGGCTTCTACGTCGAGTAGGATGTCGAAGGGTCCAGAGTTTCATTTCTTATGTTTCATCAGGATAATCTGAAGTGCATTGGCACTGCTCCCAGTCTTATACTAATTTTGGGGGCTGGATTACCTGCTAGGTCCCCTCCTATGGGTGGGACCCAGGAAGTGGGTGGATACACCCCCTTCCTTTGATCCAGGCCGCCCTGGCACGAGGGCTGGAGTGCCCCAGAACCGGTTTGGCCGGATTATGCAAGGGGCAGCCTTGTGCGCCCCAAGCAGTGTCTGGTTTCTTTCAAACCTCCCTGCTACAATCCACTATCTCCTGTCTGGAGGGTGGTAACACCCCCCCTGCGACAGGAAACCCTTTGTCCAGGCCCCATTTGGCTGAGTTTCGGTCAGCTTCAGGGGGTCAGACTCTTGTCTGTGGCAGAGGCATCCATTTTGTGGATCTAAGGTCCTTTTAGAAATTAACCGCGTTTAAGTAAAGTAACATGTCTTACCCCTCTAGAGGGGTGGAATGCTATCCCCGTCGCCAGAACTGGCGAGGGGATAGTATTCCAAATCGTATGACACCTTACACGACATGTTTTGATAAAGCCAAACCAAAGTTGCTATATAACCGCAAGGATTATAAGGCACTTAAGAGTATATGGTATGGCATTATCCTGAAACAGCTTAGGGAGTTGTTCCCGACAGCTGCAGACAGGCTCAGCTCGTGCTAGAGCTCCATCTCACATTAAACCACGCACTCTGCCTCCAGGATTGATGAGGCCTTCCATAGGAGTGGCTCACAGGTTTATATGTGTCCAGATATAGGTTTAGATATAGGTATTGTGAGAAGTTGGCCTGATAGGTGATGTTTCCAATTCTGGAACCACCTATTATCAGACCAAACAATCCCTTATGGTGTCTGGTTGTAAGTCAACCTTATTAGACAAGCTATCCTAGGGGTAGCATGGACTAAGCAGCCTAAAGGCTTAACTTAAGAGGTCGTGTTAAGCGAGCTGTTTTACCACATACAATCCTGTAATATCAAATGAAAGGACACCACACAAGTATATATTATAAAAATATATGTATTTATTACTAAAAACAATCCCCAGTATTCTTTATGAATAAAGGGGCACAAGCGTTAAATCAAAAGCACAGTTTAAACATACAAAGTTGCACAATTATGGATGAGGGCGGGTGGCCACTCAAACCATATACTAAACAAGTGGTATAAGATATGCCACTCGAACAGTGGTTAGGCCTAGGGCCTAGGGAATCGCTGGGAGCAGTCGGGACAAGCAATGCTGAAGTCGGGAACGACCCACGGGATTCGGGAGCAGTGCGGAAAGCGCACGCATGCACCAATGTTAACCAATGGTGCGTAAAAGTTGTAAAGTTAGAGTTTAAGGACACTTCCGCTGAACCTAGAGGAACAAAACTTAAGACACTGACCCTAGAGATGTGTACCAGTGTGGAAACACCGGCGGAGCAAAGTTACCTCACCCACAGTGTGAGAAGTTGGCCTGATAGGTGATGTTTCCAATTCTGGAACCACCTGTTATCAGACCAAACAATCCCTTATGGTGTCTGGTTGTAAGTCAACCTTATTAGACAAGCTATCCTAGGGGTAGCATGGACTAAGCAGCCTAAAGGCTTAACTTAAGAGGTCGTGTAAAGCGAGCTGTTTTACCACATACAATCCTGCAATACCAAATGAAAGGACACCACACAAGTATATATTATAAAAATATATGTATTTATTACTAAAAACAATCCCCAGTATTCTTTATGAATAAAGGGGCACAAGCGTTAAATCAAAAGCACTGTTTAAACATACAAAGTTGCACAATTATGGATGAGGGCAGGGGGCCACTCAAACCATATACTAAACAAGTGGTATAAGAGATGCCACTCGAGCAGTGGTTAGGCCTAGGGCCTAGGGAATCGCTGGGAGCAGTCAGGACAAGCAATGCTGAAGTCGGGAATGGCCCTCGGGATTCGGGAGATGTGCGGAAAGCGCACGCATGCACCAATGTTAACCAATGGTGCGTAAAAGTTGTAAAGTTAAAGTTAAAGGACACTTCCGCTGAACCTAGAGGAACAAAACTTAACACACAGACCCTAGAGGTGTGCACCAGTGTGGGAACACCGGCGGAGCAAAGTTACCTCACCCACAGGAAGTGGGTGCACAGGGTCGAAGTGGCGTCGGGTTCTGACACGCAGGCTCTTGGTGCTTGAAGCTGAAAGGGCTGCAGGCGGGTTAAAGATGAAGTGTCCGGTGGAGTCCAAGGGTGGACTCAAGTCGAAGGGTACCTGAAAGCAGAGGGGACAGAGTCTGGGTCACTCAGCAGTGACCAGGGTGGAACCAGGACGGAACCAGGCAATGTCGGGCGCAATCAGGTGGTCGTCGAGGAGCTTCTCTCTGCTGTCACGTGGGCTCTGGGGCATCTGCGACGTCCAGGAGCAGGTCACGATCTGTCCCACGCAGGCTCTCACCGTCGGTGCAGTCGGCTTCAAGTTTGGAGCAAACAACACTTGGCAAGAGCAATCCACGCGGGATCGGAAGATTGCTTCTCACTCGGACCAGGAAGGTCAGAGTCGGGGCTCCTTTTCAGGGGAGCTGGTGTGGATCTGGAGCAACCAGATTCACGAGTCTTCTTTGTAGTTTCGTCGGCACAGGGACCACTAGCCAGCTGGCAAGTGACCGGGCCAACGCGTTGAGCCAAATGGAGCAGAAGGGCCCCACGCAGCACTCGTCGAGTGTGGAGGGCTGAACTTCGGCTCAGGAGTAGCTCAGGGTGGGGGCTTCTCAAACCCCGGTGCACAGCTTCGAGGGTCACTCGTGGGCTGCACGGTCAGCGTCTCGTGGTCAATTCAAGATGGCGTGCCCCACGCTTCCGGTCGCCTCCACGGGTCTCAGCTTTGCAGGGACTGTGGATCGGGCTGTTGGAAGGCAGGCAGGCTTGATCTCGTCGATCTCAGTCGCTCGAGTTCCGGCGGGAACTGCAACTAAGTAGACGTCGAGGGCTGGATGGTGCCTGCTGCTGCAGGGTGGTCACTCCTTGACCACAAGGGAGATTCTTCGGGCTTCCACGTTGAGATGGAGGGCGAAGGGTCCAGAATTTCGTTTCAAATGTTTCTTCCAGGAAATCTGATGTGCATTGGCACTGCTCCCACTCTTATTCGAATCTGGGGGGCGTGATTACCTGCTAGGTCCCCCCCTATGGGTGGGACCCAGGAAGTGGGTGGATACACCCCCTTCCTTTGATCCAGGCCGCCCTGGCACGAGGGCTGGAGTGCCCCAGAACCGGTTTGGCCGGATTATGCAAGGGGCAGCCTTGTGCGCCCCAAGCAGTGTCTGGTTTCTTTCAAACCTCCCTGCTACAATCCACTATCTCCTGTCTGGAGGGCGGTGACACCCTCCTGTGACAGGAAACCCTTTGTCCAGGACCCCTTTGGCTGAGTTTCGGTCAGCTGCAGGGGTCCAGACATTTGTCTGTGGCAGAGGCATCCATTTTGTGGATCTAAGGTCTTTGGAGAAATCAACCGCATTTAAGCAAAGTAACATGTCTTACCCCTCTAGAGGGGTGGAATGCTATCCCCGTCGCCAGAACTGGCGAGGGGATAGTATTCCAAATCGTATGACACCTTACACAACATGTTTTGATAAAGCCAAACCAGAGTTGCTATATAACCGCAAGGATTATAAGGCACTTAAGAGTATATGGTATGGCGTTATCCCGAAACAGCTTAGGGAGTTGTTCCCGACAGCTGCAGACAGGCTCAGCTCATGCTAGAGCTCCATCTCACATGAAACCACGCACTCTGCCTCCAGGATTGATGAGGCCTTCCATAGGAGTGACTCACAGGTTAATATGTGTCCAGATATAGGTTTAGATATAGGTATACTATATCTAAGCAAGGGGTGATTACACCACCTTACCCCAGCTGAGTGATCAGCCAGTTGTGTCAATTTAAGAACCAGCCAGGGGTGGCAAAAGATATGCTGCAGCCCCTGGTAGGCCTTGGTGGCCCCTATGCCCTGGGCACCTATAGTGCATTATACAGGGGCTGACAAGGAGTCCATTTCCAATTGTGGTATGTACCTAGGGTACATGGAATCCATTTTACAGAGAGAGCAGATGGCCTGGGGCCCTGATTAGCAGGGAACCAGGTCAACTAAGTCAAAAAACCAGCTAAACACAGGCAAAAAATCCGGGGTAACCATAGTCAGGTAGCCACCTTCCTACATAACCCCCCCCAAACGAAAGGAGATAAGGCTATCCTTGGCCAGGTAAGCCTATATTGCCTGAGTGGCCATATAAGGAAGTACCTGCACTAGCATGGGTACCCCCTTTCTCATGGTCCACTAAGCAGTCCCTCACCCTTGGGGTATTAGAGGGTCTCCACCATAGGGAATCACTACCTTGGGTGTGTTTATGCAAAGTTAAAGGCTGGTTTGGATATGGAGTATTGAAGTGAGGCTCTACTAATTTAGGGCTTAGCTTCCTCCAATTATCTTCCACCATGTGTGCCTTTCTCTCTTTAACTGAGTTGCACTGTGCTCTCAGGGTCAACCTCTGGCTACCTAAAGCTGGAGGCTGGGTCCCTCTGTTTGGCTTGCTGGAGGGACAGTTCAGGTTTGGGCCCCTTGGGTCCCAGGTTTGGCTGTGCCCAACAGAATCCATCTGTGGGAGGTCCCTAACTGTTTTTAAGGGGGCTCCCTCTGGAGTTTTTAAAGTTTTCACCTTACTAGGGCTACTAGTTTTGGTGCACCTAATCTTTTGATGGGGGTGCTTTATTTGACAGGGGGCCCTCTGGGTCTCCCTGTCCTTCTTGTCCTCTGCAGCCCTGGGCTGGCTAAGGCAAGGGAGAGAGGGGCAGGTTACCTGCTCCAGACTGGGTCCCACCTGAGAAGGGTCCACTGACATCAGGGGTTCTGTCAGGCTAGGCCCAACCACCTCTGGGGCAGTTCCTTCATCAGGGGTAAGATCAGTTCCCTGAGGAGGCTGATCCTGTCCTAAAGTCTGGTGAGGGGGAGATTTCTCTTCCTCCTCCATGCTCTCAGTTTGTGTGGAGTTATCCATCATTTCAGGTTTCACAACACACCTATCAGTTTGAGTTTGGGCTGTGGCCATCACAGCCCCACCAACCTTTTCAGGAGGAGACTCAGTTTGGGTTTCTGCTGTTATCATAACAGCTTTGCTATTCTGTTCAGGAAGAGCTTTTGCTAAAGATGGGGCAGAGAGTTTCTCAGCCCTACCAACCTTTTCAGGAAGGACATCTTGGATGGGGGCTGTAGCCATTACAGCCCAACTAACCTTTCCATTGGAATTTACCATTCTAGAATGGATTTCCTGTTCAACCTCAGCCCAGGCTGAGATTT
This sequence comes from Lissotriton helveticus, assembly GCF_964261635.1. Classification (NCBI taxonomy): domain Eukaryota; kingdom Metazoa; phylum Chordata; class Amphibia; order Caudata; family Salamandridae; genus Lissotriton; species Lissotriton helveticus. The sequence goes on along the minus strand of NW_027611651.1, from coordinate 45,067 downwards.
CCAAATCATTTCCAAGTAGACAGTCCACAGGCAAGTTTGATGACACTGCCACTCTCTTTGGGCCAATGACACCTCACTAGCAGCCATGTCTGACACAGGAAAAGCCTCAGGGTCTACTCCTGTGACAGTTGACCTTACCCAGGCAACTTTTGGATATGACAAACTAACCTGAAGAGACTTGATTGCCTTGTGCAAAGCAAGAGGGTTAAAAAGGGGCAGAAGCCCCACCTGCCAAATCCTGGTAGAAATCCTAGAGCAGGATGACTTAGAAAGGGCAAAGGAAGCTTCCCTAGAAACAGGAAATGGAGGGAACCCCCCTGTAATTGACCCCCCTCAGGAGGAAGATGATGAAGAAGAGGAGGAGGAGGACTCAGAAGTTGAGGACTTAGAAGATCAGGATCAGAGGGGTAGCCAGGTCCCAGTTGCCAGGCTTAGCCAGGCCAACTTGGACCTACTGGGGAATGGAGAGGGCCAGCACCTCCCCAGAACCCATCATGTTATTCTCCCAGGCAACAGAAGAGTGAGATCTCCCTCAGGGGACTCTCATATTTCTAGTGCCTCCAGAGAATCACAGAGAGGCATGAGTGCTTCTCAAAAGCTAGAGCATAGGGCCAGAATGAGGGCTGTCAAACTCCAGATAGAGAGGGAGGAGGTAGCTTTGGCTCAAGCTAGACTTCCCTTGGCAAGAGAGCAAAAATTGTGTGGCTTAGGTGCCACTGGTGGCAGCAATATTCCTAAAGAGAAACCCAGGTCCTATGATAGTAGAAACCTGACAAAGATTGTGCCCCCCTTCAAAGAAGGGGATGACATCCACAAATGGATGACTGCTCTTGAGAGAGCCTGCATGGTACAGCAGGTTCCTGAGGAACAGTGGGCAGCAATCTTATGGTACTCCTTTTCAGAGAAAGGGAGAGATAAGCTCCTCACTGTCAGACATGAGGATGCAAACAATTACTAAGTCCTGAAGAGTGTTCTGATAGATGGGTTTGGCTTAACCACTGAACAGTACAGGTTTAAGTTCAGAGACACCCAGAAGACACAGACTCAGGACTGGACTGATTTTGTTGATTGTGCAACTAAGGCTCTGGAGGGTTGGCTACATGGCAGCAAAGTACATGACTTTACAGGATTGTATAATTTGATTATGAGGGAGCAGATCCTAAGTAATTGTCAGAACCAGCTCTTACACCAATACCTGGTGGACTCTGATCTGACCTCTCCCCAAGAATTGGGAAAGAAGGCAGACAAATGGGTCAGAACCAGGATTAGGCCTAAGAATCAGGACAGTAACCAGAAGAAAGACTTCCCCAGGGCCCCAAAACTCCAAGGATGGGGGTGGGTCCCAAGACACTTCTTCAACTGAGAAAAAGCCTTATTGTTATCCCTGTAAACAGGTTGGGCATTACAAAACAGACAACTGTTGTCCCAAGAATAACAATAAAGAAAATATACCTCCAAAGCCAGCTTCAACACCTCCTGTTACTGTCAGCAGTAATCCCCCAGGAAGTGGAAGCACACCCAGGAATCTGGGTGGGTTTACTGTTGGAGCTCAGGTGGACCCTGGCCTATCCAGGTCCCCATCACCCAATGATCTTGTTTATGAGACTGGCATGGGGTTTGCCATCTTCTCTGCTTGCCCAAATACTTTGAGCAAGTATAGACAAGAACCCATCATCAATGGTTTGAAAGTTGAAGCTTTTAGAGACACAGGGGCTAGCATCACCATGGTGGCTGATGGCATAGTCCCCTCTAAGCAACTTTTACCTGGTGCCACATACCAGGTTACAAACATTGATGGAATCTAAACAAATCATCCCACCGCTGCCACCAATGTGAGAAGTTGGCCTGATAGGTGATGTTTCCAATTCTGGAACCACCTGTTATCAGACCAAACAATCCCTTATGGTGTCTGGTTGTAAGTCAACCTTATTAGACAAGCTAACCTAGGGGTAGCATGGACTAAGCAGCCTAAAGGCTTAACTTAAGAGGTCGTGATAAGCGAGCTGTTTTACCACATACAATCCTGCAATACCAAATGAAAGGACACCACACAAGTATATATTATAAAAATATATGTATTTATTACTAAAAACAATCCCCAGTATTCTTTATGAATAAAGGGGCACAAGCGTTAAATCAAAAGCACTGTTTAAACATACAAAGTTGCACAATTATGGATGAGGGCAGGGGGCCACTCAAACCATATACTAAACAAGTGGTATAAGAGATGCCACTCGAGCAGTGGTTAGGCCTAGGGCCTAGGGAATCGCTGGGAGCAGTCAGGACAAGCAATGCTGAAGTCAGGAATGGCCCTCGGGATTCGGGAGATGTGCGGAAAGCGCACGCATGCACCAATGTTAACCAATGGTGCGTAAAAGTTGTAAAGTTAAAGTTAAAGGACACTTCCGCTGAACCTAGAGGAACAAAACTTAACACACAGACCCTAGAGGTGTGCACCAGTGTGGGAACACCGGCGGAGCAAAGTTACCTCACCCACAGGAAGTGGGTGCACAGGGTCGAAGTGGCGTCGGGTTCTGACACGCAGGCTCTTGGTGCTTGAAGCTGAAAGGGCTGCAGGCGGGTTAAAGATGAAGTGTCCGGTGGAGTCCAAGGGTGGACTCAAGTCGAAGGGTACCTGAAAGCAGAGGGGACAGAGTCTGGGTCACTCAGCAGTGACCAGGGTGGAACCAGGACGGAACCAGGCAATGTCGGGCGCAATCAGGTGGTCGTCGAGGAGCTTCTCTCCGCTGTCACGTGGGCTCTGGGGCATCTGCGACGTCCAGGAGCAGGTCACGATCTGTCCCACGCAGGCTCTCACCGTCGGTACAGTCGGCTTCAAGTTTGGAGCAAACAACACTTGGCAAGAGCAATCCACGCGGGATCGGAAGATTGCTTCTCACTCGGACCAGGAAGGTCAGAGTCGGGGCTCCTTTTCAGGGGAGCTGGTGTGGATCTGGAGCAACCAGATTCACGAGTCTTCTTCGTAGTTTCGTCGGCACAGGGACCACTAGCAAGCTGGCAAGTGACCGGGCCAACGCGTTGAGCCAAATGGAGCAGAAGGGCCCCACGCAGCACTCGTCGAGTGTGGAGGGCTGAACTTCGGCTCAGGAGTAGCTCAGGGTGGGGGCTTCTCAAACCCCGGTGCACAGCTTCGAGGGTCACTCGTGGGCTGCACGGTCAGCGTCTCGTGGTCAATTCAAGATGGCGTGCCCCACGCTTCCGGTCGCCTCCACGGGTCTCAGCTTTGCAGGGACTGTGGATCGGGCTTTTGGAAGGCAGGCAGGCTTGATCTCGTCGATCTCAGTCGCTCGAGTTCCGGCGGGAACTGCAACTAAGTAGACGTCGAGGGCTGGATGGTGCCTGCTGCTGCAGGGTGGTCACTCCTTGACCACAAGGGAGATTCTTCGGGCTTCCACGTTGAGATGGAGGGCGAAGGGTCCAGAATTTCGTTTCAAATGTTTCTTCCAGGAAATCTGATGTGCATTGGCACTGCTCCCACTCTTATTCGAATCTGGGGGGCGTGATTACCTGCTAGGTCCCCCCCTATGGGTGGGACCCAGGAAGTGGGTGGATACACCCCCTTCCTTTGATCCAGGCCGCCCTGGCACGAGGGCTGGAGTGCCCCAGAACCGGTTTGGCCGGATTATGCAAGGGGCAGCCTTGTGCGCCCCAAGCAGTGTCTGGTTTCTTTCAAACCTCCCTGCTACAATCCACTATCTCCTGTCTGGAGGGCGGTGACACCCTCCTGTGACAGGAAACCCTTTGTCAAGGACCCCTTTGGCTGAGTTTCGGTCAGCTGCAGGGGTCCAGACATTTGTCTGTGGCAGAGGCATCCAGTTTGTGGATCTAAGGTCTTTGGAGAAATCAACCGCATTTAAGCAAAGTAACATGTCTTACCCCTCTAGAGGGGTGGAATGCTATCCCCGTCGCCAGAACTGGCGAGGGGATAGTATTCCAAATCGTATGACACCTTACACGACATGTTTTGATAAAGCCAAACCAGAGTTGCTATATAACCGCGAGGATTATAAGGCACTTAAGAGTATATGGTATGGCGTTATCCCGAAACAGCTTAGGGAGTTGTTCCCGACAGCTGCAGACAGGCTCAGCTCATGCTAGAGCTCCATCTCACATGAAACCACGCACTCTGCCTCCAGGATTGATGAGGCCTTCCATAGGAGTGACTCACAGGTTAATATGTGTCCAGATATAGGTTTAGATATAGGTATACTATATCTAAGCAAGGGGTGATTACACCACCTTACCCCAGCTGAGTGATCAGCCAGTTGTGTCAATTTAAGAACCAGCCAGGGGTGGCAAAAGATATGCTGCAGCCCCTGGTAGGCCTTGGTGGCCCCTATGCCCTGGGCACCTATAGTGCATTATACAGGGGCTGACAAGGAGTCAATTTCCAATTGTGGTATGTACCTAGGGTACATGGAATCCATTTTACAGAGAGAGCAGATGGCCTGGGGCCCTGATTAGCAGGGAACCAGGTCAACTAAGTCAAAAAAACAGCTAAACACAGGCAAAAAATCCGGGGTAACCATAGTCAGGTAGCCACCTTCCTACACACAGGAAGCGGGTGCACAGGGTCGAAGTTGAGTCGGGTTTCGTCACGCAGGCTCTTGGTGCTTGAAGCTGAAAGGGCTGCAGGCGGGGTGAAAGTGAAGTGTCCGGTGGAGTCCAAGGGTGGACTCAAGTCGAAGAGTACCTGAAAGCAGAGGGGACAGAGTCTGGGTCACTCAGCAGTGACCAGGGTGGAACCAGGACGGAACCAGGCAATGTCGGGCGCAATCAGGTGGTCGTCGAGGAGCTAATCTCCGCTGTCACGTGGGCTCTGGGGCATCTGCGACGTCCAGGAGCGGGTCACGATCGGTCCCACGAAGGCTCTCACCGGTGCAGTCGGCTTCAAGTTTGGAGCAAACAACACTTGGCAAGAGCAATCCATGCGGAACCGGGAGATTGCTTCTCACTCGAACCAGGAGGGTCAGAGTGGGGGCTCCTTTTCAGGGGAGCTGGTGCAAGTCTGGGGTCACCAGAATCACAAGTCGTATTTGTAGTTTCGTCGGCACAGGGACCACTAGCCAGCTGGCAAGTGACCGGGCCAACGCGTTGAGCCAAATGGAGCAGAAGGGCCCCACGCAGCACTCGTCGAGTGTGGAGGGCTGAACTTCGGTGCAAGAGTGGCTCAGGGTGGGGGCTTCTCAAACCCCGGTGTACAGCTTCGAGGGTCACTCGTGGGCTGCACGGTCAGCGTCTCGTGGTCAATTCAAGATGGCGTGCCCCACGCTTCCGGTTGCCTCCACGGGTCTCAGCTCTTAAGGGACAGTGGATCGGGCTGTTGGAAGGCAGGCAAGCTTGATCTCGTCGATCTCTGTCGCTCGAGTTCCGGCGGGAACTGCAACAAAGTAGACGTCGAGGGCTGGATGGTGCCTGTTTGCACAGGGTGGTCACTCCTTGACCACAAGGGAGATTCTTCGGGCTTCCACGTTGAGTAGGAGGTCCAAGGGTCCAGAGTTTCGTTTCTTATGTTTCGTCAGGAAATCTAAAGTGCATTGGCACTGCTCCCACTCTTATTCGAATCTGGGGGGCGTGATTACCTGCTAGGTCCCCCCTTATGGGTGGGACCCAGGAAGTGGGTGGATACACCCCCTTCCTTTGATCCAGGCCGCCCTGGCACGAGGGCTGGAGTGCCCCAGAACCGGTTTGGCCGGATTATGCAAGGGGCAGCCTTGTGCGCCCCAAGCAGTGTCTGGTTTCTTTCAAACCTCCCTGCTACAATCCACTATCTCCTGTCTGGAGGGTGGTGACACCCTCCTGCGACAGGAAACCCTTTGTCCAGGCCCCATTTGGCTGAGTTTCGGTCAGCTGCAGCGGTCCAGACTCTTGTCTGTGGCAGAGGCATCCATTTTGTGGATCTAAGGTCCTTTTAGAAATTAACCGCATTTAAGTAAAGTAACATGTCTTACCCCTCTAGAGGGGTGGAATGCTATCCCCGTCGCCAGAACTGGCGAGGGGATAGTATTCCAAATCGTATGACACCTTACACGACATGTTTTGATAAAGCCAAACCAAAGTTGCTATATAACCGCGAGGATTATAAGGCATCCATTTTGTGGATCTAAGGTCCTTTTAGAAATTAACCGCATTTAAGTAAAGTAACATGTCTTACCCCTCTAGAGGGGTGGAATGCTATCCCCGTCACCAGAACTGGCGAGGGGATAGTATTCCAAATCGTATGACACCTTACACGACATGTTTTGATAAAGCCAAACCAAAGTTGCTATATAACCGCGAGGATTATAAGGCAAAGTTAAAGGCTGGTTTGGATTTGTAGTATTGAAGTGAGGCTCTACTAATTTAGGGCTTAGCTTCCTCCAATTATCTTCCACCATGTGTGCATTTCTTTCTTTAACTGAGTTGCACTGTGCTCTCAGGGTCAACCTCTGGCTACCTAAAGCTGGAGGCTGGGTCCCTCTGTTTGGCTTGCTGGAGGGACAGTTCAGGTTTGGGCCCTTTGGGTCCCAGGTTTGGCTGTGTCCAACAGAATCCATCTGTGGGAGGTCCCTAACTGTTTTTAAGGGGGCTCCCTCAGGAGTTTTTAAAGTCTTCACCTCACTAGGGCTACTAGTTTTGGTGCCCCTAATCTGTTGAGGGGGGTGCTTTATTTGACAGGGGGCCCTCTGGGTCTCACTGTCCTTCTTGTCCTCTGCAGCCCTGGGCTGGCTAAGGCAAGGTAGAGAGGCGCAGGTTACCTGCTCCAGACTGGGTCCCACCTGAGAAGGGTCCACTGACATCAGAGGTTCTGTCAGGCTAGGCCCAACCACCTCTGGGGCAGTTCCTTCATCAGGGGTAAGATCAGTTCCCTGAGGAGGCTGATCCGGTCCTAAAGTCTGGTGAGGGGGAGATTTCTCTTCCTCCTCCATGCTCTCAGTTTGTGTGGAGTTATCCATCATTTCAGGCTTCACAACACACATATCAGTTTGAGTTTGGGCTGTGGCCATCACAGCCCCACCAACCTTTTCAGGAGGAGACTCAGTTTGGGTTTCTGCTGTTATCATAACAGCTTTGCTATTCTGTTCAGGAAGAGCTTTTGCTAAAGATGGGGCAGAGAGTTTCTCAGCCCTACCAACCTTTTCAGGAAGGACATCTTGGATTGGGGCAGTAGCCATTACAGCCCCACTAACCTTTCCATTGGAATTTACAATTCTAGAATGGATTTCCTGTTCAACCTCAGCCCAGGCTGAGATTTCCAAATCATTACCAAGTAGGCAGTCTACAGGCAAGTTTGATGTGATCAGAGTGATCAGCCAGTTGTGTCAATTTAAGAGCCAGCCAGGGGTGGCAAAAGATATGCTGCAGCCCCTGGTAGGCCTTGGTGGCCCCTATGCCCTGGGCACCTATAGTGCATTATACACAGGCTGACAAGGAGTCCATTTCCAATTGTGGTATGTACCTAGGGTGCATGGAATCCATTTTACAGAGAGAGCAGATGGCCTGGGGCCCTGATTAGCAGGGAACCAGGTCAACTAAGTCAAAAAACCAGCTAAACACAGGCAAAAAATCTGGGGTAACCATAGTCAGTTAGCCACCTTCCTACAGTAGACCACGTATTTCTCTAGCTAATCTGACACTCCAGTGGTTCAACGGGGGTATTGCCCTCCCGGATATAAAGCGTTACTACTGGGTGTCCCATCTGAGTGCCATAAACCACAGCATCTATGGCCCGATCCCCACCATGCCTGCGCGATGGACAGATGGCTACTACCTGGTGGCGACTACTATAGGGCTTTATATTCTAGGTCCGTCATTCGGGAGCTGTCCGGCCCCACAAAGATAGCGGTACGCTTGTGGCGAGACGCGACCAATGCGACGGGGTGGACTGATCGCCTGACTCAGGCGACCCCGCTTTTTTCTTCAGACAAGCTTGGTAAACTCTGGAATACCAAAGGGTTCGATAAATGGGACCTCATAGGTATTAACAAAGTGGGAGACCTTTGGGTTAAGGGGCAGGTAAAGTCGTTCGAGTCGCAGCAGGAGGAATTCGAATTGCACAGCTCCGAATATTTTCGCTATGTGCAGGTTCGACATGCCTTGCGCTCGGTCTTCCGGGTCAGGGAGGAGGTTCCGGAGTCATCTCCGCTCGAGGACAGGTTGTTGGATGGTTATGTGCCTGATAGTACCATCTCCCTAGTTTATAAAAAACTGATTAACGACAGAACAGACTTCCTCACACGTCTCCGAGAGCAGTGGACCCTTGACGGCCTTGAACTGGATGACGAGGACTGACAGTCGGCGATCTCCTCGCCAAAGGAGGTCGCGATCCCAGCTCGGCTCCGGGTGGTCCAACTTAAGATTCTGCATAGGGTTTACATCACAGGCCCACGCCTGGTTCATATGGGTTTCTCTGAGGATGGTCTGTATAAGCGTGGTTGCGGGCAGGTGGGGACGTTCCTTCACATCATTTGGGAATGTTGTGAGGTCTCCGCCTACTGGAGTAAGGTACACGATGTTATGGATGAGGTCACGGGGATTGCCCTTCGACCGGAGGCCAGGCGCTGTTTACTGAATATATGGGAACCAACTGACCACAATGTAACTCTGACGCTGTGGGTAACCCTGGGAGCCATGATTGCTAAGAGGGACATTGCACAGTTGTGGGGATCCCCGAGGGCGCCCACGGTAACGGTATGGAAGGAAAACATGGACTGGTGCATGTTTCGGGGAAAGACGGTATACCTCGCTCGGGGTAAACCCCGAAAATGGAGTAGAGTGTGGGGACCCTGGAATGCGTACCGTGGAAATATATGTACATCACCTTCATTAGATGCCCCGGATGTTCCGCTTTCTCCCTGAACCCATGTTCCACCATCCCATCTATACATGTGATCTGTATTGGATTTCCCTTCCCCCTCCCCCTCCCCTCTTTTTCCCACTTGCATTGCTCGTTGACTACAATGTGTTGTTTTTCCTTCCCCGTATTGAATTCAGTACTCTACGTGACGTTTCCCCTTGCCTTGCTGTTTTGTATAAAAAAATTCAATAAAAGTATTTACAAAAAAAGAAAAATTAAAAATGTAAAATCAAACTCTGCAATATTGTGTTGGCCCGATAATATACGCAAATGAAGGCAATCACTAACGTCGTGTTTTGCATATATTGTTTTCAACAGGCACTGTCCTGTGGAAAATATTGACAACGCCATTACATGTACATACTATATCCTTGTTTCCCTGACCACTACATGTGGTTAGTACTACACCTGCCCTTATTCTGTTTGAGTGTCACACATAATAAATATGTTTGTGTGATAAGAACTAAACCTTCAGTCTTGCCTAATTGCTTTTCAATCCCCCAATGTTTTCTCGTTTACTACAACAGTACCCGGCTGGGCTACCTGTAAGTCCGTTTTTATTCTTCACCATGCATGGGTGAATACAAGCTATTATTCAGGTACTTTTGGTCCCCTGTCCATATACCTAATTGTCAATAACTGTCATACACCAAACTCACTTCCACCTTGTCCATTTAATTGTAGATGTCCCATATTGCCCTGTCCTGATGAGACCCGTATCCCTGAGGGTCGAAACGCCGTCAACGCCACAAGGAATTGGACCACTAAAGTGGTGCCTACGATCGTGTAGAGTCACTATAACAATTATTTATGCTTTGTTTGGTCATTTTCCTTCTCTTCTTCAGTTATCCAATAAGAAACCACTGTGCCCTTATTTAGTTTATGTTGTCTGTAGTGTTATTTTGGTTTCAAACGTACACTTAGGACACTGTGCACCTTGTTTGTGTCTTTGTGTTCACATGACTATGTGACAAATCAAATATGCTTGAATGCTACTAATGTTTTGAAGTAAAACATTCCTGAGATGTATATAATTGGTTGTGTATTTCTTTTCGCCATCCCTGTCAACCCTCTGTGTTAGTGTTAATTGCTATTAATCTACATACCAAGTGTATATTATAAAGTATTATACCACAGGAACCGTTGTTCTTTGATATAACAATGTATCCCAAGAGCACATTACTGCTTTGGTAAATCGTGTCACCTGTCACACTGGCCTTTCACGTGATTGGGTGTCTAATTCCATCCTCTCCATTCTAAAGTGTGAGTCCATGTTTCAGGCTCTGTAATAGTGACAACAGGTGCCATTTAGTGGCTAACAAAGTAGGCCACTGATAGAAACAGGGGTTTGATTGTAAGGGATGATGTCAGATACACATTCGCAATGGTTCTCATGTGTGTAAATGCTCTCGACTGGTCATGCTTTAATTGTAGAGTTGTGCAGTGCCTAGGATTGTAATGTACATCTCATTCTGGCCTAATGCCACAGTTGGAGTGTGAGAGTCTGTAGAAATGTACACACCTATTACGCTATTGATTTTGTTTTATTTATGTATGGTGTCTTAGGCATGTTTTTTCTGTTTTTAGGTACATACAGTTTGGTGGATAACCGCCATTATGTGGTGCCATTCAGATTGAGATTGGCACACCTATTTCTAATTGTGCAAACCATCACCGATATTGGACAATTGCTTTGATTGGCTTCACTGTTTAGATTGTTACTCTAGTTTCATACAGGTAGGCCCCATTCTCGTGGTCTAGATTTTGTAGGAAAACATGCACCTTTCGCAATGATTTGCGTTGTCACAAGCCTTGTGTCTTTTTACTTACAGGCGCCGAATATTGGCACACTTATTGAAAAGTGCCCTTTGATATTGGGTACACTAAATTTGATCTGAATAGACGATTTACATCTCTATTGGTACGTTACTCATCTATATGATTTATTTATTATATGCACATAGGTCCTTCTTGCCTTCTTCATCTTTTCTCTTTATATTAGGCCAGATAAGGGACTCTTGCTAGTCTGGGTTTTGGACAGAATTTTTAGAAATTTCAATAGCAGGAGCATGAACATCTATTATTCTTTGATGGCTTGCTCATTTGATATTTTTATTTTTATGGTTATATGATACTGCTTTGGAGATTGCAGGTTTCTTGGAATTTGGTGAAGGGAATCTATTGACACTTGTGCGTGCCCTGTGTCACTTTCTCTGCCATTGACTCACTGGGGCATTTTATAAGGTCTCTTTTACATAGCTCATGATTTTAATCAAGTTTTTCACTTTTCTGTTACACTTACATAGTTTTTTCCTCCATACATTTGTTGATTAGGTTTATTCTACAATGTTTCGTTTTTTTCTAAATGTGTGTCATTTATTCTGATATGTTTGCGATGGCCTTATATAGTATGGCCTTTCATCTGTGGAAATGGGATGTCTTGGGTATATCTTTTTATCCGTTAATCACTATTTAGGTGTTATCGAACCTAGTTGCATATATTTGTTTATATGTGTGTATTGTTAGTTCTGAATGGTCTGGTTACAGTATATGTGTATCTCATTTTATATTACAGCCCTGAAGAAGTCCAATGTTTTAATGGACGAAACGCTTTGGCTGATGGTTTTTGGAAATTCACAATAAATAAAAGGAAGAGAAAAATATATGGATTGTATAGAGACTGTCAATTACAAACAAAAGTTGTATCTGATTATGAAATGTTGACGCTCTCTTTAACTCACGTTTGCCCTCTTTTTGTGGTGCAGCTCTCATTGTGTTTGGTTGTATTGTATTCCCTTGGTAAGGGAGGCACCCTTGGGGAGGGGGTGCATACGGGGAATTGCACACAGGGATACATAATATTATCCACTACAAACAAATATAGGTGACTAGTAGTGTGGGTGCTGTATTTGCTGTTTGGTCTACTATCCACAGTCAAGCATTTAAATGTTAGTTGCAGTCTGTTCGCCAACTCTTCAATGAGTATTTATTTGAAATTAAGTGTGTCTACATGGCCAAAGAGGATGTATGACAAAGAGTATGTGTCTACCTTTTCCACGCAACTCAGCAACTTGCTAGTGCATTTCAGATTTGGGCACGAGTTCTAAATGCTGTTGTCTCAGGTATATGATGATTCTGAAATGGGATATGAGACGCCTAACATTGTACCTAAGATGGCATACAGTTTGTATTTGTCAAAGGCTGTGATACTCATTTCAATGGTCTCTTACTGCTGGCTAGACTACAGAATCATGCCTATAGCTGTTTTATAATCTTTTTCTCAAATGGTGCACATGAAACTGTCACTGAATGTATTTGCTGCTTTGACACTCTTCTAAAAACAATGTTGGGTTTTTAAAACAATATTTTACTATTATTTCCTATTTGCTGCTAACTTTTGCCATTTTGCACATCTACCTTGCTTAGTTCTGAGGCTTCCCCGGTCCGCCACAGCTTTGCCGATTGTTGCGGAGGGAAGACCTCATTCAACTTCACTTCGGGGCGCCTTCTTCCGCCCAGGTCAGCGTTCTAGTGGCCAGGCGTGCCTATTTAGATTCGTGCTGGTCGGGGCGCGTGGCGGTCTCTTACTGCTGTAGTTTTTATGCTGTCCCTAGAAAGTTATTTATTATTCCCATTCTCAAAAAACAGGTTTTAGGAGGGCGAGACCAGCTCTTATCTTTTTACAACTCCACTCTAAAGACACTGTTTTGCATACGCTTAACTTTTTACGGTTCGCTGTTAGACTCAGGTCAAGCTGCGATTAACTTCTGTACTGTAATTCATGAATTTTTATCTTGTGTTTTGATTAATTTGTACATATTATATTTGTCAATCTGGAACTTGCAAAATGTTTTATCATTTTATGTATGACTTTTATGGTTTTCTTTTATAAAACCGAATAAAGTTTGCTGATAATAATCACTAGGGGATTCATTTACAGGGTAGCATGGTATCCCTCACAATAACTCCAGGAGTCACAGTCCACACAATGTACAAGCGTTGTTCCCCCTACTTCCAACTTTACATGTATCCCCAATCACCTGCCCAAACCTCTCCCTGCCGATGCCAATGTGGTCCTCCGTCAACCCACAGACCACATTTTTGGCCTCTTTGAAAGTGCCCATACAATAAAAATGCTGCAGTTGTAAATACATATCAACTACCATTTGTTGTGTTTGAAACATTTTATTGAATAATAAAACCTAATAAACATAATCTGATTATTAAAGCAAAACAGAACATCAGTTGCCATACTCATAAGAGAAATAAATTGTACATAAAAATCAACATACTGTAACACTGCAAAGTTATGTAGAGCACAATTCCTAATTTCGGGCAATCTTTAAAGTTAAACGATAGAAACGTTCATAAAGAACAGGAAAGGAAAGAAAGAAGGTGGGATACAGTAATTTCATTAATGTAATGCTTCCTACGTATAGAAAAACAAAATTAATAATTTTCCTTAAGCAATAATGTCTGCACACTAAAATACTAAGAGAAATATATTGAACAATGAACATTTCATGTGAAATTTGAATTCAATTTGAATAGTGTAACCTCCTCAGCATTATTTGACTCATGATTACAACCTGAATGCTTTCTGGAAAGGAACCGCCTCATGGGGTTCAAAATCACATCTTTTCCAACAATAGGATTACAATGATAAACTTGAATTTCAATTCAATTATTTGATTTAGGCCGTTTTGGAGATCAGCAATTTTAAATATATACAAAATGCATGCATTTTTGTAAAATTGTCACCTAAACTTGAATTCAATCCACCTTTTGATTAAACACTTCCCATTCCAGAAAGCATTACAGGACCACTTGTTATCTTCCCAATTAGTGATAATGTTTCAGATGGCAACAACAATAAATATGTTTAGAATTTGACCTCCGAAAGGAAAAACATGCCATTTCTGAATCGTGGTGCACAATAAAATGTAGGAACAGAAGGGCATTTTTAGGTATAGCATTCATTAAGATTTGACCAGGCTTGAAACTAGAGTTCCTGAACTTTTGGACATTTAAATGTCATATTTTAAGAGAGTTCAAACAGACCCAGCATGAGCTCCGTGAAAAATAGAAGATGAGTGAATTGTACTTAGAGAAAATGTGCTGATTAGTAATCTATTGATGTAAAATACAGTGGTCAGGCAATGCTTGTGGATCTAATCTATTCAGATTTTAACTCCATAGTTTGTTCAATAAATTGACCTGGCATAATACTTGAAGGTCCATCTCTCAGATCAGTTCTATTACAGTTTTATTTGCAATAACACTAAAAGAGATCAATGAAAAATAGATTTTAAAAGCCATGGGTAGAATTGATCCTTGGTCTAAATCTAGATTATTGTCTGCAATAGAAACCAGTACAAACAGATCAATTCTAAAAGGATTGAATATGTTTATTATTGTGGTTTAGAGTAACCCCAGAAGACACACATTGGTCCTAAAACTCAGAAAATGTATCTAAAGATTATGATTACATCCAATTTATGTCCAGAGACCGCTTTAGATGCTTTCCTGTTTAAGTGACAACATTTGCAAATATACTAAACATTAAAGCTGGATGTCAGAAATTCTGTCTTTAAGTATTGTGTAAGAGTTATGTGTGATGATTTTTATTTGATCTGAAGCAACAGTATCACAAAATAGGTATGTGCACAGGTTATCATCCAACTAACATTATTAGCAAACTTAATTTGGAGGGAATTGAGAAAAATTGCCTCATGTACCAAGGGTTTTATTGTTCAAAAATCCACTGGTTCGGTAATTCACAGAGTTTGCAAATGCTAAACCCCTTTTTGAAATGTACTAAGCCCATTTAACAATTCAGAATTTGGAAGGGGAATGTTAATAGTGTCCCTTCTGAATATGTAATACATCCTTAAGGTATGTATTAAGCTTTGAAACCATATGTGCGCTGAAAAACAGTAACAGGATGTAGTAACCCAAGAGGACATTTGTGAATCTGAAAGTAAAATGGGGTGCATTAAAAATGCCTTTATTTAAAAGCAATCGCAGACACAGTAGTGTGCTGACTCCACAAGCAACCACTTTTACCAAATGGATTATTAATACATGAACCTCAGTATTTCCTATATTGCTGAAATTTTGTCTCTAATATTTTTGTCATCTGGTGTAAATATTTGTTTCTGTTATTTTATTTCCCTTTTCAATATTGTCATGAAATGTACCTATTCTTTTTGTCAAACATATTGAAATATCATTATCACAATTTTTGGGGCACTCAAAAAAAATTTTCACTCTCTAACTTAAAGCTTCCTAAGAACAATACTGACGCCAGTTCCTGGTTTCTCCTAGATCATTTAGCTTTCTCACTAAACCAAGCACAATATTGATTTGAGAGAGGTAGTTATTGTAGTCATACGCACTGGGGTTCGTTTTAAAAAGACAAATATTGATCTTCCTTTATCTTTAGAAATAATACTTGCAAACATTTATATTAAATAATTTCAGATAATTTACTGATAAAGATATCAGATAAAGATCCCCTAATTTCTTATACCTTGTGGTATCAAAAATCTGCTAGAATTAACAGACTTCTCTTCTAGATAAATCCAGGTTGGAGAAGGTATTAACTGCGATTATCAACTTTCCGTTATTTTAACCCCTTCCACGCTCATGACGAGCTGGGCTCGTCATGAAGTAGCCTCCTCGCACGCTCATGACGAGCCCAGCTCGTCATGAATAATGGGAATCATCAAATCTCAGCACAGGAGGGGAATATGCTGAGCATCCATGGGGTTAATACATTTTCTCAGTGCACAGAGTATTTTTCCTACATTGATCACAACATTTCAAGCAATGGTCTGTGCTTAAACGTACAATGAAGGGGTAAAAATGTATTCTACCACAATCAAGAAACCCTTAGGTCTATGAGGATTACTGTTGCAAATTAAGACCTAGCTAAGATGAAATATACCTTTAAAAGGAGGATTTCCCTCACCCACCATAGTTGCCATGCTTCCTCATTCGGAATCTCCTCGCACAGTTATGCCTAGTCACGGTACGGGGTACAACCCCCTCACTGAGAGGGAGGAGTTCAGGCATGTTTTGTTATAGAGAAAGGTATACTAAATACCACAATAATGAGCTCAGGGTAGTGAGGGCAGCAGAATGAAAGTTAAAACTTGGTAAAGGGTATATGGTTTCCATTAATTGTACTCCCTTGGGCCACGATTAAAAACAGGGCACTGTGGTAGAAAAATATATGCACTGTTAGTGTTAATAGGAGGTCAACATGTTTCAGCCTATTAACCCTTCAAAGAAGTGTTTGCGGCTTTCTTCAGGACCTAATCAAAAGTGCTGCTGCTCATTGTACTCAATCAATAACAAGCATTGGCATAGCCAATAGGTCTCGCCTTTGGGACCTTATAAGTGTTTAGCAATGCAGATCCAGTAACAATGTGAAATAATTTCTATTAAAAAAAAAGAAGACTATAAACTAACTAAGCTAGACGTGCCTTTATAACTGGGTATTCAAATGTTTCTGGAGGTTTAGTATATATAAACAACTCCTTTTTTCTATGGTGTGTCATATAAAATCGATGCTCTAAATTGTGGTAAGAGTACGCAATGTCAAAAATTCAATCCTGCTTTTATATCAATTTACTTTTGAAAGCTTGAAGTGAAAGACAATTCTAAGTAGCATTTGCTTACGAGTAGGTATTAATGACTATTTCCGGATGACAACGTAATTAGCATGTTTTGTATAAGATGTGTTAAACGTATGGGTAGGGAAAATGGCTATTTTGGCCAAAGGCTCCCGATATGCATGCTAGTTTTAATTTGTAAACAGAATCACAATTTTTTATGTGGTACACTGTAATGTTAGATGAATCTCTTTTACCCTTCTTATAAGCAAGGGATGACAATGAACCGTTTTTTCGTCCCTGGTTTTAAATGGATTCAGGTTAGAACAGACAAGGCGTTGGTTGACTTTACCTCAGAAAATGGTTGTTTCCCGCATGCTGCTTTCATGCGACTTAAATCCCTTCAGTCGAAGAGGCGGCTCATGCCTGCAGATATGGCCAGATCAGTACTTGGCTGTTTCGGTTCTCCAGTGGGGCTAGAATAGAAGCTGTTAAGGGCAGGGGCTTAGCTACTTCTTGGTGCAGCAGGTGCAGTGGCACCAGGTCCCAGATGCCTTAAAGGCCCACTGAACCCTGATAACTGCTGTTTGTCACAGTTCAAACAAAGGCCTGAGGGATCCACAGAACAATGATTATTGCTGTTTTCCACAGTCCAAACAGAGGGCAGGGGTCACATTTCCTTTCTTGCCTTGGGGCCCAAGGCACACTGGCTAGGCCACTGGTTAAGGATGCATTGGGGAAGAGGTGGGGAGACAGGTGGATATTTAAACAGCTCGACGATGACTTCATGCCTTTGTATTAAAGTATTCATTACAATTAAAGACTTAAGCAGGAATAGATCTCATAATATAGGAAGGCCTATGAACAAATGCAGCTCGATTAGCGGCTGCCTTTAACTTCTGACTTATCACCTCTCCTAATTTACAGTTTTATATTAGATGCAGACATAAATCGTGACCTATGAATATGTTTATCTATCTATAGGTTCAAATGACCCATCTTTTCCATATGCAAGTATCAGACAGGTCGGAAACGCCTAATGGCTTTAAACTTGATAAAGCCACATTGATCACTGGGCTTGAAATACAAATGGCAGCATTAGGCACGCAGAGGTGTATTCTACGTAATCTCATTATGTTCAGGGTACGGGAGAGAATTTAGGGCATAAAGCACTTTGACAAAAACATTTCTGCCACCATAGAAATTCAATCTTCCTTGTCCTACCCTAGTATACAAGTAGTACCACATTCTTTGTATACCTGAATTACAACACAAAATAGTACCGTATTTAAAGGCCCAGTTCAGAATTACATGGAAGGTGCACTGTCCCAGACTACACAACGGTGCAGTTTTCAGTGGGTGCTATCATCCCACACAGGGGCGAGCACACCAGATTATGCTGGAAAAAACATGTGGTGACCCAACGTAGGCGCAGTTGTAAACCACCAGTCTGCTTACATAGTAAAGCGTCTGGCAGCTATTAAGTGAGGTGGCACGTTTCCCCTGCAGGTGGGAGGGGTCTGTCACCATCCTGTCAGGTGGGGGGTATACAATCAGTGCGCCTCCTGACTGCTTGTTTGCCTTTTCGCCTGTGTCAATAATACAGTGCAGTCCTTGGAGGAGTAGTCAATTTGTATTCATTAAAGACACTTGTGTTTCTCGGATGTGTAATCCCCAGATGATGCCTGAACTGTTCCCCAGTGGGCTATTTGTATATCGTATTGAATTGTATGTTCTTATGAGGACTGTTAATAATAATAAAAAAGATTTAGTGAGTGTTTTTTGCCCTCTATGTCACTCTACTTCTAAGCACCTAATACAGCTTGTACAGTGCTTACTGTCATCTGCTCACTTACATTATGCTTATTATGCTTAATATAAATAGTGCACAATTTAGGCGTTTGTGTCTGCCTACAACGTGGACATGATACAAATAGCAGTACCTACAAGGTGGATGGTACAATTCAAAAAGAGTCTAAGATACTCCAGCACAGATGACTTTGCATCAACATTACGAGGCATCAGTCTTGATGGCAAGCCAACTTAAAACTTATCAGTATTGTATACATTATTATCAGAGACTATACTTGCCTCTTGGATACAACTTTACAACGGAATTTTATTAATTTGTGTACAGTTGTGTGTATACAATAAAACAACCTCCCCACCATAATTGATCTGTCTATTCATCTTGTTGGGATCTGGAGTAGCATGCTACTCGCCGAAAAGCACTTCAACACTTCATCAGGGGTAGCAAGCGCTATATAAATGCAAAACCTTCCCTCTTCTATCCCCCCACAATCTTTTTTAACCCAACTAACAGACCAACATGTCCAGCTCTCATATACATTTTATTTTTCCCTATACTAATTCACCACTAAACATTTTTGGATCCTAGAGTAGTGTGCTACTCGTCGAAAAAGCGCTTCAAAGTTCGTATGGGGTAGTAAGTGTTATGTAAATCAAAATACATTACAATTACAGTTTACATCGGGCTGCACTAACACGAGGATAGAAGTAGAGTGCGGATTAGAGTTTATCTGCCCAGAACAAAGCATACTACAGAAAGTGTGTGAACAGTCTATATGTTGTGCGCCTGGCAGAGAAAAACACAGCAGAGGTGGGAAGAAGGTAGGTAATCTGATGGTCAGACCTATGTGGAAAGAGGCTATCACTTTGGGCAGAAAAGAGGGCTTACACTTTGTTTGGATGGACAGCAAGAAAGGGAGGTCTGGAAGATAAGCCTGAAGCTCACTCATCCTGCAAGCAGGATGCAGGAGGCCATGAGGTCCAGCAACCTCAAGGTCATTCTCACAGAAAACCGGGATGGATGCTGAAACTTCGGTATCATAGTCTGAATATCCTGGACTCGCTGCTCCGGAGGATAGACCCAAAACTGCGCTGTGACAGAACCCCTCTGATTTAAAGGACTTATGGGAGGGAATCAGGTGCGACTTCCGCACGTTAACTGTGAACCACAGCAAATGCAGGAAGTCCGCTGTAGTCTGGAGGTGGGAGACGACAGCCTGGGCGAGCCTGCCTTCAACAGCCAGTCATCGAGATAGGGGGATACTGGAACCCTTGATCTGCGCACATGAGCTTCGACCACCGCCATCACTTTCGTGAACACCCTAGGGGTGGCTGGTAAGGCCAAAGGGGAGCGTGGTAAACTGAAAAAGCTTGTGGCCTACCATGAACCGTAGGTAGCGCCAGTGGGCAGGCAAGACGGGGATGTGAAAGTAAGCGTCCTGCAAGTCCAACGCTACCATCAAATCTCCAGGGTCGAGGGCAGACAAGACCTGAGCCAAGGTTAACAACTTGAACTTCTCCTTCCGGAGAAACCGGTTGATGTCCCTGAGGTCTAAGATAGGACGCAGGCCTTTGTCCTTCTTGGGTACCAAGAAGTAGTGGGAATAGCAATCACGACCTTCTGGAATGGGATGGGAAGGCCATACGGGAGACAGAGATTAGGGAACCCTCGTCAGCGGCAGATACCCAACTCCACATCAAGCTGTTGGAGTTGCGAGCATTTCACTTGCGGTGAAGGTCTTCCAGCCCACCATCACAGGAGGGCTGGAGCAGCTTCTCACAGACAAGACAGTCAATGGCGATGGTCTCATCAGGAGTCACACTTGAACTTGTTTGACAGCGAGCCCAGGATTCATTGGCTGCAGTTGTTTGGTACGACGAACAGGCGCTGGAACTGCTTGGTGGAATTTGACTTTCGTGAGCAGTACCCCTGCGTGTCGGTAGGCGTCGTCTGCGGCTCCGCGTCCGTCATTGTGATCACCAAAATGACGTCACTGGAGTACTTAGACGCCACCCTCGCTGACGTCAGTTCTGTACATAGCTTTCCGCGCCAGGAACACAGAGCCATGCAAGTAACAGACACTGGTACCATGAAACTAGGGCCCTGACAGGGAAATTCCTGAACCCTAGATATCGGTTCGCAGAAACGGGGAGGATGGGTGGGGCGGTAAGGAATCTAACACTAACTAATGTTTCTTATAGATATATCGTTACCGATGGTAAGTAAATTGTGCATCTGAAAGAAACACGTTAGTGTTAGATTCCTTACCTTAGAATAGATACCCCAGCTATACCAACCCCGGTGGTGGGTCTGCGAACCAAAATCACACCAGGAAGTCCTGGAGAACAGAACGGTCAAAGAAGAAGTCTCTCCGGCCTTGGCTCTCCAGGCAGTAATGCTTGGCAAACGTGTGCAGCGAGGCCCACGTAGCTGCCTGACAAATGTCCAGCAAAGGACTCCCCGTCTCAAACCAGTAGTAGCCGCTGTAGCCTGAGTGGAATGGGCGCGCAGCCCCACAAGAGGTTCCTTTTTAGCCAAGGAATAACAGATCTTGATGCACAAAACGACCCACGAGAGATTGTCCGCTTGTGCACTGTCTGTCCCTTCTTAGCTCCCACATAGCCAACAAAGAGTTGGTCGTCCACCTGGAACTGTTGTGTGCGGTTCAGGTCAAAGGAGAGCGCACATTTTAGGTCCAGACGGTGGAGCCTCTCTTCCTCTTTCGAGGGATGTGGAGGCGGAAAGATGGTGGGCATGGTAATGGTCTGTCCGATGTGAAAGGCAGTAACCACCTTGGGTAGAAAAGAAGGACGAGTCCTCAGAACAACTTTGTCCGGATGGACAGAGAGGAAAGCAGGCTAAGAGCCTGGAGCTCACTCACTCTTCTGGCCGAGGTGATGGTAACCAGGAAAGCAGTCTTTAGGGTCAGAAGACGGAGAGGGCAATTATGAAGTGGCTCAAAGGGAGCGCACATCAAAAAGGTAAGAACCAGATTCAAGTCCCACTGAGGCATCACGAAAGGAACAGGAGGAAACATGTGCGTGATGCCTTTCAAGAATCAATCAATCAATCAATCAATCATACCATTTGTATAGCGCACTACTCACCCGAGAGGGTCTCAAGGCGCTTGGGGGGAGGGGTATGCTACTGCTCGAACAGCCAGGTCTTGAGTTGTTTCCTGAAGGCGAGATGGTCCTGGGTCAGCCAAAGGTGGATGGGGAGGGAGTTCCAAGTCTTGGCAGCCAGGTAAGAGAAGGATCTTCCTCCGGCGGTGGCTCTTTGGATGCGTGGTACGGCTGCGAGGGCGAGGCTGGTGGACCGTAGCTGGCGGGTGGGCGTGTAGAAGCTCAGGCGGTCGTTGAGGTACTTGGGTCCCAGGTCGTGGAGAGACTTGTGTGCGTGGGTGAGGAGCCGGAACGTGATCCTCTTGTCGACGGGGAGCCAGTGCAGGTTCCTCAGGTGGCTGGAGATGTGGCTGCGTCGGGGGACATCCAGGATGAGTCGGGCGGAGGCGTTCTGGATGCGCTGGAGTCTTTTCTGTAGCTTGGCTGTGGTTCCGGCGTAGAGGGCGTTTCCGTAGTCCAGTCGGCTGGTGACGAGTGCCTGGGTGATAGTCTTCCTGGTCTCGGTCGGGATCCAGCGGAAGATCTTGTGAAACATACGCAGGGTATTGAAGCACGATGAGGAGACGGCGTTGACTTGTCTGGTCATCGAGAGGGAGGGGTCCAGGATGAAGCCCAGGTTGCGTGTGTGGTCGGTTGGCTTGGCAGGTCTCGGGCTCAAAATTCCACAGACTCGACAATTCTCGCTCTGGTGCTTACTCAACTCACGGGGTCACACTCTGAAACTCTGGGCAATAGCTTGCTTAATCTCCACTACGGCCCCTCGCGGCGGGATGCCTGGCTTTCACCTTGTGGACACCCTGCCGGGGTTTCTCACAGGGGAATACCAGGACGGGTTCCCTAAGCAAGCGCCGGGACGCTTACGGGCAGCTGTGCGCTTTACAAGTCCAGCACATTTACATTTACATTTACATTTACATTGGGTGCGGTGCCCAGGGCTGGGGGCCACCAGGAGTCGTCCCAGGCGGAGGGTGAAGATCCCAGGATGAGGACTTCCGTCTTGTCCGAGTTCAGTTTCAGGATCTATTTACAACAAGGAACTTGAAAATAGAAGGCTGACCAGAAAGCCACAAGAAGGCTGAAATGGCCGAAAGATAGCCCTTGATAGTGCCCAGGACAGAACCCTGCTGGGCGACAGAAAGAAGAAAGAGGAAAACCTCTGAAAGAGGGGCAGAGAGAGGATCCACAGCCTTTGCTGTGCATCATGCCACAAATTTGTTCCACCTGCAGGCATATACCGTTTTTGTGGGGGGACGCCTGTCTGGCAGAATAGCATCACAGACTTCAGGAGGCAAGTCAAATGGCCTCAACTGTCGCTGCTCAATCTCCACGCATGGAGGTGGAGGCTGGACAGGTTCGGGTGGAGGACTGTTCCCTGCTGCTATGACAGAAGGTCCTCCTGAAGAGGCAGTCGAATCGGGGGATCGATTCACATTCTGAGTAGCTCGAGATACCAGTATCTTCATGCCCAATCCGGAGCCACAAGGATGACTTGGGCCCGGTCGTGCCTGATCTTCTTCAGCACTCTGGGCAGAAGTGGGATAGGCAGAAAGGCGTACAACAGACCGCAACTCCATTCGCAACGAAAAGCATCGCCGAGCTAGTGCCGCCTTGGAAATTCCAACGCGTAGAACTGAAGACATTGCTCGTCCTCTTCGGTGGCGAATAGATCTAACCAAGGCTCTCCCCACTGCTGAAAGAGACCTTACGCCACGTCCGAGTACAGACGCCATTCGTGATCGATCATGCACCGGCGGCTGAGTTCGTCCGCCCTGGTGTTCGGCGAACCTGCAAGGTGTTGAACCACCAGGGTGATGCCCTGAAATTCCAGCCATGTCCAGAGGCGCAGAGCCTCCTGACAGAGGGTCCACAACCCCACCCCCCTTGTTTGTTGCAGTACCACATTGCGGTGGTGTTGTCCGTGAACACCTGCACTACACTTCCCCGGACAGAGGGAAGGAATGCCTTCAGTGCAAGTCGGATCGCCCGCAGCTCCAGAAGGTTGATATGGAGCCGGAGACCAGAGGCCTCGGATCTCCGCCTGTCCCATGTGGCCACCCCATCCTAGGAGGGACGCACCCGTCACCACTGTGTGCTCCGGTTGGGGAAGGGAGAGGGATCTGCCACTGACCCAATCGCGGTCCATGAGCCACCACTGCAGCTGTCTCGCAGTGCCTTTCGAGATCAGGACGTGGTCAGTCAGGTTGCCCTGATGCTGTGCCCACTGGAACTTCAGGTCCCACTGGAGAGCCCGCATCCGCCACCTGGCGTGATGTACCAGCAGGATGCAGGAGGCCATCAGCCCGAGGAGCCGCAGGGTCATTCTGACCGAAACTCTGGATAAAGGCTGAAAGATTGGAAACAGATCCTGAATATCCCAAACCCGCTGCTCGGGAGGATACACCCAAAACTGCGCGAGTGTAGAACCGCTCCGATGAAGAGGATCTTCTGAGAGGGACTCAGGTGTGACTTCGGCACGTTGATGGAGAACTCCAGCGAGTGCAGGAGACCGGCCGTACTCTGGAGGTGGAAGACGACTGTCTGGGGCGAGCCCGCCTTCAACAACCAGTGGTCGAGATAGGGGAAGACTGGAACCCCTAATCTGCGCAGATGAGCTGCAACCACTGCCATCACTTTAGTGAACACCCGGGGGGCACTGGTAAGGCAGAAGGGGAGCACGGTAAACTGAAAGTGCTCGTGGCCTACCATGAACTGCATGTAACGCCGGTGGGCCAGCAGGACATGAATATGGAAATAGGCGTCCTGCAAGTCCAACGCTACCATCCAGTCTCCAGGGTCTACGGTAGCCAGAACATGAGCTAAAGTCAGCATCTTGAACTTCTCCTTCAGGAGGAAGCCGTTGACGCTCCTGAGGTCCAAGATAGAGCACAGGCCCCCTTTACCCTTCTTTGGAAACAGAAAGGAGTGGGAATAACAACCACGTCCTACTTCTGGACTAGGAACGCGCTCGATGGCCTCCTTGGCCAAGAGGGCCGTAACTTCCTCTCGCAGAAGTTGCAAGTGATCCCCTGACATGGTACTGTGGTGGCATGGCTGGAGGTGTCGCCTCAAAGGGGAGGGAGTAGCCCCTTCGGATGATTTGCAGCACCCACCTGTCCGAAGTGATGGAACGCCAGTGGAGTACGTGATGGCAAACCCTGCCTCCGACTGGAGTGGAATGAGCCTGAAAGCTCGGACTAGGAAGGCTTTGAGGCAGAAGCTGCGGGAGCTGATGTGGACTGACCGGCTCTCTGACCCCCTGCTCCACCACGGCAGGCAGCACGTCCGCGACCGCGTTGAGGCTGTACAAACGTGTAGGGGTGCCCCTTCCGTGGCCACGAAAGAGACGAAAAGCAGAAGTTTGCTGGCGCTGGCCCGACAGGCCCAAGGACTTGGCCATAGCCCTGAAGTCCTTAAAGCGCTCAAGCTCGCTATCTGCTTTGTCGCCAAAGAGGAGACGGTCATCAAAGGGCATGTCCATGAGTGTGTTCTGGAAATCTCCTGAAAAACTGGCGGACCTCAGCCAGGCGTGACGAGTAATCGCCACAGTCGTTGAATTTGCTCTGCCCAGCGAGTCCGTGGTGTCAAGTCCACATCGGATGGAATACCGTGCTGCATCTCGGCCGTCAGCGACAGCCTGGGCGAGCCGTGTCTGGGCCTCCGCCGGACACTGGGGCAGCACGTCCGCCACCGTATCCCAGAGAGTGGGTGTAACAGCCCAAAAGGCATGCAGTGTTAATGGACCGCAATCCTAGGCTGACCGAGAAGAACAGTTTCTTGCCAAACTGATCTAGCCTTTTGGATTCCTGATCCGGCGGAGCGGTCGGGAATGCGGTCTGGGACGTGGAGGCCTGGATAACCAGATTCTCGGGGGTGGAGTGGGTGGACAGAAAGCAGGGGTCGCCCGGAGCCGGGCGTTGGCGTCGGTCCACATACTGATCCACAGGGAGAACTGTGGAGGGCTTGGACCAAGTGCACATCAGAAAGTCAGTGAGGGCCTCATTAAACGGCAGCAGAGGCTTCGTAGAGCTGACTGGCGGTTGAAGCACCTCGGTGAGGAAGTTAGTCCTCACGCTGCTGCAGGGAGCTCAAGGGCTAGGGCCTTTGCCGCCCTGCGCAACACCACAGCATAAGTAGCCCCCTCCTCCGTAGTCACGGAGGGAGGAGAGAGAAAACCAGTGTCAGGCAAAGTGTCTAGACCACTGGCATCCCCAGCTCAGTCCTGACTTAACTGGCACTGTGTCAGAGGGTCCTCAGACCCCTCCCAGTCCTCCCCTTGATCCGTGTCCTGATTAACAGGCATGTCAAATGTAAAATGTCAAAGGTTCTTATATAGCGCCTTATCACCGATAGGTCTCAATGCGCTTGCTTTGGGAACCTGGCTGTTCCCTGTGAGATAACCCCTACTGGGCATCCCCAAGGTGAAAGCCAGGCATCCCGCCGCAGGGGGGGGGGCGTACTGGAGATTAAGCAAGCTATTGCCCAGAGTTGCAGAGTGTGAACCCGTGATTCGAGTAGGCACCGAAGCGAGAATTGTCGAGTCCGTGGACATTTGGGCTCAAGACCCTGCCGCGTCGGGAATTGAACCCTGGTCCCAGGTCTGACCTCTGCTTCAGGGTCTGCGTCCTCTAACCAGTGAGCCACACTTGCATAAATGACAGAGCCGGGTCATAGGTGAAGGGCTCACCTATCGACGTCAGAGACGCGCTGCTCCGACGCCGAACCGGTACTGGGGCTAAAACCAGGGACGGTGTTGTCCGAGGATGGCGCCGGGGTCAGCACCAGCGGAGAAGTCATAAGGTCAACTGGCGTCGACCGGGATCCAGGCCTGGATCCCACGGGGTCCTGCACGCCGAGACCGAAGTTGCCGACGGCACCGGGGCCGAAGCCGCCAGCAAGTTAGGACTCCCAGTGGGGCCCGAAGCCGCGCCGGCAGTTGTCGACGGCGGGAAGAGAGTCCTCTTGGCAACGAGGAAGTCTCTAATATCGCCCGGAGTCGCATTGAGTCCAGGGAGCGGAGGGTGTGGGACAGGATGCGACTCCTGAGCCGCGTGAGTGGCGAGGGGAGTCCGAAGAGCAACACTGCTTCTTTTTGACATGCCTCGACTTACCCGAGTGCGAGGACTTGGATGCGGATCATCGGTGATGACTGCGGCTCTGCGACCAGTTCCTCGACTTCCTCCCCGACTGGGACCTTGAGCGGCACAGAGTCGACTGCCGGAGCTCGAGGAGCTTACGGGAACGCTCCCGCCTAGCCTTCGACGTCAAGGCCCGGCAGTCAGGGCACGACTTGTCATCGTGGTCGCCCCCCAAACAGTAGGGACACCGGCGGAGGGGGTCGGTAACAGACTTCAGTCGGTTAAAGGCGTCACACAGCTTTAAACCGGGCATCCCTACTGGCACCAGGAGTCGAGTCGACTCGACAAAGATAGACAAAAATGTCCAAAAAGTTAGTCAAAAAATGACTAACGGTACGTGCTCGTCCCGGATCTGCGCTAGCTAGTGCGGAAAAAAGAAGAACTGACGTCAGCGCGCGAGGGAGGCCACTAAGTACTCCAGCGACATCATTCCGGCGATCACGACACCGACACGGAGCCGAAGACGACACCTACCGACGCGCAGGGGTACTGCTGACGAAAAACTTTCCGTATCCAGTCTGACGCCTGGGGGTAATTCTAAGGTAAGGAATCTACCGGTGCATGACTTACTATGCCCGGTTGCTCTAAAATAATTTGAATTGACTTGCTGCTAACTGGTCTTTACTGCTGCTATTTTAGAATTGACTTTTCATATATCGCCAAATTTTAAAACTTCTCGCATTTTAATTGGAAATCATTTTACTGTGCATTGGGTGCTTTGCTTAGTGTTGTTTGGTCCCTACCTGCCTGTGCCCCGTTCCACAGCGTGTTTTCCCGTTTGCGTGGAGGGCACGGCAGCAGACAGCTAGTCCCCCTGCTCCCATTGGCTGGTGCCGGTCAGGTGGTGCGCCAGACTCGGGGCCGGCCATATTTAATCGGGACGACTGGAATCCTCGGTTGGTTCTCGTTACCGGTGCATGACTTACTATGCCCGGTTGCTCTAAAACAATTTGAATTGACTTGCTGCTAACTGGTCTTTACTGCTGCTATTTTAGAATTTACTTTTCATATATCGCCGAATTTTAAAACTTCTCGCATTTTAATTGGAAATTATTTTACTGTGCATTGGGTGCTTTGCTTAGTGTTGTTTGGTCTCCCTGCCTGTGCCCCGTTCCACCGCGGGTTTTCCCGTTTGCGTGGAGGGCACGGCGGCAGACAGCTAGTCCCCCCGCGCCCCCCGCGCCCATCACCTGAGGCTTAGACTCCTGAGCGCTCGCTTCCCCATGATTGTGTTCCGGGGAGGGAGAACACCACTTCCGGTTTCGCTGAGCGGTTAGCGCTCTAGCGGCCAGGGCTGACGGGGCTATTTAGGCTGAGCTGTGCTTTCCCGCGCTGCGATAGGGGGACAGTGGCAGTGTTTCCCGGACCCGCTGGCCTGCTTGGGACCATCAGCCTGTATTATCAGTCCTCGCGTGTTGCGTATGCATAAGATTTTAAACCTGTTAAACCTGCTAAAATTGTGAATTGATTTTAAAAATTTACAACCTGCTAAAATTGTGAATTGATTTTAAAAATTTACACATCTGTGACACTTGAATTTAAAAGGTGCACACACCCGCACATACACGCAGAAACATCACCTGAGGCTTAGACTCCTGAGCGCTCGCTTCCCCGTGATTGTGTTCCGGGGAGGGAGAACACCACTTCCGTTTTCGCTGAGCGGTTAGCGCTCTAGCGGCCAGGGCTGACGGGGCTATTTAGGCTGAGCTGTGCTTTCCCGCGCTGCGGTAGGGGGACAGTGGCAGTGTTTCCCGGACCCGCTGGCCTGCTTGGGACCATCAGCCTGTATTATCAGTCCTCGCGTGTTGCGTATGCATAAGATTTTAAACCTGTTAAACCTGCTAAAATTGTGAAGTGATTTTAAAAATTTACAACCTGCTAAAATTGTAAATTGATTTAAAAAATTTACACATCTGTGACACTTGAATTTAAAAGGTGCACACACCCGCACATACACGCAGAAACATCACCTGAGGCTTAGACTCCTGAGCGCTCGCTTCCCCGTGATTGTGTTCCGGGGAGGGAGAACACCACTTCCGGTTTCGCTGAGCGGTTAGCGCTCTAGCGGCCAGGGCTGACGGGGCTATTTAGCCCTCGCCCCCTCCTGAGCGCGCAGCGATCGCGCGCAGGAGAGCCGAAGACATCGCCGAAGACTAGCCAAAGAGTGGCCCGTCTGCGCCCGTCCGCGACAGGACGGGGCCAGGGGCCAGCCACTCTGCCCTTGTTACTATGGACTGCCCAATGATCGCCCCTAGTATCAGGTACGCACCACACGCTCTTAAGATGCTGCAACCCCAGGAGAATCATAGCTGTACAAATAGAACGCTAAGATGTCCAGAGGGTCCCTTCTCCTGCATCAAATGCGGATTTCAAGCTACTCACTCCTACATCACTGCTGGACGGCCTATTGACAGTATAGACTCTCAGGGAGGCTGGAAAAGCTTTTTGTTAAATGTCAGATCACTCCCTAAACACCATATACAATTATGGGACACCATTTACAGCAATCAGCCTGAGATATGTTTCCTAACAGAAACATGGCTGAAACCCCATACTATCCCCACTATCACCCTAGGGATACCCATGGGATATAAAATTCTTCGTCAAGACCGCCCTGAGAAGGTAGGAGGTGGGACGGCTATCATATATAGAGACACATTGAATATTAGAGTCTTAGAACAAGTGATGCTACCTACCATGGAAGTATTAATCTTTTATTTAAAAATCAGTCCCAAGGTACATTGGAAAGGAGCACTAGTTTATCGACCGCCTGGACCCAATGCTGGGTTCTCCCTTGCTCTCACTGAATTGTTATCCCCCCACATGAAAGCTAACGAGAACTTTATTTTACTTGGAGATTTTAATTTTCATATTGACACTGATGATCACCCTGATACGAATGTATTCCTGGCAGATCTTGCTCTTTTAGGTTTACATCCTCGAAATAGTGGACCTACTCATTCAGGTGGTCACACTCTGGATTTGATCCTTACTACCCATCCCAATGTCCATTGCCACCCCCCTAAGCACATCTACTGGTCTGACCATAAAATGATAGATTTCCTTTTACCACACTTATCCAATTCCATAAATCGCTCTGCCACTTATTCCACCAAACGAAGACCATGGCATAAAATTACTCCTGCCAGGCTCACACAAACATGGAAACAGCCTATACTCTCAAATTCCGATAACATCGACACTGCTCTCTCAAAGTTTAACTCCACACTGGCGACAGCCATTGACACTCTGGCTCCTCAGAAAAATGTAAAAAAACCTACCTCAGCTAAAAGGGAAGCATGGTATACTGAGGCCCTTAAAACAGAAAAGCAGGGATGTAGAAAACTGGAGAAACTTTGGAGACGGACAGGCAAAGGGGAAGACAAGAACCGGTATTTGGAGGCTATGACTTCCTATTACAAAAACATAAAAAAAGCAAGAAAAATAAGTCTCACCACCCAAATTGCAGAGGCGGGCAACTCTACAAGAGAGCTATTTAAAATCATTCAAACCTTTACCAATCCCGTAGTATGTGAGAGCCCAGATACCTTCACTCAAGTTCTATGCGATGAAATATCTCAGTTCTTTGAGGACAAAATAGAAGGGATATATAAGAAAATTACTGCAGTCTCAGCTCCCCTGGAAACCGAGGTCCCTGAAACTTTCCCAATGGTGACCTCTGGGAATACTCTTCTTGCAATCCCAGAAATAACCATTAAAGACCTTACTGCACTTATCAATCAAATAAAGACCGGCTCTCCCACTGATCTGATACCCGCCAAATTAATCTCCCCTCTGAGCGAGATATTAGGACCCCCCATCCAGAAACTGCTCAATCTCTCCTTTGCCGAGGGACAACTCCCACATTCCTGGAAGGAAGCGGTAGTGAACCCCATACGCAAAAATTCCACCTGGCCCTGGTCAGAACTCTCCAACCTCCGCCCGATTTCTCTCCTTCCTTTCATCAGCAAACTGGCAGAGAAACACGCTAACAACATCCTCTCCAGCTTTATCGAGGCGACAGGGGGCCTGGACCAATCTCAATCTGGGTTCAGGCCCAACCACAGCACTGAATCAGCCCTTCTATCTGTGACAGATAAGATCAAAATGTCACAGGACAGAGGTGGTTCTATGATTCTAGTGCTGTTGGACCTGTCCGCAGCCTTTGATACCGTGTCCCACAACATCCTTCTCAGCCGTCTGCAGGGAGTTGGAATTGGAGGCTTAGCACTATCATGGTTGGAGAGTTTCTTTCCGGGAGATCACAATCTATCAGCCTAGGCCCCTTTCGTTCCATCTCAAGGGTGCTCACGAAGGGGGTGCCACAGGGCTCATGCCTTAGCCCTACATTGTTTAATGTATATGTGGCCCCCCTTGCTGAGATTGTGAGGAAATATGGGTTCATACCGGTTTACTACGCTGATGACACCCAGCTCCTATACCCTTTCAGCTCCCTTGGCCCTAAAGTCAAGGAGAACTTTGCTGAGGGTATGAGGGCAGTGTCACATTGGATGGCTGTGAACTGCCTCCAATGTAATGTGACAAAAACAGAGGTCATGCTCTTTGGCAAGGCGAGTCTCCTTTGGTCCCCAGACTGGTGGCCAATAGATCTTGGACTAGTACCTACATCCAAACCTCATGTAAAGAATCTAGGGGTGAAGTTGGACCAAAAGCTGACCTTGAAGGAACACACCAACTACATCGCAGGGTTGTGTTTCCACACCATTGGCCTACTTAGACGTGTCTTCCCGTATCTCCCTGCCACCTATAGGAAGACACTTGTACAGGCCTTGGTGACCAGTCGTCTGGACTACTGTAACGGCCTGCTGACATTAGCAAACGCAGATGCAGTGGGTCATTTGCAGATAGTCCAGAACACAGCAGCAAGATTGGTCATGAATGCTCCAGCTAGGACTCCGTCTAAGCCCTGGTTGAAAGAACTACATTGGCTACCCATACGGCAGCGTATCAACTTTAAGATATGCTGCACGGTTCACAAATACCTCTATGGAACAAGTCCCAAATATCTGTCTCAATCCCTTGAGTTGTATCAGCCCAGCAGGTCTCTCAGCTCAAGTAATCAAGCCCTTCTAAAACCTCCTACCATAAAGAAATCCAGACAAGGAGACCGTGCTTTCTCCTCGGTCGGACCTGCCTTATGGAACAAACTTCCCACTGATGTAAGAATGACCATCAACCACCTGTCCTTCAGAAAGACTTTAAAGACCCTTCTTTATCAAGAAGCATTCCTGTCTTTTTAATTTCATTTATGCACTATCTGATGATTCTATAGCTGGCAAAGTGCGGAGATACCCTTACGGGATTGATTCCAGCGCTATAGAAGAATTTAAAATAAAATTAAAATAAAAAATTGGCTGGTGCCGGTCAGGTGGTGCGCCAGACTCGGGCCGGCCATATTTAATCGTGATGACTTTCTCCGCGCACAGCGGACGCGCGCAGCAGGCGTGCGCCGAAGTTGCACCCGTCCGCGCTAAGGACGCGCAAGGGGCTAGTTGGGCTGGACCTCGTTTTACTCTTCATAAAAATCGTGAGTTATATTCCCACTCTGCACTTCTTGCACTTAGACCTGGGTTTAAACCGTGTCATTTCTCTTCTATTCCTGACAACCTGGTTAATCTCAACTGTTGCAAAGGGGTTTCTAGATCCATACGCCCTCGCCATTATTGTCTTAATAAATCTAGGAGATGTGGAAGTCAGTTTCCCGTTCCTAACGATTTAAGTGAGGCTGGCCTGCTCCTTAATGCTAGGTCGTTGGCTCGTAATAATGTTGCCTTCAACGACTTTGTCTTACCGAAACCTGGGGTTCTGAAACCTCCGGCCCTGATTCCGTAGAGGCAGTCCCAGAGGGCTATTCTTTGGTCAGAATGGATAGGTCAGGACGAAAGGGAGGTGGCCTGGGTATCCTTTTCAGAGACACTTTTACTTGTAGCACTAAGCCTCTTTCTTTACCCTCTGATAAGTTTGAGGCTTTATATTTCTCTATTAATTTACTTCCCTCGGCCTCTTTCTCTGGTATTCTCTGTTATAGACCTCCTGGCCCCAGAACGACCTTTGCCCATGACATCCTTAAATTGATAGAGCCCTACGTTGATAAGCCCCACTTCAGTATTCTCTGCGATTTTAATTTTCACTTAGAGGCCATAGAATCGAAGGATACTGCAGTACTTGTAGATGGTCTAGCGGCATGTGGTTTGGGTCAACTGGTCATTGGCCCCACACATTTGGCCGGCCATACGCTGCATGGTATCTTTTCAAATGATTCAAGACTTTTGGCAGGAACTGCCATCCCCTCTAGGATTACCTTTAAACTCCTGTGCTTAGCCCATGGAGCTTTTTACGGCGCAGGCTCAGAAGGTATCAGGGCCCTTCTGGGTGTGTATTCCCCCAGTAGAACCCTCCGGTCTTCTTCCAAGAATTTGCTTGTGGTCCCCAAGTTCACAAAGGCAAAGTGGAGAGGCAGAGCTTTTTCTGTTCTAGCTCCTAAACTCTGGAACTCTCTCACTTTGGAGCTCACTAGCCAATCCTCTTTAGCGGTCTTCAAAAAACACCTGAAGACCTGGCTTTTCTCCCAGGCATATTAGGGACTGCGCCTTTTGTGGCTTCCTGGTTCATCTATCTGGTAATGTGGACCTTTTGTTTGTTTGTCTGGCGCCTTGATGCCCCTTGGGGCTACGTTTTGCACGGTATAAAAATGCTATTCATTCATTCATTCAACACTAACGTGTTTTTTCAGATTCTGTCTTTCAGATACTAGCTTTTTTGGCATAAGGATTTTCTCCAGTGTGGAGTTTCTCATGGTGAGATAGCGTTTTTCTCTGCAGCTTTTCTGGCATTCAGAACACTCATAAGGTTTTTCATCAATATGGAGAATCGCTTATGGTTAGTGAGGTTGTGCCTATCAGATAGGAATTTCTGGCATTCACAGCATTGGTAATGCTTTTTCCCTGTGTGCGTCTGCTCATGTAGAGTGAGATTGTGTTTAAAACTGATGCTTTTCTGGCACTAAAATATTTTGATGGTGTGTTTTCTTATGGCGCTTGAAATTATCTCTACCTCTGAATCTTTTCTGACAATTAGAGCACTGATAATTTTCTTCTCCAGTATGGATTCTCATATGTTTAGTGAGATTACATTTAAGGCTCAAACATTTTTGGCATTTGGAGCACTGATAAGGTATTTCCCCAGTGTGGGTTCTTATATGCTGAGTGAGACTGCCTTTTTTACTGAAACATATCTGGCATTCAGAGCACCTATATGGTTTTTTTTCCAGTGTGGGTTCTTATATGCTGAGTGAGACTACCTTTTTTACTGAAACATATCTGGCATTCAGAGCACCGATAAGGTTTTTCCCCAGTGTGGGTTCTTATATGAATAATGAGACTGTTTTTTTGGCAGAAATATTTTTGGCATTCAGGGCACTGATATGGTTTTTCCCCAGTGTGGGTTCTTATATGCTGAGTGAGACTGTTTTTTTCACTGAAACATTTGAGGCATTCAGAGCACCGATAAGGTTTTTCCCCAGTGTGGGTTCTTATATGAATAATGAGACAATTTTTTTGGCCGAAACATTTTTGGCATTCAGAGCACTGATAAGGTTTTTCCCTAGTGTGGGTTTTTATATGCTGCGTGAGATGGCTTTTTACCCTGAAACATTTGTCGCATTCAGTGCACTGATAAGGTTTTTCCCCAGTGTGGAATCTCATATGCCCAGTTAGAAGTGATTTAAGTGTGAAATCTTTTGGGCATTTAGAGCACTGATAAGGTTTTTCCCCAGTGTGGGTTCTTATATGTTGAGAAAGAGTTATTTTGTCTCTGAAACATTTCTGACATTCAGAGCATGGATAAGGTTTTTCCCCAGTGTGGGTTATTGTATGTTGAGAAAGAGTTCTTTTGTCAGTGAAACATTTCTGGCATTCAGAGCACTGAAAAGGTTTTTCCCCAGTGTGGATTCTTGTATGTTGAATGAGTTTGCTTTTGTCAATGAAACATTTCTGGCATTCAGAGCACTGATAAGGTTTTTCCCCAGTGTGGGTTCTTGTATGCCGACTGAGACAGTTTTTGTCTCTGAAACATTTGTGGCATTCAGAGCACTGATAACGTTTTTCCCCAGTGTGGATCTTTCTATGCCGTGTGAGATTACGTTTTACACTGAAACATTTCTGGCATTCAGAGCACTGATAAGGTTGTTCCACAGAATGGGTTATTGCATGTTGAGAAAGACGTTGTTTGTTACAAAACCTTTCCTGGCATTCAGAGCACTGATAAGGTTTTTCCCCAGTGTGGAATCTCACATGTGCAGTTAGAAGTGATTTAAGTTTGAAATGTTTTGGGCATTCAGAGCACTGATAAGGGTTTTCCCCAGTGTGGATCTTTGTATGCCGTGTGAGATTACGTTTTAAACTGAAACATTTCTGGCATTCAGAGCACTGATAAGGTTTTTCCCCACATTGGATTCTTGTATGTTCAGTGAGTCTGCTTTTGTAACTGAAACATTTCTGGCATTCAGAGCACTGAAAAGGTTTATCCCCAGTGTGGGTTCTTCTATGCTGAGTGAGACTGTTTTTCTCAATGAAACATTTCTGGCAATCCGTGCACTGATAAGGTTTATCCCCAGTGTGGGTTCTTATATGCCGAGTGAGACTGTTTTGGTCACTGAGACATTTCTGGCATTCAGGGCACTGGTAAAGTTTTTCCCCAGTGTGGATTCTCATATGCTCAGTGAGATAAGATTTACGCCTGAAACTTTTTTGGCATACTTTGCACTGAGAGTGGTTTTCCCCAGTGAGCATTCTCTCCAATTCAGTGAGATGAGATTTATGGCTGAATCTTTGTTGGCACAGGTAACTTTTTTCCCCAACTTGGGTTATTTTGCTTTGATTGAGACGGGTTTGAACACTGAATTTGTTCTCACAGCCCGTGCTTTTATCAATTGTATTCCTAGAGTTAATATCTCTAATTTTCTCTTGCTTATATGCCACAGTAAGAGTGAACCTGATTTTAGAGTCGGGCTTGTTTAGATAATGTTCAGCACTTATCTCTAAAATAAATTGTATGTAATCTTCTTAACACTTGAATTGAGCAAAATATGTCTGGCACCAGCCCTGTAACACCTGTTGAAATGTTTCTAGCAGATAATCGTCTTTAGGTAATAGCCTCTCTGGCAGCAACTTAATTTGTGACTGAAGTTTTTCTCAAATCTATTTGTATAGGTTCTTAGTAATGTAGTAATAAGGTGTTAGTCTGATATTTAATGATTAAACTGATAAGTACCTTTTTGCACTGATGTAATGGCAGTAACTGAGGGCGTTAGAACGTGCACAGTACTATTGTGGATCATTAGTCGCAGAACATCAATTCCTTCTACCCTTTCTTTGTTTGGGGTAAGGTTAAGGTTTGTAGTTCTGAGGATGAGGATTTATTTACATTAGATATAGCGCAACGGTGCTCCTTTAATCCATTTTTATATTTAACAGTTTTACATATCACTCCTGCACAACAGATAATGTTGAGGCGATTTACATAGAATTACAGAACAGTACACAATAAAAAGGAAACTATCTGAGATGGTCATGAACACAATAAAGTGGTGAATTTTTAAGGTTTTCCCAAGAGTGGGCAGAGTGGGTCGTTGTGTTCTATCCAGAGGCAGATAGTCTCAAACCTGCGTAACTGGTTAAAAATGGTTGTTGAACAAAGGTGATTTTCCAATCTTTTGGTTGTTAACGTGTCAGCTTCGAAGTCTTCTTTCAGTGTCTTTTCTTTTATGGTATCCAGAAGAACCTTTTGTTGTAATTTTCTTTTATGCAGTGTGTGCTTACTCTCTAGAATTACAAGATGCTTTAGATGAACGTTATTCTGCCATGCTGAGGCAATTTGTCTTTCTGATAATCTTTCAGATGAAGATGCTGAAGTGATCTTTCTACATTATTTCTGATGCTGTGTGCACAGATATGGCTTTGCTCTGGGTTAATGAAATGCAAAATTAGAGACTTCACTTACAGGTATAGTACTTTCCTCGCCACACTTAGATTTTTGGAAATTGTTTAAACGTAGAATGCTGGATGTCCGTCAGTTTTTCACAATAATCCTTCTTATGGCACTGACATTCAGTTGCTTAGTACTAAATCTTGCTTTCTTCGTCCGTAATTTCAATCACCTATAGTATTAAAATTAAATAGTTAATACATGTACATTTCCAAAATTATAATTTACAAGCCAAATCAATGCAGACTTTTGAAAATGTTGAGCTGTTTTTCAGACAGAGCAAAGTGTAGAATGGTAGCATGAGAGTACTTGGATGTAGGAGTGAGGATTTGTAGAATTTTCAACATTTTATTAAGCTCACAAAGGATACATGTACCCTATGGAGTTGCAACATAGAATCCCAAAGGCAGATATGAAAGTCATATGGACTGGCACCTAACAGATATTTAAAAAATATATACTATTAATTAATTTGTAATGCAGATTTCTGGGATGGGAATGACTCCTCCACGGACAACAGGCGTTTTCCCCTGCCCTGAGTTACCACCTACTTGTATCTGGTTTCCTGACTTTTGAATTTTGGCCTCTGCCTCAAGCAAATCTATTGTGTGCTGCAAGGACTATGCCTAGACCTATCCCGCAACTATGTTCCAGAATGTGAATCAAGGGCAATGAAATTAAGGCATACTTTCATGTGTTAATTTTATTCCACCTTGTTGAAAATGGGGGTTGCCCAAGTCTCCAAGGGGGTAGCATGGCATCAAGCGGGCAGGCCAAACTTCGAGGACATGTGAAGCATTCACGCAGTACCCACAGACGACACACCAATCACACTACAAAAGAGTCACGACACCACCTTTGGTTGGAAAAAGAATACATTTAGTGATATCTCCAACCTGCAAGGTAAAAAGGAAAAATACACTGGTATTCACGACAAGGCGCCAACTGGCGCCAGAGCCAAGTACATCATGGGGAATTATTTACATGGGACAAAAAGGGTTGAGTCCAAAGTCCATGCTGAAAGGAAAAAGGATGGTTAACTTAACACTAGACCTGAGGCCAATCTGGCGGGGCCAACTCAGGCTCTCATCCTACAGGGAAGGCTGTAATTGCAAAAGTTCTACATTAGCATAGTTAATCATCATGCACATTAACACCAACCCAACCCCTGTTAGGGAAAGAAAACATTAGGACATCACGGCATAACCTGGGCAGGAACACCTGCAATAAATCAGCCTATCTGGCCCATCAATCTGGTACATAAACAACGGCCTGGATTAACACATCAGGCCGATCCATTGACCCACCTAGGCGGAACATACATCGCCCAGCATAGATATCAGGTAGGGGCCCTCCTCATAGATCAGGAACACCTGTAAGGAAATAGCTAGGCTCCCTCTACCAACAACCTTGGGGTATCAACAACAGGGTGTACACAACAGCCAACTCTCTTCATGAACATTAGGCATACACATTATAGAGCAACGGCAGGTATTAAACCATACACCTGAGCCTAATCCTCCCCACTGGTGCATCATCTAATGAAGGCTCCCTAGGCATCTGTTCCCACCCGGCTCACTCAAGCCAACCTAAATGGGGCGTGCCCTTAGGCCCTAAACACACTGACACACTGGGTGCGAAATTCAGCGGACGCACTGCCTTGCCCCACTAACACAAATCCCAGGGCCTACACTAGCTGGCATGCACCTGGACACCCCAGGCAGGGATTACTAATGTCGTGGCCCAGTTCAGAGGCCTGGCAATCCTGCTAGTACTTCTCCCGGGGGCTCCGGTGTATAATTAGGGCCCACAAGCTCAATTACAATGTCTCCCGGAGGGGGGGGAGGCGAGCACCGACCCTGTGCCCCGTTGCCCTCTTCACTCCCCACACAGTTTAATTAAAGCCCCACTCACCGGGCTACTCCGGGGGTCCTCTTCCCCTGCAGGGCACTTTTCCGTGGAGGGGGGCAGGCACCGGCAATGTGCCTCGATGCCCCCTCCTCTCTCTCACAATGACAGCCGGGCCCCTCCCTTCTCACGGGGGCCCAGGACTTCACTGTGCCGGTGTGCGGGGCTCTCCTCACTGGCTGGGAGCCCCGCAGGAATACAGACTTCCTCCGGCCGGCTCCTGTGCGTGATGGCAGGGCTCCTCCACCACACGGAGCCCTGCAGGCGACGCGCTGCTCTCGTGGTGCCCTGCTTTGCTTGGGGAGGTGGGCTGGCACCGACAGTGTGCCCTGGCCCCGCCTATCCTCCCGGCCCCACACTCAGGGCATAGACCGGCAGGGTAGGCTCCTGCTCCGGTCAATCTCAATCGGGGCTCCCCTCTCGCGATCACGGGGCCCCGCAACGACTCTTCACCCGGGTCCCCCTCCTACCTCACGGGGACCCGGGGCTTGGATTCAGCTTCTCCGGGCCTTCCCGGCCAACCGCCAATCCCTGCGCGGCCTTCAGAGGTCACGGCCGCGCAGGCCAATCCGTGCGCGGCGGGGGCGGGCCGATGACGCAGCCTGGCCCCCTCGTCACGTGTTACGGGCCGGAACGGCTTCAGGGCCTAGCGCGGCCCTCTCTCTGCTTCGGCGGCCCCCTCCTGGCATCGGGGGCTGCTGCAACGTTGCACACCCCAGCAAGGGGGGGGGAATCTCCTCAAGACAGCGCCGGGCCGCGGCGGTGATTTTCGGCGCTGCCACACAGCGCGAGGACAGGACAAGGGGTAGGCTCCCTTTCTTGTTATAAAGTCCCCTCACAGTCTCCTCAGCACCCGGGCTGCGACGGTGATCTCCGGCTGCGACAAGGGGTAGGCTCCCTTTTTAATTAATTATTTATATCCGCCAAAGCGCGCCTCCACAACAGCGCTATTCACAGGCTGCCAGTCTCCTCAGAAAACAGCGAAAACGGCGCTATTCACAGCGCACTGCTCCTCCCTCTGCCCACAACCTCAGCTCCTTCCTCAGACTACGCAGAGGGGGCAGGAATCTAGCACTTCCTCAGCGCTTCGCAGTTATAGCGCTTGTCAGATAGGCTTTACAGCACTAGGGGGCCACAACAGTCCCAGGGCCCAGCGCTTTCACAGGGCCTCACAGCACCTCAGCCAGCCGCATTTCTATTGGGGGCACAATCTTCCCCATGGTGCTTCAAAGGGGCAGACAGTCCCACAGCAGTTCCTCAGGGGCACACTCCTCACCTCCTGGGCGCTTCTTCACACAGCGCTGGCGTGATACCCGGTCAAACAGCGTCAGTGACCTGGATAGGGGCCCTCCCTTGTCAGGGGCCCATGGGGACAGCAGAGGGGGGGTTCTAGGGGTGCAGGGCCCAGCTCACAGGTCCATGTGGCGGTAGCACCTCACAGCAGGTCCCCTCTCTTCTTTGTCCCAGCGCTGACTGACTTTCTGGTGACACTTCACCCTATTTATACCCTCCTCCCAGGAGTGTCAGGACCTTCTAGAATGTTGGCACATCTAGCCTAAACTGGTTCTAGTGGAGGGGGTGAGCACCCTAGGTGCCAGGCTTTCCCTCCAAAAGCTAGGGGTAGCTGGGTAATATTATCTAGACCGCTGACCTAAGGCAGTCCAGTGGCAAAACCCAGGGCCATGGCATCCATTTTAAAAACAATACATTTCAATCAGGTGCAGTTTTAAAATGGGGGATTTTACAAGTGCTCATATTATTACATGTAATTACATTTACACAAAGGTGTCTCACACCACTCATGGCCTATACAGGTTTAATCCCATGGGGGAGACAGTCTAGATAAGGGGGTCAAAAGCGAAAAATTTGGGGGGAAAAGGCCAAGTCCAACACAACTCCCCCCCAGCCAAAAGCCAGGGTAGACATATCAATGCCTTGATGGGCTTCCCTGCTTGGGGCGGAAAAAGGTGGACGCAGGCCTGCAACTACAGGAGCACCTGCAGTCTCTCCTCCACTCTGGAACCCAATGGTTCTCTTTCGCAACCCTCCCTTCCTCAACAAAACCACCCCACTGGTGTTCCCTAGTGGGATGTTTCTCCTTCCTAGAGTGGGAGGCTCTAGCCTCAGGCTTGTAATTCTCTTGGACCCCTCTCTTCTCTCCAAACTGCCACTGGTCCACCCACCTGGGGTCTACACCCTCAGACTGGCCAGCCCTTAGGGGCGAGGCTCTCCTCCCCCTACTTCTCCTCCTAGGGTTCCTCCATCTCCTACGCCTGGGGACACCCTCACACAACTCTCTCCCCAACCTGGAGTCGAAACCCACAGGCTGAACCGGTGACAGGGGCGAGTCCTCCCTCTCCCTGCACCCCCTCCCAGTGTTCCGCACCCTCCTACCCGGAGAAGTACCCCTGGGAGTCACTTCCGGGGGGACTCTGGTTACAGAGGTCCCTCCCACCAGGGCAGGCAACCCCTGTCCCTGGCCACCCAACCCAGGATCTGCGCCCTGTGGCTGAGCTGGTGACAGAGAAGAGACCTTCCTCCCTCTGCACCCCCTCCCAGAGTTCCGCACCCTCCCACTGGGAGTAGTACCCCTGGGAGTCAAATTGGTAGGGACCTGAATTACAGGTACCCCACCCTCCAGGTCAGGCAACCCCTTATCCTGGAACCCCAGTCCAGGATCTAAACCCTGTGACTGGTCAGACCCCCGAACCACTGGAGCTCCGATTATTGATGCTCCGGGTCCTCCTGACATGAGGGGATCCCTTCCTCTGGATGACACATCGGGACAGCCTAGTCTCCCCACCTGGGGTTCTCTTAAAGAACACTCCAGGCCCGGTGACCACAGCTGGGGCACCTCGGGACACCTCCCCGTCTCACTCCCTTCAGGATCACTCCCCTCAGCCTTCCCAGACGCTCTGGCACTTACCCAGAG
This sequence comes from Lissotriton helveticus, assembly GCF_964261635.1. Classification (NCBI taxonomy): domain Eukaryota; kingdom Metazoa; phylum Chordata; class Amphibia; order Caudata; family Salamandridae; genus Lissotriton; species Lissotriton helveticus. The sequence continues at coordinate 3,676 of NW_027611651.1, read as the reverse complement.
GTCTGCCTCCCGTGCAAGTTCCCTGGGGTCTGAGAACCCACACCGCACCAGATGGTGACGCAGTCTTGGGAAACAACTCCTCAGCATGTGCTCCCGGATAACGGCATGGCACAGCCCTTCCCAATCCTCCGCTGCTCTCCTCACCACCCAATCCTCCAGTACAGTCCAACACTCCTCCTCGAACTCTCCCCAGGACTGATGGAACAGCTTTCCCCTGCCCCTAAACACTAACCCGTCCTCCTCTTCCGGGGGATCAGGCACAGTCTCTTGGGCTTCGGGAGTGGGACTCCTTGCACTGGACCTACACTCGCTGCCACCACTGGATCCCACCCTCTTCGGTGAATCCAGACTCCTAAAACCACTCTCAGGGGACAACCTACCCACCTGAGCTGATCTCTCTCTGGTGAAGGCCCTCTCCGCCTCCGCCATCCTCTCTTGGGCTAGGACTTTTTCAGTCTCTAGTCGCTGCTCTTCTACCCTCAGCTGCGCTAAGCCCTCGGCATGCCTGAGCTTTGCCAGCGCCAGCTGATGCTCCCTTACTTCTCTCCTATCTACCCACTCTTCTGGGGACAGGGAAAGGGATGGGGCAGTGCCCCCGGGACTGGACCCAGTGCGAGACTCCCTATCCTCGGTGTCCTCCACAGCTACTGGCGTCTCTGCCCTGCTAAACTCTTCCTCCTCCTCATCGGAGCAATTACCTCCCAGGGTTCTAGATGGGGAGCCCTCGCTCTGGTCTCTAACCCACTGACCCTTCAAAACTTCGGGGGGGTAGTCAGACAAGTCCCTATCAATCTCTAAGGGCTCTCCCCTCTTGAGGGCCTCATAGAGAAACAAATTCCTCCTAATGTTCCCTACTGGGGGTATCCCTCTCTCCAGGAGGAAGTCTATCACCTCCTGTTCGGTGTACTCCATCAGTTCCACTTCCTGGTAAATCAACCCCATCGTGGCGAGATACACCCGGGACACACCCACAGTGGACCAAGGGGACACAATTGTCAAACACTTTCAGGAGGAAGCAATTTAGCAAACAACAATAATCCCCACAACAAGGCTCGGATTACATCCAAAGCTCTCTTTGCAGTGTAACCCGTGGCCGCTGTGGTACTGCGCAAACACAAGTCCTATCCCACCGCTTTGCCACCAAATGTTGGAAATGGGGGTTGCCCAAGTCTCCAAGGGGGTAGCATGGCATCAAGCGGGCAGGCCAAACTTCGAGGACATGTGAAGCATTCACGCAGTACCCACAGACGACACACCAATCACACTACAAAAGAGTCACAACACCACCTTTGGTTGGAAAAAGAATAAATTTAGTGATATCTCCAACCTGCAAGGTAAAAAGGAAAAATACACTGGTATTCACGACAAGGCGCCAACTGGCGCCAGAGCCAAGTACATCACGGGGAATTATTAACATGGGACAAAAAGGGTTGAGTCCAAAGTCCATGCTGAAAGGAAAAAGGATGGTTAACTTAACACTAGACCGGAGGCCAATCTGGCGGGGCCAACTCAGGCTCTCATCCTACAGGGAAGGCTGTAATTGCAAAAGTTCTACATTAGCATAGTTAATCATCATGCACATTAACACCAACCCAACCCCTGTTAGGGAAAGAAAACATTAGGACATCACGGCATAACCTGGGCAGGAACACCTGCAATAAATCAGCCTATCTGGCCCATCAATCTGGTACATAAACAAGGGCCTGGATTAACACATCAGGCCGATCCATTGACCCACCTAGGCGGAACATACATCGCCCAGCATAGATATCAGGTAGGGGCCCTCCTCATAGATCAGGAACACCTGTAAGGAAATAGCTAGGCTCCCTCTACCAACAACCTTGGGGTATCAACAACAGGGTGTACACAACAGCCAACTCTCTTCATGAACATTAGGCATACACATTATAGAGCAACGGCAGGTATTAAACCATACGCCTGAGCCTAATCCTCCCCACTGGTGCATCATCTAATGAAGGCTCCCTAGGCATCTGTTCCCACCCGGCTCACTCAAGCCAACCTAAATGGGGCGTGCCCTTAGGCCCTAAACACACTGACACACTGGGTGCGAAATTCAGCGGACGTACTGCCTTGCCCCACTAACACAAATCCCAGGGCCTACACTAGCTGGCATTCACCTGGACACCCCAGGCAGGGATTACTAATGTCGTGGCCCAGTTCAGAGGCCTGGCAATCCTGCTAGTACTTCTCCCGGGGGCTCCGGTGTATAATTAGGGCCCACGAGCTCAATTACAATGTCTCCCGGAGGGGGGCGAGCACCGACCCTGTGCCCCGTTGCCCTCTTCACTCCCCACACAGTTTAATTAAAGCCCCATTCACCGGGCTACTCCGGGGGTCCTCTTCCCCTGCAGGGCACTTTTCCGTGGAGGGGGGCAGGCACCGGCAATGTGCCTCGATGCCCCCTCCTCTCTCTCACAATGACAGCCGGGCCCCTCCCTTCTCACGGGGGCCCAGGACTTCACTGTGCCGGTGTGCGGGGCTCTCCTCACTGGCTGGGAGCCCCGCAGGAATACAGACTTCCTCCGGCCGGCTCCTGTGCGTGATGGCAGGGCTCCTCCACCACACCTGCTTGAGACGCCTGCCTGGGTTTGTTTTGTGACCGGTTTTCGCTCCCGAAGGTTTCTCCCGCTGCACCCGCGTCCTGTTATACGGGCGCTTTAAGTTCTACTGATCTGCTGTGGGGGCAGGAACAGCCGATGCCGGCACCGCGGTGCTAAGGCGCTGCTGGTGCTGCTCGTGTGGCGGCTGCTGCAGGGCATCGGGGAGCACAGAGGAGCACAGAGGGCACAGAGGAGCCTTGGCCTGCGGCCTGATTTTTGTTAAAAATGTGTTTAATATTTTTTTTTTCCACAGGCAAAAATGACATCATCTGTTGGTCCCACGCAGGGGATCAGAAAGCCTGAACAGAATTATAACAGGTGGACAAAGTGCATTGATCAATATAAACCAGCTCCTCCTCTTATTAGATAAGCCAAATGAAAGATACAGCTTCTAAGTGCCCCGGAGCTGAGACAGAGAGATAAAAAAAGTAAATCGTGCAACTTTGCTAAGCCAGCAGATAGGTCTAAAGAAAACTCAACGGCCTTCTGTAACTGTAATTTCTCCAGGTTGATCCACCGAGGTGTTGTATGCAGAATAGCCAAAAAGCGTGGACAAACTCATCCTAACATGGGATAAGTAATTATGAATCTAACAAGGAACAAAGAAAAAAAAACGCCCCCCACCCCACCCGGGGTGGCGGCGTGTTCATACTAATGAGAGGTTGGTCGACACGGGAATTGTGATCAAAACTGGAAGAGATGGAGGGCACTGATGGTGGAGGGACACACCGCAGACGGAAGGCCCCGGGAGAGGAAGGAGACAAGGGGGGCCCCATTTAAATTCGAAATTCTTACAATTAGCCCTGAAAATATCAGCCAGGCTAAGCAGTCTCCAAAGACGAGAGTGCCATAGGGAAATAGCTGGAGCCTCCCTTCTCTTCAAGGCGGCTGCCAGGGTGACCTTAGCTACCCCACACGCACCACTCTTAAAGTATGGGACTCAATTTCGGGCGATGACAGGTGGACTCCTTTTCCATCCCCATTCACTCCAATCCATTTCAATCCAGCTTTCCCCCTGGCCCAACATGAGGGACCCATTGATGCCTGGAGAAGGG